>NW_027362762.1:297170218-298395218 GCF_046119375.1 Phyllobates terribilis
GAAATGGTCATTATTAGTTATTTCCTCATTATTTATATAGTACAGCTCTTTATAATGAATGTATTTACTAGAATTAACCCCTAGAAATTTACTTAACATCAGGTCTGCACACATGAGATGAATAATTTTAGATAAATTCAGTTTATTAACATGCTTGTGGCCAAACCATTTGTAGACAACTTCAAGCAAAAAGAAAAGAATGATCTGAATTTTTAGTTAATATTATATCAATGCTTCTTATCGTTGCAGGTGCTAAGAGTTGTCCGACTTATCAAGATTTCTCCTGCTTTGGAGGACTTTGTGTATAAAATATTTGGACCTGGTAAAAAACTTGGAAGCCTGGTGGTGTTCACTGCCAGCCTCCTAATTGTTATGTCGGCGATCAGTTTGCAGATGTTCTGCTTTGTGGAGGAGTTAGACCGGTTCACCACTTTTCCTCGGGTATGTAATAAACATGGCAATAATTTGATATTGTTTTGTAATTTAGTATTCCATAAAGAATACAGTTATATGAAAAAGTTTGGGCACCCCTATTAATCTTAAGCTTAATGTTTTCTTAAAATTGGTGTTTTTGCAACAGCTATTTCAGTTTGATATATGTAATAACTGTTGGACACAGTAATGTTTCTGCCTTGAAATGAGGTTTATTGTACTAACAGAAAATGTGCAATCTGCATTCAAACGAAATTTGACAGATGCATAAGTGTGGACACCCTTATCATTTTCTTGTTTTAAATACTCCTACCTACTTTTTACTGACTTACTAAAGCACTTTTTTTGGTTTTGTAACCTCATTGAGCTTTGAACTTTATAGCCAGGTGTATGCAATCATGAGTAAAGCTACTTAAAGTGGCCACTTGCAAGTTGTTCTCCTGTTTGAATCTCCTCTGAAGAGTGGCAGCATGGGCTCTTCAAAACAACTGTCAAATGATCTGAAAACAAAGATTATTCAACATAGTTGTTCAGGGGAAGGATACAAAAAGCTGTCTCAGAGATTTAACCTGTCAGTTTCCACTGTGAGGAACATAGTAAGGAAATGGAAGAACACAGGGACAGTTCTTGTTAAGGCCAGAAGTGGCAGGCCAAGAAAAACATCAGAAAGGCAGAGAAGAAGAATGGTGAGATCAGTCAAGGACAATCCTCAGACCACCTCCAGAGAGCTGCAGCATCAACTTGCTGCAGATGGTGTCACTGTGCATCGGTCAACTATACAATGCACTTTGCTCAAGGAGAAGCTGTATGGGAGAGTGATGCGAAAGAAGCCGTTTCTGCAAGCACGCCACAAACAGAGTCGGCTGAGGTATGCAAAAGCACATTTGGAGAAGCCAATTTATTTTTGGAAGAAGGTCCTGTGGACTGATGAAACCAAGATTGAGTTGTTTGGTCATACAAAAAGGCGTTATGCATGGCGTCAAAAAAACACAGCATTCCAAAAAAAACACTTGCTACCCACAGTAAAATTTGGTGGAGGTTCCATCATGCTTTGGGGCTGTGTGGCCAATGCCGGCACCGAGAATCTTGTTAAAGTTGAGGGACGCATGGATTCCACTCAGTATCAGCAGATTCTTGACAATAATATTCAAGAATCAGTGATTAAGTTGAAGTTACGCAGGGGATGGATCTTTCAGCAAGACAATGATCCAAAACACCGCTCCAAATCTACTCAGGCATTCATGCAGAGGAACAATTACAATGTTCTGGAATGGCCATCCCAGTCCCCAGACCTGAATATCATTGAACATCTGTGGGATCATTTGAAGAGGGCTGTCCATGCTCGGCGACCATCAAACTTAACTGAACTGGAATTGTTTTGTAAAGAGGAATGGTCAAAAATACCTTCATCCAGGAAATCATTAAAAGCTACAGAAAGCGACTAGAGGCTGTTATTTTTGCAAAAGGAGGATCTACTAAATATTTATGTCACTTTTCTGGTGAGGTGCCCATACTTATGCACCTTTCAAATTTTGTTTGAATGCAGATTGCACATTTTCTATTAGTACAATAAACCTCATTTCAAGGCAGAAACATTACTGTGTCCAACAGTTATTACATATATCAAACTGAAATCGCTGCTGCAAAAACACCAATTTTAAGAAAACATTAAGCTTAAGATTAATAGGGGTGCCCAAACTTTTTCATATAACTGTACTTATTTCAAATCAGATACAGACAACGCAATTGGACATTTTAAAGTCAAACATAGAAGAGCCTGATAGTGATATAAAAATGGAGAGATGTACAGTTGTGGCCAAAAGTTTTGAAACTGGCAAAAATTTTGTTTTCACTAAGTTTCCTTCTTCAGTACGTTTATATCTTTCAGTCAGATATTTCTATGATTACCAAAGTACAATTTAAGCATTTCATAAGTTTTACACTTCTTTTGACAAGCGCATAAAGTTTATGCAAAGATTCAATAATTATAGTGTTGACCATTATTTTTCAAGACTTCTCCCCTTTGCCCTGGTATGTTGCATATCGGCTTCTGGGCCAAATCTTGACTGATGACATTCCATTCTTTTCTAATCAGTGCTCGGAGTTTCCCACAATTTCTGTGTTTTTTGTTTGTCCAACTGCTTTTTGAAAATTGAGATATGGCGACTTTCTTGGCCATGGATCCAAAATGTCAATGTTTTGATCACTAGGCCACTTAGTTATCACTTTTGCCTTGTAACTTGGTGCTCCATCATGCTACAAAAAGCATTGGTCATCACCAAATCGCTCCTGGATCGTTGGGAGATGTTGCTGTTGGAGAATATTTAGATACCATTCTATACATTCTATATTTATGACAATGTTCTTAGGCAAAATTTCGAGTTAGCTCACTGCCTTGGATTGAAAAGCAACTACACACATGAATGGTCTCAGGGTGCTTTACTTTTCGCATGACACAGGACTCATGGTAGCAAATGTAATGTTTTTCTTTCATTAAACGAGGGGTACCAACAATTTTGACCACGTGTACAATACACTATAAACAATTTTACACAGGTTTGGAGAATGGAAAAATTAACTGAAGTGTGTCTTTCAAGATAAATTAAAGAAATTACTATAGTTGGTATCGACACATCTATAAAAGTCCGGTTATCAACATTTAAAATTAATTAACCCTTGCAAGAAATGCCATAAATAGAAAAATAATCAAAATGCCTGAATTGTACTTTTTTGGTCACTCCACCTCCCTAAAAAAATGCAATGAAAAGCAATCAAAACATTGTATATACATTGAAATGGTATCAATGAAAACGTCAGCTCACTATACAAAAAACAAGCCCTAACATATTTTCATAAATAGAAACATAAAAATATAATGCGTCTCAGAAAATGGTGCCATTAATACTTTACATTTTTTCAATTGTTGATTTTTTTCTTTGATGACACATTCCCTATAAACACAGAAAAAATAATTTTGTACTTTGTGCAAAATTCATGAATTTCATGCACCATTTTGATCAGTTTGGTGCAAAAATGTCAGCATAAAGCACAAGTCAAAAATAAAAAGTAACTTAGAAAAACACACAATGCTGAATTGGGCCCAAAGTTTTTTTATTATGTCTAGGGTAAAAAAAATACAAAATTCCACAGTTATAATACCAAACCAACCATCATGCATGGTGGTAGTGGTGGTGCGGTCCTCTGAGGACCTGGACAATTGCCTCTTAATGAAAAAAAAACACAGGCTAACTACAAGAAGAGATACCATTTAGTGTGTCAAATATGCAATAGTAGATGACATCTGGCACATATAACCCTTTATCTCAAGTCGTATAACAGAGACTTGCTCAATGAAAACCTCGGATGCTTTGTCTGTGCATCATCGTAACACATTCTGTCATTCCTCAACTGTTATTTTCAGTTTGATTGAGCTGTTTAGCCACAAATCATGTAGAATATTAGAAGCACTGCCCTTGATCCTCGCTTGCCTGTATGTAATATCTAGTTGATGAAACAGGAAACTCTTCTTCTAAAGGGCATTGTTGTTATATAATCAAAATAAGGTGTCTCCCCCCAGCAAATTGCACATTTGTGCTAAGCAATCTGATGTGATGATTTGTGAAAGTCCAGGTTTACAGGAACATTGTCAGCTCTGATCAAGCTGTTAGTAAACTGTTTAAAATAAATGTAGACATGTTTAGCCTGGATCTGTCAGAGGCGGTTTTGTTTATTCTTGTGTCCTAAAGTAGAAAAAAAAGCTATATTGTATTTGGTAAAATAACATTGTTGGTGTTATTGTATTGTTTTTATGTTTTATATTTTTTTTTTTGGAGGGGGGGAGAGCTGGGTTAACAATTAGCGCATTTAAGAATTTAATGTCAAATAATGTAATTTTTAAATCTTCAATGTATAAAGCACCGAATGGTGGAAAACACTGACAACGCAGAGCAGAGAGCAGCTGCAAAAAGATTATTTTATCTTGGAAGGCCCAGTATGTCTGTGCATGGATAGCCCTTTGATTGCATTGTGCACCATGCAATGATTTACTTCTTCCGGGAACATGGAAAATTTATGAAGCATTTGTGTAATGAGAGCAGAACGTCTAAACATGGCTGGAGAATGAAGGGGTTTTGTTCATTTTGGCCACTAATGTATATGTCTCATTTGAGGGATACGCAAAAGGTATTGACTTCTTTGTCTTTTTTGGGGACTCCGTCAACTTCACAGTGAAATTAAAGAACCATTCCAGCGTTTTTATTTATTTTACCGCTGAAGTAGTGCTTCTAATCTAAGGTCCCTGACCCTACTGTTAAACTCACCTGCCGCCACCTTCCCCTTCTATGCTGTTGGTCTCCGGTAGTTTGTGACCTGCCGGAGTTTATGAGAGCCTCTTTCTGGCCCTCATAGACTTGCATTGAGAACTTGTAGCGTAACTTCTGACTTTCGGCCCGTCAGACATTGCGGTCACAAGATGGCATCGCGGGACCAGAGCGGCGCCAAAATAAAGTGAATACGCCAGAAGGTAAGTGTAAGACCAGGGGCAGGGAGCTTACGTTAGAAGCACCACTGCAGTACTGAAAAAAACAAAACTCTGGAGATGGGGAGATTTATAAAACAATCTCTTGAAAAATCAAAGCTGGATTGTGAATTTCTCCTACTGGCATCAAAGACAGCTTTTCTTTTAGACAGAATTCATAAATCTGTCCTTATATGTAGAGCACGTTTGGGATTGAGATAATTAATATGTTCAGGCAGATAAAAGTGGTTTCTTAGATTTACTGTATTCAGTGAAGCCAAAATATTTACAGGGCTAGACAGCCAGAGCAAATATCACATCACACTTAAAATCTTTGAAAGACTACTCTAAAATTGTAAAGATCTTTTAAATGCAATTAAAGACAGTAGAAATTAGTTTTTCTCTGGCAGATTGGTGGCAGCATCAATTCTGTTGCCTTCTAACACTACGAAATACTCGCTGACCATCCTCGCTTTCATAGACCTGATCAAACACGATCTGTATATATGCCAGCAATAACCGGATTCACCAAGCGTCTGTCAACCCGAACTTACAGCCTCATCAACACATACAGTACAGACCAAAAGTTTGGACACACCTTCTCATTTAAAGATTTTTCTGAATTTTCATGACTATGAAAATTGCACATTCACACTGAAGGCATCAAAACTATGAATTAACACATGTGGAATTATATACTTAACAAAAAAGTGTGAAACAACTGAAAATATGTCTTATATTCTAGGTTCTTCAAAGTAGCCACCTTTTGCTTTGATGACTGCTTTGCACACTTTTGGCATTCTCTTGATGAGCTTCAAGAGGTAGTCACTGGAAATGGTCTTCCAACAATCTTGAAGGAGTTCCCATTGATGCTTAGCACTTGTTGGCCCTTTTGCCTTTACTCTGCAGTCCAGCTCACCCCAAACCATCTCGATTGGGTTCAGGTCTAGTGACTGTGGAGGCCAGGCCATCTGGCGTAGCACCCCATCACTCTCCTTCTTGGTCAAATAGCCCTTACACAGCCTGGAGGTGTGTTTGGGGTCATTGTCCTGTTGAAAAATAAATGATGGTCCAACTAAACGCAAACTGGATGGAATAGCATGCAGCTGCAAGATGCTGTGGTAGCCATGCTGGTTCAGTATGCCTTCAATTTTGAATAAATCCCCAACAGTGTCACCAGCAAAGCACCCGCACACCATCACACCTCCTCCTCCATGCTTCACGGTGGGAACCAGGCATGTAGAGTCCATCCGTTCACCTTTTCTGCGTCGCACAAAGACACGGTGGTTGGAACCAAAGATCTCAAATTTGGACTCATCAGACCAAAGCACAGATTTCCACTGGTCTAATGTCCATTCCTTGTGTTCTTTAGCCCAAACAAGTCTCTTCAGCTTGTTGCCTGTCCTTAGCAGTGGTTTCCTAGCAGCTATTTTACCATGAAGGCCTGCTGCACAAAGTCTCCTCTTAACAGTTGTTGTAGAGATGTGTCTGCTGCTAGAACTCTGTGTGGCATTGACCTGGTCTCTAATCTGAGGCTGGTGACTCGGATAAACTTATCCTCACAAGCAGAGGTGACTCTTGGTCTTCCTTTCCTGGGGCGGTCCTCATGTGAGCCAGTTTCTTTGTAGCGCTTGATGGTTTTTGCAACTGCATTTGGGGACACTTTCAAAGTTTTCCCAATTTTTCGGACTGACTGACCTTCATTTCTTAAAGTAATGATGGCCACTCATTTTTCTGGACTTAGCTGCTTTTTTCTTGCCATAATACAAATTCTAACAGTCTATTCAGTAGGACTATCAGCTGTGTATCCACCAGACTTCTGCACAACACAACTGATGGTCCCAACCCCATTTATAAGGCAAGAAATCCCACTTATTAAACCTGACAGGGCACAGCTGTGAAGTGAAAACCACTTCCGGTGACTACCTCTTGAAGCTCATCAAGAGAATGCCAAGAGTGTGCAAAGCAGTCATCAAAGCAAAAGGTGGCTACTTTGAAGAACCTAGAATATAAGACATATTTTCAGTTGTTTCACACTTTTTTGTTAAGTATATAATTCCACATGTGTTAATTCATAGTTTTGATGCCTTCAGTGTGAATGTACAATTTTCATAGTCAAGAAAATACAGAAAAATCTTTAAATGAGAAGGTGTGTCCAAACTTTTGGTCTGTACTGTATACTGTAAAGTTGTAAGTTCGGGTCGGGAGACTCTGAGCCACACCAGCGGTCTTTATATGCTTGTGTCAATAGGCCACAGTTACCAAAATAGTGCTCTACAGGAAACTAATGATTTTATCAGTATGTTTTGCCATTCTGACACGTTTCGAATTGAGACATTTGTTTTTAATTTCTAAAATGTCATTTAAAAATTGGTATTTGATCTTAAAAAGAAAAAAAAATTAATCTGCAATGGAGAAGTTTAGCTGGAGATGTACTGTAAAATATATGACCTTTACAGTTGGCTGAATGCTAAGTAACCGGAAATTGAACAGTATGTTTATTGAGTTGTCCTTTGGAGTGTATGTCCTTATATCTAACCATGCAATTTAATTTGTACTTTTCTCAGAAATACCGAAATATTTTCTATTCAACATGCTCTTAATTTGAGCTGTTTCTTAAACTACATTATCAAATTTGAATGAAAAAAAGTCTAACCACTCAAAACAGCAATCTAAACATACACTACATAGCTAATAGTATGTGCACACTAGAACGTGGCATCAATATGGGCATGTTGAACATCTTGGAGGCTCATGAATGTAGGAAACTTATTCTCACATATCAGCTGGGTTAAAGGGGTTTCCCAGAATTCTGCATTGGTAGACTAACCCTAGGATGGTCTGATTTCTCAGTGTCTTATATAGTCTTCCTGGTTATTTTTAATTCTGTAGCATAGAGTAATCTTCACCTCTTCCCGCTGCAGCTAGATTTGCCATTCCTAACCAGGCCATTTTTCTTAAATATGAGATGTCATTTTATCTAATAATAACCTTGGAATTCTTCCCATCCCAGTGTTTGTGAGATTATTTTTTGCGACTTATTAGGGCCCATTAATCAAAGTGGAATTGCACAATAATGTTGTGACTTTTGCTGTTTTTTTTACCAGTTTGACTCCGCTCTGCCAAAAATGGGAAAAGCTGCAGTGGGAAGAGGTCGTGACCACTCCTGCCCATCAGATTCATCAAAAAGGCCAGCACTTTGTACGCCAGAAATGCTACTTCATTCCTGACTGGAGTAGCATTTCTGGCGCCGCGCACTGTCACGCACACTACTTAGAAGAGGCACCAAATTCATTAAGTGGTGTACACTTCTTAACAAATATGTCGCCTTCTATTTCAGCAAGACTAATGTAGCACGATTGTGTGCTAAGCCAGCCTTGATGAATAGGCCTCATTATCCTTTACATTAGTAATAAATTTATATTAATATGATCACGTTTATTCATGGAAATATCTGACGTTTAATGGAAATTAAGAAAATTTAGCAATTTTCAATCTTTGAATTTTTTTGTTTTAAATCGAATCAGTCATATTGTGCAAAATAGTTATTAAACAACATTTACCATATGCCTAATTTACGTTAGCATCTTGTTTGAAACGTCCTTTTATTTTGGTAGAAGGCGTAAAAGTTTTGCAGAAATATTTTTTTTCAATGAAATTTACGTACATAACCTATTTTTAAGGTACCACTTCACTGTTGAAGTAATATTGGACTTTGAGAGGTCTATATGTCAGTAAAACCCAAACCAGACCACATTTGCAAAACTGCACCACTAAAAAGAATTCTAAACCACATTCAGGAAGTTTGTGAACTGTTTGATTGCTACACAGGAGTGACACAAATGAAAAATGTAAATTTTTCCACTAAAATGTTGCTTTAGCCTCATGGTCAAAAACTTTTGGTCAAAAACTTCTGTTTGGCCAAGTGGTAGGGTTTGTAATTGAAGGAGTACAATTTGGAATTAAAATTTGACTGGAATAAATTGGGATGCAATGTCTTATTTACAGAGCTCCTGACGTACTAAAACAGCAGGAACCCCCCAACTAACCCCATTTTACAAACTGCACTCTGTAAGCATTTATCCTAGGGGTGAATCTACAAAATTTTATAACATTAGAGTATGAAAGTGAAAAAAAATTTTTTCAACAAAAATGTTGCTTCACTTATAGATTTGTGGTTTGTTTTCACTAGAGGTAGTAAGAGAAAATAAATGCCACAATTTGTTATGCAATTTCTCATTAACATGGGAATACATCACATATGGTGCGAAATGCCACTTGCATATTTTTTCCTTTAATTTAAACTATAACAAGCAAACAACTTACTAGCAGTAGCCATGCAAAGAATGAATATTTTGTCACAACTCTGTTGTCGGGTATCCCAGGCCAGGGGCTCTTTCCCTGTTCCTAGTGCTAGGGGGCACCCTAGCTATCCCTTCTCTGTGGATTACTTCTAATGATGCTGGGGCCACTTACCTTGCTGAGCTCCTCAATCTGCCCTTAGTCTGCTCCCTCACCCTACACAGGGAAGAGGGGAGTAGTAGTATGGCAATACACCAACCAGACTTACAAGGAAAGATGTACAGGGATAAATGAAAATACCAATCATACAAATATGCTCTCACAAACAACAGAGGGGAACACCGGGGAGTGAAGGAAGGGAAAAATGAAAGTAGGAGAAGAAGAGGATTCGCACACAACCAAAACCAAGCAACAGTCTTTAAATAAATACACCAAACGCTTTCTCAAACAACAAAACTCCACCAGCTCTTGAACCATGCAGCTTGAAGCCAACTCTGACAATGCCTGCTTGCCAGAGGCGAGTATACAGTACAGACCAAAAGTTTTAACACACCTTCTCATTTAAAGTTTTTTCTGTATTTTCATGACTATGAAAATTGTACATTCACACTGAAGGCATCAAAACTATGAATTAGCACATGTGGAATTATATACTTAACAAAAAGGTGTGAAACAACTGAAAATATGTCTTATATTCTAGGTTCTTCAAAGTAGCCACCTTTTGCTTTGATGACTGCTTTGCACACTCTTGGCATTCTCTTGATGCGCTTCAAGAGATAGTCACCGGAAATGGTCTTCCAACAATCTTGAAGGAGTTCCCAGAGATGCTTAGCACTTGTTGGCCCTTTTGCCTTCACTCTGCAGTCCAGCTCACCCCAAACCATCTCGATTGGGTTCAGGTCTGGTGACTGTGGAAGCCAGGTCATCTGGCGTAGCACCCCATCACTCTCCTTCTTGATCAGATAGCCCTTACACATACTGGAGGTGT
Source organism: Phyllobates terribilis (assembly GCF_046119375.1). Classification (NCBI taxonomy): domain Eukaryota; kingdom Metazoa; phylum Chordata; class Amphibia; order Anura; family Dendrobatidae; genus Phyllobates; species Phyllobates terribilis. The sequence goes on from NW_027362762.1 coordinate 297,180,457, forward strand.
GTTTTGGGTCATTGTCCTGTTGAAAAATAAATGATGGTCCAACTAAACGCAAACCGGATGTAATAGCATGCCGCTGCAAGATGCTGTGGTAACCATGCTGGTTCAGTATGCCTCCAATTTTGAATAAATCCCCAACAGTGTCACCAGCAAAGCACCCCCACACCATCACACCTAATCCTCCATGCTTCAAAGTGGGAACCTTTTCTGCGTCGCACAAAGACACGGTGGTTGGAACCAAAGATCTCAAATTTGGACTCATCAGACCAAAGCACAGATTTCCACTGGTCTAATGTCCATTCTTTGTGTTCTTTAGCCCGAACAAGTCTCTTCTGCTTTTTGCCTGTCCTTAGCAGTGGTTTCCTAGCAGCTATTTTACCATGAAGTCCTGCTGCACAAAGTCTCTTCTTAACAGTTGTTAAAGAGATGTGTCTGCTGCTAGAACTCTGTGTGGCATTGACCTGGTCTCTAATCTGAGCTGCTGTTAACCTGCGATTTCTGAGGCTGGTGACTCGGATAAAATTATCCTCAGAAGCAGAGGTGACTCTTGGTCCTCCTTTCCTGGGGCGGTCCTCATGTGAGCCAGTTTCTTTGTAGCTCTTGGTGGTTTTTGCAACTGCACTTGGGGACACTTTTAAAGTTTTCCCAATTTTTCGGACTGACTGACCTTCATTTCTTAAAGTAATGATGGCCACTCGTTTTTCTTTATTTAGGTGCTTTTTTCTTGCCATAATACAAATTCTAACAGTCTATTCAGTAGGACTATCAGCTGTGTATCCACCTGACTTCTACACAACACAACTGATGGTCCCAACCTCATTTATAAGGCAAGAAATCCCACTTATTAAACCTGACAGGGCACACCTGTGAAGTGACTACATCTTGAGGCTCATCAAGAGAATGTCAAGAGTGTGCAAAGCAGTCATCAAAGCAAAAGGTGGCTACTTTGAAGAACCTAGAATATAAGACATATTTTCAGTTGTTTCACACTTTTTTAAGTATATAATTCCACATGTGTTAATTCATAGTTTTGATGCCTTCAGTGTGAATGTACAATTTTCATAGTCATGAAAATACAGAAAAATCTTTAAATGAGAAGGTGTGTCCAAACTTTTGGTCTGTACTGTATATAGGAGAGGGGAGTGGCCAACACTGAACAGCTTAGAGCATCAAGGCAGGTAAGCTTCCAGGAGCTCTCAACTGAACAGACTAACCCTTGCACTGCTAGAAGAATCCTTCACTATTTAATATGAAGGTGAAGTGCTTCTCATCAGTGCAGGAGTAGAAGAAATCAGACACCGCGGTTTTCTGATTACTCTCTGTCGTGGTAAACCGAAGACACATTCGACTTCTTGTCACACTGGTAATTCGCACAGAATAAATTACATGTGGTGGAAAATGCCACCTTCTTATTTTTTTCTTTAATTTAAACTATAACAAGCAAGCAACTTACTAGCAGTAGTTAGCAGCTAGCAGTTGTCACGCCGGTAACTCGCACGCCTTCTCAGTGCCATCCTACTCACTGCATTTGCTGCTCTGCTCCGCCCCGTGTCAGGCACAGCCAGACTCTGCAGGAATTTAACCTGATGGGTCCTGCAGAGTTTTCTTTCTTTGGCCTAATCCCTGCCAACAGGGGATCTATTAGGCAGCTCCTCCCACCACACCTTGCCTGAACTTAGATTCCTAGTTGCAGTCTGTCTCTAAAAATCTATCAAGGTGCATGTTTGTTTGGAATCTCCTGTTACTGACACAGCTAGTATTTTCATTTCGTATGACGTCTGCGCTCCTGTACTGCCCGCCCCAACCTCGGACTGTGTGACCACATCTCTGTCCTTCCCTTCTGTACCTTGTGTTCTGCCTCTGACCACTTGGTCAGCTGCTGCAGGTCAAGGGACTGTCCTGGAGTGCCACCTCTATGATACCGAACTTGCCTAGTTTTACACCACGTTCCAGATTATTATGCAAATTGGATTTAACCCCTTTCTGGCCCAGGGCGTACTAATACGTATCTGTGCCCTGGGCCTTATGGGCCTGATACGTATTTGTATGCCCTAGCGAGATCGCTGCCGGGTGTCAGTTGATTGTTACAGCTGACACCCGATGCTATGTGCAGGCAGCGGTCCACATTAACCCCCGAAATGCTGTGATCGAAATCGATCGCAGCATTCCAGTGGCAAGAGGAGGTAAGCGCTATACTTACTTTCTCTGCCGGCATCCCGCGGTTTCTAGGTCCGGTCCCGGATGTTGCCATGGTGACCCGATGTCATCACGACAATATCTGGGTCACCAGGAGGCAGGAATTTGCTTTGTACCCATAAATAAATAATCTTATGAAAAAAAAAATAAACCAATAAAAGTACACATATCTGGTATCGCCACGTCCGGAACGACCTGACCTATAATACTGCCCTGCTAGTTAACCTCTTTAGTGAACACGGTAAAAAAAATAAAAAAAAAAACGAAATATAAAACGATGTTTTATCATCATACTGCCAAACAAAAAATGGAATAAAACGCGATCAAAAAGACAAATGCAAATAAAAATGGTACCCCTGAAAACGTCATCTTGTCTCGCAAAAAACAAGCCGCCATACAACTCCACGACCAAAAAATAAAAAAGTTATAGCTCTCAGAATAAAGCGATGCAAAAACAATTCTTAAAAAAATATATATAAATGCTGTACCTCTGTAGAATAAAGCTACCTTATCAATTTTATCACACGCAGAACGGCATAAAAAAATTAAAAAAAACAATTCCTGAATTGGTGGTTTTTGTTTATTCTGCCTTCTAAAAATCAGAATAGAAAGCGATCAAAAAATGTCACGTGCCCAAAAATGGTACCAATAAAAACATCAACTTGTCCCGCAAAAAACAAGCCATCACATGAATCTATAGAAAAATTATAGCTCTCAAAATATGGCGATGCAAAAACTATGTCTTTGCAAAAAAATACGTCTTTTAGTGTGTGACAGCTGTCAATCATAAAAACCCGATATGAATCTGGCATTGCTGTAATTGCACCGACCCGAAGAATAAAGACGTCTAATCACTTATACCGCACGAGGAACGACGTAAAAAATAAACTTCATGGTTAGGGTTGTGCTAGGGTTAGGGTTGTGCTAGGGTTTGGGTTAGGGTTGTGCTAGCATTAGGGTTGTGCTAGGGTTAGGGTTGGGCTAGGGTTAGGGTTGTGCTAGGGTTAGGGTTGTGCTAGGGTTAGAGTTAGGCTAGGGTTAGGGTTGAGCTAGGGTTAGGGTTGGGCTAGGGTTAGGGTTGTGCTAGGGTTAGAGTTGTGCTAGGGTTAGGGTTGTGCTAGGGTTAGGCTAGGGTTAGGGTTAGGCTAGGGTTAGGCTAAGGTTAGGGTTAGGCTAGAATTAGAGTTGGGCTATGGTTAGGGTTGGGCTAAGGTTAGAGCTTGGGTTGGGATTTTTTCAAAACTAAAGAAAAAAAAATGATGACGATATGGCGACTAATGTTGAGCACAAGTGCTCGCTACTTGAGTTTGCTTCGGGTGCTCGATTATGCACGAGTATAGCGGGTGCTCGAGTGACATGCTCGAGTCTCCACCCCAAATGTTTTGCAGCTGTTATACAGCCAAAGAAACTCGCGGAGATTGCCTGCCATGCACGAGCGATCCCCGCATGTTTTTTTTTGGTGTCTAATAACCGTGAAACATGCGGGGTGGGGACTCGAGCATGTCACTTCAGCACCCACGATACTTGGTGCATACCCGATGCAAACTCAAATAGCGAGCACTTGCACTCAAATTCTGTTTCGTACCTCTGGGTTCAAAGTGTTCACTATACCCCTTGATAAAATCGTGGAGGGGTGTAGTTTCCAAAATGGTCGCTGGGGGGAGGGGGGGTGGTTTCCATTATTTAGGCACATCAGGGACTCTCCAAACACAACATGGCGCACGCTAATTATTCAAGCAAATTTTACATTCAAAAAGTCAAATCGTGCTCCTTCCCTTCCGAACCGTGCCGTGCGCCAAAACAGTGGTTTTCCCCCACATATGGGGTATCGGCTTACTCAGGAGAAATTGCACAACAAATTGCATGGTGCAATTTCTCCTGTTACCCTTATGAAAATGAAACATTGGGGGCTGAAAAACATTTTTGTTGAAAAAATTTGAAAATTTTATTTGTACGGTTCAATGTTATAAACTTCTGTGAAGCACCTGGGGGTTCAGGGTGCTCACCACACATCTAGATAAGTTCCCTAAGTGGTCTGGTTTCCAAAATGGGGTCAATTGTGGGAGGTTTTCACTGTTTAGGCACATCAGGGGCTCCCCAAACACAACATAGCGTCCGCTAATTATTCAAGCAAATTTTACATTCTAAAAGTCAAATGGCGCTCCTTCCCTTCCGAACCCTGCCGTGCGCCCAAACAGTGGTTTTCCCCCACATATGGGGTATCGGCTTACTCAGGAGAAATTGCACAACAAATTTCATGGTGCAATTTCTCCTGTTACCCTTGTGAAAATGCAAAATTGGGGGCTGAAAAACATTTTTGTTGGAAAAATGTGAAAATTGTATTTTTGCGGCTTAATGTTATAAACTTCTGTGAAGCACCTGGGGGTTCAGTGTGCTCACCACACACCTAGATAAGTTCCCTGAGGGATCTAGTTTCCAAAATGGGGTCACTTGTGGGGGGTTTCCACTGTTTAGGCACATCAGGGGCTCCCCAAACACAACATGGTGTTCGCTAATTATTCAAGCAAATTTATATTCAAAAAGTCTAATGGTGCTCCTTCCCTTCCGAACCCTGCCGTGCGCCCAAACAGTGTTTTTTCCTCACATATGGGGTATCTGCGTGCTCAGGGGAAATTGCACAACAAATTTTGGGGTCCATTTTTTCCTATTACTCCTGCGAAAATAAAAAAAATTGGGTCTAAAATAACATTTTTGTGAAAAAAAGTTAAATGTTCATTTCTTTCTTCCACATTCCAAAAATTCCTGTGAAGCACCTGAAGGGTTAATAAACTTTTTGAATGTGGTTTTGAGCATCTTAAGGGGTGCAGTTTTTAGAATGGTGTCACTTTTGGGTATTTTCTGTCATAAACGCCCCTCAAAGTCACGTCAAGTGTGGTGTGGTCTCTAAAAAAATGGTTTTGTAAATTTTGTTGTAAAAATGAGAAATCGCTGGTCAACTTTTAACCCTTTTAGCTCCCTACTAACAAAAATGTTGGTTCCAAAATTGTGCTGATGTAAAGTAGACATGTGGGAAATGTTATTTATTAACTATTTTGTGTAACATATCTCTCTGATTTAAGGGCATAAAAATTCAAATTTTGAAAATTGCGAAATTTAAAGATTTTTTTTGCCAAATTTCCAATTTTTTCACAAATAAACGCAAGTGATATCGAAGAAATTTTACCACTATCATGAAGTACAATATGTCACGAAAAAACTATCTCAGAATCAGCGGGATCCGTTGAAGCGTTCCAGAGTAATTACCTCATAAAGTGACAGTGGTCAGAATTGTAAAAATTGGCCTAGTCATTATCGTGCAAACCACCCTCAGGGGTAAAGGAGATAAGTATCATAAAGATTTAATTTTTAGTTTTTCAGGATGTACTGTAGAGGGAAAGAAAGCATATAAATTAGGTTGACCCTATTAAAGTTGAAAAAATATATCCAAAAATGGTATTGCTCACCTAGGAGAATATGGAGTACCCCCTTAAAAATAACAGTTGCTGCTGCCTCGTGGTTGGGAGATAACTGCCAGAGAAAAGGAGAAAAAAGTAGAACAAAAAGTTTCCACTACTCCACCTTCCATTCTAACTCTTTGTTCTACTTTTTCTCCTTTACTCTCATTTTCTCTTGCCCCTTTTTCACTTCTCTCTAATCTATTGTCTACCTTTCGCTTTAAACACTCCTCTTCATAGGATACTCCATGGCTCCACCTGTCAGTGCAGTCAATACCTTTCCATCATGGCACCACATTTTAAAAAAGACATAGACAAACTGGAGCAAGTTCAGAGAAGAGCGACCAGAATGGTGACTGGTCTGCAAACCATGTCCTATGAGGAACGGTTGCAGGATTTGGGAATGTTTAGCTTGCAAAAAAGAAGACTGAGAGGAGACTTAATAGCTATCTACAAATATGTCAAGGGCTGTCACATTGTAGAAGGATCATCTTTATTCTCATTTGCACAAGGAAAGACTAGAAGCAATGGGATGAAACTAAATGGGAGGAGACACAGATTAGATATTAGAAAAAACTTTTTGACAGTTAGGGTGATTAATGAGTGGAACAGGCTGCCACGAGAGGTGGTGAGTTCCCCTTCAATGGACGTCTTCAAACAGAGGCTGGACAGACATCTGTCTGAGATGATCTAGTGAATCCTGCTTTGAGCAGGGGGTTGGACCAGATGACCCAGGAGGTCCCTTCCAACTCTACCATTCTATGATTCTATGATCTTTTCATATTTCATCTCCACACTCTGGTTCTATTCCTACATTCCACCCCCATTCTTTCTATATTTTTCCTTAACACTCTTTTCTTCTTGTAATATTTCTGTCTTCCCCTCATCAAGGACACACTCTTTCATTTTACACGTATTTCTCGATTTTTATTATCACAGTAGTGTTTTTTCCACATATCTCTATTCCTTTCTCTCCTTTCCCCCACTTTTTTATGTGTATTTCAACCCTTGAATGGACGTGTTTTGTAACACTGCTGGTTGTGGACCCACTGCGCCACGGACCTGGCTTACCCTGAAGGGGCATAACTAAGTGACTATTGATGGTGAGGATAGGCTTTGCCCCCGGTAGGTCACACGGTCCAAGGTCGGGGCAGGCAGCACAGGATCAGTAAACATAGCCAAGGTCAGGAGCAGAGAGGTCAAACAAAGACGGGTGAACAAACCGGGTCAAAAACGGGAGAGTCAAAATACACCCACGCATAAACGGGATGCCAGCAGATGAACTAAATGGGAACCAATGTTCAGGCGAGGAATGGAAGGTGGAGTCATCTGATGCATCACCTGCTAGCAGGTGATAGGCTGGGGAAGCAAAACTCTGCAGGACAGGGTGGATACAAATTTCCTCAGAGTTGGCCGCGCCCCCTAGGACTCACAACTAACACAAGACAGCTCAGAGCCATGGTCAGGTACTGGATAGAGCAGAGCAAAACCCATGGTGAGTAGGGTAGGGCTTAGAAGGCATTCTAGTAGCCGTGGTAACAGTACCTCCCCTCTTTACGCCTCCTCCTTTCTTGGCAAGACCGATGGAGAAACCTTTCCAAGATGACAGGGGCACCAATATTCTCTGCAGGTTCCCATGATCTCTCCTCTGGTCCAAATCCCCTCCAGTCCGCCAGATAGAAGGTCCTCCCCTGAACCTTTTTAGTATCCAGGATGTCCTTAATCTCGAAGACATCCGATAGACCCTGAGGAAATATCGGAAGTACCATGTGGCTATGAAAAGCGATTGAAGATCACCGGCTTCAGGAGCGAGACATGAAAGTTGTTTTGGATCCGTAGATTCGCAGAGAGTTGAAGATGGTAAGTTGCCTGAGGAAATTGTACGGACCGAGGTTCCGGAGAGCGAACTTGTACGATGGCATCTTCAGACGGCCAGACTTTATCTCCTGGAAGATACTGAGGCGGTGAACCTCTCTTCTTATCCACACGAGTCTTCATCTGAAACACAGCCTTAAGGAGGGAAGCCGGGATTTGCTGTCAAACCTGTATAAAATCACCGTATGAGGCATCAGCTGCTGCTACCACGGAGTTAACAGACATAGGAGAGAGCACTTGAGGATGCTGGAAGTACGTGTGCTTCTCACTAAATTAGAATATCATCAAAAAGTTAATTTATTTCAGTTCTTCAATACAAAAAGTGAAACTCATATATTATATAGTGTCATTACCAGTAGAGTGATCTATTTCAAGTGATAATTTCTGTTAATGTTGATGATGATTTCTTACAGCCAATGAAAACACATAAGTCATTATCTCAATAAATTAGAATACTTATCAAAAAATACCTGCAAAGGCTTCCTAAGCGTTTAAAAAGGTCCCTTAGTCTGTTTCAGTAGGCTCCACAATCATGGGGAAGACTGCTGACTTGACAGATATCCAGAAGGCAGTCATTGACACACTCCACAAGGAAGGTAAGCCACAAAAGGTCATTGCTAAAGAAGCTGGCTGTTCACAGAGTGCTGTATCCAAGCATATTAATGGAAAGTTGAGTGGAAGGAAAAAGTGTGGTAGAAAAAGGTGCACTTTGGGGGAGATTCACAAGGAGTGGACTTCTGCTGGAGTCATTGCTTCAAGAGCCACCACACACAGATGTATCCAGCACATGGGCTACAAGTGTCGCATTCCTTGTGTGAAGCCACTCATGACCAATAAACAAAGCCAGAAGCGTCTTACCTGGTCCAAGGATAAAAAGACCTGGACTGTTGCTCAGTGGTCCAAGGTGTTGTTTTCAGATAAAAGTAAATTTTGCATTTCATTGGAAATCAAGGTCCCAGAGTCTGAAGGAAGAGTGGAGAGTCACACAATCCAAGCTGCTTGAGGTCTTTTGTGAAGTTTCCACAATCAGTGATGGTTTGGGGAGCCATGTCATCTGCTGGTGTAGGTTCTCTTTGTTTTATCAAGACCAAAGTCAGCACAGCCGTCTACCAGGAAATTTTAGAGCACTTCATGCTTCCCTCTGCCGACAAGCTTTTTGGAGATGGAAATTTCATTCTCCAGCAGGACTTGTCACTTGTCCACAGTTCCAAAAGTACCAGTACCTGGTTTAAAAACAACAGTATCACTGTGCTTGATTGGCCAGCAAACTTGCCTGACCTTAAGTCCATAGAGAATCTATGGGGTATTGTCAAGAGAAAGATGAGTGACACCAGACCCAATAATGCAGATGGGCTGAAGGCTGCTATCAAAGCAACCTGGGCTTCCTGAACACCTCAGCAGTGCCACAGGCTGATCGCCTCCATGCCATGCCGCACTGATGCAAAAGGAGCACCGACCCAGTATTGAGTGCATTTGCTGAACATACATTTCATTAAGCCAACACTTCAGATTTTAAAATCATTTTTCAAGCTGTTGTTATAAAGTATTCTAATTTACATAGATAATGACTTTTGTGTTTTCATTGGCTGTAAGTAGTGTTGAGCGAATTTGGCATTTCAAATTTGTGTTCGGGGTTCCGGCTTGTTAGCGACAAAAAATTTGCTCCGCCCACTAACATCCCTGATTTGCCACGCTGTCACGCAGATAGTATTTGTGTGACAGCTTGGCAAATCAGGGATGTTCGTGGGCGGAGCTGATTTTTTGGTGCGAACAAGCCGGAACCCTGAACACGAACACGAATTTGAAATGCCGAACAAATTCGCTCAACACTAGCTGTAAACCATAATCATCAACATTAACAGAAATAAACACTTGAAATAGATCACTGTGTTTGTAATGACTCTATATAATGAGTTTCACTTTTTGTATTGAAGAACTGAAATAAATTAATTTTTTGATGATATTCTAATTTAGTGAGACTCCCTGACGTGATTATTGTAGGAAAACTCTGCCCAGGGGAGTAGTTGTACCCAATCATCCTGACTGGCAGAGATGAAATGGAGAAGGTTGTTTCAAGAATCTGATTAACCCGTTCTACTTGCCTATTGGTCTGCGGATTGCACCTGGAGGAAAAGTCCAGCTGGATTTTCAGCAGCTTGTACAGAACTTTCTAAAACTTCAAAGTGAACTGGACTCCATGTTATGTTCTGCTACCAGAGCTAAGGAAAGAGAGGAAATCTGTCCCTACGATAGAACTCAGCTGAATCCCTACGATGTAACAGGGAACCTGATCCTGCGATCAGACCTGCTAAAGTCCTAAGCTAGTCTGTACGGAGACCTATAGATGTGGGGAAGGAATCCCTACAAGTACTAAGGACTGGGAGGAAAAAAGGGACACCTCCTAACAGAAATAGTAGCAGACAGACAAACAAACAAAATATATAGAACACTGAGGTCCGTAGACCAAGCAAACTAACAGAGTTAGATACAGAGCACAGGCTAGCTAGAAAGTAGTTATACAATGAAGTCCAGCAAAGCCAGAAGGGCGGAGCAGGATTAAATAGGCCAACGAGGTCATGTGACCAGCAAAGGAAAAAACCTAAGAGCAAGGTTCTAACAGTACCCCCCCTTCTAAGAGGATCCTCCGGATCCCCTAGGACCAGGCTTATCAGGAAATCTCCTGTGAAACGCTCTGATAAGTCTGGACGCGGAAACATCATCTGACCTCACCCAAGAGTTATCCTCGGGTCCGAAACCTTTCCAGGCCACCAGATACTGCAAACTACCTCTATACCGTCTAGAGTTAAGGATGCGAGAAATTTCATATTCCCCGTCCTCCACCACCGGAGGAACAGAGGCAGAGGCGTCACCATCCGACACAACAGCTTTTTTTAACAGAGAGACATGAAATACCGGATTAATTCTCCAGGAGGTAGGAACCTCCAACCTAACAGCAGATTGGTTGACAACCTGAAGCACCTTAAAGGGCCCTACAAACTTGGGACCCAATTTCTTAGAAGTAATCCTCAACCGCAGATTCCTAGAGGACAACCAAACCATGTCACCAACAGCGAACAAAACCTCCTGTCGTTTCCTATCAAAGTAGTCTTTAGATTTTCTGTTGGCCTCCTGAAGATTACCACGCACATCCGTCCAAACTCTCTCCAAATCACCGGAAAAATTCTCCTCCTCAGGCACGGCAGATCCCAACTTGGAGAACGACCCAAACGACGGATGTCTCCCAGAACAACAAAAAAAAGGCGAACAACCAGCAGAAGAAGATGTATGATTGTTCAGAGCAAATTCAGCAAGTGGCAGAAACTCAGACCACCCCTCTTGATTGTCTGCCACAAAACAACGCAAGAACTGCTCAACATCCTGGTTTTTCCTTTCTGTCTGGCCATTAGATTCAGGATGATATCCGGACGAGAACGACAGATGAACTCCCAACCTGTCACAAAAGGCACGCCAAAAACGAGCCACGAACTGAGGACCCCTATCAGAAACAATGTCAGTAGGAACGCCATGAAGTCTGACAATTTCCTTGACAAAGGCCTTAGCGAGAGTTTTAGCGCAGGGCAGTTTGACGAAGGGAACCAAGTGACACATCTTGCTAAAACGGTCCACGACCACCCAGATGACAGTAAAACCCTCAGAGGGGGGAAGGTCAGTTATAAAGTCCATAGCCAAATGTGTCCAAGGAGCACTGGGAACCTCCAAAGGACAAAGCAACCCCGCAGCAGGAGTATGTGAGGACTTAGATCTAGCACATATAGTACATTGACGCACCCACTTAATGACTTCCTTCTGCCATCCAGGCCACCAAAAACTGCGACCCACCAGTCTCTTGGTCTCAGAGATTCCGGGATGACCTGCCAACCGAGATTCGTGACACTCAACAAACAAATCTCTCCTAAAGGTCCCAGGCACAAACAACCTCCCATGAGGAGTGTTAGATGGGGCATTCTCCTGTGCTTTAAGAATCTCATCTTCCAAAACGGAGTCCAAAGCAGCTATCACAACACCTTCTTGTAAAATGTTCTCCTCTTTCCAGCACCGACTATGGGAGAAAAACTGCGAGACAAGGCATCCGCCTTAACATTCTTAGTACCAGGGATGTAAGTAACGGAGAAATTAAACCGCGAGAAAAACAGTGCCCACCTAGCCTGACGGGCATTCAGGCGCTTGGCAGCATCAAGATATATCAGATTTTTATGATCCGTAAGAACCTGAACGGGAAATTCCGCACCTTCCAAGAAGTGGCGCCAGTGTTCAAATGCGAGTTTAATAGCCAATAATTCCCGATTACCAATATCGTAATTCAGTTCAGTCTCCGAAAATTTTTTTGAAAAAAAGGCACAGGGATGTAATCCATCCCCGTTATCCTGAGACAATACTGCGCCAACCCCCACGAAGAAGCATCAACCTCAACCAAAAATGGCTTAGTCACATCAGACTGCATAAGGATGGGAGCAGAGGTGAACCTCTCCTTGAGATACACAAAAGCTTCAATGGCCTCAGAAGACCACTGAACCTTTAAGAAATGCATCAATTTTTTTTTTATACAAAATAGACATGCACCAAAACAGAATACTGTTTCCTGGTGAGATCGGTCAGAGGTTTGACAATACTAGAAAAAATTTTTATGAATTTTCTGTAATAATTGGCGAAACCTAAAAACCTCTGTATCGATTTCAAACCAATAGGCCTAGGCCATTCCTGTACAGCTTGAACTTTAACCGGGTCCATCTCAAAACCTTCGCTGGAGATAATGTAACCCAAAAAACTAATTCTCTGTACAGCGAACTCACATTTCTCCAGCTTAGCAAAAAGCGAATTGTCCATTAACAATTGTAATACCTCACGTACGCTCCGCCAATGAGACTCCAGATCCGGCGAATAAATCAAAATGTCATCCAAATACACAACCACATTTTTACCGATCAAAGGTCTAAGGATGTCATTAATAAGATTCTGAAAAAATGCAGGAGCATTAGTAAGACCAAAAGGCATAACCAGATTCTCAAAATGACCCACAGGAGTGTTAAAAGCAGTCTTCCATTCGTCACCCTCCTTCATGCGCAACAGATTGTATGCCCCCTTAAGGTCAATTTTAGAGAACCACTTGGCCCCCATTAACTGGTTAAACAGATCAGGAATCAATGGCAGTGGGTAAGGATTGCGTACAGTAATTTTGTTAATCTCACGAAAATCCAGACAAGGACGTAAACCGCCGTCCTTTTTTTTTACAAAAAAAAATCCAACCGCCACAGGAGACTTAGAGGGCCTAATGTGACCGGCGGCCAAACTTGTCTGTATGTATTAATCCAAAGCCTTCCTCTCAGGAATAGTAAGGTTAAATAAACGACTTTTAGGAAGAGTCGCTCCAGGGACAAATTCAATAGAACAATCATAGTCTCTATGGGGAGGCAAAACCTGCGATTCCTTCTCAGAAAAAACTCTCCAAAAATCCTGAATAGGAACAGGCAATTCTCCCCTATCCAAAGCTGCAATACGCCCGTTACAACACTTGTCATAACATTTATGGCTCCAGGATTTAATTTCATTGGTAGACCAATCCAGTACAGGATTGTGAAATTTTAACCAGGGCAATCCCAATATTACTGGAGAAGGCAAGTTATTCAAAACTACCAAATCCAATTTCTCATGGTGAACACCATTAATAGTGAGAGGAAATTCACAGACCTTGAGAGTAATATTCTTCAAAGGGGAACCATCCACAGAAACCACAGCAATGGGGGATGATAAAGGTTCGGGTTTTAAATTGAGTCTTTCCAAGAATCCCCCATCAATTACATTCAGAGTAGATCCACAATCAACAAATACCCGAAATTCCATTAATTTTTCCTGAGCAATCGTGGAAGCAGCTAAAAATACACCCTTGGAATTTAAACAGGCAATACGGGCATGACTGACCATTTTTTTTTCTTTCTTCATACGAAGCTCACAGCCTTTAATCAAATGACCAGATTTTCCGCAATAGAAACACAAGCCTTCAGAAAATCGACGGTCTTTTTCTTGAGAGCGAGGTGCCACCGATCCAATCTCCATCGATTCACCACTGTTAGTACACACATTCTCATAACCAGAAACTGACATAGCAGAGGATTTGCTCTCATTAACCCTTGCACGCAGTCTCCTATCCACCCGTATAGCTAATTGCATAGCCTGTTGCAAATCTTCAGGTGTAGGATAAGCAATTAGCAGGTCTTTAACCCTTTCATTGAGCCCAGCAAGAAATAGACTTTTCAGAGCAGAATCGTTCCACCCTGTTTGAGTAGACCAACGACGGAAATGAGTACAATATTTTTCCACATTACCTGATCCCTGTCTCAAACGTCTTAACTCGGTCTCAGCTGATGCGACACGGTCAGGATCATCATATAATAGTCCCAAAGCAGAAAAAAAAACTATCCACTGATCTGAAGCATGTATCACTAGGTTGCAAAGAAAAGGCCCACTCCTGAGGCTCTTTGCGCAAAAGTGACATTATGAACCCTATGCGCTGGGATTCATCCCCAGAGGACTTGGGTCTCAAATGAAAATACAATAAGCAAGCATTTTTAAATGAAAAAAATTCTCGGTGTTCACCAAAAAATAAATCCGGCAAACATACCTTAGGCTCCAAGAAATGTGCTCCAGGACAGTTACTCACGTGCTGACGGAGCTCGGCCACCTCCAGAGAGAGTCCCTGCAGGCGATGAGCCAAATCCTGAACCGACACCATGATGGAACAGAAAAATCTTTCCTTAGAGAATTTGCAGGCTGGACTTACTGTTATGTTCTGCTACCAGAGCTAAGGAAAGAGAGGAAATCTGTCCCTACGATAGAACTCAGCTGAATCCCTACGATGTAACAGGGAACCTGATCCTGCGATCAGACCTGCTAAAGTCCTAAGCTAGTCTGTACGGAGACCTATAGATGTGGGGAAGGAATCCCTACAAGTACTAAGGACTGGGAGGAAAAAAGGGACACCTCCTAACAGAAATAGTAGCAGACAGACAAACAAACAAAATATATAGAACACTGAGGTCCGTAGACCAAGCAAACTAACAGAGTTAGATACAGAGCACAGGCTAGCTAGAAAGTAGTTATACAATGAAGTCCAGCAAAGCCAGAAGGGCGGAGCAGGATTAAATAGGCCAACGAGGTCATGTGACCAGCAAAGGAAAAAACCTAAGAGCAAGGTTCTAACACTCCAAGATCAGATATTATGTGGAGCAGAAGACCTTGGAGACAAAACATGCAGAAAAACTGTGTAGTGAGCTTAGGAGCAGAGGAAAGACCAGCCAGAGCAATGAAGTGAGCCATCTTAGAGAACCAATCCACCACAACACAGACAGTGTCGCACCCTCAGAGAGAGGCAGATCTGTGATAAAGTTCATAGCAGTATGTTGCCAGAGAGCAGAAGGAACCGGCAGAGACTGGAGAAGGCCAGCAGGCTTGTCCCTGGAAGACTTGTTACTTGTTCACTGTGAACAGGCGTTTACAAGTCTCAGACATCCTTAACCATCGAGGGCCACAAGAAGCAACGAGCAATCAGCTCAGTGGACTTGTGCATGCCCATATTACCAGCCAACTTGTATTTGTGTCCCCAGGAGAGAGCTCTTCTCCTTCTAGCAGTAGGGACTAAGGTTTTGCCAGGAGAAATGTCTTTAAAAAGGACATGGGCTGCTTCAATAATCCTGGTCGAGTTAATGAGCTGAGGCTCCTCCACAAAATTGTTCACATCAAAGGATCGAGACAGGGCATCTGCTTTGACATTCCTCTCCACAGGACGGAAGTGTAACTCAAAGTTAAAATGAGCAAAGAGTTTCCACCTGTCTTGGCGAGGATTCAACCACTGGGTGGACTGCAGGAAGGTCAGATTTTTGTGGTCCATGTATATTATTACCGGAGAGCTGGCGCCTTCCAATAGATGTCGGCATTCTTCAAGCGCCATTTTAATAGCAAGAAGCTCACGATTCCCAATGGTATATTTTCAGTCAGCTGGCGAAAATAGTTTGAGAAAAAAAATGCAAGAGACAGACTTCCCTGAAGAAGTTCTTTGCAGTAGCACTACCCAGCATCAATAGAAGAGGCATCTACCTCCAAGAGATACTGCTTGCTGGTTTTGGAGTGATGCAGCATCGGAGCATTCGCGAAGGCTTCTTTCAAATGCTGGAAGGCCGACTCAGGCCAAATTCTGGCATTAGCCCCCTTCTTGGTTAAAACGGAAATTGGTGCTATAAGGGACAAGAAGTGCGGAATAAATTGCCAGTAGAAGTTGGCGAAACCCATGAAGCGTGCAGACCTTAAGGACAAGGCCAGGAGAGAATGGCAGAAACCTTCTCTGGATCCTTCTCAAGTCCTTGTTGGAAACAATGTAGTCGAGGAAGGGCTAGGAGGTTTTTTCTAAGACACATTTGGACAATATGGTAAACAAATTGCTCTTCCGGAGATGCTGCAGAACATGACGGACATGTCTCCTGTGAGTAGGTACATCAGGGGAGAATATCAGAATGTCATCCAAATACAACAACAGAAACAACAAGGAGATTATGGAAGATGTCATTAACAAACTCTTGGAACACGGCGGGTGCATTACTCAGACTAAAAGGCATGATGAGTAGAGATGAGCGTTGTTCTACTCGAACTGTTCGCCAATCTCAAATTCGAGCTGTTTTGGGCGGTGTTCGAGCCGGTCGGCGAACACGAACAATTTGAGAAAAATTCGGCTGTTCGAGGTTATGTTCGATAACTGTTCGTGCACCAAAATCATAACTGGATTTTTTCTCAGTAATGATGAAAATTAATGTTAATACGCAGTTTGAGTGTACAGCGGGGCGGGGGGAGGGGCAGGGGATGGATCTCTGCAGGAACAATGAAGATCTCCATTTTTTTTTCTCTTTCCCGCATTTGCAGTGGGGAGGTGCAATCTGTCAGCCTATCAGCAGCGCACACACGGAGCGAAGTGCTTTTTTTCACACAAGCAAGGGCATGTGTGATTGGCAGTGTATGTCACATGTCCTTGCCCTATAAGACCAAGCCATTTTCCCCGTCGCCACCATTTTCTCACTGCTGCAGCTGCGTGTTAGACGGCACCGCTGTTGCTGTGTGCGCTATACCTTGTTAATTTCAAGCCAATTTTCGCACAAATATACAGATAGCTTGGGAGTAGGGAATAGTTGTGATTGCAGTCATTTTAAGGACTAGGTTACATCATTTCCTACGACTTTTATCAGGCAGGTCTGTGCTCTTAAATAGATAGATTGTGGGAGTAAAGACTAATTGTAATTGGAGTCCTTTTCAGGACTAGGTTACATCAGTTCCTATCAGTTTTTGCCAGGCAGGTCTGTGCCAGTGCTGTGCAAGTTTTTTTCACAGCATTTGGCTGAATCTAGCAAAGCTAATCCTTTTTGGCCTATTGCAGAGTGTGTTAGTCAGTGGAGTAGCCTATCTGTGTTGCAAGATATACCACCTGTGTATAGAATACCAATTTTTTTACTGCACCTAGTGAAGTAAAATCTTTTGGGCATAGCATCATTCTATTAGTCCATCTATACTGACCTCCATCAGGTTGCAAACTGAATATAATTTTTTTCTGCATCTAGCTCTGAAAAAATATTTGGGCTTCTAGCGGTGTGTGGGACTTGGTCTATTAGTCCATCTATACTGACCTCCATCAGGTTGCAAATTAAAAATAATTTTTTTCTGCATCTAGCTCTGAAAAAATATTTGGGCTTCTAGCAGTGTGTGGGACTTGGTCTATTAGTCCATCTATACTGACCTCCATCAGGTTGCAAATTAAAAATAATTTTTTTCTTCATTTATCTCTGAAAAAATATTTGGGCTTCTAGCAGCGTGTGGGACTTGTTCTATTAGTCCATCTATACTGACCTCCATCAGGTTGCAAATTAAAAATAATTTTTTTCTGCATCTATCTCTGAAAAAATATTTGGGCTTCTAGCAGTGTGTGGGACTTGGTCTATTAGTCCATCTATACTGACCTCCATCAGGTTGCAAATTAAAAATAATTTTTTTCTTCATTTAGCTCTGAAAAAATATTTGGGCTTCTAGCAGTGTGTGGGACTTGTTCTATTAGTCCTTCTATACTGACGTCCAGCAGGTTGCAAATTGAATATAATTTTTTTCTGCATCTAGCTCTGAAAAAATATTTGGGCTTCTAGCAGTGTGTGGGACTTGGTCTATTAGTCCATCTATACTGACCTCCATCAGGTTGCAAATTAAAAATAATTTTTTTCTGCATCTAGCTCTGAAAAAATATTTGGGCTTCTAGCAGTGTGTGGGACTTGGTCTATTAGTCCATCTATACTGACCTCCATCAGGTTGCAAATTAAAAATAATTTTTTTCTGCATCTAGCTCTGAAAAAATATTTGGGCTTCTAGCAGTGTGTGGGACTTGGTCTATTAGTCCATCTATACTGACCTCCATCAGGTTGCAAATTGAATAAAAAAATTTTCTGCATCTAGCTCTGAAAAAATATTTGGGCTTCTAGCGGTGTGTGGGACTTGGTCTATTAGTCCATCTATACTGACCTCCATCAGGTTGCAAATTAAAAATAATTTTTTTCTGCATCTAGCTCTGAAAAAATATTTGGGCTTCTAGCAGTGTGTGGGACTTGGTCTATTAGTCCATCTATACTGACCTCCATCAGGTTGCAAATTGAATAAAAAAATTTTCTGCATCTAGCTCTGAAAAAATATTTGGGCTTCTAGCGGTGTGTGGGACTTGGTCTATTAGTCCATCTATACTGACCTCCATCAGGTTGCAAATTAAAAATAATTTTTTTCTGCATCTAGCTCTGAAAAAATATTTGGGCTTCTAGCAGTGTGTGGGACTTGGTCTATTAGTCCATCTATACTGACCTCCATCAGGTTGCAAATTAAAAATAATTTTTTTCTTCATTTAGCTCTGAAAAAATATTTGGGCTTCTAGCAGTGTGTGGGACTTGTTCTATTAGTCCTTCTATACTGACGTCCAGCAGGTTGCAAATTGAATATAATTTTTTTCTGCATCTAGCTCTGAAAAAATATTTGGGCTTCTAGCGGTGTGTGGGACTTGGTCTATTAGTCCATCTATACTGACCTCCATCAGGTTGCAAATTAAAAATAATTTTTTTCTGCATCTAGCTCTGAAAAAATATTTGGGCTTCTAGCAGTGTGTGGGACTTGGTCTATTAGTCCATCTATACTGACCTCCATCAGGTTGCAAATTGAATAAAAAAATTTTCTGCATCTAGCTCTGAAAAAATATTTGGGCTTCTAGCGGTGTGTGGGACTTGGTCTATTAGTCCATCTATACTGACCTCCATCAGGTTGCAAATTAAAAATAATTTTTTTCTGCATCTAGCTCTGAAAAAATATTTGGGCTTCTAGCAGTGTGTGGGACTTGGTCTATTAGTCCATCTATACTGACCTCCATCAGGTTGCAAATTGAATAAAAAAATTTTCTGCATCTAGCTCTGAAAAAATATTTGGGCTTCTAGCGGTGTGTGGGACTTGGTCTATTAGTCCATCTATACTGACCTCCATCAGGTTGCAAATTAAAAATAATTTTTTTCTGCATCTAGCTCTGAAAAAATATTTGGGCTTCTAGCAGTGTGTGGGACTTGGTCTATTAGTCCATCTATACTGACCTCCATCAGGTTGCAAATTAAAAATAATTTTTTTCTGCATCTAGCTCTGAAAAAATATTTGGGCTTCTAGCAGTGTGTGGGACTTGGTCTATTAGTCCATCTATACTGACCTCCATCAGGTTGCAAATTGAATAAAAAAATTTTCTGCATCTAGCTCTGAAAAAATATTTGGGCTTCTAGCGGTGTGTGGGACTTGGTCTATTAGTCCATCTATACTGACCTCCATCAGGTTGCAAATTAAAAATAATTTTTTTCTGCATCTAGCTCTGAAAAAATATTTGGGCTTCTAGCAGTGTGTGGGACTTGGTCTATTAGTCCATCTATACTGACCTCCATCAGGTTGCAAATTAAAAATAATTTTTTTCTTCATTTAGCTCTGAAAAAATATTTGGGCTTCTAGCAGTGTGTGGGACTTGTTCTATTAGTCCTTCTATACTGACGTCCAGCAGGTTGCAAATTGAATATAATTTTTTTCTGCATCTAGCTCTGAAAAAATATTTGGGCTTCTAGCGGTGTGTGGGACTTGGTCTATTAGTCCATCTATACTGACCTCCATCAGGTTGCAAATTAAAAATAATTTTTTTCTGCATCTAGCTCTGAAAAAATATTTGGGCTTCTAGCAGTGTGTGGGACTTGGTCTATTAGTCCATCTATACTGACCTCCATCAGGTTGCAAATTGAATAAAAAAATTTTCTGCATCTAGCTCTGAAAAAATATTTGGGCTTCTAGCGGTGTGTGGGACTTGGTCTATTAGTCCATCTATACTGACCTCCATCAGGTTGCAAATTAAAAATAATTTTTTTCTGCATCTAACCCAGCCAATAGTTTTGGCCTAATACCACAGTTTGGCCACTCAGCTCTGCTCGGTTACCATCCATTGTTTTTTTGTGCAAACAACTCCAGAGTTGTGAATTAGTTAACCACCAAAATGAGTGGAAAAAGGCCTGCTGCTGGTGGAAAGGGGAATAGGCGTGTTGGGAAGGGGAAAAAAGGTTGTGTCCGTGGGGTAGGTGCAGAAGAAAGACCATCTTCCAGCCAAACTAAAATGTCTACTTCTTTTAGCGGACAATGTGATAAGATCCCTTTCTTACGGCCACGCCAATCGCTACAAATTCCAGATGAGGCACAAAAACAGCAGGTGCTTCAACGGATATCAAGTGCTCCTTTAAGTGGGCTCTCCTCCACATCAACTTCAACATCACAAATACTCCAGTCCTCAAAGGTGTCACCCAAATCGCACTTGCTTCCTCACAGCTCCCAAATCTCCAGCTGCCCGTCTGAGTATGAGGTAGAACAGATGGTTGAGTCTGCAGAGCTGTTTACTCATACTATAGCCTGGGAATCAGAGGTCGACTCCAGCGCTTCTGTGAATCCAGACGAGGAAATGATCTGCACTGATGCCCAGAATCTTTATGAGTCGGATCCAGGACCAGACGCAGAAGGTTCTGACCATAATATAGACCCTCATTCCCAAACTGTAACTCCTGTTGGTGGAGACAATGAGGAAGACGATGATAAGACTCAAATACCTGATTGGAGCGACAACTTTAGTTTTTTGTCAGGGCAGGAACAGGTTGGCTCTGAGGACGACGGGTGTGATAACGCACAGGGTGATGATGATGAGGTCGGAGATCCCACTTACTGTCAACCCACAGTCAGCCAAGAGATGAGGTCAGCAGAGGAGGTGGAGGAAGATGCTAGTGACGACGAGGTCAGGTTGCGCCTTCCTGGACAGAGACGTAGTACTGGAAGCACGTCAACAACTGCATCCTCAAACACAACTCTGCCTCTCACCACAAGTCGTGGTGGCTCTTCAGGTCGCATGGGTGCTAAGCCTTGCATAGCCTGGGCATTTTTTCAGATCGATAAAGATGACCCAACTCGTGTTATCTGTAACATTTGTCAGCAAAAGCTAAGTAGAGGCCAAAAAATACATAGTTTGAGTACTTCATGCATGAACCGGCACATGGACATGAAGCATAAGTTGCAGTGGGAAGCTCAGTGTGCTACAATGCGGTCTAGCCGGCCGGGCCAACCACCGTCTGCCATATCTTGTGCATCCGCGGCCTCTTCATCCTCTGTGACTGGGGGGACAGCAGTCACACCTGTTTTGGGGCGCAGACCTGCCACCTCTTTACCCGCAACAGCCAGCGTGATTGGCAGGTCATCATTTTCTTTGGAGGTGGTAACACCAGCTGGTCTTGAGCGCTGTCCGACATCGATAGCACCACCTTTGGATCAAGGCAACCTAACATGTCCGCCTGCATCTTCCTCACAGACCGGCAGTTTGCCGGGGACACCCTTATCAACCCCGTCTAAGCACAATAGCCAGCCCTCGGTCCCTCAGATGTGGACAAGTAAAAGACCATTTCCTCCTAGCCATGAGAAAGCTAAGAGGTTGAATTTCACCATCTGCAAGCTCTTGGCTACAGAAATGCTGCCTTTCCGCCTGGTGGACACAGAGGATTTTCGAGACCTTATGTCCGTCGCAGTGCCCCAGTACCAGATGCCCAGTCGGCACTACTTCTGAAAGAAAGGTGTGCCTGCGCTCCACCAGCATGTCGCACACAACATCACCGCTTCTTTGAGAAACTCTGTGTGTGACAGGGTGCATTTCACCACAGACACTTGGACGAGTAGGCATGGACAGGGGCGTTACATGTCGCTGACTGGGCACTGGGTAACTATGGTGACAGCAGGACAAGGGGCTGCTGTCCAAGTCTTGCCGTCCCCACGAGTTGTGCGTCAATCCTCTTTATGTCATTTTTCCTCCACTGCTTCTGCCTCCTCAACCTCCTCTCGGTCTTCCACCTGCACCCAAAGCCTGTCTGGTCATGCCACAAGCTTTCTAACTGCGCAGAAGGGATCCTGCACACCTCCTTACTATGCTGGCAGTAGGGCTCAACGTCATCAGGCGGTTTTTACATTGAAATGTCTGGGAAATGTGAGTCACACAGCTGAGGAGTTGTGGTCAGCTCTGGAGAACCAATTTCATGAATGGTTGTCTCCACTGGACCTGAAACCAGGGAAGGCCGTGTGCGACAATGCTGCAAACCTGGGTGCGGCCCTTCGCCGGGGCAATGTCACACACGTGCCTTGTATGGCTCACGTGTTGAACCTGGTTGTCCAGCAATTTTTAGCCCACTATCCCAGACTAGATGGCCTTCTGCAGAGGGCACGGTCGCTGTGTGCTCACTTCCGCCGTTCGCATCCCGCAGCTCAGCGACTTACATCTCTACAGAAGTCGTTGGGCCTGCCACTTCACCGGCTAAAATGCGATGTGCCTACCCGGTGGAATTCAACTCTGCACATGTTGCAGCGACTGTGGCAGCACCGACAAGCCCTGGTGCAATACGTTCTGACGTATAGCCTGGGCCAACGAGATTCAGAGGTGGGGCAAATCACGCTGGAGGAGTGGTCTCAGATCAGGGACCTATGCACCCTTCTGCACAGTTTTGAAATGGCGACGAAGATGTTTAGTGCTGACGATGCCATTATCAGCATGACTATTCCGGTGATTTACATGCTGGAGCACATGTTAAACAGAATTCAGAGTCAGGTGGTGGCACAAGAGGAGGTGGAGGAAGTAGAGGAGGAGGAGTTGTATGCGGAAGGGCTAACATCTGCAAGGTCCAGACGGTCGGCAGCACCAAGGCGGCAGGCATGTGAGGGTGGGGGAGATGGTTTAACCAGGGCGCATGGTAGCAGCCAAACTAGTGAGGAAGGTGCAGGAGCCCAGGAAGAAGTGGAGGACGAACTGATGGAAGACTCATCAGATGAGGGAGACCTTGATCACATTTCTGTTGTGCGAGGTTGGGGGGAGAGGACAGAGGAAGGAAGCATGATTGTTACCTCGCCACCAACACAACAGGGACTTGGTGCTCCTGGATGCGCAACACACATGAGTGCCTTCTTGCTGCACTACCTGCAACATGACCCTCGAATTGTGAGAATTAGAAATAATCCTGACTACTGGGTTGCCACACTGTTAGATCCCCGGTACAAAAGTAAATTTGCAGAAATTATTCCTGCCATAGAAAGGGATGCACGCATGCAGGAGTATCAGCAGAGACTGTTGCAGAATCTTACATGTGCTTTTCCACAAAATACCAGTGGTGCACGTAGTGAATCTCACAGTTCCAACTTGCCAACCGTGGGACCGTCAAGTGTTCAGCACTCAAACCGTAACAGAACCACAGTATCTGCTGGTAACATCAATTTTGCGGAATCATTTCACCACTTTTTTAGCCCATCCTTTGCAAGGCCACAGGAGACAAGAAGTCTGACACATAGTCAACGCCTAGAGACGATGGTACAGGAGTATCTCCAAGTAAACATTGAAGCCACGACTGTGTCACAGAACCTTGCTCTTTTTGGGCTTCCAATCTGGATAAATGGCCGGAGCTAGCCACTTACGCCTTGGAGATCTTGTCATGCCCCGCAGCCAGCGTTCTGTCTGAACGTGTGTTCAGCGCTGCTGGTGGTGTGCTGACAGATAAGCGCACGCGGCTCTCCACTGATAATGTAGACAGACTCACGTTCATAAAGATGAACAAATCATGGATCCGAAACGACTTTTCTACCCCTGTGTCATCCTGGGGAGAGTAAAAGCTTGATGATTGGTTAAAATCACCCTACCAACCGTTTTAAGCTTTCAAATTACTAATCATGTTTATCTGTATCTTGACTGGAAAATAATTTGGGCTTTGTAGCAGTGTGCAGCACTGATCCTATTAGGCCATCTATAATAAGCTTCACCAGATTTAAAATTAAAAATAATTTTTAGCTGCATCTAGCCCGGAAAATAATTTTGGGGCTCCGAGATGCGCAAGACACATAAGTGCCTTCTTGCTGCACTACCTGCAGCATGACCCTCATATTGTCAGAATTCGAAGTAATCATGACTACTGGGTTGCCACACTCTTAGATCCCCCAAACTTTTCGATCAACCTTTTCATTTTAATAAAGACCAAAAAAATGGTCATTTTTGAAATTATAAGCATTAGCAGGTTGTTAGAAACTGAAATCAAACAGTTTTCAACTCAAAACTTTATTCTAGGTGATGTTACATTTTCACATAGGACCCCTTGTTCGAAAGGAGCTTCTGAACTCTCTCGTCCATTGAATTTGTCAGGTTTTGGATGGTTTCTGCTTCAATTGTTTTGCATGAGGACAGAATACCCTCCCAGAGCTGTTGCTTAGATGTGAACTGCCTCCCGCCATCATAGACACTCCTTTTAATGATGCTCCAAAGGTTCTGAATGGGGTAGAGGTCAGGGGAGCATGGGGGTCACACCATAAGTTTGTCCCCTTTTATGCCCATATCAGCCAGAGATGCAGATGTTTTATGTGCAGCATGAGATGGTGCATTATCATGCAGAAAAATGATCTTGCTGTGAAATACACGGTTCTTCTTCTTGAACCATGGCAGGAAGTGCTGTTTGAGAAAATCCACATACATTATGGAGTTCATCTTTAGCGCCTTCAGGGATCCTAAACGGGCCGACAATCTCTCTCCCCATGATTCCAGCCCAAAACATTACTCCACCTCCTCCTTGTTGGCGCTGTAGCCGTGTTTGCGTGGGGTGTCCATCAACCAGCCATCCTCCACTCCATTCATCTGGACCATCGAGCGCTGCACGGCACTCATCCGTGAACAAAACAGTTTTGAAATCAGTCTTCATGTAATGTTTGGCCCACTGGAGCCGTTTCTGCTTGTGTGAAGTGGATAGAGGAGGTCGACAGGATGGCGTATGCACAGCTGCAAACCTCTGAAGGACCCTGCATCTTGTTGTTCGGGGGACGTTGGAGGCACAAGCAGCTTCAAAAACTTGTCTGCTGCTATGACAAGGCTTTTTTGCCGCTGCTCTTCCAACCTGACGTAATTGCCTGTAGGAAAGAGTCCTCAATTTGCCCTTATCAGCACGCACACGTGTGTACTGTGAATCAGCTACATACTTCTTGATTGCCAAGACACTTCATCCTGATCATCGCACAATGTTGATTGTAGTCATGCCTTGACCTAAACACTCCACAATTTGTTGCTTCTCAGCAGCCGACACATCCTTTTTCTTTCCCATTTTGGCAGAAAATGTAGGCTGCTTAATAATGTGAGAGAGCCTTCTTAAGTAGTCTTGCCTTTATTGGACACACCTGCCAAACTAATTAGCACAGGTGTCTGCAATTGCTTACAGTGATATAAAGAGCCCTGACACACATCACCATCAATGAGTTTAACTGACAAACAAACAAATTCTTCCCTTATCACTCCTAAACACTTTTTGCATAATAATTTGGAACGCGGTGTACATGTGCTTTTCCACAAAACACCAGTGGTTCACGTAGTGAATCTTACAGTTCTAACTTGCCAACCGTGGTCTGTATGGAATTGTTCAATAAAGGGCCCAAAATTAAGATAACATAGATGGGAGAGGTCTCTATGAATAGGAATTCCTAAGTATTTGATACCCTGTGAGGGCCAGGCAAAGGGAAAGTTGGACTGGATGGAATCCTATATGGATTTAGGGAGGGAGACATCGAGGGCCTCAGACTTCGCTGCATTGATTTTAAAATTTTACCATGTAACAAAGTGATCTATTTCAGCCATAACAGCAGGGATGGATATATGTGATTGAGTGATATATACTAGGACATCATCAGCAAATAGAGAGCACTTGTACTCGGTGCCTCCCACCTCAATCCACCTAATATTGGGGTTATGGCGAATTGATGAGAGCAGGTGCTCCGTCACTAGGATGTATAAGAGAGGGGACAGAGGACATCCCTGCCTTGTCCCATTGGTGATTGTGAAAGGTGATGAAAATGTTCTGACGCACCCCCTGGGCCTTGGGACACCCGGAGCCGGACCCTTTTTGGTGGATGCTGGTGTTTGTAGTCTTCGTGGCGGCGATCCGGTTCCGTGGCTCAGGGCGGTCAAACCAGTGGCGGAACTATTTATGTGGTTTTGATGTTTAAATGTCCGACTACGCCACCCGTGGATTGCGGTCAGAGTGAACCGCCGCTACAGGGCAGACCGCTAAGGCTGGTGTTGTGGGTGCAGCAGAGCGTAGCATAACTCCCCACGGGAGGAGTATAGCCTCAGGGCAGTGTATGCGGAGGATGGGGGTGATGGTGCAGGGCAGCAGCAGTAACGACACGGAGTCAGTGATGCAGTTCAGGGCCTTTACTCACAGTTCTTATTATCCAGACCACGTCTGCAGGTAACGGCTGCCCACGTCGTACTGTGCTCACCAGGTGAGGGGCTCAGACATCTCCCAGATAACTTTGGAGCGCTTCACAGGACCCCCTTTGTGTGTCCTTTGTCTGGCCTTTCTTACCAACACTTCTGTCCGGCTGCCTCGGGCCTCCTCTTGGTAAACTTGGCGCCAGTTTCCCTGACCCTATGTGGTGCCTTCCTAGCGGGTGGAGCAAGGGGCTGCGCCACATAAAATGTCAGAGCCTCCGGTTTCTAACTGAGGGTCGTTTCCTGCCTCCACTAGTTCGGGGACCGGTCTCCCCCTTTGGCCTGACCCCTCCACGCAGGTGGATTCGGGCGTGCGGTGGCGACTCGCCCGTCCGCACCCCTGGGATCCCTTCATTCCTCGTTCCTGGAGCCTTCTCCGCTCCTCTTCCTTCCTTCTCCCTCTTGCAGGCCTGGGCCTCTGTTACTAGGCCCGCCTCCGGAGCAGAGCTCATGCAGAGCCCCTGCTCCCTGCCACTTCTGCTCAGACTTCTCTGCACTGAACTAAGATGGTGCCCACCTTTTATACTCCCTTCTCAATGCACCCAGGAACTGCTTCCTCCCTGCTCCTGCACTGCAGGGTTCCCCTTCCTCAGTGTTCCCTCCCCCCACTCCAGCCAGGGACAGGGACTGTCGTGCCCATCTCAGGGGCATATTGGTCGCCCTGCCCCACGGCAATGTGGTGTAATGCATGCAGGTGTCGGGTCCTGATCCACACTCCATCCTTATCTGAGAGTGAGATATCACACCTCTGGGTGAGGTGCAATACGTCTGTAGCAACCGAGCCCTCGGTGCTACAGTTCCATTTATCTTCAGCCTAGGTGACGTATTGTGATACAGGGCCGTGATTTTGGCTATAAAAGGGTCCCCTAGACCCCTACCCCAAGCTTTTTAAGAGAATCATATATGGCGTGCTAGGAGACTCTATGGAATGCTTTCTCAGCATCCAACGAGAGTATCTACTTACAAATTTTTAACTGCATCTAGCCCAGGAAATACTTTGTGCCTAGTAGCAGTGTCTGCTAGTCAGCGGATTATCCCGGCTGTTAAGCAAGCTACACCACCTGTAGTTTGGACACTTAATTTTTTCAAAGGAAATGCTTCGGGACCACGGGATACTTAGTGAAGAGCATCAGGAGGCACCCCAAGGCATAGGGGCTGGGACTGGCACTAGGATGCCTTGCGGTGGACAGCCGAGCTCGATCCTTATAAAAGCTTTTTAACTGCAGCAGCTTTAGTGGACGCTACTGGAGCTGGAATTACGCGGCTGCTGGCATGAGACTTGCCCTCCAATAGATCCTTGTAAATGGATTTAAAGTGTATTCATTCAAATTAGAGGGACAATTTAAATTAAAAAGCTTAGAGCTGCCTCCACCACAGGGGGGCTCTCTCGACCCACCAGCGGACAGGCACCAGTATTGGGAGAGGGGGGCTGGCCGTCAGGGTTCACCGCGGCTCTGGCACAAACCCGGCGACACGGAGGTGGCACGGGCAGGAGCGGACTGGCCGTCTCGGCTTCTCACTTTTTGGATTTTAGAAGGGCATGACATGCCTATATCTGTGTCTCCCCCTCCTTTTACTCCTCCACCTCTTTTCTTTTCGCATGACTATATGTACTTGTCACTTTTCCATGTGTTAGTTGTGTCTTCTGAGCAGTTTGTCAGCTTTTGGACACCTTTGAAGGTGTTTTCTATGTGTTTCTATGTGTTTTTGTTTGCCTGCCATTGGTTTTAACGGTGTTCGAAGGTGTTCGACGAACAGTTCGACGAACTGTTCGGCGAACACACGGGTGTTCGACGAACCGAACCGAACTCGAACACTACGGGGGTGGCTCAACACTAATGATGAGATATTCGTACTGACTGTCTCTGGTATTAAAAGCTATTTTCCATTCGTCGCCCTTACGGATACGTATCGAGTTGCAAGCCCCTTGCAGATCCAATTTGGATAAAATCTTAGCTCCAAGAATCCTGTCAAATACCTCAGAAATAAAAGGCAGGAGGTATTTGTTCTTTATAGTGATTTTGTTAAGACCTCCATAGTCTATATAGGGACATAAGAAACCATTGTTCTCAGTCACAAAAAAGAATATGGGATCGACAGGAGAAGAGGACTTATGAATAATCCCTTGGCTAAATTATTTTGGATGTATTCAGACATGGCCTGAGTCTCAGGTAGAGATAGAGGATTCACTCTATTCACCATCCTTGCCAGACGCACTTATACATCTGAACACTAGGATAGATAGACACTTCCATGAGTGAGCTCAAGAACAAGCTTCAATGTCTCCTCGTGTCAGAAGACCAACCAAACTTCCAGTTCCCTTTGCTACCGCAAGGTGCTCCGTCAGACACTGAGCCGATGCAGGTTGAGCGGGCCAAACTTTCTGTGCAGGAATGACAGTGGAGGTACATGGAGAATGTTTATATGTACTGTGGAGGCAAGGGACATTTTGTTCACCAGTGTCCTGTGAGACCAGGAAACACCAGCACCTAGGGTTAGCCGGTGAAATGACTCTAGGTGAGAATAATTGCTCTCTAAAGTTACTGACCAAAGTTACCTTGTCTTGGCAGGAGAGGTCCCTCTCCGCTGCTGCCCATCTGGATATCCGGATTCCAGCTAAGTGGGTAACTTCATTCATCTGGATCTAATCCGTCGATTTCAGCTCCTTACTTAACAGCTGGATCCCCTCCTTCATTGACGGACAACTCCTGGCAGAGGCTAATTCGATTCATCACGCTGCCAGTCACACTGCGGATTAGAGTCCTGCATACGAAGAAAATATTTTTCTACGTGCTACCCAGATCTGTGAATTCTGTTTTTCTGGGTCTTCCAAGGCTGCGTCTACACGCGCTGGTAATTGACTGGTCCTCCGGTAAGGTACTTCATTGGGGACCGTATTGTGCTTTCAACTACTTAGCTAAGGTCACGGCCAAAACTCCGCCTCCTGAGCCTTCGAACTTTGCTTCTCTGCCCATCCACTATCGTGCCTTTGCAGAAGTCTTCTGTGAAAAGAAGAATGAGGACCTGCCACCCCACAAACCTTATGACTGTCCCACCAACCTTCTACCTGGTACTTCACCACCTCGGGGCCCACTGCATCATGGGCCTGGCTTACCCTTGAGGGACGTAACTAAGTGACTACCGCGTATTCACTAGAGCCTCTGATGGTGAGGATAGGTTCTGCCGCTGGTAGTCACCATGTATCACTCCAGGGTAGTCTCCAGGTCTTCAGCAGCTAACCAGTGGGTCGGGGCATGGGTATGAGGTACAGGAGGGTGAGACAAAAGCGTAGGTCGGGGCAGGCAATACTGGATCAGTAAACGTAGCTGATGTCTGGAGTGAAGAGGTCAGACAGGACTAGTAAACAAACCGTGTTGAAAATGGGAGAGTCAAAATACACACAAGCATAAACGGGACGCTAACAGACAAACTGACTAGGAACCAACGTTCAGGCGAGGAAGTGAGGGTGGAGTCGCCTGATTTATCTTCTACTAGCAGGTGACAGGCTGGGGAAGCAAATCTCTGCAGGACAGGGTGGATACAGATTCCTGCAGCGTTTGGCCACACACCCCCATGACTGACAATCAGCACAAGACATCTCAGAGCGATGGTCAGGTACTGGATGGAGCAGAGTGAAGCCCATGGTGAGTAGGCTGTGCTTAGAAGGGCCGGCGTAACTTGTTTAATGACAACCTGGTGCCCATTTCAGGATTTAAAATGCCTCTATGTGTCTCTCTCTGTCAATTTTTTTAACTTGAAAAAAATGCCAGTTCGATGTTGAAACACGTTAAATAAAAAAACTTTTTTCAACTACTACTATTTATCATCCACGCAGCCTATCTCTAAAATGTTTTTTTCCTGATGATGAATTTTTTATTTTTCAAATAAACTCATGTATAGTATTGTGTCTCAGTGCTCTTTGGATCATTCAAATCAGTCTTAAACTCTTGTGATAATTAGTTTGCCAGGTGAGCTCAGTTAAAGGAAAACTACTTATGAATGATGTTCCACATTATTAAGCAGGCTACAGGCCACATATTTCCCAGCAGTATAGTAAAGAAAAAGGATCTCTCTGCCGCCGAAAAGCGTCAAATAGTGCAATGTCTTGGATAAGGTATGGAAACATCAGATATTTCACTAACACTTAAGCAAAATCATCATACCGTGAGAGATTTGTGGCTGATACAGAGCACAGACAGGTTTGTGTAGATAAAGGCATAATGAGGAAGGTTTCTGCCAAACACATTCATCAGATTAAGAGTGCAGCTGCTAAAATACCTTTGCAAAACAGCAAACAGGTATTTCAACCTGCTGGTGCCTTTGTAGTCCAGCAAACCTCAAGGTGTCGGAGCCTCCAGAGGCTTGCAGTTGTGCATAAACCTACTCTTCAGCCACCGCTAAGCAGTGTTCAAAAGCAGAAACAGTTGCAGTGGGCCCAGCCATGCAGTACAGACCAAAAGTTTGGACACACCTTCTCATTTAAAGATTTTTCTGTATTTTCTTGACTATGAAAATTGTACATTCACACTGACGGCATCAAAACTATGAATTAACACATGTGGAATTATATACTTAACAAAAAAGTGTGAAACAACTGAAAATATGTCTTATATTCTAGGTTCTTCAAAGTAGCCACCTTTTGCTTTGATGATTGCTTTGCACACTCTTGGCATTCTCTTGATGAGCTTCAAGAGGTAGTCACCGGAAATGGTCTTCCAACAATCTTGAAGGAGTTCCCAGAGATGCTTAGCACTTGTTGGACCTTTTGCCTTCACTTTGCAGTCCAGCTCACCCCAAATCATCTCGATTGGGTTCAGGTCTGGTGACTGTGGAGGCCAGGTCATCTGGCGTAGCACCCCATCACTCTCCTTCTTTGTCAAATAGCCCTTACACAGCCTGGAGGTGTGTTTGGGCTCATTGTCCTGTTGAAAAATAAATGATGGTCCAACTAAACGCAAACCTGATGGAATAGCATGCCGCTGCAAGATGCTGTGGTAGCCATGCTGGTTCAGTATACCTTCAATTTTGAATAAATCCCCAACAGTGTCACAAGCAAAGCACCCCCACACCATCACACCTCCTCCTCCATGCTTCACGGTGGGAACCAGGCATGTAGAGTCCATCCGTTCACCTTTTCTGCGTCGCACAAAGACACGGTGGTTGGAACCAAAGATCTCAAATTTGGACTCATCAGACCAAAGCGCAGATTTCTACTGGTCTAATGTCCATTCCTTGTGTTCTTTAGCCTAAACAAGTCTCTTCTGCTTGTTGCCTGTCCTTAGCAGTGGTTTACTAGCAGCTATTTTACCATGAAGGCCTGCTGCACAAAGTCTCCTCTTAACAGTTGTTGAAGAGATGTGTCTGCTGCTAGAACTCTGTGTGGCATTGACCTGGTCTCTAATCTGAGCTGCTGTTAACCTGCGATTTCTGAGGCTGGTGACTCGGATAAACTTATCCTCAGAAGCAGAGGTGACTCTTGGTCTTCCTTTCCTGGGGCGGTCTTCATGTGAGACAGTTTCTTTGTAGCACTTGATGGTTTTTGCAACTGCACTTGGGGACACTTTCAAAGTTTTCCCAATTTTTTGGACTTACTGACCTTCATTTCTTAAAGTAATGATGGCCACTCATTTTTTTACTTAGCAGTTTTTCTTTACTTAGCTGCTTTTTTCTTGCCATAATACAAACAGTCTATTCAGTAGGACTATCAGCTGTGTATCTACCAGACTTCTGCACAACACAATTGATGGTCCCAACCCCATTTATAAGGCAAGAAATCCCACTTATTAAACCTGACAGGGCACACCTGTGAAGTGAAAACCATTTCCGGTGACTACCTCTTGAAGCTCATCAAGAGAATGCCAAGAGTGTGCAAAGCAGTCATCAAAGCAAAAGGTGGCTACTTTGAAGAACCTAGAATATAAGACATATTTTCAGTTGTTTCACACTTTTTTGTTAAGTATATAATTCCACATGTGTTAATTCATAGTTTTGATGCATTCAGTGTAAATGTACAATTTTCATAGTCATGAAAATACAGAAAAATCTTTAAATGAGAAGGTGTGTCCAAACTTTTGGTCTGTACTGTACATGAACACTAATTTTAAAACAGTCTTTTACTGATGAATGACATGCAACCCTTGATGTCCTAGGTGAATGGCTGGTGGATGGCAAACATTTCCCAACAAGGCTGGGATGTCAGCAAAGAGGTGGCGGAGTCATGTTTTGGGCCGTAATTATTGAGAAAGAGTTGGTAGGCCCCTTTAGGGTCCCTAAAGGTGTGAAATATCCTCAGCTAAGTATATAAAGTTTCTGACTGATCACTGTCTTCCATGGTGCAAAATGAAGAACTATGCCATTAGTAGCAAAATCATCTTCATGCATAGCTATGCACCATCTCAAGCGGTAAAGAATACCTCTGAGTCATTGGCTCCTATGGGCATAAAAGTAGAACAACTTGAGGTGTGGCCACAATACTTTGGAGTATCCTCAAGCAAAAAATCTATGAAGGTGGGAGGCTGTTCACATCAAAACGCCATTTCTGGGAGGCTATTCTGATATCCTGCTAATAAATCCAAGCAGAAACAACTTTCAAGTTCAATGGATGTAAGAATTGTGAAGGTGATATTAAAGAAGGGGTCCTATATTAACTTGTAACTTGGCCTGTTAAGATATTTTTGATTGAAAAAAAAATTGATTTCTTAATGCTGCATATTCAACAAATTACCATTTTCAGTTCTTTACAATCTATAAAATGTTTGGAGATTCTTCTGTGCTTAATAATTTGGAACAATGCATTTTGAGTGTCAAGGATAACAGCCAGGAGGGTCACACAAATCCCACTGCTGTCACCAGGTTGTCAGGAGATGCAACTCTGCTGCCTTCAATCATCAAAGGAAGAGGAACAGAGCTTTTACAATTTAAATGTTTAATCCAGAAAGGTAGGCAGTGTTTATATAAAATATACAAAGGTGATACTAAATGGGAACAAAACATTACGCTATATACAATTACATAAAATAAAAAGGAATAACTAAAGAAAATTACTAAACCTGATATTGCAGGAATGGCTGTTATCTTTTTGGAGGGAAGCGCTCCGATTAGGAAAGTGGAACACTCTCACGGCGAATTATGTGGGAGTGAATGAATGATGACAGACACCCAAACTCAGATTTTTATTAGATCAAGGTTGCGCCCTCATACCTCTCCTTGGTGAGTTCATATGGGGGTTGGTTGTGGGATGTGCTAGGTCTGTTAAAATTTTATGAGATTCCTAACTTTCAGGATATCTTTGCCCCTGGCGATCTCAGTTGGTAGATACTGTTGTCCTGTTTCTTATCGCAACTTTATCAGTCTATAGAGATGAAACATGGCATGGATAGCGCAATCTATCGGGCTGATATTAAGTTGGAGGGGTTAGAATGGCCTTACAGTGATGTGAGTGAATGTGTTACGTGCGTCCCTTTGCTGTGACGCCGAAAATATATCTATCATAAATATCAGAATGCCACTGTCAGAGATTGACAGTGGTATTTAAATGGTTAAACTGCAGCAATCGGAACAAGACCTTTACAGCATTTACTGATAGATGCTGGATATGTAACACTGCTGTCATCTGCCTGATATGAAGCAGGCTCATCTCCTGAATAAACGTTATACTTTCTTAGTGGCCTATAATAAAAATACATCTCATGGGTCATTAGCACACTCCTATTATGATGAGTTAACAAAGGCTGTTAAAGTAAGCTGCACTAACAAAAAACAACCGGAGGTTCAATTTTTAACTATGTCACATAATTGTATGTTAGAGAGCATGGTAGAGATGCAAAGCCTTTCAAAAACAAAGATGGTCAGAGGTTCACTAATCTGTGAACAACTGCATTTAAAAACTGTAGAACAAATTTCCGAAAAATGTTTCTCAACATAAAATTGCAAAGACTTTGAATATCCATATAATATAATCAACAGATTAAAGAGGTTGTCCACTACTTTTCAAAATAGCCTAATGTGTTTTTATGATGAAAGTTTCTTTCTAATTACCTTCATCTGCTGTTTCTGCCTGTGAGCGGCGCTATCACTGGCCGCTCACAGGCATCACGTGACCCCGGCTGCAGCCTGCTCTGACATCCGCTGATGTCACGTCATGATTCCGGATGCAGCTGGGGGTCTCTCTCTTCCACGTTCCACAGTGGATGCCAGGTTGTGGGCGGGGTTACCCCTCGCGTCACACCCAGCATCCACCGCACTCTCTCCCTCTCCCCATTCATTGGGAAAGTGCTGGGTGTGACACAGGGGGTAACCCCGCCCACAGCCCAGCATCCACCGTGGGGACCCCAGCGCTGAGCCACGCCTCACTTGACGTGACATCAGCATGGGGTCACGTGCTGTCTGTGAGCGGCCAGTGATAGCGCCTCTAACAGGCAGAAACAGCAGCGGGAGGTAATTAGAAAGAAGCTTCTTTTCATCATAAAAACACATTGGGCTATTTTGAATAGTAGTGGACAACCTTTTTAATAGTAGTATATGACTACACTGCCTTCTCATGGTGGCTGGTCAGTGACTTTTGAGAAAGTTTATTAATTCTTCTCTTTGCAAACATTGATTGTCAAGCTATCAGATGGGTTTGATTCTCTATATACTTTTACATAATTTGAAAGTATTTGCCAATTAGCTCCACACTCCAGATGATTAATTTCAATGGTCTATTCGCTAATAAGCAGCGTTTGTCTTCATACCATACACAATGATGTCTGTAAATGAGATGACAGGGGTACTTCGTGGGGATAGAGGACACAGCTTCCTGGAATAATATGTGACGCTCTAGCCCTCCCTGAGCTGTGGGGATACTCGGAGTCGGGTCGGTGTAGGGGTTGCGGGGATGCAGTCGTGGCCTAGACCCGTTCCGTGCCCAGGGCTGTCGCATGAAAATAATGGGCTTCTTTAAAAATGAGTGGTATTTCGACTACGCCACCTGTGGTTTCCGGTGATGGACACCAGCTCTGCAACAGTCCACTGAGGCTGGTGTTATGGGCAGCTAAGATGGGACGGCTCCCCACAGACGGAGCAGGCCTCAGGGCAGTGTGAGTAGGAATGGTGGGTGCAGTGCCATGCAGGAAATAACAGGCTAAGGCGGTGTGTGAAGTCATTCGGGTCTTTACTCACTTTCAGATGAACTTTCAGCCGCAAAGCTTCTCTCTGCTACACACGACGTACTGTGGCCACCGGGAAGGGGGTCCAGCACTTCCCAGGTAGATCAGGAGCACCTGTCGAGACCCCTCTGGTGTGTGTTCCTCTCCTTGGTAAGTTCTCCCACTAAGTCTTCTCCTGACTGTGTGTGGCTAGAACGTGGTGTAAGGCCAGGTCCCACTGGATAAACGCAGTGTGAGAGATACAGGTGGCGACTCCGCTCCATCCGTATCCCCCTGGGATCCACTAAGCCTCCGGGCTTTTCTGACTGAGACGTAAAGTAACAAAGTCAGATATTGGGGGTCGGTCACCCCTCTTGCAGCAGGAATACCTCTGACTAGGCCAGAATAAAGAATACAGGTGGCGACTCCGCTCCGTCCATATTCCCCTGGGATCCTTTTGCCTGTTGAGCCTATCTCCTCTGCTCCCCTCCAAGGCCTTCTTAGGGCAGGACCTTGACCGGGTAGAGACAGTGGTTAACTCTGACCCTCTCCTCGTCTCAAGGCCAGAGTACGAGGACCGCGAACCTTCCGCCAGCTACAGCCTCTTGCTGGACCCTGACAGAAGACCCTCAATCAAAGACCTTGAACTTAAGATGGCTGTAGATTAAATATGAATCATTAAGTGTTTCCTAAAAGTGTGTTCTCCACCCTCACCCACTACATGGTTCCCCCTATCTTTGGTTCCCCCCATCTCCTCTATCCCGGGCCGGGGCACCACCCTGGTGCATTTAGGCCCCCTTCAGGACAGGAGTGGTGTAGTGTTGAGTGGTAAAGTGGGGTCCTGAGAGATGCTCCATCCTCACCTGGAAGAGGAGATACCACACCTTAGCTGAGTTGCAGTACCCCTGTGGCGACTGAACCCTCTGGGGCGCCACAAATACATGGGCCATGGTTTCTTTCTGCTCCATAAACATTGACGCAGTAGAATCCGAATGCAAAGTCCTCATGTCCTGTTATATGGTTCCAGCGCAGGTAGTACACATGGTCCCTGGTCATCCTGCCAATTGTTTTCATGAGTGTGCCTCCAAAAGTGATATTTTGCACATTTTGTGGTGGATCTGTCTGCAGTTATCTCTCTTCTGGTCTTGAGTATACAATTTGGTTCAAGCCATCTGCCATATCTCTCTTACAAGTTTTATTACATCATAAATCATCCAAGTGTAGTCTAGTCACATTTTTCGTTTTTAACAGAAAGACGAACAATAGTTCATGCCTGGAAAAAAACACACGTCCCATTCCCATAATTTATATTTTGTGTAGATAACTTTATGACCAATTAGCAATTTACAATTGTCTTGATTGCCATTCAGGCTAAATTCTTTAAAACTGGCACCCATGGACAGCATATACCCAACCATATTTGCCATGTGCCACTCTGTCTATGAGTTAATTATAACACATCATATCTGTATAAACTCCTGGTCCTCTCCTTCTCATTTTTCATGTAAATTTTCCCTTCCTTGTGACCCTTTCCTGCTTAAAAGAAACTGTCACCACGTTTTTGCCACCTAATCTGAGAGCAGCATAATGTAGTTGCAGAGACCCTGATTCCAGCGATGTGTCACTTACTGGTCTCCTTAGTGTAGTTTTGATAAAATCACTGTTTTATCAGTAGGAGATTATCATTAGAGGACTAGTTGCCTGGTAGTCCAAACATGCCCCCACCACTCACCCACCTCTGATTGGCAACTTTTTGTGTACACTGTACATGGGTAGAAAAGTGTCAACCAGTGGTGCTTGCAGTGTTATACAGAGCTGTGCACTCAGACAACTGATAGATCTGCAGTAGATGCAGATAAAACAGTAATTTTATAAAAATGACAGGAAGCCGCCCAATAAGTTATACATCACTGGAATCAGTGTTTCTGCCCGTATATCATCATGCTCTCAGGTGGGTTAGCAAAAACCTGGTGACAGGTTCACTTTAAGTTATATACCAAAGAGTCTTCAGACATAGTCTGAAGGGAGGTCACTCAGAAGTGGACCAGAGCAGCTGGATATCAGAGAAAACCACTGTAGGTGAGTATATTAACACAAACACTCTACACTACATACACATATACACAGATTTAATGAAAAAAAAAGTTCATGGGAGGGTTCCTTTATGCCATTCAGAAACTTAAGAATTTGCAGTCCTCATCGGCCCCAATCTCCTCCCTCTCATGTTCTGACTCTGCAGTAAATCATTATAATGAAACATTGCAATGCGCCCAGGATGAAGCCCGCACCTCCTACACATAGGACACCTCAACACAGACAGTGACAACCCTGGCACACGCTGCAAACACGTTTTATACAGCGGTGCTCCAGGTGCGCCGCCTGTGGATAAAATCCAGTCTGGCTGAAGTTTCATCCATTATAAGTTTATGCTTAAAACCTAAAACTCTGCCCTTCACCTCTCTAAACAAACCTACTTCAACACCCTCTTCACCTCACTATCCAACAATCCTAAACGAGTCTGACACTTTTCATTTCATCCTCAGTTCAAATTTTTAGGCACCAACAACCAACTTCAGTGCTGACAATCTGGCCAATTATTTCAAAGAAAAAACATTATGCATTCTCTTCCCTCCTGCACGTTATCTGGTTCACTTTCTGTTTTTGAAACGGTCATGGAAAAAGAGGTTGCCCAGCTCCCCGTATCTTCTCGCCCTCCACTAGTGACCCTATTCCCTCACACCCCCTTCATTCCCTTTCCCCGGCTGTCACCACTCACCCAACTAAAATATTAAACCTCTCTCTCTCATCTGGTATCTTTCCCTCTTCCTTCAAACTCACTAGCATAAACCCATTACTTAAAAAGCCATCCCTTGACCAGAACTTTGCTGCTAACTACAGACCTGTCTCTAATCTTCCCTTCATTCCGAAACTTCTGGAACATTTGGTCCACTCCCGTCTAATCCGCTATCTTACAGATAACGCTCTTCTTGACCCTCTACCATCTGGTTTCCGCTCTTCACACTCAACTGAAATTGCCCTTATTAAAGTCTCTAATGATCTACGAACAGCTAAATCTCATGGTCACTGCTCCCTGCTGATTCTCCTGGATCTATCTGTAGCATTCGACACTGTGGATCACAGCTCCTCAGTATGCTTCTTTCTATCAGGTTCAAGGATACTGCTCTCTCCTGGTTCTCCTCCTACCCCTGTCACCGCTCCTTCACTGTATTTTTTGCTGGCTCCTCTTCCTCTCCTCTTCCCCTTACAGTCAGAGTTCAGTTCTAGGTACCCTACTTTTTTCCCTATAAACTGCCCATATTGGACAAACCATCAGCAGGTTTGGTTTCCATTACCATCTATATGGGGAGACACCCAATGTGGGGATGACACCCAATTAAACACATCTTCTCCGGTCATCATCCCTGTATTACTACAAAATACAAGTGATCGCCTTTCTGCTGTTTCTAACATCATGTTCTCCCTCTATCTAAAACTGAATCTGTCAAAAACAGAACTCCTTGTGTTTCCTCCCTCTACTAACCTTCCCAAACCCAATATTGCTATTTCCTTGTGAGGTTCTATCCTTACTCCATTGCAGCACGCCTGCTGTCATGGGGTTATAGTTGATATTCTTGTCTGGGCTACTGCAATTTTCTATTAATCGGTCTCCCTCTTACTAAACTCTCCCCTCTTCAATCCATCTTGAATGTAGCAGCCAGTATCATTTTCCTCTCCAACTGCTACACTGATACCTCTGCCCTGTGCCAGACATTGCACTGGTTTCCCATCCACTACAGAGTCCAATATAAATTTATCTCTCTCACCCACAAAGCTCTCCACAATTCTGCACCACCCTACATCTCCTCCCTCATCTCTGTCTATCACCCTACCTGTGCCCTCCGTTCCATTAATGACCTAAGACTAACATTTTCAATAATCCAAACCTCCCACTCCCATCTCAAAGACTTCTCGCGAGCTGCGCCACTTTTCTGGAACGCACTACCCAGGACAATTCGATCAATTCCCAATATCCACAGTTTTAAGCGCACCCTAAAAACACACTTCTTTAGACTGGCCTGTCTCCTCACCTTACTTATGTCACTATTCCAGTTTTGCCCTTCCAAAATTTTCTTCCAAAATTTTCTTTTAAATCTGATCCCTCTTAGCATTTGTTTACACACCCTCCATGCCCGTAATAGCATGCAGATACTGGCTTGAGACCGGTTCATGCAGCGTTATGTGAATACCTTATTTATTATATTGATGGCTGGACCATACAATACAATATGTCTCCGCTATTTCCTCACAGATTGTTTGCTTGTGAGCTGGGCCCTCACTCTTCTTGGTATCTGTTGAATTATGTGTTACTCTGTAATGTCTTTATTGTAAGTACACTCTGTGATGCAAAGCGCTGCGGAATATGTTGGCACTATAGAAATAAAAACTATTATTATTATTTTGCGCTTTAAAACTAAAAAATGAAGGAGCTCATGGCACCACTACTAAAGTATAGTACATGCTTCTCTTCACCGATTCTTGTTTGTAACATTCATTATATAACCATGAGAAATACTTCTATAATTATTGAGTATCATTAGTATAACAGTTTTCCCTCATCCTTGTGTGACATTACCCTCAATCAGCAATTTATAGTATAATTCCACCTAGTATAATTGGCTCATTAGCTGCAGAATAAGTGAAGCACATGCACTCCATAGCACAAGTAACATACCAGCCTGACTTTGTAATTGAACCCCCAGGTACCAGTTTGTGACTAGAGACCATGCAACATATAGCAGCTGACAATTTGTTATTGTGATTTTAAAATGTATCTCCAGCATCAATTATTTTTGATCATGTCCTTGCTTGCATAGCTACTGTTTGGAGTTTTCATCCAAGCTATTTGTACTTTAGTTTTCTCTCACCTTCAATTTATAATAGAACAAGCTACTAGTTAAAGAGCTTTGCAGGCTAAGGCTATGTGCCCACGATGCAGAAATGCTGCATATTTTTTCCTCTTCTCCCTGGCAGGAAAAACGCATGCGGTTTTTACATGCGTTTTTCCCGCCAGGTAGAAGCGTTTGTCAAGCGTTTTTGCATGCGGGTTATCAAGCGCTTTTCCAAGCGATTTTAGCATCACTTGGAAAAGTGCTTGACAACTTGGTCACAATATATAAATCCATGCAACCGGCATGGATTTATATAGTGTGACCAAGTTAGTTAAAAAAAAAGAATAAGAATGGTAAAAAATAATAATAAAAAAGATTATACTTATCTTCCGATGTCCTCCCGGTGTTTTCTCTGCTACGTCCAGTGTCTTGCACTGCTCGCGGTGGTGTGAAGGACCTGCGGTGACGTCATTGAGTCATGTGACAGGTCACATGACTCAATGACGTCATGACAGGTCCTTCACAACACCGCGAGCAGTACAAGAGAACGGACGCAGCAGAGAAAACACTGGGAGGACATCGGAACGTGAGTATAATCTTTATTTTTTATTTTAAATTCTTTTTTTTACAGGTTCTATGGTACCCAGGTCTTGTTGAGAGTCTCCTCTCCTCCAGACCTGGGTACCATCCGCACATTGAACCGTGTGATATCCGCTTGTGCACATGTAGTGCTGCGGATGTCTTGCGGTCCAATGCAAGTCAATGGCAGTGATTACGCTGCGTGTCCGCAAAATTAATGGACATGCTGCAGATTTTTGAGCGCAGCATGGGCATTGACATTGCGGCTTGTCATTGGGGACCATGGGGTGCGGATTACCAAGCGTTTCCCAAGCGTTTACGCTGCGTAAATTCCGCAGCATAAACGCTTGGAAAATGCTTCGTGGGCACACAGCCTTAAAGTGAATCTGTTGATTTGTTCCATGTAATCTGAGAGCAGCATAATGTATAGCTGGGACCCTGATTCCGGCGATGTGTCCCTTTCTAGGCTATTTGCTGTAAGTGTAGGATAGCATAATATACGGTAGCGTGACCTCTAGACTTCATTCCAAGTACTCAAACCGCTCTGCGTTACAATGATTTGGTGGGGGAACAAGTGATAAGGCCATTCTCCAAAGTGTCCCAGGAACTGTTTTTCAAGATGACATTGCCAGGCCGCATGTTACTTGTGCTACTGTGATCAGCCTGCATGGCCTAAACATGTTACCATGGCCTGCAGCGTCTCCAAACTTGTCTCCCATCGCACATATCTAAGTTGCCATTGATCGGAAATTGCAAAGGGAATTGCCAGCAGAAGGATCCTGATGGCAGAAAATTCCTCAGACAAAAGAAAAAATGAATTCCAAGTACGTTGAAATTGCAAAAAAAGTGCAAATCCACAATAATATTTTTTATTTTTTATTTACCATGTTCACTATATGGTAAAACTGACCTAGGCAATATGATACTCCAGGTCAGTATGATTATGCAGATACTAAACATGTATAGGTTTTTTTTTTTATTATTTTATTTCAGTGGTGAAAAGCAAATTTGGAAATTTGTAAAAAAATAAATACATTTTTCTTGTGTCGTAATTTTCCGAGACCTATAACTTTTTCAATTTTCGGGATATGGGGCTGTGTGAGTTGTTTATTGCGCCCTGAGCTGACGTGTTTACTAATACCATCTTGGGGGTAGATAAAATGTTTTGATCGCCCGTTATTGCATTCTGTTGCAATGTTGCGGCAGCCAAAAAAACGTAATTCTGGTAATTTGATTTTTTTTCTTGTTATGCCATTTATCGATCAGATTATTATATTTTATATTTTGATAGATCGGACATTTACGAACTCAGCGATACCAAATATGTGTATTTTTTTTTTCCTTAATTGATTTAATTTTAATGGGGCAAAAAAGGGGTGATTTGAACATTTATGTATTTTTTTTTTCATATTATTAAAAATATTTTTGTGCACTTTTTACTGTATTTGTTAGTCCCCTTAGGGGACTTGAGCCTGCGATCATCTGATCACTAGTTCTATACATCAGCACTGCTATGTATAGCGAAAATCATGAACTCCTATGAACGTCAGCTACAGGCTGGCTTTCACAGGAGAACCATCATGACAAGCATGGAGGTCTTCAGCAGACCACTGACTGTCATGACAACTCATCAGCACCCTGTGATTACCTCATGGGCACGCTGATCAGCACGTAAAATGATGAACCCCCCCTCCCGGCACGCATTCAGAGATTGACAGCGCAATCAGAGATTGACAGTGGCATTTAACAGGTTAACAGCCACAGGCAGAGCTTCACTCCACCCACAACTGTTAGGCTAAGTTCACACACATTGTATTTTGCAGCGTATTTTGCTGCAGATTTTTATGCAATTTTTCAGATGTTTTTTGCAGTACCAGCAAAGTCTATGAGAAACCAGAATTCTCTGTTCATACATATTGGTTTTTTTTGCTGCATATTTTGTGCCTTGGTTGGGTTTTTGGAAAATAAAGCATGTCATGGGTGGTGAAAAAAAACACTGAAAAAACGCAGCAAAAAACGCACCTGCGTTTTTTCAGTGTTTTTGATAGCAAAATAGAATGGGGTTCTTTTTTTTTCACAGAACTCTATGTACATGCATAAATAGAGACAGAG
The DNA here is from genome assembly GCF_046119375.1 of Phyllobates terribilis. Classification (NCBI taxonomy): domain Eukaryota; kingdom Metazoa; phylum Chordata; class Amphibia; order Anura; family Dendrobatidae; genus Phyllobates; species Phyllobates terribilis. The sequence goes on from NW_027362762.1 coordinate 297,223,589, forward strand.
GACAGTGAAAAAAACGCATGAAAAATGCATAAAAAAACGCACCAAAACTGCATTTTTGACGCAGCTGTTTTCCTGCCAAAGAAAAGTTTGCAGCAGTTTTCTGGCGTAAAAACGTGTGTGAACATAGCCTTATAGGCAGATAATGGCTGAATAATTCAGCAATCATCTGCCTGGAAAGATGCAGTCTTGGTGTGTAAACCTGCATCGAAGGCAGGGACACAATAAATGACGTGACTGTACGCCGTATGTAGGGAAGGGGCAGGAACAGATCAAGGGTCAGCTCAGGGCATTGCCCCTTCTCCATTTATCTGTAAATAATTGGCTGGAATTTTTTGTGCTGGCCTGTTTTTTATTGGCATTGTTTTGCTTTTTTGAAGGTTGGGAATTTTTAAATGATATCAATAAACTGTAAATTTTAGGTGTATTTTTCTGTGAAATTTGACATATTTGACATAGGACTGGTTGATCTGTGAATTCAAATGTATGGAAGGGACTAATATACCTTTTGTGCCTGTACTTCTGCACGTGGTGCTCATACTCAATACTGAATAAATCGATATGTTTTGAAAATTTCGTTTCCATTTTTTCAGAATTTCTAGGTGATTAATAAATCGATCAATCCTCTGATTTTCAGAATTCCATGACTTTTCCTTCTAGGTGTTGTCATTGTAATCTTCAGAAGTGTATATAAATGTTTCAATTTGTTTTCTTTGTACTGTCCCCCACCCCATACTGCTATCATTTTTATTGTGTATCTAGCAGTAGAAATACATTCACTCATAGAAATTGTACACAGATTCATAAAAACATAGGCTGTGACTGACATGCCAGACGTTACTACTTATGACAGCTCTGTGGTGCCCTCTAGTGCACATTTATATAAATTGCTCCTTTTTAGTTTATGTAGCTAGGAACAATCATAAATGATGTAAATAATTTGCATTAATAAGAATGCACTTTCAATAATATATGATATTTAAGATTATTTTACCATTGAAGCTGATACATTTTTTTTACTTCACCAACGTCGATTCCAACTCCAAATCCTTGGGAATGTAATAAGCACAACTTTACATTTTACAAATGAAAAAGTCGACATTCTTCAAATGTATTTGTGCATCATAAAATTTATTTTGGATTTACTCCGGCATCAAAACTTCTATTTGTAATGGAACTCATGATGCTTTTATATTTAAATTCATGATACTTTCCATGCACTGATCATCACAACCAATTGGCTTAAAATTGGGTAATTTTTATTTGGAACTTTTGCTTGCAAAAATAATACAGCATAATGCGCTATTCTTGTAAAAATGAAAAAGTCAATTGGTGAAGAGCCAATATAGGGTCGTTAGGGGAGACAGGGTGACAATAAACCAGCCTAGGAGGTCTCCACTTCCCCCTTTCCCTAGAGTCTGGGCTCCCTTTCCCTCTTCCCTTTGTGTTGTACTAAGTCTTTCCCACACCTTATGTGACATTACCGCTGGAAAAATTTGCCATTAATAATCATCGTCAAGAATCCACTGGCAGGTCACCGTTCTTTGGTGCATACGGTTATCATCCACAGTTTGGTACCTTTAGTGAGGGAGGAGCTTCAGGAGTTCCTGAGGAGAAACAGTTTGCTTTGTTGCTCTCCTCGGTATGGCAGGCTGTTTGGAGTAATTTAAAGATCATGGGAGACAGATATAAACGTATGGCTGACAGAAAACGCTTGCCAGGTCCAGACCTGAATGTGAATGACTTTGTGTGGTTGTCTACCAGGAATATAAGATTGAAAGTTCACCTTGGATTCTTGAAAGCTGGGACCTACGCTTATTGGTCCGTATAAAATAACCGCCGTCATTAACCCAGCAGCATTTCGTCTTGAACTTCCTTGGGCCCTTAAGTGCCACAACGTGTTCCACAGGTCCTTACTCAAAAAGTATGTGGAACCTCTTGAGCCCTCGCCTCTACCACCGCCCCCAGTAATGGTTGATGGTAATCTGAAGTTCCAGATTTCGAGGATTGTAGATTATCGTCTCCAATGTCATTCTCTACATTACTTGGTGCACTGGAAAGGCTATGGTCCAGAGGAGAGGATGTGGGTTTCAGCATCAGAGGTGAACGCTCCCAGGTTGGTTCGTTCATTCCACACCTCTTATCCTGAGAAACCTGATCCTGAGTGTCCGGAGGCCACTCGTAAAGGGGGGTGCTGTCACCGGTGTGTCAGAAATGACAAAGTCACCCTGCAGTGGGTTGCAGGAGATCTCTACGTTTGGCATTACAGACATCTTCTTAGAGGCTTTCTCTAGGGTCCAGAGGCTACCTTCCTCTGGCTAATTAACTCCCTGGCCTGGGTGTATAAATGCTGCTGTGTTCCAGAGGGAGGTGCCTGCAATATTCATAACTCCTTGTGAAGGCTTTAGCAGGAGCAGTGCTTCTTCCTCTCTGGAGCTTGAGGACATGTGTAAATTTGTGTGGAACGATCCAAAGCTAAGCAACTTCCCCCTGTTTGTTCTCCCTTGTTGTCTTTAGTGTTCAGTGGGGATCGACTAGCGCTCATCTCCTCGCTTCCCTAGCCTTAGCCATACGCCAGTGAAAGACAGGGCATTAGGGGAGACAGGGTGACACTAGACCAGCCTAGGAGGTCTCCACTTCCCCCTTTCCCTAGAGTCTGGGCTCCCTTTCCCTCTTCTCTGTGTTGCACTAAGTCTTTCCCTCACTTTGCGTGACAGGTAGTGATAAGAGGTGGTGATTTAAACGGTATCAAACGGTTCCAGCTGCTGCAGCTCCACTGGTTGGCAGATCCAACGTGGTAATGCGGGTAGTTTGGAGATAGTAGGTGATCTGCTTGTGTGTATCCGATCAAGAAGTCAGAATCGGGCAAAAGTGTTGGTCATGTGGATTATTCTCTATGCGTTTTAGAGTATTTCAACTTCTTCAGGAGAACAACAGAGATTCACAGAGAATCTCTGTGGGTCTACTGAAGAAAAAGTTGGAATTGTTCAAAATGCGTAGAGAATAAGCGCACTACCAATACTTTTGCCTGATACTGAATCCTTAATCGGATACACACCAGCAGCGCAGATCACCCACTATCTTCAGCAGAAGCTTGTGTCGCAGTGTCAGAACCTTACCCTTATCTGATTTTATGCTTGCTACATATGATTTTCATGCCAACGAATAAATTTTAAAAAAATAAAAAAATGCTACTTAATATTAAATATCCTAGCAATTATTATCATCAATGCCTTTAACTAGACACATTTCCTTTCTTCATATCTTATCTCAAATTTTTTTATATTACAATTGTGATTGGAGTACAAAAAAAAATACTAACTCTTCCTCCATGGCATTGCCAGTGTCCCCAACCAATCAGCAGCCATTTCAGTGGTGATATTTCATCTGAGCCAAAAGAGTTTCCTTGCTCCACCCTTCATGATGAATCTTATCCAATAGGAAGCAAGAAGGCCAGTGAGAGACATGGTGGTGCTGGAGGTTTTTTTTTTTGTCTTTATATTAAATTTTACACCACTCTGGTCCCATTTTTAATCCTTAAAATTGGTAGTGGACAGACCTCTCAGTCAATACCTTCTAAATATACAACATAACTTAGATAAATGTGATAGATAAAAAGAAGAGAGGTTGACTGCGGGATTCCGCTACAATGCTTTCGAAGTCTGCAACTAGTCTGACACATAGGTCTGCATAGGAGCTATTGGCACAATATTCTAGGGCATTTTTCTAAGATATTGCTACCCGGTTCATTTTGTACTAGCTATTGGGCCCATTCTACGCCCGGGTGGCGAGCATTTTTATTGGTATATGGTCTCTCATGTTGGTATTTCTGCTGCCCCCATCCTGATATTTGTGCTGCCCCCATCCTGTTCCCCCATCCTGTAATGTGCTGCCCTCATCCCTATCCTGGTATGCATGGCACGCCTCATCCCTATCCTGGTATGCATGGCACCCCTCATCCCCAATCCTGGTATGCATGGCACAACTCACCCCCAATCCTGGAATGCATGGCATCTCTCACCACTAATCCTGGTATGCATGGCACCCCTCATCCCTATCCTGGTATGCATGGCACACCTCATCCTCATCCTGATATGCATGGCACCCCTCACCTCCAATCCTGGTATGCATGGCACCCCCCACCCCCAATCCTGGTATGCATGGCACCTCTCATCCCCAATCCGGGTATGCATGGCACCCCTCATCCCAATCCTGGCATGCATGGCGCCCCTCATAATGGTATGCATGGCCCCCTCATACCCAATCCTGGTATGCATGGTACCCCATACCTCATCCCTATCCTGGTATGCATGGTACCCCTCATCCCTATCCTGATATGCATAGCACCCCATCCCTCATCCTGGTATGCATGGTACCCCATCCCTCATCCCTATCCTGGTATGCATGGTACCCCTCATTCCTATCCTGGTATACATAGCACCCCATCCCTCATCCTGGTATGCATGGTACCCCTCATCCCTATCCTGGTATACATGGTACCCCTCATCCCTATCCTGGTATGCATGGCCCCTCATCCGAATCCTGGTACGCATGCCCCCCCAGATCCCTATCCTGGTATGCATGGTACCCCTCATACCCCAATCCTGGTATGCATGGCACCCCCCCATCCCCAATCCTGGTATGCATGACACCCCCCATCCCCAATCCTGGTATGCATGGCACCCCTCATTTCAAATCTGGTATACATGGCACCCCTCATCCCAATCCTGGTATGCATGGCACCCCAGCTCTCATCCTGGTATGCATGGCACCCCTCATCCAAATTTGATATATATGGCACCCCTCATCCCAATCCTGGTATGTATGGCACCCCTCATCCCCCAATCCTGGTATGCATGGCACCCCCATCCCCAAATCCTGCTATGTATGGTACCCAATCCCTCATCCTGGTATACATGGCTTTCTCATCCCCAATCCTGGTAGGTATGGCCCCCTCATCCCTATCCTGGTATGCATGGCACTCCTCATCCCCCCACTCCTGGTATTCATGGTACCCCTCATCCCCCAATCCTGGTATGCATGGTACCCCTCATCCCCCAATCCTGGTATGCATGGTACCCCTCATCCCCCAATCCTGGTATGGGTGGTCCCCTCACCCCCAATCAAGGTATGCATGGTCCCCTCATCCCCAATCCTGGTATGCCTGGTCCCCTCATCCCCCAATCCTGTTATGTATGGCACCCCTCACCCCCCAATACTGGTATGTATGATATCCCTCATCCCCCAATCCTAGTATGCGTGGTCCCCTCATCCCCTAATCCTGGTATGCATGGTAACCCTCAATCCTGGTATGTATGATATCCCTCATCCCCCAATCCTGGTATGTGTGGCCCCCTCACCCCCAATCCTGGTATGTATGGTACTCCTGATCCCCCAATCCTGGTGTTATGGTACCCCTCATCCCCCAATCCTGGTATGTGTGGCCCCCTCATCCCCCCCAATCCTGGTATGCATAGTACCCCTCACCCCTCAATCCTGGTATGCATGGTACCCCTCACCCCCCCCAATCCTGGTATGCATGGTCCCCTCATCCCCCAATCCTGGTATGCATGGTACCCCTCATCCCCCAATCCTGGTATGCATGATACCCCTCATCCCCCAATCCTGGTATGAGTGGCCCCCTCATCCCCCAATCCTGGTATGCATGGTCCCCTCAACCCCAATCCTGGTATGTGTGGCCCCCTCATCCCCCAATCCTGGTATGTGTGGCCCCCTCATCCCCCAATCCTGGTATGTGTGGCCCCCTCATCCCCCAATCCTGGTATGTGTGGCCCCCTCATCCCCCAATCCTGGCATGCATGGTACCCCTCATCCCTTTCACGCTGCACACATACAAAAAATAAACACTTATACTCACCTTTCTTCACTGTGCTCCAGCGCTGTGGTGTCCTGTTCTGCCGGAGGCTGGGGGAGTGGTGTGGCGCCGGAGTATGCGCGTGCCCATACCGCGCTGTCTGGCGCCATTTTGCTGAAGACACACTGCAAATTTGTCTTCAGTAAAACAGTGCCGGAAAGCACTATGCGCATGCGCCTATTCCGACGCCTTCACTCCTGCCCCGGTCTCCGGCGAAAAGAGGCGCTGCGGCAACGCTCCTCCCGGTCAGGTAAGTATGTAAGTATGGCGCCGGAGATCGCGGTATGCGTTCAGTGCCTACGCATACTGTGATCTCCGGCGCCATACACTCCTCTTACCTGTAACGGCTCCATGCGTTCTTCTGTCTGGAGCCAGACTGCGCAGGCGTGTCGCCTTTGTGCAGTCTATAAAGGCTTCAGACAGAGACACGCATCCCCGGTTATATTATAGATTCTGGTTACACTAATGCAAATAAATAAATAAAAGGTTACAATGGTGGACATACAAAGCTAATAGCATTGCAATCAGCACCAATGTACAGTACTGTGTTGCTCTCCATAAGTTCTACACGTGTTGACCAGCACAGTAACTCTAAACTGCTTAGCCATTTCACAGCATAGGTCCTTGGTGAAATTAGACCTCCCACTTTCACTAATGCTTTTAAATTGTCTGTTTTCTCCTAGTTATTCTTTTACTTGACATCAGAGAATAAGCACCAGTTCATTGTTGCCATGGCTACAAATTGTAGTTATCTTTTTTTTTTCTATTCCTGTATCTCTGATGGCTTGATTTTATCTGGAAAGTGCCAGCAAACACACTCACACATTTTCTTTAGTGCTTCCAAAAGATTAAATGCATTACATTTTTTTATCAGAGCCGATCATTTTAGCATGGAAGGAGGTAAATCATGGGATATTTGGATATTGAAAGACCTTTGCTTCAAATAGACACATTTCTATATGAGTGGCATTTGATAATTCTCCTAATATTGTTCAGATATATAATTACATGCAAGATCTACGGCTGTTGTAGCAGAAGTGTAATGTGGCATTTCTGTGCTTCTTTCCTGTGTCTCATATGCCCGCATACTAGAACATTCAACAGCTTTGTCAGTCTGTTTATATGAATTCAGTCTTGCGGCTTTACGTTTCTTTTGACCTTTGATTTTTCAATTAATTTTATTTCTAGAAAATGTTTACAGTATAGTTGAGCAGACACATTAGTTGAAATTAAATATATTCATAATTACTTCACAATTTCCCCCAAAAAATAACTTACTCTGTTACATTGCTTTCTCAATTGTGTACCATATTCATCACTGTCGTGTATAAGTGATTTGATTCCCTAATCTGTTCCTTGTGTCAAGCTTTATAATATCCAATAATCACAGTAAAATCTGTTCGCATACAGCTGTTGGGGTAAACAGTCTTCAATATGGTATCATCAACTTGGTTCCCACAAGGCAGTATATTCAATACATTCTATTTAGAATAACATTTCTGTTTTCTGGACAGTTGGTCTGCTAAAACTACAGTAGATGGGCAGAAAAAACTGTTTGATTTTGCAAAAGAGCTATTAGCTGCAAAAACTACATGGTCATTACAATTGGAGACACCGTTTTGGGCGTATAAATATGTAAATTTGTAATCACCTTTAATTAGCAAATCACACTTGATTTGTCTAGGGACGTAATCATTGAAGTACAATAATATGGCTGCCATCTTGTTACACTGACAGAAACATGTCCTAGAATGCTAGGACAGATGCCTGTGAGCGTATACAGTATGTAGCTCTACTACTGTGACTCTGCACACGCGCCCTCCCATCAGGCCATGCGCCCTGTCATCAGTCTGCGTGCAGGCTTTTTACTGCTCTTATATAACATATTATATTAATCCACTATAATTCCAAAAGTTAATCATTTTACTTGATAAGGAAAAACTTCCTCAATTGTAAATATTTTTTTAACAAATATCAAAGTTGGCCGTCTACTTTGTCCAAGCATTGTCCCGTTGTGTATTTCAGTTTGACATCCCTGGCTTAAAGAGTAATTCTCATCATGTTAAAGGGTTACAATCGCAAAGAGGTTGTAAAAACAAACAACTTTGAAAATTTACTTTTGATTAAAAATCCTCTCCATTTTCAAGAACAGAACTCCTCTGCAATCGGTGGCTAGTATCTTAGGCTTGGAGTGCAGTGCTTACAAACTCTTTGCTATAGACTCTATATCACGCTAATGTATGGGTTATTTTTCTAAACTAAAACCTCAGTATTCAGGTTAAATTGCAGTGTTGGCACTTTGCAATAAATAACTGCATTTTGGATTGCAGTTTCGGCACTCGGTTTCTAAAGGGTTCGCCATCACTGACCTAAACCATATACTGTCAAGCTATTTCCAGGTCACAACAGTCGCTCAGTTGAGCTCAGAAAGACAGGGTGGACAGCAGTGTGAGCACCTTCTTCTTACTTCAGCACTTCTAGTATCTCTGGTATTAGATCAGATAGACAAGGTGTGAGCATCCTATTCTTCTTTCTTCAGTAACCCTAGTATTTGCAATATTAGATCAGAAAGACAAACATGTGTGATTGCAATAACTTTCTGAGAGAAATACTACATTTTCTGGAACAATTTCAAGGGTGCCAACACTTTTAGCCATGACTGTAAGTCTACTATAAAGAGAAGACTTCATGACCGTAAATACAGAGGGTTCACCACAAGGTGCCAACCACTAATCAGCCTTAAAAATAGAAAGGCCAGATTAGACTTTGCCAAAAAACATCTAAAGAAGACAGCTGAGTTCTGGAAAAGCATTCTTTGAACAGATGAAGCTAAGATGAACCTGTACCAGAATAATGGGAAGAAGAAAGCATAGAGAAGGTTTGGAGCGGCTCAAGATCCAAAGCACACCACATCCTCTGTAAAACATGGAGGCAGTGTGATGGCATGGGCATGCATGTCTTCCAATGGCACTGGGTCACTAGGATCACTAGTGTTTATTGATGATGTGATTGAAGATAGAAGCAGCTTGATGAATTCTGAAGTGTACAGGGTGATACTTTCTCCTCAGATTCAACCAAATGCAGCAAGGTTGATTGTAACCCCAAAAATACTGCAAAAGCAATCCAGGCGTTTTATTAAGGCAAAGAAGTGGAATATTCTGCACTGGCAATGGCAGAGTCAATCACCCGATCTCAACCCCATCTAGCAGCATTTCACATGGTTAAGACAAAACTTAAGGCAGAAAGACCCACAAGCAAGCAACAACTGAAGTCAGCTGCAGTAAAGGCCCGGCAAAGCATCACAAAGGAGGAAACCCAGTGTTTGGTGACATCCATGGCTTCCAGACTTCAGGCAGTCATTGCCTGCAAAGGATTCTCTACAAAGTAAAAAATGAACATTTTATTTATGATAAAATTAATTTATCCAATTACTTTTGAGCCATAAAGTGAGGAGGATTTGTAGAAAAATGGTTGCAATTCCCAAATGTTTCACGGGATTTCTTTGTTCAACCCCTTTAATTAAACCTGAAATCTACATTTCAATTGTATCTCAGTTGTTTCATTTTAAATCAAACAAAGTGGCATGCAGAGCCCAAATCAGGACGATTCTCTCACTATTCAACTATTTCTGGACCTAACTGAACATGTCACTGGTTCAACCCTGCAAACATGTATTCTGATAAGTTCAAGACAGACTCTGTTAGAAATGGTTAGGGTTTTTTATTAACCATTAACCATGTTCATGAGTAGTCTCCAAACTGTACTGTTGAGAGGTTAAAATTGTTATGCATTAAATTATGATTTTATAATACCAGTATCATAAAACTGCTGATTTCCTGTTATTGAGGTGCACTGTAGTTGCACCATTTAACTAAGAGCTTTTTTACTGTCATAGTTATTATTATATCATCTTCTACGAACATTGAGCTTCATGGCTTTCTCAATAAGATGTCAATGTAATGTTGAGTTGTTCCACTTGCCCTTGTCAGCACTTAAAATGGCCTATTTTTCACAGGAAGTGATGATTTCATGCTGTTACTTACAAGCTAGACATCAGTAAATGCTTTCTAAAATACTCTTAATGGTTTTACAGCGCACAGAGTACATGATTTCAAAGCAAATAAAGTTACATGAACAAGAAAAGTATGTCCAATAGTTTCTAATAGTTAAACAAAGTTTTATGAGTTCTCTAACACATTTTCCTTTCTGGAATTTTTAAAATGTAAAAGATTAAAATATATACAGTTGGGAAAATAAGTATTTGATACACTGCCGATTTTGCAAGTTTTCCCACCTACAAAGATTGGAGAAGTATGTAATTTTTATCGTAGGTACTGTAGGACTGCAATGATGAAATTGGGCATCCTCTATGACTAGAGGAAAGAAGGTTTATTCATAATCACAGACGGCAAATCCGTTCTGTAAGTGCAGTGAGACTATGAAATTCTACTCACATGATGTTGTAATGTGTTTGATTCACTAAAAAAGTTCAAGGAGGGACTTGATGCCTTTCTTGAAAAATAAAATATTACAGGTTATGGGTATGGGACATTTTCCAGGGAACTAGTGTAATTGTCGTATGTGGAGTTGGAAAGGAATTTTTCCCCTAATATTTAGTAATTATCATCTGCCTCGTGGGTTTCTAGCTTCCTTTGGATCAACATGTTAGGTTATAGGTTGAATGCAAAGGACTATTATCTATTGTGGCAAAGTCACTGGTTAAGTACTGGAGGGGAGATATGCACCTACAAAGAATGGAGACGTCTGTAATTTTTATCGTAGATACACTTCAACTGTGAGAGACAGAATCTAAAAATAAAAAACAGAAAATCACATTGGATGATGTTTAAATAATTAAATTGCATTTTATTGCATGAAATAAGTATTTGATCACCTACCAACCAGCAAGAATTCTGGCTCTCACAGTCCTGTTTTTTTCTTTAAGAAGCCGTCCTACTCTGCACTCATTACCTGTACTAATTGCACTTGTTTGAACTTGTTATCTGTTTAAAAGACACCTGTCCACACACTCAGTCAATCACACTCTAACCTCTCCACCATGGCCAAGATGAAAGAGCTGACTAAGGACATCAGGGACAAAATTATATACCTGCACAAGGCAAGCAGCTTGGTGCAAAGGCAACAACTGTTGGCACAATTATTAGAAAATGGAAGAAACACAAAATGACTGTCAGTCTTCCTCTATCTGGGGCTCCATGCAACATCTCGTCTCGAGGGGTAAGGATGATGTAGGGAAAGGTCAAGAATCAGCCCAGAACTACACATGAGTACCTGGTCAATTACCTGAAGAGAGCTGGGACCAAAGTCTCAAACATTAGCGTTAGTAACACACTACACCGTCATGGATTAAAATCCTGCAAGGTCTCCCTACTTATGCCAGCACATGTCCAGCTCCATTTGAAGTTCACCAGTAACCATCAGGACGAGCCAGAGGAGGCACAGGAGAAAGTCATGTGGTCAGCTAAGACCAAAATGGAACTTTTTGGTATGAACTCTACTTGCTGTGTTTGAAGGAAGAAGAAGGATGAATACAACCCCAAGAACGCCATCCCAACCTTGAAGCTTGGTGGGGGAAACCTAATACTTTGGGGTGCTTTTCTGGAAAGGGGACAGGGCGACTGCACTGTATTGAAGGTAGGATGGATGGGGTCATGTATTGCAAGATTTTGCCAACAACCTCCTTCCCTCAGTAAGAACATTGAAGATGGGTCGTGGCTGGGTCTTCCAGCATGACAATGACCCGAAACACACAGCTAGGGCTACTAAGGAGTGGCTCCATAAGAAGCATTTCAAGGTCCTGGAGTGGCCTAGCCAGTCTACAGACCTGAACCCAATATAACATTTTTGGAGGGAGCAGAAACTCAATGTTGCCCAGCGACAGCCCAGAAATCTGAAAGATCTGGAGAAGATCTGTATGGAGGTGTGGGCCAAAATCCCTGCTGCAGTGTGTGCAAACTTGGTCAAAAACTACAGGAAACGTCTGACCTCTGTAACTGAAAACAAAGGTTTCTGTACCAAATATAAAAGGGGTTTTTCCACAAACAAAAGTTCATTTTAAGCAATAGATTTTTGAATAATAATAATAAGTTCCACAATTGAATGTATTTAAATAAAATGTTTCTGTGCTGAGATAATCTTATAAATGTTCCCTTGTGTAATATCTGTATCTGACCATGCAGGAACAAGGCCTAATAATACCACTTCTCCTGGCCAGGGGAGGAAGCAAAAGAGAGTATACAGACAGGACAGCCAGGGATCACAGCTGATTCTTTCTTTGAAGTAAAACATTGTTTAAAAACAGGCAAGGAAATGTTTTACTTCACAAAAAGAATCAGCTGTGATCCCGTGCTGTAATATCTCTACACTCTTTTACTTCTTCCCCTGCCCAGGAGATGTGGTATGATCAGACCGTGCTCCATACACGGTCAGACACAGACATTACACATGGGGCACATTTATAAGATTATCTCAGCACAGGAACATTTTATTTAAACACATCCAATTTTGGAACTTATTATTATTCCAAGATCTATTGATTAAAATCAACTTTAGTTCGGGGGAAAACCCCTTTAAGTTCTATTTAGCTATTGTATCAAATACTTATTTCATGCAATAAAATGCAAATGAATTATGTAAAAATTATGCAATGTGATTTTCTGGATTTTTTTTAAGATTTTGTCTTTCATAGTTGACATGTACCTATGATAAACATTACAGACCTCTCCATGCTTTGTAGGTGGGAAAACTTGCAAAATCGGCAGTGTATCAAATACTTATTTTCCCAACTGTATATATATTTTTGCCTAAAGATACAAAGGAAATATGCCTGCTTAACTGTTCAATAACAGTAATTTTGACCAGTGGTGCCCAAACTTTTGCATGCCACTGTATGCCATCAGCAGCAGGTGATGTCTGTAATATACAAACCACATTATGTCGTGATGCAATCGCAGGGTGCTCAAAGATTGCACTGCCATATGGCAGCTGGACAGGAATTATACTTTGGAATTTTAAATATTGTAATTTGAGATTAATGGATCTTTTGAAATCTGAATTTGCCAACTTTGCCAATTTTCCCCAAAAAATTGATTTGTGGCAAATAGATTTGGACGAATCTTAATTCTGGAAAGGTTGTAGTTGCTCAGAAAATACACGTGGGGTAGAGGAAAGAGAGAGAATACTACTGATCATAAGAGCTTACTCTCTACAGGCGAGAGAGAACCCTGCTGAGCATAAGAGCTTGCACTCTCCAGGAGAGAAAGAGGACCTCGCTGATCATTAGAGCTTACTCACTACTCTACAGAAAAGAGGACACTGCTGATCATAAGAGCAGGCTTTCACTCTACAAAAGAGAAAGAGGACCCCGCTGATTATTAGAGCTTACTCTCTCTTCTGCTTAGAGAGAGAGGACCCTGCTGATCATAAAAGCTTACAATCTACAGAAGAGAGGGAGAGATTTACCCAGTGATTCTCGAGATAGAAAACAACATACGAACTGTGCTCTGTTGGAAACAGCTGATCTGTAATGGTCCAGGTACTGACCGCCACTGTACAAGGTATACAAGATGATCTGTAAGATGTCATAGCTGCAGAGCATTATGTATAGGCCCGTGCAGCGACACAAAATGACATAAGCCCACTCTCTGATGCTTTAGCATTGTTGGAAGTGGGGCTGGCAAGTTTTTTTGGTTTTTTTTGTTATGAACCATGAATTGATTCTCAAAATGTTTGAATTTGCATAAAACCACTAACTTTAGGAAATTCGATTCAAACTCGATCCTCTGCTGATTGATCCGTTTATCTCTAATTGTAAAACATAATACCAATCGAACAATCAAGTATACTAATGGTGCATAAAATAAGTTTCAAAACAATAAAGCAATAAAATTACAAAAGCCTTGTCAACATGCGATTTTACTGCAAATGGTTATGGTCTTCAAATTGTAATAGCCGTCCATTTTTTTGTGTAAAATTGCTGTTTGACTGCAAAACTATGTCAATTAGCAATCAATTTAAACCCTGTACTGATTTTCAGTATAACCACATCTTCTTATGGCTTTATTTACGGCTGTGATGAAGGGGGCTACTTAGGCATTCGACTGTAGGATTGTTTTTTTGAGGGCCTTTAAAAAAATGTAAACATTTACCCAACAGTCCCACTTCATTTTTCAACATAATCCCCTCTATTGTCAACATGCTTTTTTCAGCATCGCCCTCATGCATTTGTCCCATGTGAAAAAAAAGTTTATTTCCTGGTCTTCTAGCCATGCAAAAAAATATATACCGATATTACTTCAGAATCAGATGCCACACAGGCTTTCTTTAATTTTCATGAATAAATGACAGTCGCTTGGGGTAAGATCTGGTGAGTAGGGTGATGTTCCAGTAGCTCTAATCCATCAGTAATAATTATGCAGTTTACTTCTCTACATTTTTGAACATTCGCATAATTTCATTCACTGAAATTTGTTACACTAGTAAATAAAGATATACAATATAGATCCTCTAAATTTCAGATCTCTGCCAAAAGCATTTTAGAATATGAACTTTTTGAATAACTATGGTACTTTGCTCCCTTGAAACCAATTGCATTTTAAGGAGTGCTATATTACAAAGGAACTATCATATGTTTACACACACAAAATAATGTCAAAACAGATATTCCAAAATAAGGATTCATATAGCAATAAAGGTAGAATTGTCTGCTGTCTAAGAGTCGCATGATTTTGATTCGAAAGCTATTTTAATACATAGAGGGATGAGTCAAAAAGTATCATGAGATGAGTTAAAAGATAATATAATGTGTGTAACACAACAAACCAAAACCAACAAGTCAGAACATATTACTATCAGTCCAACATGGTGGTAGTAGTATACAAGTTTTTGAAGATACTTTGCTTCCTTAGAACTGTGGGGCCCATTATTCTATATGGAGGACTATGTGGGGCCCATTATTCTGTATGAAGGACTATGTGGGGCCCATTATTCTATATGGAGGACTATGTGGGGCCCATTATTCTGTATGGAGGACTATGTGGGGCCATTATTCTGTATGGAGGACTATGTGGGGCCTATTATTCTGTATGGAGGACTATGTTGAGCCCATTATTCTGTATGGAGGACTATGTGAAGCCCATTATTCTGTATGGAGGACTATGTGGGGACCATTATTCTGTATGGAGGACTATGTGGGGCCTATTATTCTGTTTGGATGACTATGTGGAGCCCAATATTCTGTATGAAGGACTATGTGCGGCCATTATTCTGTATGGAGGACTATGTGCGGCCATTATTCTGTATGGAGGACTATGTGGGGCCATTATTCTGTATGGAGGACTATGTGGGGCCCATTATTCTGTATGGAGCACTGTGAGGCCCATTATACTGTATACTGGTTGGCCCGCCACTTTGTCCAAGGTTTTCATTTTGGCCCTCTGTGTGTTTGAGTTTGACATCACTGCCGTAGTGGGTTTGTTTTTGTCATTGGTCCATTGTAGAACTATACAGAGAGATACTCACAATGGCGCCTCTAACCAGTCCACAATCATCTACTGTTAGTAAAAAGGAAAACTGATTTAATTTGTTTTGGAACATTAAAACAAATGTCTTTACAATAAAATAAAGCTAAAAAGATATGGATTCTGTAAAAATTTCATGATGTCGCACAAATATTATAGTCACATGATGTTAAATACTCCGTGTGCCTGAAAAATATTTTTCATATGTGCTATGTAGTAAGGGAGAAACAAGAATTAGTATTATTTCTATTGCTTCACATTGTCTTCTTAAGTTGAGAATGTTATAGACATTAATAGTAAAATAATTTTGACATTCGGTTCTATAGGTAAATTAATTCAGAATTTCCTCATTTACATAATTCTCAAGGTTTCCTTTTCACAGCTGTTGGTTCTGTCAGTATGATGGTTGCCTTTCAGATTCATTTTAGCATAAGCTGATGGAGGTTTACCTCTTAACTGAAAATGTGTATTCTGGAAGATCACATAGTGTGAAGCACATACTGTAATCACTTTGAACTGCTTTCTGTTACTCTCCAGAATGCCTTAGGGCGGCTTGTCAGATTTCACCACCTTTGTGGTGAAAGCTTTCTAAATGCTATCTTGCCATCTAACTTGGAAATATATTCTAGCATCATTATAATTGTCATAAAAAAATATATTTATGTGAAATTGTAAACCACATATTTAAAATGGATGAAAATTGAACTGTTTTATTGAACTAAAATACTTAGTGATTTTTATTGTCTTATTATTTGTTTGAGGTTTTACCGTTATTTTGTTTTTGGTGATTTTTTTCACCCGTGTCATGCTCCGCCCCTTTAGACCCTGCCTACAAAACAACAGTTTTGCTAGAAGTGTTTCTTTAAAATCTAAAGTTATAAAATTATTAGCTGTATTATATTCTATTGATCTTAATTGTGTCATGCCCCCATGTCTGGCTTGACATTATTATACATTTGTGATGCATTGACAAACTTCCCATGATGCACTTGTTTCTCTTTTTTTCACAGCAGTTGTCATATGTAGATTGTTCATTTTTCCTTGCAGGCATTCATGTCAATGTTTCAGATTTTGACACAGGAGGGATGGGTGGATGTGATGGATCAAACTCTTAATGCAGTAGGACATATGTGGGCTCCTGTGGTTGCTATCTACTTCATCCTTTATCATCTATTTGCCACTTTGGTGAGTCCAAATATGTATTTTATACAGCATAAATGTAACATTACAGAAATGAAAATGATCTTGTGATCGCTAATGTACTACAACTTCGCTCTTTTCATCGCCATAGTGTACTTGCTGATAACCTTAGCAATACGTTATTTAAATTATCGCCCAATGGAAAGGGTCATGTATTCATGTATGCAGATAGTCTCTTTTCACTTTCACTGCTTGCTCATCACTGTTGTAATTAAGCTGAAGACAAAACTTCAAGCCTCCAGGGTATGAATACTTGATTAGAAATCAGTGCAGCTATTTCCTAAAGTCAGGCTTAAAGTGAACACCAGGGGTTTGTTTCGCTGCTGCACTAATAAAGCCAAAATGCTATAAATAGATTAATTGAGGATTTGCAGAAAAAAAATCAAGATAGATTTGACATTTTAATGCCCTCTCATAGACTTTCAAGAATGACCTTGGAAGCACTTTTAAAAAGACCATTTAGTCATTTCTAGTGATGTTCTAGATGTTTTTAATAGTATTCAACATATGCGTTGCATTCTATAACATCCTATATATTATACAACTATAATTACAGTGAGGAAAATAAGTATTCGATACACTGCCGATTTTGCTGGTTTTCCCACCTACAAAGAATGGAGAGGCCTGTAATTTTTATCGTAGGTACTTGTCAATTGTGAGAGACAGAATCTAAAAATAAAACCAGAAAATCACATTGTAGGATGTTTAAATAATTAAATTGCATTTTATTGCATGAAATAAGTATTTGATCACCTACCAACCAGCAAGAATTCTGGCTCTCACAGATCTGTTAGTTTTTCTTTAAGAAGCCCTCATACTCTGCACTCATTACCTGTATTAATTTCACCTGTTTGAACTCGTTAGCTGTATAAAATACACCTGTCCACACAATCAATCACACTCCAACTTCTCCACCATGGCCAAGAATAAAGAGCTGTCTAAAGACACCAGGAACAAAAATTGTAGACCTGCACAAGGCTGGGATGGGCTACGTGACAATAGGCAAGCAGCTTGGTGAGAAGGCAACAACTGCTGGCACAATTATTAGAAAATGTAAGAATCACAAGGTGACTGTCAATCTTCCTCGGTCTGGGGCTCCATTCAAGATCTCGCCTCGTGGGGTAAGGATGATTCTGAGAAAGGTCAGGAATCAGCCGAGAACTACACATGAGGACCTGGTCTATTACCTGAAAAGAGCTGGGATCAGAGTCTCAAACATTACTGTTAGTGACACACTATACCGTCATGAATTGAAATCCTGCAGGGTACGCAAGGTCCCCCTGCTCACACCAACACATGTCCAGGCCCATTTGAAGTTCACCAGTGACCATCTGGATTATCCAGAGGAACCATGGGAGAAGGTCATGTGGTCAGATAGAACTTTTTGGTATAAACTCCACCTGCTGTGTTTGGAGGAAGAAGAAGGATGAGTACAACCCCAAGAACACTGTCCTAACCGTGAACCATGGTGGGGGAAACATCATACTTTGGGGGTGCTTTTCTGCAAAGGGGACAGGGTGACTGCATCATATTAAAGGGAGGATGGGGTCATGTATCGCAAGATTTTGGCCAGCAACCTCCTTCCCTAAGTAAGAGCATTGAAGAAGGGTCGCGGTAAGGTCTTCCAGCAACACACAGCCAGGACAACTAAGAAGTGGCTCCGTAAGAATCATTTCAAGGTCCTGGAGTGGCCTAGCTAGTCTCAGGACCTAAACCCAATAGAAAATATTTGGAGGGAGCCGAAACTCAATGTTGCCCATCGACATACCCAAAACTTGAAAGATCTGGAGAAGATCTGTATGGAGGAGTGGGCCAAAATCCCTGCTGCAGTGTGTGCAAACTTGGTAAAGAACTACAGGAAACGTCTGACCTTTGTAATTGAAAACAAAGGTTTCTGTACCAAATATTAAGTTCTGTTTTTCTATTGTATCAAATATTTAATCCATGCAATAAAATGCAAATTAATTATGTAAAAATCATGCAATAAAAATTACTGACCTCTCCATTCTTTGTAGGTGGGAAAACTTGTAGAACGTACAAACCATTACACAACTAAAGTAGAAATTAAAAATATAATTATTATTAAATATAATAGATTTTTTCTCCAAAGGTCTCAATTTAATTTGTGTTAGAGAGCCATTACAGCCATGTCTTTACTTCACATAACAAAATCATACTGACAGGTTCTCTTTAAGAAATAATACAATCAGTCAGAGAGTCTCAGATTAGAAGGGATGTGTTGCTCAGAGAAATTAACTTTGTTCGATTATGCAAAGAGCTGGAATGTTAAAGTAATCCCAGTTCTGGCCAGCGATTCATTTTCGTCACTCAACTCCACCTAAAGGCCACGTCCCTCTTGGCCTTTATTAATGGATGCACCATTCTGACAAGTACTGAAAGCTTGCACAAGTGTCATGCGTTCCTGTCTTGGCGCATTCATGGTACTTGCTCTACTGTGAGTAACTAATTACGTAGGCAGTAATGAGGAGAGCTGGATCCTTTGCTGGGACTGGATCCGCTCTCCGATACTTGCCAGCTCATAAGTTTTCTTTACAATGTAAATCTATTTGCAGCCATGCAGGTTTGAGCATGTCTTAATGTACCTAGCCATTAGTGGTTTAATAGGCATAAACCACATCATCAATTCATGAAAACCACAATGGCAGATTTAGTGATTGTCACACATCTACACAACAATAAAATGCTCAACAGCTTTATAAAGTTCACAAAAAAACAAAAACACTTTCATTTGATGGTGATTACTTTGTCTTTTAGTGGAAACTTTCCTAATTTCCAGCTAACGGTATGAATCATTCATTGGTTAAGTATTTTACATATGTTTCTTCTTCAATATTCTCCGCTATGAGGCCTGGCACAGCTGATGCATTTTGATATATTAGCATGGTTTCACATGTATAGTAACCACCATGTCTATCAGTCCTGAAAGATTCATTGTAGATGAGAAGAAAGTAGCTGAATTGCTGGGGGCAATAAGATGGTAAACATTTATCAGAATAAATCCCACTTGACAGTATTTCAGTAAGAATCACTGTAAACTTCTAAAACAAAAATCCTTTTGCTGTAATATTTTGTTTCATGCATTTTGAGCTAAAACATACAAAAAAAAAAGCTTCTGTCAAAAAGCAGCACGTGATATGGAAAAGGTAGGCCCAACGTCATGTCAAATGTCTCCCTGTTGGGAAGACGCACATTGCTATCTGCTGCTGGTTTTTACAAAAGAACATTATCATTATGAGATTTTCGAGGATCTTATTCAGTTTATGCTTGGGCATTACATCTAGGTTACTCGTTTAACAACAATTTTCTATATAATTACTCCCACTCAACTGTCAGAAACGGTGGGTGGTTTAGGGCTTAACTGCCAAATTGGTTATGTCTTCATCATTTTTTAGGATGTTAATTTCTTAAATACTGCCGCATTGCAATGTTTTTAAGTAGTGCAGGTGGTTGGAAAATTGCTCTAAAAGCTGCAGCGTTTTTAGCAGAGGAACATTTTCCTGGCACGGAATCAATTATACAATTGTATACATTTTGTTATGGGCATTTCCAAAGTCTAAGATTTTAATTCTGTTTGGCTTCAAAAATGTTTCATTTGTTCTACTATTACTATTTTTTGCATTAAACTATAAGGAAATTTATTATTTATTTACCATCTACTAGTGATACAACTGGGTTCATAAATATTCATGAATTGCCATCTAGGAATAAGGGAATTATCGGAAGATGGGCTATCCTCCTAGCAAATCCCCTCTAGCGATGTCACTAGAGATACATCTGTACCTGTTTAGTAAGTGTAGTTGGTATGGAAATAATATATGTAGAATTTGAATTATATTTAAATCATGTTAAAGAAAATAAGCCACGTTTCTTGAAGAAGAGTCGATCACCATAAACACAAACAATCTTCCCTTTCAATCGCATAGTCTGCTGTATTTTGTTAGGTATACATAGACAAGTACTCTCGCCGCATTATAATCCTTTCATATGTATGTTACCATATTATTCGCAGAAAGACCAGCTCATTGTAACAAGTAGCAAAATATAAAGTGGCACCGCAATATTATCTGAACTACAGTGCAGCTAATGTGGAGTTACATAATACTAAATTCAAAACAAGAAGAGGTGACACATAAATACAGATTATTGAACATTCAATATATACAGAAGTAACAAACTTGTAGATCAAAGAAATCATCCAGAGTGTATCAAAACATTAAAAAAATTAACTCTGGCACCATGTATGTAGTGTACAGGTACGGTATAATCATCTATAAAGCGGTATAATACTTGTTCTGCCTTCTGTTAAATATGGTAAAATATTAATTACTTAATTGATCAATTAACTTCCACATCCTATATATGTTCACTTTGAATTTATTTAAGCTAACCCCCCAAACAAAATTGCAGGTAGCAATGATACAAATGGGGCTCGTGTCTGCCTAGTCTATACTGTGTGCACAATTAGGCAAGTGAGTATTTTCACGATATCATAATTTTTATGCAGATTTCCCATTACCAAACTGTCTAAACTTTAATGCTTATTGGATGAAGCAGATCAGGTGATGTGTCTGAGGGAGGGTGCGGCCTAAGGATATCCACCCTTCTGCAAGGTGTGCAGAATTATTAGACAGCTTGTTTTCCTCAGGCAAAATAGTCCAAAAAAGAGATGTAACTGATCCTGAAAATTCAAATATTTTTAAGTCTTACAGAACGATACAGCACACCTAAAATTGCTAAGATATTGGGGCGTGATCACAGAACCGTCAAATGTTTTGATGCAAATAGTCAACAGGGTCACAAAAAAACGTGTTGAGAAAAAAGGATGCATATTACCTGCCAAAGATTTGACAAACGTGAAGTAACCAGGAACCCATTATCCTCCAGTGCTGTCATATTCCAGAACTGCAACCTCCCTGGAGTGACCAGAAGTACAAGGTGTTCAGTGCTCAGAGACATGGCCAAGGTAATGAAGGCTGAAACCTGACCACCACTGAACAAGACATATACTGTAAGTTGAAGCATCCAGACTGGGATATGAAGTATGTGAAGACACATTCTTCAAAGGTTTTATGGACTGATGAGATGACTGACTATTGACCGACCAGATGGATGGGCCTGTGCCTGGATCAGTAACTCACCTCAGACACCAGTAAGGTGGAGGTGGAGTATTGCTATGGGCTGGTATTATTAAAGGTGAGCTAGTTGGACGATTTTTGGTTAAAAATGGACTCAAAATCAACTCCCAAACCTACTGCCAGTTTTTAGAGAACACCTTTGTAACATCCCTGGCGGCGTGCTTGCATAGTGCACCACCTCCCACTATGCAAGACCGCAATCTTACCTGTCTGTCCAGTGCTCCAGTTCATGCTGTGTGCATGTCTCTTGACTGACTGTTTATGGCGGCAGCCCGGTTACTTCCTGATTCTTATAGCTGCTGTGGGCGCACCCCTAATGCGTCTCCAGCCTATTGCTGTGAGTCACTGGATATTTAAACCCAACTCGTTGTCTTTGTACTTCTGTTCGTGAGTTTTGTGTCCACTCGCTACTTCATAGTAAGTACCTTGTGTGTATCTGATTCTGCTTGTCCCTTTTCCCTTCCTCCGTATCTTCCTCCTGTGTTCTAGCCATCTTCCTGTGTTTTCCAGTCTGTTCCATGTGAACAGAGCCCTGTATTCTCTGCCTGCACCTTCAGCCCTGTTCGACTCTACTTGCCCACCGCTCCGGCGGCTTCCCTCTGCTCTTCCTTACCCACCACTCCGGCGGCTTCTCTCTGCTCAGCCTTGTCCACCGCACCTGCGGTTTTGCTCTGCTCAGCCTTGTCCACCGCACCTGCGGTTTCGCTCTGCTCAGCCTTGTCCACCGCACCTGCGGTTTCGCTCTGCTCAGCCTTGTCCACCGCACCTGCGGTTTCGCTCTGCTCAGCCTTGTCCACCGCACCTGCGGTTTCGCTCTGCTCAGCCTTGTCCACCGCACCTGCGGTTTCGCTCTGCTCAGCCTTGTCCACCGCACCTGCGGTTTCGCTCTGCTCAGCCTTGTCCACCGCACCTGTGGTTTCGCTCTGCTCAGCCTTGTCCACCGCACCTGCGGTTTCGCTCTGCTCAGCCTTGTCCACCTCACCTGCGGTTTCGCTCTGCTCAGCCTTGTCCACCGCACCTGCGGTTTCGCTCTGCTCAGCCTTGTCCACCGCTCCTGCGGTTTCGCTCTGCTCAGCCTTGTCCACCGCACCTGCGGTTTCGCTCTGCTAAGCCTTATCCACCGCACCTGCGGTTTCGCTCTGCTCAGCCTTGTCCACCGCACCTGCGGTTTCGCTCTGCTCAGCCTTGTCCACTGCACCTGTGGTTTCGCTCTGCTCAGTCTTGTCCACCGCACCTGCGGTTTCGCTCTGCTCAGCCTTGTCCACCGCACCTGCGGTTTCGCTCTGCTCAGCCTTGTCCACCGCACCTGCGGTTTCGCTCTGCTCAGCCTTGTCCACCGCACTTGCGGTTTCGCTCTGCTCAGCCTTTTCCACCACACCTGCGGTTTCGCTCTGCTCAGCCTTGTCCACCGCACCTGCGGTTTCGCTCTGCTCAGCCTTGTCCACCGCTCCTGCGGTTTTGCTCTGCTCAGCCTTGCCCACCGCACATGCGGTTTCGCTTTACTCTGCTTGACCACCGCATCTGCGGCTCTGAACCCGTCTCCCAGTCTGTACTGGACCCTATCCAGCCTGATCTCCAACCTGCTAGTACCTCCCTGTCTGCATACCAGCCGTGCTTGCCAGTGCCCACCTGTCTGCATACCAGCCGTGCTTGCCTGTGCCCACTTGTCTGCATACCAGCCGTGCTTGCCAGTGCCCACCTGTCTGCATACCAGCCGTATTTGCCAATACCCACTTGCCTGTATGCCAGTCTAACCTGCCTGTTCCTGCATTCCCCGGTGTGGGTCAACAACTGTGACCGGGGTCTGACCTGGAGTCGCACCTGGTCCCTCTGCTCGGTTCCTCCTTAGTCCACGGAGTCGACTAAGCCATCTTGCAACCTTGGTCGGATCGGGTTGATACTTAGTTACGCCCCTCCAGGCACTCCTCGGTTCATGGTACAGTGGGATCACTAATCACGCTCACTCCAGTCAGTCCGGGCGCGAGCGTAACAGTTTGCTCAGGCCATGGTTCCCATTGAGCCCCACGGCTTTTCGCTCTCAGAGACATTTTGAATCCTTGTGTGGCGAATACGTGCACCAAGAAATTCTTTTTTCTCAAGCTATGGCCCAGGTGATTTATGCACCAGCCCAAATGGATCTATCAGCACTCGTTCCTGCGGATCCACCACGGTACTATGGGGATCCAAAACGAAGCCGTGCATTTGTTGAGCAATGCATGCTGCATTTCAAGTTCTATGCTCACTATTTTCCTACTGATCAGGTTAAAGTAGCATTCATGATGTCCTACCTAGCGGGTGATGCCTTGAAATGGATCACCCCCCTATGGGAAGCATGGGATCCTATCATCTTTGACCTGCAGGCCTTCCTGGT
The DNA here is from genome assembly GCF_046119375.1 of Phyllobates terribilis. NCBI lineage: Eukaryota > Metazoa > Chordata > Amphibia > Anura > Dendrobatidae > Phyllobates > Phyllobates terribilis. The sequence continues at coordinate 297,247,727 of NW_027362762.1, forward strand.
GGCCTTTCTAATGGTCTTCGATGACCCTAACCCTGAAGCCTCTGCTAAAGCTTCCCTTCCCAATATCCCGGAGCAGCCCCGATGGGTAATGTGTGTAGGTAGCCCACCAGTCCTCCAGCCCGAAGAGACTGCTGCCCACCCAGAATCCACACAGGATGACTATGCTCCACAGAATACTTTTCTTCCCAACCTCAAGAGGCAGTCCAGACATGCAAGGCGTAGAGGTAAACCGTCACGCCAGGTTCTGTCCTCCCAAAGACCTACTGTTCCCCAGCCTGTAGAGGCAGCTTTCCGCACAGAATCCATGAAGGATGACTATGTTTGTCAGGCAAAGCAGAAGCCAGAACTCAGTCACAAAATCGGATTGCGGTCCTGCTGCGGTGGTCTGGTACCCCCTGACGGTCTTTGTCCAGCGAAGGTTGGAGAATCCCAAGACATTAGGCCTGTAGGAGAGGCTGCCCTTGACGTTAGTGTTTCCTCTCCACAGATGACCATGACTGTCTCTGTGGCAAGTGAAGGCCTCGGATTAACCGGAAGTTTCGGGCTTAAAGCCTTGAAGAGTCGGTGTCTGTTTCCCGTCCAACAACTCCAGAAGCCGGTTTGGGCATTGTCAGCAGAAGGACGAGCCCTACTCAGGAACAGTCAAAATATGTCTGTGCAAATTAAGCTCCAGATTGGAGCATTACAAATGAAGAAGTTCCAGGTGCTGACTGCCTTAGCCACAGGTCGTCCAGAGCCGAGAGATCTAGTGCCTGCTCAGGTCTGGAGATCCTGCATGGGGTATCCTGGGGGTCTGCTAAGGTACAAGGGGTGTCCAGTCCCCATATCTTCAGGACAGTCAGCAGTTTCTTCTTCTTCTTCACCAGATCTGCTAGTGCTGACTCGCTGTGCGCCAAAGTCTCCGAAGGAAGAGAAGCGGAGGCGATGTCCCCACACAGTCTCAACGATTGTGCCAATGATCTGGCTTCAGGTACCGTCTCGCCTTACAGACATGTCATCTCTGAAACCAGTCTGAAGATGGTCCTAAAGCAAGGACCCTCCGTCTCTAATAAATCTGGTCTTACGTCCATCAAGGCGGTGTTTACCCCCGAGTCTCTGCACCCCTCCAACCAGGCGGAGGACCTCCAGTTGTCTCCTGAATCCTCCGGGGTGCTACCTGATAACAAAGGGAGAGAGACTTTCCTACACCCTGTACCTGGTACTTCGCCCACTTTATCCTGTAAGCCTGGCAAAGTGTACTTCGAAGCAGTGAGTACCCCGAGTCTCTACACCCCTCCAACCAGGCGGAGGACCTCCAGTTGTCTCCTGAATTCCCCGAGGTGCTACCTGTTAAACGGAGAGAGACTTTCCTACACCCGATACCTGGTACACCGCCCACTTCATCCAGTAAGCTTGGCAAAGTGTACGTCAAGGCGGTGGTTGCCCCCGAGTCTCTGCACCCCTCCAACCAGGCGGAGGACCTCCAGTTGTCTCCTGAATCCACCAGGGTGCTACCTGATAACAAACGGAGAGAGACTTTCCTGTGTGCTGTTCCTGGTACTTCACCCACTTCATCCGTTGCTGAGGATGGCTTGATAGGAGGAAGCATCCTAGTCACCAAGATGATGAGATCAGTTTCGTTTCCTCTAATATACAGAAGAGGTAATCCTCTTGAAGAGAAGGATTGGCCTCCAAATTCTCTGCAGAAGATCCTTGCAGGCTTGAAGAAGAGGGGGCGTAAGGGGGGGGTACTGTAACATCCCTGGTGGCGTGCTTGCATAGTGCACCACCTCCCACTATGCAAGACCGTAATCTTACCTGTCTGTCCAGTCTGCAATCCCTTCTCCAGTTCATGCTGTGTGCATGTCTCTTGACTGACTGTTTAGGGCGGCGGCCCGGTTACTTCCTGATTCTTATAGCTGCTGTGGGCGCACCCCTAATGCGTCTCCAGCCTATTGCTGTGAGTCACTGGATATTTAAACCCCCTCCACCCAGTAGGAGGTGCCTGAGCAACTCTAACATTCAGTATGCTCCTTGACTCTGAATTTGCCAGGTCTAGTTCTGCTTCTTGTCTGTTTTCCGCCATCTCTGGGGGCTGCATACCCAGACCTGTTATCTGTGACTTCTTGTCCATTTCCACCATCTCTGGGGGCTGTATACCCAGGCTCGTTCTTGTATCTCTTTGCAGTAGCAGTTCCTGTCTGAACTGTATCCTAGCCTGTTACCTGTTTGTCTCTATGTCCGTACCTTCCATTTTCCTGCAGTATCTAAACCTGCACCTAACTCCAACTCGTTGTCTTTGTACTTCTGTTCGTGAGTTTTGTGTCCACTCGCTACTTCATAGTAAGTACCTTGTGTGTATCTGGTTCTGCTTGTCCCTTTTCCCTTCCTCCTTATCTTCCTCCTGTGTTCTAGCCATCTTCCTGTGTTTTCCAGTCTGTTCCATGTGAACAGAGCCCTGTCCTCTCTGCCTGCACCTTCAGCCCTGTTCGGCTCTACTTGCCCACCGCTCCGGCGGCTTCCCTCTGCTCTTCCTTACCCACCACTCCGGCGGCTTTTCTCTGCTCAGCCTTGTCCACCGCACCTGCGGCTTCGCTCTGGTCAGCCTTGTCCACCGCACCTGCGGTTTCGCTTTACTCTGCTTGACTACCGCATCTGCTGCTCTGAACCCGTCTCCCAGTCTGTACTGGACCCTATCCAGCCTGCGCTCCAACCTGCTAGTACCTCCCTGTCTGCATACCAGCCGTGCTTGCCAGTGCCCACCTGTCTGCATACCAGCCGTGCTTGCCAGTGACCACCTGTCTGCATACCAGCCGTGCTATCCAGTGCCCACTTGTCTGCATACCAGCCATGCTTGCCAGTGCCCACCTGTCTGCATACCAGCCATATTTGCCAATACCCACTTGCCTGTATGCCAGTCTAACCTGCCTGTTCCTGCATTCCCCAGTGTGGGTCAACAACTGTGACTGGGGTCTGACCTGGAGTCGCACCTGGTCCCTCTGCTCGGTTCCTCCTTGGTCCACGGAGTCGACTAAGCCGCCGTGTGACCTTGGTCGGATCGGGTTGATACTTAGTTACGCCCCTCCAGGCACTCCTCGGTTCATGGTACAGTGGGATCACTAATCACGCTCACGCCAGTCAGTCCGGGCGCGAGCGTAACAACCTTCTTCAAGCAGTGGCACAGGAAAAAGTCTGCATCTTTTAAGAAAACCATAATTTTTATGCAGGACAATGATTCATTGCATGCATCTAAGTCCCCTATTTTGCTGGCTAGTAAAAGCCTTATATAGGAAAGAATAGTGACATGGCCCCTTCCTCATCTGATCTAAACCCTATGGAAAACATGTGGCCCCTTTTTAACCTGGAGATTTATGGTGAAGGAGAACTGTTCACCTATCTGAACAGTGTCTGGGAGGCTGTGGTTGGTGCTGCCCAAAAAGTTGATCATCAACAGATTAAGAAACTGACAGACTCCAAGGATGGAAGGCTTGTAACTGTTATTGAAAAGAAAGGTATCTATATTGGTCACTGATATTTTTTTTAAATGTCAGAAATGTATTTCGTACATGTTCAGTTCTTTGCTTATTATTCTCACTTTAATAGATGAAAATAAATAATTGAGGTGGGAAAATGTAAGTTTTTCAATTAGTTGCCCAATAATTCTGCGCACATAGATAATCTCCTCAGAAAGACAAAACCTCACTTTTATTTTCTTATATATTCAGGTATCAGGTTTATTGACCTTTGGATTGACTGACAGCTCTGTAGTTGTTAAGTAATAAAATGAATCATCAAAGACACAAATTGCCTAATGATTATGCACACAGTGTATTGTGATACATTGATCTTCATCACCCTTCTGCACTCCGTATCATGACTGCCTTACAATTTATCTACTGTTTGATATTGTATCTTATGTTTCTATATATAGACATCTTCTGTATGGTTATTTATTCCTACCCTTGTATGTATTGGTCATTTTTTATTGTCTGTATTCTATTGTTAAAACCTAAGACAGAAACAAAATAAACCTATACCATGCTGTAAGTAAATAAGTAAAACCAATAGTGCATATAAATAATATAGGTGTAACGGGTCCGAGAGGTGGAACCTCTGAGCTGCAATACAAAGGGGAAGTCCTTGTAAGGAAGCGGGTGACTCCCAGGGAAGGCAAGCAGGTAGTCACAGCAAGTGACGGGGACAGTCTCTGGGTTGACAAGCTGGTGGTCACGGCAAGTGACGGAGACAGTCTCTGGGTAGCCAGGCAGGCGGTCACGGCAAGTGACGGGGACAGTCTCTGGGTAGCCAGGCAGGTGGTCACGGCAAGAGACGGGGACAGTCTCTGGGTAGCCAGGCAGGCGGTCACGGCAAGTGACGGGGACAGTCTCTGGGTAGCCAGGTAGGCGGTCACGGCAAGTGACGGGGACAGTCTCTGGGTAAGCAGGCAGGTGGTCACGGCAAGTGACGGGGACAATCTCTGGGTAAGCAGGCAGGTGGTCACGGCAAGTGACGGGGACAGTCTCTGGGTAGACGGCAGGTACCTTCAACCCAGCCAGCAGATAGACACGGCAGGTACTGGCAGGTGCTTCCGGGTAAGTCGGTGGATAGCCGTGGCAGGTGCTGGCGGGCGCTTCCGGATAAGCAGGTAGATAGTCACTGCAGGTGCTGGCGGGCGCTTCTGGATAAGCAGGTAGATAAACTCAGCGGGAGCTGGCAGGTGTAACGGGTCTGGGAGGCGGAACCTCTGAGCTACTATACAAGGGGGCTGTCCTTGTAAGGGAGCGGGTGGCGACCAGGGAAGACGGGCAGGGAGTCACAGCAGGTGACCGGGACAGTCTCTGAGTGAACGGGCTGGAGGTCACGGCAAGTGACCGGGGCAGTCTCTGGATGAACGGGCAGATGGTCACGGCAAGTGACCGGGGCAGTCTCTGAATGAACGGGCAGATGGTCACGGCAAGTGACCGGGGCAGTCTCTGAATGAACGGGCAGATGGTCACGGCAAGTGACCGGGGCAGTCTCTGGATGAACGGGCAGATGGTCACGGCAAGTGACCGGGGCAGTCTCTGGGTAAAGGGTTGGTACGACCTGTGGCGGCTGATGATAGACGTGAGCTCCCAGGTGAGCAGGCGAGAGTCTCTGGATGAACGGGTGGTCACAGCATGTGACGGCGGAGCCTCCAGGAAGACCAACAGACAGGCGGCAGATGAGCGCTCCCAGGTGAGCGGGCAGAAGTCTCTGGACAGGCGGGTGGTCACAGCACGTGACGGCAGAGCCTCCAGGTAGGCTAGCAGACAGGCAGCAGATGAGCGCTTCCAGGTGAGCGGGCAGGAGTCACTGGACAGGCAGGTGGTCACAGCACGTGACGGCGGAGCCTCCAGGTAGGCTAGCAGGCAGGTAGCAGATGTGTGCTCCCAGGTGAGCAGGCAAGCTGGTCCATAGACAGACTGACAGGAGTTGGAAGGCAGACCGTCGGACCTCAGGCAAGCAGGCAGGTGGCTGAAGTGCGCTCCCAGGTGAGCGGACAGGCTGGTCCTTAGACAGACTGACAGGAGTAGTAAGGCAGACCGTCGGACCTCAGACTAGCAGGCAGGTAGCAGATAATCAGGCAGGAATAAGACAGCAAGCTGGCAGGAATCTGGCAGGTAACTGGCAACGGGACCTGAGGGCTGAAGCAGAGTAGTGAACAGTGCAACAACATTGCTCGGGCACCTCCATTTTGGAGGAGGTGCCTTATATATGGTGAAGTCCTCCGGCCATTGGCCGGGGACTCCTTAGGACGGCGCGCGCGGCCCCTTTAAGAGGGAGGGAGAGCGCGCGCGCCCTAAGCACAGTGGCCGGGAAGGAGCGCGCGCTGCCAGCAGAGCGGGAGGAGGACGCCGGGCACGGAGCAGAGCGGTGAGGGGAACAGCGTCCCTGCCTAGCAGAGGGCAGGGACGCCGGCGCTACAGTACCCCCCCTTTAGGCCCCCCCTTTTTTAGGCCAGACAGAAATTTAGCTAGGATAAGAGGGGCATGGATGTTCTCCCGGGGCTCCCACGTTCTCTCCTCAGGACCAAACCCCTTCCAATCTACTAGAAAAAAGGTCTTTCCTCTTACCCTTTTGGTGGCAAGAATGTTCTCTACCTCAAACTCGTCTTCAGCAGAAACCGGAGCAGGAGGCGTACCTGTAGACTTGGAAAAAGAGTTAAGTACCACAGGTTTGAGGAGAGATACATGGAAGGAGTTAGGGATCCGTAAGTTGGCCGGGAGTCTCAATTTATAGGCCACCGGGTTGATCTGACTGATGACCTCCAGAGGACCGATAAACCGAGGCCCTAACTTGTAAGAAGGTATCTTGAGTCGGACATATTTAGATGAGAGCCAGACTTTATCTCCAGGACGAAATTGTGGAGGATCCAGGCGTTTTTTGTCAGCCTGTCTTTTCATCCGTTCGGACGACTGAAGGAGTGCGGATCGGGTACTCTCCCAAATGGAGGAAAATTTGCTAACGAGAGATTCCGCAGCCGGGTTGTCCACAGAGGTGGAGACAGGAAAAGGAATCCGAGGATGCTGACCGAAGACTACAAAAAACGGGGATTTGGAGGAGGATTCGCTCTCGTGATTGTTATAAGAGAACTCGGCCCATGGTAGGAGATCCACCCAGTCTGAATGATGGGCATTAACGAAGTGCCGGAGGTAACTGGTCAGGTTCTGATTGATCCGCTCCACTTGACCATTGGACTGTGGGTGGTAAGCGGAAGAGAAGTCCAGGGTGACGTCTAGCAGTTTACAAGTGGCTCTCCAGAAACGTGAGGTGAACTGTACCCCACGATCCGACACGATGTGGAGGGGCAGGCCATGAAGACGGAAGATGTGGCGGATAAAGTCTTTAGCCAGCTCGGGTGCAGACGGGAGGGCTGGCAGGGGAATAAAGTGAGCCATCTTGGAAAAGCGATCCGCGACCACCCAAATGACCGTACAACCGGCGGAGACGGGGAGATCAGTTATGAAGTCCATAGCAATATGCTGCCAGGGGGCAGCAGGCACAGGAAGCGGAAGGAGGCGACCGGCTGGCAGGTGTCTCGGGACTTTGTTGCGGGCGCAGGACACACAGGCAGAAACAAAGTCTATTACGTCCTTGTGCAGGGTAGGCCACCAGTAGTGCCGGGCAATAAGCTGGAGGGTCTTTTTCTGACCGGCGTGGCCAGCTAGTTTAGACGAATGGCCCCAGTGTAGGATCTTCTTCCGATCAGGTACTGAAACAAACGTCTTACCGGGAGGGAGACGATTTAGACTCACGGGAGCCACCTGCATTACTCTGGCGGGATCGATGATATGTTTAGGTTCTTCCTCGAGATCGGACACCAGAAAGGATCGGGACAAGGCGTCTGCTTTGACGTTTTTGTCAGCCGGGCGAAAATGAAGAACAAAATCAAAGCGAGCAAAAAACAAGGACCACCGGGCTTGGCGCGGGTTAAGTCTCTGGGCATGCTGGAGGTAAGCCAAGTTCTTGTGGTCAGTGTAAATTATTACCGGGTGAAGAGCCCCCTCGAGTAGGTAACGCCACTCCTCCAACGCCAGCTTGATGGCCAATAACTCTCGGTCTCCTATGGAATAGTTGCGCTCAGAAGAGGAGAAGAGTTTGGAGAAGAAGCCACAAGTTACCATTCTCCCGGAAGATGATTTTTGAGTAAGTACCGCTCCGGCTCCAGAGGAGGAGGCGTCAACTTCTAGGAAGAACTGCTTGTTGCCGTCCGGGCGGTGCAGCACCGGGGCGGAAGAGAAGGCCTGTTTTAGGGAAAGAAAGGCCTCCTCTGCTTCGGGCGGCCACTCTTTGGGATTAGTACCCTTACGGGTGAGCGCGGAAATTGGGGCAGTCCGGGAAGAGAAGTGTGGTATGAAGAGGCGGTAGTAGTTAGCGAAGCCCAGGAATCGCTGAATGGCCTTCAACCCCTCCGGTCGAGGCCATTTCTCGATGGCAGACAGTTTCTCTGGATCCATTCGTAGGCCGGTCTGAGAAATAATGTAGCCCAAAAATGGAAGTGAGGTCTGCTCAAAGAGGCACTTCTCGTATTTAGCGAAGAGGTGATTCTGCCTGAGCCTGAGCAGGACCTGACGAACGTCCCTCCGGTGAGTCTGGAGATCCGGAGAGAAGACCAAGATGTCGTCCAGGTACACCACTACGCAGGAGTAGAGAAGGTCCCGGAAGATGTCATTGACCAACTCTTGAAAGACGGCAGGAGCGTTACAGAGACCAAAGGGCATTACCAGATATTCATAGTGGCCGTCCCGGGTGTTGAATGCCGTCTTCCATTCATCCCCCTGACGGATACGAACCAGGTTGTACGCCCCACGGAGGTCCAGTTTGGTGAAGATTCTAGCCCCCCTCAGACGATCAAATAACTCCGGAATGAGCGGAAGGGGGTACTTATTCTTCACCGTGATCTGGTTCAGGCCTCTATAGTCTATACAGGGACGGAGAGAGCCGTCCTTCTTTTTGACGAAAAAGAAGCCTGCTCCCGCCGGGGAGGTAGATTTCCGGATGAATCCCCTGGCCAGATTCTCCTCAATATATTCGGACATCGACCGGGTCTCAGCAGCGGATAATGGATAAATACGCACACGGGGAGGAGTAGTACCAGGTAACAGGTCGATAGGGCAGTCGTATGGTCTGTGAGGGGGTAGTGTCTCTGCTTCCTTTTTATTAAAGACATCAGCATAAGACCAATAAGGAATCGGAAGTCCAGGTAGATTAGCTGGGGTAGGAGAAGGACGGGCGGGATGAACAGGAACCAAACAAGTCTTATGACAGTCCTGTCCCCAGCGAAGGACTTCTCCGGTCTGCCAGTCAAGCACGGGTGCATGTCTCTGGAGCCAAGGTAGACCTAGTAAGAGGGCGTGAAAGAGTCCAGGCAGAACATGAAAAGAGATGCTCTCAGAATGCAGCATTCCCACCTGCAGAGTTACGGATTCGGTGATGAGTTGGATGGGACGTGGTAAGAGGCCCCCATCCACAGCAGCGACAGATAATGGTATAGCCAGAGGTTTGGTGGGAATGCGGTATTTTTCTACCAGGGCCTGTGAAATAAGATTCCCGGCCGCTCCAGAGTCAAGTTGGGCTAGTTCAAAATAACGATTCTCCCCGCAGATAATTGAGACTGACAGCAGCAGAGATGGAGAGGATTTATTCTTGTCTAGGTCGACCTCTCTGAGCGAACCTAGACACAGGCGTTTCCCGACCTCTCCGGACAGGTACGGATCCGGTGCTCCTTACTGCCACAGTAGAAGCAGCTCCCCTCGGCACGGCGTAAGTCCTGACGGGTTTTGACCATCTTGGTCTGGTCGACCTGCGTAGGCTCAGGAGAATGTACCTGGGGAGAGACGGAGGGAGTGACGGGTTTCTGAAGAGTAGGAGCTAGACGTGGAAACCTCCTCTCACGGGTGACCTCTTTGGAACGCTCCTGGAACCGTAGGTCAATCCGGGTGGCAAGAGTTATTAGGTCATCGAGAGTGGTAGGAATGTCCCGACCGGCAAGTTCATCTTTAATACAGCCGGACAGACCCTCCCAGAAGACGGATACCAGAGCGTCGTTATCCCAGGCCAGCTCCGAGGCAAGGGTACGGAACCGTATGGCATATTGGCCCACGGTGAGACTTCCCTGACGGAGGCGCAGCAGAGATGATGCGGATGAGGTCTTCCGTCCGGGTTCGTCGAAGACTTTCCGGAAAGCCGAGAGAAAGGCAGGCAAGTCGGACACCAGGGGGTCTCCTCTCTCCCATAGAGGATTTAGCCAGGCCAGGGCCTCCCCGGTGAGATGGGACATGATGAAGGCAATTTTGGCCCGGTCGGAGTTAAACTGGTGGGACAATAGTTCAAAGTGCAGGGTGCACTGGTTTATGAAGCCCCTAGCTTGAGCGGGGTCGCCTCCGAAGCGTGGAGGTGTAGAAAGCCGGGGTCCGGGGCAGGATGCCATGGTATTGGTGGGCAGCGGCGCTGCCGGGCTGCGAGTCATGACACTAGCGGTGGTTGCTGGTGGAGCAGTCAGAGTGTCCAGGAAAGAGTTGACATTCCGCAGATGACTCAGGATGGACTCCTGTTGGGACCTCTGACGGGACAGTTCATGACGTAGGTCCGAAAGCGAGAGAGCTTGGGTGCCACCGGGTTCCATGGCCTGAGCAAACTGTAACGGGTCTGGGAGGCGGAACCTCTGAGCTACTATACAAGGGGGCTGTCCTTGTAAGGGAGCGGGTGGCGACCAGGGAAGACGGGCAGGGAGTCACAGCAGGTGACCGGGACAGTCTCTGAGTGAACGGGCTGGAGGTCACGGCAAGTGACCGGGGCAGTCTCTGGATGAACGGGCAGATGGTCACGGCAAGTGACCGGGGCAGTCTCTGAATGAACGGGCAGATGGTCACGGCAAGTGACCGGGGCAGTCCCTGAATGAACGGGCAGATGGTCACGGCAAGTGACCGGGGCAGTCTCTGGATGAACGGGCAGATGGTCGCGGCAAGTGACCGGGGCAGTCTCTGGGTAAAGGGTTGGTACGACCTGTGGCGGCTGATGATAGACGTGAGCTCCCAGGTGAGCAGGCGAGAGTCTCTGGATGAACGGGTGGTCACAGCATGTGACGGCGGAGCCTCCAGGAAGACCAACAGACAGGCGGCAGATGAGCGCTCCCAGGTGAGCGGGCAGAAGTCTCTGGACAGGCGGGTGGTCACAGCACGTGACGGCAGAGCCTCCAGGTAGGCTAGCAGACAGGCAGCAGATGAGCGCTTCCAGGTGAGCGGGCAGGAGTCACTGGACAGGCAGGTGGTCACAGCACGTGACGGCGGAGCCTCCAGGTAGGCTAGCAGGCAGGTAGCAGATGTGTGCTCCCAGGTGAGCAGGCAAGCTGGTCCATAGACAGACTGACAGGAGTTGGAAGGCAGACCGTCGGACCTCAGGCAAGCAGGCAGGTGGCTGAAGTGCGCTCCCAGGTGAGCGGACAGGCTGGTCCTTAGACAGACTGACAGGAGTAGTAAGGCAGACCGTCGGACCTCAGACTAGCAGGCAGGTAGCAGATAATCAGGCAGGAATAAGACAGCAAGCTGGCAGGAATCTGGCAGGTAACTGGCAACGGGACCTGAGGGCTGAAGCAGAGTAGTGAACAGTGCAACAACATTGCTCGGGCACCTCCATTTTGGAGGAGGTGCCTTATATATGGTGAAGTCCTCCGGCCATTGGCCGGGGACTCCTTAGGATGGCGCGCGCGGCCCCTTTAAGAGGGAGGGAGAGCGCGCGCGCCCTAAGCACAGTGGCCGGGAAGGAGCGCGCGCTGCCAGCAGAGCGGGAGGAGGACGCCGGGCACGGAGCAGAGCGGTGAGGGGAACAGCGTCCCTGCCTAGCAGAGGGCAGGGACGCCGGCGCTACAGCAGGTGCTTCCAGGTAAGCAGGAAGATAGACTCAGCGGTTGCTGGCAGGTGCTTCCAGGTAGCAGACAGGTGACAGGCAGGAATCAGGCTGGACTAGTCAGGCTAGCAGAGGGACCTGAGAGCTGAAGCAGACGTGAAGACACAGTGTGACAACTGTTGCTCGGGCACCTCCATTTTGGAGGAGGTGCCTTAAATGTGGGAAGTCCTCTGGCCATTGGCCGGGGACTTTTTAGGAAGACGCGCGCCGTCCCTTTAAGAGGGGGGGAGTGCGCGCGCGCCCTAAGCACTCTGCTGGAGGAGGAATGCGCGCCGGCCACAGCAGGGAACGGAGCGCAGGGAGAAGCCGCGCCAGTAGCCGGGGGGCGAGAGAGACGGTGTCCCTGTCTGACATGGGGCAGAGACTCCGCTGCGCCGACAGAGACAGGAGCGCTGGAGGGACCCACGTGAGGAGCGCGGAGGTGAGAGGGACGGCGTCCCTGCCTAGTAGAGGGCAGGGACACCGATGCTACAATAGGGTACTTAATCAACACGATTTTTGATTTAAAAAAAGCATAAAAGCCATCCCAGCAGCTCCAAGGTGTACCCAAATTCGGTATGGTCCTAACCTCTAGTATTAAAACTATTGTTAGCAGCGAAGATCATTGGCTCTAATGTTTGGGGCTTATGATTGGTGATGACTAGATCTTTGATGTGGGTGCATTTGGGCCCAGCCTATGCTGGTTTGGACTTGGGTATATTAACTAGTACAAGACAGGGCCTTTTTCCCATGTTCACATTTTTTTGTGTACATATGGTTTTATGAGCTCTAAAAATTGTTCGAATTTTTTTTTACAACCACAAAGACCAATATCATACATTTTAAATTGTTTTCCACTTTTTACACCAGTTATTTTATGTATGGGACAAATGGGTTTCTTTTTTCATGGGGGCTCAGCTAGTAACAGCACTTCAGACTGGAGGTGACTTCTGGAGTTGACTTTCTTTTTTTTCTCTTTTATTTTGTTTCACTTTTGTTGAGGATCCACATTTTTGTTCGCAATCAGCTCAACAATGATTTTTAACAATGTAATCATATAGTAAGCAGCTGCATGGAATTCTTACAGCTGCAGGAACAGGGAGCATGTTGTAAGAGGTGGCCGAATTCCCCACATAGAAGGCAAATATTGTTTATTACCAACTCTGCCTTCTTGATTGCTGTGTACACATCACTGAATGAGCACTGTGTATAAAGTTTAGGAAGCGCTAACAGCAATTCCTCCTCTGGTTCCATCGATGAGGTGATTGCTGGGTGGGGAGAGGGAGTGCTCGGAGGAAGCAGGAGAAGCAGGACCTTAACCGACACAAATGAGCTCTGCTGTTCTGGCATGAGGCTGAATTGCCCTGTATAATGAATTGCCCTGATATTAATTAAATACCCTTTTATACCACGCACAGTGCAGTGTACTTCTGACAGATTAGACATATTTTTTCACCAGTACTGAATATGCCAAAAATGTGTAACTTGTTTGTTCCTGCTCCATTAAGTTTTTTTCAATTCTAACGTGTTTGCATTTTTGTGCCCAAACAGTATATAAAATGAGTCCTATGTTTCTGACGGCCTTTATACACAGGCTGATCTGTAAAGAAATATACAAGGTATTAGTTCATGTCTGACAACTTAATCCCACTCTATAAACTGCGTTGCAGCCCCACAGACTTATCAGCTCTGTTAGATTGAGAAGGATTTTATTGATATTTACTTGTAGGCTATAGTGGAGGTTATTTCCCGCCTATGAGCCCATGATTTACACATGGTGTCTTTTAACCAAAGTAGCATTTCATAGGACAATTTCCAAAAGACAAGCTGACTACAATAATTGCTTTTTACCCAGTAGACACCAGTTAATAACTGAGCAGTAGTGAGTTATCAAATTATTGCAATATTATGATCAGTATTAAAGTAGTTAGAAACAATAGACAAACATCAGCCTATTTCATGGATTTTGGTGGGGCTGGATGACTATTGTGGTATCCTATCTTTCCCAACTAATTTCTAGGGAAAAAAGAATCAGACATAATGCATTTCAGAATGCCCAATTCTTTATTCTCACATAAGATAACTTATCTCCAGAGAAGTTTGCCAGAAGCTTGTACCCCTTTTTTGTAAAGAATATGTGCACATTAAGCCAAACCGAGGGTGCATGTGCAGGTGAAGTCGGCAGTAATAGTATGGCCACTTTTAAAGTTTGAACTAACATATGACAGATTTGTTATCAAAATTTCTGTGTAATCTTTTCATTCATTTATCTGAATAGGGTTGTTATGGTGACAACCTCATAGATTCTTGTGAAAAAGCAGGAAAGGTGGAACATGTCTCCACCCAAATGATACAACCCACATGTTAAATATTGAAAATATTGGGCGAGTGGATGCCAAGAGAGCATTTATAAACCCTGACTCAAATCAGGAGTTACCATGTGCATCTCCTAGGTAAGTCCAGGTCATACATACTGTAGATAATAACAACTGTCACAAGTGAACCAACAAAAAACAACAAAAAAAAACCTTTATCCTGCATATGGCATGCAATGTTGTAAAAAGCCTATCCGCACCTTTTAAATGGAATCTGTCACCCCCTGGGACTTATCTGACCTCTAATATGGGCATACAGGTGATAGAAATGTAAATCTATACCAACTTGTATGCCTTATATTAGAGGTCTTGTTGCTGTGAAATGTCTTTTTATTCCTACAAGTTTCTGATGTGTTCCAGGCCTGGGGACTGGAAGAAATCCTGCCTCCTGTGTGAATTACAATGTTTCCCTCCTCCCCTGCATGTCACAGTGCCTGGATTTGGCTGCAGCAGCTGCACATCACAGGGCACTGTGACGTGCAGGGGAGGGCAGAAGCATTGTAGTTCACACAGGAGGTGGGGATTTCTTCCAGGCCCTGGCTTCACAGCATCAGAAACTTGACTGAATAAAAAGATATTTTACAGCAATCAGACCTCTAATGTGAGGCATACAGGTAGGTATAGATTTACATTTCTATCACCTGTATGCCCATATTAGAGGTCAGATAAGTGCCAGGGGGTGACATATGCCCTTTAAATTCCCCTCCAAAATGTACTTACAATCACTGGTATTTTCAATTTGTACATTAGATGAATTATGTGGCCCGTGTTTGCCTGTATATAATAGGTAAGAAATTCAGCAATGGAAACACAAAAGGATAAAGAACCATGGACCAATGGTGATAGATCAGGGGGTGATTCAAAGTGTGATTTTGACTTATTTTCATTATGCTAATTTAATTGTAGTTAAACATTTACGTTTTTGTTAAAGCCCTAAGAGCGCCATTTTGCTCTGCTTTGGAAAACTGATGTCCCCGGGCTGCAGTCTGTTTAAAAGAAATCTAGCTTTACTCACCCTCCCCAGGTTCACCTGAGTCTCCACTGCTGCTCTTGGTGCGTTGAAGGTACGTCGACAGTACTGTAGCCGATCAGTGAGCTCAACAATTCCAGGTGTCTTGTGCCGTTAATCTGCTGAGGTCAGTTATTGGCTGTAGTGCTATCAACATGAAGTCAGTGCTGCAGACAATAAGTGACACCGGGAGCTTCAGTTCAGACTCAACTTTGAACCCAGGGAGGGTAAGTAAAGTAGAGTTAATTTTTTGTTTGTTTATTTTTAAGACAAACTGCTGCCGGGGAACAGAGGTTTATAGAAACCGGAAAACCCCTTTAACAATACATCTCTGCCATGACCAGAGTAAACACGATATGCCAACACTTCTTTATCTATTGATGGTGTCAGTAGGACAACAAGGCATACTCTGAATTCCATACATCCACTCATTACTATTACCAGAATCGCTTTAGTTCGTAGACAGAGATATTTCTGGAATTTGTAAATACTAGGACATTGCTGTTTATGTAAATGCCCCATGCATTAGTATATAGTTCAACAGCAATGCTGCACTGCATACATATAGAATGAGACACTATGCACTATATCAATCAAGAGCCTACAAATTAAAGCACCACTCCGATGTATTTTTTTATTTTACCAAAGGACAGGTATCACTAATGCATGGTCCCTGCCTCTAGTGAAATACTTACCAGCCTCTGCTCTTCCCGGTGCTGCGCCAGTCCCACTCCGCAGTCTTGTGACCACAGCTTCTGACTGGCCAGAAGTCAGACCCAACGGTCACAAGCGCTCAATGTGAGCCTAGAGATGCGCGGATCAGGAAAGATTCTAATTTACCTGTTCACGCATTTTTTTCTCTGGAAATTCGATGTGTGGAGAGGTTATTCTTCATGAATTTAATGCTCTCTCGATTCAAGAGCATAAGGAATGTAGTATGTTAAAAACAAAATCAAAATGCCTCACATAAAGCCCCTCCCATAAGGCCCACCCCGAAGCACGGTCATATTATTATCTCAAAACTGAAAATAAAGATCATAAAAGAACCGCTGGATGGATTTCATCAAGCGAAGGTATCATTTTAATCAGTGTAATGTCGCCCACTTGACAGTGTATGTAGTTTACTGAGCACAATCCTGCTGACAGATGCGCTTTAAGAAGTGACTTTCGGTCTGCCCAGCAAACACTTGAGCGATCTGGCAGGTCACAACTAGAAGAAGACAACCGGAACGTTGCTGAGAACAGAAGATGACAACGGCTGGTGAGTATTTTACTATGAGCAGGAAATATGCATTATTGATATAATTTCAGCAGTGGGATAAAAAAAACAAAAAAACACTGGAGTAGTGCTTTAAGGTTAATATATTTATGACTCTGGCTACAACTGATCTCTTACAGTTATATAGAACATTATACTTTTAACAAGTGAAAACCAAATAAACACAGTATATCTATGGGGTCTGCGCAGTGGATATAGGAGAGAAGGATTGAGCCTGCTGAGTGATACTAGTATGTTCTATATTCTATATTCAGCCCATGTGCTACCAGAGGTGTCTGACAGCAACTTATTCTTCTTACCACAATGAAATAAATATGAACAATTGTTCTCGGGTGGTGGCATTGGGAGAAATAGCTGTTCACAGATGGGAAATGACCTTTCTATGTTCAGTGTCTTTTTTAAAGCAAGCAACGTATTTACAAAGTTTCTCAACTCTGTATGTGCAATAAACATGTAAAATGGTAAAAACATCAAATAAACAGAAACTTTATTTTATCTATCCAGTCTTTAACAGGCAATGTATCCACATATTCACAATAAAAAATGTGTAAAAGGCTCCCAATTTTGCAATTTGGTCCAGTAATAATGTCATCTTTGAAGTAAAAAGACAAGTTAAATAAGGTTATCATTATCACACCCTGCATCATAGTCATGTTAGCAGAGGTGATAAAAGGCTTAATCCATACAAACAGCAAAAACCTAGTCTATTGTAACTGAATGACTTAGCTCTTGGTTACTGGAAAAAAAGATCCCCATAGATTGAAGAGTTATGTGAACAGCCCATCATCTAAACTAATTGAAGGAAAACTCTGGCTGCACTTCTAGAAACCCCCCAGCTTATATATGGTACATTATATTTGTGAGATATTAGACAATATACACTAACGTTCAAAACTTTGGGGTCATTTAGAAATTTCCTTATTTTTTAAAGAAAAGCACATTTTTTTTCAATAAAGCTAACATTAAATGAATCAGAAATACACTCTATACATTGTTAATTTGGTAAATAACTATTCTAGCTGCAAACATCTTGTTTTTATTGCAATATCTACAGAGGTGTATAGAGGCCTATTTCCAACAACCACCACTCCAGTGTTTTAATGGTACATTGTGTTTGCTAACTGTGTAAGAAGGCTAATGGATGTTTAGAAAACCTTAGAAAACCCTTGCACAAGTATGTTAGCCCAGCTGAAAACGGTTTGGCTGATTTGAGAAGCTATGAAATTGACGTTGCTTGGAGCTAGTTGAGAATCTGGAGCATTACATTTGTTTGTTCTATGAAACTCTCAAAATGGCCAGAAAAAGAGAACTTTCATGTGAAACTCGACAGGTTATTCTTGTTCTTAAAAATGAAGGCTATTCCATGCGAGAAATTGCCAAGAAACTGAAGATTTCCTACAACGGTGTGTACTACTCCCTTCAGAGGAGAGCACAAACAGGCTCTAACCAGAGTAGAAAGAGAAGTGGGAGGCCCCGCTGCACAACTGAGCAGCAAGACAAGTACATTAGAGTCTCTAGTCTGAGAAATCGATGCCTCACAGATCCTCAACTGGCAGCTTCATTAAATAGTACACGCAAAACGCCAATGTCAACGTCTACAGTGAAGAGGCAACTCTGGGATGCTGGCTTTCAGGGCAAAGTGGCAAAGAAAAAGCCATATCTGAGACTGGCTGATAAAAGGAAAAGATTAATATGGGCAAAAGAACATAGACATTGGACAGAGGAAGATTGGAAAGAAGTTTTATAGACAGACGAATCAAAGTTTGAGGTGTTTGGATCACACAGAAGAACATTTGCGAGACGCAGAACAACTGAAAAGATGCTGGAAGCGTGCCTGATGCCATCTGTCAAGCATGGTGGAGGTAATGTGATGGTCTGGGGTTGCTTTGGTGCTGGTAAAGTGGGAGATTTGTACAAGGTATATGGGATTTTGAATAAGGAAGGCTATCACTCCATTTTGCAACGCCATGCCATACCCTGTGGACAGTGCTTGATTGGAGCCAATTTCATCCTACAACAGGACAATGACCCAAAGCACAGCTCCAAATTATGCATGAACTATTTAGGGAAGAAGCAGGCAGCTGGTATTCTATCTGTAATGGAGTGGCCAGCGCAGTCACTAGATCTCAACCCCATTGAGCTGTTGTGGGAGCAGCTTGACCGTATAGTACGCAAAAAGTGCCCATCCAGCCAATCCAACTTGTCGGAGGGGCTTCAGGAAGCATGGAGTGAAATTTCTCAAGATTACCTCAGCAAATTAACAGCTAGAATGCCAAAGGTCTGCAATGCTGTAATTGTTGCAAAGGGAGCATTCTTTGTCAAAAGCAAAGTTTGAAGGAGAAAATTATTCTTCTAATAAAAATCATTATTTCTAACCTTGTCAATGTCTGGACTATACTTTCTAATCATTTTGCAACTCATTTGATAAATAAAAGTATGAGTTTTCATGGAAAACTCAAAATTGTCTGGGTGACCCCAAACTTTTGAACGGTAGTGTATACAGTGGTGGCCAAAAGTATTGGCACCCCTGCAATTCTGTCAGATAATACTCAGTTTCTTCCTGAAAATGATTGCAATCACAAATTCTTTGGTATTATTATCTTCATTTAATTTGTCTTCAATGAAAAAACACAAAAAGAATTGTCCTAAAGCCAAATTGGATATAATTCCACACCAAACCTAAAAAAGAGGGTGGACAAAAGTATTGGCACTGTTTGAAAAATCATGTGATGCTTCTCTAATTCGTGTAATTAACAGCACCTGTAACTTACCTGTGGCACCTAACAGGTGTTGGCAATAACTAAATCACACTTGCAGCCAGTTAACATGAATTAAAGTTGACTCAACCTCTGTCCTGTGATCTTGTGTGTACCACATTGAGCATGGAGAAAAGAAAAAAGACCAAAGAACTGTCTGAGGACTTGAGAAACCAAATTGTGAGGAAGCATGAGCAATCTCAAGGCTACAAGTCCATCTCCAAAGACCTGAATGTTCCTGTGTCTTCCGTGCGCAGTGTCATCAAGAAGTTTAAAGCCCATGGCACTGTGGCTAACCTCCCTAGATGTGGACGGAAAAGAAAAATTGACGAGAGATTTCAACGCAAGATTGTGCGGATGGTGGATAAAGAACCTCGACTAACATCCAAACAAGTTCAAGCTGCTCTGCAGTCCGAGGGTACAACAGTGTCAACCCGTACTATCCGTCGGCGTCTGAATGAAAAGGGACTGTATGGTAGGATACCCAGGAAGACCCCACTTCTTACCCCGAGACATAAAAAAGCCAGGCTGGAGTTTGCCAAAACTTACCTGAGAAAGCCTAAAACGTTTTGGAAGAATGTTCTGTGGTCAGACGAGACAAAAGTAGAGCTTTTTGGGAAAAAGCATCAATATAGAGTGTACAGGAAAAAAAAAGAGGCATTCAAAGAAAAGAACACGGTCCCTACAGTCAAACATGGTGGAGGTTCCCTGATGTTTTGGAGTTGCTTTGCTGCCACTGGCACTGGACTGCTTGACCGTGTGCATGGCATTATGAAGTCTGAAGACTACCAACAAATTTTGCAGCATAATGTAGGGCCCAGTGTGAGAAAGCTGGGTCTCCCTCAGAGGTCATGGGTCTTCCAGCAGGACAATGACCCAAAACACACTTCCAAAAGCACTATAAAATGTGTAACGGGTCTGGGAGGTGGAACCTCTGAGCAACTATACAAGGGGGCGGTCCTTGTAAGGAAGCGGGTGGCTCCCAGGGAAGACGGGCAGGTAGACACGGCAAGTGACAGGGACAGTCTCTGGGTAGAAGGGCAGGTAGTCACGGCAAGTGACAGGGACAGTCTCTGGGAAGAAGGGCAGGTAGTCACAGCAAGTGACAGGGACAGTCTCTGGGTAGACTAGCAGACAGGTAGCAGGTGGACGCTCCCAGGTGAGCGGGCAAGAGTCTCTGGACGGGCAGGTGGTCACAGCAAGTGACGGCAGAGCCTCCAGATAGGCTAGCAGGCAGGTAGCAGGTGAGCGCTCCCAGGTGAGCGGGCAAGAGTCTCTGGACAGGCAGGTGGTCACGGCAAGTGACGGCAGAGCCTCCAGGTAGGCTAGCAGGCAGGTAGCAGGTGAGCGCTCCCAGGTGAGCGGACAAGAGTCTCAGGACAGGCAGGTGGTCACAGCAAGTGACGGCAGAGCCTCCAGGTAGGCTAGCAGGCAGGTAGCCGAAGAGCGCTCCCAGGTGAGCGGGCAAGAGTCTCTGGACTGGCAGGTGGTCACGGCAAGTGACGGCAGAGCCTCCAGGTAGGCTAGCAGGCAGGTAGCAGATGAGCGCTCCCAGGTGAGCGGTAAGAGTCTCTGGACTGGCAGGTGGTCACAGCAAGTGACAGCAGAGCCTCCAGGTAGGCTAGCAGGCAGGTAGCAGGTGAGCGCTCTCAGGTGAGCGGGCAGGCTGGTCCATAGACAGACTGACAGGTGTCGGAAGGCAGACCGTCGGACCGCAGGTTTGCAAGCAGGTAAGCGGATATCAGGCAGGTATCAAGCAGGAATCTGGCAGGTGACTGGCAGGTAACAGGCAAGAATCTGGCAGGTGACTGGCAGGTAACAAGCAGGAATCTGGCAGGTGACTGGCAGGTAACTGGTAACGGGACCTGAGGGCTGAAGCAGAGTGAAGGCTTTGCAACAACTTTGCTCGGGCACCTTCATTTTGGAGGAGGTGCCTTATATATGGTGAAGTCCTCCGGCCATTGGCCGGGGACTCCTTAGGACGGCGCGCGCGGCCCCTTTAAGAGAGTGGGAGCGCGCGCGCGCCCTAAGCACCGTGGCCGGGAAGCAGCGCGCGCTGCCAGCAGAGCGGGAGGAAGACGCCGGGCACGGAGCGGAGAGGTGAGGGGAACAGCGTCCCTGCCTAGCAGGAGGGAGGGACGCCGACGCTACAGTACCCCCCCTTTAGGCCCCCCTTTTTTAGGCCAGAGAGAAATTTATCAAGGATGAGAGGGGCATGGATGTTCTCCCGGGGCTCCCACTTTCTCTCCTCAGGACCAAACCCCTTCCAGTCTACCAGAAAAAGGTTTTTCCTCTTACCCTTTTGGTGGCCAGAATGTTCTCTACCTCAAACTCGTTCTCAGCGGAAACCGGAGCAGGGGGCGTACCTGTAGACTTGGAAAAAGAGTTAAGTACCACGGGTTTGAGGAGAGATACATGGAAGGAGTTAGGGATCCGTAAGTTGGCCGGGAGTTTCAATTTATAGGCCACCGGATTGATTTGTTTGATAACTTCCAGTGGGCCGATGAACCGAGGCCCTAACTTGTAGGAGGGAATCTTGAGCCGGACATACTTGGACGAGAGCCAGACTTTATCTCCAGAACGGAATTGTGGAGGATCCAGGCATTTTTTGTCAGCGTGTTTTTTCATCCGCTCGGACGACTGAAGGAGTGCGGATCGGGTACTCTCCCAAATGGAGGAGATTTCGCTAATGAGAGATTCCGCAGCCGGATTGTCCACCGAGGTGGAGACGGGAAATGGGATCCGAGGATGCTGACCGAAGACTACAAAAAACGGGGATTTGGAGGAAGATTCGCTCTCGTGATTATTGTAAGAGAATTCGGCCCATGGTAGGAGATCCACCCAGTCCAAATGGTGGGCATTAACGAAGTGCCGGAGGTAACTGGTCAGGATCTGATTGATCCGCTCCACTTGACCATTGGACTGTGGGTGGTAAGCGGAGGAGAAGTCCAGGGTGACGTCAAGCAGCTTACATGTGGCTCTCCAGAAGCGTGAGGTGAACTGAACCCCACGATCCGACACGATGTGGAAGGGCAGGCCAAAGAGACTGAAGATGTGGCGGATAAAGTCTTTAGCCAGTTCGGGTGCAGACGGGAGACCCGGCAGGGGAATGAAGTGCGCCATCTTGGAAAAGCGGTCAGCGACCACCCAAATGACCGTACAACCGGCAGAGACAGGGAGATCCGTTATAAAGTCCATAGCTATATGCTGCCACGAGGCGGCAGGTACTGGAAGAGGAAGGAGGCGACCGGCTGGTAGGTGTCTCGGAACTTTGTTGTGGGCGCAGGACACACAGGCTGAAACAAAGTCTATTACATCCTTGTGCAGGGTAGGCCACCAGTAATGCCGGGTAATAAGCTGGAGGGTCTTTTTCTGACCGGCGTGGCCAGCTACCTTAGACGAGTGACCCCAGAGTAGGACCTTCTTCCGATCAGGTACTGTTACGAACGTCTTACCGGGAGGGAGACGATTTAGATTCACGGGAGCCACCTGCATTACTCTGGCGGGATCAATGATGTGCTTCGGTTCCTCCTCTAGATCAGACACCAGGAAGGATCGGGACAAGGCGTCAGCTTTGATGTTTTTGTCTGCCGGGCGAAAATGAAGAACGAAATCAAAGCGGGCAAAAAACAAGGACCACCGGGCTTGGCGCGAGTTAAGTCTCTGGGCGCTCTGGAGGTAAGCCAAGTTCTTGTGGTCCGTGTAAATAATTACCGGGTGAAGAGCCCCCTCGAGCAGGTAACGCCACTCCTCCAGTGCTAGCTTAATGGCCAATAACTCTCGATCTCCTATAGAATAATTGCGCTCAGAAAAGGAGAAGAGTTTGGAGAAGAAGCCGCAAGTTACCATTCTTCCGGAAGGCGACTTTTGGGTAAGTACCGCTCCGGCTCCAGAGGAGGAGGCGTCAACTTCCAGGAAGAATTGTTTGTTGCCGTCTGGACGATGCAGCACCGGGGCGGAAGAGAAAGCCTGTTTTAAGGAAAGAAAGGCTTCCTCTGCTTCGGGCGGCCATTCTCTGGGATTAGTGCCCTTACGGGTGAGCGCAGAGATTGGGGCAGTCCGGGAAGAGAAGTGCGGTATGAAGAGGCGGTAGTAGTTGGCGAAACCCAGGAACCGCTGAATAGCTTTCAACCCCTCTGGTCGGGGCCACTTCTGGATGGCAGACAGTTTCTCAGGATCCATTCGTAGGCCGGTCTGAGAGATTATGTAGCCCAGAAACGGAAGCGAGGTCTGCTCAAAGAGACACTTCTCATAGTTAGCGTAGAGGTGGTTCTGCCTGAGCCTGAGCAGAACCTGACGAACATCCCTCCGGTGTGTGGGGAGATCCGGAGAGAAGACCAAGATGTCGTCCAGGTACACCACTACGCAGGAGTAGAGAAGGTCCCGGAAGATGTCATTGACCAACTCCTGAAAGACGGCGGGAGCGTTACAGAGACCGAAGGGCATTACCAGGTATTCATAGTGGCCGTCCTGGGTGTTGAATGCCGTCTTCCATTCATCCCCCTGACGGATACGGACCAGGTTATACGCCCCACGGAGGTCCAGCTTGGTGAAGATTCTAGCCCCCCTCAGACGGTCAAATAATTCCGGAATGAGCTTAAGGGGGTATTTATTCTTCACCGTGATCTGGTTAAGGCCTCTATAGTCTATACAGGGACGGAGTGAGCCGTCCTTCTTTTTGACGAAGAAGAAGCCTGCTCCCGCCGGGGAAGTAGATTTCCGGATGAATCCCCGGGCCAGATTCTCCTCAATATATTCTGACATGGATCGGGTCTCAGCAGCGGACAAAGGGTAAATGCGCCCACGGGGAGGAGTAGCGCTGGGCATCAGGTCGATTGGGCAGTCGTATGGTCTATGAGGGGGTAATGTCTCTGCCTCCTTTTTATTAAAGACGTCCGCATACGACCAATAAGGAGCCGGAAGACCAGGTAGATTGGCTGGAGTAGGAGAAGGACGAACAGGATGGACGGGAACTAACCAAGTCTTATGGCAGTCCTGTCCCCAGCGAAGGACTTCTCCGGTTTGCCAATCAAGCACGGGTGCATGTGTCTGAAGCCAAGGTAGGCCTAGTAAGAGGGCGTGAGAGAGTCCAGGCAGAACATGAAAGAAGATGCTCTCAGAGTGCAGCATTCCCACCTGCAGAGTTATGGATTCGGTGATGAGTTGGATGGGATGTGGTAAGTGGCCCCCATCCACGGCAACAACAGATAAGGGTACAGCTAGAGGTTTGGTGGGAATGCGGTATTTCTCTACCAGAGACTGAGAAATGAGATTTCCGGCAGCTCCAGAATCAAGTTGGGCTAGTTCAAAATAACGGTTCTCCCCGCAGATGATAGAGACCGACAGCAGCAGAGATGGAGAAGGTTTACTCTTGTCTAGGACGACCTCTCTGAGCGATCCTAGACACAGGCGTTTCCCGACCTCTCCGGGCAGGAACGGATCCGGTGCTCCTTACTGCCACAGTAGAAGCAGCTCCCCATGGCTCGGCGTAACTCTTGATGGATTTTGACCATCTTGGTCTGGTCGACCTGCATAGTCTCAGGTGAGTGCGCCTGGGTAGTAACGGGAGAAGTGACAGGTTTCTGGAAGGTAGGGGCTAGACGTGGAAACCTCCTCTCACGGGTGACCTCCTTGGCGCGCTCCTGGAACCGGATGTCAATCCGGGTGGCAAGTGTTATTAAGTCGTCGAGAGTGGTAGGAATGTCCCGACCGGCGAGTTCATCTTTAATACGGCCGGACAGACCCTCCCAAAAGACAGACACCAGGGCGTAGTTATCCCAGGCCAACTCCGAAGCAAGGGTACGAAACCGTATGGCATATTGGCCCACTGTGAGATTTCCTTGATGGAGGCGTAGCAGAGATGATGCGGATGAGGTCTTCCGTCCGGGTTCATCGAAGAATTTCCGGAAAGCCGTGAGAAAGGCTGGCAGGTTGGACACCAGGGGGTCTCCTCTCTCCCATAGAGGATTTAGCCAAGCCAGCGCCTCCCCCGTGAGATGGTACATGATGAAGGCTACTTTGGCCCGGTCGGAGATAAACTGGTGGGACAGGAGTTCAAAGTGCAGGGTGCACTGGTTTATGAAGCCCCGAGCTTGAGCGGGGTCGCCTCCGAAACGAGGAGGTGCAGAAAGCCGGGGTCCGGGGCAGGATGCCATGGTATTGGTGGGCAGCGGCGCTGCCGGGCTGCGAGTCATGACACTAGCGGTGGTTGCTGGTGGAGCAGTCAGAGTGTCCAGGCGAGAGTTGACATTCCGCAGATGACTCAGGATGGACTCCTGTTGGGACCTCTGATGGGACAGTTCATGACATAGGTCCGAGAGCGAGGGAGCTTGGGTGCCACCGGGTTCCATGGCACGAGCAAACTGTAACAGGTCTGGGAGGCGGAACCTCTGAGCAACTATACAATTGGGCGGTCCTTGTAAGGAAGCGGGTGGCTCCCAGGGAAGACGGGCAGGTAGACACGGCAAGTGACAGGGACAGTCTCTGGGTAGAAGGGCAGGTAGTCCCGGCAAGTGACAGGGACAGTCTCTGGGAAGAAGGGCAGGTAGTCACAGCAAGTGACAGGGACAGTCTCTGGGTAGACTAGCAGACAGGTAGCAGGTGGACGCTCCCAGGTGAGCGGGCAAGAGTCTCTGGACGGGCAGGTGGTCACAGCAAGTGACGGCAGAGCCTCCAGATAGGCTAGCAGGCAGGTAGCAGGTGAGCGCTCCCAGGTGAGCGGGCAAGAGTCTCTGGACAGGCAGGTGGTCACGGCAAGTGACGGCAGAGCCTCCAGGTAGGCTAGCAGGCAGGTAGCAGGTGAGCGCTCCCAGGTGAGCGGACAAGAGTCTCTGGACAGGCAGGTGGTCACAGCAAGTGACGGCAGAACCTCCAGGTAGGCTAGCAGGCAGGTAGCAGGTGAGCGCTCCCAGGTGAGCGGGCAAGAGTCTCTGGACTGGCAGGTGGTCACGGCAAGTGACGGCAGAGCCTCCAGGTAGGCTAGCAGGCAGGTAGCAGGTGAGCGCTCCCAGGTGAGCGGGCAGGCTGGTCCATAGACAGACTGACAGGTGTCGGAAGGCAGACCGTCAGACCGCAGGTTTGCAAGCAGGTAAGCGGATATCAGGCAGGTATCAAGCAGGAATCTGGCAGGTGACTGGCAGGTAACAGGAAGGAATCTGGCAGGTGACTGGCAGGTAACAAGCAGGAATCTGGCAGGTGACTGGCAGGTAACTGGTAACGGGACCTGAGGGCTGAAGCAGAGTGAAGGCTTTGCAACAACATTGCTCGGGCACCTCCATTTTGGAGGAGGTGCCTTGTATATGGTGAAGTCCTCCGGCCATTGGCCGGGGACTCCTTAGGACGGCGCGCGCGGCCCCTTTAAGAGAGGGGGAGCGCGCGCGCGCCCTAAGCACCGTGGCCGGGAAGCAGCACACGCTGCCAGCAGAGCGGGAGGAAGACGCCGGGCACGGAGCGGAGAGGTGAGGGGAACAGCGTCCCTGCCTAGCAGGAGGCAGGGACGCCGACGCTACAAAATGGTTTGAGAGAAAGCACTGGAGACTTTTAAGGTGGCCAGCAATGAGTCCAGACCTGAATCCCATAGAACACCTGTGGAGAGATCTCAAAATGGCAGTTTGGAGAAGGCAACCTTCAAATATCAGGGACCTGGAGCAGTTTGCCAAAGAAGAATGGTCTACAATTCCAGCAGAGCATTGTAAGAAACTCATTGATGGTTACCGGAAGCGGTTGTTCGCAGTTATTTTGGCTAAAGGTTGTGCAACCAAGTATTAGGCTGAGGGTGCCAATACTTTTGTCTGGCCCATTTTTGGAGTTTTGTGTGAAATGATCAATGATTTGATTTTTGCTTCATTCTCTCTTGTGTTTTTTCCTTGCAAGCAAATTAAATGAAGATAATAATACCAAAGAATTTGTGATTGCAATCATTTTCAGGAAGAAACTGAGTATTATCTGACAGAATTGCAGGGGTGCCAATACTTTAGGCCACCACTGTATTTAGGTTTTAAAATAATAACAGTTCACTTCACTACCGTGTAGATCCACAGTTGAACTGTCTGTAGCCACAAGGGCTGATGACATTCTCTGTTCAATCATGCCACCAACACTTGGGTTTTTGTTGCAGATTTTTCTGCTGTTTTTAACCCAGAGTTAGGAGTGGACCCAACAGGAAGAAGTAGAAGTCCTCTCTTTATATTTCCAATTTTTATTTAATGCATTCAGAGATTTGGCAAATAAAAAACTGACTTCAAAAGCTTCACCAAATACGTGATGTGTGATTCCACCCTTAGAAAGCAGTGTTCTTCTAAAAAATGTGAAGAAAGGAACATGGCAAACTGCTCAAATTGAAGTGAAGTACAAATTTCTTTAGAGAAATATGGAAATAAAAAGTTCACAGATTCTGAAATGAAAAAAAAAGATATTCTAATGTGATGACATTAAGTGGAAAAATGCCTATCATTCTATCTGTGTTTGTGTCGCCAAGTCTGATATTATTCAGAGGAGCTAGACCATTCAATATAAAGCTAAAAATGAATGCAAGACACGCAGAATTCAACCAACTCTATTTTTCATTAGATGGCAAATTATTAGCTTGAGTGATTGGGCATGACATACTTTCAGAACATTCATAGACGTATGGAAAAAATAAAATGGCTAATTACAGTAGTGCTGGGTTTTTGACAGAGCCAAGCCAATGTGCTTTTGAATTGAATGACTCCATACAGAAAATCGCGATCAAACAATAAACTGATTAGTTTTTATATCTGGTTGGTCAACTGTAAAATGCTGGGCTGAATAGAATGAAATCTGTCTTTCAAAGATGATTTAATTCAAACACCTTCACTTATTTATTGCTCCCAAATTATACAAGCAGATTAATTATAGTAATTATATCTCAAATTAACGAATAATTATTGCTCAAATTAACCTTACATAGAATGACTACAGTTCGTCATTTCAGGTAACTTTTCAGGATAAGTTGTCATCTGTGTACATAAGGGTAAACACTCTTTTGACTATTACATGGTTTGTTTTCTGCATTTTGGAGCAATTTTCTTATAGACTTTTATAAGACTTCTACAAACTTCTGTAGTCTGACCGCTGAAAAATTTACTTTACTCTGGAGAGCAATGATCTCAGAGAAGATGATCCAAATGAGTGGAAGAAGGACGTGTTTTGTTTAATAAGATATATTATAAAGTTTTTCTGTTCACTTGTACTGTTGAATTCCGAAATAAATATTTGAAACAGTTTTATTTAACCTTTATATACCATGAGCAGCTTAACGACCTTTGACTCATCATTCACCAGCTATGTAGCAGGATAATCCCTTACAGTAAATTGGTGAAGTGACTGAAAAACTAGCAGTAAAAAAAGTTTATTGATCATTTAAATAGTCATTTATGCAAATATTGACATCATTTTTTTATTTTGCAACTTTGTGGTATGTAACCCAGACATTTTAAAGGAAAGCAATACAATGGGCGCCCACACTCAGCGCCTCCTAAGTTCTGGCAAATGCCTTTCTTCTTTCTTGATGGATGTGGATGAGGTCTCCTACGTCATCCACAGAGCGCTCCTAGTCTTGCTCCTGCGCAGTTGAACCATTGACATGCCCAGGCTCTTCTCACTCTGCCTACTGAGGGCAGAGCAAAGCTTAGTAGTGCGCAGGTGCTGGTTTTACTTACATGTCATTAGTTCCCTGATATGCTGCTGGCATGCCCAATAGAGCAAAGGGAAACGTGTCTGCGCAGGTCTCTAAATTAAACCGCACCCGCAAGACTTATGTGCATGACGTGGGAGACGTCATTCGTGTCTATCAGGAAATAAGAGCAGTATTTGATGAGACTGAGGCAGCACCAAGTGCCATCAGGGCAGAATGGTGGTTGTAGTAACCCCATTTATACACTTTAACAGGTGATGGGCAGAGTTTATAAGGTGTAAGACAGGTGACCGGTTCCCTTTAAATCTGACCTTAGGTGTGAATGCATTTTATTGAAGTTCATTTAGGTGACCAAAGAAATTGTAGAGCAATTTGTAGAACTATACATTTATAATGCTTTTAATCCTGTGCCATTATAATATTATGACATCTGGTAGATTGAGTCTTTGGCTGTTAGACACATCTGGGGACCTTCCAGAGAAGACAGAACTGGTTTATTACACTTCTGTCTTCTCTTTCACTGGCTACATAGTGCTTGATGAACGCTATGTTGGGAATGGAAGAATGGGCTGCACTGATGCTTCTTTAGGAAATGCCAATAAACGTGATCGCTGTGTTTTCTCTTAATATAGTAGGCTGTTTTTCCCTGTCAGTTGGGCTCTTATAGATGCCCAAGTTATAGTGAAAATAATGAACAATAAGGGAAAACAAAAATATTGTGCTATTTCTGTGTTATAATCTTGCTACATACAGTACAGACCAAAAGTTTGGACACACCTTCTCATTTAAAGATTTTTCTGTACTTTCATGACTTTAAAAATTGTACATTCACACTGAAGGCATCAAGACTATGAATTAACACATGTGGAATTATATACTTAACAAAAAAGTGTGAAACAACTGAAAATATGTGTTATATTCTTGGTTCTTCAAAGTAGCCACCTTTTGCTTTGATGACTGCTTTGCACACTCTTGGCATTCTCTTGATGAGCTTCAAGAGGTAGTCACCGGAAATGGTTTTCACTTCAGGTGTGCCCTGTCAGGTTTAATAAGTGGGATTTCTTGCCTTATAAATGGGGTTGGGACCATCAGTTGTGTTGTGCAGAAGTCTGGTGGATACACAGCTGATAGTCCTACTAAATAGACTGTTAGAATTTGTATTATGGCAAGAAAAAAGCAGCTAAGTAAAGAAAAACGAGTGGCCATCATTACTTTAAGAAATGAAGGTCAGTCAGTCCGAAAAATTGGGAAAACTTTGAAAGTGTCCCCAAGTGCAGTTGCAAAAACCATCAAGCGCTACAAAGAAACTGGCTCACATGAGGACCGCCTCAGGAAAGGAAGACCAAGAGTCACCTCTGCTTCTGAGGATAAGTTTATCCGAGTCACCAGCCTCAGAAATCACAGGTTAACAGCAGCTCAGATTAGAGACCAGGTCAATGCCACACAGAGTTCTAGCAGCAGACACATCTCTACAACAACTGTTAAGAGGAGACTTTGTGCAGCAGGCCTTCATGGTAAAATAGCTGCTAGGAAACCATTGCTAAGGACAGACAACAAGCAGAAGAGACTTGTTTGGGCTAAAGGACACAAGGAATGGACATTAGACCAGTGGAAATCTGTGCTTTGGTCTGATGAGTCCAAATTTGAGATCTTTGGTTCCAACCACCGTGTCTTTGTGCGATGCAGAAAAGGTGAACGGATGGACTCTACATGCCTGGTTCCCACCGTGAAGCATGGAGGAGGAGGTGTGATGGTGTGGGGGTGCTTTGCTGGTGACACTGTTGGGGATTTATTCAAAATTGAAGGCATACTGAACCAGCATGGCTACCACAGCATCTTGCAGTGGCATGCTATTCCATCCGGTTTGCGTTTAGTTGGACCATCATCTATTTTTCAACAGGATAATGACCCCAAACACACCTCCAGGCTATGTAAGGGCTATTTGACCAAGATGGAGAGTGATGGGGTGCCTTCCAGATGACCTGGCCTCCACAGTCACCAGACCTGAACCCAATTGAGATGGTTTGGGGTGAGCTGGACCGCAGAGTGAAGGCAAAAGGGCCAACAAGTGCTAAGCATCTCTGGGAACTCCTTCAAGATTGTTGGAAGACCATTTCCAGTGACTACCTCTTGAAGCTCATCAAGAGAATGGCAAGAGTGTGCAAAGCAGTCATCAAAGCATAAGGTGGCTACTTTGAAGAACCTAGAATATAAGACATATTTTCAGTAGTTTCACACTTTTTTGTTAAGTATATAATTCCACGTGTTAATTCATAGTTTTGATGCCTTCAGTGTGAATGTACAATTTTCATAGTTATGAAAATACAGAAAAATCTTTAAATGAGAAGGTGTGTCCAAACTTTTGGTCTGTACTGTATATCAATATTGGCTTGTGGTAATATTAGAACATCTACTGGTGATCTTATAGTTTTTAAGGTTTAAAGTAGTGTGGTAGATCGGCTCACTTGGCTGCACATAGAAGTAAACACAGGAACACTGTCTCTTTAAATCTTCCACTGCTTTATTAAAAGTACTTATGAGCCAGTGCAATGTTAGCAAAACAAACACAGCCTTCCCGGTATAACAAGGAAACAAAACATAATGTATGGCACAGTCCTTGTTGCTACAGGAATCCGTCCGCTTCAGAAACAATCAACACAAGATTCAGCTTTCCTTAACACAAAATCACAGCTCCAGAGCTTGCACCTCCAGACCCACCCACACTGAATGCTCTAGAAAGCTGGGTATTTATCCTCTGGACTCCTCCCACCCTACAGCTATTTAATCAACCTAGCACTAAACATGACTGATTAACAACTCTCAGCATTGATCTGTTGTGCCCTGACAGACATTGTCACCCTCAAGATTCCTGTTTTCAATTTTGCATATTCTTTGGCATCCTGTAAGGCCAAATCATAGTATGCCTTTTGTGGCTCCCCCGTTAAGTATGGTGCCAGGACTTCCGCCCACTGATCTGGCGGGAGTTTCTCCCTCTTGGCAACTCTTTCAAAAACAGTTAAAAAGGCCTCTATGTCATCACCTGGGGTAATTTTCTGCAAGGTTCTCCTCACCGCCTTTCGTACAGAGAAATCATCAGCTGACATTGGGGTCGAAGCTGCTGCTGTGCCATGAATCGCCTGTGTGAGTAACTCAATCTGCTGCTGCTGTTGTCGGTTCTGTTGCATCAGCAGCTTACTTGTCTCCTGTTGTGCCAGCAGTTGCTGCTGCAGCTGTTGATGGTGCTGTTGGAGCTGCTGCTGGATCTGCTGGTACTGCTGCTGCTGGCTTTGGACCAGATGCTTGAACAGCTCCTCCATTTTGTCTGACCGCTGTTCCATCCTTACAGCTGCCTTCAAATGCAATCTGTCTACAGCCGTCATACTTGCTTCCTGGGGATTTTGCCTGCACTTCTAGCATCAACTGTGAGATTGACTCGCTCTGCCGCACATAGAGGTATACACAGGAACACTGTTTCTTTAAATATTCCACTGGTTTATTAAATGTACTGCATAAAACCAGTACAATGTTAGCAAAACAAACACGGCCTAACAGGAAAACAAAAACATAACGTATGGCACAGTCCTTGCTGCTGCGGGAATCCCCCCGCTTGAGGTACAACCAATAAAAGGTTCAGCTTTCCTTAACACAAAAACACAGCTCCAGAGCTTGCACCTCCAGACCCACCCACACTGAATGCTTTCAAAAGCTGGGTATTTATCCTCTGGACTCCTCTCACCCTACAGCTGTTCATTCATCCTAGCACTAAACATGGCTGATTAACCCCTCAAAGTGCGCTGGAGCATTTTCCTAGGTTTATATTACTGAAGCTAACAACCTCACTGCTGCATATTTCCCCTGAAGTACTTAACCAGTGACTTTGTCACAGTAAATAAAAGTCCTTCGAGTTCAACCTATAACTTAACATGTTGATTCAAAGGAAGGCAAAAACCCACAAGGCAGATTCTAATTACCAAATATTAAGGGGAAAAATTCCTTCCCAACTCCACGTACGACAATCACATTAGTTCCCTGGAAAACATCCCATCACAGACTCTAATACCCATAACCTATAATATTATATTTTTCAAGAAAAGCATCAAGTCCCTCCTTGAACTTTTTTAATGAATCAAACATTACCACATCATGTTGCAGAGAATTCCATTGTCTCACTGCTCGTACAGTAAGGATTTGCAGTCTGTGATTATGAATAAACCTTCTTTCCTCTAGTCATAGAGGATGCCTAATTTCATCATTGAAGGCCTATGTGCTAAAAAGATTAGAAAGGTATCTGTACTGTCCTTTCATATATTTGTACATTGTAATAAGATTGCCCCTAAGCCAACGTTTTTCCAAACTGAATAACTCCAAGTCTAGTAACAAGTCTTGTTATTGCAGTTCACCCATTCCCTTGATAACCTTGGTCGCACCTCTTTGCACCTGCTCTAGTTCAGCTAGGTCCAACTTATACCCAAAAATTGTACACAGTATTCTGAGTGTGGATGCACTAGTGACTTGTATAGAGCCAAAACTTTGTTTTTGTCATGAGTATCTATGCTTCTTTCAACCCCTTGCCGACATATAACGTACTAGTACATCATATGTCAGCTCCCTGACTCGTCATCTGCTGGAAAAGATGCGGGCTTGGAGTGCAAGCTCGCATTTTTCCCAACAGATGATGAATTATTCAGCCATCATCTATCTCTAACACCTGCAGGTGGAGCAAAGTTCTGCCCGTGGCTGCTAATCAGTTAAATGCTGCTGTCAATCTGAGACCACAGCATTTAATGAGTGCCGGCAGGAGGGTGCTTCATTCTATGCACCCATAGGTGCGCCCGTGACAGACTCGCAAGGCGCCGATGGTAGCTAGCATTCACAGGAGACCATAATTTTTGCAATATTGTGCTATTTCTGTGTATAGTAGAAGCAATCAGACAATCGCAGGTTCAAGTCCCCTAAGGGGACAAACAAATAAAGTAGAAAGTGAAAAAAAAGGTTTTAAAGAAAAAAATAAAACAAAAATACACATATATGGTATTGCTGCATTCGTAAACGTTCCATCAATCAAAATATAAGATAAATGACCCCGATCACAATATAGCGTAAAGAAAAACATTTTAAGCGCCGGAATTCGTTTTTTTGGATGCTGCAACAACGCATTAAAATGCAACAATGGGCGATCAAAATATCTTATCTACCCCAAAATTGTACAAATAAAAATGTTAGCTCAGGGCGCAAAAAATAAGCTTGTCACTCCGCCCCATTGACCAAAATTTAAAAACGTTAAAGGTCTCTGAAAATGACGACACAAGTGAATGTTTTTGTTTTTTTTTTACAAATTTTACGAATTCTTTTCACCACTTAAATAAAAAAAACTATACATGTTTGCTATCTTCATAACCGACCTGACCAGGAGAATCATAATGCCATGTCAGTTTTACCATATAGTGAACACAGTTAGTAAAAAACACAAAAACAATTGCAGAATTGCGCTTTTTTCACTATTTGGCCGCACTTGGAATTTTTTTCCTGCTTTCCAGTACATAACAAATTAAAGTGAATAGTGTCAAGTAAAAGTAAAACTCGTCCGCAAAAAGCAAGCCCTCATATGGCTATGTGGACAGAACGATAAAAAGTTTTTTTGGATATTGGCATCACATTTACTATGCGCCAGTCTTGTGGCCAAGACCTTGTTATTTGGAAGTCCTTGAATATTAGAAATAATGGTCTGTCTATCATTTATTTAATTCCTGCATTACTCAGGGATGTTTGCTATCCGACCTGGTGATTTGTCTACTTTAGTGTATATAAGGTGGCGCCACATTTAATGTTGAGTTAACCAAGGGACATGTAATGGAGAAATTATGGTGTCCTTGATCAAGTCATCTGTCATGGCAAATATCTTGTGTGACTACTGTAGAGAAGAAGACATTTTGTGCAAAAAATGTATATTAGCAGTTATGCTACATAAATTGCATATTATGCTACATTAAATAGGTTCCTACTTCCTGCATCAACACTCATGAACTTTATTACATTCTGCCATTCTGTTAAAAGGCTAAAAAGCAAAACACAATTCTAAAAGAGCAGTGGAGGCTTAAACATTTTATGACTAATTAAAATGTTATAGGCCCTTTATTATCTTTATTTATTTTAGCTTTTTTCATAATTCAGTGAGAATAAAAAGGTAAAGGGCTTTCACTGAGGAGCAATGACTGCGCCTTCCATACAGCTGTACATTTAATTGAACAGTTAAAGCTATAATTAGAAGCAATGCATTCTATCAAGTTCTGAGGAAATAAAAGCAAAATATCTTCAAACAATTTAATAAACTCAGAAAGGCAATTGTTATTGCGATCGGTCTGAAAAAAAACCCTATAGGCACGGCACACTGGATGCTGATAATGATGAGAGCTTTGTTTGTCTTGGGGGGAAAAAGTACCATTAGATTATGATTCCAATATTTTTAAGAAAATATATAACAGCGCACTATAATTTAATTTTCATTAAAAATAATGAATGTTATGGAATTTGTTTGTCTTCCAACTTATAGTTTTGTGAAGTGCATTGATTTTAAAGGGAACCTGTCACCTAATTCATGCTGCCCATATTTAGACAGATTGAATCAGATCCTGGCTACATGATTGCTTTAGAGATCCAGTTGGAGACCTTTGCTAGCCTGGCTTCTCCTCTGCCATTGCAGGTGATTGAAAGGTCTCTTGCGTAGCGAATAGCCTTTCAATCACCTCTTGCTGCCCTTGGAGAAGTCAGCTGAGAGCCAAAACAGAATTGTTTCCTCTATATCTATGGTCCCAGATGAGACAAGTCTGGATTTTTATCCGGACTGCAATCATGCAGCCAGGCTCTGATTCTTGATGGTCAACATGAATCAGGTGACAGGTTCACTTTAAAATCTAGAAGTAATAGGATGTTTAATATCAATGTATAATGTGCACTACATAATTTGACTGAAGAATCTTAGAATCAATAGTACAGGCAAATACAGTTATATGAAAAAGTTTGGGCACTCCTATTAATCTTAAGCTTAATGTTTTATAAAAATTGGTGTTTTTGCAACAGCTATTTCAGTTTGATATATGTAATAACTGTTGGACACAGTAATGTTTCTGCCTTGAAATGAGGTTTATTGTACTAACAGAAAATGTGCAATCTGCATTCAAACAAAATTTGACAGGTGCATAAGTATGGGCACCCTTATCATTTTCTTGTTTTAAATACTCCTACCTACTTTTTACTGACTTACTAAAGCACTTTTTTTGGTTTTGTAACCTCATTGAGCTTTGAACTTCATAGCCAGGTGTATGCAATCATGAGAAAAGCTACTTAAAGTGGCCACTTGCAAGTTGTTCTCCTGTTTGAATCTCATCTGAAGAGTGGCATCATGGGCTCCTCAAAATAACTGTCAAATAATCTGAAAACAAAGATTATTCAACATAGTTGTTCAGGGGAAGGATACAAAAAGCTGTCTCGGAGATTTAACCTGTCAGTTTCCACTGTGAGGAACATAGTAAGGAAATGGAAGAACACAGGGACAGTTCTTGTTAAGGCCAGAAGTGGCAGGCCAAGAAAAACATCAGAAAGGCAGAGAAAAAGAATGGTGAGATCAGTCAATGACAATCCTCAGACCACCTCCAGAGAGCTGCAGCATCAACTTGCTGCAGATGGTGTCACAGTGCATCGGTCAACTATACAACGCACTTTGCACAAGGAGAAGCTGTATGGGAGAGTGATGCGAAAGAAGCCGTTTCTGCAAGCACGCCACAAACAGAGTCGGCTGAGGTATGCAAAAGCACATTTGGAGAAGCCAATTTCTTTTTGGAAGAAGGTCCTGTGGACTGATGAAACCAAGATTGAGTTGTTTGGTCATACAAAAAGGCGTTATGCATGGTGGCAAAAAACCACAGCATTCCAAGAAAAAACACTTGCTACCCACAGTAAAATTTGGTGGAGGTTCCATCATGCTTTGGGGCTGTGTGGCCAATGCCGGCACCGGGAATCTTGTTAAAGTTGAGGGACGCATGAATTCCACTCAGTATCAGCAGATTCTTGACAATAATGTTCAAGAATCAGTGATAAAGTTGAAGTTATGCAGGGGATGGATCTTTCAGCAAGACAATGATCCAAAACACAGCTCCAAATCTACTCAGGCATTCATGCAGAGGAACAATTACAATGTTCTGGAATGGCCATCCCAGTCCCTAGACCTGAATATCATTGAACATCTGTGGGATCATTTGAAGAGGGCTGTCCATGCTCGGCGACCATCAAACTTAACTGAACTGGAATTGTTTTGTAAAGAGGAATGGTCAAAAATACCTTCATCCAGGATCCAGGAACTCATTAAAAGCTACAGGAAGCAACTAGAGGCTGTTATTTTTGCAAAAGGAGGATCTACTAAATATTAATGTCACTTTTCTGATGAGGTGCCCATACTTATGCACCTGTCAAATTTTGTTTGAATGCAGATTGCACATTTTCTGTTAGTACAATAAACCTCATTTCAAGGCAGAAACATCACTGTGTCCAACAGTTATTACATATATCAAACTGAAATAGCTGTTGCAAAAACACCAATTTTTATAAAACATTAAGCTTAAGATTTATAGGGGTGCCCAAACTTTTTCATATAACTGTATAAGAAACTTTGTAATGAATTTTATCAGAGAAATCCGCTTCTGTCCACTCCCTCTGCCTGATAAACTTGTCATCCACTGTGAAAAAGCAAGTTTGTCTTCCTCAGAGGAGACAGACTGCAGGTATTATGTGACACATCCTATTATTCTCAATGGAGAGGAGGGGGGCGTGAGGTGCAGTGAAGAGAACAGGCAGAGGCAGAACAGACCTTACATCAAAGCTTGACAGCTTGACTCACATCAAGACAGCTCAGCTCGGCTGTGTAATAGCCTTCAAGTTGCTGCAGCATTTTCTGTGAGCAGCAGAGCATTCCCCTCTATGTTCTGTGCTGTATATGGGATCGCTTGTCTCCTCCCCCAACTTCCAGTGGACTGCAAGTTAGGATGGGTTCACACGGTCGTCCATTCTCTCATGCGAGAAAATTGGGCCGATTATGCTAATGTCACTCAAATCAAACTCTGTCAGAGTTTCACCCCAGTGTCACTTTAGTATGATCCGATTCTCTCACGAGAGAATCGTATCACAGATACGAACTTAATTTCTCCATCTTCTCCATTGTCTGTGTCTGCGGTAAAAGAACTGCAGTCTGATGCTTACCACGAACCCGTAGACTTGTATGGGTGCACATGATCCGATTATTGGATGCACTCGCAGCATGCTGCGATTGTTTTCTCATGCTAAATCGGCATGAGAAAAAAAGCTCTGGTCGTCACTGCCCCATAGTATAACATTGGTCCGAGTGCTATCTGATAAAACTTTGGATTGCACTCTGCTGTGTTATACGCCAGTGTGAGTGAGCCCTTACAGATAGAGTATTGAGAGGGGAGTTTTTTTCATATCTCTTTTATTGGACTTGAAGCTGTTTTATCGTTGGACTTGAATATGTACGCTATACATGGTAGTGCAGTAGCACTGTTATGCATAGTTAAATTCACGATCTCCTATGAACGCCAGCTACAAGCTGGCTTTCACAGAAGAATCGCCTTTACAATCATGGAGGTCTTAAGCAGACCCCCGGTTGTCAAGGCAACCCATTGGCGCCCCACCATCACATCACGGGTGCACCGATGGGCGCATGAAATGATGCTTCCTACTGCTGTCGCGTGTTAAAAGTCACTGTCAGAGATTGACAACGGCATTTAACAGGTTGACAGCCATCATCTGCCTGAAAAGATGCGGGCTCGCAGGCAAAGTCAGGGACACCACATATCACGTAAATGTACGTCATGTGTCGTGAAGGGGTTAACAATACAAATTTTCACATTTGTTATTACTGACTTTACTAGTATTGTTTTAGAAATTATAGTTCAATGGCATGAGAATGTGATGCTGTCTTTACAAGAAATCTAGTTTTGGTTACAAATGTCTCTATCGTATTTTATATTCATTGTTGCTTGCTGCATTAATGACTGCAAAGCCTCAAATTCAATATATATTATTAATAGATACAGTGGTGGCCAAAAGTATTGGCACCCCTGCAATTCTGTCAGATAATACTCAGTTTCTTCCTGAAAATGATTGCAATCACAAATTCTTTGGTCTTATTATCTTCATTTAATTTGCTTGCAAGGAAAAAACACAAAAGAGAATGAAGCAAAAATCAAATCATTGATCATTTCACACAAAACTCCAAAAATGGGCCAGACAAAAGTATTGGCACCCTCAGCCTAATACTTGGTTGCACAACCTTTAGCCAAAATAACTGCGAACAACCGCTTCCGGTAACCATCAATGAGTTTCTTACAATGCTCTGCTGGAATTGTAGACCATTCTTCTTTGGCAAACTGCTCCAGGTCCCTGATATTTGAAGGGTGCCTTCTCCAAACTGCCATTTTGAGATCTCTCCACAGGTGTTCTATGGGATTCAGGTCTAGACTCATTGCTGGCCACCTTAGAAGTCTCCAGTGCTTTCTCTCAAACCATTTTATAGTGCTTTTGGAAGTGTGTTTTGGGTCATTGTCCTGCTGGAAGACCCATGACCTCTGAGGGAGACCCAGCTTTCTCACACTGGACCCTACATTATGCTGCAAAATTTGTTGGCAGTCTTCAGACTTCATAATGCCATGCACACGGTCAAGCAGTCCAGTGCCAGAGGCAGCAAAGCAACCCCAAAACATCAGGGAACCTCCGCCATGTTTGACTGTAGGGACCGTGTTCTTTTCTTTGAATGCCTCTTTTTTTTCCTGTCCACTCTATGTTGATGCTTTTTCCCAAAAAGCTCTACTTTTGTCTCATCTGACCAGAGAACATTCTTCCAAAACGTTTTAGGCTTTCTCAGGTAAGTTTTGGCAAACTCCAGCCTGGCTTTTTTATGTCTCGGGGTAAGAAGTGGGGTCTTCCTGGGTATCCTATCATACTGTCCCTTTTCATTCAGACGCCGACGGATAGTACGGGTTGACACTGTTGTACCCTCGGACTGCAGGGCAGCTTGAACTTGTTTGGATGTTAGTCGAGGTTCTTTATCCACCATCCGCACAATCTTGCGTTGAAATCTCTCGTCAATTTTTCTTTTCCGTCCACATCTAGGGAGGTTAGCCACAGTGCCATGGGCTTTAAACTTCTTGATGACATTGCGCACAGAAGACACAGGAACATTCAGGTCTTTGGAGATGGACTTGTAGCCTTGAGATTGCTCATGCTTCCTCAATTTGGATTCTCAAGTCCTCAGACAGTTCTTTGGTCTTCTTTATTTTCTCCATGCTCAATGTGGTACACACAAGGACACAGGACAGAGGTTGAGTCAACTTTAATCCATGTTAACTGGCTGCAAGTGTGATTTAGTTATTGCCAACACCTGTTAGGTGCCACAGGTAAGTTACAGGTGCTGTTAATTACACGAATTAGAGAAGCATCACATGATTTTTCAAACAGTGCCAATACTTTTGTAAACCCCCTTTTTTAGGTTTGGTGTGGAATTATATCCAATTTGGCTTTAGGACAATTCTTTTTGTGTTTTTTTCATTGAAGACAAATTAAATGAAGATAATAATACCAAAGAATTTGTGATTGCAATAATTTTCAGGAAGAAACTGAGTATTATCTGACAGAATTGCAGGGGTGCCAATACTTTTGGCCACCACTGTATGTCATCACAATCACCAATTGATCATTATTTCACATAATACCACTCTAAATTTAACCTCTACGCTTAAAAATCAATGAATAATGCAAATACCACTTGTCATTAAAAGTGACATATTTTGCAAAAGGGCAGTAGAATTTACATACACTGAAAATGTATAACAATTAACATATCTTGGTTTGTCTTAAAAAGGATCAGTTGCTAAATTTCAGAATACAAACTGCATACATTATAAAAATAGAACTATTAGTCATGATGATCCTGGTGTACTTACTCTGAAAATCCTCGTGAGAATGGATGGACAAAGTTTTTGAAAGTTTTTCCATTTGATATTAAAATAAGCATTTGATCAACCAAAGTTTACCTGATTTTAGAATACAGTTTTAGGATTACACAGTGTATCTCACTTTTAAGTCACACTCATTTACTTTTTTAAATCTAGCAATAAAATTTGATTGTGCCCAATTTTTCAGGAACTCTATATTTCACCAGTGTTCATAGACATTTCAGTTTAATTGCAAGAAAAGTGGAAGGTGACCTTTGCACATATAACTAATTGCATAAGATCCTGTGGTTTGATCTTCTTGGCTTTTATTTCTTCATGGCTGGCTGTTCGATTTCAACATGACTCATAGTTAGAGGTTGGTTCAGTGTTTAAAGGGATGGCCTCTTTTATGGGAATCAGAGAAGGGGAGGTTATCTGCTCAAACCCACCTAATGGGCCAGAATGGAAAATCACTCTGTATGAGCAGATCCCATTCATGTGAGATATAGTACGATAGAAGACAACAATATGTCTGATCTTTTTTTTAGCACAAATACTTAAAGGGGTATTCTCAAGTTTGGATAGTATTCCCTATCCTAAGGATAAGGGATATCGCTGGATCCTCCACCGATTTTGATAACTGGGGCTCTGAAGAGCCCTGTGTGAATAGATCAAGCACACTGCCACTCCATTCAGACTTGTGTATGAGAAAAATCACTTGTTTGTTAACCCCTTAGTGACGGAGCCAATTTTGACCTTTATGACCAAGCCAAATTTTACAACGCTTCAACAGATCCCACTGATTCTGAGATTGTTTGTTTGTGACATATTGTTGTTCATGATTGTGGTAAAATTTATTTGATATGACTTACGCTTATTTGTGAAAAAAAACGGAAATTTAGCGAAAATTGTGAAAATTTTGCAGTTTTGAAACTTTTAATTTTTATGCTCTTAATTCAGAGAGCTATGCCACATAAAATAGCTAATAAATAACATTTCCCATATGTCTACTTTACATCACTGCAATTTTTGGAACATAATTTTTTTTTTGTTAGGAAGTTATAAGGATTAAAAGTTGATCAGCGATTTCTCATTTTTCCAACAAAATTTACAAAACTATGTTTTTTAGGGACCACATCACATTTGAAGGAACTTTGAGGGTCCTGTATGACAGAAAATACCCAAAAGTGACACCATTCTAAAAACTGCCCCTTAAGGTGCACATAACCACATTCAAGAAGTTGATTAACCCTTCAGGTGCTTCACAGGAACTAAAGCAATGTAGAAGGAAAAAATAAACATTTATCTTTTTTCACAAAAATTTTACTTTAGACCCAATTTTTTATTTTCACAGGGGTAACAGGAGAAAATGGACCTCTATATTTGTTGTGCAATTTCTTCTGAGCATGCTGATACCACATATGTGGGGGAAAACCACTGTTTGGGTGCACGGCAGGGCTCGGAAGCGAAGGAGCACCATTTCACTGTTTGAACGCAAAATTGGCTGGAATCAAGAGAGCATGCCATGTCGCATTTGGAGAGCCCCTGATGTGCCTTAACAGTGGAAACTCCCCACAAGTGACCCCATTTTGGAAACTACGCCCCTCAAATATTTTATCCAGGGGTATCGTGAGCATTTTTTTGAACCCACAGGTAAAACAGAATTTGATAACATTAGGTCGTCATATTGAAAAAGTTTATTTTTTTCACAAAAATCTTGCTTTAGTTCAAAATTTCTCACTTTTGCAAGAGGTAACACTGAAAAGTGGACCCCACAATTTGATATTTGATATTTCTTACGAGCTCGTGAATACCCCACATGTAGTCATAAAGTTCTGTTTGGACAATCGGCAGGGCTTGGAGC
This sequence comes from Phyllobates terribilis, assembly GCF_046119375.1. Classification (NCBI taxonomy): domain Eukaryota; kingdom Metazoa; phylum Chordata; class Amphibia; order Anura; family Dendrobatidae; genus Phyllobates; species Phyllobates terribilis. The sequence goes on from NW_027362762.1 coordinate 297,290,049, forward strand.
GGAAGGAGTAATATTTGAATTTGGGAACACAAGCGGGCACTATGTCTCATTTGCCGGGCCCCTAAGGCACCTAAACAGCAGAAACCCCCCACAACTGACCCCATTTTGGCAACTACATCCCTCAAGGATTTTATCCAGGGGTATAATGAGGATTTTGAGCCCAAAGGTACTACACATTTGACAACATTAGGTCATCATATTGAATATGTCATCATTAGTGTTGAGAGCAAGTGCTCACTACTCGAGTTTGCATTGGGTGCTCAAGTATGCACCAAGTATCACGGGTGCTCGAGTGACATGCTCGCGTGTCCGCCCCGCATGTTTCGCGGTTGTTAGACAAAAAAAACATGCGGTGATTGCCTGCCATACACGGCAATCACCGTATGTTTTGTTTGGGTGTCTAGCAGCCGCGAAGCATGCGGGGCGGGGACTCGAGCATCTCACTCGATCACCCGCGATACTCGGTGCGATACTCGGTGCATACCCAAGCACGCAATGCAAACTCGAGTAGCAAGCACTTGCGCTCAACACTAGTCGTTGTAGCGTCGGCGTCCCTGCCTCCTGCTAGGCAGGGACGCTGTTCCCCTCACCTCTCCGCTCTGTGCCCGGCGTCTTCCTCCCGCTCTGCTGGCAGCGCGCGCTGCTTCCCGGCCACGGTGCTTAGGGCGCGCGCGCTCCCCCTCTCTTAAAGGGGCCGCGCGCGCCGTCCTAAGGAGTCCCCGGCCAATGGCCGGAGGACTTCACCATATATAAGGCACCTCCTCCAAAATGGAGGTGCCGGAGCAATGTTGTTGCAAAGCCTTCACTCTGCTTCAGCCCTCAGGTCCCGTTTCCAGTTACCTGCCAGTCACCTGTCAGATTCCTGCCTGTTACCTGCCAGTCACCTGTCAGATTCCTGCTTGATACCTGCCAGATATCCGTTTAACTGCTTGCAAGCCTGCGGTCCGACGGTCTGCCTTCCGACACCTGTCAGTCTGTCTATTGACCAGCCTGCCCGCTCACCTGGGAGCGCCCATCTGCTGCCTGCCTGCTAGCCTACCTGGAGGCTCCGCCGTCACTTGCCGTGACCACCTGCCAGTCCAGAGACTCTTGTCTGCTCACCTGGGAGTGCTCATCTCCTACCTGCCTGCTAGCCTACCTGGAGGCTCCGCCGTCACTTGCCGTGACCACCTGCCTGTCCAGAGACTCGTGTCTGCTCACCTGGGAGCGCTCATCTGCTACCTGCCTGCTAGCCTACCTGGAGGCTACGCCGTCACTTGCCGTGACCACCTGCCTGTCCAGAGACTTTCGCCTGCTCACCTAGGAGCGCTCACCTGCTACCTGCTTGCTAGCCTACCTGGAGGCTCTGCCGTCACTTGCCGTGACCACCTGCCTGTCCAGAGACTGTCCCTGTCACTTGCCGTGAGTACCCGTCCTTCTACCCAGAGACTGTCCCTGTCACTTGCCGTGACTACCTGCCCTGCTACCCAGAGACTGTCCCTGTCACTTGCCGTGACTACCTGCCCTTCTACCCAGAGACTGTCCCTGTCACTTGCCGTGACTACCTGCCCTTCTACCCAGAGACTGTCCCTGTCACTTGCCGTGATTACCTGCCCGTCTTCCCTGGGAGCCACCCGCTTCCTTACAAGGACCGCCCCCTTGCATAGTTGCTCAGGGGTTCCGCCTCCCAGACCCGTTACAGTTTGCTCGGGCCATGGAATCCGGTGGCACCCAAGCTCCCTCGCTCTCAGACCTATGTCATGAACTATCCCGTCAGAGGTCCCAACAGGAGTCCATCCTGAGTCACCTGCGGAGTGTCAACTCTCGCCTGGACACTCTGTCTGCTCCACCTGCAACCACCGCTAGTGTCATGACTCGCAACCCGGCAGCTCCCCTGCCCACCAATACCATGGTATCCTGTCCCGGACCCCGGCTTTCTGCACCTCCTCGTTTCGGAGGTGACTCCGCTCAAGCTCGGGGCTTCATAAACCAGTGCACCCTGCACTTTGAACTCTTGTCCCACCAGTTTATCTCCGACCGGTCCAAAGTAGCCTTTATCATGTCCCACCTCACGGGGGAGTCTCTGGCTTGGCTAAATCCTCAGTGGGAGAGAGGAGATCCCCGGGTGTCCGACCTGCCAGCCTTTCTCACGGCTTTCCGGAAAGTCTTCGACGAACCCGGACGGAAGACCTCATCCACATCGTCTCTGCTACGCCTCCGTCAAGGAGATCTCACCGTGGGCCAATATGCCATACGGTTCCGTACCCTTGCTTCGGAGCTGGCCTGGGATAACGACGCTCTGGTGTCTGTCTTCTGGGAGGGTCTGTCCGGCCGTATTAAAGATGAACTCGCCGGTCAGGACATTCCTACCACTCTCGACGACTTAATAACCCTTGCTACCCGGATTGACATCCGATTCCAGGAGCGCGCCAAAGAGGTCACCCGTGAGAGGAGGTTTCCACGTCTAGCCCCCACCTTCCAGAAACCCGTCACTCCCTCCGTTACTCCCCAGGCACACTCACCTGAGCCTATGCAGGTCGACCAGACCAAGATGGTCAAAACCCATCAAGACTTACGCCGTGCCGAGGGGAGCTGCTTCTACTGTGGCAGTAAGGAGCACTGGATCCGTTCCTGCCCAGAGAGGTCGGGAAACGCCAGTGTCTAGGATCGCTCAGAGAGGTCGCCCTAGACAAAAGTAAACCCTCTCCATCTCTGATGCTGTCAGTCTCTATCACCTGCGGAGAAAACCGCTATTTCGAACTGGCTCAACTTGACTCAGGAGCTGCTGGAAATCTCATTTCTCAGTCTCTGGTAGAGAAATACCGCATTCCCACCAAACCTCTGGCCGTACCTTTATCTGTCGCCGCCGTGGATGGGGGCCTCTTACCGCATCCCATCCAACTCATCACCGAATCCATAACTCTGCAGGTGGGAATGCTGCATTCTGAGAGCATCTCCTTTCATGTTCTGCCTGGACTCTCTCACGCACTCTTGTTAGGCCTACCTTGGCTCCAGAAACATGCACCCGTGCTTGACTGGCAGACCGGAGAAGTCCTTCGCTGGGGACAGGACTGCCATAGGACTTGTCTAGTTCCCGTTCATCCTGCTCGTCCTTCTCCTACCCCAGTCAGTCTACCCGGTCTACCTATTCCCTATTGGTCTTATGCGGATGTCTTCAATAAAAAAGAAGCAGAGACATTACCCCCTCATAGACCATACGATTGTCCAATCGACCTGATACCCGGCTCTACTCCTCCCCGTGGGCGTATCTACCCTTTGTCCGCAGCGGAGACCCGGTCCATGTCAGAATATATTGAGGAGAATCTGGCCCGGGGATTCATCCGGAAATCTACCTCCATGGCGGGAGCAGGCTTCTTCTTCGTCAAAAAGAAGGACGGCTCACTCCGTCCCTGTATAGACTATAGAGGCCTTAACCAGATCACGGTGAAGAATAAATACCCCCTTCCGCTCATTCCGGAATTATTTGACCGTCTGAGGGGGGCTAGAATCTTCACCAAGCTGGACCTCCGTGGGGCGTATAACCTGGTCCTTATCCGTCAGGGGGATGAGTGGAAGACGGCATTCAACACCCGGGACGGCCACTATGAATACCTAGTAATGCGCTTCGGTCTCTGTAACGCTCCTGCCGTCTTTCAAGAGTTGGTCAATGACATCTTCCGTGACCTTCTCTACTCCTATGTGGTGGTGTACCTGGACGACATCTTGGTCTTCTCTCCGGACCTTCCTACTCACCGGAGGGATGTTCGTCAGGTCCTGCTCAGGCTCAGGCAGAACCACCTCTACGCTAAATATGAGAAGTGCATCTTTGAGCAGACCTCTCTTCCTTTTCTGGGCTACATAATCTCTCAGACCGGCCTACAAATGGATCCTGAGAAACTGTCTGCCATCTAGAAGTGGCCCCGACCAGAGGGGTTGAAGGCTATTCAGCGGTTCCAGGGCTTCGCCAACTATTACCGCCTCTTCATACCGCACTTCTCTTCCCGGACTGCCCCTATCTCTGCGCTCACCCGTAAGGGTACTAATCCCAGAAGATGGCCGCCCGAAGCTGAGGAGGCCTTTCTTTCCTTAAAACAGGCCTTCTCCTCCGCCCCGGTGCTGCATCGTCCGGACGGCAACAAACAATTCTTCCTAGAAGTTGACGCTTCCTCCTCCGGAGCCGGGGCGGTACTTACCCAAAAGTCATCTTCCGGAAGAATGGTAACCTGCGTTTTTTTCTCCAAACTCTTCTCCTCTTCTGAGCGCAGCTATTCTATAGGAGACCGTGAATTGTTAGCCATTAAGCTGGCACTGGAGGAGTGGCGTTACCTGCTCGAGGGGGCTCTTCACCCGGTAATAATTTACACGGACCACAAGAACTTGGCTTACCTTCAGAGCGCCCAGAGACTTAACCCGCGCCAAGCCCGGTGGTCCTTGTTTTTTGCCCGCTTTGATTTTGTTCTTCATTTTCGCCCGGCAGACAAAAACATCAAAGCTGACGCCTTGTCCCGATCCTTCCTGGTATCTGATCTAGAGGAGGAACCTAAGCACATCATTGATCCCGCCAGAGTAATGCAAGTGGCTCCCGTGAATCTAAATCGTCTCCCTCCCGGTAAGACTTTTGTAACTGTACCTGATCGGAAGAAGGTCCTACACTGGGGTCACTCATCTAAGCTAGCTGGCCACGCCGGTCAGAAAAAGACCCTCCAGCTCATTACCCGGCATTACTGGTGGCCTACCCTGCACAAGGATGTAATAGACTTTGTTTCTGCCTGTGTGCCCTGCGCCCGCAACAAAGTTCCGAGACACCTGCCAGCCGGGCGCCTTCTTCCTCTTCCAGTACCTGCTGCCCCGTGGCAGCATATTGCTATGGACTTTATAACGGATCTTCCTGTCTCTGGTTGTACGGTCATTTGGGTGGTCGCTGATCGCTTCTCCAAGATGGCGCACTTCATTCCCCTGCCGGGTCTCCCGTCTGCACCCGAACTGGCTAAAGACTTTATCCGCCACATCTTCCGTCTCCATGGCCTGCCCCTCCACATCGTGTCAGATCGTGGGGTTCAGTTCACCTCACGCTTCTGGAGAGCCACATGTAAGTTGCTTGATGTCACTCTGGACTTCTCCTCCGCTTACCATCCACAGTCCAATGGTCAAGTGGAGCGGATCAATCAGAACCTGACCAGTTACCTCCGGCACTTCGTTAATGCCCACCATTCGGACTGGGTGGATCTCCTACCATGGGCCGAGTTCTCTTATAATAATCACGAGAGCGAATCTTCCTCCAAATCCCCGTTTTTTTGTAGTCTTCGGTCAGCATCCTCGGATCCCATTTCCCGTCTCCACCTCGGTGGACAATCCGGCTGCGGAATCTCTCGTTCGCGAATTCTCCTCCATTTGGGAGAGTACCCGATCCGCACTCCTTCAGTCGTCCGAACGGATGAAAGAACACGCTGACAAGAAACGCCTGGATCCTCCACAATTCCGTCCTGGAGATAAAGTCTGGCTCTCGTCAAAATATGTCCGGCTCAAGATTCCCTCCTACAAGTTAGGGCCTCGGTTTATCGGCCCACTGGAAGTTATCAAACAGATCAACCCGGTGGCCTACAAATTAAAACTCCCGGCCAACTTACGGATCCCTAACTCCTTCCATGTATCTCTCCTCAAACCTGTGGTACTTAACTCTTTTTCCAAGTCTACAGGTACGCCTCCTGCTCCGGTTTCCGCTGAGAACGAGTTTGAGGTAGAGAACATTCTGGCCACCAAAAGGGTAAGAGGAAAAACCTTTTTTCTGGTAGATTGGAAGGGGTTTGGTCCTGAGGAGAGAACGTGGGAGCCCCGGGAGAACATCCATGCCCCTCTCATCCTTGATAAATTTCTCTCTGGCCTAAAGAAGAGGGGGCCTAAAGGGGGGGATACTGTAGCGTCGGCGTCCCTGCCTCCTGCTAGGCAGGGACGCTGTTCCCCTCACCTCTCCGCTCTGTGCCCGGCGTCTTCCTCCCGCTCTGCTGGCAGCGCGCGCTGCTTCCCGGCCACGGTGCTTAGGGCGCGCGCGCTCCCCCTCTCTTAAAGGGGCCGCGCGCGCCGTCCTAAGGAGTCCCCGGCCAATGGCCGGAGGACTTCACCATATATAAGGCACCTCCTCCAAAATGGAGGTGCCCGAGCAATGTTGTTGCAAAGCCTTCACTCTGCTTCAGTCCTCAGGTCCCTTTTCCAGTTACCTGCCAGTCACCTGTCAGATTCCTGCTTGATACCTGCCATATATCCGTTTACCTGCTTGCAAGCCTGCGGTCCGACGGTCTGCCTTCCGACACCTGTCAGTCTGTCTATGGACCAGCCTGCCCGCTCACCTGGGAGCGCCCATCTGCTGCCTGCCTGCTAGCCTACCTGGAGGCTCTGCCGTCACTTGCCATGACCACCTGCCAGTCCAGAGACTCTTGTCTGCTCACCTGGGAGCGCTCATCTGCTACCTGCCTGCTAGCCTACCTGGAGGCTCCGCCGTCACTTGCCGTGACCACCTGCCTGTCCAGAGACTCGTGTCTGCTCACCTGGGAGCGCTCATCTGCTACCTGTCTGCTAGCCTACCTGGAGGCTACGCCGTCACGTGCCGTGACCACCTGCCTGTCCAGAGACTCTCACCTGCTCACCTAGGAGCGCTCACCTGCTACCTGCTTGCTAGCCTACCTGGAGGCTCTGCCGTCACTTGCCGTGACCACCTGCCTGTCCAGAGACTGTCCCTGTCACTTGCCGTGAGTACCCGTCCTTCTACCCAGAGACTGTCCCTGTCACTTGCCTTGACTACCTGCCCTGCTACCCAGAGACTGTCCCTGTCACTTGCCGTGACTACCTGCCCTTCTACCCAGAGACTGTCCCTGTCACTTGCCGTGACTACCTGCCCTTCTACCCAGAGACTGTCCCTGTCACTTGCCGTGATTACCTGCCCGTCTTCCCTGGGAGCCACCCGCTTCCTTACAAGGACCGCCCCCTTGTATAGTTGCTCAGAGGTTCCGCCTCCCAGACCCGTTACAGTCGTCATCATTTTTTCTTTTTTACTTTTGAAAAAAAACAATCCTAACCCCAACCCTAAGCCTAACTCCAAGCCTAACCCTAACACAACCCTAACCCCAACCTTAGACCTAACACAAACCTAACCCTACCCTAACACAACCCTCACCCAAACACAACCCTACCCTAACACAACCCCAACCCTAACACAATCCTAACTCCAACTGCAAAGAATGAAGAAATTATAATTTTTTTTATAATTTTTATATGACTAAGGGTATGACAAAGGGGGATTTGATTAATTATTGGCTTTTGATCACTGTGATAGTGACTATGACAGTGATCAAAAGGAACCAAAAGAAAAAATTATCTGCTGTTGTCGGGTACCGGCCAGCAGATCTCAGCGGGTGCACTGTGCATGCGCCCGCCTTTTTTTTTTAAAAGAAGATGAAGTAGAGGGCCGGGTGATGGATCAGGAGGGCCCGGGATGGCGGAGGTACCGTTGTGGTTCATGGAGCATCATTTCTCTCTCTTTTGACATGTCAAGTTCTGACAAGTTTTGTCTTAAGCTTGTGAAATGCATGCACAATGGGGTTGAGATCTGGTGATTGACTCAGCAATTACAGAATATTCCAATTCTGAGTTGCTTTCATAGTATGTTTTGGGACATTGGACAGCGCTTCACAGTACAGATGGACAATCAACCTTGCTACATTACATGGAATCTGAGCAGAAATTATAGTCCTGTACACTTCAGAATTAATACATCTGCTTCTGTCTTCCGTCATTTCATCAATAAACACTAGTGACCCACAAACATTGGAATCTATGCATGTCCATACCATCACACTGCCTCCACCATGTTTTACAGAGGATGTGGTGTGCATTGGATCATGAGCCTTCTCCATACTTTCTTGGTTGATCTTAGTTTCATCTGTTCAAAGAATGTTTTTCTAGAGCTTGGTTGGCTTCCCTGCAGGGACGCAGGCGTGTTCATTTACCCATCCATCCTCCCTCAGCGTCTACTTCCTCCCAGGATGGCGCGGAGGTCTCTTGGGAGTGTGCTTAAGGCGTGCGTGCTCTCCCTGCCTCTTAAAGTGCTAGCGCACTCGCTTCTGAAAATGTCCCCATCCAATAGCAGAGGAGTAGAGAGACGCAGGACCGATCCAGCCACACAACACAAATAAGTTGCACAAATAGAGTTGGGAAATATACCCAATTGCTTTTGGTCTATTGATACAGCAGATATAGGCTTGCTTCATTTCAAGATACGTTTGTTGTTGTCATAGCCCTGCAAACTACCAACATGTGTAGCAGTTGCCCCTTTATGTCTTTTTGCCACCATTGCACACAGGAGACACATTCATATAGACCAATTCATTGGTCCATGATATGCACAGGTACTTTTTTCCATAGTAATCTCTTTGGTTCATACAGTTCCTTTATGTAAATACGGCTATTTCATGCACAAGCACTTTAATATTCTATTGCTCTTTTTCAATCAGTGCTTTGAGAGGATAAAATTTAAACGTGTCACTGCATGGATGTGCCATTAGATTTTATCTATTTAAAGAAAATTTTCTATTTTACATGTGTGCATCTATTTGATAAACGTTAGATTTTGGAACGGTAAAGGATACAGTGCATAGTAAATTCTATTTAATGGGATACTTTATGCTATTGACAAGGGTGTATTAATGTGTAACATATATACATGTTCTGGACAGTGCATGTCTCTCACACAAGAGGCATATGTTTTTAACTCATTTTCATGTTGTTATTTTTCTATGATATTATTAATAAAAATTATACTAGCGTTTACATTTTTCTAGTGTCTACTTTGTCCAGTCGGTCCCTCTGTTGGAGGACATATACTGAGTGGCAATTTTTGATTTATAATAGCTGGGAGACGTCTGATATTTAAGGCACCCTCCTCTATTGGGATGTGCCTTAGCAACTTCAGTATTCAGTCTGTTTTCTGCTACCAAGTTGTAAGATCCCTGTATCTGTGCTATGTCCAAACCTGACCCTGTCCCATCTCCTTGCCCTGTCTGAATCTGACTCAGTTTGAACCCGAGCCTGTCCACCCTGCCCGCATCTGATCCTGCTTGCCCTGTCTGAACTGGTACCTGTCCGTCCTGCTGCATCTTGTTCCTGAGTCAGTCCGCACCTGTGCCGTTACCCTTACCAGTACAGTCTGAACCTGCACCTGTGATCCCGTACCTGAGACCCTCCTGTGTTCCTAAACTCATCCTGTGCATTCCTGATCTGGTACCTGTTCTGTCTATCAGTCGCATGTTCCCCTGTGTTCCAGTTCCTGGCCGGTCCTGCTTCCCTGCCCCTTTGTGGGTCAGTTGCACCTGGCGTCCGCCTGGACTCAAGTCTAACCACACCATCAGGGGATCTAGTGAAGGACCAGGTGTTCGCTTAGTTACGCCCCTCTGGGCTTTCCATGGACTGTGGCACAGTGGTTCCACAACCACGTGCATAACACTGATTAATGATTTGCATGTTGGGGTAAACCCCCTGTATTTGCTCTCATGAAGTGTTCTCTTCATGATAGACTTAGATATTGAAACACCTACTTTCTGGAGTGTGTTCTTCACTTGGGTGGATGATTTGAAGGGACTTTTCTTCACCATGGAAGGAATTCTGCGATCATACACTACTGCTGTCTTCCGTGGATGTCCAGACCTTTTTGAGTTACCAAGCTCACCAGTGCATGCTTTTTTTTTTTTGTTTGCAGAATGTACTCCATTGATTTGGCCACGCCTAACATTTCTGCTATCTCTCTGATGGATTTATTTTTTCTTTTATCCTAATGATGAGCTACTTCTCTTCCATTGAAAGCTCCTTTGACCGCATGTTGTGGTTTCACAGCAACAGTTGTCAAATGCAAATGCCACACCTGGAATCATCTCCAGACATTTTACCTGCTTAATTGATGATGGATTAATGATGGAATAGTTCATGCAGCCAATTAAAGAGCTTTTAAGATATCTGTCCAATTTGTTTTCATCTCTTTAAAAAGAGGCAGCTACATATTAAAGAGTTGTAATTCCTAAACCTTTACTCCAATTAGGATGTAAATACCCTCAAATTACTACTGAGAGTCTGCACTTTTACGTACATATTGATATATAACTGCATCTTGAATATGTTTTGGTAAACAGCTAAAATGCTAAAACTTGTGTCACTGCCCAAATATTTATGGAGCTGTCTATCAAGGTATTTTATTCAGCTTATTATGACTTGCATGCCCATACAGATGGCTTAGGAGGGTTCATCCTACTGACAGATTCATTTTAAATGTTTAGATCTACAGGGAGAACAGACTAATAACTAATGAACAGGAAATAAACAGATGTATATGATTATTGCAGGGCTTTGTACATAATGTAATATTTTTTAATTTTGTAAAAATCTAACTATCATGAATACATAATGCTTTTCTACAGGAGATAAAAGATAGGACTAGTAACGTTTAGTGATGAACACATTACATTATACTTTTGATTTTTTGCTATTTATAGGCAGTAGATAATTTGTCTATATGTGTGTTTTAAAAAGCATCTGTTAGCAGGTTTGTGCTATGTAATCTGAGAGTAGCATATTATAGATGTAGAGATTCTGATTCCAGTGATGTGTCACTTACAGCACTGCTTGTTGCAATTTTAATAAAGTCCTTGTTTTCTCTGCTGTAGATGTAACGATCGGAATGCTGATCTATTTATAACCCCACCCACACCATTGATTGGCAGCTCCCTGTGTACACTGTCAGTCAGTAGTGGGGGTGGGGTTACATAGAGTACCTGGACTGCCTGGCACATGTCTCCTAGTCCTGCAGTGATAATCTTCCACTACTGATTAGAGATGAGCGTTGTTCGACTCGAACTGTTCGCCAATCTCAAATTCGAGCTGTTTTGGGCGGTGTTCGAGCCGTTCGGCGAACACGAACGATTTGAGAAAAATCCGGCTGTTCGATGTTATGTTCGATAACTGTTCGTGCACCAAAATCATAACTGGATTTTTTCTCAGTAATGATGAAAATTAATGTAAATATGCAGTTTGAGTGTACAGCGGGGTGGGGGGAGGGGCAGGGGATGGATCTCTGCAGGAATAATGAAGATCTCCATTTTTTTTTCTCTTTCCCGCATTTGCAGTGGGGAGGTGCAGTCTGTCAGCCTATCAGCAGCGCACACTCGGAGCGAAGTGCTTTTTTTCACACAAGCAAGGGCATGTGTCATTGGCAGTGTATGTCACGTGTCCTTGTCCTATAAGACCCAGGCATTTTCCCCGTCGCCACCATTTTCTCACTGCTGCAGCTGCGTGTTAGACAGCACCGCTGTTGCTGTGTGCGCTATACCTTGTTAATATCAAGCCAATTTTCTCACAAATCTACAGATAGCTTGGGAGTAGGGAATAGTTGTGATTGCAGTCCTTTTAAGGACTAGGTTACAGCATTTCCTACGACTTTTATCAGACAGGTCTGTGCTCTTAAATAGATAGGTTGTGGGAGTGAAGACTAATTGTAATTGCAGTCCTTTTCAGGGCTAGGTTACATCAGTTCCTATCAGTTTTTGCCAGGCAGGTCTGTGCCAGTGCTGTGCAAGTTTTTTTCACAGCATTTGGCTGAATCTAGCAAATCTAATCCTTTTTGGCCTATTGCAGTGTGTGTTAGTCAGTGGAGTAGCGTATCTGTGTTGCAAGCTACACCACCTGTGTATAGCATACCAATTTTTTTACTGCACCTAGTGAAGTAAAATCTTTTGGGCATAGAATCATTCTATTAGTCCATCTATACTGACCTCCATCAGGTTGCAAATTGAATATAATTTTTTTCTGCATCTAGCTCTGAAAAAATATTTAGGCTTCTAGCAGTGTGTGGGACTTGTTCTATTAGTCCATCTATACTGACCTCCATCAGGTTGCAAACTGAATATAATTTTTTTCTGCATCTAGCTCTAAAAAAATATTTGGCCTTCTAGCAGTGTGTGGGACTTGTTCTATTAGTCCATCTATACTGACCTCCATCACGTTGCAAATTCTAAATAATTTTTTGTCTGCATCTAGCTCTGAAAAAATATTTGGCCTTCTAGCAGTGTGTGGGACTTTCTCTATTAGTCCATCTATACTGACCTCCATCAGGTTGCAAATTAAAAATAATTTTTTCTCTACATCTAGCTCTGAAAAAATATTTGGACTTCTAGCAGTGTGTGGGACTTTCTCTATTAGTCCATCTATACTGACCTCCATCAGGTTGCAAACTGAATATATTTTTTTTCTGCATCTACCTCTGAAAAAATATTTGGGCTTCTAGCTGTGTGTGGGACTTGTTCTATTAGTCCATCTATACTGACCTCCATCAGGTTGCAAACTGAATATAATTTTTTTCTGCATCTACCTCTGAAAAAATATTTGGGCTTCTAGCTGTGTGTGGGACTTGTTCTATTAGTCCATCTATACTGACCTCCATCAGGTTGCAAACTGAATATAATTTTTTTCTGCATCTAGCTCTGAAAAAATATTTGGCCATCTAGCAGTGTGTGGGACTTGTTCTATTAGTCCATCTATACTGACCTCCATCACGTTGCAAATTCAAAATAATTTTTTGTCTGCATCTAGCTCTGAAAAAATATTTGGGCTTCTAGCAGTGTGTGGGACTTTCTCTATTAGTCCATCTATACTGACCTCCATCAGGTTGCAAATTAAAAATAATTTTATCTGCATCTACCTCTGAAAAAATATTTGGGCTTCTAGCTGTGTGTGGGACTTGTTCTATTAGTCCATCTATACTGACCTCCATCAGGTTGCAAACTGAATATAATTTTTTTCTGCATCTACCTCTGAAAAAATATTTGGGCTTCCAGCTGTGTGTGGGACTTGTTCTATTAGTCCATCTATACTGACCTCCATCAGGTTGCAAATTAAAAATAATTTTTATCTGCATCTAGCTCTGAAAAAATATTTGGCCTTCTAGCAGTGTGTGGGACTTTCTCTATTAGTCCATCTATACTGACCTCCATCAGGTTGCAAATTAAAAATATTTTTTTTCTGCATCTAGCTCTGAAAAAATATTTGGCCTTCTAGCAGTGTGTGGGACTTTCTCTATTAGTCCATCTATACTGACCTCCATCAGGTTGCAAATTAAAAATAATTTTTTGTCTGCATCTAGCTCTGAAAAAATATTTGGCCTTCTAGCAGTGTGTGGGACTTTCTCTATTAGTCCATCTATACTGACCTCCATCAGGTTGCAAACTGAATATATTTATTTTCTGCATCTACCTCTGAAAAAATATTTGGGCTCCTAGCTGTGTGTGGGACTTGTTCTATTAGTCCATCTATACTGACCTCCATCAGGTTGCAAACTGAATATAATTTTTTTCTGCATCTACCTCTGAAAAAATATTTGAGCTTCTAGCTGTGTGTGGGACTTGTTCTATTAGTCCATCTATACTGACCTCCATCAGGTTGCAAACTGAATATAATTTTTTTCTGCATCTAGCTCTGAAAAAATATTTGGCCTTCTAGCAGTGTGTGGGACTTGTTCTATTAGTCTACCTATACTGACCTCCATCAGGTTGCAAATTCAAAATAATTTTTTGTCTGCATCTAGCTCTGAAAAAATATTTGGCCTTCTAGCAGTGTGTGGGACTTTCTCTATTAGTCCATCTATACTGACCTCCATCAGGTTGCAAATTGAATATAATTTTTTTCTGCATCTAGCTCTGAAAAAATATTTGGGCTTCTAGCAGTGTGTGGGACTTGTTCTATTAGTCCATCTATACTGACCTCCATCAGGTTGCAAACTGAATATAATTTTTTTCTGCATCTAGCTCTGAAAAGATAGTTGGCCTTCTAGCAGTGTGTGGGACTTGTTCTATTAGTCCATCTATACTGACCTCCATCAGGTTGCAAATTAAAAATTATTTTTATCTGCATCTACCTCTGAAAAAATATTTGGGCTTCTAGCTGTGTGTGGGACTTGTTCTATTAGTCCATCTATACTCACCTCCATCAGGTTGCAAACTAAATATAATTTTTTTCTGCATCTACCTCTGAAAAAATATTTGGGCTTCTAGCTGTGTGTGGGTCTTGTTCTGTTAGTCCATCTATACTGACCTCCATCAGGTTGCAAACTGAATATAATTTTTTTCTGCATCTAGCTCTGAAAAAATATTTGGCCTTCTAGCAGTGTGTGGGACTTGTTCTATTAGTCCATCTATACTGACCTCCATCACGTTGCAAATTCAAAATAATTTTTTGTCTGCATCTAGCTCTGAAAAAATATTTGGGCTTCTAGCAGTGTGTGGGACTTTCTCTATTAGTCCATCTATACTGACCTCCATCAGGTTGCAAATTAAAAATTATTTTTATCTGCATCTACCTCTGAAAAAATATTTGGGCTTCTAGCTGTGTGTGGGACTTGTTCTATTAGTCCATCTATACTCACCTCCATCAGGTTGCAAACTAAATATCATTTTTTTCTGCATCTACCTCTGAAAAAACATTTGGGCTTCTAGCTGTGTGTGGGACTTGTTCTGTTAGTCCATCTATACTGACCTCCATCAGGTTGCAAACTGAATATAATTTTTTTCTGCATCTAGCTCTGAAAAAATATTTGGCCTTCTAGCAGTGTGTGGGACTTGATCTATTAGTCCATCTATACTGACCTCCATCAGGTTGCAAACTGAATATAATTTTTTTCTGCATCTAGCTCTGAAAAAATATTTGGCCTTCTAGCAGTGTGTGGGACTTGTTCTATTAGTCCATCTATACTGACCTCCATCACGTTGCAAATTCAAAATAATTTTTTGTCTGCATCTAGCTCTGAAAAAATATTTGGCCTTCTAGCAGTGTGTGGGACTTTCTCTATTAGTCCATCTATACTGACCTCCATCAGGTTGCAAATTTAAAATAATTTTTATCTGCATCTACCTCTGAAAAAATATTTGGGCTTCTACCTGTGTGTGGGACTTGTTCTATTAGTCCATCTATACTGACCTCCATCAGGTTGCAAACTGAATATAATTTTTTTCTGCATCTAGCTCTGAAAAAATATTTGCCCTTCTAGCAGTGTGTGGGACTTTCTCTATTAGTCCATCTATACTGACCTCCATCAGGTTGCAAATTAAAAATAATTTTTATCTGCATCTAGCTCTGAAAAAATATTTGGCCTTCTAGCAGTGTGTGGGACTTTCTCTATTAGTCCATCTTTACTGACCTCCATCAGGTTGCAAATTAAAAATAATTTTTATCTGCATCTAGCTCTGAAAAAATATTTGGCCTTCTAGCAGTGTTTGGGACTTTCTCTATTAGTCCATCTATACTGACCTCCATCAGGTTGCAAATTAAAAATAATTTTTATCTGCATCTAGCTCTGAAGAAATATTTGGCCTTCTAGCAGTGTGTGGGACTTTCTCTATTAGTCCATCTATACTGATCTCCATCAGGTTGCAAATTAAAAATAATTTTTATCTGCATCTAGCTCTGAAAAAATATTTGGCCTTCTAGCAGTGTGTGGGACTTTCTCTATTAGTCCATCTATACTGACCTCCATCAGGTTGCAAATTAAAAATAATTTTTATCTGCATCTAGCTCTGAAAAAATATTTGGCCTTCTAGCAGTGTGTGGGACTTTCTCTATTAGTCCATCTATACTGACCTCCATCAGATTGCAAATTAAAAATAATTTTTTGTCTGCATCTAGCTCTGAAAAAATATTTGGCCTTCTAGCAGTGTGTGGGACTTGTTCTATTAGTCCATCTATACTGACCTCCATCACGTTGCAAATTCAAAATAATTTTTTGTCTGCATCTAGCTCTGAAAAAATATTTGGCCTTCTAGCAGTGTGTGGGACTTTCTCTATTAGTCCATCTATACTGACCTCCATCAGGTTGCAAATTAAAAATAATTTTTATCTGCATCTACCTCTGAAAAAATATTTGGGCTTCTACCTGTGTGTGGGACTTGTTCTATTAGTCCATCTATACTGACCTCCATCAGGTTGCAAACTGAATATAATTTTTTTCTGCATCTAGCTCTGAAAAAATATTTGGCCTTCTAGCAGTGTGTGGGACTTTCTCTATTAGTCCATCTATACTGACCTCCATCAGGTTGCAAATTAAAAATAATTTTTATCTGCATCTAGCTCTGAAAAAATATTTGGCCTTCTAGCAGTGTGTGGGACTTTCTCTATTAGTCCATCTATACTGACCTCCATCAGGTTGCAAATTAAAAATAATTTTTATCTGCATCTAGCTCTGAAAAAATATTTGGCCTTCTAGCAGTGTGTGGGACTTTCTCTATTAGTCCATCTATACTGACCTCCATCAGGTTGCAAATGAAAAATAATTTTTATCTGCATCTAGCTCTGAAAAAATATTTGGCCTTCTAGCAGTGTGTGGGACTTTCTCTATTAGTCCATCTATACTGACTTCCATCAGGTTGCAAATTAAAAATAATTTTTATCTGCATCTAGCTCTGAAAAAATATTTGGCCTTCTAGCAGTGTGTGAGACTTTCTCTATTAGTCCATCTATACTGACCTCCATCAGGTTGCAAATTAAAAATAATTTTTATCTGCATCTAGCTCTGAAAAAATATTTGGCCTTCTAGCAGTGTGTGGGACTTTCTCTATTAGTCCATCTATACTGACCTCCATCAGGTTGCAAATTAAAAATAATTTTTTGTCTGCATCTAGCTCTGAAAAAATATTTGGCCTTCTAGCAGTGTGTGGGACTTTCTCTATTAGTCCATCTATACTGACCTCCATCAGGTTGCAAATTGAATATAATTTTTTTCTGCATCTAACCCGGCCAATAGTTTTGGCCTAATACCACAGTTTGGCCACTCAGCTCTGCTCGGTTCCCATCCATTGTTTTTTTGTGCAAACTACTCCAGAGTTGTGAATTAGTTAACACCAAAATGAGTGGAAAAAGGCCTGCTGCTGGTGGAAAGGGGAATAGGCGTGTTGGGAAGGTGAAAAAAGGTTGTGTCCGTGGGGTAGGTGTTAAAGCAACAGTAACATCTGCAGAAGAAAGACCATCTTCCAGCCAAACTAAAATGTCTACTTCTTTTAGCGGACAATGTGATAAGATCCCTTTCTTACGGCCACGCCAATCGCTACAAATTCCAGATGAGGCACAAAAACAGCAGGTGCTTCAACGGATATCAAGTGTTCCTTTAAGTGGGCTCTCCTCCACATCAACTTCAACATCACAAATACTCCAGTCCTCAAAGGTGTCACCCCAATCGCACTTGCTTCCTCACAGCTCCCAAATCTCCAGCTGCCCGTCTGAGTATGAGGTAGAACAGATGGTTGAGTCTGCAGAGCTGTTTACTCATACTATAGCCTGGGAATCAGAGGTCGACTCCAGCGCTTCTGTGAATCCAGACGAGGAAATGATCTGCACTGATGCCCAGAATCTTTATGAGTCGGATCCAGGACCAGACGCAGAAGGTTCTGACCATAATGTAGACCCTCATTCCCAAACTGTAACTCCTGTTGGTGGAGACAATGAGGAAGACGATGATGAGACTCAAATACCTGATTGGAGCGACAACTTTAGTTTTTTGTCAGGGCAGGAACAGGTTGGCTCTGAGGACGACGGGTGTGATAACGCACAGGGTGATGATGATGAGGTTGGAGATCCCACTTACTGTCAACCCACAGTCAGCCAAGAGATGAGTTCAGCAGAGGAGGTGGAGGAGGATGCTAGTGACGACGAGGTCAGGTTGCGCCTTCCTGGACAGAGACGTAGTACTGGAAGCACGTCAACAACTGCATCCTCAAACACAACTCTGCCTCTCACCACAAGTCGTGGTGGCTCTTCAGGTCGCATGGGTGCTAAGCCTTGTGACGCGCCCCCTGGGACATATTCCTTTTTGAGGGGAATACCCGGCACCGGATCAGATGGGGGGTTGTAGTCTCCGAGCGGCTGTGACCCGGTCCCGTGCCCAGGGCGTCAAGCTAAGTGTTATGTGGCAGTCCTACAGATGTTATTAAAGTTCTTTTGTGTCGACTACGCCACCCGTTGTGATGCGGTCACTGTGGCCGCCGCTGCAGCAGGGTCCGCTGAGGCTGATGGTGGATGTGCAGCTTGGTGGGATAACCCCCAACGGGAGGGGTATAGCCTCAGAGGGGACAGGCGCAGAGGATGGGGGTTGTGGTGGTGCGGTGCAGCCGGCAATGAAGACAGACTCGGGTTGTGCAGTTAAGGGTGTTTACTTACTGCTGATGTTGTACTGGTCACTCCAGCTGCTAGTGACCACCCGAGCCGTGCTGCGTCCACCAGGTCCTGGATCCGGTCAACCCCCAAACAAGTCCAGAGCGTGGCCCTGAGCTCTCCCTCTGTCCTTTCTTCAGCCGTCCCCACCAGTGATTCACCTAGGTCCAGCTCCCTCGGGCCTTCTTTTGGGACACCCTTGGCCCTGGGTTCCCTGACCCTTCACGTGGTGTGCCTTCGGGGTGAATGTGGTGGGTGACCGTGACAGACACTGCCCACGGTCTCCGGTCTCTGGCTGGGGAATGTCTTTACCCCCACCAGCTTGGGTTCCGGTACCCTCTTGCTGACTCCTCACCCGGTGCTCTAATTTGGGTTCTTGGGTCCCTTCAGTCTTCCCCCTCTGGGTCTTTCTCTTTCTTTCTCCTCTCTCTCTCTCCAGGGCTGCTGTTTCCTTCTCTCTCTCCAACTGACTTGTTCTCAGCGTCTGACCCTGATCTAAGTTGGTGCCCTCCTTATATATCCCTCTATGTGTGAGCTCAGGTGACCAGCACCCAATGAGCTCCTATCACTACCCAGACTGCTCCCCCTATCTGCCCCTACACTACATGGGATGTACCACCCCCCTCCCACTCCAGCCAGGAACAGGCTCGGTTGTACCTGCACATTTCTAAGTGGGAGTACCGTCGGCCTGCTCCTCTGGAATGGGATGTATGTAGTGCATGCAGTCTATCTGAGCTCAGTTCCACACTCCTTCCTTACCCGGGAGTGGAATATCACACCTCTGGGTTGAGGTGCAATACCCCTGTAGCAGCCGAATCCTCAGGGTGCTACACTTGCATAGCCTGGGCATTTTTTCAGATCGATAAAGATGACCCAACTCATGTAATCTTTAACATTTGTCAGCAAAAGCTAAGTAGAGGCCAAAAAATACATAGTTTGAGTACTTCATGCATGAACCGGCACATGGACATGAAGCATAAGTTGCAGTGGGAAACTCACTGTGCTACAATGCGGCCTAGCCGGCCGGGCCAACCACCGTCTGCCATATGTTGTGCATCCGCGGCCTCTTCATCCTCTGTGACTGGGGGGACGGACAGCAGTCACACCTGTTTTGGGGCGCAGACCTGCCACCTCTTTACCCGCAACAGCCAGCGTGATTGGCAGGTCATCATTTTCTTTGGAGGTAGTAACACCAGCTGGTGTTGAGCGCTGTCCGACATCGATAGCACCACCTTTGGATCAAGGCAACCTAACATGTCCGCCTGCATCTTCCTCACAGACCGGCAGTTTGCCGGGGACACCCTTATCAACCCTGTCTAAGCACAATAGCCAGCCCTCGGTCCCTCAGATGTGGACAAGTAAAAGACCATTTCCTCCTAGCCATGAGAAAGCTAAGAGGTTGAATTTCATCATCTGCAAGCTCTTGGCTACAGAAATGCTGCCTTTCCGCCTGGTGGACACAGAGGATTTTCGAGACCTTATGTCCGTCGCAGTGCCCCAGTATCAGATGCCCAGTCGGCACTACTTCTCAAAGAAAGGTGTGCCTGCGCTCCACCAGCATGTCGCACACAACATCACCGCTTCTTTGAGAAACTCTGTGTGTGACAGGGTGCATTTCACCACAGACACTTGGACGAGTAGGCATGGACAGGGGCGTTACATGTCGCTGACTGGGCACTGGGTAACTATGGTGACAGCAGGACAAGGGGCTGCTGTCCTAGTCTTGCCGTCCCCACGAGTTGTGCGTCAATCCTCTTTATCTCAAAGTTCCTCCACTGCTTCTGCCTCCTCAACCTCCTCTCGGTCCTCCACCTGCACCCAAAGCCTGTCTGGTCATGCCACAAGCTTTCTAACTGCGCAGAAGGGATCCTGCACACCTCCTTACTATGCTGGCAGTAGGGCTCAACGTCATCAGGCGGTTTTTACTTTGAAATGTCTGGGAAATGTGAGTCACACAGCTGACGAGTTGTGGTCAGCTCTGGAGAACCAATTTCATGAATGGTTATCTCCACTGGACCTGAAACCAGGGAAGGCCGTGTGCGACAATGCTGCAAACCTGGGTGCGGCCCTTCGCCGGGGCAATGTCACACACGTGCCTTGTATGGCTCACGTGTTGAACCTGGTTGTCCAGCAATTTTTAGCCCACTATCCCAGACTAGATGGCCTTCTACAGAGGGCACGGTCGCTGTGTGCTCACTTCCGCCGTTCACATCCCGCAGCTCAGCGACTTACATCTCTACAGAAGTCGTTGGGCCTGCCACTTCACCGGCTAAAATGCGATGTGCCTACCCGGTGGAATTCAACTCTGCTCATGTTGCAGCGACTGTGGCAGCACTGACAAGCCCTAGTGCAATACGTTCTGACTTATAGCCTGGGCCAACGAGATCCAGAGGTGGGGCAAATCACGCTGGAGGAGTGGTCTCCGATCAAGGACCTATGCACCCTTCTGCACAGTTTTGAAATGGCGACGAAGATGTTTAGTGCTGACGATGCCATTATCAGCATGACTATTCCGGTGATTTACATTATGGAGCACATGTTAAACAGAATTCGGAGTCAGGTGGTGGCACAAGAGGAGGTGGAGGAAGTAGAGGAGGAGGAGTTGTATGCGGAAGGGCTAACATCTGCAAGGTCCAGACGGTCGGCAACACCAAGGCGGCAGGCATGTGAGGGTGGGGGAAATGGTTTTACCAGGGCGCATGGTAGCAGCCAAACTAGTGAGGAAGGTGCAGGAGCCCAGGAAGAAGTGGAGGACGAACTGATGGAAGACTCATCAGATGAGGGAGACCTTGATCACATTTCTGTTGTGCGAGGTTGGGGGGAGAGGACAGAGGAAGGAAGCATGATTGTTACCTCGCCACCAACACAACAGGGACTTGGTGCTCCTGGATGCGCAACACACATGAGTGCCTTCTTGCTGCACTACCTGCAACATGACCCTCGAATTGTGAGAATTAGAAATAATCCTGACTACTGGGTTGCCACACTGTTAGATCCCCGGTACAAAAGTAAATTTCCAGAAATTATTCCTGCCATAGAAAGGGATGCACGCATGCAGGAGTATCAGCAGAGACTGTTGCAGAATCTTACATGTGCTTTTCCACAAAACACCTGTGGTGCACGTAGTGAATCTCACAGTTCCAACTTGCCAACCGTGGGACCGTCGAGTGTTCAGCACTCAAACCGTAACAGAACCACAGTATCTGCTGGTAACATCAATTTTGCGGAATCATTTCACCACTTTTTTAGCCCATCCTTTGCAAGGCCACAGGAGACAAGAAGTCTGACACATAGTCAACGCCTAGAGACGATGGTACAGGAGTATCTCCAGGTAAACATTGAAGCCATGACTGTGTCACTGGACCCTTGCTCTTTTTGGGCTTCCAATCTGGATAAATGGCCGGAGCTAGCCACTTACGCCTTGGAGATCTTGTCATGCCCCGCAGCCAGCGTTCTGTCTGAACGTGTGTTCAGCGCTGCTGGTGGTGTGCTGACAGATAAGCGCACGCTGCTCTCCACTGATAATGTAGACAGACTCACAATCATAAAGTTGAACAAATCATGGATCCGAAACGACTTTTCTACCCCTGTGTCATCCTGGGGAGAGTAAAAGCTTGATGATTGGTTAAAATCACCTCACCAACCTTTTTAAGCTTTCAAATTACTAATCATGTTTATCTGTATCTTGGCTGGAAAATAATTTGGGCTTTGTAGCAGTGTGCAGCACTGATTCTATTAGGCCATCTATAATAAGCTCCACCAGATTTAAAATTACTAATCATGTTTATCTGTATCTTGGCTGGAAAATAATTTGGGCTTTGTAGCAGTGTGCAGTACTGATTCTATTAGGCCATCTATACTAAGCTCCACCAGATTTAAAATTACTAATCATGTTTATCTGTACCTTGGCTGGAAAATAATTTGGGCTTTGTAGCAGTGTGCAGCACTGATTCTATTAGGCCATCTATACTAAGCTCCACCAGATTTAAAATTAATAATAATTTTTAGCTGCATCTAGCCCGGAAAATAATTTTGGGGCTCCGAGATGCGCAAGACACATAAGTGCCTTCTTGCTGCACTACCTGCAACATGACCCTCATATTGTCAGAATTCGAAGTAATCCTGACTACTGGGTTGCCACACTCTTAGATCCCCCAAACTTTTCGATCAACCTTTTCATTTTAATAAAGACCAAAAAAATGGTCATTTTTGAAATTATAAGCATTAGCAGGTTTTTAGAAACTGAAATCAAACAGTTTTCAACTCAAAACTTTATTCTAGGTGATGTTACATTTTCACATAGGACCCCTTGTTTGAAAGGAGCTTCTGAACTCTCTCGTCCATTGAATTTGTCAGGTTTTGGATGGTTTCTGCTTCAATTGTTTTGCATGAGGACAGAATGCCCTCCCAGAGCTGTTGCTTAGATGTGAACTGCCTCCCGCCATCATAGACACTCCTTTTGATGATGCTCCAGAGGATCTGAATGGGGTAGAGGTCAGGGTAGCATGGGGGTCACACCATAAGTTTGTCCCCTTTTATGCCCATATCAGCCAGAGATGCAGATGTTTTATGTGCAGCATGAGATGGTGCATTATCATGCATAAAAATGATCTTGCTGTGGAATACACGGTTCTTCTTCTTGAACCATGGCAGGAAGTGCTGTTTGAGAAACTCCACATACATTATGGAGTTCATCTTTACCCCTTCAGGGATCCTAAAGGGGCCGACAATCTCTCTCCCCATGATTCCAGCCCAAAACATTACTCCACCTCCTCCTTGTTGGCGCTGTAGCCGTGTTTGCGTGGGGTGTCCATCAACCAGCCATCCTCCACTCCATCCATCTGGACCATCGAGCGTTGCACGGCACTAATCCGTGAACAATACAGTTTTGAAATCAGTCTTCATGTAATGTTTGGCCCACTGGAGCCGTTTCTGCTTGTGTGAAGTGGATAGAGGAGGTTGACAGGATGGCGTATGCACAGCTGCAAACCTCTGAAGGACCCTGCATCTTGTTGTTCGGGGGACGTTGGAGGCACCAGCAGCCTCAAAAACTTGTCTTCTGCTATGACAAGGATTTTTGCCGCTGCTCTTTTAACCTGACGTAATTGCCTGTAGGAAAGAGTCCTCAATTTGCCCTTATCAGCACGCACACGTGTGTACTGTGAATCAGCTACATACTTCTTGATTGCCAAGACACTTCATCCTGATCATCGAACAATGTTGAATGTAGTCATGCCTTGACCTAAACACTCCACAATTTGTTGCTTCTCAGCAGCCGACACATCCTTTTTCTTTCCCATTTTGGCAGAAAATGTAGGCTGCTTAATAATATGGGACAGCCTTCTTAAGTAGTCTTGCCTTTCATTGGACACACCTGCCAAACTAATTAGCACAGGTGTCTGCAATTGCTTACAGTGATATAAAGAGCCCTGACACACATCACCATCAATGAGTTTAACTGACAAACAAACAAATTCTTCCCTTATCACTCCTAAACACTTTTTGCATAATAATTTGGAACACAGTGTACATGTGCTTTTCCACAAAACACCAGTGGTTCACGTAGTGAATCTTACAGTTCTAACTTGCCAACCTTGGTCTGTATGGAGTTGTTCAATAAAGGGCCCAAAATTAAGATAACATAGATGGGAGAGGTCTCTATGAATAGGAATTCCTAAGTATTTGATACCCTGTGAGGGCCAGGCAAAGGGAAAGTTGGACTGGATGGAATCCTGTATGGATTTGGGGAGGGAGACATCGAGGGCCTCAGACTTCGCTGCATTGATTTTAAAATTTGACCATGTAACAAAGTGATCTATTTCAGCCATAACAGCATGGATGGATATATGTGATTGAGTGATATATACTAGGACATCAGCAGCAAATAGAGAGCACTTGTACTCGGTGCCTCCCACCTCAATCCACCTAATATTGGGGTTATGGCGAATTGATGAGAGCAGGTGCTCCGTCAATAGGATGTATAAGAGAGGGGACAGAGGACATCCCTGCCTTGTCCCATTGGTGATTGTGAAAGGTGATGAAAATGTTCTGACGCACCCCCTGGGCCTTGGGACATCCGGAGCCGGACCCTTTTTGGTGGATGCTGGTGGTTGTAGTCTCCGTGGCGGCGACCCGGTTCCGTGGCTCAGGGCGGTCAAACCAGTGGCGTAACTATTTATGTGGTTTTGATGTTTAAATGTCCGACTACGCCACCCGTGGATTGCCGTCAGAGTGAACTGCCGCTGCAGGGCAGACCGCTGAGGCTGGTGTTGTGGGTGCAGCAGAGCGTAGCATAACTCCCCACGGGAGGAGTATAGCCTCGGGGCAGTGTATGCGGAGGATGGGGGTGATGGTGCAGGGCAGCAGCAGTAACGACACGGAGTCAGTGATGCAGTCCAGGGCCTTTACTCACAGTTCTTATTATCCAGACCACGTCTGCAGGTAACGGCTGCCCACGTCGTACTGTGCTCACCAGGTGAGGGGCTCAGACAACTCCCAGATAACTTTGGAGCGCTTCACAGGACCCCCTTTGTGTGTCCTTTGTCTGGCCTTTCTTACCAACCCTTCTGTCCGGCTGCCTCGGGCCTCCTCTTGGTAAACTTGGCGCCAGTTTCCCTGACCCTATGTGGTGCCTTCCTAGCGGGTGTAGCGAGGGGCTGCACCACATAAAATGTCACAGCCTCCGGTTTCTAGCTGAGGGTCGTTTCCTGCCTCCACTAGTTTCGGGGACCGGTCTCCCCCTTTGGCCTGACCCCTCCACGCAGGTGGATTCGGGCGTGCGGTGGCGACTCGCCCGTCCGCACCCCTGGGATCCCTTCGTTCCTCGTTCCTGGAGCCTTCTCCGCTCCTCTTCCTTCCTTCTCCCTCTTCCAGGCCTGGGCCTCTATTACTAGGCCCGCCTCCGGAGCAGAGTTCATGCAGAGCCCCTGCTCCCTGTCACTTCTGCTCAGACTTCTCTGCACTGAACTAAGATGGTGCCCACCTTTTATACTCCCTTCTCAATGCACCCAGGAAATGCTTCCTCCCTGCTCCTGCACTACAGGGTTCCCCTTCCTCAGTGTTCCCTCCCCCCACTCCAGCCAGGGACAGGGACTGTCGTGCCCATCTCAGGGGCATATTGGTCGCCCTGCCCCATGGCAATGTGGTGTAATGCATGCAGGAGTCGGGTCCTGATCCACACTCCATCCTTACCTGAGAGTGAGATATCACACCTCTGGGTGAGGTGCAATACCTCTGTAGCAACCGAGCCCTCAGGGTGCTACAGTTCCATTTATCTTCAGCCTAGGTGACGTATTGCGATACAGGGCCGTGATTTTGGCTATAAAAGGGTCCCCTAGACCCCTACCCCAAGCTTTTTAAGAGAATCATATATGGCGTGCCAGGAGACTCTATGGAATGCTTTCTCAGCATCCAACGAGAGTATGTAATTACAAATTTTTAACTGCATCTAGCCCAGGAAATACTTTGTGCCTAGTAGCAGTGTCTGCTAGTCAGTGGATTATCCCGGCTGTTAAGCAAGCTACACCACCTGTAGTTTGGACACTTAATTTTTTCAAAGGAAATGCTTTGGGACCACGGGATACTCAGTGAAGAGCATCAGGAGGCACCCCAAGGCATAGGGGCTGGGACTGGCAGTAGGATGCCTTGCAGTGGACAGCCGAGCTCGATCCTTATAAAAGCTTTTTAACTGCAGCAGCTTTAGTGGACTCTACTGGAGCTGGAATTAGGCGGCTGCTGGCATGAGACTTGCCCTCCAATAGATCCTTGTAAATGGATTTAAAGTGTATTCATTCAAATTAGAGAGACAATTTAAATTAAAAAGCTTAGAGCTGCCTCCACCACAGGGGGGCTCGCTCGACCCACCAGCGGACAGGCACCAGTATTGGGAGAGGGGGGCTGGCCGTCAGGGTTCACCACAGCTCTGGCACAAACCCGGCGACACGGAGTTGGCACGGGCAGGAGCGGACTGGCCGTGTCGGCTTCTCACTTTTTGGATTTTAGAAGGGCATGACATGCCTATATCTGTGTCTCCCCCTCCTTTTACTCCTCCACCTCTTTTCTTTTCGCATGACTATATGTACTTGTCACTTTTCCATGTGTTAGTTGTGTCTTCTGAGCAGTTTGTCAGCTTTTGGACACCTTTGAAGGTGTTTTCTATGTGTTTCTATGTGTTTTTGTTTGCCTGCCATTGGTTTTAACGGTGTTCGAAGGTGTTCGACGAACAGTTCGGCGAACACATGGGTGTTCGACGAACCGAACCGAACTCGAACACTACGGGTGTGGCTCAACACTACTACTGATACTGATTGTATTGAAACTAAAGCAAAGAGTAAGTGACACATCACTGCAATCAGACTTTCTGCCCCTACATTATTCTACACTCATATTAAATAACAAAAATCTGCTGACAGATTCCCTTTAATTGTAGAAGTAATGTAAAGGGATAATATTACATGCAAGGTGAAAAACGTTACCTGCTACTACGTGTAATGAGGATGATGTTTGTTTTCTATCTTTTCAGATTTTGCTCAGCTTGTTTGTGGCAGTTATCTTGGACAATCTGGAGCTTGATGAAGATTTGAAAAAGCTCAAGCAGGTAATCTAATCAATCGATGTTTCTGCTATCACAACTCAGCCATAAAGACAGCAGATGTGCAGAATTTCATAATGTAATTCTGTACTGTTGAGTTTTTACTACAAGCACAGCATCGGGGTACACAGCACTTTGTGCAGTTCATTGATCTTACTACCTGTCTAATGAACATGATGATGTGGTCGCCAAAGAAATAGCCTCTTGCATAAAGCCATGTGAATAATTGAGGCAATATACTGTAAATTTTATAAATTAAATGTAGTGTAACTTGAATACACCTAGAAATTTCAAGATGATGTAATCTTATTGTTGTTGCTTTCATTGGTCCATTAAATAGTCTACATGAAAAATATAATGAAAGACTTACACTAAAACATGCTTAAATGTATTGCAACTGCAATCATGCTTTTCATCTGCATGTAACACTGTAAATCACAGAATCATAGTTGCATAGAGCCGCCTCTCTAAAACAGATGTCTTAAAGGGAATTTGCCAGCAGGATTTCACCCCCCCAACTAGTTATATGAACATGTAGCTCTTTCAAAGGAATGTCCAGCAATACCTTTACATGACCAGTCGATTCCTCAATAACTGAAAAATCAATGTTTGAACTGATATGCAAACGAGGCTATAGATCTTAAGCTTCTGTCACTCCAGCTCTATTCCCTCCCCAGCGTCACCTCCTCCTGCTTGACTGACCGATCCTTTACCTGAAGTCACACTTCATAGAGGCTGTCAATCAAATAGGATGAGGCAGTGCTGGGCAGAGAATAGAGCTGGAGTGGAGCTGGAGCTGGAGTGACAGAATGACAGAGTGATTGAGGCCATCTAAACCATTTGCTTAATGGAACCGTTTTAAGTCACTTTGCATTAGCGTCCACTCTCCGGATAGCATAGTCGCGACAAGCTACCATTACAGTTCAATGCTACATCTCTATGTTTTTACAACTGTGAGAACTCTGGCCAAGTTGATTTTGAAGCTTAAAGGGTATGTCAGACAATTGAAAATTAAATTTCTCTTTTAGATTGCACAAAGCTTAAAGGGGTATTCCTATCTCCAAGATCCTATCCAAATATGTAGTAGGTGTAATAATAATAATAATAGCAAATATCTCCACTTACAAATGTAGTATAGTTTTTCTGATTCGCTATGTCTCTTTCCTCATGTGCAGGCATTGCAGGACCTTAGGTATCCATGGTTACGACCACTGATCTAGAGACAATTAGCTAGTTGCTAGTTGCTGCAAATGTAGTTTCTAGTTCAGATTCTTATCCTAAGTCATGTGCCAAGGCTCATTAAAGGGTCGATATTGACTTTTAGGATTGCTACTTCCAATAGCTGGCATTAATGTTCCCATTCTCTTCCTCTCAGAAGAGGCTATTTCCACTATTAGTGGACACTCTTGCCCAGTAACAAACACATATTGTAGATTCAGCAGCTCACTGCTCACTAAGATATGTACAAGCCTGTAGTATTAGCATTACTTTTATATAACTTCTATTTTACTATACTTATTGTATATATTTATAAACTTGAGATTTGCATTGTATTTTGATCAAATTGTGTGATTCGACCTGCCATGACAAGGTGACCTCACTCAGCTGGGTCTGTACAGGTTACAATGTAACTGTATTACTGGTTACTCAGACCCCAATTCATCAAATTTTTATTCCATAAATCTGGGGTAAAACACTTTCAAAAGTCGTAAAATTTTTGCGCAATGCAAGGTTGTGAGACAATTTTGTGACTTTTGGTGATTTCACGCCAATCTCAACCAACTCTGCCAAAATAGGCAGAGCTGGGAAAGATGGCAAGGACGGATTGTAACGACATACACGTGTGTAATTTGTGTTGAATTGTGGGCTAACCCACACCATAAAAGTAAGATTTATAGCCAGGCGAATGCCAATTTTAAAATGTGCCTGATTCATTAAAAGTGATGCAGTTCTTAATGAATCAAGTGACTCTGACGCCACAGTGTTGGTCTTGATGAATCGGGGCCTCAGTTCTCTCTCTCTGGCATATGCCTAGAAAATGAACTCAGGAAAAGTAAGAGCTATCTTTATGTTATACTAATTAAAAACAGCCTTAGAAAAGCACACAACCAAGATGAAGGCAGTCAACATCTGCATATATACAGCAAAATTAGCCTGCACCACCTAACAAAGTGGAATACTGGTGGACAGGTGAAAATATGCATGACAAAATAGGACCCACTAAGCCAGGGGTGGGGAAACTTTTTGCTGCGAGGGCCATTTGGATATTTATACCATCCTTCGGGGGCTGTGCAAAATTATTAATTCAAAAATGATCCTGCTATATTTGGTCAAACATTTAATTAACTTACCCCTAATGCAGGGGTGGGGAACCTCAGGCCTGCGAACCACAAACAGCTCGGGCCGGCAGTTGCGTTTTGGCTGCCAGCCCTTTAATTTCTTCTTACTCAATGAACACACCACGCAGCGTTCACTAATAAACACTGCGGCGCATGCAATAAAAGATTACTTCGTGGCGCTGGCCAGTGATAGCGTCAGGACGTACTTTGTTGGGCGGAGTTAATGCTCCCGTGTCACAGAAGAAGACCGCAGCCTGTATTGTCTATACCACAGCCCCAAAGTGTCTGCTGTGATGTCTATGCCGCAATCCCAAGTTTCCTATGATGTATATATTGTACAAGTAGCATTTCCTATGATGTCTATATCGCTGCCCCAAAGTGTCTGCTGTAATGTCTGTGCCGCAGCCCCATGTCTCCTATGATGTCTATACCGCAGCCCCATGTCTCCTGTGAGGTCTATACTGCAGCCACTCTTGTGATGTTTATACCACAGCCCCATATCTCCTGTGATGTCTATGCCCCAACCCCAGTGTCTGCTGTGATGTCTATGCCCCAGCACCAAAGTGACTGCTGTGATGTCTATACCCCAGTGACTGCTGTGAAACTTTGGGGCTTGGTCATAGACATCACAGCAGACACTTTTGGACACCAAATTGCTGCTGCTCTTTGGTGCGGCTGTGGTGTTAGTTGGTACTGATGACGTTGCTGCTCGTAACTGCTTTTCCAGATTTGCATTGGTCTGGAGCACAGTCGATTCTTTGTGATGATAAGTTTTGTAAAGAACTTGCATCAGTTAGTCATACCGAACACAAATGTATATTACACTGCTGGTCTCCTCACAGTACTCACATTACATTTATTGAACTCAAGCAAAGGGATATCAGCAGTATATACATCACAAAGGAAACACTGAGACCGCTGTATATGCATCACAAAGGAAACACTGAGACCGCTGTATATACATCACAAAGGAGACACTGAGACTGCTGTTTATACATCACATAGACACCGAGACTGCTGAATATACATCACACAGAAGACACAGAGACTGCAGTATATACATCACTGGAGACATTGGGCTGTGGCATAGATCTCACAGGAGACATGGGGCTGCGGAATAGACACCATTAGAGACATGGGGCTGCGGCATAGACATTACTAGAGACATAGTGTTGCAGCATAGACATCACAGGAGACATGGGGCTGCTGCATAGACATCACAGGAGACATGGGGCTTTGGCATAGACATCACAGCAGACACCTTGGAGCTGGGGCATAGACATCACAGCAGACACTTTGGGGCTCGGGCATAGACATTACAGAAGACACTTTGGGGCTGGGGCATAGACATTACAGCAGACACTTTGGGGCGTAGACATCACAGCAGACAGTTTGGGGCTGGGGATTAGACATTACAGCAGACACTTTGGGGCGTAGACATCACAGGAGACAGTTTGGGGCTGGGGCGTAGACATCACATGAGACACTTTGGGGCTGCGGCATAGAAATCATAGGAGACATTGGGCCGTGGCTTACACAACATTAGAGATATGGGGCTGCGGCATAGACGTCACAGGAGACGTGGGTCTGGGGTATAGACTTCGCAGCAGACACGTTGGGGCTGTGGTGTAGACATCACAGGAGACATGGGACCACGGCATAGACATGACAGCAGACACTTTGGGGCTGGGGCGTAGACATGACAGCAGACACTTTGGGGCTGGGGCATAGACATTAAGGAAGACTCTTTGGGGCTGTGGTGTAGACATCACAGGAGACTTGTGACCCCGGCATAGACATGACAGCAGACACTTTGGGGCTGCGTCATAGAGATCACAGGAGACACTGCCACTGCTGTTTTCTTTTGCAGGACAAGAGCACATTGCACGCTAAATCCGTCTAGAAAGTACGTCCTGATGCTGGCACTGGCCAGCATCACAACATAATCTTTCATTACACGCACTGCATGATTTGGTAGTGAACTCTGCGTTCGCGTCTTCGCAGAGTAGAGAGAAATTAACGGGCTAGCAGCTTTTAAAACACAACTTCCGGCCCGAGCACTGTGGTCCCCAGGAATTTGCTTGGGGGCCGGAGAAAAGGTACAGCCTGCGTGCCTTAGGTTCCCCACCCTTCACTAAACACTCAAATATGTGTAATATTACTAGAGTTTTAAATTGCATTTACGCTATATTTACTACACTTTGCAGTTCTTAGAAGACATCTATGAGTTTGTTTGCATTCACTTTTCAGTGACAGCAGATTTGCATCTGCCCATTTCTCGCACTGTGTTAGAAGCTGACTAGCATTGTCTTTTGCCCATTATCTCAGTCTTACTAGATCCCACTGTATAAGAGTGGCAGAGTAATTCCTGATATTGTGCAGGTTAGTGAATAAGATTCATTTGCGCTAACAGAAATGTAACATTTGATTGTGGGACGATCTCTGTAAGTCTTCTCTTCTTGATAAAGGGATCTGATTACAGGGTGTCTTTTTCTGGGATCTGTGTAATCTGGAAACCAGCAAACCTTTAATCTGCATGACAACTATAATAATATTTTAGCTGAAGAAGGAATCATGCTGTCATTTATTCTGTGTTTTGGAAACCAAATAGTAGCCAAAGTCACGTCCAGTTCAGACAACTTCTTACTTGCATGGGACATAAGTGATCGTAGAAATTTAACGCACTTCCTCAAAAAAAGAGAGGAATGAACTATTCCGTACTTTCAGCACTGGTCGAAAGGAAAGGCAGCTGAAGGCAGAGAAATGTCTATGAGGCATTTCCCCATGAAGTATGTCCAAGTCAACAAGAATTTCCTGAAATCAATGTCTTTGAGGCTGAAATGTTAAAGGCACCCCTTGATCCTTTTTTTTAATATATGCTTTCAGAGTGTAATTAGTTTTCTGCTACAGTAAACATTATTTCTTAAGTGCATAATATTTAATATGTTCATTGGATGACAGGAATTGCTTGGAACAAAAGGTAGTATTTATACTCATAAATCATATTTTAATTACATTTTGTAAGCTTTCACTTGAATAAGATGATTTATGGAGATGCAGATGTCTGCACTGAAGATGGGCAAAGAGAGGAATTACTTGTAAAGTCTGGACTATGCACAGTGGTAATCTCAGTGGTGGTTTATCTGTCTATCATGTTCACACTTAAGAAATATACAATGTTGTTTATATCAGCTGCATGTACCGAAAATGATTAATAAATACCTCTGAAACACTCATCAGTCAAGGTAGCGTAGGCATGCTAAGAGCAAAGAGACCACGACTAGTCACTGTATCAGCTTCCTCAAGACGACTAAACAAAAAGTTTATTGGTACCACTGGCATTTATGAAGATTCACACAATAGGAAGCAGGGGGTAACTTCTGTAGATTTATGGCACCATCCAGTACTAATCATGTTAAATGCATTATCTGCTCAGAGGTCTGAATGTGCCCTTAGAATAACTTTGTTTAGGTTAAGTTCCCACTATGAGTTTTTGGTGAGTTTTTCATACTATATATTTTCACTGCGCAAATAACTACTCATCTTATAGTTCCAGCAAAGTGGTTGGGATTTATAGAAATCTCATGCCCACTGTGTGTTTTTTTACGTAGCGTAAACTGATCTGTGGTACTTTTTAAATCCACAAGTCCGTTTCTCTTGCATATACGCTAAGTTTTATACATGGATTTTCCCCACAGAATTGCATGAGATGTGGAAAACCCACGAGTAAAAAACGTATATGTGTTTTTAGTGCATTTTTGCTGCATAAACGCACTAAAACACATGTAATCCACACATGACTGTGTCAATAAAGTTTTGTGAAAGACTGATACTAGGAAGTTTTAAAAGCAAAGCAACTCAATTTGCAACAATTACAGATAAGAATAGAAACGGGGATGATGTCAGGGGCTGCCACAGGGATTATAAGCAGGGTGGTGAAGAGTTCAGATTTATTCAATAATACAACGCGTTTCTGGAACGATCCGTTCCCTTCATCAGGTATGTGAGATAAACAGACTATTCACACTTTTAACCTCACATGATAGGTTTCATTCAATTGCCCCCCTAACCCTTTCAAGACAAGAGGGACCAAAAGAAAGCATAAATTATACATACATATAAAAATACATGTATATATAAACAACTATGACATATATTAAGAAGTAGTACTGTAAAAATTTGTTTCTACACCAAAAATATATTTTTAAGTCTCATTTCAACAACCATAAGGCTATGTTCACATGTTACGTTTTTGCTGTGTATTTTTCTGCAGGCAAAACCTGCTCTCTCGGCAGTAAAGAAGCTTCTTACAAAAAGCAGGTTTTACTGCGTTTTTTTGCTGCTTTTTTCAGGATCCCAAAGTTCAGCTTTGTTTCCACCACAGAAGCCTGAACACAGGTCACCAATGCAAGACATATGTTCATGAAAAAATACACATTACAAATGTAACAGTGGGGGGGAGGTGAATTGGTTGGGAATTTTTTACCTGAGACATTGGCAGAGCATTGAGTTTGTAGGACACTGTTTACTTTTTCACTTTGGTCATTGAGTTGCTCAGGCATTGTTCAATTTCACACCTTGGTTAGCCAATGTTTACACATCACTAATTTAATTAAACTGTACTAATCCTAACTGCCATCTCAGGTGACTATACCAAGATGTTATGGTTTAAATTTGGGAAAATCACAAAAGTAAATGTGTTTCACATACTGCTGTACCTGTTTTTTTTTTCACCAAAAGCCCAGCAAAACCTGATACCTGCATTTTTTGCTGCTTTTTGCACTTACTCATTGCTTTCTATGGGTGAAAAAACGCAGGAAGAAGTAACATGCTGCAGTTTGCAGTAACACAGCAGTTTTCCAATTTAATCCGGAAAAAAAAACAATGTATGTACATGAGATTGCTGAAATCTTGAGCTTTTGCTGGTACTGTAATTTTAATTTACATAAATTTGCATAAAAACAGCAAGAAAAAAAAACACAGCAAAAACGCAAACGTATGAACATAGCCTAAAATTACTAATGATGTGTGTTCTCTATAAATTTGTTAAGACCTTCCGGGGATAATATGGATAGTTTAAAAATCAAAAACAATTCCCTATTTATTCGTTTTTGGAACCTATTAATACATTTGTCCGAGATATGCTCTAGAACAGGGATGTCAAACTTAAACAGACAGAGGGCCAAAATGAAAAACTTGGACAAAGTCGAGGGCCAACCAGTATACAGTATATTGGGCCCCACATAGTGCTCCATACAGAATAATGGTCCTCATATAGTCCTACATACAGAATAATGGGCCCCCATACTCCTCGATGCAGAATAATAGGCCCCACATAGTCCTCCATACAGTATAATAGGCCCCACATAGTCCTCCATACAGTATAATGGGCCTCACATAATCCTCCATACAGAATAATGGCCGCACATAGGGGTGGCAGCTCTTGTGTCGTGGGCCATATATAACCACCCTGCGGGCCAGATTTGGCCCACGGGCCGGAGTTTGACATGTGTGCTCTAGAATAATTAATCGTAAAACCTCAGTATTTTTTGGTGTGTATGAAAAAAATGTCTGAATAAACTATGGTTTAAAATCCCATTGTTAATATTCAATCTGTGTTTGTTCATTCTAATATGAACTTACTGGGTAGTACATCTGTAGCACCCTGAGGATTCGGCTGCTACAGGGGTATTACACCTCAACCCAGAGGTGTGGTATTCCACTCCCGGGTAAGGATGGAGTGTGGAACTGAGCTCAGTAGGCTGCATGCACTACATACATCCCATTTCCGGGGGACAGATCAATGGTACTCCCACTAGAGAAATGTGCAGGTACGACAGTGTCTGTCCCTGGCTGGAGTGGGAGGGGGGTGGAACATCCCAGTAGTGTAGGGGCAGATAGGGGGAGCAGTCTGGGTAGTGCTAGGAGCTCATTGGGTGCTGGTCACCTGAGCTCACACATAGAGGGAGTATATAAGGTGGGAACCATCTTAGAACAGGGTCTTTTGTAGAGGTTTGGTCTGAAAGTCAACAGCCAGCTCCAAGGCCAAGAGAGAGAGAGAGGAGAAAGAAGGACCCAGAGGGGGAGAAGAGGGAACTCCAAGAACCCAAGATTAGATCAGAGGGTGAAGAGTTGGCACAAGGGTACCGGATCCCAAGCTGGTGGAGGGCACTAATCCTTAGCCAGAGACCGGAGGTCGTGGGCAGGATCTGCCACGACCACCCACTAAATCCACCCGGAAGGCAAACCAAGAATAGGGTCAGGGAACCCAGAGACAAGGGTTTACCAACAAGAGGCCCGAGGGAGCCGGACTTAGGTGGATCCCTGGTGGGGAAGGCCAGAGAGAAGGACAAGTCAGAAAGGGAGCTCAGGACCACGCTCCAGAATCACCTGGGGGTTGGCCGAGTCCAGGACCTGGTGGACGCAGCACGGCTCGAGCGGTCACTCAAGGCCGGAGTGACCAGAACAACAGCAGTAAGTAAAAACCCTGAACTGCACAGCCCGACTCTGAGTCTCATTACCATCCTCACTGCACCTCCACAACCACCATCCTCTACACCTGACCCCCTGAGGCTATACCCCTCCCGTTGGGGGTTATACTACCTGAGCTGCACACACATCACCAGCCTCAGCGGACCCTGCTGCAGCGGCGGCCGTATTGACCGCAATTCAACGGGTGGCGTAGTCGACATAAAAGAACATCTAGTAACATCTATAAGGACTGCCACACACTGAGCTTGACACCCTGGGCACGGACCGGGTCACCGCCACTCGGAGACTACAACCCCCATCTGATCCGGCTCCGGGTATCCCCCAAACAACACTGGCCCAGGGGGCGCGTCACATCCAACATATTGTATTTTAAAACTGCATTGAAGCAAATATATTATGTAAGAGCTGTTACAATTTAAAAATTGCTTTATTGGAAAGATTTCCCCCGTGGTAGTGGAAATTTAATTTTTACACCTATGGATCACCATTCTGCAGCATTTGCATTTGGAGCCCCCCCAGCGATATGTCCCCATTAATTCCGGATAACTGGTTAGTTGATTATCTGTAATTATTAGTGATGAGCGAGCATGCTCGCCACTGCTCGGTACTTCCACCAGCATCTCAGTACTCGAGATGCTCGGAGCTCGCCGAGTACTTGCGCAATGCTCGGGCGGGAGCTCGGGTCCCCGTCCTGCATGTTTGGCACTCTTTAGAGCACCAATCACGCAGGGATTGTCTGCCACTCACTGTAATGTCACAGCCATGGTGGTTGTGGCATTACAGTGATTGCCCAAATCGATGGGAACAGTGCTCACAGTGAAACATGAAAAGCCGGCAATTCAGCAACGGCATACACCGGTACCCGACAATTTAGAACAGAAAGAATAGAGCATCACACATAGATTAGATAGATAGAAACATGTCAGTCACATATATAATAAGTACAGTGACAGTGTTGGTTACTGTACTTGTCATTTAGTGTTAAAGGATTTATTAAAAAAAATAATAGTGTTTTCATGCACCTTTCTCTTTAAAAAAGCCGGCCGGCAATTCAGCATCGGTACCCGACAATTTAGAACGGAAAGAATAGAGCATCACACATAGATTAGATAGATAGAAACATGTCAGTCACATATATAATAAGTACAGTGATAGTGTTGGTTACTGTACTTGTCATTTAGTGTTAAAATAAAGGATTTATTAAAAAAAAAATTGGCGTGGGGTTCCCCGTAATTTTAGTCTCTAGCGGAGGTTAAGCAGACGGCTGGGGCAGATGTTTGAAGCCTGGGAAGGGGGTAATACCCACAGAGCTTCCCAGGCTACTAATATCAGCCCTCAGCTGAATACTGAGCCTTTACTAGCTATTAAAATGGGGGACCCAAAAAAAAATGAAGTGGGGTCCCCCCTATTTTAATAGCTAGCAAAGGCTAGTCAGACAGCTGGGGGCTGATATTAATAGCCCAGGAAGGGTGCCATGAATATTGGCCCCCTCCCAAGCTAGAAACACCAGCCGTCAGCCGCCCCAGAAATGGCGCATCCATAGGATGTGCCAATTCTGGCACTTAGCCTCGCTCTTCCCACTGCCCTGTAGCGGTGGCAGTGGGGTAATAGGGTTGGGGTTGATGTCAGCTTATAATGCCAGCTGACATCAAGCCCAGGTTAGTAATGGAGAGGCGTCTATAAGACACCCCCATTACTAACCCCGTAGTCAACGTTAAAAAAAAACACAAACACCCAGAATAAAGTCCTTTAATTGAAATAAAGACACATTCCTTTAATGTTCTAAATTAAACCCTACTTATCGTATCGCCCATTCCAGCTGAAGCCAATGTCTTCTGCAAAAAAAAGTAAAATAATAAACCAACCTCATCCTTACCTTTCCATGGATCCCAGGACAGCTTCATGAAATAATAAAAAAAAAGGGCTTCCCTATATTGTTGTGTCCAGCCAGGTACAAATAGGCAGCTGGGGGTTGGGGGCAGCCCGTTCCTGGATGCTGTACCTGGCTGGCATACAAAAATTTGGCGAAGCCCACGTCAAAATGTTTGGGAAAATTTAATTAAAAAATAATTCTTTCTGTTCTAAATTGTCGGGTACGGGTGTATGCTGTTGCTGAATTGCCCACCGGCTTTTTTAAAGAGACGGGTGCATGAAAATCGGAGGGTACTAGTGTGTTCCAAGTGCCCTGCTATGTTTTTCATGCACCCTCCTATATACCCTGCCTGCCTGTCTGCTTATATATTCTGCCTGCCTGACTTTTAATTGAGCACTGTTTCCATCGATTTGGGCAATTTTTGACCTTCTGCAGACCGCCAGGGGGGGGGACAGCCAGAAAAATGCTCGAGTTTCCCATAGACTTACATTGGGCTCGTTGCTCGGGTCGAGCACCCGAGTATTCCAATGTGCTCGACCCGTGCTTCGAGCACCCGAGCATTTTAGTGCTCGCTCATCACTAGTAATTATCAGTGATTTTTTATCTCTATCTTACTAGGTTCGATCATATTTTTTAGCTTTGATTCCTCCTCAAAACTGTGCTCAGATTAACAGGCAATATTTTTGATAAAATCAGGTCATTTTTTTAGTATGAACCAGTATTTATTAAAAATGCCTGATTGACTCATGAGTTTGATGAAGAGGCACTGGGGAAACCTTTCCAATAAAGCAGTTTTTAAATGTCGCAGTGTTAGTGATGTCCAATTTTCTTGTAGAAAAAAAATAGTAGTTAGTAGCTTTATAGGTAGGGAGGTAGTACATTAGGGGATCAGACACCGCAGTGTTAGTGACGTCCGTTTTTCTTTTGCAGAAAAAAAAGTTAGTGCCGAGTAGCGCATTAGGGAGCGTATGTCACAATGTAAGTGATGTCTGTTATTCTTTTGCTAAAAAAAAATAGTTATCGCCAAGTAAATTTATAGCTAGCGCATTAGGGGAGCTCATCTATATAGATGAATTTCTGGTTCATTTCAAAGGGAGGCTAAAATTTCGACAATACCTGCCCAGTAAGAGGGCTAGGTACGGAATTAAACTGTACATGCTGTGCTAGAGTACCTCAGGGTACAAAATGATAATATATGGCACTCTTGCAGTAACTGAATCAGGTGCACAAGGAGGGTAT
This sequence comes from Phyllobates terribilis, assembly GCF_046119375.1. Lineage (NCBI taxonomy): Eukaryota > Metazoa > Chordata > Amphibia > Anura > Dendrobatidae > Phyllobates > Phyllobates terribilis. The sequence continues at coordinate 297,328,786 of NW_027362762.1, forward strand.
CCAACCCATATATCATATAGAGCAGAAAAACTTGGCACTCTTTGAAAATAAGTTCCTTTTATTTGCATTCATATAGCGTTAAATGTTTTTGGTCCTAATACAGACCTTCATCAGAACTGAATGCTTTAGGTATGAAACTCCCAGAAAAAAACGCGCTTGTGTGTGCGACTTACGTTGTTTGAGGAGAGCGCTGTCCTATGCTATATGAATGCAAATAAAAGGTACTTATTTTCAAAGAGTGCCAAGTTTTTCTGCTCTATACCTCAGGGTACACCCACAGATTTAGGGTTTCCGAAGGGAGGGACACCTGGAGGGACACCTGGATTGACCTACCTGAATGCCCCCCTGTCCTCGGGGGGAGTGGGAAAATTATGTGGAAATTGGTGCACCCACTGTTGGATAAGTGTTATCACCTCTAAGTAGATAGCTTTTACACCAGCATCCCACTCTTTAAGAACCTCTCTGCCAGAGATACAATTGCATGCGGCACTGTGTGAAGAAATCAGGGAGGCCTCTCTGAGCCACTAATTGAGCAACTTCTGAGAAAGGGTGACAACAGAGGCCGATGCACTACCCCAGACGATCCCACTGATACCTAGCCCCCATGTCTTCAAACGCACTTTAAAAACCCATCTCTTTAAACAAGCCTACCACTTCAACTCAGTAAACTAACTTTCCCCTGTTCCCTCCTTCTACATATTATTCAGAATCTGCACCCTACTATTCATCTGTCTCCACACTCTCCATGCACACGATAACTGCACTTGATACTTGATAATTGCACTTAAACATACAAGCTGATGACTAGATCATGCTGCTTTATATGAAAATCCCTATCTAATATAATTGCTAGACCTGAAATAATAAGCACTTTTCACTTATTGAGTCCCCCTATTCCCTTGTAGATTGTAAGCTTGCAAGCAGGGACCTCACTCCTAATGTAACTGTTTAAACTGTCTTACCTTGTATTGAATTTATTGTCTGTATATGTCCCCGCTTAGTTATAAAGTGCTGCGGAAAATGTTGGCGCTATATAAATAAAAAATATGATTATTATTAGTGCAGCAAAAACATGTTGGTGGTCAAGTATAAGGACAAGAGGGATGTCCTTATCTTGACCACCATACGCCGTGACAGCAGCTCCCTTCTCACTGTCTGAGGTACCACAACAGAAGTCCCAAAGCAGATTGTATCCTGGATTATAACAAGTTCAAGGGGGGTGTAGATCTCTCAGATCAGGTCCTCAAACAGTGCTATGTGAAAAGCAAAAGTATGGTACAAAAAGTTGGCCATGCACATTGTACAGATGGCACTGTACAATGCTTTTGTGTTGTTTCGACGTGCAGGCAATACGGGGAGCTTCCTTCAGTTTCAGGAGGTAGTCATTAAGGTCCTAATGTTTGGCAGTCAGGAAGGTGAGGGTGCTAGTACTTTTGAAACTGATGATGCCTGTATTGTACCAGGTCAACATTTTCCAAGTGAGGTTCCCGAAACTGCGAGGAAGGGAAAAACACAAAAATAGTGCAGAGTATGCTCCAAGAGGGGAATACGAAAGGACGCAATTTAACATTGTGAAACATGCCCTCAGAAACCTGGTCTTTGGGATTGCTTCACGTCCATGAATTGATTACATTTGGTTTTACCCTGCTGAAACATCACCCTTTTATAGTCTGATGTACTCCACAAACTTACACATACCACCACATTATTAATTTGTGCACTAGTAAAACGAAACGCATTATTATCATTACAATAATGCCTCTAGATAATTCCTTGAGGGGTGTCGTTTCGGAAAATCAGGTCACTTGTGGGGTTTTCCACTGTTTAGGGACATCAAGGGCTCTCCAAACACCACATTCTGCAGACCATTCACGTCACTCCTTCCTTTTGTAGCTCAGCAGTGTGTCCAAACAGTAGTTTCCCACCACATATGGTGTATTGGCATACTCAGGAGAAATTGCAAAACAAATTTTAGGGTCCATTTTCTCCTGTTACCCTTGTAAAAATAAAACATTTGTGGCTAGAATACTTTTTTTCTTGGAAAATGTAATTTTTTATTTTAACAGCTCAACGTTATAAAATCCTGTAAAGCACCTGGGAGTGCAAGATGCTCACCACACATCTAGATAAATTCCTTGAGGAGTCTAGGTTCCAAAATGGGGTCACTTGTGGAGGTTTTCCACTGTTCAGGTACATCAGGGGCTCCAAACGCGACATGGCATCCGCTATCGATTCCAGACAATTTTGTGTTCCAAAAGTCAAATGGTGCTCCTTCCCTTCTGTCCTGTTGTGCGCCCACACAGTAGTTTTTCACCACATATGGGGTATCGACGTACTTAGGAAAATTGCATAACAAATTTTGGGGTCCTTTTTCTCATGTTACCCTTGTAAAAATAAAACATTTTGGAGCTAAAATAACATTTGTATGGAAAAAAGTAAAATTTTCTTTTTTTTCTTTCCACATTTCTTTAATTCCTATGAAGCACCTGAAGGGTTAATAAACTTCTTGAATGTGGTTTTGAACAGTTTGAGGGGTATAGCATTTAGAATGGCGTCACTTTTGGGTATTTTCTGGCAACTCAAAGTCGCTTCAAATGTGATTTTGTCACTAAAAAAATGGTTTTGTAAATTTTGTTGGAAAATTCGAAATTACTGATAAACTTTTAAATCTTCTAACCTCCTAACAAAAAAAATTATATTTAAAAATTGATGCTGATGTACAGTAGACATGTGATAAATGTTATTTGTTAATTATTTTGTGTGAAATAAGTCCCTGGTTTAAAAGCATAAAAAATAAAAGTTTGAAAATTGCGAAATTTGCCAAATTTTCGCCAAATTTCCGATATTTTCACAAATAAATGCAAAAAATATCGTCCTAAATTTACCACTAACATGAAGTTCAGTAAGTCACGAAAAAACAGTCTCAGAATCACTGGGATCCGTTGAAGCGTTCCAGAGTAATTACAACATAAATTGACACTGGTCAGAAATGAAAAAATTGGCCTGGTCATAAAGATGAGAACAGACTAGGGTGAAGGGTTTAAATAATTGTTCATATAACAGAGCAGGAAAGCTACAGGGAATCCAATATCGCTGGTTCTACATTATCGGTCAATCAGCCCCATGGACCAGGAATAGAGCAATACTGTGCATGTTTAACTATTCAATTCAAAGAGGACATCAGACCCCTGTATTCTTGATCAGTAAGGATCTCAGTGATTGGACACCCAACAATAAGGCTATGTTCACACATTGCGTTTTGTCAGCTGTTTTTTTTCTGCAGCAAAACCTGATCTCTCGCCAGGTTTGTTCAGTATTTTTACTTGCTTTTTTGGTGCGTTTTTTGTTACATTGTTTTCACTGTCCTTTTGTCTCTTTATGCATGTACATAAAGTTCAGTGAAAAAAAAATCTCATTCTAGTTTTGGCACAAAAAACGCTGAAAAACCTGACACCTGTGTTTTTGGTGCATTTTTTCAGCGTTTTTCTCACCACCCATTCCTTCCAATGGATGAAAAAACGCTAAAAGAAGTGACATGCTCTGTTCTGCAAAAAAGCACGCAAAGCACAAAATACTGAACAAATAAAAAGCAAGCTGTGTGCATGAGATTTCAGGAATCTCATAGACTTTGCTGGTAGTGTGAAACGCAGCTAAAAATTTGCATAAAAAAAAGCTTAAAAAAACGCAATGTGTAAACATAGCCTAATACATGTTTCATGTATCCTGTGGCTAGGTGATAAATTATAATGGTGGCCCAGTCATTTTAAATATGTATGGAGAGAGGCACAACACATTGATGTGATACAATTTATGACAGTTTGAAAATGTAGCTCCAAAGTCAATGTATAGATGACGAACCCAATGAACCATTCCAGAACAACAGATGTAACAATACCTAGCATTAAATGAAATCAAAGAGCTTCTCTCATCTGGTGGGGAACTATCTATGATTAAAAGAGTCATTTTAAGCAAGCATCACCCTTTTTAGTGTTCATTTAGCTTTGGTATTAATTGAAAATTGCCATATGTCGGATGCACAATCTAACAGCCGAGAAGCTGTTTTTCTGGTTTGTTTTGTACGTGTTTCCAGTAAGTAAACTTCATTTAAATTGTAGTTTTGTATGGAAAGCATATGGCACCAATTATACTGCAATGGAGGAATCTATTGGTGGTCTACAGTTTTAATGGATTCTAAACACTATGTAAACATATTAATATAGTAATTTTAGTTGAAAGCATTTTGTTAAATGTAATGCATTCTCAGAGATTGAGAATCTATTTTCTTCTTTTTTTTTGTAATACAATGCATTAGCTGAAAAAGAAACCTAAAGTAAAGTATGGAAAGTGACGCCACTCTATTTAAATTTAGAACAATCCAATAGCCCCGGTGTGCAGCTCGAAATAAAATAAAAAACCTGTATGGCACTGTTACTCCGAACTCAACGTTTACCCTTCCGGTTACCTGAAATCAACAATGTCACATGATGTGACCACTGCAGTCAATCAGGAGTTGCAGATCGCCTGCAGACTTCACAGTTTTGTCTGACCAGAACAGTATCTGTATTCTGATGAACTTTTATAGAAAATAGTTACAGTGAGTTACAGGATAGGCCTGGTGATGCAAATTTCCCAGCTTTATAAAAACCCAGCCTCCTCTAACCTTGTGCCAAAAAACAACAGCCATGGGTTCTTCTAAGCAGCTGCCTAGCACTCTAAAAGTGAAAGTGGTAGAGGCTCACAAAGCAGGAGAAGGCTATAAGGAGATAGTATAGCGTTTTCAAGTTGCCCTTTCCTCGGTTCGAAATGTAATTAAGAAATGGCAGTTAACAGGAATAGTTGAGGTCAAGATAAGGTCTGGAAGACAAAGCAAACTTTCAGTGAGAGCTGCTTGTAGGATTGCTGGAGAGGCAAATCAGAACCCCCGCTTGACTGCAAAAGACCTTCATAGAGATTTAGCAGATTCTGGAGTTGTGGTACATTGTTCGACTGTTCACATACACCTGCACAAATATGGCCTTCATTGAAGAGTCATCAGAAGAAAACCTCTTCTGCGTCCTCACCATAAAATTAAGTGTCAGAAGTATGCAAAAGAACATCTAAACAAGCTTGATGTATTTTGAAAACAAGTTCTGTGAACCGATGAGGTTAAAATATAACTCTGCCCACAATTATCAAAGATATGGGTGGAGAAAAAACAGCACAGAATTTCAGAAAAATAACATCTCGCCAATCATTAGGCATGGTTGTGGATCAATCAAACTTTGAGGTTGTGTTGTAGCCAATGGCACGGGGAACATTTCACGGGTAGAGGGATGAATAGATTCAATGAAATTTCAACAAATTCTTGATGCAAATATAACACCATCTGTAAAAAAACTGAAGTTGAAAAGAAGATGGCTTCTACTAATGGATAATGATCCTAAACACACGTCAAAATCCACAATAGACTACCTCAAAAGGCACAAGCTGAAGGTTTTACAATGGCCCTCGTAGTCCCCTTATCTGAACATCATTGAAAATCTGTGGCTAGACCTCAAAATAGCAGTGTATGCAAGACGATCCAGCAATCTCACAGAACTGGAAGAATTTTCCAAGGAAGAATGGATGAAAATCCCTCAAACAAAAATTCTTGTCTGGCTACAAAAAGCTTTTATAAGCTATGATACTTGCAAAAGGGGGTGCCACTAGGTACTAACCATGCAGAGTGCCCAAACTTTTGCATCAGCCCATTTTCCTTTTTATAATTTTTAAAATATAAAAGATGAAAATATATATTTGTACAATGCTCAAAAAAATAAAGGGAACACTTAAATAACACATCCTAGATCTGAATGAATGAAACATTCTCATTGAATACTTTGTTCTGTACAAAGTTGAATGTGCTGACAACAAAATCACACAAAAATCATCAATGGATATCAAATTTATTAACCAATGGAGTCCTGGATTTGGAGTCACCCCCAAAATTAAAGCGGAAAAACACACTACAGGCTGATCCAATTTTGATGTAATGTCCTTAAAACAAGTTAAAATGAAGCTCAGTATTGTGTGTGGCCTCCACATGCCTGTATGACCTCCCTACAACTCCTGGGCATGCTCCTGATGAGGTTGCGGATGGTCTCCTGTGGGATCTTCTCCCAGACCTGGACTAAAGCATTCGTCAACTCCAGGACAGTCTTTGGTGCAGCGTGACGTTGGTGGATGGAGCGAGACATGATGTCCCAGAGGTGCTCAATCGGATTCAGGTCTGGGGAACGGACGGGCCAGTCCATAGCTTTAATGCCTTCATCTTGCAGGAATTGCTGACACACTCCAGCCACATGAGGTCTGGCATTGTCCTGCATTAGGAGGAACCCAGGGCCAACTGCACCTACATATGGTCTCACAAGGGGTCTGAGGATCTCATCTCGGTACCTAATGGCAGTCAGGCTATCTCTGGCGAGCACATGGAGGGCTGTGCGGCCCTCCAAAGAAATGCCACCCCACACCATTACTGACCCACTGCCAAACCGGTCATGCTGAAGGATGTTGCAGGCAGCAGATCGCTCTCCATGGCGTCTCCAGACTCTGTCACGTCTGTCACATGTGCTCAGTGTGAACCTGCTTTCATCTGTGAAGAGCACAGGGCGCCAGTGGCGACTTTGCCAATCCTGGTGTTCTGTGGCAAATGGCAAGCGTCCTGCGTGAGCACAATCCCCTTCTGTGGACGTCGGGCCCTCATACCACCCTCATGGAGTCGGCTTCTAACCGTTTATGCAGACACATGCACATTTGTGGCCTGCTGGAGGTAATTTTGCATGGCTCTGGCTGCTCCTGTTCCTCCTTGCACAAAGGCGGAGGTAGCGGTCCTGCTGCTGGGTTGTTGCCCTCCTACGGCCCCCTCCACATCTCCTGGTGTACTGGCCTGTCTCCTGGTAGCACCTCCAGCCTCTGGACACTATGCTGACAGACACTGCAAACCTTCTTGCCACAGCTCGCATTGATGTGCCATCCTGGATGAGCTGCACTACCTGAGCAATTTCTGTGGGTTGTAGAGTCCGTCTCATGCTACCACGAGTGTGAAAGCACAACCAACATTCAAAAGTGACCAAAACATCAGCCAGAAAGCATTGGTACTGAGATGTGGTCTGTGGTCCCCACCTGCAAAACCACTCCTTTATTGAGGGTGTCTTGATAATTGACAATAATTTCCATCTATTGTCTATTCCATTTGCACAACAGCATGTGAAATTGATTGTCAATCAGTGTTGCTTCCTAAGTGGACAGTTTGATTTCACAGAAGTTTGATGTACTTGGAGTTATATTCTGTTGTTTAAGTGTTCCCTTTATTTTTTTGAGCATTGTATATACAGTACAGACCAAAAGTTTGGATACACCTTCTCATTTAAATATTTTTCTGTATTTTCATGACTTTGAAAATTGTACATTTACACTGAAGGCATCAAAACTATGAATTAACACATGTGGAATTATATACTTAACAAAAAAGTGTGAACCAACTGAAAATATGTCTTATATTCTAGGTTCTTCAAAGTAGCCACCTTTTGCTTTGATGACTGCTTTGCACACTCTTGGCATTCTCTTGATGAGCTTCAAGAGGTAGTCACCGGAAATGGTTTTCACTTCATAGGTGTGCCGTGTCAGGTTTAATAAGTGGGATTTCTTGCCTTATAAATGGGGTTGGGACCATCAGTTGTGTTGTGCAGTAGTCAGGTGGATACACAGCTGATAGTCCTACTGAATAGACTGTTAGAATTTGTATTATGGCAAAAAAAAAACAGCTAAGTAAAGAAAAACGAGTGGCCATCATTACTTTAAGAAATGAAGGTCAGTCAGTCCAAAAAATTGGGCAAACTTTGAAAGTGTCCCCCAGTGCAGTTGCAAAAACCATCAAGCGCTACAAAGAAACTGGCTCACATGAGGACCGCCCCAGGAAAGGAAGACCAAGAGTCACCTCTGCTTCTGAGGATAAGTTTGTCCGAGTCACCAGCCTCAGAAATCACAGGTTAATAGCAGCTCAGATTAGAGACCAGGTCAATGCCACACAGAGTTCTAGCAGCAGACACATCTCTACAACAACTGTTAAGAGGAGACTTTGTGCAGCAGGCCTTCATGGTAAAATAGCTGCTAGAAAACCACTGCTAAGGACAGGCAACAAGCAGAAGAGACTTGTTTGGACTAAAGAACACAAGGAATAGACATTAGACCAGTGGAAATCTGTGCTTTGGTCTGATGAGTCCAAATTTGAGATCTTTGGTTCCAACCACCGTGTCTTTGTGCGACGCAGAAAAGGTGAACGGATGGACTCTACATGCCTGGTTCCCACCGTGAAGCATGGAGGAGGAGGTGTGATGGTGTGGGGGTGCTTTGCTGGTGACACTGTTGGGGATTTATTCAAAATTGAAGGCATACTGAACCAGCATGGCTACCACAGCATCTCGCAGCGGCATGCTATTCCATCCGGTTTGCGTTTAGTTGGACCATCATTTATTTTTCAACAGGACAATGACCCCAAACACACCTCCAGGCTGTGTAAGGGCTATTTGACCAAGAAGGAGAGTGATGGGGTGCTACGCCAGATGACCTGGCCTCCACAGTCACCAGACCTGAACCCAGTCGAGATGGTTTGGGGTGAGCTGGACCGCAGAGTGAAGGCAAAAGGTCCAACAAGTGCTAAGCATCTCTGGGAACTCCTTCAAGATTGTTGGAAGACCATTTCCGGTGACTACCTCTTGAAGCTCATCAAGAGAATGCCAAGAGTGTGCAAAGCAGTCATCAAAGCAAAAGGTGGCTACTTTGAAGAACCTAGAATATAAGACATATTTTCAGTTGTTTCACACTTTTTTGTTAAGTATATAATTCCACATGTGTTAATTCATAGTTTTGATGCCTTCAGTGTGAATGTACAATTTTCAAAGTCATGAAAATACAGAAAAATCTTTAAATGAGAAGGTGTGTCCAAACTTTTGGTCTGTACTGTATATATTTTTTTTGCCTAAATACAAAGGAAATGTGTCATCTTTAACTTTAGGCCTTTTAGAGATCATTTCATCTTCACCTTGCTTAACTCTTCACAATAACAGCAATTTTGACCAGGGGAGCCCAAACGTTTACATGCCACTGTAGTTCTTCTGATTCGCCATGTCGCTTACCCCATGTGCAGGGAGGGCATTGCAGCAGCTGAGGTATCCATGGTTACGACCACTAACTGCTAACTGTCACTATAAGAGTGGTCATAACCATGGACACCTAAGCTACTGCAATGCCCTGCACATGAGGTAAGCGACATAGCGAATTAGAAGAACTATGCTACATTTCTAATTGGAGGTATTTGCTTATATTATTATTATTATTATTATTATTACATCCATTACATATTGGGATAGGACCTTTGAGATGGAATTACCCCTTTAAAGGGAACCTGTCACCAGGTTTGGCCGATATGAGATACAGCCATTACCTTTCAGGCATGATATACAGCATTCTTTAATGCTGTATGTCTGCACCTGACCCAACCCGAAAGAGAAGAAAAAGAGCTTTTATTATACTCAACTGGGGGGGTGGTCTGGTCTGATGGGTGTCACTCGTCTTGGTCCAGTGCCTTCTTATGAAGATGTATCCTTGACCTTTCAAGGCGCCAGCGCACTGCAGTACTTTGCTCTGCCCTCAACACAGAGAAGTATGCCTGCGCAGGATCACGATGCCGGGGACCCTGTGTAGATGTCGTAGGGACGCGTTATCCACACAAAGCAAGAAGGAGGACGGAGATCGTAAGAAGATGGGAGGCGCCGGACCAAGACGAGCGACACCCATCGGACCAGACCACCCCCCAAGTGAGTATAATAGAATCTCTTTTTCTTCTCTTTCAGGTCGGGTTGGGGCAGAGAATACAGCATTATATAAAAAAAATAAAGCAATATAAAAAAAGGCTAAAGGAGCATCATGTACAGCATCATGCCTGAAAGGTGATGGTCGTATCTCATACCAGCCAAGCCTGGTGACAGGTTCCCTTTAACTCAATTTATGTGATATGGACACCTCCACGGGCCTTTTTTTTGTTTGGTTGTTTTACTGGGAGATAAGCCACTTCCAGACTCCTAACAGTGGCTTAAGGCCCAGATAAGACAGAAATGTCCATTCGTCAGTTGAATGAATGCTTGTTCATTGATGGGGGAAAAATATATATGAGACTGCATTGGCCATGTTGGATTTTTTTGGCAGATAATACAGTTGGTTCTTATGATCAGCCAGAAAAAATCTAACCTGATGGATCAGTCTTTTGAATGATACTAAATGTTTGTTGGTCCACAATACTTATTTTTTCCAATACAGCCAATGCTCATTCTTTATGGTCGAGATTAGCTATTTCATATGATTTTTTCTAATTTTATAGGGTCCCTTGCTCCACTTTACATGTGTATGCAGGGCCAAACGTGCTTGTTTAGGGAAGAAGGTTGGGAGAGCGGTATCTGTTGGTAGAAAGAGGTTCCAGTCTATAGTTATTTAAGGTGTAAAGAGAGCTAGAAAGGAAGCAGATAGGTGAGGGGAGCAGCTGTCACTGAAATTATTTAAGTCTAGAAGAGCTTATTACAGTCTTAGGAATTCAATCTTTGTTCCTAATTTTCAGGTGAAGATAGAAAGGGTAAACAATTAAAATGTGCTAACACTTCCATTATCATCTCTTGTTAAAGTCTATGAAGCCATATTCCAGAAAAAAAAATTCTAACATTTCTATTCAGCCTTGAAATGCTGTTTTTCATTTCCTGTGAAATCTTCTCATTTTGTCACATCTTTAGTAATTACATTTCTTTGTGTTACATCAGTCCTATTCTTTGTTCAATTATGTTGTCCATTAGAATATGAGCAATACCTAATTCATGATTTGCTACCTGCAAATAAAGTGATTTAGATACTGATTTTTAGCATAGCATGTTAATTTTCTGAGGCTTTATTGTCGACTTTAAGAATATATTTACCTTTTATTGCATCTAATCAATGTTTGCATTATAACCAGTGAGTAAAAGAACAATTTATTTGATTGCTGAAAATACTGTAATGTTGGCTTTGATTATAATCAGATTCTATAATCGCTAGTAACTAGTGAAGTGATTAATAGAACCTATGCTGAGAGATATTATAGTATTATAGATTTAATCTGTACATTTATGGATAATCTATTGTATATGCAGCCTGTGAACATTTTGTGCTGCTTTCATTCACTTAGACAAGTGTTTTTTCGTGTAAGTCGTTGTTATATTCCTTAATACAATGGATCATTATATGTAATACTAAGTGTAATAGTAGAGAAAAGAATATTTATAGTGTATACCTGCCATGTATGATTACATAGGTAATTTTGATTGCCAATGTTATATTGTACATAGACAAATTGTCCTGACGAAGGGACCCGTACAAGCTTGAAACAAGTTGACTTGTCTGTTGAATTAATAAACTACTCGGAATGAAGAAGTTCTCTATGTCATGTTTTATGACAGCAGTGTGACCAAGTTGACCCTGTCATTGACAATCCTTTGTTTTTTTTGCCTACTATAGACCAGTGTGGTAACCGTGAGATGGGTGCCTGGTGCAGATTCAATATTATTGGAGGCTTTTATAGGAGTTGTGTCCTCTATACAACATCGCAAGTGAGCAGGAAAATTGAAGAGAGTGAGGGTCGAGATCTAGCCAGTTCCAGTGACAGGGTTGCCGTATGACGTGCCTCTGCTTCAGAATCTAATTTCTGATTCTGGGCACTGTTCTAGAGTATCACACAACTGCCATGATTAAAGAGATCAAAAATAGACTAGTTCTTCTGCCAAACATAACTGTCGTGTGATGATCTCTGGACAGTTCCTGCTAGTAGAGAACAGTGCCTTTCCTTACAATGGAGGACATCAATGTATCATATTATAAGGGCACTGTGCTTTGTACATTGGTATGGATATTTCTGTATTAGTGGATGATATTTCTGTGCTTGGTCTACTATTAAGCACACAGTACAGTATGGGCATTGCTGTCTGCTGAAAGACAACAATTAGAAAAAAAAATTTTTGTTTTTTTTTCCTTGATATACTGTACGTCCATACCATTACCAGAAAGAAATTATAAATAGCAGTTGCTGCAGTAAATGTGACACATCACTTGTGAATAGTACTAGCTTCATCCTATTAATTGGTTTTAGTGGCCAAGCAGACCAATATCATTTCAAAGTCACTCGATACATACTAAAAATGAATGGTTAAAAAAAAAGATATTTAGAGCATATATGGCTTCTGGGCTGCGCAATGTTACAAATATATCCTCTCAATTTGGCGTCTGATGCAGCATGCCATAAATTCAACAAAAAACTCTTCTATGAAAATGTATGAAGTTTCAGGAATGCAGAGTTACAGTCACAAATAAACTGCAGGAAAACTCTTTCCCTGAAGCAAAGTATTGAATACCACATCAATTAGAAGGTTTCATAACTTCTTTGTATACAGTGGATGTGTAGCACCCCGAAGGTTCGGCCGCTACAGGGGTACTGCACCTCTGCCAGAGGTGTGATATTCCACTCCCGGGTAAGGATGGAGTGTGGAGCAGGACTCAGTAGCTGCATGCACCACACACACCCCATTTCCGAGGGACAGCTCAACGGTGCTCCCACAAGACAGAAGTGCAGGCACGACAGCATCTGTCCCTGGCTGGAGTGGGGAGGGGGAGGAAAACCCAGTGGTGTAGGAGCAGATAGGGGTGGGTCTCTGGGCATAGGTAGGAGCCCATTGGTTGCTAGTCACCTGGGCTCACACAGAGAGGGAGGTATATAAGGTGGGCACCATCTTAGGACAGGAGTCTGTTCAGTCAGGAGGAGAAGAGGAGAGGAGCTCAGCCAGAGAGGGCTGTCAGGGAGCTGTGGCTCAGTCTGGGCCCAGCTCCACGAGACAGGCCTGGAGTGGAGGCCAGAAACAGCAGAGAGAACAGGAACAGAAGAGAAAGGAAACAAGGAACAGAACATTAAGAGAGGCCCAGAGACACGAGAGAAGAAGGAACCCCATAGGCCCAGGAGATTGCGGGTGACGGGTTGGCAGAACAAGGTACCGGATCCCGAATTGGTGGAGGCGACTAATCCTCAGCCAAAGACCGGCGGTCGTGACTATATCTCGGTGCGACCCCTCACTACACCTACCAAGAAGGAACACCACATAGGGTCAGGGACGCAGAAATCAGCATACCAAGAGAAGGCCCGAGGCAGCCGGACAAACGTAGAGTCACTGGTGGGGCACGGCCAGAGAAGGGAAGAGAAGGGAGTTCTGTGCCGCACTCCGGAGATACCTGGGGGTTGACCGAGCCCCTTGCCTGGTGGACGCAGCACGGCTTGGGCAGTCACTACCGGTACCGAAGTGACTAAGAATATAAAGAGCTGTGAGTAAAGCATTTGAACTGCAATCCCAAGTCTCTGTGCTTCCTCGCCGTATCAGCACTATTAGTGCTGGGACGCTCGCACCATCACTCCCATCATCCGCACTAACTGCCCTGAGGCTATACTTCTCCCGTGGGGAGTCATCCCATACTTGGCTGCGCATACAACATCAGCCTCAGTGGGCTGCATCGCAGCGGCGGTCCCCACTGACCGCAATCCACGGGTGGCGTAATCGGACAATTCTAATACTACAAAGACTGCCACTGAATTGACCACCCTGGGCACGGACCGGGTCATCGCCACGGAGACTACAACCCCCCCAGCGATCCGGCTCCGGGTATTCCCCGCACACACGTGCAAGCACAACGCAGGCCCAGGGGGCGAGTCAACTTTGGCATAGTCGGCAGGATTCAAACCAGCCCGCTACCACCGGGTACTGTGCGCCTTCAGAGACTGAGATACTTACTGTGGTGAAGTTTTCCCGCCAGCCGGAGTCGTTTCCCGCCATCTTCATCCGTTTTTCCCGCCCCGGCAGAGCGGACGCCATTATGTGCGCACCAAAAGACGGCAGGAAGCTGCCTCCCATCGTGGGCCAGGTCCCAGAGTGGCGCCAGAGAAGGTGCCCGCCCCCAGCAACTATGAGTACAGCAGTGGAGATGTCCATCAACGTGGGGGGGCTGCCCCTAAAGGTGATTGTCAGCAGATGCCCCCAAGACCACCCCCCATGGGGGCGGATAGGAAAGAAAACTGTGGGGCCGGGTGCGGCCTGGATCAGTCTGGACATACCGCACCCGGAGATGGAAGGAGCAGCAAACCCCACCAGCACCCTGGCCCGCAGCCTGCTGCAAGCTGAACCACCCTGCAGCTTAACGGAGTTGCTGGCACAGCTGCCCAGAGACCCGGAGTGCGCGTGAGCTGCGCTGGAGGATCTAAATCGGAGGATGGTCCGGGTGCAGAGAGACATGTTTGCCGGGTGGAAGGAGGAGTTGGCCCAGCAGCATGTAACCGGCCAGCAGGAGACACCGCGAGGACCGAGCAGCGCGCCTGCCTCTGAGGGCAGTGAAGGTGGACCGGCAGCTGTGGACGACACCGCGGAGGAGGCCACAGAGACTGAGGCAGGTAACGGGGACGTCATCACCCCAAACCCTGAGGCCACCAGCCTGCCCCCACCTTCCGTTGCGGGACCTGAAGCCCCGGGGACCGTACCTGACACCACGCCTCCACCGCCGCCAGCTAGGCCTCAGGCTGCAAGCGTCGCTGTAACGCCCCGCCCCACGCTGTGCCTTTTGAACCCGGGCGCAGTAAAGAGAGAGACGTCACAGGCCGGGACCAAGGCCTAGTGCACCCAGGCGCCACTGCCTCATCAGCGCCCCTACCTTGGCTGCGCCACTCCCGAGCACGACCAGCAGATGACTACCGGCCTGGTCGCAAGGCCGAGTGCCCCCAGGCGCTGCTCCCCGACTGGGGTCCCCTGCCATACCACCGCTGGGCGTGGACCTGTTTGCCCACCATACTGGTCCAGATGGACTGCCGCTGGAATGGCCGGCTGAACTGACCAGCGGTCAGCCCTGGAAAACCCAGCCCCGGCGCGAGCCTCTGATACCGGCTCCTGAGCCCGCAGAGAACACCCCGCTCCCGCTGGAAGACGCCCAATTTGAGTGGGACCCCACTGGCGAAAATCTAATGGGGTTCCCCCAAGAAACCCGGGCGGACGTAGCCCGTCGCCTGGAGTCCTGCCGTCAGCAGCTGGCCGTCTTCGAGAGAGAGCGGCGGCAGAGACGTATCAGGGAGGAGCGGCTCCAAGCCCGGAGCGTGGAACAAAAGAGGAGGGCCCGTCAGGACTCCCAAGCCATCCGCGATCCCCGAGCCACCGGGACCGTAGTAAAGTTCCAGCTGGAGCACAGCTGGGGCTTCCTTAGAGACCCGGAGGCCGCAACCGACATCTTCGTGACCAGGAGAGACGTTGAGAGTCACCTGCCAAAGGGACATCATGGACGTGACCTGTACCCTGGTGACGTGGTCACCTACACCCGGCACAAGGGCGCTAAAGGACTGTACGCCCTCCATGTCCACCGCTTAACCGAGTAGGAACTGCGGTACCGCCCAGACACTGAGTACCCTGAGGGTCCGGACTACCCAGAAGAGGGAGCATCAGGAGGACACCGTTACCAGTGAATGGTAAAGTGGAACTGTAAATAGTTACCCGACATGGTATGAGGATTGTTAGTGAGATTGTTTCCTGATAAAAGTTGGCCTCTATATCCCTAAGTTACCAGGCTGAGGACTGTGAGCAGCCACTCCCCCTTTCTAACCGGCCGAGGACTGGGAACGGCCAATCCCCTGTACATAGTTGCGCTTCTTAAAGTGCCCCCTACTGGTTTATAAAAAGACTGCAACCTCTACCTCAGAACAAATTAATTGGACTGTTGCACCTTTAAGAAGAAGGAAGACCTGGTCACAAGTTGCACCGCGGCCAGACCTCAAGAATGTGTTTTTGAAAAAAAAAAAAAAAGAAGAAAATTGTTTCACTTGAAAATGTTTTACATGAAAAGGTTTTATATGCTGCTAGAGTAATAATGCAAATGTTTTATGTGATATTTTATATGATAAAAGAGTTCCGGTAGTTTTGACCATAGCTAGTGAAAGAAGAATGTTAAAGAAAAGAAAAAGTATACCAGTAACGTTAAAAAGAGAAGAGTACCTCCTATAAAGGGATGAGTAAATAGTTAATGTCTTATATGCGAATGCATTCTAAAAATTTTGTATGTTTAAATTGTTTTTATTCTTTCCAGCCCGAGGACGTGCTGTGATTTACCAGGGGGGAATGTAGCACCCCGAGGGCTCGGCTGCTACAGGGGTATTGCACCTCAGACCAGAGGTGTGATATTCCACTCCCGGGTAAGGATGGAGTGTGGACCAGGACTCAGTAGCTGCATGCACCACACACACCCCATTTCCGAGGGACGGCTCAACGGTGCTCCCACGAGACAGAAGTGCAGGCACGACAGCATCTGTCCCTGGCTGGAGTGGGGAGGGGGAGGAAAACCCAGTGGTGTAGGAGCAGATAGGGGTGGGTCTCTGGGCATAGGTAGGAGCCCATTGGTTGCTAGTTACCTGGGCTCACACAGAGAGGGAGGTATATAAGGTGGGCACCATCTTAGGACAGGAGTCTGTTCAGTCAGGAGGAGAAGAGGAGAGGAGCTCAGCCAGAGAGGGCTGTCAGGGAGCTGTGGCTCAGTCTGGGCCCAGCTCCATGAGACAGGCCTGGAGTGGAGGCCCAGAGACACGAGAGAAGAAGGAACCCCATAGGCCCAGGAGATTGCGGGTGACGGGTTGGTAGAACAGGGTACCGGATCCCAAATTGGTGGAGGCGACTAATCCTCAGCCAAAGACCGGCGGTCGTGACTATATCTCGGTGCGACCCCTCACTACACCTACCAGGAAGGAACACCACATAGGGTCAGGGACGCAGAAATCAGCATACCAAGAGAAGGCCCGAGGCAGCCGGACAAATGTAGAGTCACTGGTGGGGCACGGCCAGAGAAGGGAAAAGAAGGGAGTTCTGTGCCACACTCCGGAGATACCTGGGGGTTGACCGAGCCCCTTGCCTGGTGGACGCAGCACGGCTTGGGCAGTCACTACCGGTACCGAAGTGACTAAGAATATAAAGAACTGTGAGTAAAGCATTTGAACTGCAATCCCAAGTCTCTGTGCTTCCTCGCCGTATCAGCACTATTAGTGCTGGGACGCTCGCACCATCACTCCCACCATTTACTACACTGCCCTGGGGCTGCACTCTTCCCGTGGGGAGTCACACTACCTAAGCTGCATTCACCATCAGCCCCAGTGGTCTGCCTTGCAGCGGCGGTCCGCACTGACCGCAATCCACGGGTGGCGTAGTCGGACCATTATCATACTAGAAAGACTGCCACTGAATTGACCACCCTGGGCACGGACCGGGTCATCGCCATGGAGACTACAACCCCCCCAGCGATCCGGCTCCGGGTATTCCCTGCACACACGTGCACGCACAACGCAGGCCCAGGGGGCGAGTCAGATACATGGGCATAACTATAGTGGATGCAAGGGTTGCAATCTCAACTAGGCCCCTGAACCCATCTGGTCCCAAAATGTCCATTTGGCATATGTAAGAAAACTAATCATCACATTTCCATTTGGATCTGCTCATGAAACATCTGTTTTACTCACCAGGTGCCACCATATTAATTTTATGGGCAGCACTGATGATGGATCATGACCAGAAACTCTGGTAGCCATAGGCTCTGTCTAGCCAGAGATACTAATGTGGCTGGGAAATATAGTGCTGCCCAGCAGTTTGGATGTGTGTGCGTGCTGTTCAACAAGAGTAATCAGTTTCATGCTGTGGCCAATAGAACAGCACCATACTGTACTTAAACTTCGGACTTACCGCTGGAGCCTCCAATTATAATTTATACTAGATCTGGTTCAGTCCACTCTTTCAGCTCTTCCTCAGTCTATTTGATTACCGTTTTTACCTTGGCCTGAGTTCTGCATATCCTTTAGCCTGATGATTCTGTTCCTGTTCCTTATCTCCTCGTATTGATGCGGCTTCCTGACCATCTTCTGCCAGCCCACTCCACCAGCCAGCAGCTACGCTGTGAACTCAACGCAGGGGCGCCTGTGTAAATCCAGATTCCTTTACAGGAATAAGGGGTGAAGGCCAGGGCAACCCCTGAGATCTGGTAGAAGGAGTGGCTAGTGCAAAGCGTGTCCGTGGAATCCCTACTAAGAGTTGGCAGTCTTCCACTGACAGTTCTGCACCTTAACACTAATACTTTTAAAAGTTATCCCAATGAATTAATGTTTCATTTGTATCAGCCAGTGGTAGCCAGCTTGTATTTATTAATCTTTTCCATCATGGCTAGATATAATTTATAGCATTTTTTTATTGAGATACTTTATTTCTCTGTAATTTAATCTCTTTCTACCTGCTATATTTATTTTAGTGACAATTACATACCTTACCTAATGATATTTTTCAGTATTCAAGTTTGTCAGCTATAAACATGTGGAGTATTGTTGACTTTTTGCACGTTTTCTTACAGTGCCGATGTTAACCAAACTCAGTACCTCACGTTCTATAATAAAAACTGAAGTATGACTTTTATTTTACGCAAACTTGTGGTGTATGTTCATCATTATATCGCTGTACTTCTCCACATTCTTCCTGAAATGTGGAGCTCAGCAGGGAATTCTTATAATCCTTGAAATGGCGATGGAGCATTTAATCACAACCACAATGATAATGAGCTTGTCAATTAAGCTGTATAAGCCCAGAACAGACTTACTGAGCTGTGAGAACCTCACTGAACCAATAATTCTGCCTTTATTATTTCCTCTCTTATTTTTAGCAAAAGGGATTGGAAGGGGCTTGCATATTTTAATATCTTCCACTATTATATCCTTCTTTTATATTGCTTAATTCCATTGGGGCACCAACACATTTTCTAGGTTTTCCAAGATGCCATATTGTTAAGGCTTGACAGAAAAAAGATAACTCTATTTTATAGTTCACCAGTTCCAGAATGTATTCGATTAGTAGTTTATAATCTGTGCACTGCTCACCTTATCATGTGTTTGTAGAATAAAATTGAATGCAAGACAAAGAAATGTGTGCACTGAAAAGTAAAGATAAAGTGCATTAATTATATCTAGCAGTAATTTCCGGTTATAAATTGCCTGGAAGAAAATGTGGAAAAAATTATGCTGCATCAGAGCCCCTAATGGTCCAGGATTTAGTATTGCTTATTTGCGTGACTGCTGAGAGGTATGCCTGTTTGCTACTCTGCCTCTATTAAGATTCATGGCTAAGGTGCAGACTTTAATTTTTGCCTGAAGTCAAAGAATACCCTGCTGCAACCGAACAGCTAGTACTAAGTTCTAAAGCCCCCAAAATGTCAAACCAAAATAAGAAAAATTGCCAATTAAAAAAAATATGCTGAAAGTCCTTATACATAAATGTCAGAAAGAGCTGCGAATAAGTTCTTATGTTGAGTACATCCAGTATACAAATAATACACACAGTGTAAACCCCATTTACCTGCTGTAACTATGGAGTAGCCTACTCTGGCACAAGTAGACAGCAGTACAGGTAAAGAGCAGTACCATACATATAGTACTGGTAGAGAGCAGTGCAATTATGTGTGATACAAGTGGCGAGCAGTACAATACATGAAGTTTGAATAGCGAACAATACACTACATGTAATAAAACTGGAAACTAATACAATATATGTAGTGCATGTAGAGACCGGTACTTTACATCGAGTACAGATGAGAAGTAGTACAGGACGTTGGGGACTGTTAGAAAGCAGTGCAATATACAGTTAGGTCCAAAAATATTTGGACAGTGACAGAAATTTTGGCATTTTAGTTGTTTACCAAAAAGTATTCAAGTTACAGTTATATAATCAGAATGGGCTTAAAGTGCAGACTTTAATTTGAGGGTATTCAGATCCTAATTGGAGTGAGGGAAAATGGTTTAGGAATTACAACTTTTTAATATGTAGTTGCCTCTTTTTAAAAGGACCAAAAGTAATTGGACAATAATCCCAAAAGCTCCTTAATGGGCTGCATGGGTTATTCCCTCATTAATCCATCATCAATTAAGCAGGTAAAATGTCTAGAGCTGATTCTAGGTGTTGTATCTGCATGTGGCAGATGATGCTGTGAATCCACAACATTCAGTCAAAAGAACTCTCAGTAAAAGAAAAATAGAACATCATAAGGCTGAAAAAATGAAGAAATCAATCAGGAAGATAGCAGGAATCTAAGGAGTAACCAAATCAATGGTTTTGTACACTCTGCAAAAAAGAGGGCACTGGTGAGCTTGGGAACTCCAAAAGGCCTGGAAATCCACAGAAGACAACAGTGGTGGATGATCGCAAAATCCTTTCCATGGTGAAGAAAACCCTTTCACTACATCCACCCAAGTGAAGAATACTGTCCTGGTAGTAGGTGTTTCAGTATCTAAGTCTACCATAAAGAGATGTCTTCATAAGAGCAAATATAAAGGGTTCATCACAAGGTGCAAACCATTAATCAGTCTTATAAATAGAAAGGCCATATTAGACGTTATAAAAAAAAACATCTAAATAAGCCAGCCCAGTTTGGTAAAGCATTTTTTGGACATATGAAACTAAGATCAACCTGTACCAGAATGATGGGAAGAAGAAAGTGTGGAGAAGACTTGGAACGGCTCAAGATCCAAAGCACACCACATCCTCTGTAAAACATGGTGGAGACAGTGTGATAGAATGGGCATGCATGGCTTCCAATGGAGCTGGGTTACTAGTGTTTATTGATGATGTGACCGAAGACGAAAGCAGCCAGATGAATTCTGAAGTGTACAGGGTGATACTTTCTGCTCAGATTCAACCAAATGCAGCAAGGTTGATTGGACGGTGCTTCACAGTACAGATGGACAATAACCCAAAACATACTGCAAAAGCAGCCCAGGAGATTTTTAAGGCAAAGAAGTGGAATATTCTGCAATGGTCGAGTTAATCGCCAGATCTCAACCACATCGAGCATGCATGTCACATGCTTATGACAAATCTTTAGGCGGAAAGACCCATAAACAAACAACAGAAGTCAGCTGCAGTAAAGGCCCGGCCAAGCATCACAAAGGTCAAAACCCCACATTTGGTGACGTCCATGGCTTCCAGACTTCAGGCAGACATTGCCTGCAAAAGATTCTCTACAAAGTATTAAAAATGAACATTTTATTTATGGTAAAGATAATTTGTCCAATTACTTTTGAGCTCCTAAAATAAGGAGGCTTTGTAGAAAAATGATTGCAATTCCTAAATGTTTCACAGAATATTTTTGTGCAACCTCTTTAATTAAACTAGAAAGTCTACAATTGATTGCATATCAGTTGTTTAATTTTAAATCAAAAGTAGTGGCATGCAGAGCCCAAATCATGAAGATACGGTCAATATCCAAATATTTCTGGACCTAACTGTATATATATATATGTATATATATATGTGTGTGTATATATATATATATATATATATATATATATATATGTGTGTGTTTTGGGGGTTATAAGGAGAATGTAATTAGTAGGGAAGGAGGACAAAGTAGTCATTATTAATCCATCAGTGGTTCCCACTTTTAGTGGATATCAAGATTGTTATGCACACGCCCGGACTGACTGGCGTGTGCGGGTGTTGTGGTTCCACTGGACCATGGACCGGAGAGTGCCTGGAGGGGCGTGACTAAGTATCTGGCCGATCCGACCAAGGTGGCACGACGGCATACGACGCCAGTGCACCAGGGAGAAACCGGGCAGAGGGACCAGGTGCTACTCCAGGTCAAATTCCGGACACGGGGGTTGACCCACACTGGGATTACTGGAACAGGCAGGTTAGGCTGGCACAGACTGGTGGATGTAAGCAAACACGGCAGGTATGCAGATGGGTGGATACAGGCGAGTATGCAGGCAGGGAGGTACTGGCCGAAAGGACGGGCTGGAGCACAGAAAGGTTAAGACCCAGTACAGACTGGGTCACAGAACCGCAGATGCGGTAGACAACCACAGCAGAGAGGGAACACCCGAAGTGGTGGGCAAGAACAGAGCAGGACGGGGCTGCAGGAGCAGCGAGCACAAGCAGGGCAGGACAGGACTGCCGGAGCAGCGGGCAGAAGCAGGGCAGGACAGGACTGCCGGAGCAGCGGGCAGAAGCAGGGCAGGACAGGACTGCCGGAGCAGCGGGCAGAAGCAGGGCAGGACAGGACTGCCGGAGCAGCGGGCAGAAGCAGGGCAGGACAGGACTGCCGGAGCAGCGGGCAGAAGCAGGGCAGGACAGGACTGCCGGAGCAGCGGGCAGAAGCAGGGCAGGACAGGACTGCCGGAGCAGCGGGCAGAAGCAGGGCAGGACAGGACTGCCGGAGCAGTGAGCAAAAGGGTCAGAGCGGAGCAAGGCTGCCGGAGCAGTGAGCAAAAGGGTCAGAGCGGAGCAAGGCTGCGGAGCAGTGAGCAAGGAGTCAGAGCAGGCTAGAACCGCCGGAGTGGTAAGCAAAGGAGTCAGAGCAGACTAGAACCGCCGGAGCGGTGAGCAAAGGAGTCAGAGCAGACTAGAACCGCCGGAGCGGTGAGCAAAGGAGTCAGAGCAGGCTAGAACCGCCGGAGCGGTAAGCAAAGGAGTCAGAGCAGGCTAGAACCGCCGGAGCGGTGAGCAAAGGAGTCAGAGCAGGCTAGAACCGCCGGAGCGGTGAGCAAAGGAGTCAGAGCAGGCTAGAACCGCCGGAGCGGTGAGCAAAGGAGTCAGAGCAGGCTAGAACCGCCGGAGCGGTGAGCAAAGGAGTCAGAGCAGGCAAGGCTGAGTAGGGGGGACAGGGCTCTGTTCACACAGAACAGACAGGAAGGGAAAGGCAGAGCCAGACACCCACAGGTTACTTGCAGAGAAGTAGCGATTTGACCACAAACTCACAAACGGGAGTACAGAGACAACAAGCAGGAGTTAGGTATGAGTTCAGACTCTGCAGAAAAAGGAAGGGAACGGACATAGAGGCAAAACAGGTAAAGGATAGGAGAGAGTTCAGACTGGAACTGAGTGTACGGAGGAGACCGACACTGCAGCGGAATACAGGAGCGGGTCTGGGAATACGGCCCCCAGAGAGGCAGGACGAACAGGCAAGGAGCGTGTTCAGACAGGACAGACAAGATACAGGAGCGGGTCTAGGTAATCGGCCCCTAGAAGGCGGGAGGAACAGGCTAGGAGCGTGTTCAGACAGGTCAGACAAGATACAGGAACGGGTCTAGGTAATCGGCCCCTAGAAGGCAGGAGGAACAGGCTAGGAGCGTGTTCAGACAGGCCTGGAAATACAGCCTCCAGGATAGGCAGACAAGAGAACACAGAACGGGACCTGGCACCTTCAGAGTGCAAGCACACACTGAATGAAACACTATGCTCAGGCAGGAATAGATGGGAGCAGCTGAGCTATATACCAGGTGACAGACAGCAATAGGCTGAGGACGCACAAGGGGTGTGACCCACAGCAGGTACAAAAAGCAGGAAGTGATCGGGCGCCGCCCTTAAGCAGCAGAAACAGACACAAACAGACAGCATGGAGGGAAGCCAGAGAGACATTCTGGACTGGAGATCAAGTGCGCGCTCTTGCACAGTGGGAGATGGACCACCATGCAAGGACGCCACCAGGTATGTTACAAAGATCCAATTAGTGCTCAGCAGACTATGCCCCATGTTCTGTCCAGTCTGTTTACTTCCCTCTTCACTAGCAAATCCAGGAATGTGGAGAGGTGATTAAAAAAAATGTCCATATCAGCCTGAGGCGCCCAGATAAGGAGTCATTCTAGTGGTAAATATGGCCCTCCCTTGTGATGAACAATATTGAGTCCAAAGAGCTACAATGAATTGGTTTCTTTGCTCAAGGTAGCTGATGTTGCTATACTCTTTTTGCTCGGCAATCTCTTAGTTCTACAGTAAGACATCCGACTTGATGTCCTGACACAGTTTTGTTGCCCTTTATGGGCCTTATTTTTCTCTTTCTTAATAAACAAAAGTAGGGTGCTTTGCCACGTAGACATTGTTTCAGCTAAATCATCTCAACAGAGCCTTTACTGAGGCACAAGCAATCTATGTGTCTAATAAGCACTCTTTATGGTGCCGTATTGGTACCATACTGCAGCCCCTACAACTTAGGCACACAAATAACAATAAGAATGTTGAAAAAAAAATTATAGGAGTCCCATTGAGGCTGTGTGCCCACGTAGCATTTTTCAAGCGTATATGCTGCGGAATTTCCGCAGCGTAAACGCTTGAAAAACGCATGTATATCCGCACCCCATGGTCCCCAATGGGATTCCGCAAGTTCTATGCACATGCTGCGGATTTTTCCGCAGCGTTTATGCCGCGTTCAAAAATCCGCAGCATGTCATTTAATTTTGCGTTTCCGCAAGCGGAATTGCCTTTGTCCAATGCATAAAAAACGCAAGGCAATTCCGCATGTGGAAAACGCGTGATAAACGCGCGAAAAATGCGCGATAAACGCGTGCGGAATTCCGCATGCGCTTTTCCGGGAGAGGACTTGCATTTATGCAGCAGAAATTTTCTGCTTCATAAATGCAACGTGGGCACATAGCCTCAAAGTGCATTTTTAAGCAGATTAGGACTTTTTATTGACTAGATACAAAATGGTATGATGGGTTGTGAGCCCTTACTTTAGAAAAATATATTTAAGATGTATCTAAAGTTAAAAAAAAAAAAAAAATTGACAGGTACGATTTAAGAAGAGTGCTTTGTTGAGACTTGCTGTCTCAAGTTATTGATTGTAGGTTTTCCCTTCCTAGATCATAACGTGACAGGAATTAGAAGTGCTTAGATGAGGATCTAGAGACCTCACAAGTTATGAAATTCATTCTGTTTCACATACAAGACAAATATTAGTTTCATTCGCTCCAAAAATAATTTAGTTTTATTAAAATAAAAGTGATTTGTTTTATATACCAAGATTTCTGTTTTATTCTTTTTTATTGCACTTGTCTGTCAATATATTCTGTTTTCAGCTTAATGTAAATCAAAGTTCAGTTTCCACTAGTAAAAAAAGTAAAAACTTCTATTTTTCCTAAAGACTAGAATCCACTGGAATAATTTTTTACTTGAACTTTCTAGTATTCATCCCATGCTACACCTAGGTTCTTGAATTCTTTGCCCTTAAATGATCACTATCATTTCAACAAGCTTTGCATAAATATATATAAGAAACTTTGTAATATAATGTTTATTTACTCCACTTTTGAGCCACTTCTTTCCCTCATGAATGTGTCAGGTTATAAAATATATTAAACTCTATTGACAGAAGAGATAGAAGGAGAAGTGAGGAGTACTTAACACAGTGACAGACAGGCAGATCGAGATGCATCTACAAGAAATTATTTTTTTTCCTTCAGGCTAATTTAACAGTCACACAGCTGAGTACTTCTATACATTATCTTACATGGTGCTTCTTCTGTGTGTTATAGTGAAAGAAAAGCAGGAATCCATCTCTCTGTGCGTGCTGGTTAAGGGAGACAACATAGCCGCTAGTCTCCACCTCCCAGCTCCGAGACAACTTCAAATTAGAGAGAAAATCTGCAGGGGGGAAAACTGTTGAAAAATGCAAAATACAAGTCCTACAATGACCAGTTATAGTGCTATTCCTCATATACAAACACATGACGGTTTATTCTGAAAAGTCACCTGAACTGACAAGTAGGCTTTAAGTAACTAGTTGAAAACATTTCTAATTTTAAATGAGAACTTTCAAGAGTAGTGTTATATTCATAATTCAGCTGTAGTCAGAGCCAAAACCTACAAACCTGGCACTGCTTTTCAAACTGATCTATTTACCCTTTTTTTACTTTAATATTTTTTTTAGTTTCAAATAATTTTATTTCTTTTTACTAAAGAAGAAGTCTCAGAAAAAAATTTTATTCTGCAATCCATCCTAATTAGTTATATAATGGTGTGTAAATGAAATAAAATGCTGACCAATTGCCATTTTCATTGGTTTCCTGCACCATTCCAGTCCTCTTCTAGCCCACGTGACCTTTCTGCAGCTTTCCTAGCGTACACAGCTTTCCCACTGTTAAGCCCCCATCTCACATAGCGAGATCGCTAGCGAGATCGCTGCTGTGTCACGGTTTTGGTGACGCAACAGCAACCTCACCAGCGATGTCGCTATGTGTGACACTTTGCAGCGATCAGGCCCCTGCTGTGAGGTCGCTGATTGCTGCAAAGTGTCCTGGACCATTGTTTGGTCGTTGCCTTCCCGCTGGTCAGCACACATCGCTGTGTGTGACCAGCGGGAGCAGCGATCAGGCTGGTAACCATGATAAACAGCGGGTTACTAGGGGCACACGCGCACCTAGTAACCCGTTGTTTATCATGGTTACGAGCCTGCTAAAGTGAGCGGTAACCTCCCGCTCACCGTAGCAGAGTGGTAACCATGATAAACAATGGGTTACTAGGTGCGCGTGTGCCCCTAGTAACCCGATGTTTATCATGGTTACCAGCTTGCTCCTGCTTCAGCAGGCTGGTAACCGGAGCAGGACATCGTGGAAAGATTCTTTCCACGATGTCGCTGCTCCCCTGATCGTTGGTGAGCCTGCCTGTTTGACAGCTCACCAGCGACCACATAGCGACGCAGCAACGATCCCTGACAGATCGTATCGTTGTCGGGATCGTTGCAGCGTCGCTAAGTGTGACGGGGCCTTTAGTCCACGAGACTCAGAATGAGGCTCCATAGACACATTGAGAAAGTGACTTTTGGTCCACACACAAACCCCTGTGTGAGCCAGTTAGCCTGATAGCAGGTCTCATAGACCATAAGGGGGTTGGAGCTGCGTCGTAAACCCTGAGAAGACTGCAAGGGTAAGTATTTTAATACACTTACACACCATTACATACTTAATTAGGACCAATTACAGAATACAAATTTTGCTAAGACTTCTTCTTTAAACTACGTTCTAATATTGCATTAACAAATTCTGCAGCTCTGTACAGATTTTGCCGTATTCCCCATAGGGGCTCGAAATCTAATTTTAAGCCCATATTGGGGCCCTCATATAGTAGGCCAAAAAACCTTTCAGTATTGCAGAGCTAACCGTTGAGACAATGTTCCTTAGGGTTCGCTCACATTTGTGTATAAAATCGGCGAGTGAAATGTGATAAAAAATCGCCTTGCACCAGCAATAATCTTATTCAGTTAGGCAGTGTTCTTCTGCGAGTTTTTCCTCACCTGGAATTGGGGTGAGGAAAAAATCATAGCAAGACTCACCAATGCAAGTCAATCAGTGTGAGAAAAAAATCGCACAGCTCACGGACCATAGGTGTGCCGTGCGATTTTTATGCATCCATCTCATAGGAAACCTGACATTTCATCAGCCGAGAACAGTAAATTTACAGCGTGAACCATCAGAATAGAATAGATAAATAGAAAGATGTCATTGAAATATATAATTAGTGCAGTGCTTGTGTAGTTTACTGTACATATATTTAGCTAATAAATAAAAGAAAAAAATGGCGTGGGGTCCTCCTTATTTTTATTAACTAGGTGAGGGAAAGCAGACAGCTGAGTGCTGGCCTTAATAGACTGGGAAAGGGGCAATAAACATGGAGCTTTCCAGGCTATTAATATCAGCTCACAGCTGTCTACTTAGCCTTTACTGGTTATTAAAAAGGAGGGACCCCAAAATAATGATGTGGTGTCCCCCCTATTTTTAATAACCAGCAAAGGCTAAACCGACAGCTGTGGGCTGATATTAATAGCCTGGGAAGGGGCCATGGATATTGCCCCCCTAACTGACTAATAACACCAGCCCTCAGCCGCCCTAGAAATAGCGCATCCATTAGATACGCCAATTCTTGGACCTTAGCCTCTGCTCTTCCCGCTTGCCCTGTTGCGTTGGCAAGTGGGATAATGTTTTTGGGGTTGATGTCCGCTTTGTAACATCAAGCCCAGGGATTAGTAATGGAGAAGCGTCTATAAGACACCCCCATTACTAACACGGTAAGTTTAAAGCAAAAGACAAACACAGAGAAAAGTCCTTTATTTGTAGAAAGCACTCCTCGACCCTATTTTACCCATTTATTACCCTTAACAAAGCAAATGTTCCAGTGGGGTCCTCTGTAAATCCATCCCTCTTCCCACAACAATCTCCAACTCTGCTACATCCGAATGGTGTGTTGAGCGATGACATAAATAATGAGACCACTCAGCACGCCAGCCGGAACACACTGATAGTAACGTGAGAACACGCTTGCAGTGATGTTAGTATGGTGACCGAAGTTCATCAGCTATGAACTGCAGTAACCTTACTGGCGTCAGCGCTCACAGCATGAGAAATTTCCATTGGATATGAACTGTTATAAGCTTAGTGACGTCACCGCTTGTCACTGCAGGCGCGTTCTTACTCTACTGTTAGTGTCATTGACATATTTCTTTCTCTCTCTCTATCTATATGTATATATAATATAAAATTGTTTTATTAGTTAGAAAACTAGCTTGAAATGACAGAGAATTACAGTATGTAACAGCTGAAGTTAAAAACGCATTGCATACGGATTGCATACGCATGTCATACGGATGCTAGGTGAGGAAAAAAAGTACACTCTCATAGCACTCGCAAGACATATGGATGCTAGGTGAGAAAAAAAAAACCATGACACTCGCCTGACACTCTCCAACTTTTCTGGCTGAGAATCTCAGCTACTTTATATATGCAGATGTGATCGTACCCTTAGGCCATAATCAGACGAGTGTATTCAAAATCGTGATTTGTCATCCAGAAAAAAAACTATTTTTTTATCTGTATTGTCATCTATGTGCAATCCAGGTCATTTTTTCATCCTTATGCAATCCATATTTTTGTTTTTTGCAGCTGTATGACATCCGTTTGGCATTCATTTTTACAAGCAATTTAATAAATAATTAAAGGTAAATATAGTTTGCTGTGTTTAATAAATGTAATGGATCTGTGAAAGTTGCATGACATATGGATGAAAACCCATATATGATTTTTTTTCACACCTTTTGACTTATAATAGGCAGGTCTGATCCACAAAATGGATCAAAGTAGTGCATGCTGCAACTTTTTTGCACATGGACCATCAGCCATGAAGTAAATTAAATAAGTTGTTCAGTACTTTAGATTACCCCCCCCCCCATGTATCCCCCGGGGCCCCTAAGGATTTTTGTAATTAGCTATCCTTGGCCGCTCACAGGCATCACGTGACCCTGCGCTGACATCACGACAAGTGAGGCGTGACTTAGCGCTGGGGTCCCCGTGGTGGCTGCTGGGTTGTGGGCGGAGTTACCCCCCGCGTCACACCCAGCATCCACCTCGTGCTTTCCCAATGAATGGGGAGAGGGAAAGCGCGCAGTGGATGCCGGGTGTGACCCGGAGGGGTAACCCCGCCCACAGCCTGACATCCACTGTGAAACACAGAAGACAGAGACCACCAGCTGCTGCCAGCACTTGGTGTGACGTCAGCAGATGTCAGAGCCGGCTGCAGCTGGGGGTCACGTGATGCCTGTGAGCGGCCAGTGATGTAGTGTGGAAAAACACACTACAGGCTTATCCCACTTTGATGTAATGTCCTTAAAACAAGTCAAAATGAGGCTCAGTATTGTGTGTGGCCTCCATGTTCCTGTATGACCTCCCTACAATGCCTGGGCATGCTCCTGAAGAGGTTGCGGATGGTCTCCTGTGGGATCTCCTCCCAGACCTGGACTAAAGCATCCGCCAACTCCTGGACAGTCTGTGGTGCAAAGTGACGTTGGTGGATGGAGTGAGACATGATGTCCCAGATGTGCTCAATCGGATTCAGGTCTGGGGAATGGGCGGGCCAGTCCATAGCTTCAATGCCTTCATCTTGCAGGAAATGCTAACACACTCCAGCCACATGAGGTCTGACATTATCCTGCATTAGGAGGAACCCAGGGCCAACCGCAACAGCATGTGGTCTCACAAGGGGTCTGAGGATCTCATCTCAGTACCTAATGGCAGTCAGGCTACCTCTGGCGAGCACATGGAGGGCTGTGCGGCCCTCCAAAGAAATGCCACTCCACACCATTACAGACCCACTGCCAAACCGGTCATGCTGAAGGATGTTGCAGGCAGCAGATCACTCTCCACGGCGTCTCCAGACTCTGTCACGTCTGTCACATGTGCTCAGTGTGAACCTGCTTTCATCTGTGAAGAGCACAGGGCGCCAGTGGCGACTTTGCCAATCCTGGTGTTCTGTGGCAAATGCCAAGCGTCCTGCACGGTGTTGGGCTGTGAACACAACTCCCATCTGTGGACGTCGGGCCCTCATACCACCCTCATGGAGTCGGTTTCTAACTGTTTATGCAGACATCTGCACATTTGTGACCAGCTGGAGGTCATTTGGCAGTGCTCCTCCTGTTCCTCCTTGCACAAAGGCGGAGGTAGCAGTCCTGCTGCTGGGTTGTTGCCCTCCTACAGCCCCCTCCACGTCTCCTGGTGTACTGACCTGTCTTTTGGTAGCTCTTCCAGCCTCTGGACACCACACTGACAGACACAGCAAACCTTCTTGCCACAGCTCGCATTGATGTGCTATCCTGGATGAGCTGCACTTCCTGAGCAAATTCTGTGGGTTGTAGAGTCCGTCTCATTCTACCACGAGTGTGAAAGCACAACCAACATTCAAAAGTGACCAAAACATCAGCCAGAAAGCATTGGTACTGAGATGTGGTCTGTGGTCCCCACCTGCAGAACCGCTCCTTTATTGAGGGTGTCTTGATAATCTTGAAAATTGCCAATAATTTCCATCTATTGTCTATTCCATTTGCACAACAGCATGTGAAATTGATTGTCAATCAGTGTTGCTTCCTAAGTGGACAGTTTGATTTCACAGAAGTTTGATTTACTTGGAGTTATATTCTGTTGTTTAAGTGTTCCCTTTATTTTTTTGAGCAGTATATATATATATATATATACATATATATATATATATACATGTGTATATATATATATATATATATATATATATATATGCACACACACATACACTTACACACAATCTGTAGCCATAAAAGGAAAATGTGGCCTAAGGGAGGTTGCTTTACAAACAATAGAATTACTTAGTCAAACAGTACAGATACAGAATAAATATTTACTTACAGTGACCACTTAAGTCTTATCTTATTTGTTTTCTGTTGTTTCTTCTCCATCTGGTAAGACCATCATGTCGACATCTTCCAGCCACAACTCGTAACACTGATCACCGCAGCCCTGAAAATAATAGTCACATATATTGTATAAATACGTTTGTCTCCATAATAAAAAAAAAAAAACACACTGCGCCCCTGAATACAAATATGTACTACATTAATATACTATTAGTCACGCACCATTCAAAATATGTGGCACTGTGCCCGCCATTAGCTATAATTTTTGCTGCCCAATAAATATAAATTAATATAAATTAATTGGTTACTGTGACTCTCCCCCCCACACTCCATTTGAAGGCTATGTGCACATGTTGCATTTTTGTTGCAGTTTTACTGCAGATTTGTTGTGCAAAATATGCAGCATTTTACAGGAAAAAGTAAATGAGATTTCTGAAGTCACATGCACATGTTGCTTATTTTTCCCTTGCAGATTTGTAGCAGATAATGTTCCCCATCCTGGGCCCCTTCCAGTAATAATGTCCTCCATCATGGACTTCTTCTTGGGATGTCTCTCAACCTGGCCTCTTTCTTGGTATAATGTCACCCATTCAGTTACAATGTGCCCCATTCTGATCCCATTCAAGGGTTAATGTGCTTCATCCTTGTCCCCTTCATGGGTTAATGTTCTCCTTCATGGGCCCCTTCCTGGTATAAGGCTCTATTCTTCTCCAAAAAAACGCAACTTCCCCCTTAACTTATTCTCACCTTCCCCCATGCTCCCACACCACGCAGGATCCTCTTCAACAGCCGGCGCAGGAGCCGGCAGCTATGTTCGGCATCTGCGCCATGGTGCATGACGTCACTGCCATGTGGCCCCATTCACAGACATGCCGATGTCAGCTGCCAGCCTCTGATTGGCCGATGGCATATATTGCAGCACAGGGAGCTGGTGGATCCCCTTTTCGCAATGCATTTTAGCTGGATGTGCACCCTTGGCATAGTCACTGGTGTCGGTGGACTCCCCTCCACCTCTGGGCCCCGGTACAGCTGCACCTGCGATATGTCCTCCCCTGGCTGCTTACTGCTGCCACAGTAATGTTCTACTTGTTCTTAAAAATGTACTACACATCCGCAAGACTGTAGCAGATGCGTTGACCTTCCTAGCCAGATGCACTGTGGACGGAAGTTAGGCAGAGCCAACTAACTTGCCGTGACCACCTGCCCATCTAGAGACTCTTACCCTGCTGTCACTTGCCGTGACCATCCGCCTGTCAAGAGACTGTCCCCGTCACTTGCCGTGACTTCCTGCCCCTTCTACCCAGAGACTGTCCCTGTCACTTGTCGTGACTACCTGCCCGCCTTCCCTGGGAGCCACCCGCTTCCTTACAAGGACTGCCCCTTTGTATAGTTGCTCAGAGGTTCCACCTCCCAGACCCGTTACAGTTTGCTCGGGCCATGGAACCCGGTGGCACCCAAGCTCCCTCGCTCTCGGACCTATGCCATGAACTGTCCCGTCAGAGGTCCCAACAGGAGTCCATCCTGAGCCACCTGCGTAGTGTTAACTCCCGCCTGGACACACTGACTACATCTTCGGGACCGGCTTCCAGTCGCACGACTCCTACCCCGGCAGCGCCGCTGCCCATCAATTCCATGGCATCTCTTCCCGGTCCCCGCCTCACCGCCCTGCCTCGTTTTGGCGGAGATCCCGGTCAGGCACGGGGCTTCATTAACCTGTGCACTCTGCACTTCGAACTGTTGGCACACCAGTTTTCCGCCGACCGAGCCAAAGTAGCCTTCATCATGTCCCATCTCACGGGGGAGGCGCTGGCTTGGCTAAATCCTCTATGGGAGAGAGGAGACCCCCTGGTGTCCAATCTGCCAGCCTTTCTCTCGGCCTTCCGGAAGGTCTTCGACGAACCAGGACGGAGGACCTCATCCGCCTCATCTCTGCTACGCCTCCGCCAAGGAAGTCTCACCGTGGGCCAATATGCCATACGGTTCCGTACCCTTGCTTCGGAGCTTGCCTGGGATAACGACTCCCTGGTGTCCGTCTTCTGGGAGGGTCTGTCCGGCCGTATTAAAGATGAACTCACCGGTCGGGACATTCCTACCACTCTCGACGACTTGATTACACTTGCCACCCGGATTGACATCCGGTTCCAGGAGCGCACCAAATAGGTCACCCGTGAGAGGAGGTTTCCATGCCTTGCCCCTACCTTCCAGAGATCCGTCACTTCCTCCGTTACTCCTCCGGCGCACTCACCCGAGCCTATGCAGGTCGACCAGACCAAGATGGTCAAGACCCGTCAGGAATTACGCCGTGCCGAGGGGAGCTGCTTCTACTGTGGCAGTAAGGAGCACCGGATCCGTTCCTGCCTGGAGAGGTCGGGAAATGCCTGTGTCTAGGATCGCTCAGATAGGTCACCCTAGACAGAAATAAACCCTCTCCATCTCTAATGCTGTCGGTCTCTATCATCTGCGAGGAGAACCGTTATTTTGAACTGGCTCAACTTGACTCTGGAGCTGCCGGAAATCTCATTTCTCAGTCCCTGGTAGAGAAATACCGCATTCCCACCAAACCTCTGGCTGTACCCTTATCTGTCGCCGCCGTGGATGGGGGCCTCTTACCACATCCCATCCAACTCATCACTGAATCCATAACTCTGCAGGTGGGAATGCTGCACTCTGAGAGCATCTGCTTCCATGTTCTGCCTGGACTCTCTCACGCCCTCTTGCTAGGCCTACCTTGGCTCCAGAAACACGCACCCATGCTTGATTGGCAGACCGGAGAAGTTCTTCGCTGGGGACAGGACTGCCATAAGACTTGTTTAGTTCCCGTTCATCCTGCTCGTCCTTCTCCTACCCCAGCCAATCTACCCGGCCTACCGGCTCCCTATTGGTCTTTTGCGGACGTCTTTAATAAAAGAGAAGCAGAGACATTACCCCCTCATAGACCATACGACTGCCCAATTGACCTGATGCCCGGCGCTACTCCTCCCCATGGGCGTATTTACCCTTTGTCCGCTGCTGAGACCCGGTCCATGTCTGAATATATTGAGGAGAATCTGGCCCGGGGATTTATCTGGAAATCTACCTCCCCTGCGGGAGAAGGCTTCTTCTTCGTCAAAAAGAAGGATGGCTCACTCCGTCCCTGTATAGACTATAGAGGACTTAACCAGATCACAGTGAAGAATAAATACCCCCTTCCGCTCATTCCTGAATTATTTGACCGTCTGAGGGGGGCTAGAATCTTCACCAAGCTGGACCTCCATGGGGCGTATAATCTGGTCCGTATCCTTCAGGGGGATGAATGGAAGACGGCATTCAACACCCAGGATGGCCACTATGAATATCTTGTAATGCCCTTCGGTCTCTGTAATGCTCCCGCCGTCTTTCAAGAGTTGGCCAATGACATCTTCCGTGACCTTCTCTACTCTTGCGTGGTGGTGTACCTGGACGACATCTTGGTCTTCTCTCCGGATCTTCTCACTCACCGGAGGGACGTTCGTCAGGTCCTGCTCAGGCTCAGGCAGAACCACCTCTACGCTAAATATGAGAAGTGTCTCTTTGAGCTGACCTCGCTTCCGTTTCTGGGCTACATAATCTCTCAGACTGGCCTACAAATGGACCCTGAGAAACTGTCTGTCATCAAGAAGTGGCCCCGACCAGAGGGGTTGAAGACTATTCAGCGGTTCCTGGGCTT
Organism: Phyllobates terribilis; assembly: GCF_046119375.1. Classification (NCBI taxonomy): domain Eukaryota; kingdom Metazoa; phylum Chordata; class Amphibia; order Anura; family Dendrobatidae; genus Phyllobates; species Phyllobates terribilis. Next base: position 297,363,575 of record NW_027362762.1, read on the forward strand.
CGCCAACTACTACCGCCTCTTCATTCCGCACTTCTCTTCCCGGACTGCCCCTATCTCGGCGCTCACCGGTAAGGGTTCTAATCCCAGAGAATGGTCGCTCGAAGCAGAGGAGGCCTTCCTTTCCTTAAAACGAGCTTTTTCCTCCGCCCCTGTGCTGCATCGTCCGGACGGCAACAAACAATTCTTTCTAGAAGTCGACGCTTCGTCCTCCGGAGCCGGAGCAGTACTTACCCAAAAGTCGTCTTCCAGAAGAATGGTAACTTGGGGCTTCTTCTCCAAACTCTTCTCCTCTTCTGAGCGCAATTATTCTGTAGGAGACAGAGAATTGTTGGCCATTCAGCTGGCACTGGAGGAGTGGCGTTACCTGCTCGAGGGGGCTCTTCACCCGGTAATAATTTACACGGACCACAAGAACTTGGCTTACCTCCAGAGTGCCCAGAGACTTAACCCGCGCCAAGCCCGGTGGTCCTTGTTCTTCGCCCGCTTTAATTTCATTCTTCATTTTCGCCCAGCTGACAAAAACATCAAAGCTGATGCCTTATCCCGATCCTTTTTGGTCTCTGATCTTGAGGAGGAGCCTAAACACATCATCGACCCCGCCAAAGTAATGCAGGTGGCCCCCGTGAATCTAAATCGTCTTCCACCCGGTAAGACGTTCGTAACTGTTCCTGATGGTGAGAAGGTTCTACACTGGGGACACTCGTCCAAGCTAGCTGTCCACGCTGGTCAGAAAAAGACCCTAAAGCTTATTTCCCGGCATTACTGGTGGCCTACCCTGCACAAGGACGTAATAGACTTTGTTTCAGCCTGTGAGTCCTGCGCCCGCAACAAGGTTCCGAGACATCTGCCAGCCGGCCGTCTCCTTCCTCTTCCTGTACCTGCTGCCCCGTGGCAGCATATAGCTATGGACTTTATAACGGACCTCCCTGTCTCTGCCGGTTGTACGGTCATATGGGTGGTCGCTGACCGCTTTTCCAAAATGGCTCACTTTATTCCCGTACCGGGTCTCCTGTCTGCATCAGAGTTAGATAAAGACTTTATCTGTCTTCATGGTCTTCCTCTCCACATCGTATCCGACCGAGGGGTTCAGTTCACCTCTCGTTTTTGGCGAGCCATGTGTAAACTGCTGGGGGTCACCTTGGACTTTTCTTCTGCTTATCACCCACAGTCCAATGGCCAAGTAGAACGGATCAACCAAATTTTAACCAGTTACCTCCGGCACTTTATTAATGCTCACCATTCCGACTGGGTGGACCTTTTACCGTGGGCCGAATTTTCTTACAATAATCACGAGAGCGAATCTTCCTCCAAATCCCCATTTTTTGTAGTCTTCGGTCAGCATCCTCGGATCCCGTTTCCCGTCTCCGCCTCAGTGGACAATCCGGCTGCGGAATCTCTCGTTAACGAATTTTCCTCCATTTGGGAAAGTACCAGATCCGCACTTCTTCAGTCATCCGAGCGGATGAAAAAACAGGCTGACAAGAGACCTCTGGATCCACCACAATTCCGTCCTGGAGATAAGGTCTGGCTCTCGTCCAAATATGTCCGGCTCAAGATTCCTTCCTACAAGTTAGGGCCTCGGTTCATCGGCCCACTGGAAGTTATCAAACAAATCAACCCGGTGGCCTATAAATTGAAACTCCCGGCCAATTTACGGATTCCTAACTCCTTCCATGTATCTCTACTCAAACCCGTGATACTTAAATCTTTTTCCAAGTCTACAGGTACGCCTCCTGCTCCGGTTTCCGCTGAAAACGAGTTTGAGGTAGAGAACATTCTGGCCACAAAAAGGGTAAGAGGAAGAACCTTTTTTCTAGTGGATTGGAAGGGGTTTGGTCCTGAGGAGAGAACATGGGAGCCCCGGGAGAACATCCATGCCCCGCTCATCCTTGATAAATTTCTGTCTGGCCTAAAAAAGGGGGAGCCTAAAGGGGGGGGTACTGTAGCATTGGCGTCCCTGCCTCCTGCTAGGCAGGGATGCCGTTCCCCTCACCTCTCCGCTCCGTGCCCAGCGTCTTCCTCCCTCTCTGCTGGCAGCGCGCGCTGCTTCCCGGCCTCTGTGTTTAGGGTGCGCGCGCGCTCCTCCTCTCTTAAAGGGGCCGCGCGCGCCGTCTTAAGGAGTCCCCGGCCAATGGCCGGAGGACCTCACCATATATAAGGCACCTCCTCCAAAATGGAGGTGCCCGAGCAATGTTGTTGCAAAGCCTTTCAACTCTGCTTCAGCCCTCAGGTCCCGTTACCAGTTACCTGCCAGTCACCTGCCAGATTCCTGCTTGATACCTGCCTGATACCTGCCTGATATCTGCTTACCTGCTTGCTATCCTGTGGTCCGACAGTCTGCCTACCAGCACCTGCCAGTCTGTCTATGGATCAGTCCGCCTGCGGACCAGAAAGTACCTGCCAGATACCTGCCTGCCTGTCCAGAGACTCTTACTCGCTCACCTGGGAGCGCTCACCTGCTACCTGCCTGCTAGCCTACCTGGAGGCTTAGCCGTCGCTTGCTGTGACCACCTGCCTGTCCAGAGACTCTTACTCGCTCACTTGGGAGCGCTTACCTGCTACGTACCTGCTAGCCTACCTGGAGGCTTAGCCGTCACTCGCTGTGACCACCTGCCTGTCCAGAGACTCTTGCCCGCTCACCTAGGAGCGCTCACCTGCTACCTGCCTGCTAGCCTACCTGGAGGCTCTGCCGTCACTTGCCGTGACCACCTGCCTGTCCAGAGACTCTTGCCCGCTCACCTGGGAGCGCTCACCTGCTACCTGCCTGCTAGCCTGCCTGGAGGCCCTGCCGTCACTTGCCGTGACCACCTGCCTGTCCAGAGACTCTTGCCTGCTCACCTGGGAGCGCTCACCTGCTACCTGCCTGCTAGCCTATCTAGAGACTCTTCCCTGCTGTCACTTGCCGTGACCACCTGCCCGTCTAGAGACTCTTTCCCTGCTGTCACTTGCCGTGACCACCTGCCCGTCTAGAGACTCTTACCCTGCTGTCACTTGCCGTGACCATCCGCCTGTCAAGAGACTGTCCCCGTCACTTGCCGTGACTTCCTGCCCCTTCTACCCAGAGACTGTCCTTGTCACTTGCCGTGACTACCTGCCTGCCTTCCCTGGGAGCCACCCGCTTCCTTACAAGGACTGCCCCTTTGTATAGTTGCTCAGAGGTTCCACTTCCCAGACCCGTTACAATTACCATGTAAAGAATGTCTTTAGGTTCAATCAGGTCATCTGCGTTTTTGTTTAGCACAGTTGGATTCAGTGTATTTGTCATTGCAGAATTATTAAGTGCTTGCCATCTTGTGGTAATAAAATGTATTGTATATTGCTTCAGAACAAACTGGATGAAACTACTGGTATGTTTTCTAATAGCCATGCATGTACTTGATTCCTAATATTTGAAGTGCCAAATCCATAGTGCGAAGACCCACAAAACAAACTGTAATAATGATCTTCATTCCTGGTGGTGAGTTCATCTGTTCACTTGGTAATCTGTGCACATAGTATGAACGCACATCCCTAGACTGAATTTTCTTTGCAAAGTAACTATAGAAGAGCTAAAAGATTTTCAGGACCCTGGTTCAGCTACAATAGAATGCACCCCCATGGTCCTCCATACAATGTAATGCACCCCCTATGATGATCCATACAATATAATGCACCCCCCATGGTCCTCCATACAATATAATGCACCCCCCATGATCTTCCATACAATATAATTCTTTCCCCATAGTCCTCCATACAACATAATGCACCCCCCATGATCTTCCATACAATGTAATTCTTTCCCCATAGTCCTCCATACAACATAATGCACCCCCCATGATCCTCCATACAATATAATGCACCCCCCATGGTCTTCCATATAATATAATTCTCTCCCCATGGTCCTCCTTACAACATAATGCACCACGCACGGTCCTCCATACAATATAATGCACCCCCTTGGTCCTCCATACAATATAGTGCAGCCCCATGGTCCTCCATGCAATATATTTCACCCCCCATGGTCCTCCATACAATATAATGCTCTTCTCATGGTCCTCCATACAACATAATGCACCCCCATGGTCCTTCATACAATATAATTCACTCCTATATTCCTATATCACTTATATTCTATGGAGGATCATGGGGAGTGCATTATATTGTATGGGGGTACATTATATTGTATGGAGTACCATGGGGAGTGCATTATATTGTGTGGGGGTTCATTATATTGTATGGAGGACCATGAGGAGTGCATTATATTGTATGGAGGACCATAGGGACTGCATTATATTCTATGGAGGACTATGGGGGTGCATTATATTCTATGGAGGACCATGGGGAGTGCATTATTTTGTATGGGGTGCATTATATTGTATGGGGAACCATGGGGGTGCATTATATTGTATGGGGGGTTTATTATATTTTATGGAGGACCATGGGGAAAGCATTATATTGTATGGAGGATCACAGGGAGAGCATTATATTGTATGGAGGACCATGACGAGAGCATTATATTGGAAGGAAAACCATGGTGAGTGCATTATATTGTATGGAGAACCATGGGGAGTGCATTATATTCTATGGAGAACCATGGGGAATGCATTATACTATATAGAGGATTATGGGGGCGCATTATACTATATGGAGGACTATATAGGGTCCATTATACTATATGGATGGCTGTGTGGGACCATTATAATATGTGGAAGCCATTATACTGTATGCACGCAATTATACAGTGTGAAGGTTTGTGCTGGGTCTATCATACTGTGTGTGGGCCATTATACTGTTTGGAGGGCTCGTGAGGGGTCATTATACTGCATGGAGGGCTGTGTGGGGGTCACAGTTGGAGATCATACTGTGTTGGTGTCACCGTACTTTGCCTTGGGAGTTGAGGTGGGGTACAGTCGGGTCATTATGCGATGCATGTGGAGGCTAATGTGGAAGATTTCACTATGGGGGTATTGTACTACAATTATTTGATTTATTCATTTTTTGGGGGGTGGGGGGGCTAATTAGAACTTTTGCTATGGGGCCCTATGATGTCTATGTACACCCCTGATCAGACTCCTTTTACTTCACCATGCACCCAAGACTGATGTTAACAAGGTTGGTCTTGATAAATCGGGGCCTTTATCACTTCTTGATTGACAGCGCTCAAGCTTGAACTCCGTCAGTAGCTCTGCACCTCCGCACGGACTATGCAGCCAAGCTCACTTGGTGTCATTGCTGACTCTCATTGTTTGCTTAGTTCTGCTGCTGCTTGGTACTGTTCTTCAGACAGGAGCCAGCGATAAGAGCCTGCAATGTGAGCATGGATTGACTCCTGCAGTGACTGTGCTGAGCTGCAGAGATGTTGATTTATGCTCAGGCAGCACTCCCTTTAGGGTGTCAATCAAGTTATGAGTGCAAATTGAGAAGACATAGCGGTGCACTGAGCCCTTGGCCACGCCAATGGTGCACCGAAGCCCACTACAGGTATGAATTTTACACAGGCTAAGTCCCCTTCATACCTTTTATAAGTGGTTTAATTAGCATTTTGTGGGTAACAGACTGCCTATTAAGCCATAAATACAATATAAAAAACCAACACAGCTAATGCAGGATGCCCTTTCTGAAGTGGGGCAGCACAGATTAACCACATTGCCCCTACCCTATGGACAGTGTGGAGCATAGGTTCTCCTTCTCCAAAGACCCTACAATATCAGAAAAACAAGGTGCTGGCCCAGTTAGCACATTGCAATTCTCTTCCTCAAAGGACGAGAAAAAATGGGTGAAGACGTTGTGTGTGTGGATATGGGAATTAAGAGGAGCTGACCTATTTGGTTGATACAATAGACCCCTCACTTTTATGCATACACCTGCTTTGAGAAACAGTTTAAAATGTAATTGAAACAATATCTTATGACATTTGATATCTTATGACATTTGATAATGGTGAATCCTGCAGTGAAAGTATTGACGCGCTGCAGACAGATTTTAAAAAAACAAAGCAGTCTTCCAAATCAGTCAGGAAAAAAATGTGTGCATGACATTTCTCAAGTTTCATTGCTCTTGTTAGGACTAAAGCAGCTTTTAATTTGCATAAAAACACACTGTAAACAAAAAAATTGCAAAAACGCAACATGTGAACATAGCCTGATATTTACTGTATTGCTAGACTGTCTTTTTTTATATATGAGATATTTAGGGCTGAATCATGTGCATGCCTTATTTCATTCTAAAGTCACAGTTGCAGTTTGGAACAAAGAAAATGTATATTGTTGGACAACATACGGGGGAAAAAACAGTCTAGGGGCAAAATATATAAATTTAGTTTAGAACACAATCCATACATGAATTATCTTCAGATTGTACATATTTAAACGTCTGCTAATGGTTATTCAACAGCCGTCTATTTAAATAAAGCACAAATATGGATTATTTAAATAAATGCAGTATTTTATGGGCAATGTCCTTTTATTCTAATCATCAGTAATGGATTTCTAGTGTAGGCTGAAGAAAGCAATGTTCCTTTGCTGCCATCTTCTGTCTGTTGTGGTCACTGCCTCAGCATTTTTTATTTCCATTTGTTTAGCTGAAACAAAGTGAAGCAAATGCTGACACCAAAGAAAAACTACCACTGCGTCTACGGATCTTTGAAAAATTCCCCAACAGGCCTCAGATGGTGAAGATCTCCAAATTGCCTTCTGATTTCACTGTCCCAAAAATAAGGTATTTTTTTTTGTTTATTTGGTTCATTTTATTCATTAATTATTATGCATTTTATCCTTCAGTCAGGTGACATTCACATTCAAGGGACTCCTAAATTACAAATTCTGACACGAAAATCTGCAGTTTGTGAATCCATTCTCAAAGTGGTTCCATATATAGAGTTCCTCTTGTTTCGGGGGATTTTTTTTTTGGTCTTCTTTTACTTGGAAATTGCATTTTTTCCTGGCGTGTTCTGCCATCTTTTTGCATCTATAAGCCAATAAGGAAATGTTAAAAGTGTTAGAAAAAGTGCATGTTGTGGTGTTTTTCTTCACCTTAATTTTTCAGGTCATTTGCTTTTTTTTTTTCTTTAAACACAACATTTTCTAGTAACCTGTTTTTGAATGTATTTTGCCATAGACTGCTCATTACAAAAATATAGTAATAAATAATTGTCTGCCAGAAAAACACCACCTGGAAAATGTTATGGGAAAAGTGCATGAAAATCATAATGTTTTTCACTAGCCAAAACAAGTTACACAAAAATTCTGTGAAGGAAACCTTATTGTGACACGGTATCAGACCCGGTAACGGAGGATATGTATGTGTTATACATACTCCTGGCCAGTAGGCGCAGCCTTGCGCTCCATACACTTGTTTTCAGAGAGGTCGCGCCTTCTAGTCGGACGCACCCACTGGCCATCTGCGTCACTAGACGGGGCGTAGCCTCGCTCTGTACAAGTGTATGGAGTGAGGCTTCTCTGAATGGCCGGGGGTATGTATAACACATACATACCCTCCGTTACCGGGTCTCATACCGGTGAATCCCTGCAGCGTGCAGTGCCTGTGCTGGGGGGATTCATAAGTCTGCAGTCACACAGAGTGACTACAGATATATCACTTTTGACCGGACAACCCCTTTAAGTAGTCATTAAAGGACCATGACTACCGTAATAGTATAATAACCATAGTAAATTATATATGTGTTCAAGTCTTTTAAATCTTGTTTAGCAGGGAAATTTACTTAACCCCCTACAGATAATGTACATGATACCTCAGCACTAGAGTTTTATAGTGGCTCTAATAGCTAAATATCCGTGTTCCAATTCTGGCCTCTACAGTTTGAGAATTCGCCCTTCCCCTGGGTCCTGACTGTAAACTGTCATAATTAAAGCATTTGACGGCGATCCCCGCTTCCGGCTCCCCCAGCTTCCCCTGACACCGTTTGCTCATTATGATGTGCTATGGTGTTATAGCACATTATTTTTTTTTCATCCAAGCGAATAGTTGAATATCCATAGTAACAAATATTCAAAAATAAGTGTCTCTTGTAGATGACTGTAATTTCTTTTGAAGTAACCCACTTATATGAAAGAGAATAAGAAATCATAATTAGATTTGAGCTGTATTTTACTAAGGTGGAAATCACTGTACATTTTTACTTTGTGCATTGCATTACTAATTAATTTAAATGGCCAAGATTCATAAAAGGGTCACATGTGATGGAGGAGCAAGGATATTGGGATAAATTAATTATCCTTTGCAGGCAATTAAAGTGTGAGAAACTCCTTCACAGTTAAACTGTTGTGGCTTCAAAGGTCTACATATTAAAGGGTTGTTCAGCATTTTATAATTATGGCCTATAAACAGGATAGGTCATCAATATCAGATCTGTGGGGGTGCGACACATGGCACCTCCACCAATCAGCTGTTCTCTGTGCCGCCCGCCAGATGTGCTCAGTTGCGGAGCGGAACTACACAGCTCCATCAACTGTATAGTGGTTGCGGCAGGGTACTGCACATGCATGCCTATTTATTTGAATATGGCTGAATATGCAGTACCCTGCTGCTGCCACCATACAGTTGATGGAGCTGTGTGATTCTGCACCGAAACTGATCGCTTCCGGCTGCTGCTTTCGGCACCGAGAAAGGGTTATCGGTGGGGAAGTCGCACCCCACCAATCTCATATTGTTGACCTATCCTGTGGATATGTTATCAATATAAAGTACAGTACAACCACTTTAACTAAAACTGTATGTTAATATCATGATTTACATATTTACATTTTGATCATGAGTATTATTAATATGTGGTAATTAAAAAGCTTATAGACTATTTGGACAACCCCTTCTTAAATACTTAATTCCCCGATGTAAAATAGAAAATAAAAATATAACCACCTAATGCCTCCCTCCAATCCCAGCGCTGTTCCATATCGACTCTGGGTCTCCAAGGCTCGTGCGACTTTGTTATGCCATGAGTCCTGCAGCCAGTGGACATTCAAAGGAAGTGAGAGTACAGCAGTGCATGTGTAAAAAATAAATGTGAACATAAAAAAAAATAAGAAATAACATTTTATCCCCTTCCAACAAATGGACATAACGGTACATTATGTCCAAATTGCAAGTTATTTACTGCAATCAGGAGTTGTGCCTGTGCCATCCATAGTAGGTGCCGACTGTTATACACAGCAGAGCGCCTGCTGCTTGTGCTGGCATTGGACCTATATCCGATCCCAGCACTCCAACCTGTCAATTGCTGCTGTCAGTAGTGAAAACTTCTACAACAAATTTGGGTGACCATTTTTCCTTGTGAAAATGAAAAAATTACAATATTTTAATAGAAGAAAAATGTAATTTATATATTTTTTCTTCCATTGTGCATGTATTCCTTTTAATTATCTGAAGGATTAACAAGCTTTCTTAATGCAGTTTTTAACACATTGAGGGGTGCATTTTTTTTAAATGGGGTGTTGTTTATATAGGCCCCTCACAATCACTTCAAAAGTGAATTCCCTAAAAATATAGGTTTTGTACATTTCATTGAAAAAAATTGCTTGTAAACTTTTAACACTTCTAACATTCTAACAAAAAAAAGTTGCTTCAAAAATTATCCAGATGTAAAGTAATTATCTGTGTTAAGGGCATAGTTTTTTTTCAAAATGTATAAAATTTTATATATTTTCATAAATGCAAAGCATATTGACCTCAATTTACTAACAACATAAAGTACAACGTGTCTCAAAAAAGCAATTTCAGAATCAATGAGATATGTGGAAGCATTCAGAGTTATTACCACATAAAGTGGCACATGTCAGGTTCGAAAAATTTGGCCTGGTCAGGAAGGTGAAAACAGGCTTCAGCGGTAAGGGGTTAATGAGAGCCAGTACTCCATCTATGTTAATTTTTTGTCTGATAGTTGCTAGTCCACAAAAGATCTTTCTGTGGAACAATATTCCTAGAATATTCCCAGATTGTTCTTCGCCTGGAGTCATTAAAGGGAGTCTGTCAGCACAGAATGACTGTTCAAATCAATTACAGGCGTTCAGTGTACACTAGGCGTGGCCTAACAATTAAGTGCACCTTCCCACCTGCTTGTTTTCCATCTCTATCTGCTCTTCTCTGGCTCTATAAAACCAAAGTTGTCAATCAAAGAAGAGGAGGAGGTGGAGACAGAGGGAAAAGAAGTAGGTGGGACATTGCACTTAAATATTTGGCCATGCCAAGGGTGCACTGTGCGTCTGTACTTGGTTTGAGCATTCTGCGCTGACTATCCAATATCGACTAAAATGTATATACCTGTGTTGTCATACACTGGGGAACACAATTTTCATTGAGTTAGGTCTGACCCTTGTTTATGACAAACTTTTGGCTACTTAATCCAAAAGTGACCCCAGTTTTTCTCTATCACAACAACTTTTTAAGATACAGGATACCCTCCCTTTGTCTCCAAAACCATGTAAAATGTACATACAGTGCAAAATAATGCAACAATAACCTGAATATAACATTTATTTTATGCTATTTTGTTCATCCAAAAGATATATTGTTACTATAAGTCACATTGTGTGCAAGTAGTAAATTTAGTAGTAAAGTTAGGTAGCAGTTAAGGTAAACATTTACGCTTATAGCTTTTCCTGGAGTGTACAATCCGTGGACAATCTCGTCCGATGCTCCAACAATAGTTAAGCATCATATGTACATTCCATCTAACCAGATACCATCCCTTCATGACCTTCAAATCATGATGGAATCGTTCATCTTGCTCATCACTGACTGCACCGAGGATTACAGGGAAGTTAGCAAGGTGGCGATGCAGAAAATGCACCTCAATGCTCATAATAGAAAATGAACCGAACATCATGGTGCATTATCATAGTCAATAGACAGGATACTCCTCCTCAATTAAACATAAGGCCTGTAGGGTGTTCTACTCCAATTTTTCTAGGCCTTATGTTGCAACCAAGCATTTTGTAGCTCTCCAAGAGTTTCTGGGCAGTTTTGATGTAATTGATTGCTCATATATTTCCAAGAAAGTCCTTGACAAGGTCTTTGAATGATAACCAAGCATTCTTTTGGAGTCTTACATGTTCATCTGTGACGTTAGTCACTACTCACAGGACAAGCCGTGAGGCAGGGTAGTCAAACATTCCGGGGTCAGATACCAAGAGAGCACATTGAAAACCAAAGGGGAAAGACAAATGCGTAGTCAGGTCACGGTCCGAGGTCAGAATGTTAGGAAGATAGCAGATCAGAGCAAAGGGGCTAGGCAAACAAATGGCAGATGGTCAGAACAAGGTCTAAGGTCAGGCAGTAATAGATCAACAAATAAGAGCACAGGAATACTAGGCAAACATGCACCACCAAGCAAATGCTATGATTGGGAGAGGCCTAGGACTGACAGCCTAGCTAAATAGCTGGGTAATCACTTAGAACAGGGAACACCTAAAGGATGCTCAGCACCTCCCACTCTCAGATCGGACTACTGAGCTGTCACTCATTGCGTCCAAGACACACTGAGCGGAAGAATCGTGACATCTTCTTTGATGAGCTGCCTAATCCGTGGACCATCAAACACAACAGTCTTTATTTTTTCAAATAACAGGCTAGATAATGCCAAAATGAGGTACTTAAAACAGTTTCCTTCAGTTGCAAAAGATTTAACAAATTGATTCATGAGACCCAGTTTCATGTGCAGAGGTGGGAATAAAATGTTCTTTGTGTCAACAAGTAGCTCATGTACAATGTTTAGATCACCAGGTTTAAGGTCAGATCTTGGAGGCCAATTCCTCTCCACCCAATGCTTCTCATGGGCTCTGCTGTCCCACATGCACAGAAAACAAGGATACTTGGTCTATCCACGTTGCTGACCAAGAAGTAAGCATACCATTTTAAGGTCAACATAGATGATCCCATTGTGTTTGTGATATTGCAACAACTCAATGACTCTTTTTATGTATCCATATTCTTCGCAAAGAGAAACTGAATAGCCAATTGAGGCTGCACCAAATAAATTGCCATTGTGGAGGAGGACACACTTTAAGCTCAGTTTTGAGCGATAGATGAACATCTGCCATGTATTTGAGTTATAGATTGGAATTCCCAATTCCTCAATTAAACCATGTATGTTATGGCAATACACAAAGCCACTGTCACTTCTAAAGTATTTCAGAAATGCACTTTTTCTGGTTCGAAAGTAGGATACATTTGGCAAGTTTTTTTTTCTCATGCAGCCTTGATACTAGGAGTTCTGAACTCTTTTTCGATAGTCCCAAATCTTGTACCAAATTGTTCAACTCATGCTGGTCAAATCGCTTACGAACTGAAATATCTTCAATTTCAAAATCTTCATCATTGCTATTACTTTGTTGTTCACCATAATGCTGTTCTTGAAAAGAGGGTAGTTCAAGGAAAACTGGAACTGGGATTTCAGCTGAATGAGGCACTGGACATATAGATGATGGTAAACTAGAATACTTTATTTTACAACACACTGTCTCAGGTGTAACTGAATAGCCTAGACAATTCACCTAGTGCTACCCTCGATCCAGGGTAGAGTAACCGCATTAAGATAAGCTGTAGAGAAAAAAACTGGCGCAATAGGAGAAAATCAACCTCAGTTTTGAAATCAGCATGCCTATTTTAGTCTAAATCAGCAGAAAAATCCAACTCAACAAAAATTATGTTCAAAATTGTTCCTCAGTGAATCGTTCACCAAGCAGTTATCATTCAACCACTGTTCAACCACCAGCTGACAGCTATGTAATGTGTACGGCCACCTTAACACTACGCTAGTTTCCCTAATATTTAACGTAAGTACTCAAATAGTAATATTCTAATATGTGACACTGAAGGTTATGGATGATGTAACAATAACGTACATTATATAATTGTGTATGAATAGATGTAACCTTTCTCTCCCTTGAAGAAGCATCTATATTTCACACATTATTAACATGTTTTGTTTTCAAAGTTCTGTTTTATGTGATAAAATGATGCTTGCTTGACACTCATTTATTTCTTATATGTCTCAAGACAGAGGATTTTAATGTCTTTCTAAGTGCCACAAATGTCTTTTTTATTCTACAGTTGTGTGCCTGCACATTAAGGCACAATTTGCTTCTAAAATGTTTCAACCTTCAGTAAAAATGTCATTTTGAAAGTGACAGCTGAATATTAAATATTGCCTTCTAGTCTCTCCAGAGAGGTCTGGTTCTGTAGAATATAGAAATATTCCTTTAGTTCAACAATCTACAGTCCTGTAAGTTCAGTGTTCCAATACAAATTTTGCTTTTAATTCTTGATGTAAAGAATCCTAAAAGTAAAGCTAAATATTGAGCAGAGATATTAAAGAGAACCTGTCACCTGAAACATGCTGCCCAATCCATGAGAAGCAAGGATCAGACACTGGCTGTATGATCTCCGGCAGGTAAGATTGACTCTGAAACACTGCAGTGTTTCAGAGAAAAACATATTTCATAAGCCACTGGGACAGATCTTTGTTGTAGACTAGACGGACAAGTGGGTCCCCGTCAGCTTCTTCATGTCTGCTGCCCTGGATTAACAGGTCTCTCACTATACGCGCTCGTAGGCACCTGTCTCTCCAGGGCAGTGGGCCAGAAGAAGTCACCAGGGCTCTGCCTGTCCATCTAGTTTACAGTACAGCTAGGTCCCCAGCAGCCATTAAAAATGTGTTTTTCTCTGAAATGCTGCAGTGTTTCAGAGTCAAACTTACCTGCCGGAGATCATACAGCCAGTGTCTGATCCTTGCTTCTCATGGATTGGGCAGCATGTTTCAGGTGACAGGTTCTCTTTAATATCTCTGCTCAATATTTAGCTTTACTTTTAGGATTCTTTACATCAAGAATTAAAAGCAAAATTTGTATTGGAACACTGAACTTACAGGACTGTAGATTGTTGAACTAAAGGAATATTTCTATCGCACAGCCAGTGACTGATACATGATGCCCACGGATTGGGTTGCATGTATCAGCTGGCAGGTTCTCTTTAAGTTAAAAGATATCTCCCAAAATAATATAGTAGCACAGTTTATGATGATTGTTTTATTTCAGTGAACATGACCAAAAAATGATTACAGCTTTTAAAGGGTACCTTTCCTTTGGCCCAAAACCTGTAGAAAAGCATGTTCCTGAAGCCCTCATCTCCTACACAAAATGTTAAAGCTGCTTTTCGTGCTAATACCGGTCTAATATGTTCATGTTCTCCAGCTCTATAACTTTCTATACACTCTTTTTGAGTGGGAGATTCCTCTTCTTCAGCAGTTTGCCAATATTATAATTGCTGGAATCTCCTTTCCTTTACTTTCTACCATACATTGTGCTATTGTCCAATGGCTTGCCTGCCTTAAACTTAAACCTTTAACACTCCATTACATACAGTATATTTCCATCATGATTGCTTGCTAAAAAGTGCTCCATGACCGACAAATGTGCCATGTTGATTATACAGTTGCTGCCTCTATACCGTGTGTTTAGCTGCAAGAGCATGACTGATAAACTTAGGCGAGCTTCTGCTGATACTGCAAGGACTAGTGTTCTCTATTATACCTGCAATTTGACCTCAATTTAACAGTGTATCTAGGTTTTCCGGAACCCGGTGGCAAGAATTCAATTTGGTGGCGCCCTCACCCCTCCCCCGCTCAAGTGGTTTGAGTAGTTGTCATGTGACCAATTATTTGTGATTTGCATACTTACAACCACGTGCCGACGAGCTGCTTTTCCTTATTCTCTCAAGGTTCAGTGAAAGACTACAGCCCCTGCTTCACTGAGAGAATCGGGAAGTATGAAAATCGCATGAGTGATCACCTAAGCATATTTGCATACTTCTGATCACATTCCAGCTAGACGTGTCCGGCCTGACTCAATTCACTTGTATTGAGTGTGGCCACGCATATCTAGTTGGCACATGACTGCATGTATGCAAATCGCAGTTTGCATGACATCCTGCTCTCCCCACCGGCACCAGAGAATCCTGACATGTGTGCAATGCATTCGCTGTGAGAATTGTGAGAATTTAGAAGTCTGCAGTCACATAGAATGACTGCAGGCTCATCACAAACTAGGACAACCCCTTTAATGCTTTTAACATAAATACAAATGTAGTAACCCTTAACTTGTCAGACATCACAATACTTTATTAACATGATCATATATCACATAATCTTACAAGTTATGGATTTTTACATGTGTGCAAGATAAGAACCAAAAACACCACAAGAATACATCACCAGAACCAGCAGGAGTACAGAAATACATCGCCAAAACCACCAGCAGTTCAGAAATACATCATCACAAGCCCCATCAGTACAGAAATAAATCGCCAGATCCACCATCAGTAAAGAAATAAATCGCCAGAACCAACAGCAGTACAGAAATACATCACCAGAACCACCAGCAGTACAGAAATACATCACCAGAACCACCATCAGTACATAAATAAATCACTAGAACTAACAGCAGTACACAAATACATCACCAGAACCACCATCAGTACATGAATACATCACCAAGCTTAGTGCGGCAATCAATTTTAATGTCAGGTCAGCCCTATTTACAATTGTATCACATGTACCTTGAAGTCCCAGTATGTCCCTAACAATAGTAAGGTGATACTGGGAGTTGTTGTTATTATCAGTTATCATTAGATCACAAAGGAAGCACAGTACTGATGAAAGTTAGTATCACAAATAAACAATTTCATCCAGGTACCTTATAGGTGGCATCTGGTCTGATTGGAGTCATTCTATTTTTTTCTTCATCTTGTTCAGATGCCATGATTACTTTTTCCATCCACAACTCATCTCTGCAGACTTCCATCTTCTTCGGTCTTCTGCAGCACATCTCGACCCGTTGACCTTAAAAATAGCAGCATGATTATAATGCTGCTGAATAAAAATATCTAGCCTACACTATGCCACTGAATAAATAATTGCCCCTCACTGTGTTCTCTGCACAAAGTATGACACCACACTGTCCCTCTTATGGTAAATGCACTCCACATTGCCCTCTCTTTTCCATACTGGGCACTGGGCCCCCTTCTCACACTATTCTCTCAAACTGCATCCCCTCTACAGTGCCGAGTCTCTATACTGTGCCTCCTCAACATACTGCCCCGTGTTTGCTGTGCCCTCACATTGTCCCCATATGCTGCCCCCTCTTTATACTGCCCCCCACACTACCCAGTCTCTATTCTGTGCCCCTTCACAATTTTTCCCCCCCATGTCTCCTCACACTATTCCCATCAATAGTCTCTTCAAATATTTCCCCCCTCCCTCCTCATACTGTCTCCTCACATATTTTCTCCCTTTGCTCTCCATACAGTCTCCTCATACATCCCCATACAGCTTCCACATCCATTCCCTTCCACTCATACAGTTTCCTCACATATTCCACACTCCTCATACTGTCTCCTCACAGATCACCCACTCGCTCCCCAAACTGTCATGCTGTCTCCTAACAAGCCCCCCTCACAGCCCATACTGCCATACTGTCTCTTCACAGGTCCCCCTCACTCCCACATAATGTCTCCTCACAAGTCCTCCTCACTCCCCATACTGACATACTGTGTCCTCACAGGTCCCCCTCACTCCCCATATTGACCTACTGTTTCTTCACAGGTCCCCCTCGCTCCCACATAATGTCTCCTCACAGGTCCTGCTCACTCCCCACGCTGACATACTGTGTCCTCACAGGTCCCCCCCTACTCCCCATATTGAGATACTGTTTCTTCACAGGTCTCTCTCGCTCCCCAAATTGTCATGCTGTCTATATTATATTAGCGATCAGGCTCATTTAAGTTCATATCCCAGTGGGACTAAAATAAAATTAAAAATAAGTTTAAAATGATATAAGAAATTATAAAAAAAAAAGTGGAAAAACACACATATATATCATTTAATTGCATATCGCCATAATCATACTTCTGGGATAAAGTTAATATGTCACTTATACCACATGTTGAATACTGTAAAGAAAAAAAATAAATTGCTCTAGGTAGAAATAATAAACTCAAATGTTATCTTCCTCTGCTCCAGCGACTCCTCTCTCATGTTGCTCCAGTATTTGTTAAAGGAAGCAGCGTAGAGGTCAAAACTATAGTATACATGACAACTGCAGTGAATCATTGGGCTCAGCGTCTCGTGACATCACTGCTGCACCTAATGATTGACTGCAGCGGTGTCATGTACTGTTGCCATGACATCACCGCTCGCTGAAATCTGTCAATAAAAATAGGATCAGCAATGGGAAGGTGTCACTGGAGCCGAGGAGGGTAACAGCTACAGTCATATGAAAAAGTTTGGGCACCCCTATTAATCTTAAGCTTAATGTTTTATAAAAATTGGTGTTTTTGCAACAGCTATTTCAGTTTGATATATGTAATAACTGTTGGACACAGTAATGTTTCTGCCTTGAAATGAGGTTTATTGTGCTAACAGAAAATGTGCAATCTGCATTCAAACAAAATTTGACCTGTGCATAAGTATGGGCACCCTTATCATTTTCTTGTTTTAAATACTCCTGCCTACTTTTTACTGACTTACTAAAGCACTTTTTTTGGTTTTGTAACCTCATTGAGCTTTGAACTTTATAGCCAGGTGTATGCAATCATGAGAAAAGCTACTTAAAGTGGCCACTTGCAAGTTGTTCTCCTGTTTGAATCTCCTCTGAAGAGTGGCATCATGGGCTCCTCAAAACAACTGTCAAATGATCTGAAAACAAAGATTATTCAACATAGTTGTTCAGGGGAAGGATACAAAAAGCTGTCTCAGAGATTTAACCTGTCAGTTTCCACTGTGAGGAACATAGTAAGGAAATGGAAGAACATAGAGACAGTTCTTGTTAAGGCCAGAAGTGTCAGGACAAGAAAAACATCAGAAAGGCAGAGAAGAAGAATGGTGAGATCAGTCAAGGACAATCCTCAGACCACCTCCAGAGAGCTGCAGCATCAACTTGCTGCAGATGGTGTCACTGTGCATCGGTCAACTATACAACGCACTTTGCACAAGGAATCATAGAATCATAGAATGGTAGAGTTGGAAGAGACCTCCTGGGTCATCTGGTCCAACCCCCTGCTCAAAGCAGGATTCACTAGATCATCTCAGACAGATGTCTGTCCAGCCTCTGTTTGAAGACGTCCATTGAAGGGGAACTCACCACCTCTCGTGGCAGCCTGTTCCACTCATTAATCACCCTAACTGTCAAAAAGTTTTTTCTAATATCTAATCTGTGTCTCCTCCCATTTAGTTTCATCCCATTGCTTCTAGTCTTTCCTTGTGCAAATGAGAATAAAGATGATCCTTCTACAATGTGACAGCCCTTGACATATTTGTAGACAGCTATTAAGTCTCCTCTCAGTCTTCTTTTTTGCAAGCTAAACATTCCCAAATCCTGCAACCGTTCCTCATAGGACATGGTTTGCAGACCAGTCACCATTCTGGTCGCTCTTCTCTGAACTTGCTCCAGTTTGTCTATGTCTTTTTTAAAATGTGGTGCCCAAAACTGTACACAGTATTCCAGATGAGGTCTGACCAAAGAGGAGTAAAGACCGATAATGACTTCACGTGATCTAGACTGTATGCTTCTGTTAATACATCCCAGAATTGTATTTGCCTTTTTTGCTGCTGCATCACACTGTTGACTCATGTTCAGTCTATGATCTATTAGTATACCTAAGTCTTTTTCACATGTACTGTTGCTTAGCTCTATTCCTCCCATTCTGTATATGCTTTTTTCATTTTTATTGCCCAGATGTAGTACTTTGCATTTTTCCCTGTTAAAAACCATTCTGTTGGTTGCTGCCCACTGCTCCAGTTTATTTAGGTCTTTTTGAATCCTCTCTCTCTCTTCTCTAGTATTAGCTATCCCTCCTAGCTTTGTGTCATCAGCAAATTTAATCAGTTTACCCTCAATTCCTTCATCTAAATCATTGATAAAGATGTTGAACAATACAGGTCCCAGGACGGAGCCCTGTGGTACCCCACTTGAGACATTCATCCAGCTGGATGTGAAGCCATTTACAACCACCCTTTGAGTCCGATCACTAAGCCAGTTATGAATCCACCTAACAGTTGCCTGGTCCATTGCATACTTGGTCATTTTTTCAATAAGGATGATGTGAGATACTTTGTCAAATGCTTTGCTGAAGTCAAGATATACTATATCTACAGCATTTCCCTGATCCACCCAGTCAGTGATTCTGTCATAGAAGGAAATTAAGTTAGTCTGACATGACTTGTTAGTTACAAACCCATGCTGACTCTGGTTAATCACTTCATTCTTATCCATGTACTTACATACATGTTGTTTAATAATTTGTTCAAAGATCTTTCCTGGTATAGAAGTCAGACTCACCGGCCTATAGTTCCCTGGGTCCACCTTCTTCCCCTTTTTGAAGATAGGAACAACATTTGCTCTTCTCCAGTCTTCTGGGACTTCTCCTGTTCTCCAAGAATTTTCAAAGATTATGGAGAGTGGTTCTAAAATTTCTTCTACAATCTCCTTCAGTACTCTGGGGTGTAATTCATCTGGACCTGGAGACTTGAACTCATTTATGTTAGCTAAATATTCCCTCACAATCTTTCTGTTTACTGATAACTTGGATTCCTCTATTCCTTTAAAAGGACAGTGAAGATCAGTTGATGTTACATTTTCTTTCTGAGAGAAAACAGATGCAAAATAGGAATTAAAAAGTTCGGCCTTCTCAACATCCTCTCTTACCATTTCTCCATTTTCATCCTGTAAAAATCCTATAGCATCTTTGACTTTTCTTTTACTTTTGACATACCCCCAAAATCCTTTTTTATTGCTTTTGACATCTCTTGCAAGCCTTAATTCATTGTCAGCTTTAGCTAACCTGATACGTGCCCTACAGGATCTGCAGACTGCATTATAATCTTCTTTAGATATGCCTCCCTCTTTCCATTTAATAAACATTTCTTTCTTTCTTTTTAGCATGTGTTTAAGTTCTGTGTTCATCCATCCTGGTTTCCTTAAATGCTTCCCATTCTTCCTACTTTTCGGGATTGTTAACGATTGTGCTTTGAGAATCTCATTTTTAAAAATTTCCCATCCTTCCTGGACATTTTTGTCCTTAAGGACATCCAGCCATTGGATCCCTCCTATTCTCTTTCTGAGTCTCTTAAAATCTGCCTTTCTAAAATCTAACCTTGAAGTTTGAGTCTTCACATGTCTTCCTCCTCTAGTTATCCAAAATTCTATAATAGCATGATCGCTGCCTCCTAGGGTCCCAGCCACCTTTATCTCCTCAACCATTTCCTCCCTGTTTATAAGAATTAGATCCAAAGTAGCAGATCCCCTTGTTTTCTCCCCTACCTGTATGGGAAGCTGTATGGGAGAGTGATGCAAAAGAAGTCGTTTCTGCAAGTACGCACAAACAGAGTCGGCTGAGGTATGCAAAAGCACATTTGAAGAAGCCTATTTCTTTTTGGAAGAAGGTCCTGTGGACTGATGAAACCAAGATTGAGTTGTTTGGTCATACAAAAAGGCGTTATGCATGGTGGCAAAAAAACACAGCATTCCAAGAAAAACACTTGCTACCCACAGTAATATTTGGTGGAGGTTCCATCATGCTTTGGGGCTGTGTGGTCAATGCCGGCACTGGGAATCTTGTTAAAGTTGAGGGACGCATGGATTCCACTCAGTATCAGCAGATTCTTGACAATAGTGTTCAAGAATCAGTGATAAAGTTGAAGTTACGCAGTGGATGGATCTTTCAGCAAGACAATGATCCAAAACACCGCTCCAAATCTACTCAGGCATTCATGCAGAGGAACAATTACAATGTTCTGGAATGGCCATCCCAGTCCCCAGACCTGAATATCATTGAACATCTGTGGGATCATTTGAAGAGGCTGTCCATGCTCTGCGACCATCAAACTTAACTGAACTGGAATTGTTTTGTAAAGAGGAATGGTCAAAAATACCTTCATCCAGGATCCAGGAACTCATTAAAAGCTACAGGAAGCGACTAGAGGCTGTTATTTTTGCAAAAGGAGGATCTACTAAATATTAATGTCACTTTTCTGGTGAGGTGCCCATACTTATGCACCTGTCAAATTTTGTTTGAATGCAGATTGCACATTTTCTGTTAGTACAATAAACCTCATTTCAAGGCAGAAACATTACTGTATCCAACAGTTATTACATATATCAAACTGAAATAGCTGTTGCAAAAACACCAATTTTTATAAAACATTAAGCTTAAGATTAATAGGGGTGCCCAAACTTTTTCATATGACTGTATGTTAATTATTTTCCGCTACCGCCAGCCGATATTAAAAACTTTTACCTGGAAAATCCCTTTAAGGCGCCAAATAGCTGCATCCTTAAGGTGTTACCATTTTCCTGATTAGGCCTGTGTGCACTTCGAAAGACACCTTTCCATCAGCTTATAACCTGAATCAGCATCTATGACAGATTACAATTGTCAACTGTCAGTTTACAGCAGTTTGGACAGAATGAAGACACCTAGTTGGTAGTCTAGCATTTTGGTGTAATTTTTCAGAACAGAGATGTAGGCCCTGTTGATGAGGGAGTGTGTTGGAGTCAGATGATTCTGATTCAATAAGAGGTGTATGCCTTTTATTGAATCAGGAACATCTGACTAGCGGCTTGTGCATCTGCGTGCCTCGCCACAAATCTTACTCCAGTCACGGACTGGAGTAAGATTTCTGGTGTAAGGAACACCACATATCATCATGAATTAGACAAGCTGTGGCATCTCCCCTGCCACGTCCACCATCCCACCACAGATTGTCTAAAGATCATAAAATTTTTGCGCAACTCTGATTCGCGCAAAAAAAGTGTAACTTTTAAAAGTAATTTAGCCCAGAATTTTTGCAAAAAATTTTTCATGAATCGAGGAGAGAAATTTTTCAATAAAGTCTATTCTAGGGAATGCAAGTATTTGCACATTGTCAGCTGCCAGCACTTTTTTATGCAAAGTTATGAAAACTTTTTAAAAAAGGAAGTGGCGATCAGGAACTAAAATCAGATTGGTTGCTTCACTTCTATTCTTTTTGCATTTTTAGGACCTGTTTGCAGTTGTTATAAACAAATCTTCATTTTTTATATCTAGTGGATACAAGTCTCTCACCACATATCACTTAGGTATGCTCATTCTTAGAAGACAGAGTTCTGATACACATACTGCAACGTATGAGTCCTGCACCTGTTTGATCATGACATGCTATGGCCTATAGTACGGTATACTGATGCGCTTACGCCATGTTTTGCCAGTTTTCATACTGCAAAACAATTCTCCACTGCTACAATAGGATGCAATTGGCTACATTTAACTGATCAGTATCTAGAGCATATTTTTCTAGGTCAGTGGCTCAACTCTTTAGATATCTAGTTGGATTCTGTTATTAGCGCCGATGGAAGCTGGATGTAAACACTGAACAGAGCTGCACTGCACGGTTCCATTCAATGTGTAGCGGCTGCTTACAAGTACTGCACAACATAAGGATAGGTCATCAGTATTATATCACTGGAGAACCCCTTTAATTTATTATTGTCTATTTTCTCTAGGGAAAGTTTTATGAAGCAATTTATTGACCGTCAACAACAAGACACTAGTTGCCTTCTAAGAAGACTTCCTTCAGCTTCCTCTTCTTCTTGTGATCACTCTAAGCGATCTGGGATTGAGGAAAATAAATACATTGATCAAAAGGTAAAAATACCTTATGTATACAGTACATACATAATAACTGTATCAAAACTATTAATTTTATATCCAAATTAGATGAGTTATACTATATATTGTTACTGCCTATATCAAAATATTTTCAGGGACTTTATCCAAAATGTTTTAAAGGACTCTTCACTGGTAGAGGAGGTATAACGTCTATTGTCTTTCTCCTGTTATTCATCGTAGAAATTTTTAATTAAATTGACACCAGGTATTATCAGCCTTTGTCAAAGGGGCTTGTCCCTACATTACCAGCTCAGGAGGAATAGCACAGAGTTCTACTTAAAGATGTTCTAGGATTTTATGTTATGTGAAATATAACTTTTATAGAGATGCCAGTACTCTTTTATGCAAAGTTATGAAAACATTTTAAAATATAAAGTGAAGCACAGGAACTGTATAAAGATTGGTTGCTTCAGCTCCTTTTTTTCATGTGCTTCTGTATAAAGTCTGTGAACCAAAACCTTGAAATTATAGATGAGCAATTTGATTTGCGTTGCCCTGGTCTGACTTCTAGTCTAGTCTACCATGGCAGCTGGTCTTCACTTCTTCGCCTGGCATATAGGGCACCTCTGGTGCTTATTAGGCCGCCTGATGTCATAACGTCTTATGAGGGCTAGCCACGAGGCCTTCATACGTGGTAATTGACTTGCCTCTTACTGTGACATCATGAAGTCTTGCGGCTTTATAAGCAGCATAGGTGCCCAGGAAGCCAGGCCATGGATAATGAATGTAGAAATGAAGACTTTCTGCCACAAAGGAGCGGACTGAACACCGGACCAGGGCAGCCCCAATTTAATTGCTCATTTCCTGAGAAAAGCATTTCTGCCAAAAATCCAACTAAAGAGTCAAATCACAGAAAAAAAAAGTTTACAGCACCTTTAAAGCAATAAAATATCTGCTTTAAGTTACTGATGCTGAGGTGCAAAATGGCAAGTATAACATACCAGATTTGTGTTTTCGACAATATTATATCTTTAATAGATGCCCAAGTCTATTATGAGGAATGAACTAAATTAACATATAAATGTTTGTGCACATTTAAGATTGTTTACTTTGTAGACATAATACTTATTTGTCTCAAAATAACATGTTGGTAAAAAAAAAAAAAAAGCTATAAAATAGCAGCTAAGCATAGTACCGTTTCTTCCATGAACCATTTCTCAGCATCTCAAATCCTTCTATAATCACTTGGGATACTTTCTATACGGCATTGTCAAACTTGATCCTTTAGGGATGTTCTTTCTCCTAGCAAAAAAAAAATCATTTACTGGTCTTCTCAGCGCATCTAATGTAATCACATCAGCTTTTTAGCAATAATTTCCTTGACCTTGAAATTTAGAATAAAATGCTGGGAATATAAGCAGAACGGGCATAAGTGGCATTATATAGCTTAATAGAGATGCATACTGGAAAGAGAAACGTTTTCTATAGCCATGCATAATCTCAAGGGATTACTTCACTTGCCATCTTTTCAGAATCTTTCATTCATAGTCTTTGTAATGTGTAAATGAAAAATTATTATGTAGCGTGTCAGAGGAAGATTACTCATCACATGCTGCCGTTCCTTTGATAAGAAAGAAGTGTGTGGGAAGAATGTTCAAGAATTGTTGGTAAAGAAAATTTTGGGAGGTGTTTTCAAGACTGGAAATAATGCAAGCTCTGAAATAATTGAACAAGAATATACAAAGTATCCTAGCAATTATAAAATAGCAAGTGAAAGATGCAAAAATATTTTCCATAATTAAGAACTTACATATATTTATATGTCCTTTTCTATAAATGAACTATATGAAATATTTAATTTGGACTAGTATAAAAAAACAACAAATATGTAAGTGGCATTTACATGAAATGACAAAAGAAAAATGCTATAAATATACTGTAAAGAAAAAACACAGGAAATTAAAAAAAAATACTTGCTTATACCTTGATATTCCAGAATCGAGTGATGCCAATTTCAAAGGTGTATTGCCGAGTTAGGAAATGTTGGTATATCATTGGGATCTCCTGGAGTCCTGCCAAGCACCTAAAAATAGAGATAGAAGCCCTACTATTTTTTCCCCCTGCACAGCAATGCTCCCATTCATGCATTATGCAGGACGCCACAGCAAAGCTCCATAAGGACACCGCATTTGGGGGGCTTTAAATTGGAACTGACATTTCAGGCCAATTTGTATGTGTGTGTGGTTTCTCCATCATCCTCGCCCACCACTCTCCTTAGATTTCTATAGGCTGCAACTGTAATCTGATCCCTCAGTGAGCTGATGGACTGTCTTCCCTGAAGACATATTTTAGACAAGTGGGGTCTGACAAGTGGTGAAAGGGGCATTTTTCTGTAATAAGATATAATACAACATTTCTTATCCTCACTTGCATTTATCGAATTGAAATGATTGTTACTCAATAAAGGGGTGTCCAATACCTTTACCCTGGGACTGTAGCCTAAATCAAAATTCACCACTGGCATTTTCTGCTTTAAAAACTCAGAGGGTACGCCAGCCTCTAAAAGATGTCATGTGCACATATCTGTATTATTGCTGCTTCTCCAAAAAGAAGAAAACTATTGCTCTAGTGCCATCTATTGGTAGCTATCATGTAAGGGATATGTCTGTAGCCGATCTACCGTGGATGTGCCGCTGATTTTGCTGCAGATCTGCCTGCTTTTTTGCATACAATAAGTAGCATAATGTTTCTTTAAGCAGCAGATGTTTTTGTTCTATGGCAGCACCAGGAAATGTTTCTGTTGCATATTAAGAGGGTTGCAGAAATCCCTTTCACGTGTACTGTATGTGATTCAGATTGTTGTTGGATTTGGCATGAATATTTATCACAATATATCTTTAACAAAATCTATGCCAAATCTGACACATGTGAATTAGGCCTAAAGTGAATTACCCAATTATTGCTTTGCTCTAACTTCCTAATAACCCTTTCTGCTATGTGACTAGAGTGCTGTATTGTGCATACATTAATATAATTCGAGGCTAATAACGCAAGTATTCGGCTCACATTTTTCTACAGTTGACATAGAAGATGGCTAATGTTAAGTCCCATAATCCACACAAACACATTTGGAGAATGCTGAGCAGCTTGTCCTGCTTCCTGTTGATAACAAGCATTGGCAGATGGCTCTATCAGTGTTTTGATAATCAAAGTTTATCCTTCGGGGGCTTCATCATGAAATGTAACAGTCATTCTGGTGATTGTGGGATATTTCTTGATTATTATGTGATAGCTTCATTCCAAACACTTTATATTTAGAAATATTTTTTATTGCCGGCAAAGCACAAAATTGAATCATTTTAATTAGGTTATTGTATGGCGGATTTGAATCACACTGATTGTGAATACTAAAGCATAATACACGCACCGTCAAGCCGCTTGTGACCTCAATCAATCTTCCCACTCATTCTTGTGATTCAGAGGTAAAATCCTACTAAATGATGTCAGGGTAACCATGGCTTTGAAAGTTCAGTATGCAATTAGTGAAAGATTGATAACAGATTTAATACCCCTGACCTTTCTGTCATCCAGAGCCTGGTTATAACTAAGTCTTCAGAGTCTATCTCGCTGGTTAACAGCCGGAGCTTATTGCCATACAAACATCCAAAACTTTCAATGTCATCCATAAAGAGCTTTGATTTTTTTAGTCATTTAGAGGGGTCAATCTAATGGTGATCCCTAAATCTTGTAGAAGAGAAAATCATATTGTTACCGTGCTCAGAGGCCTGTTAACATATACATAATGTCAGGGTCATTTCAACACTTTGGTAAACCCACTATAAATACAGTAATTTATGAGTAGTGCCAGATATAATGCTCAAATAAATAGCAGATACGGTGTTCAATCACTCGGTACAGCTGTCAGATCAATGGCGGATGCAACGTCGGATAACTAGTGGTACAGAGGTCTGATGAAGAGCAAATTCACAAGTTGGGAATATAGATTATATAGAGTTTAAATAAAAAGTAAGTTGATAACGTATACAACATCCATCCAGACCCAAAGTATAAGGAAAAATGCAATAAATAGCAGATAAAGCGTTCACATGAAAAATAAAAGTGTGTCTAGATGTCAGATAAATACATATGGCAGAAGATAAATGGCGGGATAAGATGGTCAGGTCAATGGCCCATATAGTAGTCAGATAAATAGAAAATAAAGCAGTCAGATACATACAGATATAACAGGAGCTATAGCAGTGGGATAATGATCTGCTACAGCAATGAAATAACAAAGAATACAGCAGGCAGATAGATATCTATAGAGCAATCAAATAAAAAAGGATATGCAATTCAGATAAATAGATATAGCAGGTAGATAGGTCGCAGACACAGCATTACAATAAATAATACGTATAACATTAAAATAAAAATTCAATAAAGTAGTCACATAAATAGCTTAAGCAGCAGTCAGTTAAACAGTGGATACAGCATTAAGATTAATGGCAGACACAGAAGTGAAATAAATCGCTTATAAAGCAGTCACATATATAGCAAATACAGCATTGAGATAAATGGCAGATATAGCAGCCAAAAAATGGCCGAAACAGCAATGACATAAATGGCAGATGTAGCTGTCAAATAAATAGCGGGTACAGCTTTAAAATAGATAGATACAGTGGTCAGATAAGGTAGTCCAGTAAAAAGCTGATACAGCAGTCAGACAAGTAGCCAATAAAGAGATCTGATAAATAGTAGATAGTTGGTGGATGCAGTGGTCTGATAAATATGGGACACTGCGATCAGATAGCAAATATATAGTGATCACATAAATAGCACTTACAGCAGTCAGATAAATAGTATACCAATCTAATCAGTCGCAGAAATCAGGCGGTTAAATCACTAGGAAACACAACAGGTAGAAAAAGGTTAATAGTTAATACAGCAGTCAAATTTAAAAGTGAATATAGTAGTCAGATAAATAGCGTTTAATGTAGACAGGTAAATAGCTGGTACTATATTGAGATCTGATAAATAGTGGACACAGTTGTCAGATGAATAGTGGATAGGGTGGTCAGATACATAGTGATCACTGCAGTCAGATGAATAGTGGATAGGGTGGTCAGATACATAGTGATCACTGCTGTCAGATGAATAGTGGATAGGGTGGTCAGATACATAGTGATCACTGCAGTCAGATGAATAGTGGATAGGGTGGTCAGATACATAGTGATCACTGCTGTCAGATGAATAGTGGATAGGGTGGTCAGATACATAGTGATCACTGCAGTCAGATGAATAGTGGATAGGGTGGTCAGATACATAGTGATCACTGCTGTCAGATGAATAGTGGATAGGGTGGTCAGATACATAGTGATCACTGCTGTCAGATGAATAGTGGATAGGGTGGTCAGATACATAGTGATCACTGCTGTCAGATGAATAGTGGATAGGGTGGTCAGATACATAGTGATCACTGCTGTCAGATGAATAGTGGATAGGGTGGTCAGATACATAGTGATCACTGCTGTCAGATGAATAGTGGATAGGGTAGTCAGATACATAGTGATCACTGCTGTCAGATGAATAGTGGATAGGGTGGTCAGATACATAGTGATCACTGCTGTCAGATGAATAGTGGATAGGGTGGTCAGATACATAGTGATCACTGCTGTCAGATGAATAGTGGATAGGGTGGTCAGATACATAGTGATCACTGCTGTCAGATGAATAGTGGATAGGGTGGTCAGATACATAGTGATCACTGCTGTCAGATGAATAGTGGATAGGGTAGTCAGATACATAGTGATCACTGCTGTCAGATGAATAGTGGATAGGGTGGTCAGATACATAGTGATCACTGCTGTCAGATGAATAGTGGATAGGGTGGTCAGATACATAGTGATCACTGCTGTCAGATGAATAGTGGATAGGGTGGTCAGATACATAGTGATCACTGCTGTCAGATGAATAGTGGATAGGGTAGTCAGATACATAGTGATCACTGCTGTCAGATGAATAGTGGATAGGGTGGTCAGATACATAGTGATCACTGCTGTCAGATGAATAGTGGATAGGGTGGTCAGATACATAGTGATCACTGCAGTCAGATGAATAGTGGATAGGGTGGTCAGATACATAGTGATCACTGGTGTCAGATGAATAGTGGATAGGGTGGTCAGATACATAGTGATCACTGCTGTCAGATGAATAGTGGATAGGGTGGTCAGATACATAGTGATCACTGCCGTCAGATGAATAGTAGATGGGGTGGTCAGATACATAGTGATCACTGCTGTCAGATGAATAGTGGATAGGGTGGTCAGATACATAGTGATCACTGCCATCAGATGAATAGTGGATAGGGTGGTCAGATACATAGTGATCACTGCCATCAGATGAATAGTGGATAGGGTGGTCAGATACATAGTGATCACTGCTGTCAGATGAATAGTGGATAGGGTGGTCAGATACATAGTGATCACTGCCGTCAGATGAATAGTGGATAGGGCGGTCAGATACATAGTGATCACTGCTGTCAGATGAATAGTGGATAGGGTGGTCAGATGAATAGTGGATAGGGTGGTCAGATACATAGTGATCACTGCTGTCAGATGAATAGTGGATAGGGTGGTCAGATACATAGTGATCACTGCTGTCAGATGAGAAGTGGATACACAGATCTGATAATACGGTAACATGTAAATATGATGTGTGTTCAGATTTTTTGTTGTTTGCCATATTTTCAAATCTGTTTTCACTAATTGTATTCTAAGAAAAGGAAAATCCAGTAAGTTTATATAGTAAATAGGAATTAATTTTTCATTTTCATGTTTCTGAATGGATGAAAATAGATTTTTTGGTTATTTGTAGATTCATTTGTTTTGTTTTTTTTGCAGTTACGTAAGTCCGTTTTTAGCATCAGAGCAAGAAATCTCCTGGAAAAAGAAACGGCAGTGAATAAAATCCTGAGGTAAAAATGACTGAAAGCTGCATGAAATGCTGTATTGTTTTCCTAGCTTATTTCTTTATCTAAGTGTTAAACATCATAAAGATACTTGCATCAGTCGTTTCCTTTATGGCTGTGTATTCTAAATTACAGTTATATAAAGTGTTTTAGGATACTTCTATACAGTATAATGAAGCGATGGCTACTGTGATATGAAGTCCACTTGGTGACATTTACTGGAAGCCCTAAATTTGGGGCTCAGAACCAGCGTCTTTGATGATAGTGAGAAAGTTAATCTTTAAATGTGGCTCCTGCTTGGCTCAGATGTTGCGGGCTGCCTCAGGGCAATGGTGAGCAGCTGTGATAGACCCTTCTCAGGGGGAGATTCGGGAGCTCTGATAGCATTAAACACACTCACTGATAAGTGGATTTTGATCATTAAGTAGGTTCTGAAATTCTAGCTGCATTTCTATAAATGTCATAATTTTTAATATCTAAGTATAGGGGGCACTTGTAAAAGTATGTGTTTCCCAAGCAGGTTTTTCTAGTAGGGTAATATAGCTCTAAGGCCATATTTCCATATATCTGGGTTATCAGTATAAGGTACTTTTTTCCTGTGGCTAAAAATGGCATCAGTTGTCATCTGGCTTTTTCAGCAGGTCTACAGCAAAAATGGTCAGCCAACTAGAAAAATGCAACATGTAGCCTTTTCTGATGCAGCTCATTGAAAAGTCCAGAGTAACATGTTAGATGTTATACCTGGTTTTGTTGACTTCTTCTGACAAGACACCTTTTCATTTCATTTCAATATTCTCATGATTCTTTTTGAGCAAATAATGAATTACTAGCATGTGTGCATATAGAGGTCTGTGCAATTTTGTAGACAAGACACACTTATCTTTGTACTCCTCACCTGGTTCTCACCACAAACGCTTGACACCTTCTGAACCAAATAAGTTTATCTTGGTCTCATTAGAGTACAGGACATGGTTCCAGTAATCCATGTCCTAAAGGCCCCGTCACACTAAGTGACGTTACAGCGATCCCGACAATGATACAACCTGTCAGGGATCGTTGCTGCGTCACTATGTGGTCGCTGGTGAGATGTCAAACAGTCAGATCTTCCCAACGACGCAGCAATGATGCGGCGACCCGTAACGATCTGTATAACGATGCACGCCTATGTGTTTCTTTGTCTGAGTCGTCAACAAGGTCGTTGGTAAGGTGTCAAACACACCGATGCATGCTACCCAGCGAGGCCTCAACTATCAAAGAAATGTCCAGACCATTCCGACACGACCAGCGATCTCACAGCAGGGGCCTGGTCGCTGCTAAGTGTCAAACGTAGCGAGATCGCTGCTGAGGTCGCTGTTGCGTCACAAAACTTATGACTCAGCAGCGATCTCGCTAGCGATCTCGCTTAGTGTGACGGGGCCTTTAGTCTGTTTGTCTTCAGCATAGTGTTTGCAGGCTTTCTTGTGCATCATCTTTAGGAGAGGCTTCTTTCTGGAATGACAGCCATGCAGACCAATTTGATGCAAGTGTGCAGTGAGCACTGACAGGCGGACCCCCCTACCCCTGTAACCTCTGCAGCAATGCTGGCAGCACTCATACGTCTATTGAAAA
This sequence comes from Phyllobates terribilis, assembly GCF_046119375.1. Classification (NCBI taxonomy): domain Eukaryota; kingdom Metazoa; phylum Chordata; class Amphibia; order Anura; family Dendrobatidae; genus Phyllobates; species Phyllobates terribilis. The sequence continues at coordinate 297,394,782 of NW_027362762.1, forward strand.
GAGAACCTCTGGATATGATGCTGAGTACGTGCACTCAACTTCTTTGGTCGACCATAGTGAGGCCTGTTCTGAGTGGAACCTGTCTTGTTAAACCTCTGTATGGTCTTGGCCACCGTGCTGAAGCTCAGTTTCAGGGTGTTGACAATCTTCTTATAGCCTTGGCCATCTTTATGTAGAGCAAAAATTCTTTTTTTCTGATGTACAGAGAGTTCTTTGCCGTGAGGTGTTATGTTGAACTTCCAGTGACCAGAATGAGAGTTTGTGAGAGCGATAACAACAAATTTACCACACCTGCTCCCAATTCACACTTGAGAACTTGTAATACTAATGAGTCACATGATACCGGGGAGGGAAAGTGGCTAATTAGGCATAATTTGGCTATTTTCACTTAGAGATGTACTCACTTTTGTTGCCAGCGGTTTAGAAATGAATGGCTGTGTGTTGAGTTATTTAGAGGGCAGCCCAAATTACACTGTTATACAAGCTGTACACTGACTACTTTACATTGTATTGAACTGTCATATCTTCAGTGTTACATAGTTACATAGTTTATATAGTTACATAGATACATAGTTTATAAGGCCGAAAAAAGACAAGCGTCCATCCAGTTCAGCCTATTTCTTGTGCACTGCAGCTATTCCGCAGCGTTGATCCAGGGGAAGGCAAAAAAAAAAAACATGCGGTATAGGCCAATTTACATCATTGAGGAAAAATTCACTTCCCGACACCAATCTTGCAGTCAGATTAAATCCCTGGATTAATTAACTAAGCATAAGATGTAATTCTATTGTTCTCAAGAAAGGCGTCCAGGCCTCTCTTGAACTCATTAAGTGAGTTGGACATCTCCCAGAGAGTTCCAGAGTCTCACGGCTCTGACCATAAAGAATCCCCTTCTATGCTGGTGCAGGAACCTCCTTTCCTCCAGACGCATAGTGTGCCCCCTCGTCTTTGTCACCATCCTTGGTATAAACAGGTCATGGGAGAGATCTCTGTACTGCCCCCTGATGTATTTATACATGTTTATGAGGTCTCCCCTAAGCCTTCTCTTTTCCAACGTAAATAGGCCTAATTTTGACAACCTCTCTGGGTATTCTAGTCCCTCCATTCCCTTTATTACCTTAGTCGCCCTCCTTTGTACCCTCTCTAGCTCCAATATGTCTTTCCTGAGCACCGGAGCCCAGAACTGTGCACAATATTCTAAGTGCGGCCTTACCAGCTCTTTATACAGAGGAAGAACAATGTTCTCATCATATGCCCCTACTCCTCTTCTGATGCATGCCATGACTCTATTTGCCTTCACAGCTGCTGCCTGACACTGGGCACTCCAATTTAATTTGCTATTAACCAAGACGCCCAGGTCCTTCTCCATGTCAGATTTCCCCAACGGTTTCCCATTTAATATGTATGGGTGACTGCTGTTTTTCTTTCCCATGTGCATGACCTTACATTTATTGGCATTGAACCCCATTTGCCATTTTTTGGCCCAACTCCCCAATTTATCTAAATCCTCCTGTAGCTGTGCCCTATCCTCATCTGTATTAACTACTTTACAAAGTTTAGTATCATCTGCAAATATTGCTATTTTACTATGCAACCCTTCCACTAGATCAGGGGTCTCAAACACGCGGCCCGCGGGCCGCATGCGGCCCCTGAGGCTGCTTTATGCGGCCCGCAGGCACAGACCCCTTGACGATCCCGACCTGGTCCAGGAGGAGCCGCCGACAGCAGCGCTGCATTGCCGCACAGAGACTGTTTCCCAGCACTGCATTTCCAATGCCAGCCGCTGGCCAATCAGAGGCCAGCAGCTGATATCTGCGTGTCGGCGCAGCGAGTATGACGTCATTGCCATATGCAGATGTCAGCTGCTGGCCTCTGATTGGCCGGCGGCTGACATTGAAAATGCTGTGCTGGGAGACAGTCTCTGTGCGGCAATGCAGCGCTGCTGTCGGCAGCTCCTCCTGGACCAGGTCGGGATCGTCAAGGGGTCGGACTCTGTGGTGCCTGCGGGCCACATCTGCAGGAAGGCCGCCGAGGGAACGGAGGACAGGTGAGAATCATCTTTTTTTTTTTCTATTTTATGTGTGTGAAGAACAGCACAGGGGGCACAGAGCCACAAGAGGGGACCTGGATGGGGCACATAGCCACAAGAGGGGGACCTGGATGGGGCACATAGCCAAAAGATGGGGACCTGGATGGGGCACATAGCCACAAGAGGGGACCTGGATGGGGCACATAGCCACAAGATGGGGACCTGGATGGGGCACATAGCCACAGGATGGGGACCTGGATGGGGCACATAGCCACAAGATGGGGACCTGGATGGGGAACATAGCCACAGGATGGGGTCCTGGATGGGGCACATAGCCACAAGATGGGGACCTGGATGGGGCACATAGCCACAAGAGGGGACCTGGATGGGGCACATAGCCACAAGATGGGGACCTGGATGGGGCACAGAGCCACAAGATGGGGACCTGGATGGGGCACATAGCCACAGGATGGGGACCTGGATGGGGCACATAGCCACAGGATGGGGACCTGGATGGGGCACATTGCCCCAAGATGGGGACCTGGATGAGGCACATTAGTACAAGATGGGCGCCAGGATGGGGAACGTTGCCACAGGATGGGGACCTGGATGGGGCACATAGCCACAGGATGGGGACCTGGATGGGGCACATAGTCACAGGATGGGGACCTGGATGGGGCACATAGCCACAGGATGGGGACCTGGATGGGGCACATAGCCACAGGATGGGGACCTGGATGGGGCACATTAGTACAAGATGTTTTCCATTATTACTATATGATGCTAATTGTAAGACAATATTACTGTATGTGGCCAATTGGGGGAAATAAAATTGTAAAAAAAATAAAAAATAAAATAAAGCATGAAAAAATATTGGGCACTAAAAATGCTGTTTTATATGTAAACTAAAGTAAACACGAAAAAGTGCACGTTTATTATCGCCACATCCATAACGACCCAAGCCATAAAAAAATAAACACGGCAAAAATGTTCAAAAGGTGTATATAAAAAAAATGGTATCACTAAAAATGTCACATTGAACAAAGAATGCGGCCCCCCAAATTAAATTTTTTTCCATGTGCGGCCCATATACCCAGCCGAGTTTGAGACCCCTGCACTAGATCATTAATAAATATATTAAATAATATAGGGCCCAAGACAGACCCTTGAGGCACCCCGCTAGTAACCCTGACACACCCTGAGCTTACTCCATTGATAACCACCCTCTGCTTTCTATCACTCAGCCAGCTATTTACCCACTTGCACACATTATCCCCCAGACCAAGCATTCTCATTTTATATACCAACCTTTTGTGTGGCACGGTATCAAACGCTTTGGAGAAGTCAAGGTATGCAACATCCACTGACTCTCCCCGGTCCAGCTGTGAGCTCACCTCCTCGTAGAAGGCGATCAGGTTTGTTTGGCAGGAGCGATCCCTCATGAATCCATGTTGATATGGAGTTAGACAGTTATTATCATTAAGATATTCTACAATAGCATCTCTAAGAAATCCTTCAAACAATTTACCCACAACAGACGTTAAGCTGACTGGTCTATAGTTCCCAGGGTCACTTTTAGACCCCTTTTTGAATATTGGTACCACATTTGCTTGGCGCCAGTCTAGTGGGACAGTCCCTGTCCATAAAGAGTGCTTGAATATAAGATACAGCGGTCTGTCTATCACATTACTTAATTCTTTTAGTACCCGGGGGTGTATGCCATCTGGGCCTGGTGACTTGTCTATTTTGATATTATTTAGGCGTTTCTGAACTTCCTCCTGGGTTAGGTGGGTGATATTTAGCGGAGGGTTTACTTTATCACTCTGCATTTCCTCCGATAAATTGTTTTCTTTTGTGAAAACAGTGGAGAAGAAGCTATTGAGTAGGTTTGCTTTACCCTCATCGCCCTCTATGATTTTACCCAGGTTATTTTTCAATGGGCCAACTCCATCAGTTTTAATCCTTTTACTGTTTATATAGTTAAAGAACAGTTTGGGATTCGTTTTACTTTCCTTGGCAATTAGTCTCTCTGTCTCCTCTTTTGCTATTCTTATTTGTTTCTTACAGATTTTGTTTTTTCCCCTATAAGATATTAGCGCTTCCTCGCTGCCTTCTTGTTTAAGTTTACCGAAAGCCCTTTTTTTGTTTTTCATTGCCCTCTTGACTTCCTTATTTAGCCACATTGGCTTCCTCCTATTCCTAGCCCTTTTATTCCCATAAGGTATGTACCTTCTACAGTGACTATGTAGGACTGTTTTGAAAATTTCCCATTTTCTATCCGTGCTCCTATTACTAAAGATACTATCCCAGTCTATAAGGTGAAGGGCATCTCTTAGCTGATCAAACTTTGCCCTCCTGAAGTTCAGTGTTTTTGTGACTCCCTTGCTGGGCACCCTACTAAAGCACATGTGGAATTGTATAATGTTGTGGTCACTATTTCCCAGGTGCTCCCCAACCTGCACCTCAGTTATTCTGTCTGGCCTGTTAGTTAATATTAAGTCTAAAAGGGCCGTCCCTCTAATTGGTTCCTGCACAAGTTGTGACAAATAATTGTCTTTGATAATTGACAGAAACCTGTTTCCTTTCTGAGATCTACAGCTTTCGGTTTCCCAGTCTATATCGGGGTAGTTGAAGTCCCCCATAATAATCACCTCGTTATTTTTTGCTACTTCGTCTATTTGTCTCATTAATAGACTTTCCGTGGCTTTAGCTATATTTGGTGGTTTATAACAGACTCCTATGATAATTTTATTATTGTTTTTTGCCCCATGTATCTCCACCCATAAGGACTCGACCTCCTCATTTCCCTCCCATACATCCTCCCGTATTGTAGGCTTTAGACACGTCTTTACATATAGACAGACACCACCCCCTTTCCAACTTCTTCGATCTCTTCTAAACAGACTGTAACCCTGTAAGTTAACTGCCCAGTCATAGCTTTCATCTAACCATGTCTCGGTTATTCCCACTATGTCATGGTTACCTGTAGATATTTCTGCTTCCAGTTCATCCATCTTGTTTGTCAGGCTCCTGGCATTTGCTAGCACGCAGTTTACACGATTTTGTTTTGTTCCAATCTTCTCCCTGTGGATTGTATTAGAAATTTTCTTACCTCCCTTCCAAGTATCTTGTCTTGGACCTTCTTTGTCGCACTTCATATCTTTCATTAGTATGTTCTCTGGTTGCATGTTCGTGTCTGGCATTTTTCTTCCCATCCCCTCTTCTTCTAGTTTAACGCCCTCCTGATGAGTGTTGCGAGTCTCCTGGCGAATGTGTGTTTCCCGGGTTTGTTGAGGTGTAGCCCGTCTCTGGCAAGGAGTCCGTCATAGAGGTAATTCACACCGTGGTCCAGGAATCCAAATCCTTGTTGTCTGCACCATCGTCTCAGCCAGTTGTTCACATCAAGGATCATGTTCCATCTCCTGACGCCATGCCCGTCAACTGGAAGGATAGAAGAAAAAACTACCTGCGCATCCAGTTCTTTTACTTTCTTCCCCAATGCTTCAAAGTCCTTGCAGATTGTCGGTAGGTCCTTCTTTGCCGTGTCATTGGTGCCAACATGTATCAGAAGAATTGGGTGGACATCCTTGGAACTGATGAGCTTCGGTATTCTATCGGTAACATCCTTGATCTTCGCCCCTGGGAGGCAGCATACTTCTCTTGCGGTTATGTCCGGTCTGCAGATAGCTGCTTCTGTTCCTCTCAGTAGTGAGTCTCCCACCACCACCACTCTTCTTCCCTTCTTGGCTGTCCTTTTTCTTGTCACTTCTGGGTGTTTCTGGGTGCTCTTTTCTTTTGTTGTCCCATGAAAAGATATAATAAAATATTGCCAAAAATGTGAGCGGTGTACTCACTTTTGTGAGATATTGTACATACCAGTAGTATTGGTCTTAGCCTTCGTCAGGGGGCTAGGTCCAAAACGTGCGTTGGGGTTCGGAGCCATACCATAGCAGCTCCCTACAATTGATGGTAATTACACAGTATACTTGATAATGTATAGTATGTAATATGTAATGTTAGATGTTATTCCTGGTTTTGTTGATCTCTTCTGACAAGACACCTTTTCATTTCATTTCAATATCTTTCTCATGATTTTTTCTGAGCCAATAATGAATTACTAGCACCTGTGCACTTTACATTGAGGTCTGTGCAATTTTGTCAACATGATTTCATTACTACCGTTGGTGCACCTTTTATAATGGCCTATAGCAATCATGTTTGTTGTTGTCTAATATTATATGCTGGTTTATGTAACTTTTTTTATGTGTTAGTTACTGTTTTTATATTATGTGAGCGCTTTCTGTGCCACCACATGCCCATATACACCGCAATAAAGGTATTTTTAATTTTATAAAATCTACTTGTACTGTATCCTTTGACCGCTTATCGGTTTCTTTTTCATTGGTTCTAGTATCTACCGAGTGGTCTCCACTCTAGTCCGCTAGTCTAGTTGCTATGATTGAACTGACATATGTAAAATTATGTTAATATATATATATGCCATATGCTTTTGTCCTTAACTAAATTGGTTGAGCTTTTTATGATGCATGTTTTAGAAAACATGCAAGTAACCTGTTTTATTTAATGGGTGCAGAAATGGTTCAGAAACTCTGCAACATCAAAAACTCACCAAAAGCTCATCATGGGAACATGGCCTTATGGTTACATACAGCAGGGAAAAAAGTATTTAGTCAGCCACCAATTGTGCTAGTTCTCCCACTTAAAAAGATGAGGGAGGCCTGTAATTTACATCATAGGTAGACCTCAACTATGAGAGACAAAATGAGAAAACAAATCGTGAAAATCACATTGTCTGATTTGGAAAGAATTTTTTTTCAAATTTTGGTGGAAAATAAGTATTTGGTCAATTACAAACAAGCAAGATTTCTGGCTCTCACAGACCTGTAACTTCTTCTTTAAGAGGCTCCTCTGTCCTCCACTCATTACCTGAAGTACTGGCACCTGTTTGAACTTGTTATCAGTATGAAAGACACCTGTGCGCAACCTCAAACAGTCACACTCCACACTCCACTATGGTGAAGACCAAAGAGCTGTCGAAGGGCACCAGAAACAAAATTGTAGCCCTGCACCAGGCTGGGAAGACTGAATCTGCAATAGTCAAGCAGCTTGGTGTGAAGAAATCAACTGTGGGAGCAATAATTAGAAAATGGAAGAAATACAAGACCACTGATAATCTCCCTCGATCTGGGGCTCCACACAAGATCTCACCCCATGGGTTTAACATGATCTCAAGAACGGTGAGCAAAAATCCCAGAAACACATGGGGGGACCTAGTGAATGACCTGCAGAGAGCTGGGACCAACGATACACAGGCTACCATCAGTAACACACTACGCCACCAGGGACTCAGATCCTGCAGTGCCAGACGTGTCCCCCTGCTTAAGCCATTACATGTCCGGGCACGTCTGAGGTTTGCTAGAGAGCATTTGGATGATCCAGAAGAGTATTTGGAGAATGTCATATGGTCAGATGAAACCAAAGTAGAACTGTTTGGTAGAAACACAACTCATTGTGTTTGGAGGAGAAAGAATGCTGAGTTGCATCCAAAGAACACCATACCTACTGTGAAGCATGGGGGTGGCAACATCATGCTTTGGGGCTGTTTCTCTGCCAAGGGACCAGGACGACTGATCCGTGTACATGAAAGAATGAATGGGGCCATGTATCGTGAGATTTTGAGTGCAAACCTCCTTCCATCAGCAAGGGCATTGAAGATGAAACGTGGCTGGGTCTTTCAGCATGACAATGATCCCAAGCACACCGCCAGGGCAATGAAGGAGTGGCTTCGTAAGATGCATTTCAAGGTCCTGGAGTGGCCTAGCCAGTCTCCAGATCTAAACCCTATAGAAAACCTTTGGAGGGAGTTGAAAGTCCGTGTTGCCCAGCGACAGCTCCAAAACATCACTGCTCTAGAGGAGATCTGCATGGAGGGATGGGCCAGCATACCAGCAACAGTGTGTGCCAACCTTGTGAAGACTTACAGAAAACGTTTCACCTCTGTCATTGCCAACAAAGGATATATAACAAAGTATTGAGATGAACTTTTGTAATTGATCAAATACTTATTTTCCACCAAAATTTGAAAAAAGTTTCTTTCCAAATCGGACAATGTGATTTTCAGGATTTGTTTTCTCATTTTGACTCTCATAGTTGAGGTCTACCTATGATGTAAATTACAGGCCTCGCTCATCTTTTTAAGGGGGGGAACTTACACAATTGGTGGCTGACTAAATACTTTTTTTCCCCACTGTAGGAGCTACTGTATATGACTGAGACTTTCATTTAAAATAAGCTCTGGAGGCAGATTCTTAAGGAAATCTACAGTATGTCCGGCCCATAGATCTTAAAAGCTCATTTACATGTTAAGAGAAACATGGATTTCTTTGGAATAAGACATCGGATGGCAAATATCAAGGTATAATTTTATTCAGCATTCTATGACCTGCATGCCCATATAGACGGTGTAGGAGGGTTGATTCTACTGACAGATGCACTTTAACTAATTGGAAACAGTCGTCTATTATATCTGTTTTCAAATGATAAAGGGGTTCTCTCATTAAAACAAGTTGCTTCCTAAAGACACTTCTGAAATCTTCAATTGGCCAAACATTTTTATTCCATGCTATGGAGTATTATTTCCCCGCCATTCAAATAAATGGCTGCCTATGTAATGAATACTGTAGATGGATGAGGTGGCCAGAGCCAGTAGCGTTACTAGATCGTTGAGAAGAGGGTTCACGAAGGGGACCCCCATTTTGCTTAATAGGGATTATTGAAAAGAGACTTACCATTTAATTTTAAATGATTTAACATATAGTAATAATAAGGGTACAAATAATTTATAGTGATGCTATACCACATATACAGTGAGGAAAATAAGTATTTGATACACTTCTGATTTTGCAAGTTTTCCCACCTACAAACAATGGAGATGTCTGTAATTAATATCACAGGTACACTTCAACTGTGAGAGACAGAATCTTAATTAATTTGCATTTTATTGCATGAAATAAGTTTTTAATACAATAGAAACAAAGAACTTAATATTTGGTACAAAAAGCTTTGTTTGCAGGTAAAGAAGTCAGACATTTCCTGTAGTTCTTGACCAAGTTTGCACAAACTGCAGCAGGGATTTTGGCCCACTCCTCCATAAAGATCTTCTCCAGATCTTTCAGGTTTCGGGGCTGTTGCTGGGCAACATTGAGTTTCAGCTCCCTCCAAAGATTTTCTGTTGAGTTCAGGTCTGGAGACTGGCTAGGCCACTCCAGGACCCTGAAATGCTTCTTATAGAGCCACTCTTTAGTTGCCCTGGCTGTGTGTTTTGGCTCATTTACATGCTGGAAAACCCAGCGACGACCCATCTTCAATGCTCTTACGGAGGGAAGGAGGTTGTTGGCCAAAATGTCGCAATACATGACCCCATCTATCCTCCTTTCAATACGATGCAGTCGTCCCATCCCCTTTGCAGAGAACCCCCCCTAAAGTATGATTTTTTTTTCCCCATCATGCTTCACGGTTGGGACAGTGTTCTTGGGGTTATACTCATCCTTCTTCCTCCAAACACGGCGAGTGGCATTCTATTTTGGTCTCATCTGACCACATGACCTTCTCCCATACCTCCTCTGGATCATCCAGATGGTCATTGGCAAACTTCAAACGGGCCTGGACATGTGCTGGCATGACCAGGGGGACCTTGCGTGCCCTGCAGGATTTTAACCCGTGACGGCGTAGTGTGTTACCAATAATATTGTTTGAGACTGTGGTCCGAGGTTTTCTTCAGGTCATTGACCAGGTCCTCTCGTGTAGTTGTGGGCTGATTTACTCTCAGAATCATCCTTACCCCACAAGGCGAGATCTTGCGTGGAGCCCCAGACTGAGGAAGATTGACAGTCATCTTGTGTTTCTTCCATTTTCTGTTGTGCCAACAGTTCTTACCTTCTCACCAAGCTGCTTGCCTATTGTCCTGTAGCCCATCCCAGCCTTTTTCAAGTCTACAATTTTGTCCCTGGTGTCCTTAGACAGCTCTTCGGTCTTGGCCATGGTGAAGAGGTTGGAGTGATTGATTGAGTGTGTGGACAGGTGTCTTTTATACAGGTAATGAGTTCAAACAGGTGCAGTTAATACAGGTAATGAGTGCAGAGTAGGAGGACTTCTTAAAGAAAATCTAACAGTTCTGTGAGAGCCAGAATTCTTGCTGGTTGGCAGATGATCACATACTTATTTCATGCAACAAAATACAATTTAATTATTTAAAAACAATACAAGGTGATTTTCTGGATTTTTTTTAAGATTCTGTCTCTCACAGTTGAAGTGTACCTACGATAAAAATTACTGACCCCTCCATTCTTTGTAGGTGGGAAAACATGCAAAATTGGCAGGGTATCAAATACTTATTTTCCCCACTGCATGTTTCAAAAACCATTGCCTTTGTATTACTTTACAACACTAACTTAGAAATACATGGCCTTGAAAAGGAAAAGAAAACTATTCTGCCTCTTTTTTTGTTGCTGCATATTTTTGTGACCCATATGACATAAAATATATGTTTCCATTTGTAATATCTTCTAGCAGACTACTGAGTCTCTGTATCTTTTCATGTTTTACAGTCTAATTTATTTTCCTTTGCAAATCATTTCTTTCAGAGCATGCACAAGGCAGCGCATGCTGAGTGGCTCTTTTGAAGGGCAGCCTGCCAAGGAAAGATCAATCCTTAGTGTGCAACATCATATACGGCAAGAAAGAAGGTAACTTTAGGAATAAAGTAGCACATTTCCTCTGTTTTTTTTTCCCTTCACTTTCTACCTAAAGAAAGTAGCACAATTTCGGCTTCTTTTTCATACATTACAGAACCTAATATAACTACTACATTACCTCCCATTAAATACACTGTCGTAAGACTCGTCATTATAAATGTCACTCTTTTCACATGCAACAGGACTATCAATTTAAAGATCAAAGAAAAGATTGTTTTCTTTGTTCGAGCAGATTATACATCATTTTACAAGGACGTAAGCCTTTAACCCCCAGCCTTTATAAGTGACTTTCTTTTGAAATGCCTCACTTAGCCATGAGCCCCATTCTTTATTTCTTTTTCAGACATTCTCCATGCCTGCAAGTCAAGGCTTGATCAAACTTGTTTCCCTTTAGTGTTATTCAATGCAATTTTGTTGATTGTTGCAGGTCACTAAGACATGGCTCAAACAGTCAAAGAATCAGCAGGGGGAAATCTTTGGAAACACTAACACAAGACGTGAGTTTCATCATTGCCCCTTTGTTCATAGGAAGCATTGTAGTATAGTCTAATAGCATCTGTTCATTTGTTGTTTTATTTTCTGTGAGTCACTGTGCATTTTATTTGTTGTTGACCAGTACTATTGCTAGAAGAAATGGATAGCCCTATTGGGATTATCCACCTTTTACGCGGTTTTCAGTGTCAGCCTCAAATGCTCATGTGTACATTGATCAGATCCTCATGTACCATTTCTGTCAAGTCTTTAGTAGTTACTTGTTGATAATGGGACGCATACATTCATGGCCGGAAGTGTTGACACCCTTTAAATTGTTCCAGAAAATTATATATTTCTCCCAGAAAATTATTGCAATTACAACTGTATTGTTATACCCATGTTTATTTCCTTTGTGTGTATTGGAACAACACAAAAAACTGAGGGGAAAAAAAGGCAAATTGGACATAATTTCACACAAAACCCCCAAAATGGTCCGGACAAAATTGTTGGCACCCTCAACTTAATATTTGGTTGTACACCCTTTGGAATAAATAACTGCAATCAATAACTTCCTATAACCATCAACAAGCTTCTTACAACTCTCAACTGGAATTTTGGACCACTCTTCTTTTGCAAACTGCTCCAGGTCTCTCATATTTGAAGGGGGCCTTCTCCCAACAGTAATTCGAAGGTCTCTCCACAGGTGCTCCATGGGATTTACATCCGGACTCATTGCGGGCCACTTAAGAACTCTCCAGCACTTTGATTCCATCCATTTCTGGGTGCTTCTTAAATTATGTTTGGGGTAATTTTCTTGCTGGACCCGACCCATGAACTAAAACGCAAACCCAGATTTCTGACACTGGCACTACATTGCTACCCAAAATCCTTTGATAATCTTCAGATTTCATGATGCCTTGCACACAGTCATAGCACACAGTGCCAGAGGCAGCAAAATGACCCCAAAAGATCTTTGAAACTCCACCATATTTGACTGTAGGTACTGTGTTCTTTTCTTTGTAGGCCTCATTCTGTTTTTGGTAAACAGTAGAATGATGTGCTTTACTAAAAAGCTCTATCTTGGTCTCATCTGTCCACAAGATGCTTTCCCAGAAGGATTTTGGCTTACTCAAGTACATTTTTGCAAACTGCTTTTTTATGTCTTGTGTCAGCAGTGTGGTCCTCCTGTGTCTCCTGCCATAGCATTTCATTTCATTCAAATGTTGACAACTATTTCGTACTGACAATGAGGCACCCTGAGCCTGCTGGACAGCTTGAATTTCTTTGGAACTTGATTGGGGCTGCTTATCCACCATCCGGACTATTCTGCGTTGCAACCTTTCATCAATTTTTCTCTGCCGTCCACGTCCAGGGAGATTAGCTACAGTGCCATGGGTTGTAAACTTCTTGGTTATATTGTGCACAGTGGACAAAGGAACATCAAGATCTCTGGAGATGGACTTATAACCTTGAGATTGTTGATATATTTCAACAATTTTGGTTCAAAAATGTTGGTTCTCAAGTCCTCTGACAGTTCTCTTCTACTCTTTCTGTTCTCCATGCTTAGTGTGGCACACACAGACACATAATGCAAAGATTGAGTCAACGTCTCCCTTTTTTATCTGGTTTCGGGTGTGATTTTCATATTGCCCGCACTTGTTACTTGCAACAGGTGAGTTTGAACAAGCATCACATGGTTGAAACAAAGTTGTTTACCCACAATTTTGGAAAGGTGGCAACAATTTTTTTCTGGCCCATTTTTGTGGTTTTGTGTGAAATTATGTCCAATATGTCTTTTTGTCTCTGTTTTTTTGTGTTGCTCCAATGCACACAAAGGAAATAAACAAGTGTATAAAGAAACATATGTAATTACCATAATTTCACGGGCGAAATACTTCATTTTCTGGAACAATTTCAAGGGTGCCAACAGTTTTGGCCATGACTGTATGTAGGGGGTGCAAAAGTTATAATTCTAATCTTTGCACTGTGACATCACTGTGTGTTGTAATATGATGTTGTGCTTACCGTGACCATCACAGTGTGCATTATCAAATCACTATTTGTATAATCATTGTGCTATGATGTTGTGCTTATTATTCCTGCACTGTGAGATCACTGTGTGTGTTATTATCATTGTAATATGATGCTGTGCATATTGTGACATCACTGTGTGTGTTATTATCATTGTACTATGATGCTGTGCTTTTCATTCCTGCCCTGTGACATCACGGTGTGTTATCATTTTAACAATATGCTGTGCATATTGTGATTGTGACATCACTGTGTGTAGTTTTATCATTGTACTATGATGCTGTGCTTATTATTCCTGTCCTGTGACATTACTGTGTGTTATCATTGTAATATGATGCTGTGCTTATTGTGACTGTGACATCACTGTGTGTATTATCATTATTGTACTATGATGTTGTGCTTATTATCCCTGCACCATAACACCACTGTGTTATTATCATTGGGTCATTCCATGTCAAGTGAACCAATGAATATTACCACTATATTTTTAATTCTTTTGAGAATAATTTGTTCTTTGCTAATACTGTGTTAGATGATGAAAAATGTGAAGAATAAAAACAACATAATTTTTAGTTTTTTTTAATTAATTTTCAAAGTTGTGAAAAAATGTGAATTTCTGTGTTGCATGCCTTTATGTTTCTCCTCATAACTCAGGCAGGAAACAAGATAGAGAAATCTGAAAAACACCATTCAACTCAGAACAGTACAGGCTTTCAACAGATATGTCACAAGAGTATCTTTGTTAATATTTTACCCATGTGGAATCAAACACAAAATCTCAAAACGCATTTCCGAAAAATCAATATGATATTTAATTGCAAAAAATTCAAATGTGCTTCCTATGCTCCTAGCAACATCTGTACCAAAATTCAAGTTGGGCTCTCAAAGGGATCATACTTTAAAAAAAAAAAAAAAAACATTGTCAATTCGAAAATCTTGAATTTAGATCTGTTCAGCTTGTGGTCTAAAAGTATAGGGTCTGTTTTCCACATAAAAAACATATATTTTTTTTAAATATTGGGAGGGTGGAGGGATGCTTCAGCCGCTTCTTCACATGACGAACAGCTGACTGGACCGTGAGATGAGCTTTATACACACTCAAATCTTCCCGTGCAAACTGCTCTCCACCAATCCAGTCACATCGCCTAGATCTACCCAGTAACGGAGACAACCTGAGCAGATTCTAGAAAGGTGAGTATCGCAAGTACACCCCATAAGGGGTGTGGAATATAGCGAGAACTACAATAAAAAAGGAACAAAGGAATAAATACACTTTTTGCCACAGCTCATGGCAAAGGTGTATGTGATGGTTTAGGAGGCACCGTGAAACGTCTTGCAGCTCGGGCAAGCCTCCAAAGACCATATTCAGACCAAATCTCCCATGAAACTTTTCAACTGCAGTGAGAAAAATATTCCTAACATCCAGTTCATGTACTGTACAAACCAAGACTACGAAGAAGAGGAGAGTTTGTTAAAACATTGGTTAAAGGAAGCAGAACCCATTAAAGGGACTCGGCAATACCACACTTTCATTCCATTGAGTGAAACAGAAATAAAAACAAGGACTTTTTATTTGAGTAACGACAGTGAAGTCCATGAAGTGGTTGAAGATGGTGCAAGATTGGCAATGGATGACATAACTGGTTATGCGACCTGTGAATATGATCGGCACTGCTGGTGGCTAATGGGCTCTGCAAAGATTATGCTAACGAAGAAGTACAAGTGACTTTTTTGCACCTTCTGGTCCATCACCGTCCTTTGTGTATCCAAGAAAACCAGACATATTAAAAGTAAAAAAAATCAAATATTAACTCAGGTGGACCCAAACCCCATATCAGGTTATACATACTGACACAAAAGAAATGGCCATTATTAGTAAGAGATTGTGGACAAGATTAAATCTCGCCCAGTAGAAGGGACAAATTGATGATAAAAGCTAAGTTTAAAGACTTACTATTAATTGTTCAGACTAGTTCATTTTGCTTTATTTTAACCCCTTAACAACATTAGACGTACTAATACGCGTCTGTGCCCAGGGACTTAAGAGCCAGACCCGTATTAGTACGTCATCGCGATCGCGCGCGCACACAGGCTGTGCAGGCGCGATCGCCGCCGGGTGTCAACTGATTGTCACAGCTGACACCCGGTACTATGTGCAGGGAGCGCTCACGCACTGCTCCCAGCACATTAACCCCCATAATGCTGCGATCGAAGTCGATCGCAGCATTGCGGTGGCAAGGGGAGGTGATCACAGATACTCACCTCCTCTTCGGGCCTCCAGCGCTGTCTGCCGTGGCTTCCAGGATGTTGCCATGATGACCCGATGTCGTCGTGACAACATCCGGGTCACCAGACAACAGGAAGATTGTTTAGACATGCGCAGTGCATCTCCAAACTATCTTCTCCCTGTCCAGCGCTGACAGCCTGCATGGCTCAGGGATGGTGCTGCATTCCTGTGCCATGCAGGCGATCAGAATAAAAAAGGCGAAAGTCCCAGAGTGGGACAGAGTAAAAAAGTGTAAAAACACCCAGAAAGTGAAAAAAAAAAATAAAAAAAAAATGGTAAAAATATTTTTTAAAAAATGAAAAAAATAATCCACCAAAAATAAAAATATAATAAAAAAAACAATAAAAGTACACATATTTGGTATCGCCACGTCCGGAACAACCTGACCTATAAAACTGTCCCACTAGTTAACCCCTTCAGTGAACACGGTAAAAAAAATAAAAAAAAACGAAGCAAAAAACAATGCTTTATCACCGTACCACCAAACAAAAAAGGGAATAACACGCGATCAAAAAGACGAATATAAATAAAAATGGTACCGCTGAAAATGTCATCTCGTCCCACAAAAAAACAAGCCGCCATGCAGCCCCATCAGCCGAAAAATAAAAAAGTTATAGCTCTCAGAATAAAGCTATGCTAAAAAATAATTTTTTCTATAAAATTGCTTTTATTATGTAAAAGTGCAAAACATAGCAAAACTATATAAATGTGGTACCGCTGTAAACGTACTGACCCGAAGAATAAAGCTACCATCAATTTTACCACACGCGGAACAGAATAAAAAAAACAAAAAAAACAATTCCTGAATTGTTGGTTTTTGTTTATTCTGCCTCCCTAAAATCGGAATAGAAAGCGATCAAAAAATGTCACGTGCCTGAAAATGGCACCAATAACAACGTCAACTCATCCCGCAAAAAACAAGCCGTCACATGACTGTCTGCCAAAATCTGGAAAAATTATAGCTCTCAAAATACGGCAATGCAAAAACTAGATTTTACAAAAAATGCGTCTTTTAGTGTGTGACAGCTGTCAGTCATAAAAACCCCATATGATTCTGGTATCGTTGTAATCGCACCGACCCGAAGAATAAAGTCGTCTAATCACTTATACCGCATGAGGACCGGCGTAAAAAATAAACTCTCGGGTTAGGGTTGGGCTAGGGTTAGGGCTAGGGTTAGGGCTGGGTTTGGGGTTAGGGTTGGGGTTAGGGTTGTGATGGGGTTGGGATTTTTTTCAAAAGTAAGAAAAAAAGATGACGATATGGCGACTAGTGTTGAGCGCAAGTGCTCGCTACTTGAGTTTGCATCGGGTGCTCGGGTATGCATTGAGTATCATGGGTATTTGAGTGACATGCTCGAGTCTCCGCCCCATATGCTTTGCGGCCAAAAAAACTTTGCGGGGATTGCCTGCCATGCACGAGCGATCCCCGTATGGTTTTTTTTGGGTGTCTAATAACCGTGAGACATGCGGGGCAGGGACTCGAGCATGTCACTCGAGCACACGCAGTACATGGTGCATATACATGGTGCATACCTGAGTACCCGATGCAAACTCAAGTAGCGAGCACTTGCGCTCAAGACTAATGACAACTTATTCAATATGATGACCTAATGTTATCAAATTCTGTGTTCTACCTCTGGGTTCAAAATGTTCACTATACACCTTAATAAAATCCTTGAGGGGTATAGTTTCCAAAATGGGGTCACTTGTGGGGGAGCTCCACTGTTTAGGCACATCAGGGGCTCTCCAAACGCGACATGGTGTCCGCTAACAAATTGATTGGAAAATCGGCTCAAATTGTTAGCGGACGCCATGTTGCGTTTGGAGAGCCCCTGCGTGCCTAAACATTGGAGCTCCCCCACAAGTGACCCCATTTTGGAAACTAGACCCCCCAAGGCACCTATCTAGATGCATAGTGAGCACTTGGAGCCCCCAGGTGCTTCACAAATTGATTTGTAAAAATGGAAAAGTATTTTTTTTTCCACTTTTTCATTTTTACGAATCAATTTAAGATAAGATAAGATAAGATAAGATATACTTTATTTATCCCGGAGGAAATTGCGGTATCACAGCAGCAGAACACAGATCTCGAACATGACACATATGATAACAAAACATTTGGAATGCTTTAGACATTGCTTTTCAGACATTTGTTAAACACCCCCATAGCTGTTGGAACAAACGATCTCCTGTATTTTTCCTTTTTACACCTTAGTTGTATTAGGCGATTGCTGAATGTGCTCTTCTGTTTCGCAAACAGTTCATAAAGCGGGTGTGTGTTGTTGCCCATTATAGCTCTGCACTTCTTCTTAATCCTATCCTCTACCACTTCTTCAAAAGTCCCAAGCTGTAGGCCCACCGTCGCGCTAGCCTTCTTTATAAGTTTGTTGAGCTTGTTGGCGTCAGCAACACGCACACTGTTACCCCAGCAAATTATTGCCGCAAAGGTGGCACTAGCCACAATGGATTGGTAGAACACCTCAAGCATTTTGCCACACACATTAAAAGACCTTAACTTCCTTAGGAAGTACAATCTACTCATCCCCTTCTTGTAGACCTTCTCCATGTGGCACTTCCAGTCTAGCTTGCTATCCAGGTAAACCCCCAAATATTTGAAACTGTCCACCATCTCCACATCCTGACCGTCAATGGTAACAGGTAGGCATACCTTCTTGCACCTTCCATAGCTCATCACCAACTCCCTGGTTTTCTTAACATTTAGTTCTAGATGGTTAGCCTGGCACCATACTACAAAGTCCGCAACCACCCTTCTATATTCCTCTTCGTCCTGGTCCTTCCCAATACCGCCAACTATCACAGAGACATCCGAGTACTTCTGGAGGTGACAACGGTCTGATTTATACTGAAAGTCAGCTGTGTACAATGTAAAGAGGAATGGCGACAGCACTGTTCCCTGCGGGGCTCCGACACTGCTCAGTACACTATCTGATGTAGCCGTCCCCCACCTAACAAACTGTGGCCTATCCGACAGGTAGTCAATTATCCAATTCACAAGTCCCTCATCCACCGCCATTTTAATCAACTTTCCTCGCAGTAAGAGTGGCTGTAATGTGTTGAACGCACTAGAGAAATCAAAGAACAAAGCACGCACTGTGGTTCCATCATTGTCCAAAAAGGAATGTACTGTTTGTAGCAGAGACGCTACAGCATCGTCCACACCCAGTCCCTGCCGGTACGCAAACTGAAGAGCATCAGTATGCGCCATCACCCTCGGACACAAGTGAGCAAGTACTATTCTCTCCAAGGACTTCATCGCATGCGATGTTAAGGCCACCGGTCTATAGTCCCCCGGGGAAGCCGGGAAGGTAGTCTTGGGAATCGGCACCAGGCAGGAAGTCTTCCATAGCACTGGTACTCTCTTTGATTGTAAGCTCTGGTTAAAGAGATGCTGGAAGACAGTACATAACTCATTTGCACACACTCTGAGGACACGTGGACTGAGACCGTCAGGCCCTGCTGCTTTGCCAATGGCCAGCTTACTAAACTGGTCCCTCACGTCATTTTTGGAGACCGAGAAATGATCTATTTCACCCCCTGTTAATTTAGCTAGTTGTTCCCCGGCCTCCTCCCCCTTCCCTGCTGCTACCGCACCTTTATTGCTGAATCTATTGAAGAACTGATTCATTTCATTAGCCATTGTAAGTCCACCACCCCCCTGCTCCGACCTTGCCTTAAACCCAGTCACTAGCTTCATTCCAGCCCACACCTCTCTGGAGCTTTTTTGTGCAAATTGATTTTCTAATTTAACTCTGAATGCCTCACGGGCAATCTTAATTTTCCCCTTTAGGTCTCGCTGTATAATTTTCAATGCCTCCTTGTCCTTCCTTTTAAAAGCCAGTTTTTTCATGTTTAGTAAATGTTTCAACTCTTTTGTAATCCATGGCTTATTGTTTGCATAACACCGAATCTCTTGAACAGGTACTACAATGTCCATACAGAAGTTGATGTAATCAGTAACTCTGCCAGTAATCTCATTAACATTACATTTCTCTTTCATGGTACACAACACCTCCCAGTCTGTACAGTCAAAGCAGTCTTGTAACGCCTCCTCTGCTGCTGGACACCACTTCCTTATCTTTTTAATTGTCACTGGTTGTTTGCGGACGTCTGGTTGGTAAGCAGGAGACAATAGTATGAGGTTGTGGTCAGATTTCCCCAGGGGGGGTAATGCAGCCGATGAATAAGCATTCTTAACATTAGCAAAGAGGAGATCCAGTGTGTTGTTGTCCCGTGTAGGACATTTGACATATTGATAGAACTTTGGTATTGCAGATGAGATCTTTACTCGATTGAAATCCCCAGAAATTACAGTTAGAGAGTTTGGGTGTTTAGTCTGAAGCCGGGCCATCACCCCTGACAACACATCCCCAGCAGCCTCTGGGTTCGCAGATGGTGGTATATACATCACAACTACAATAACAAGAGTGAATTCTCTAGGCAGATAGTAAGGCCTGAGGCCCACTGCTAACAGTTCAATATTTGGACAGCAATGTTTCTCCTTAACAGTTACATGCCCCTGATTGCACCATCTGTTGTTAATGTAGAGTATCACTCCTCCACCTTTTTTCTTGCCGCATCTAACTCTCTCTCTATCAGCCCGAACCATTTGAAACCCTGGTACCGAGACACATGAATCTGGGACCTCCTCATGCAGCCAGGTTTCTGTAAAGCACATGAGACTGCATTCCCTAAACTCCTTCTGGGTCTTACTCAGAGCCAGCAGTTCATCCGACTTATTTCCCAGCGATCGTACGTTACCCATGATAATGGATGGGACCACTGGTTTAAACCTTCTCCTCCAGGACTTGATCTTCTTGCCTGCTCTGCAGCCTCTGAAAGGTCTCCTTATTTCCCGTGGAACATTCAGTGAAGTTCAGTGAACAAATTGAATGGAAAATCGGCTCAAATTGTTAGCGGACACCATGTTGCGTTTGGAGAGCCCCTGTGTGCCCAAACATTGGAGCTCCCCCACAAGTGACCCCATTTTGGAAACTAGACCCCCCAAGGCACCTATCTAGATGCATAGTGAGCACTTGGAACCCCCAGGTGCTTCACAAATTGATTCGTAAAAATGAAAAAGTGTTTTTTTTTTCACTTTTTCATTTTTACGAATCAATTTGTGAAGCACCTGGGGGTTCCAAGTGCTCACTATGCATCTAGATAGGTGCCTTGGGGGGTCTAGTTTCTAAAATGGGGTCACTTGTGGGGGAGCTCCAATGTTTGGGCACACAGGGGCTCTCCAAACGCAACATGGTGTCCGCTAACAATTTGAGCCGTTCAATTTGTTAGCGGACACCATGTTGCATTTGGAGAGTCCCTGTGTGCCCAAACATTGGAGCTCCCCCACAAGTGACCCCATTTTGGAAACTAGACCCCCCAAGGCACCTATCTAATTGCATAGTGAGCACTTGGAACCCCTTGGTGCTTCACAAATTGATTCGTAAAAATGAAAAAGTGAAAAAAAAAACACTTTTTCATTTTACGAATCAATTTGTGAAGCACCTGGGGGTTCCAAGTGCTCACTATGCATCTAGATAGGTGCCTTGGGGGGTCTAGTTTCCAAAATGGGGTCACTTGTGGGGGAGCTGCAATTTTTAGGCACACAGGGACTCTCCAAATGCAACATGGTGTCCGCTAACAAGTTGAACGGCTCAAATTGTTAGCGGACACCAGTAATTACTCTGGAACGCTTCAACGGATCCCCCTGATTCTGAGATTGTTTTTTCGTGACATATTGTACTTCATGATAGTGGTAAAATTTCTTCGATATCACTTGTGTTTATTTGTGAAAAAATCAGAAATTTGGCGAAAATTTAGAAAATTTCGCAATTTTCAAACTTTGAATTTTCATGCCCTTAAATCAGAGAGATATGTCACACAAAATACTTAATAAATAACATTTCCCACATGTCTACTTTACATCAGCACAATTTTGTAACCAAAATTTTTTTTTGTTAGGGAGCTATAAGGGTTAAAAGTTGACCAGCGATTTCTCATTTTTCCAACAAAATTTACAAAAAAACATTTTTTTAGGGACCACATCATATTTGAAGTCACTTTGAGGGGTCTTTATGACAGAAAATACCCAAAAGTGACACCATTCTAAAAACTGCACCCCTCAAGGTGCTCAAAACCACATTCAAGAACTTTATTAACCCTTCAGGTGCTTCACAGGAATTTTTGGAATGTGGAAGAAAAAAATTAACATTTAACTTTTTTCACAAAAATGTTACTTTAGACCCAATTTTTTTTATTTTCACAGGGGTAACAGGAAAAAATGGACCCCAAATTTTTTTGTGCAATTTCTCTTGAGTTCGCTGATACCCCATATGTGAGGGAAAACCACTGTTTGGGCACACTGCAGGGTCCGGAAGGGAAGGAGTGCCATTAGACTTTTTGAATGTAAAATTAGTTTGAATAATTAGCGGACGCCATGTTGCGTTTGGAGAGCCCCTGATGTGCCTAAACAGTGGAAACCCCCCACAAGTGACACCATTTTGGAAACTAGATCCCTTAGGGAACTTATCTAGATGTGTGGTGAGCACCTTTAACCCCAAGGTGCTTCACAGAAGTTTATAATAATGAGCTGTAAAAATAAAATTTTCACATTTTTCCCACAAAAACGTTTTTCATCCCTTAATTTTGCATTATCATAAGGGTAATAGGATAAATTGCACCATGAAATTTGTTGTGCAATTTCTCCTGAACACGCCGATACCCCATATGTGGAGGCAAACCACTGTTTGGGCGCACGGCAGGGTTTGAAAGGGAAGGAGCGCCATTTGACTTTTTGAATGTAAAATTTGTTTGAATAATTAGCAGACGCCATGTTGCATTTGGGGAGCCCCTGATGTGCCTAAACAGTGGAAACCCCCCACAAGTGACACCATTTTGGAAACTAGACCCCTTAGGGAACTTATCTAGATGTGTGGTGAGCACCTTGAACCCCAAGGTGCTTCACAGAAGTTTATAATAATGAGCTGTAAAAATAAAATTTTCACATTTTTCCCACAAAAAATGTTTTTCATTCTCTAATTTTGCATTATCATAAGGGTAACAGGATAAATTGCACCATGAAATTTGTTGTGCAATTTCTCCTGAGTACTCCCATACCCCATATGTGGGGGAAAACCACTGCTTTGGTGTACGGCAGGGTTCAGAAGAGAAAGGAGAGCTATGTTGGCTGGGATAGGTTGCAGACACCATGTCACATTTGAAGAGTCGCTGACATGCCGAAACAGCAGAAACCCCACAAGTGACCCCATTTTGTAAACTACACCTCTCAAGGAATTCATCTAGGGAAGTAGTGAGTATTTTTTAATTTTTAAATTTATACCATTGGGCAGTGAAAAAAATCATAATTATATTTTTACCACAAAAAAATGTTTTACCCTCAGATTTTACATTTTCACACAGGGCAATGGGTAAAAGTGGTGCCGAAATGTGTCACACAATTTCTTCTAAAAGTGTCAATACCCCATATGTGGCTGTATCATACCGCTCAGCCATACGGCGAGATCTGGGGCGGAGCGCTATTTGACAATTGGAGAACAAATTATTGTAAAATAGGCATTTGGATTTGGGAGCACAAAATTTTCTGAATTTCTTTTGGGGGGCAAGGGCCATTTCGCTTTTCCTGAGCCTTTCTGCTACCAGTAACTTGGAAGTCCCTTATATTTTTAACAGATGATGGACCTGAGTGGGGACTAGCTTGTTTTGAGGACTGAGTTGAAGCTTTTATTGGGAACATTTTACGTAACATTTATCCGGCGCTCTAGGCTGAGCACTTACATCGGGGTTTCCATCTAAATTTCCAAGTGATGTAATTCAGATGAAACCCCTGCGGGATCCATTCACTGTAATGAGGCAGCAGAGTTACTCTGGACTCCGTCTGGCCTCTGTTTAGCGGTGTCCTTTTTTTCAGAAGTGCACAAAACTGTGGCCAACCGCACTTTTATGCATGCCTAAAACAAATGACACCGTGGGATCACAGGCCAGATGGCATCCACAGTGGCCTATATCTGCCTCATTACAGGGAATCTTCCGTCATGGGTTCCATCTGAATCACGTATTTCAGAGATTTACACGGAAACTCTGGTGTAAGCGCTTAGCGCAGAGCGCAGGATAAATGTGAGCAGAGCCTTACTGCGATCTTTGGGAGACATAATAAACAAATCAGTAGCAGGTGAAGAATTGGTTTTATTTATTTTTTACGCCGTTCCTCGTGTGATATAACTGATTAGATTATTTTATTCTTCGGGTCGGTGCGATTACAGAGATACCAGATTTATATCGGGTTTTTATGACTGACAGCTGTCACACACTAAGAAACGCTTTTTTTTGCAAAATCTAGTTTTTGCATCGCCATATTTTGAGAGCTATAATTTTTCCATATTTCGGCCGACAGAGTCATGTGATGGCTTGTTTTTTGCGGGATGAGTTGACATTTTTATTGGTACCATTTTTGGGTACGTGACATTTTTTGATCGCTTTCTATTCCGTTTTTTGGGAGGTAAAATTAACAAAAAACAACAATTCAAGAATTGTTTTTTGAGGTTTTTTTTTATGCCGTTCTGCGTGTGGTAAAAGTGATCAGGCAGCGTTATTCTTCGGGTCGGTACGTTTACAGCGATACTACACTTACTGTATATTTTTTTTATGTTTTGGCACTTTTACACAATAAAAAAATTTATAGAAAAATTTTTTTTTGCATTGCTTTATTCTGAGCGCTATAACTTTTTTATTTTTCGGCTGATGGAGCTGTATGGCAGCTTTTTTTTTGCAGAACAAGATGATGTTTTCAGCGGTACCATCTTTATTTCCATTTTGCTTTTTGATCGCATTTTTTTCCACTTTTTGTTTGGCGATATGATGAAAAAGCATATTTTTTTGCTCCGTTTTTTTTATTTTTTTATTACGGTGTGCACAGAAGGAGTTAATTAGTGTGACAGTTTTATAGATCGGGTTGTTTCGGACGCGGCGATACCAAATATGTGTACTTTTTTTGGTTTTGCATAAATATACGGATTTATTGGTTTAATATTTTATTTATTTATTTTTATTTATTTTGTGATTTTTTTTTTAACAGTTTAAAAACATTTTTTTTTACTTTTTTTTTACATTTTTACTTAGCCCCTGTATGGGACATTAATTTTAATTTTTTTGATCACTGATTTCATGTAATGTAATAGACATGTATTACATTACATGAGATCTTCGCTGACTGTTTCACAGTCAGAGTCTCCTGCCAGGCTTCAGCTGCAGGCTGAGCCAGGCAGGACACCATATATGGCAGATCTGGAGGCGGTCATGTGACCTCCAGCTGCCATAGCAACGTCAGGTCCTGGAAGGCATAAGGGGGCCGTCGGAGAGGTAAGTGGCGACCCCCTCTCCTCCTGCTGTCTTCTATATGCCGTGATCACTATAGATCGCGGCATATAGAAGACAGCAAAGGGTTAACATCATTGGGACCTGATCCAATCAGGTCCCGATGATGTCCCCTGTCAGAGCTAACGCTCTGCTTCGGAATCGCAGCGCTTGCAGGACCTTGGGGGTCCTGAGCGCTGCAAGACCACCCACCGTTTTTAAACGTCGGCGCTGCACAGAGCCCAGCAAGCGCCGACGTTTATCTACAGTGGGCGGTCGGGAACCGGTTAAGATAGACCATCGTTGTAGATTGTCAATGGATGTCCAACTCTCAGCTCTCTCAGTACCCCTTATGATCATTTGTTTTAAGGGATTGTGGTACTATGGAACCTGCCATGTCCCCATTATTGTCACCCTGCTGCTTACTGCACCGCTCAATATTTCCATTAAAAGTAATTTCTCAGTAGGGTTAACCCTCCTAAGCCGTCTATATGGGCACGCAGGTCATAAAAATCTGAATAGAATGACACCTTGATATCTGAAATTCGATGTCTTATTCCAGAGATATCAATGTTTTTCTTAAATGTAAATGAGCTGTTCATTCCTATGAGCTGGACACTGATCTGCATGAGAATCTGCATCCAGAGCTTATTATACAACCCCTGGCAAAAATTATGGAATCACCGGGCTCGGAGGATGTTCATTCAGTTGTTTAATGTTGTTGAAAAAAAGCAGATCACAGACATGGCACAAAACTAAAGTCTTTTCAAATGGCAACTTTAGGGCTTTAAGAAATACTTAAAGAAATCAAGATTAAAAATGTGGTACTCAGTAAGGGTAATTTTTTTCAGACCAAGCAGAGGGAAAAAATTATGGAATCACTCAATTCTCAGGAAAAAATTATGGAATCACCCTGTAAATCTTCATTTCCAAATGGAAATGGCCGGAGCTCCCTACAAACCAAACGGCATCCTGACGTACTGATAACATCCGTCTGGCATTGAGAAGGCCGTCTTCTCCTTGGCCTCTTTGAGGTCCAGGGTGGTGATGTACCAAGCGGGTCCTAGCCTTTCGATAAGCTCATCTACCCTAGGCATTGGGTAGGCATCGAACTTCGAAACTTCTTTCAGCTTCCTATAGTCGTTGCAAAACCGCCATTCTCCATATGGTTTTGGCACTAAGACTATGGATCAGCCACTCTTGGACTCTTCAATGATTCCCAGGTTAAGCATCCACTTCATTTCTTTCGAGATCACCTCTCTGCGGGCCTCTGGGATCCGATATGGTTTTAGGTTGACGCGAACATGAGGCTCTGTGAGTACCTCATGCTCTATGACCTGAGTGAGTCCTGGCAACTCCGAAAACAGGTTTTTATTTTGCTGTAGCATTGTTTGCATCGTTGCTTTTGGGGATGTGACAGCGACTCTGCCACCTTGACCTCTTTCACATTGGCGTTAGCCTCAGCCACCAAACACGGATTTTCCACGGGCTTCCTATCTCACCATGGCTTAATCAAGTTGACATGGTATACCTGGTAGGGCTTCCTTCTCCCTAGCTGGTGGACTTTATAGTTGACCTCACCAAACTTTTCAACTATTTCGTAGGGACCCTGCGACTTCGCTAGAAATTTGCTCTCCACTGTAGGTACCAGCACCGGTACCCGATCCCCAGGGTTGAAGTGTCTCACTTTTGCCGATCTATTGTACACCCTAGATTGTGCCTCTTGTGCTTTGAGGAGATGCTCTTTCATGATGGGCATCACCCTGGCAATTCTCTCTTGCATTTGGGCCACGTGTTCGATTACACTCCTGTAGGGTGTAGACTCCGCCTCCCAGGTCTCCTTTGCCACATCCAGGAGTCCTCGGGGGTGTCGGACATACAACAGTTCAAAAGGGGAGAATCCAGTAGAGGACTGTGGTACCTCTCTGATAGAGAAAAGAAGGTATGGCAGTAGGCAGTCCCAGTCTCGGCCATCCTTCTCTACGACCATCTTTAACATGGCCACCAAGGTTTTCTTAAACCTTTCCACCAAGCCGGATGGTAGACTGAGGTCCGTAGTTGTGTGATTTGCAGAGTTTTGCACAACTCTCTCATCGCCTTTGACATAGATGAGGTCCCTTGATCAGTTAGGATCTCCTAAGGTAACCCCGTTCTAGAAAAAATATGGACCAACTCCCGGGTTATACATTTGGAGGAGGAGTTACGTAGCGGCACAGCCTCCGAACACCGTGTCGCATAGTCGAGTACCACCAGGATATACTGATGCCCTCTGGCGGACTTGACCAGGGGCTCCAACAGATTCATGGCTATGCAATCAAATGGCACCTCAATGATAGGTAACAGCACTAAGGGGCTCCGGAGGTGTGTTACCAGGAAGGTCAGCTGGCAAGTGGGACAGGTCCTACAATAATTCACAATTTCCTGGTGACAACCAGGCCAATAGAACCTCTGGAAGATTCGTTCCTGTATTTTTCTACCCCCAGATGACCACCTAACACATGTGCATGGGCCATGTCTAATACCTTACACCTGTATGTCCCCGGCACCAGCAACTGCTCGATGAGCTCCCCTCTCATCTTGGTGACTTGGTATAACAAGTCCCCATTGACGGCAAAGTACGGGTATCTGGTGTCACCCCCTGCCTCTTGAGCAACAATGTTAAGTACAGACACATTATCAAATGCCCCTTTATGAGTTAAATCCCTGAGTTGAGCAGTTCCAAAGTTTCCCTCGGACTCCTCCAGCTCAGGGATGTTGGCCTCGGGGGATGCTGCCTCATCCTCATCGCCCACAAACACACACAAATGGAAAACTCGTCGGTTACAGCCTGCGGAAAGGTTTGTTCAGGGGTGTTCTGGCTGTCATCCGAGCAACCAGGTGTCACCGCTTTCCCCAACATGTCCCAGAATAATGCACAGTCCCATCCGATTATTATCGGGTTCAACAAGTCTTTAACGACACCCACTTCCTGAGCTGTGGTGCCACAGTCCGTGTGTACATCCACCCGGGCGACAGGATAGTTTTTAGCATCCCCATGGATACACCGGACACCCACCACCTTCCCAGGAACCAGCCGATGAGGGAGTGTGGCCCTTATCAGGGTCACCAAACTTCCTGAGTCCAACAGTCCAGACACTTGCACCCTGTTTACAGACACTGAGCACGCCTGCCATGGCCCTCGCCATGTTGAGGAACCACGCTACAGGCGGGGTAGGCAGAATAGGAGCAACGCCAGCCTATGTTGCAGTCCATCGGTTCAGAGGTCATGGGACACCGGGTGGCTATATGACCAGGGGCATGACACCTCCAACAGAGGATGGAATGGGACTGATTACCCAGCTGCGATTCAGCAGCCTCCTGAGACTGTGGATGCCCACTCAGTGAGGATTTAGTCCCCTTCTTTTGGGAGCCATCCCCCCTTAGGGAACCCCAGAAAGGTGACCTAACCCCTGCTTGACCACTCAGGGAACCCTCTACCGCCCGGTACCTCTCCCCTAGGCCCACCAGGTTGTCCGCATTTTGGGGATCTCCCTGGGCAACCCAGGACTGAATCGGCTTCGGCAGAGAGTGGATAAACTGTTCCATAACCACTCTCTCGACCATCTGGGCTGGGGAACAAGTCTCTGGCTGCACCCACTTCTGGACTAGGTGCAGAAGGTCAAACATTTGCGACCGGGGAGGTTTGTCCCTGTGGAAGTCCCAGAGGTGGACTCATTGTGCCCTGACTGCCAGGTTCACGCCCAGCCGCGCCAGAATATCAGCCTTAAGTTTGCTATACTCTTTAGAGTCTTGCAGGGCCAAATCAAAGTACGTCTTCTGTGGTTCCCCGGTCAGATGCGCTAGAACCTCCGCCCACTGCTCAGGTCGTAGTCTCTCACGGTCCACCACCCTCTCAAACACAGCCAGGAACTCCTTGACATCATCCCCCGGAGTCATCTTTTTGAACGCCCCTATCATGGTTTTCCTCACCTGGGTCTCGTCACTTTGGCCTGGAGATGGTGTGGCTTCTCTGACACGGAGGGCCTCCGCCAGGAGCGTCATTTGATCCTGTTGCTGCTGCTGCTGCATCTGCTGCTATTGTAGCTATAATTGTTGTATTAATAGTTTATTCGTCTCATGCTGAGCTTGCTGCTGATGCATATTTGCCTGCACCAGTTGCTTTATCAGCTCCTCCATGCTGCTGGACGAACCTTGCTGGCTGGCGGCCTTCACCCAGGACATATATGGTTTCCTGTAATAGTCACACTGCCCCTTGGGATTCGTGCACGTGCTTCTGGAACCAATTATAGGGATTTGTACTCACTCAGCCAGGTTAGAGGTAGGCACAGGTTCACACAGTGATGCAGTCCACAGGTTCAAACAAACTGGTGGTTTATTTAGTGTCCATAAACCAGTCAGGAAACAAAATATAACTGCCTCTTCTCGGCACAGGAAGGTATAACAAAACAAAACTCAAAATAACCAATCCATATGCAGCACGGTCTCAGCTGCATATGGATTGCCCTTTCAACAACTGATGAGTAATGGTCCAAGGGTTGGCCCCCCACTAACCTAATATTGATGGTCAATTTTGAGTTTAGGTCATCAATTTGGAAGAATCAAAAAACCTCTTTAATGAACCTTCTGTGTATGTTAAAGTTGGCAGCATTTTCATTACTGAGATTGTGAATGGGGGCATGAAACACCTTATTTATATGTATTTCCATTGAAAGGTCAGTGGATTTTGTCAGGATTTAAGCTCAAAATTCATGCCTAAATCACTACAGAATTCTCAGTGTGTAAACATGACCTTCTAGAATCTAGATTGAGCCTGCAGAGGGAGAAACTGATTAAAACTGCAATGAATATCATACAGTGATCAGAAATAGTGATATTATTCATGGCCGAAAGTGTTGGCACCCTTGAAATTGTTCCAGAAAATGAAGTATTTCTCCCAGAAAATTATTTCAATTATATCTGTTTTGTTATACACATGTTTATTTCCTTTGTGTGTATTGGAACAACACAAATAGGAAGGAAAAAAGGCAAAGTGGACATAATTTCACACAGAACCCCAAAAATGGGTCAGACAAAATTGTTGGCACAGTTCCAAAATTGTGGGTAAACAACTTTGTTTCAAGCATGTGATGCTTGTTCAAACTCACCTATGGCAAGCAACAGATGTGGGCAATATGAAAATCACACCTGAAACCAGATAAAAAGGGGAGAAGGTGACTCAATCTTTGCATTGTGCATCTGAGTGTGCCACACTAAGCATGGAGAACAGAAAAAGGAGAAGAGAACCAAAATTGTTCAAAAATATCAACAATCTAAAGGCTACAAGTCCATCTCCAGTGATCTTGATGTTTCTTTGTCCATCGTGCGCAACATAATCAAGAAGTTTACAACCATGGCACTATAGCTATTCTCCCTGGATGTAGACAGCAGAGAAAACTTGATGCAAGGTTGCAATACAGGATAGTCTTGATGGTGGATAAACAGCTCCAATCAAGTTCCAAAGAAATTCAAACTGTCCTGCTGGCTCAGGGTGCATCAGTGTCAGCACGAACTATCCTATTGAAATTAAGTGCTATGGCAGGAGACCCAGGAGGACTGCATTGCTGACACAGAGACATAAAAAAGCTAGACTGCAGTTTGCCAAAATGTACGTGGAGTAAGTCAAAATCCTTTTGGGGAAACGTCTTATGGAGAGATGAGACCAAAATAGAGCTTTTTGGTAAAGCATATCATTCTACTGTTTATCGAAAATAGAATGAGACCTACAAAGAAAAGAACACAGTATCTATAGTCAAATATGGTGGAGTTTCAAACATGTTTTGGGGTTGTTTTGCTGCCTCTGGCACTGGGTGCCTTAACTGTGTGCATGGCATCATGAAATCTGAAAGCTGTGTTTACGTTCTAGGTCATAGGTCCAGCAGGACAGTGACTCCAAACATACTTCAAGAAGCACCCAGAAATGGATGGAATCAAAGTGCTGAAGCGCTCTTAAGTGGCCATCAATGAGTCCGGATCTAAATCCCATGGAACACCTGTGGCGAGATCTTAAAATTGCTGCTGGGAGAAGTAGAGTGGTCCAAAATTCCAGTTAATGGTTATAGGAAGCAATTGATTGCAGTTATTTATTCCAAAGGGTGTGCAACCAAATATTAAGTTGAGGGTGCCAACAATTTTGTCCGGCCTATTTTGGGGGTTTTGTGTGAAATTATGTCTAATTTGACATTTTTTCTCTTTTTTTGGGGTTAATCCAATACACACAAAGGAAATAATGTGTATAACAAAACGTGTAATTGCAATAATATTCTGGGAGAAATACTTATTTGTATGGAACAATTTCAAGGGTGTCAACACTTTCGGAAATTACTGTATATAACAGCTGATTTAAAAAAGTTATATTAAAATTTTATTACTTTATTTTATTTATAGGGTGCTGCAGAATCTTTATTTTCAAGTTCTTATTATGGTATCTTTTTACATCAAATGGGGAAATCCTTTAAAAGGGTATTCTCAAGTTTGAAAGTTATCCCAATAACCCCCTGCTCACAGAGGAACCGACCTCTGGGAACCCCACAGATCCTAAGAACCAGGGCTCGGAAAAGTCCTATGTGAATGGAGCCATGGTTAAAGATATCCGGAACTTTAAAAAAAATGTGCCTAAGCACTAACAGGTAGGTAGTTACTACCTACCTGCCTGTTGTGCCTGGCCACGTTC
The DNA here is from genome assembly GCF_046119375.1 of Phyllobates terribilis. NCBI lineage: Eukaryota > Metazoa > Chordata > Amphibia > Anura > Dendrobatidae > Phyllobates > Phyllobates terribilis. Next base: position 297,426,473 of record NW_027362762.1, read on the forward strand.
TCCACCGGCACAGAGAAGTTACAGACTTCCGCTGACGTTGCGTCAACAGAGTGGCTGTTTTTTTCCTGTTGACAGGACGGGACTATTGGTGTCATGCTGATTGACAGCCAGCTCCCCACTGCCTAATTGGGGGAAGCCAGCTGTCAGTCAGCATGATGCCAGTAGTCCCGCCCTGTCTACAGGAAGAGAAGCTGCTGCTCTGTAGATAGAGAGCAGCTGAATTTCCCTCAGGAGCTGTCAATGACCGGCGCCGGGTACAACAGACAGGTTGTTGCTTCTGTTAGCAACTACATGCCTTTTTTAAAAGTCCCGGAAATCCCCTTTAAGCATGTGCATGTGCACTGCTGCTCCATTCATTCTTAATAGGACCACCAGAGATAGACTCTCGGCTGGTCTTTGAAACTCCTATAAGAATGAATAGAGCTACAGTGCAGATGATCGACATCCGCTTAATTCACGGGGCTTTTAAGTTGCCCCGGTTATCGCAATCAGTGGTAGTCCCAGCAGTCGGACCTCCAGCAATCGTGAAGCTATCCATTATCCATTGGTAGGGAATAACTTTCAAACTTTAGAATATCCTTTTAAAATGTTATACATTTAATTTTCTGTCATTGCGCAGAATGATTGTTAGTCTAACATGTACCAAAGCAAGTCTTATTCCCTTTTCCTCTCACTACTGCAGCACTCCAACACTGTAAGGTACAGAAATGCCCAGAGAGAAGACAGTGAAATCAAAATGATCCAGGAAAAAAAGGAGCAGGCAGAGATGAAAAGGTATTTGTATTTTTATGTTTAGTGAAATTTTTTTTTTTAGTTTAATAATGTTATGGCGACTAATATATGTCTTATAAACCTTTTAACAGGAAAGTTCAAGAAGAAGAATTAAGAGAGAACCACCCATACTTTGACAAGCCCCTTTTCATTGTTGGTCGGGAGCATAGGTTTAGGAACTTCTGTCGGGTGATTGTCCGAGCACGATTTAATGCGTGAGTGAAAAAACACAATTCAATAAAATCTAAAACTTGTCTTTGTCACTACTGATATATAGATTTATTATAGCGAACTAAGTTGATGAGGAGGTGGGCTGTAGCCAGACGCTCCTGATTCATAAAGAGGCATACACCTCTTCTTGAATCAGGAGCGCCAGATGAGTGGCGTACACCTCCGCTTGCGTCTCACCACAAATCCTACTCTAGTCCATGTTGGAGTAAGATTTGTGGCATATCAAATGCTGCTCATCATCAATTTGACGAGCGCTGGTCACCACACCCCCATCCCTCCTTAGCTCAGACCACTTTGTCGGAGCTGGTCAATAATTGGCTTCAGAACACCAACATTTGCAAAATATTAGCGCAGCCACCATTTGCGACAACATTATGCAACTTTTTAAAGCTTTTTACGCCAAAATACTTTTCTTAAGTCACTTGACAAAGCTAGTTAAAGTTTATCACTGACTTTTAGGATTAGTGCATCCATTAGGTGGTACTAGAGTTCCTGTCCTCTTTTTCTTTGAAGAGACTGTTTTCATAGAGTGCCTTGCAAAAGTATTCACCCTTTTGGCATTTTTCATGTTTTTCTACGTCACAACCTGAAATATCAGGTTTTTTTGAGGGTTTGCATCAGTTCATGTAAAGAACATGCCTACAACTGTGAACTTTTTATTGTGAAGCAAACAACAAATAGGACAAAATAAATGAAAACTTCAGCGTGCATAACTATTCACCCCCTAAAGTTAGTACTTTGTAGAGCCTCCTTTTGCGGAAATTACAGCTGTAAGTCACTTTGGATAAGTCTCTATGACCTTTCCACATCTTGCCACTGGGATTTTTGCCTAGTCTTCAAGGCAAAACTTCTCCTGCTCCTTCAAGTTAGATGGTTTTCTCTAATGTACAACAATCTTCAAGTCTGACCACAGATTATCAATTGGATTAAGGTCTGGGATTTGACTAGGCCACTCCAAAACATTTACACATTTCCCCTTAAACCACTCAAATGTTGCTTTAGGTCATTGTCTTGTTGGAAGGTAATCCTCCGTCTCGGTCTCAAATCACTGACAGACTGAAACAGGTTTTGCTCAAGAATATCCCTGTATTTCGCACCATCCATCGTCCCCTCGACTCGGACCATTTTCCCTGTCCCTGCAGCCGAAAAACATCCCCACAGCATGATGCTGCCACCACCATGTTTCACTAGTGTTCTTGGGGTGATGAGCTCTGTTGGTTTGGCGCCAGACATAGCATTTACCTTGGTGGTCAAAAAGTTCAATTTTGGTCTCATCTGACCACAGCACCTTCCTCCACATGTCTTTTTGCAATCTCAAAACGAACCTTACAATTCTTGTGTGTAAGTGAAGGCTTTTTTCTGCCCACTGTTTCATAAAGGCCACCTCTATTTAGTGTACGGCTTATTGTGGTCGTATGGACAGATACTCCAGTCTCTTCTAGGGAACTTTGCAGCTCCTTCAGGGTTACCTTTGGTCTCTGTGCTGCCTCTCTGATTAATGCCATCCTTGCGTGGGCTGAGAGTTTTGGTGGCCAGGGCGGCCCTCTCTTGGCAGGTTTGTTGTGGTACTGTGTTCTTTCCATTTAATAAGAATGGATTTGATGATGCTCCAGGGGATCATCAGAGGTTGTGCTATTTTTTTTATAATCTAACCCTGATTTGTACTTGTCAACAACTTTGTCCCTGACTTGTTTGGAAACCTCCTTGGTCTTCATGGTGTTGTTTGGTTAGTGGTGCCTCTTGCTTAATGGTGTTGCAGCCTCTGTGGCCTTTCAGAAAAAGTGTGTATATACTGACAGACCATGTGACACTTACACACAGTTGGACTTCCTTTCACTAAGCATGTGAAATTTTTAGAGGCTCCATATCAAAAGTGGTGAATACATATGCACATGCCAAGTCTTTTTTATTTGATCCCATCAATTTAATTTACGCGTATATTTTTCTCACTTCACTTCACCAACTTAGACTACACTGTGTTCCAAATTATTATGCAAATAATATTTTCTCAGATTTTCCCAAATTACCTATATGAATTGCAGTCATTGTAATTTTCCAGTCAAATAACTATTAGAGTACAATTGAAAGGTTTTTGTACAAACTGCCTATGATAACAGTATATTTAAAAAAAAATAAAAAACTCAAACTGCACTCAAAATGCATGTTCCAAATTATTATGCACAGCAGAGTTTTCAACCTTTTCATTTTAATAAAGAACAAAAAAATGGTCATTTTTGAAATTATAAGCATTAGCAGGTTATTACAAACTGAAATCAAACAGTTTTCAACTCAAAACTTTATTCTAGGTGATGTTACATTTGCACATAGGACCGCTTGTTCGAAAGGAGCTTCTGAACTCTCTCGTCCATTGAATTTGTCAGGTTTTGGATGGTTTCTGCTTTAATTGTTTTGCATGAGGACAGAATACCCTCCCAGAGCTGTTGCTTAGATGTGAACTGCCTCCCGCCATCATAGACACTCCTTTTGATGATGCTCCAGAGGTTCTCAATGGGGTTGAGGTCAGGGGAGCATGGGTGCCACACCATAAGTTTGTCCCCTTTTATGCCCATAGCAGCCAGAGATGCAGATGTGTTATGTGCAGCCTGAGACGGGGCATTATCATGCATGAAATGATCTCGATGGTACAGATGGATGGAGTGGAGGATGGCTGGTTGATGGACACCCCATGCAAACACGGCTACGGCACTAACAAGGAGGAGGTGGAGTAATGTTTTGGGCTGGAATCATGGGGAGAGAGATTGTCGGCCCTTTTAGGATCCCTGAAGGGGTAAAGATGAACTCCATAATGTATGTTGAGTTTCTCAAACAGCACTTCCTTCCATGGTTCAAGAAGATGAACCGTGCATTCCGCAGCAAGATCATTTTCATGCATGATAATGCCCCGTCTCATGCTGCACATAACACATCTGCATCTCTGGCTGCTATGGGCATAAAAGGGGACAAACTTATGGTGTGGCACCCGTGCTCCCCTGACCTCAACCCCATTGAGAACCTCTGGAGCATCATCAAAAGGAGTGTCTATGATGGCGGGAGGCAGTTCACATCTAAGCAACAGCTCTGGGAGGGTATTCTGTCCTCATGCAAAACAATTGAAACCATCCAAAACCTGACAAATTCAATGGACGAGAGAGTTCAGAAGCTCCTTTCGAACAAGCGGTCCTATGTGCAAATGTAACATCACCTAGAATAAAGTTTTGAGTTAAAAACTGTTTGATTTCAGTTTGTAATAACCTGCTAATGCTTATAATTTCAAAAATGACCATTTTTTTGTCTTTATTAAAATGAAAAGGTTGAAAACTCTGCTGTGCATAATAATTTGGAACATGCATTTTGAGGGCAGTTTGAGTTTTTTATTTTTTTTAAAAATATACTGTTATCATAGGCAGTTTGTACAAAAACCTTTCAATTGTACTCTAATAGTTATTTGACTGGAAAATTACAATGACTGCAATTCATATAGGTAATTTGGGAAAATCTGAGAAAATATTATTTGCATAATAATTTGGAACACAGTGTATTTAGTGCTGATGTATCACACACAAATCAAATTACAAAAATATTTAAACACAGGTTGTAATGAAACAAAATAGGTAAAGAGCCAAGGGGGGTGAATACTTTCGCAAGTCACTGTATAATATATTTCTCCTGCTGTGGGGAAATGTATGGTCAGCCACAGTTATCTGCCGCGTTTTGTCGCTATTTAAATAAATGTAAAAGAACACACCACGGGTATATAGTGGAACCCACCCTAACGTAGATATCTAACATGGCATATGTGTGTATACACTGTAATGCAGCGACGTGCTTGCATTACGGTAATGGTCTAGGATGTGTTTTACCTGACCATATACCTTTCCCTCAGCTGACTGGTCACATGACTGTGACATCACACAGGTCCTGTATGCACAGTAAAGGTCTGTACACATGACTGGGACAGCACACAGGACCTATACACACAGCTGACTGATCACATGACTGTGACATCAGCAAGGTCCTGTCAGTATGTGTGTGTGTGTGCACAGGATATATAAACCCTGGTAATTTGAGACAGGTGTGTTCGGTGTGAGGCCTGTGCTCCGTGTGTGTGGGACACCGTTTGTGAGAGGCCTAGGGTGGCCGAGAGTGAAGCCTGGCAGCCTGAAAGGCCGAGCCTGGATCCTGTGCGTGGATGTCAGTGGCCTTTGAGGTAGAGCCGGCTTGGTGAAAAACCCTGAAAGGCGCAGGCTGGATGTCAAGTGTGGAAGACATACCAGTAGCCTACGAGGGGACGACGGCTAGAGACCCCCACCTGGGAAAGCCGCAAAGCCACAGTGGTGGCGGAATAAACGGACTGTAGCAGCCAAAACCCGCTAAAGGTAAAACGCTGCGTTATATGGACATTTATGTTGTTGCCTAGCCAAGGGCTATAACGGGAGTCAAGTGGACGTATCTGTCGCTGGAAAGGCTCCCGAATTGTGATGTGTGTAATATGCCGGTCTGCCACTTGAGAAGCTCCCGGAGGGGATAGGTGTAAACATGCCGGGCGTATACTAAGATGGACTGTGTGATTAGCGGTTTATGACGAAATAATAAACTGCATTGTGAAATATCGGAAGGACATTGCTTATGTGCCTTAATTGACCCGGTGCAGCGAGTATCCCCCATTATGATGACTAGCGCTGCCTTACATATGGTTCGAGAATGCGGGCAACGGCAGCCCGGTTGCTAGCGGCAACAACAACTCGGTTGCTAGGGGCAACGGCATAGGACGACCAGTGTGGATAAAGCATCTTGCTGCAACTCGGCAGGGTTGCGAAGATTGTCGTCGCACTCAAATCTGGTTGTTTGCTGCAACTCAGCGGGGTTGCGAACATTGGCGTCGCACTCAAACCTGGTTTGCTGTGGCTCGGCGGGGCTCACGAAATTAAAAGCATCTGGCTGCAACTCGGCGGGGTTGCGAAGATTATCGTCGCACTCAAACCTGGTTTGCGGTGGCTCGGCGGGGCCACGAATATTTTTTCCGGGAGAGCGGTGAAGTTCTAGTGTGAACAGCGTACCGCGATGGCTGTGAGCAAAGCCGCAGATCTGTCTGGAGCTATTGAGCGGTTGAAGGGCCGGTTGGGACCGGAGCAGGTATTTGGGAAACTTTTACTGGACATGGTGCAGGAACCGCAGGAGCTGTGGGCACCATATGGAATGGCGGCAGTGGACCATTCTATGGACTCTCCGGGGGTGCCAGTGTTGTCCCAGAGTGCCCGGGGAGGTGGTTAGAGATGTTGTGAACTGAGTCCTAAGACTACTGCTGATTTTTTGTGTAAAAATTACCCTGCCGGTGTGGTTGTTAAAAAGGGGGCCGAGTCTAAAAAAGGGGCGGATTTTCACAAGAGTGTGGACTGCAGAAAACTGGAAATTGTTACTGGTTGTGGGTTGGTACCTCCTAAAAATGACAATGTGACCGTTGATAACGGGGTAACTCCAGTAGAAGGGGGTGACGTCAAAGTGGGAGGTGACCTATTAGTCCACAACACCATGGGGAGTGACACAGACCCCGTAGCTGACGGTGACACTATGAAAGTAAAAAGTGAGTTCGGTCAGGAGGGGCTAGACGAGGGGAGAGAGTCCCCCTCTCGTCGTCGACGGCGCAAGGGCCACAAAAAGGTTGCTCCGGTAGTACTCCCTGAAAATGAAAATAAAGAGAATATATTACTGTGTGCCTATGCTTCAAGTGTGGATCCTATTTTAGAGGTAGAAGAGGAGATGACGTTGCCAGTAGCAACCTCCGGTACGGTACTGAGACTGACGGGTCAGGATCCGACAGCCTGAAAGGGGAGGCGGCCAGTCATGACCAAGAGCTGGAGCCTATCAGGCCGCAGTGTCAGATTGACGTGCAGCAGTTATGTGAAAACCTGGGGAACGTGTCCTCAGACTAGCTGAACCTGGAGTCTGAGCAGCGGAAAATATACCAGGTTATGAGGAACTGGCAGCGAGACATGGAGGGAAGTAACGCGGAAATTAACCATTGGAAGGAAATGTTCTACGGAATTAAGGAGGACCGCCGTAAAATCAAGGAGGAGATTTTTCAATTACAGATTGACAAAGCGGTGTGTGAAGATGAGTTATGCGAGGTGAAAGATCGCTTCTCCCTGGTACAGTTAGAGCTGTCTGCCCTCAAAGAGGCGATGCAGCATGAAGTTGCTGGGCGTGAACAAAACCTAGAACGATTGCGCGAACAGTTCAACCAGGAGCTGTGTGACTCCAAGAAGAAGTGTGATGAAAAGTTCGGTATGGAACTGCAACAACTTAAGAGAGATTATGAGGATCTCCTCAAGGTAAAAGAAAAACTAGAGGAGGATAAGGCGGGTGTAGAGCAAGTGCGCCAAGTGGGTGAGACCACTCTGCAAGAGACCCGTGAGGAGAATGATTATTTCCGTGGAAAGACCATAGGTCTGGAAGCTCAGGTGAAGGAGCTACAGATGTCCTGTGAAACTCTCCAGAGGGCGGAGACATGCCTTAAAGAAACAGTCAGCAAGATGGAAGCTGAGCGGAAAAAGATGGAGGAGTCCATCGGAGAAGCCACAGACCAGGGCCAGGAGTTGGCCGCTGGTGAGGGGAGGTATGAAGCAGATACCTTCTCGAGTGATGCGAGCTTGGATGATTCAGTGGAAGTAAGAGCTGAGATCAGGGAGCTCAAGGAATTGCTTCAGGCCCATTTGAAGCAAGAGAGGTCTGAGAGAACTCTACTGTTAAAAGAGCAGTTGAAGCAGGAAAAGCTTCAAAGACGGGCCGCTGAGAGGCGAGTGACGGAACTAGAGGAAGAGGTTTCCGGGCTCAAAAGTCGCCTGACAAAGTAGTCGTACTCACTCCCTTATACCATGAGAAGGTGGACCTGAGGAGAGCTAAGAGCAGGGTAACAGAAGATAAATATGAAGTGGAAGTGGTCAAGACGAAAATTCGTGAATTTGTAGCTGTGAGTCAGCTCAGGGTAAGCATACAGGGGGAAAGAACTGAAAGTCAGTTGTCCCTGAACCCTGAGCTGATTGATCGTCTGGAAACTACTGGTGAGTCCGAAACGTCTTGGTACAAATGCCTCATAGATGTACCCGAGGATTTGAGGGAAGAATGCACCCGTGAGTCCGTTCATGAAGAGTTTAAGAAGGCTGTGGGAGCCTGTAAGGTGTACTTGACCTCCGAAGCTAAACAGCTGGTGGTTCTGTCCATGACCGAAGTCACAGTGAAGAGGGTGGCGATCCTAAGTGATATGCATTGGTGATGTATTCGCACTAAGCGGTTTCTCCGGTTGAAGACGGAACAAGCCTTTAGACAACTGTAGCTGATGAGGAAAGCTCACAGTATGCGTGAAGAGGTCATCCGGGTGCCTCATGTTCTGGTGAGAAAGCTCATTGGGAGAAGCGGTCGAGCCATGCAGATGATGGTCAAGAAGTCTGGTGTGGTGAAAGTAAGCAGTCCACGTGATCATCAGGACTGGATACCAGACGAAGACGGCATGGTGTCCTTCTCCACTGTAGGAACAGAAGAAAGCCTAGAATATATACGCATGCTGATTGAGTACCGAGTGACCTACCTGCAGGAGGTAGAACAATTGAATCTCGCTAGACTGCGAGTAGATAGACAGCATCATCTGAGCAGCAGAAGATGGAAGCCGTCTAGAAATAGTGAGACCCGACAGAGAAAGGGCCCCCTAAATACCAGAACAGCTACAGCTGGAGTTAGGGACCTTTCAAGATGTCCTGAGAGTAGTGGGCGTGAGTTTAGAGGTAGTGAGACCTCCAGTAACTCAGGTTTGAGCAGCCCATACAAACAACCCCATAGAGGACGGGACAGTACGGAGTCGAACCGGACCTTAGATACCAGGGCATGTGAGTCACACCGCTGTATGACTGACCGCTGGGAGCGGGGGAGGTCTGACAAGATTATGACTGACCGCTGGGAGCGGGGGAGACCTGACAAGGTTACAACTGACCGCTGGGAGCGGGGAGAGCTTTGACAAGGTTACGACCCGGAAAGGTGACCCGACGAAGTCAGTGACAGTGACAAATGGTAGATCCCTAAGGAATGGGCTAATGTCATTGACTAATATTCCAGGGGCTGAACAGCGCAATTGACAAGTACATGGTCTCGGTATGAGCTGTGGGATATGAGGTGATTGTGTATATTATGTGTTCAACCCCACAAGTTTGAACAGAGGGGGGGGATATGTAATGCAGCGATGTGCTTGCATTACGGTAATGGTCTAGGATGTGTTTTACCTGACCATATACCTTTCCCTCAGCTGACTGGTCACATGACTGTGACATCACTCAGGTCCTGTATGCACGGTAAAGGTCTGTGCACATGACTGGGACAGCAAACAGGACCTATACGCACAGCTGACTGATCACATGACTGTGGCATCAGCAAGGTCCTGTCAGTATGTGTGTGTGTGTGCACAGGATATATAAACCCTTGTAATTTGAGACAGGTGTGTTCGGTGTGAGGCATGAGGCTTGTGCTCCGTGTGTGTGGGACACACTTTGTGAGAGGCCTAGGGAGGCCGAGAGTGAAGCCTGGCAGCCTGAAAGGCCGAGCCTGGATCCTGTGCATGGATGTCAGTGGCCTTTGAGGGAGAGCCGGCTTGGTGAAGAACCCTGAAAGGCGCAGGCTGGATGTCAAGTGTGGAAGACATACCAGTAGCCTACGAGGGGACGACGGCTAGAGACCCCCACCTGGGAAAGCCGCAAAGCCACAGTGGTGGCGGAATAAACGGACTGTAGCAGCCAAAACCCGCTAAAGGTAAAACGCTGCGTTATATGGACATTTATGATGTTGCCTAGCCAAGGGCTATAACGGGAGTCAAGTGGACGTATCTGTCGCTGGAAAGGCTCCCGAATTGTGATGTGTGTAATATGCCGGTGTGCTACTTGAGAAGCTCCCGGAGGTGATAGGTGTAAACATGCCGGGCGTATACTAAGATGGACTGTGTGATTAGCGGTTTATGACGAAATAATAAACTGCATTGTGAAATATCGGAAGGACATTGCTTATGTGCCTTAATTGACCCGGTGCAGCGAGTATCCCCCATTATGATGACTAGCGCTGCCTTACAACACATTCAGGGAATGAAATGTTAATACTTATAATGATGAAGTACTGTATTTATATCTTGGAAAAACCTTTAGCTTAATCATCACAGTCAAGTCCAGCTCTACAGATACAAAATCACTATGTCATGTCTTTGCGACATCTCTAATATAACGGCAGAAATGTGTCTCTGTCCGAAGCCTCGATAGACTGCGCATGCGTGACGCGCAGTCTGGCTCCAGACAGAAGACCGCATCCAGACGTTACAGGTAAGACAGCCACTCCTATGGGGCCCGGGCCCGTGGCCGGAGGGAGCCCGTGAGGGCCCCAAGCAGCGTGGGAACGAGGAGGATAGGTGAGTACGAGGTGGCGGTGGCAGAGGAGCGGGTTGCGGCAGTGGAGGAGCGGAGCACACTACCATGTGTGCCCGCTGCTAAAGGGACATGAATATTCCCTCTGAGGCCACTCCCATGGGCGTGGAGAAGAGGGAATATTCATTCTCTTTAGTAGCGGCCACGGAGGAGCGCTAAGCCCTGGCTCCTGCTGTCTCTAAAGAGAAAGCATATTCAGGCTTCTCCACGCCCATAGTCCCGGCATGGAGAAGCGTGAATGTGCCGGCAGCAGCTGCTGCAGACAGGACACAGCGCTGGAGCAGAGGTGAGGAAGGAAGGTGAGTATAAGTGTTTATTGTTTTATGTGTGCAGGGATTGGGGGGATGAGGAAGCCACACATACCAGGAATGGGGGATTGAGGAGGCCTCACATACCAGGAATGGGGGATTGAGGAGGCCACACATTCCAGGGATAGGTGATTGAGGAGGCAACACATACCAGGAATGGGGGATTGAGGAGGCCACACATACCAGGGATGGGGGATTGAGGAGGCAACACATACCAGGAATGGGGGATTGAGGAGGCCACACATACCAGGGATGGGGGATTGAGGAGGCCACACATACCAGGAATGGGGGATTGTGGAGGCCACACATACCAGGGATGGGGGATTGAGGAGGCCACACATACCAGGATACTTGGATTGATGAGGCTACACATACCAGGATTTGGGGATTGAGGAGGCCACACATACCAGGAATGGGGGATTGAGGAGGCCACACATACCAGGGATGGGGGATTGTGGAGGCCACACATACCAGGAATGGGGGATTGAGGAGGCAACACATACCAGGAATGGGGGATTGAGGAGGCCACACATACCAGGGATGGGGAATTGAGGAGGCCACACATACCAGGAATGGGGGATTGTGGAGGCCGCACATACCAGGAATGGGGGATTGAGGAGGCCACACATACCAGGGATGGGGGATTGAGGAGTCCACACATACCAGGAATGGGGGATGAGGAAGCCACACATACCAGGGATTAGGGGATTTAGGGGGCCACACATACCAGGGATGGGGAATTGAGGAGGCAACACATACCAGGGATTAGGGGATTGAGGAGGCCACACATACCAGGGATGGGGGATTGAGGAGGCCACACATACCAGGGATTAGGGGATTGAGGGGGCCACACATACCAGGGATGGGGGATTGAGGAGGCCACACATACCAGGGATGGGGGGATTGTGGAGGCCACACATACCAGGGATTAGGGGATTGAGGAGGCCACACATACCAGGATACTTGGATTGAGGAGGCCACACATACCAGGAATGGGGGATTGTGGAGGCCACACATACCAGGAATGGGGGATTGAGGAGGCAACACATACCAGGAATGGGGGATTGAGGAGGCCACACATACCAGGGATGGGGGATTGAGGAGGCCACACATACCAGGAATGGGGGATTGTGGAGGCCACACATACCAGGGATGGGGGATTGAGGAGGCAACACATGCCAGGAATGGGGGATTGAGGAGGCCACACATACCAGGGATGGGGGATTGAGGAGGCCACACATACCAGGAATGGGGGATGAGAAAGCCACACATACCAGGGATTAGGGGATTTAGCAGGCCACACATACCAGGGATGGGGGATTGAGGAGGCAACACATACCAGGGATTAGGGGATTGAGGAGGCCACACATACCAGGGATGGGGGATTGAGGAGGCCACACATACCAGGGATTAGGGGATTGAGGGGGCCACACATACCAGGGATGGGGGATTGAGGGGGCCACACATACCAGGGATGGGGGATTGAGGAGGCCACACATACCAGGGATGGGGGATTGTGGAGGCCACACATACCAGGGATTAGGGGATTGAGGAGGCCACACATACCAGGATACTTGGATTGAGGAGGCCACACATACCAGGAATGGGGAATTGTGGAGGCCACACATACCAGGAATGGGGGATTGAGGAGGCCACACATACCAGGATTGGAGGGTTGAGGAGGCCACACATACCAGGATTGGGGGGTGAGGGGTGCCACGCATACCAGGATTTGGGGGGTGAGGGGTGCCACGCATGCCAGGATTGGGGGTGAGGGGTGCCACGCATACCGGGATTGGGAGTGAGGGATAGGGTGCCATGCATACCAGGATGAGGGATACCATATACACCAGGATTGGGGATGAGGGGAGCCATTCATAGCAGAAATGGGGATGAGGGGAGCCACGCATAGCGGAAATGGGGATGAGGGGAGCCACGCATAGCGGAAATGGGGATGAGGGGAGCCACGCATAGCGGAAATGGGGATGAGGGGAGCCGCGCATAGCGGAAATGGGGATGAGGGGAGCCGCGCATAGCGGAAATGGGGATGAGGGGAGCCGCGCATAGCGGAAATGGGGATGAGGGGAGCCGCGCTTAGCGGAAATGGGGATGAGGGGAGCCGCGCATAGCGGAAATGGGGATGAGGGGAGCCGCGCATACCGGGATCGGGGATGAGGGGAGCCGCGCATACCGGGATCGGGGGATGAGGGGAGCCACGCATACCGGGATCGGGGATGAGGGGAGCCACGCATACCGGGATCGGGGATGAGGGGAGCCACGCATACCGGGATCGGGGATGAGGGGAGCCACGCATACCGGGATTGGATGGTGGGGACAGGATGGGGGCAGCACGTACCAGCATGGGAGACCATATACCAATAAAAATGCTCACCACTCGGGCGTAGAACGGGTGGTTCTATAGCTAGTTAATTATAGTCTGGGACAGACCGGTGCTTCCACGATCATATACACAATTCTGAGACAGACATAGACTGTAACTAACATCCTAAACAGGGACGTAACAACTGAACTTGCAGAGACCGCGACTGAGCCCGTGTGGGTGAGGGGCCCACCGAAGCCAGCACAAACTTCAACTGGATGTGTGTCCTCGGGCGCACATTCAGCTGAAGTGTATTGCGGTGCAGAGACCTGTCGGGTCCATATGCGGCAATACGCGCTGCCGGCCAATCAGAGGCCAACAGCTGACGTCAGCGTGCACGTGACTGGGGGCACATGACAGTCACGTCTTGCTCTCCCGTCGCTTACACGCTGAAGTAGTCCAAATGGGAATGTAAAAAATGTAACTTCAAATTTATCAGACAACCCAAGGCTTTGAAATGTTTCAGCATGCTCTCCACGATGGACTTAAATTTTGGATCTTTGTTGTTACCTAGAAATTTCTTCATGACTTCTTTAAAAGAATCCTAAGCCCTTTTCTCAATAGTTTTATTTTTTTTTTGCCTACTTTCAGTTTTGCTTCGGACAGTCCCTGAAACAATACAGGGGTACTTAAAAAGTCTCTCCTTCTTTCGGTAGAGCTTTCCCAAACTGCTTCATCAGTCCATCTCAATGTGTAGTGGTGGCAGGAGAACTTTAGTGAGATCAACTAAACTTTCCGCAGTTACAGTGTGGAAAATCAGTATTTGATACACTGCCGATTTTGCAAGTTTTCCCACCTACAAAGAATGGAGAGGTCTGTAATTTTTATCATAGGTACACTTCAACTGTGCGAAACAGAATCTAAAAATAGAAACCAGAAAATCACATTGTATGATTTTTACATAATTAATTTGCATTTTATTGCATGAAATAAGTATTTGATACAATAGAAAAACAGAAGTTAATATTTGCTACAGAAACCTTTGTTTGCAATTACAGAGGTCAGACATTTCCTGTAGTTCTTTACCAGGTATGCACACACTGCAGCAGGGATTTTGTCGCACTTCTCCATAAAGATCTTCTCCAAATCTTTCAGGTTTTGGGGATGTCGATGGGCAGCATTGAGTTTCAGCTCCCTCCAAAGATTTTCTATTGGGTTCAGGTCTGGAGACTGGCTAGGACACTCCAGGACCTTGAAATGGTTCTTACGGGACTGTGACTAAAAAAAAATCTGTCTTTACCTCCCATAACAACTAATCACAGCTCTACCACACTTTTGTAAACTGGGTTAATAAAATCTTCTCTGCCCACAGCAGCCAATCGCAGCACAGCATCCATTAATTTCTAACCAATCTAATGACACCGAAATCATCCAATAAAGGTTATGCAAAGGAGTCAAAGTATGGTGCAACAAAAAGCCTATGGAGTCAGAGTTTGTGAAAGAACTGTCCGTGATTGAATTTTTTCAATTTTTTTTTTTTACCGAGTTCAGCGACTGAAAGTATATAAAAATCACCTCTTACTCTTCAAACAATTTTACCCTTGCAGACCTGTGTAATTAGATTATCCTGGAATCCTGCTGGTATTATCAGGATCTGCTGACAATAATGTAAAGCGAATGGCCAGCACAATAAAATGTAAGCATCCCAAAAAATTAAGGGGCATAATTAATATTTAATAATTAATTTATTGTTTTCACAGTAACTACGGTAGTTTTTGAGTGGAAAAGAGGAAAATATGAAGTGTTTGTAAGCAGCCGTCACCTTTTAATACTTGAACCTGAATTCTAAAAAAAGTGAAAGTGCAAACATGCTACCCTGCGATGGATCTGTATTTTGCAGACAAAATCAGTGACATTTATTTCTAGAAAGAAATGCACATAAATGGAACGCCCAGAGTTAAATATGCTACTTGTTCTCTAACCTTTTCAGCTATGCAGAGATAATTCTGGAATAATAGCTTTTGTATAATGGTTGATTTATAGTCCCAACCTGACTTTTAAAAGGTCAAGAGGTGTTCACACAATAGGAGAAGAGCTAGAATAATTTCTTAACTTCATGGGGTTGGCACATACACACAAGCAAACCCATTTTTGTTTGTAAGGTATGTAAGCGTGCAATTTTTACCTGTTTAAACGTCAAGTTGGTTTATGGTTCACATATTGCTTGTCATTAAAAAAAGTTACTTCAAGACAAATCCTTTTAAAATTGAAGCTAACCCAACCATATGCTGATCACCTTAAATCTGGTTTCAGAAACCTGAGGCGATCAGCGGAAGCTGCAGGGAAAATTTTGTATTACATGACGGTCATTCAAATGAATTACTCCGCTTATAGTTTATGGACAAGACAATGACTCAGCTTATAGTTTATGGACAAGACAAGTTCACCAAAGTGAGAGCGAGCTGTATTTGCATAAAAAAAGACACCCAAAGTGTGTCATACTAGGTATGGGAAGGACCCAGCGTACGACGATGGGAAGAGGGGGTTGAAGCCCAGCAACTAGGGAAAGGGAGAGTGGAGACCCCTTGGTGGATCTTACAACACCCTGGCTCACCTGTCATCCCTAAATAGGTTCCTCACCTATCCCCGAGCAGGATACCTAATCCCTC
This sequence comes from Phyllobates terribilis, assembly GCF_046119375.1. Classification (NCBI taxonomy): domain Eukaryota; kingdom Metazoa; phylum Chordata; class Amphibia; order Anura; family Dendrobatidae; genus Phyllobates; species Phyllobates terribilis. Next base: position 297,442,221 of record NW_027362762.1, read on the forward strand.
AGCAAAATAGAAAAAATTCACCAGCTCACCTGAGTATAGGCTTTCTGAGGCACGGAGCACGAGGAACCACTTCGGAGTCCATGCAGGAAAAAAAAAGGGAAAAAAGCTCCAGCCACAGATAAATCCCAAAAAATAGTTGTCTTTGTTGAGTTAAGATACAGATATCAAAGCCATGTCCATAAAAGCAACGCGTTTCGAACACAAATAGTGTGTTCTTTTTCCAAGCAGAAAAAGAACACACTATTTGTGTTCGAAACGCGTTGCTTTTATGGACATGGCTTTGATATCTGTATCTTAACTCAATAAAGACAACTATTTTTTGGGATTTATCTGTGGCTGGAGCTTTTTTCCCTTTTGTTTTCATACCTAATCCCTGACTGACCCTTGAGCTAAGCCCTAGGTAGGGAGGGGGGAGGTGAGCACTAGTCAGCCCCTGAAACTACAGACAAGCAAGGTAAACAGACAAGGGGCTACACTTAGCTTTGGGAAGACACCAGAACTAACACAAAAACAATCACAAAGGAACTCCAAGAAGAAACTAGCCGACTGCTAGAACTCCAGGCCTGAACAGAGGAATAAGCTTCTATCACCTGCGATTCTATGGAGAGAATGAGTGTTATTTAAAGGTCCAGCAAGGGTTTGTTAATTAGCAGCAGAAAGTGGAGCTCACCGCTGAGTCCTAGAGAGGGAGGGATGGTGAAAGGATCAAGAAGGTGTCTGCAAGGCCAAGCACAGCGACCTTCTACAGCTGGATCCAAAATGACTGTCTGTCACACCCAGCACACCCTTGACAAGGTGGATTTTAACTTTCTTTTATCATTTTATTTCCATTTACTGTAGAAAATTGGTTATACTGTTTTACCATGTTTATTTGTTATGTTTTCCTCCTTTCTGTTACTTGTCCAGTAAGTATTTAAAGGGCTTGTCCAATCCGAGGATTTTGATGACCTATCTTTTGGATAGAAATGAAGGCTGCGCGGCACCACTATTAGGGTACACAAATAGGGTTCCACTCCAGAATAAGTAAAAAGATGAATTTGGCACTCCAAAGTTGATGCAAGAATAAATAAAGTTTTATTGTGCAGATAGTCCACTATTTGCAGTTGGTAACGTTTTGGCCAGTTACGGCCTTCTTCAGAACAGTTTACTGCTCAGTAGAAAGTATATGGCTTGTAGAGGCTTGAGGTAATGTGTACTGTAAACTGGTCCAAAGTACTGGGACTGGCGCTGGAGAAAAGCACTACTGTTCTGGAGGAATGGCTCCTCCATATGCTTGTTAAGCCCATATGTACTGTAAACTGGGCTTTTAAACCTGAATCCACTTAACATTGAGGTCTTAGGTTTGACTAGAATAGTCCCGTCCTTCTGGAGTACTGCAGTGATTTGTGAATATCCTTCCTCGGACAGCACTTTCTCTATAGTCACGACTCAGAGTAAGGTTGTCTGACATTAGAACTACTATTTGTCATTGCCAAACTAAAAGAAAAAATGGACTGAATCCTAGTATTGATATAAAAAAGTTTAGTGATTTTTTTTTATGTTTTTCTCATTGTATTTTTCATTTAACATTCATACCTGTTTTTCATTTCCTTGCTGTTATCACCCTTAATAACATTTTTTTTCTTTTGACTGCATTTCATTCCTCAGTAGTCAAAGCCAGGAATGTCACGGCTGACAGATAAAATCGTTTTTATCCGTCTCATGAGCTTATCTGCTTTTAAATAATTTGCTTTGTCTTTTTTCTACATGAATATCTAAAATAATAAAGAAATTCTTAGGTGTTTCTATGCTATTCAATTCTGCAGCTCAACTTGTAGAAGTAATGCAGCATTATATTAAAATACTGACTTCAGTTATTCATTAAATATATTTAGTAATTAACATTGCCACCTGAAAAGTGTTGCATGTATCTGCTATACACACATGGACATGTACTTTAGCATGTTTTCCAGTGTAAGCTGTAGAAGATGTCTAATTTTCTTAGTTTTCTAAATTCACCTTGTCTAGGGTGTTTTTATTGTGGCTCTCTCATATATGAGTAGGCAGGAAAACTCAGGGCTCACTAATACGTGAAAGTATAAAGTGAATAGGCAGGACCACTGAAGGTCAGCATTCTTCTAAAGTTCTTCTACAGATCATAGACCATGATTAGGTTGCCATGACATAATAATTACGTTGGCCTCTATACTGTTAGAATACTTTTGTTTCTTCCATTTTTTTTCTCTAAGGGTAGTTCAGTACCATAAAAAGGTATTACAGAGAATTGCAACTAGCAAATTAGCATGAGCTATGCTCTGTCTGGTAGGTTTGTATGGGCATTGTATCAATGACTGCTTGTGGGGTGTCCTACGTGATTGGAATTATTGGCATTGTTTTGTGACAAAATATGATCAATCCTATGTATATGTTGTTAAAATGCTTGTACTATTATTCTGCCTACATTACTAGTTGCAAAGTGGCACCATTGTGCAGCATTATTTCTATGAAGACGGTCTGCTGTAAGGTCTAACTAGAGGATCCGTTCATGGAAATGGAGACATAAGTGTTTGTAATGTACTGTTTCTAGATAATGTTGTCTTTAGTTGAAGTATAATATAGTAGATGCGGTCTGTTGTCTTTTTCCTACAAAGATTATCATATTTAACAGAAGACTCAAGTATTTTATCAAAGAAAGACCGTGGTAACATTTCTAATGTACCATGCACATGCATGTACTTGTTTCATTATAATCCTACATTAGAATTCTGTTGAATATTTGTTACTCTTTAGTTTACGGGTGGGGAACTTCAGGCCCTGGGGCCGTTTACCGCCCACAATGACCTTTTCTCCAGACCACGGGCCAAATTCCTAGGACCGCAGTGCTCCGGTTGGCAGCTGCATTTTGAAGGCTGCCGCCACTTTAATTCCTCCTTGCCCTGCAAGCACGTAGCATTCACTATTGCACGCTGCGGAACGTGCAATGAAAGATTACGTATTGGCCAGCGTCAGCACATACTTTTGTGGGCAGAGTTAGCGTGCTATGAGCTTCCGTTTACCAAAAAAATCATCTCCTGTGATGTCTATGCCGCAGCCCCATGTCACCTGTGATGTACAGTATACACTGCATTCCCCATGTCTCCTGCAATGTATATACTCCAACCTCAGTGTATCCTATGTGATGTAGATACTCCATCCCTAGTGTCTCCTATGCGATGTATATACAACAGTCTTGTGTCTCCTATATGATGTATACAGCAGTCTCGGTGTCTCCTATGTGATGTGTATACAGCAGTCTCGGTGTCTCCTATGTGATGTATATACAGCAGTCTCTGGGTCTCCTATGTGTTGTATACACAGCAGCCTTGGTGTCTCCTATGTGATGTGTATACAGCAGTGTCAGTGTCTCCTATGTGATGAATATACTACAGATCTCCCTCTGCTTGAGTTCTATAAATGTAAAGTGAGCAGTGTTGAGTTTCCCACTCTGAGGAGACATGTAGTGTAATATACATCTACCAAAGAGTTAATTAAATGTTTGACCAAATATAGTAGGGTAATTTTCAAGTTGATCATTTTGTACGGCCCCCGAAGAATGGTATAAATATCCAAATGCCCCCTGGCAGAAAAAAGGTTCCCCGCCCCTGCTTTAGTTGTTTTATATTTACGTATTGTCTTGTAAGTGATAACCACTACTTATTGTGTTGTATTTCATGTTTTATACAGCTCAAAAACAGATCCTATTACTGGAGTCGTGAAAAACACAAAATATCACCAACTGTAGTAAGTACATTCACATCTGTATTCTGCTTTAAGTTTGTGTATAGTTGGAAACCCAACTGGTCTGTCATGAATCTAAAATAATTCCAGTAATCAGCTTAATGTAGACCTGATGGTCTGAAATATTCTGGGTCCAACATGTATAATAAAAATGAAAGATGCTAGACTAGAAAAAATGGAAGGCTATAATAATATGTAATGATACAAATATTTATGACACATCACATATTTATAGCTATATGTGTGCATGTGTATAAGTATGTGTCACTGTGTAAATACATACGGTACATTATATCTACCTGCAAATTTGTAAAATGCAGGTGAGAATATAACAATGCTATTATTAAAATTTTATAACAATAGGACAGTAAGAAAGAGCCCCATCCATGCAGCTTCATGTATTTTATTTAGGTCACTCACAGTGTATTCATTTCTCCTGTGTCTGAATTATATCTACTAAAAGGAAACAAGTAAGCTACGATGCCGTGTGGACAGGCTGATCTATTCACCTGAACATAGCGAAACATTGTCATATTTTAAGGCTGTTTTCCTTTTATAAGAATCTATAAGAATTTCTTCACTAGGTATAGTCTTCATCTGCTTAGTGCATATAAAAATGACCAGTATAGGCAATACTTGTATTCTAGGACCACAAAATTGGCAATAATAGCATCACATTAGATATCATAAATTACACGGAACCAGCAAGCTTGTGAAATTGTGCAAAAAGACTGGTGCACACCCTGTGCACCACATGTATTATGTAATTTAAACATTCTAACACTTACCAGCGTTTTCAACAGTGTATAGGAAAAGGGGCATTGCTAAGCAGAGGTCTAACATGTGCCAAATTTATGAATCACTTGCGCAAAAATCTTAATGGAAAATTGTGATGTAAAGTAAATGAGCCAAGAGTGGGCGTAAAGAAAAGCGCGTAACATGTCAAGAAAGATGCAACAAAAGTTGAAGGAAGTACTAAAATTGCCGGATATGTCAAAAATATGTCAAAAATGTATCGAAATTTGGGCACCAAATATATTTCATAGGTCTAAAATGTCTGACTAATGCTTTCTAAATGTAAGACAGTATTAATATACGTGCCCTATTTTATCAGCTGTATACAAACACATATACAAAGTAGAAATCCCTGACCAAAGTTGTACATGTTGCCATCCCTTATCCGCAGGCAACTGGCATAACTACATACACTATAGCAATCAAAATCAGAGAGGATATGGAAAAAGACTTGTAAAAGATCAGACATTATTGCTTACTTTGCCCATAGACACCAAATCCCTTTTGCTTTTACTCACTGGAAAATGGATTTAATATAGATTTCCCTAATCTAATATAGTCATTTATAGAAAGAATCAGATAGCAAAGATGCCATGAGACTTCCTATATAACTTTTCATTACCCTTTATATAATTTCCTCATTTTGTTGCTAGTGGGTCAAGATAAGTGTTAACCAGCCACCTCTTATTACTTATCTTATGGGAGTCATTAAAACTAAACCGGAAAATCCAACCTTATATCAGAGGTGAGTCACTTGATTTAGGGTCCGTACATCAGAGGTCACCGTGTCGCTGGTAATAAAGTACATCACATTTTTTACATGTATAGCAATAGTATAATTTATGTATTGGTTAATCGCAGTGTGCTGATGCATTTTGTTAGTATATATACCTATGTCATATTGTTACAAATTTCACCAATATTATCAATATTTATTAAAATAAATTTCAAAAAGCAATTTTGAGTATGACCATCATCAATGTCAGGACATAGACAAGAATGATCATTTGTCAGTAAATATGGTATGTTACTTCCATAGTTGTAAATATAGTGAGTGCAGGGGTGGTAGTCGCACCAGGGCTCTGGAGCCTAGGGAGTCCCAAAAGGTCTCTTTGGCCCACAAGTGATGACCAATAATATTAAAGACCTGTGTTAGTTGGTGGGCCACATTGGAGACTTTGTTTTGGGGCCACAAGCTTCAAGTTATGCTACTGGTTACTTGCAATTATATAATGGTAGTGTGAGGTACAATATACACTTTATATTCCTCAATCCCCTCACAAATCTCCCTCTGTTTATTACTGCTTGTGTCCAGAAGCTATTTGCCAAGTTTCATCGCATTTTGATAAAGTTCATTATTCTCTTCTTTCCTTCATCTTCTGTTTAGTCCGTTCAATCCATCTCCACTGATCCTCCTTTTCATCCACTCTTAATAACAAATCCTATAATGGTCTTTTATACAAGTTTCTACAGCTGTAATCTGTCAGAATTTCATAAACGGAACAGATTTTGTTGCGGTAAAGGCAAAGTACTTTGTAGCACATTTTTCTCCTTATGTGGGCTTAATCCATGTAATGGACTGAAATTGTCTGGATTCTTTCTGTGTCAGAGACATTCATATCAGGCAAGAGCATTTGATGTCACTTGGGAAATATAATTAATGGCTTACACCATAACGTGAAGAACCCTGGCAGGTCCATACTGTGTATCACTAAGATAAGAGCGGAAAAGCCACATGACAAGGACGTCTCCATAGTCTAGATAGAAAGTCGTAGACAGTTTTTCCAGTCTTAATCAGCACAGCATCTAATTACGGGAAATGTATTAATTTTTATTTTGCATGTTACTATCTTCATGTTTATTTTACTTCTGATTCCACTAAACTATTAATTGTGCTATCTTTGATTTTTTTTAAAAAAAATCTGTAGATATTGTTATTACTGTATTAAACGGGATTTCAAATCCACAAACATTTTGTGTAATACTGCTCAAATTTTAATTACGGTAATACTCACACAATGTGCACAGAATGGGTTCAACACAAAAGGATGAAAAATCTTCTGCTCATGATAGATTAGTTGTATGAGAAGACCTTTTCATAGGGCCTCGATTAGACTTAAGGAACCATAAGTAATAAGATTGTGCAACAGCCCAGAGAGTGGAAAACTGGGGGAACAATACCTTTTAATGATCGTTCGTTCTTTGTTAATGCTGTTCCACATATGTATTCCCTCAGTCACAAGTTTTTGTAATTCTGTACTCTTAAGAGACCTGGTCCCTTCTCTCTGATACTAAACTGTAAGATAATGGGTAATATAGTAGTTCTTATACTACCTATTGGCACAGGGCTTTATATTACTTTACCCTAGGAAATGTTCTGGTTGGCGAAACTCTTGAAGATACCAATGATTAGCGTTAGGTATGTTTCAAACCCTGTGACTGAATTAAAGTGGATGTATTAGATCTCCTTTAAAGGGGTATTCCCATCTCCAAGATCCTATCCCAATATGTAGTAGGATCTTTAATACCCCTTTAATGGCCCATTTAGAGAGGCCAATCTAAGCTTTGTTAATGAACACTGTTTGACTATATACTAGTCGATTGGCGTTTGTTTACTGGTCTGACTACACTGATGGTCAAAAATGAATGGAACAGAATAATTGTTAATATGATTGTTCTGTCTCCATACAGCATCATGTTGTGGGTAGCACATTTCCTATTATTCAAGGGGCGATGTGCTGCTGAAAACAATGCTTTTATGATTGAATAATTATTGGCTTGTATAAATGGGCCATTAGTAAGGCTTACTTCCCTCGGTATATATGTCGCTTACAATAGCCTTTTTCATACTGATGGTAATCATTCTGTCCTTGCTCTATGGAATATCTGCTCTCCATGTACTAACTTTACTGGTGAGCTTGTGCATATACACAGCAGCCAATCTGAGCATACAATGAAACCTTAGGTGGATATCTGACTTCTTCCAACACCCAATACACAAAGCAGCTGTTATTGTAATGGCTGTTTATAACCATTTCATGAAAATGCAAAGGTGAAAAGAAGTCAAGTAGATAAGACTGGAGATTTTTATTTATTGCTTTATATGGGGACATATAAAGTCATTAAAGGGAACCAGTCACCATGTTTTTGCTTCCCCATCTGAGAGCAATACTTTGCTGATAGCTGCAGTTTTGATAAAAGTTTTACCTGCTGTAGATCTAGCCGGTCTCTGAATGCTGAGCTTACTAGTTCTCTAGCGACAATTTCATTCTGATAAGATAATGATGTTATTAAACCTACAGCAAGCAGCCTAGTAAGTGATACATAGCTGAAATCAGGGTCTCTGCCCCTATATTATGCTGTTCTCAGAATAGGTAGCATTAACCTGCTGACAGATTCCCTCAAAAATCCAAGGCTTCAAGGGAGCCCTTTTATCTTGCGAATGCACCGTTTCTTTTTGGAACTTTCTTTCTTCCTGATTATCCAGTGGTTGTGTTCAGCTTTTCCATAAACTATAAATTCTTGGTGTCAATTATTTACATATGGAGAATGCGTTAATAATATTTAGGATTCTTGAAATAACCATAAAACGTTTAGCATGCTAATATAACACCTAATATTTCTCTGAGATAATCTGCTTGAAATCACCTAGACAAGCATTTGTTCCCATTCTTGAAGACAGACAATAAATACTTGATTTCCGTAGCCTTGAAGCCACACATTAACGGATAGTTTGTTTCCATGGTTGCAGTAAATTGTAGCACACCGCACAATGATTTTGATTTGTAAAAAGAATCATTTTGTTGTTGTTCTGGAACATCATGTATACATTGTGCCTCTCGTATGTTCGTGTCTATGGATGCATTCAGAAGCTTTATAGAGATTACAATGTACTGTACGGGGGAAATATTTAATAGTTTGTTATTATAAGAATTAAACTAACCTTCTTATGTTTTCTGGCAGTGACTTACTGGGACTAGTGACTTACCTGGACTGGGTTATGATAGTAGTCACAATATGTTCATGTATCTCCATGATGTTCGAGTCCCCATTTAGACGGGTAATGCACACGCCAACCTTACAGGTATAATTCTACTCTCAGCTATTGCTCTGCATGAATCTGCTGCTGATCCACCTGATGATCCTTTTCTGTCTGTGTTGTAGATTGCAGAGTATGTTTTTGTGATATTCATGAGCATTGAGCTGAACCTGAAGATTATGGCAGATGGCTTATTCTTCACTCCCACAGCTGTTATAAGGGATTTCGGAGGTGTGATGGACATATTCATTTACCTTGTGAGTGGACAAGTTTTCCCTTTTTCAAATGTGTGTAACAATTTAATAATTTCCGTACAGATGTTGTTAGCACCAAACGAATGTTCATTTCATACCATAACGTGTTATGCTTTTTACTATAGTGCAAAGCTAATCATCGGCCACTCTTGGCAAATGGCATAGGCTCAGTACTAGATATGAGCAAACTCAATTATGTTTTCCAGAATTCTGATTTTTTTTTGCTGTTCACGCAGAGCAAATTAAGCAAAATAGCAGCCAGCTGTGGCCACAATTTAGCTGAACCATAGAGGACCAGGCAAACGGTGAAAATAAAAATAATAATACTTCTTCTCACCTTTCCTGCCATCCTCACAGCCTACTGGCTGGTCATTGGTGCCTTTTCTGATCTTCTTTCCACGTTGTCCACATTTTCCTTACTCTAGAATGCAGCTTCCAGCTCAAGTAGGCATCATCCACCAAAATGAGCACTATGCCATTATGGCGCACATCGTAACATTATGGTCGTAACAGTGATGGCATGGCCCGGCCTGGAGTGAATACAACCCCTGGAAAAAATTATGGACTCACCGGGCTCGGAGAATGTTCTTCAGTTGTTTAATGTTGTTGAAAAAAAGCAGATCACAGATATGGCACAAAACTAAAGTCATTTCAAATGGCAACTTTAGGGCTTTAAGAAACACTAAAAGAAATCAAGATTAAAAATGTGGTACTCAGTAAGTTTAATTTTTTTCAGACCAAGCAGAGGGAAAAAAATATGGAATCACTCAATTCTGAGGAAAAAATTATGGAATCATAAAGAACTAACACACAAAAGAACACTCCAATACATCACTAGTATTTTGTTGCACCACCTCTGGCTTTAATAACAGCTTGCAGTCTCTGAGGCATGATTGACAAACAGTTCTCTTCATCAATCTGGCTCCAACTTTCTCTGATTGCTGTTGCCAGATCAGCTTTGCAGGTTGGAGCCTTGTCATGGACAATTTTCTTCAACTTCCACCAAAGATTTTCAATTGGATTGAGATCCGGACTATTTGCAGACCATGACATTGACCTTATGCGTCTTCTTTCAAGGAATGTTTTCACAGTTTTTGCTCTATGGCAGGATGCATTATCATCTTGAAAAATGATGTCATCATCCCCAAACATCCTTTCAATTGATGGGATAAGAAAACTGTCTAAAATATCAATGTAAACTTGGGCATTTATTGAAGATGTAATGACAGCCATCTCCCCAGTGCCTTTACCTGACATGCAGCCCCATATCATCAATGACTGTGGAAATTTGCATGTTCTCTTCATGCAGTCATCTTTATAAATCTCATTGGAACGGCACCAAACAATAGTTCCAGCATCATCACCTTGCCCAATGCAGATTTGCGATTCATCACTGAATATGACTATCATCAAGTCATCCACAGTCCACGATTGCTTTTCCTTAGCCCACTGTAACCTTGTTTTTTTCTGTTTAGGTGTTAATGATGGCTTATGTTTAGCTTTTCTGTATGTAAATCCCATTTCCTTTAGGCGGTTTCTTACAGTTCAGTCACAGACATTGACTCCAGTTTTCTCCCATTCGTTCCTCATTTGTTTTGTGCATTTCCTGTTTTGGAGACATATTGCTTTAAGTTTCCGGTCTTGACGCTTTGATTTCTTCCTTGGTCTACCGGTATGTTTGCCTTTAACAACCTTCCCATGTTTTGAACCAAAAAAGTTGACAGAGTCTTATGATTTAGAATATATAGTCAATACAAAAAGAACCAGAAAAAAATAATGATATAATAACAATATCTCAAGGTTCTTTATAATAATTAAAATTAAATAAGCAAAACCAGATTACTCCAATCAGACGAAAACTGCGGGATCAGTTTCATTATATATACAACAAAATTTTATTAAAGACACATATTCATATAAATGGAGTATCCATAAAAAGGTGAGACAGAATAAATTGCTAAAATTATTTGAGAAAAGTTATATGCAAATAGAGACCATGAAAACACATTGGATCTCCAGCCCTAATCACTAAGGTAATTACACGGGCAGCAAGGGGCATGTGCTCATTCAGGGATAGGTAAAAGGTGAGCAAAATTGTGCATACAAATAATGCGCAGTTACATACAAATACCTGATAAATAAAACATTGTAGGCATTGTATGTACAAAACTATACCTGAAGACATGCTGGTGTGCCCTAAAGCGGGTGGGAAATCCAAAGAAGCGCCTCAACCTTCCCATGTTGTTTGTATTTGGTCCAGATTTTAGACACAGCTGACTGTGAACAACCAAAATCTTTTGCAACATTGTGTGATGATTTACCTTCTTTTAAGAGTTTGATAATCCTCTCCTTTGTTTCAATTGACATCTCTCGTGTTGGAGCCATGATTCATGTCAGTCCACTTGGTGCAACAGCTCTCCAAGGTGTGATCACTCCTTTTTAGATGCAGACTAACGAGCAGATCTAATATGATGCAGGTGTTAGTTTTGGAAATGAAAATTTACAGGGTGATTCCATAATTTTTTCCTCAGAATTAAGTGATTCCATAATTTTTCCCTCTGCTTGGTCTGAAAAAAATTACCCTTACTGAGTACCACATTTTTTACCTTAATTTTCTTTTAGTGTTTCTTAAAGCCCTAAAGTTGCCATTTTAAATGACTTTGCTTTTGTGCCATGTCTGTGATCTGCTTTTTTTCAACAACATTAAACAACTGAATGAACATCCTCCGAGCCCGGTGATTCCATAATTTTTGCTAGGGGTTGTGAGTGAAATGCCACGGCCTGGAGTGAAGAAATCAAAGAGAATGCAAGTAACAATGGAAGAGGAAAAGAAGAGGTGCCAAAGCCCAGTCGGCTGGCTGCGTAATGACGGGATAGCTATGTTTTTTTTCTTTTTAAATCATACATTTATTAAAAATACCTTTTTAACCCCTTAATAACATTTGACGTACTAATACGCGTCTGTGCCCTGGGACTTAAGAGCCAGACCCGTATTAGTACGTCATGGCGATCGCGCGCGCACACAGGCTGTGCGGGCGCGATCGCCGCCGGGTGTCAGCTGATTGTCACAGCTGACACCCGGTACTATGTGCAGGGAGCGGTCCTGCACCGCTCCCAGCACATTAACCCCCGCTATGCTGCGATCGAAGTCGATCGAAATCGATCGCGGCATTGCGGGGGCAAGGGGAGGTGATCGGCGATACTCACCTCCTCTTCCGGCTTCCAGCGCAGACTGCAGCGGCCTCCCGGGTGTTGCCATGACGACCCGATGTCGTCATGACAACATCCGGGTCACCAGAGAGCAGGAAGATTGCTTGGACATGCGCAGTGCATCTCCAAGCAATCTTAACACTGTGCACTTCTGACAGCCTGCATGGCATAGGGATGGTGCTCCATTCCTATGCCATGCAGGCGATCAGAAAAAAAAAAGTGAAAGTCCCAGAGTGGGACAAAGTAATAAGGTGTACAAACTGTCTGAAAGTGGAAAAAAAAAAAAAAAAATGTGCAAAAATATTATAAAAAAATAAAAAAAATAATACACCAAAAATAAAAATATAATGTACCCATCAATAAATATTATTATAAAAAAAATTAAAAAAAAACAATAAAAGTACACATATTTGGTATCGCCGCGTCCGGAACAGCCTGACCTATAAAACTGTCCCACTAGTTAACCCCTTCAGTGAACACGGTAAAAAAAAAAAAACGCAGCAAAAAACAATGCTTTATCACCATACCGCCAAACAAAAAGTGGAATAACACGCGATCAAAAAGACGCATATAAATAAAAATGATACCGCTGAAAACGTCATCTCGTCCCACAAAAAACAAGCCGCCATACAGCTCCATCAGCCGAAAAATAAAAAAGTTTCAGCTCTCAGAATAAAGCGATGCTAAAAAATATTTTTTTCTATAAAATAGCTTTTATTGTGTATAAGCGCCAAAACATAGAAAAATTATACAAATGTGGTACCGCTGTAAACGTACTGACCCGAAGAATAAAGCTACCTCATCAATTTTACCACACGCGGAACAGAATAAAAAAAAAAAAAAAAACAATTCCTGAATTGTTGGTTTTTGTTTATTCTGCCTCCCAAAAATCGGAATAGAAAGCGATCAAAAAATGTCACGTGCCTGAAAATGGCACCAATAACAACGTCAAGTCATCCCGCAAAAAACGAGCCGTCACATGACTGTCTGCCAAAATCTGGAAAAATTATAGCTCTCAAAATATGGCGATGCAAAAACTAGATTTTACAAAAAATGCGTCTTTTAGTGTGTGACAGCTGTCAGTCATAAAAACCCCATATGATTCTGGCATTGCTGTAATCACACCGACCCGAAGAATAAAGTCGTCTAATCACTTATACCGCACAAGGAACGGCGTCAAAAATAAACTCTTGGGTTAGGATTGGGCTAGGGTTAGGGCTGGGTTTGGGGCTAGGGTTGTGCTGGGGCTAGGGTTGTGCTGGGGCTAGGGTTGTGCTGGGGCTAGGGTTGTGCTGGGGCTAGGGTTGTGCTGGGGGGGCTAGGGTTGTGCTGGGGCTAGGGTTGTGCTAGGGCTAGGGTTGTGCTAGGGCTAGGGTTGTGCTAGGGCTAGGGCTGGGGTTGGGATTTTTTTCAAAAGTAAGAAAAAAAGATGACGATATGGTGACTAGTGTTGAGAGCAAGTGCTCGCTACTTGAGTTTGCATCGGGTGCTCTGGTATGCATTGAGTATCGTGGGTATTTGAGTGACATGCTCGAGTCTCTGCCCCATATGCTTCGCGGCCAAAAAACTTTACGGGGATTGCCTGCCATGCATGAGCGATCCCCGCATGTTTTTTTTTGGGTGCCTAATAACCGTGAAACATGCGGAGCAGGGACTCGAGCATGTCACTCAAGCACACGCTGTACATGGTGCATACCTGAGTACCCGATGCAAACTCAAGTAGCGAGCACTTGCGCTCAAGAATAATGACAACTTATTCAATATGATGACCTAATGTAAACAAATTCTGTGCCGTACCTCTGGGTTCAAAATGTTCACTATACACCTTAATAAAATCCTTGAGGGGTATAGTTTCCAAAATGGGGACACTTGTGGGGGAGCTCCACTGTTTAGGCACATCACGGGCTCTCCAAACGCGACATGGTGTCCGCTAACAAATTGAATGGAAAATCGGCTCAAATTGTTAGCGGACGCCATGTTGCGTTTGGAGAGCCCCTGTGTGCCCAAACATTGGAGCTCCCCCACAAGTGACCCCATTTTGGAAACTAGACCCCCCAAGGCACCTATCTAGATGCATAGTAAGCACTTGGAACCCCCAGGTGCTTCACAAATTGATTTGTAAAAATGAAAAAGTGAAAAAAAAAACACTTTTTCATTTTTATGAATCAATTTGTGAAGCACCTGGGGTTCCAAGTGCTCACTATGCATCTAGAAAGGTGCCTTGGGGGGGTCTAGTTTCCAAAATGGGGTCACTTGTGGGGGAGCTCCAATGTTTGGGCACACAGGGACTCTCTAAATGCAACATGGTATCCGCTAACAAATTGAATGGAAAATCGGCTCAAATTGTTAGCGGACACCACATTGCGTTTGGAGAGCCCCTCTGTGCCCAAACTTTGGAGCTCCCCCACAAGTGACCCCATTTTGGAAACTAGACCCCCCAAGGCACCTATCTAGATGCATAGTAAGCACTTGGAACCCCCAGTTGCTTCACAAATTCATTCGTAAAAATGAAAAAGTGAAAAAAAAAACACTTTTTCATTTTTATGAATCAATTTGTGAAGCACCTGGGGTTCCAAGTGCTCACTATGCATCTAGAAAGGTGCCTTGGGGGTCTAGTTTCCAAAATGGGGTCACTTGTGGGGGAGCTCCAATGTTTGGGCACACAGGGACTCTCCAAATGCAACATGATATCCGCTAACAAATTGTCGGCTCAAATTGTTAGCGGATATCATGTTGCATTTGGAGAGTCCCTGTGTGCCCAAACATTGGAGCTCCCCCACAAGTGACCCCATTTTGGAAACTAGACCCCCCAAGGCACCTATCTAGATGCATAGTGAGCACTTGGAACCCCAGGTGCTTCACAAATTGATTCATAAAAATGAAAAAGTGTTTTTTTTTTCACTTTTTCATTATTACGAATCAATTTGTGAAGCACCTGGGGGTTCCAAGTGCTCACTATGCATCTAGAAAGGTGCCTTGGGGGGTCTAGTTTCCAAAATGGGGTCACTTGTGGGGGAGCTCCAAAGTTTGGGCACAGAGGGGCTCTCCAAACGCAATGTGGTGTCCGCTAATTATTCAAGCAAATTTTACAATCAAAAAGTCAAATGGCGCTCCTTCCCTTCCGAGCCCTGCCGTGCGCCCAAACAGTGTTTCTTCCCCAAATATTGGGTATCTGCGTGCCCAGGGGAAATTGCACAACAAATTTTGGGGTCCATTTTTTCTTGTTACCCCTGTGAAAATAAAAAAAATTGAGTCTAAAGTAACATTTTTGTGAAAAAAGTTAAATGTTCATTTTTTTCTTCCACATTCAAAAAATTCCTGTGAAGCACCTGAAGGGTTAATAAAGTTCTTGAATGTGGTTTTGAGCACCTTGAGGGGTGCAGTTTTTAGAATGGTGTCACTTTTGGGTATTTTCTGTCATAAAGACCTCTCAAAGTGACTTCAAATGTGATGTGGTCCCTAAAAAAATGGTTTTATAAATTTTGTTGGAAAAATGAGAAATCGCTGGTCAACTTTTAACCCTTATAGCTCCCTAAAAAAAAAAAATTTTGGTTCCAAAATTGTGCTGATGTAAAGTAGACATGTGGGAAATGTTATTTATTAACTCTTTTGTGTGACATATCGCTCTGATTTCAGGGCTTAAAAATTCAAATTTTGAAAATCGCAAAATTTTCAAAATTTTCGCCAAATTTCCGTTTTTTTCACAAATAAACGCAAGTGATATCGAAGAAATTTTTCCACAATCATGAAGTACAATATGTCACGAAAAAATAATCTCAGAATCAGGGGGATCCGTTGAAGCGTTCCAGAGTAATTACCTCATAAAGTGACAGTGGTCAGAATTGTAAAAATTGGCCCGGTCATTAACGTGCAAACCACCCGCGGGGCTTAAGGGGTTAAAGACCCCAGAACATAATAAGGAGCATTCAGTTAACAAATAATAATTTTGCGGTGAATTGAATTTCCCTGTAACATCCATGTGATTTGGTCATCTTACTCAGTGTGAACATTGGTTTGGTGCTTGCTCTATATGTGCACATGCTTCAAAATGATGAATGTATTGAGAACTGTTACTGTAGCAATAATGTGTATATCAGATTGTGAGCCTATTGGGGACAGGCACTGATGTAATTGGTTATAAGAGACCAACTGTATGCAAAAATTAAGCCAAATTTTAATGTAATACACAGCTATTTTCATCATATGTCGTCGAGCTTAAAGGGGTATTCCCATCTCCAAGATCATATCCCAATATGTAGTAGGTGTAATAATAATAATAATATTAGCAAATATCTCCAATTAGAAATGTAGTATATTTTTTCTGATTCGCTATGTCTTTTTCCTCATGTTCAGGTATCGCAGGACCTTAGGTATCCATGGTTACGTCCACTGATAAAGTCAGTTAGTTAGCTAGTTGCTAGTGGTCGTAACCATGGATACCTAAGGTCCTGCGATGCCAGCACATGAGGTAAGAGAGATAGCGAATCAAAAATACTATACTACATTTCTACTTGGAGGTATTTGCTAATATTATTATTATTACATCTACTACATATTGGGATAGGATCTTGGAGATGGGAATACCCCTTTAATCTCCGTATCCAAACTGTAAAATCCAAAAAGAGGGATGCTATTTACAATAAAATATACCCTTTATTAATCACTTAAACCCTTAATGACATCCATCATAGATGTATGGCGCAAGTCAGTAGTGGATGTATGAAGCGATTGTTATCCTGTTAAATGCCGCTGTCAGACTCTGACAGCAACACTAACAGTGCTCCGGCATTAGAGCGCATCGTTCAATGCGCCCATCAGCGTATCCGTGATGTGATTGCGAGGCAAAGATGGGTTGCTATCACAGCCGGGGGTCTGTTGAAGACCTCCATGCTAGTCATTACGAAGCTCTCTTGAAACCCTGCCTGGGCACTACATTGCCCAGGCAGGGTTTTGTGTGAGGTTTTGTGTGAAATTATGTCCTTTTTTCCCTGTTTTTGTGTTGTTCCAATACACACAAAGGAAATAAACATATATATAACAAACACTGTTTATGTTGTGTTTTAAAGTGTTTATATAATTGTAATTCATGAATGAATAATGATACATTTTTTTACCCAGCCAAAAGCATCATATGTTTTGTAGGGACAAGTGATAATCCTTTAGAGAGAATATCCGTTTGAATTTTAATAAGCTTAAAGGGGTAATGCCACCATAAAGAATAATTTTAACCAAGCAGAAAATGTGGAAATAAATGTTTTTGTAATTTACATTTATTTAAAATGATGCTGCATTCAATAAATACCAAGCTTTTATCTTCTGAAGTATGCTCCAGAGTGCCCCCTGCCATTATTCCATTCCGTGGGCGATCAGCTGGTCGAGTTTGCACAGTTCCTGTCTTGATAAGAGGTCCCCCCACCTCCCCACCCCCAGTGTGCACAACGTATTCTTCCTCACAAGTCTGACAGCACAGTGAGCAGATTGCTATGGAAGTGTGTCAGTGAGTCTCCCAACCCACCTCTGGGTGAAATCATTCTGCTTCACAGACCTATGAGCTAGACGCTTCCCGCACTTACACACAGCTCTGGGAAGCAGAACGATCTCACTCAGAGGGGAGTTGGGAAGACTCAGACACGCTTCTGTGCTTTCGGGAATCTACTCCCTGCGCTGTCAGACTTGTATGAGGGAGATTACGTTATGCACACTTGTGGTGGGGAGTCGGGGGGACCTCTTATGACAGCAATTAAAAGTATTCTTTATAGTGGCACAACCCCTTTAAAAGAGGACACATTTATAATTTTACTTTTCTTATATTATGTAGATATAGTTGAGTCATTTGGTTTATGTTGCTGACTTGATATTAATTTGGGAATGGGATCTATGCTAAAAAAAATGTTGCGAATTTTCACCTTTGCTCCTTCCCCCTCTTTTAGCCTCTAAATATCCGTAACAGTCATATATTGGTCGCAATTGGTATCTGATCCTTCCTATTCTGGCAAGAAAATTTCTGTTTCACTGTTTCTTAGTGTAGTTGTGATGCAGGTTAGTCAAACGTTCTGGGGTCAGATACCAAGAGAGAACGTCATAAACTAAAGGAGAAAGACAAAGGCGTAGTCAGGTCACAGTCAGAATACCAGGAAGATAGCAGATCAGAGCAAAGGGGCTATGCAAACGGATGGTAAGAACGAGGTTCAAGGTCAGGCAGCAATAGATCAACCAACAGATCACAGAAATACAATGCAAACATGCACCACCAAGCAAATGCTACAATTGGCAGAGATTTGGGACTGACAGCTTAGCTAAGTAACTGGGTAATCATTTAGAACAGGGAACACCTGGAGGAAGGTCAGCACCTCCCAGTCTCAGATTGGATGGCCGAGCTGTCTATCAAAATACCAACTGCTCAGCACACCCCTGCACTAGATTGGATGACTGAGCTGTCTATCAAAATACTGACAGCTCAGCACGATCCTGAACTAGATTGGATGACTGAGCTGTCACTCACTGCGTTCAAAACACACTGAGCGGAGGAATCGTGCCAGTAGTTTTACTCAAAATATATAAGTGCAATAATTTTCTTTAAAATCATGGAAGATCCTTCACAAATTGCTGATGTCTCCTATCTCCAATGTTCAGCTGAAATCTCTCAACTCTCTGTAGAATACTTTCCTCTCAAATTGTAGATCTGATTTTAATTTCAATGCCTCCTCACTAAGATCATTAAAGGGGTATTCCCATTTCCAATGAAATTAGCAGAAGCGTCCAATTAGAAACGTAGTAGAGTTTTTTTGTTTCGCTATGTCCCTTACCACATGTGCAGGGCATTGCAGCAACTTAGGTATCTATCGTTACAACCACTAATATAATGACAGTTTGTTTGCTAGCTGTTAGTGGTCATAACCATAGATATCTTAGCTACTGCAATGCCCTGCACATGGAGTAAGTGACATAGTGAATCAGAAGAACTATAATACATTTCTAATTTTAGGTATTTGCTAATTTTATTATTATTACACTTACATTATATTGGGATTGGATCTTGGAGATGGGAATACCCCTTTTAAGTTTCTTTTCTTTCTTATCCCAAGATGTCCTTTCTTCCTCCAATAAAATCCACATAAACCTCAAGGAACTCGGTGTTGCCTCCTCCCGTTTATTCATTAGACTACTACTTCTCCTTACAGCTCATGTTAATGATATTAACCCATTGGCACCATTTCACTTTTAATATAATTCTCAAGGGATTTGATTTCTTACCAAGCCACCATAAGATGCTTAAGTGCCTAGTTTTTAATATTTGTATGTCACTTGTTGTGTATATTCTCTTTCAGAAAACACCTATTTGGTCTCATGAACCCAAACATTGTCACTATTTTTTCACACTCAAATTGCAATGTAATATACAGCTATTTTCATCATATGTGGTCCACACATTTACTGTATATGTATGTGCACACATTTTTTTATGTGTTATCAGGGTATTTATTTTCACCTCTCTTCTATCTCAGAAGACTCATCTATCAGACAAAAAGAGTGAATAATTCAGGCGAGAACATCATAAATGATCAATTTTTTTCATGAAAAATAATTCTTTTATGTGCGCATATTATATATACCATACTCTGTTCTAATATCCTCTTAATAATAAAGGAGGATGTATTATAAATTGACACTTTTTTAGCTTTAGTTATTTCTGGCAATGGATAAATATACAGACACACAGTATGTGTATAATTCAAAAATGAAACCAATACAATCAAACTTATGGCTCGCTCACACTACCGTATAACAGGGCTGAGTGCTATGTGATAAAACATTGCATACCACTCGGTCCAGTGTTATTCTATAGGGCAGCACAGATCTGCGATTCGACATGAGAAAACAATCACAGCATGCTGCAATTATATCCGAAACTTGGATCACATGCACCCATACAAATCTATGGGTGCATGTAAAACATCTAACTGCACTCAGATGTCATCCGAATGCAGTCTGATTACCGCTGATGTTGGCAATGGAGAAGAGATGGAGAAATTACTTTCTCTGTCTCTTTCGCACCTGTGCTGCGATTCTCTTATGCCAGTTCACTGACACTCAGCTCAAACTTTGACGGAGTTTGAGCCGAGTGTAGTTTGTATAATTGGCTCCCGATACTGTCACACGAGAGAACATAAGCTCGTGTGACTCCAGCCTAAAGGTTCTCTGGGCATCGAGGGAAAGATGCCCATCACCCCACGCATTACATCACCGTGGTTTCCTTAGGGGTGACACCTAAACAAAAAAGGAAGGACTTTATTTTTACCTTTTGTGTCTCCTACTTCCTTATAGATTGTAAGATTGAGAGCAGGGCCCTCGCTCCTCTTGGTATGTGTTATTTTGTAATGTTTTAGTTTGTTTGTACAAGTACCCTCTGAATTGTAAAGTGTTGCGGACAGGAATGTAAGGATCACGGTTTTTGAAGCACATTCAACTGAAGTGTATTTTGGCAAAGAGACCCGCCGGCTCCCTGCACTGCAATACACGCCACCAGCCAATGAGAGGCCGGCAGGTAACATCGGCGTGCCCTCATGAGCGACACATGGCAGTGACGTCATGTGCCACCTATTGCTGGCACGCCAAAGTCAGCTGCAAGCTATAGGAGGGGACACCGCAAGTTGTGGGAGCGGTGGAAGGTAAGAATAATCATTTAATTTTTTTAATGTGTTGGAAAAGAGAGCAGCAGAACGGACATTATACCAGGAAGGGGCCCAGTATGGGGGACATTATACAAGGAAGTGGCCCAGGATGGAGGTCATTATACTAGGATGGGAGACATTATTACCGTAAGGGGCCCAGGATAGAGGACATTATACTAGGAAGGGGCCCAGGATGGGAGACATTATTACTGGAAAGGGCTAAGGATTGGGGACGTTATACCAGGAAGGGGCCCGTGCTGAGGGTCATTATACCAGGAAGGGGGACATTATACCAAGAAGAGGCTCAAAACAGGGGAGATTTTTACAGGAAAGGGCACAGAATAGGGGACATTATACCAGGAGGGGACCTAGGATGAGGAACATTTTTATAAGGTAGGAGAGTAAGATATGGAGGGTGAACACATATGTCTTTATAGAATCTAAAACACTATAAGGGCCAATACATCTGACCAATATGGAGGTCGGGGTCCAGGTCCAAATTTTGCACCTGGGCCCATAGGACTCCACTGGTTGCGGAATATGTTGGCACTATAGAAATACAAATGATTATATTTTTATTATTATTAAGGAAGCTACTGCAAATGGCATAATGCATGGGGTGATGTTCTCTTTCCCTTTCCATGCCTGGAGACCCCTTGGTCTGTTTGTGCTGTATTGGTTTCATTTTTGCATTCACTTGCTGGTATTACCCTTATGCTGTTTTATCACACCTTATTAAGTATACGTCTTTATCGGATCTCAAGCTTTTTATTATTGCGTGGGTGGAAAAGGGCCTGGGGCAGAGCACTTATCAATGTGCAGCCCAATGGGCATCATTGGAGCTCATATGCTCTTTTTAAGTGTTTATTTAAACTGTTTAGTCGCATATGTCCTGTTTTAAATAAAGCCTATTTGTTTTGTAAATGTTTAGTAGTTCTTATTATCTATTCTTTTTACCTCGGTGACTGTCTTTGTCACACACCTTTTTCTCTTATTTGGTTTTGTATATGTTAGAAGTGTGTGGTGTGTTACTTTTTTTGTTTTTAACTATTCATTTTTAGTTTCTTATATTTTATTTGCCAAAATTATTAGCTTATTTTATTTTTGTCTCTTATGACAACCAATTGAAACATCTAACTGTTTAGATCAGAATTCACAATGATATAAATTAAGAATAAAGGGCCAAATTCATTATTGCTTTTGCATTTATTTGCACTAAATTCTTTTACTTTGCACCTTTTTGTAGTCTATTTTATTATATTATATTTTATTTTATAAAATATGTCTGTGCTTATTTTTTTTATGTTTTTTTTATTGTTGTTTTTTTACGTTCACCATTGTGGCCACTCTTTTTTTTTCTAGATGAGTGTGGCTAATTCATCAATTGCAACTTTTTAAAAAGCCGTAAAATTTTGCACAAATGTTCTTCAGTCCTCACACCACTTCCCCTGGAATGGTTTTATGTACGCCTGAAATTTTTGCACAAATTTTACGACATTTTAGCGGAACATGCAACCTTTTTTTCTCTGAAAAGGTACAAAAAAGGGTAAAATAGAAAATAAAGAGGTTTTTTTTATAACTACATGAACAATATACACCATTTTGAAGAATCTGAGACAAAAATGTTAATGAATTGAAAAGTTAAAGCAAGTATAGAGGCTAAAAAAAACCCCGTAAATGATGAATTGGGCACAAAGTCTCTGATTTTGTAGACTTTCACTGACTTAGTGGATACCCCAACAATACTTGCTGGAAATGTGTCTATCTTACTCTTATTTCTCTGATGCAATATTAGAGTATAGTAGTAATAATACATCTTTTATGTGATTTTCAGGTCAGCCTGATCTTCCTGTGCTGGATGCCATACAACGTTCCAGCTAAATCTGGGACTCAGCTTTTAATGGTATTGCGTTGCTTAAGACCTCTCCGCATATTCAAGCTTGTTCCTCAAATGAGAAAAGTAGTGCGTGAACTTTTCAGCGGGTTTAAAGAAATATTTCTGGTATGTACAAACAATATATAGACATCTTGTTTAATTCAGAAAATAGGGGTGTAAATATGATGAGCTAAAGCTTGTGCACAGCTAGACTGTTTTACATTGAAATACTGCAGTTCTAAAATATTCAATTTCTGATGATTTTTTCGGTCAATTATGCGGCAACATAGAACAAGATGTCTTGTTTTTTCATCGCGTTGCGCCTGCCACATGGTAGATTACACTGTGATTGGCTCTTTTGTAACAGCAGCATGTAACTTTTCTCTTTCTCTCCTCTACCCCCTATAAAATGTCATGTGGGCTTGCACAAGAAATTTTTCTGTCCAGTACCATATTGATTATCTCAGTGAAAGCACAGCCATGAAATGGCAGACCAGACAGACTACAGTTTATTAAGTTTGAATGGGTTTCTCTGAGATTCTGACTTTCAGCACAGTGGGACTTTCAAAGACAGACCCCACAAAAACAAGACTTCTAGTTTATCTTGACGAAAGGTCACGAATGTTAAAGTGTACCTGACAGCGGACAAATGTAGCACGATCCACGGACAGTATGTGTCAGGCACTGGATGTATGATCTTCCAGGAATGTTTGAGTGGCTGCTACCTTAGAAGCCGCCGGGCACAGAGGCTTCTCTTTAAGGCTATGTGCCCACGATGCAGAAATGCTGCATATTTTTTCCGCTTCTCCCTGGCAGGAAAAACGCATGCGGTTTTTCCATGCGTTTTTCCCGCCAGATAGAAGCGTTTGTCAAGCTTTTTTGCATGCATTTCTGCATGCGGGTTATCAAGCTCTTTTCCAAGCAATTTTAGCATCACTTGGAAAAGTGCTTGACAACTTATTCACACTATATAAATCCATGCAACCAGCATGGATTTATAGTAGTGTGACCAAGTTAGTTAAAAAAAAAAGAATAAGAATGGTAAAAAATAAAAAATAAAGATTATACTTACCTTCGGATGTCCTCCCGGTGTTTTCTCCGCCGTGTCCGGTCTCTTGCACTGCTCGCGGTGGTGTGAAGGACCTGCGGTGACGTCATTGAGTCATGTGACAGGTCACATGACTCAATGATGTCATGGCAGGTCCTTCACAACACCGCAACCCATACAGAAGATCAGACGGAGGGGAGAAAACACCGGGAGGACATCGGAAGGTAAGTATAATCTTTATTTTTTATTTTAAATTCTTTTTTTTACAGTTTCTATGGTACCCAGGTCTGGATGAGAGTCTCCTCTCCACCAGACCTGGGTACCATCCGCACATTGAACCGTGTGATACCTGCTTGTGCACATGTAGTGATGCGGATGTCACACGGTCCAATGCAAGTGAAGTCAATGGCGGTGATTACGCTGCGTGTCCGCAAAATTAATGGACATGCTGCGGATTTTTGAGCGCAGCATAAATGCTGCGGAAAAATCCGCAGCATGGGCATTGACATTGCGGCTTGTCATTGGGGACGGATTACCAAGCGTTTCCCAAGCGTTTACGCTGCGTAAATTACGCAGCATAAACGCTTGGAAAATGCTTCGTGGGCACACAGCCTAAGGGTATGTGTCCGCGATGCAGAAATGAAGCAGAAAATTTCTGCAGCGTTTCTGCATGTTCTTGGCAGTGTAAGGCAGCGCTAGTCATCATACTGGGGGATACTCGCTGCACCGGGTAAATTAAGCACACGTGCAATGTCCTTCCGGTATTTTCTCAATATAGCAATTTATTATGTTATCATAAACCACTGTTCACACACATAATGTCCATCTTAGTTTGTCACCGGCATGTTTACACACTTAACATCCGGGAGTCTCTCAAATAGCTGACAGGCCCAATTGGCCCAGGTCACAGCCTTCAGCAAGGTAATACTATAGCAATGTCCATAACACAGTCCATGTAACAAAGTGTATTACCTTTGCCGGGTTTAGTTGCTGCAGTCCCTTTAATCCACCACCACTGTAGCTTTGTGGCTTCCCAGGTGGGGGTCTCTAGCCGTCGTCCCGTCTAAGGCTACTGGAATGTTTCACTCACACACATCCAGTCTGCGCCTTTCCGGACTCTTCACCAAGCCTCTGCCTTCCAAGGCCACTAGCATCCACTCACAGGATCCAGTCTCAGCCTTTCAGGCACCAGGCTTCACTCAGCCTCACTAGGCAGAGCGGTGTCCCACACACATGGGGAACAGGCCTCATGTCTCTCACACCGAACACACCTGTCTCAAATCACCAGGGTTTATATATCCTGTGCACAGACACCCACATACTGACAGGACCTTGCTGATGTCACAGTCATGTGATCAGTCAGCTGTGTGTATAGGTCCTGTGTGCTGTCCCAGTCATGTGTACAGACCTTTACTGTGCATACAGGACCTGTGTGATGTCACAGTCATGTGACCAGTCAGTTAAAGGGGAAGGTACATGGTCAGGTAAAACACATCCTTGACCATTTACAGTAATGCTAGCAAGCTGCTGCATTACATATCCCCCCCCTCTGTTCAAACTTGTGGGGTTGAACACATAATATA
Organism: Phyllobates terribilis; assembly: GCF_046119375.1. Taxonomy (NCBI): domain Eukaryota; kingdom Metazoa; phylum Chordata; class Amphibia; order Anura; family Dendrobatidae; genus Phyllobates; species Phyllobates terribilis. Next base: position 297,467,454 of record NW_027362762.1, read on the forward strand.
CACAATAACATTATAACCCCCAGCTCACATAGAGACCATGTACTTTACAATTGTGCTACTCTGCCCCTGGAACCTTAGTCAACGACATTAGCCCCTTCCTTAGGGACCTACCATTTGTCACTGTCACAGACTTCGTCAGGTCACCTTTCCGGGTCGTAACCTTGTCAGGTCTCCCCCGCTCCCAGCGGTCAGTCATAATCTTGTCAGACCTCCCCAGCTCCCAGCGGTCAGTCGTAACCTTGTCAGATCTCCCCCGCTCCCAGCGGTCAGTCATACAGCAATGTGACTCACATGCCCTGGTATCTAAGGTCCGGTTCGACTCCGTACTGTCCCGTCCTCTATGGGGTCGTTTGTATGGGCTGCTCAAACCTGAGTTACTGGAGGTCTCACTACCTCTAAACCCACGCCCACTACTCTCAGGACATCTTGAAAGAGCCCTAACTCCAGCTGTAGCAGTTCTGTTATTTAGGGGGCCCTTTCTCTGTCGGGTCTCACTATTTCTAGACGGCTTCCATCTTCTGCTGCTCAGATGATGCTGTCTATCTACTCGCAGTCTAGCGAGATTCACTTGTTCTACCTCCTGCAGTTAGGTTACTCGGTACTCAATCAGCATGCTTATATATTCTAGGCTTTCTTCTGTTCCTACAGCGGAGAAGGACACCATGCCGTCTTCGTCTGGTATCCAATCCTGATGATCACGTGGACTGCTTACTGTCACCACACCAGACTTCTTGACCATCATCTGCATGGCTCGACCGCTTCTCCCAATGAGCTTTCTCACCAGAACATGAGGCACCAGGATGACCTCTTCACGCATACTGTGAGCTTTCCTCATCAGCTCCAGTTGTCTAACGGCTTGTTCCGTCTTCAACCGGAGAAACCGCTTCGTGCGAATACATCGCCAATGCATATCACTTAGGATCGCCACCCTCTTCACTGTGACTTCGGTCATGGACAGAACCACCAGCTGTTTAGCTTCGGAGGTCAAGTACACCTTACAGGCTCCCACAGCCTTCTTAAACTCTTCATGCTCGGACTCATGGGTGCATTCTTCCCTCAAATCCTCAGGTACATCTACGAGGCACTTGTACCGAGATGTTTCGGTCTCACCAGTGGTTTCCAGATGATCAACCAGCTCAGGTTTCAGGGACAACTGACCTCCAGCTTCTTCACCCTGTATGCTTCTCCTGAGCTGACTCACAGCTACAGATTCACGAATTTTCGTCTTGACCACTTCCATCTCATATTTATCTGTGGTTAACACTCTCTTAGCTCTCCTCAGGTCCACCTTCTCATGGTATAAGGGAGTGAGTGCAACTTGTTCGCCCTTTTCCTTCTCCAAGAAGGCCTCGTTCACTGAGTGGTACTTTGTCAGGCGACTTTTGAGCCCGGAAACTTCTTCCTCTAGCTCCGCCACTCGCCTCTCAGCGACCCGTCTCTGAAGCTCTTCCTGCTTCAACTGCTCTTCCAGCAGCAGAGTTCTCTCAGACCTCTCCGTCTCCAATGCGCCCACTCGGCTCTCAACAGCCAGTCTCTCACGCTTCTCTTGCGTCCACTGGGTTTGTAGCAACTCCTTGAGCTGCTTGAACTCGGCTCCGACATACACCGAACCCTCCGAGCCCACATCACTCGAAGAGGTATCTGCTTCATACCTCCCATCATCAGCGGTCAACTCCTGGCCCTGGTCTGTGGCTTTTCCGATGGACTCCTCCATCCTCTCTCGCTCAGCTTCCATCTTGCTGACTGTTTCCTTAAGGTACGTCTCCGCCTTCTGGAGAGTATCACAGGACATCTGTAGCTCCTTCACCTGAGCTTCCAGATCTAGGGTCTTTCCCCGGAGACCATCATTCTCCTCACGGGTGTCTTGCAGAGTGGTCTCAACCACTTGGCGCACTTGCTCTGCACCCGCCTTATCCTCCTCTAGTTTTTCCTTCACCTTGAGGAGATCCTCATAATCTCTCTTACTCTATTGCAGTTCCCTACTGCGTTCACCACACTCCTTCTTGGAGTCACACAGCTCCTGGTTGAGCTGTTTGCGCAGTCGTTCTAGGATTTGTTCACGTCCAGAAACACCATCCTGCCGCGCCTCCTTCTCAAGCTTCAACTGAAAAACCTCTTCCTTGATTTTGCGGCGGTCCTCCTTAATTGCGTAGAACATTTCCTTCCAATGGTTAATTTCCGCGTTGCTTCCCTCCATGTCTCGCTGCCAGTTCCTCATAACCTGGTATATTTTCTGCTGTTCAGACTCCAGGTTCAGCTGGTCTGCGGACACGTTCCCCAGGTTTTCCCTTATCTGCTGCACGTCACTCTGACACTGTTGCCTGATAGGCTCCATTTCTTGGTCATGACTGGCCACCTTCTCTTTCAGGGCTGTCAGATCCTGATCCGTCAGTCTCAGTACCGTACCGGAGGTTGCTACTGGCAACGTCACCTCCTCTTCTACCTCTAAAGGAGGACCCACACTTGAAGCAAAGGCACACAGTATTACATTCTCTTTATTTTCATTTTCAGCAAGGACTACCGGAGCAACCTTTTTGTGGCCCTTGCGCCGTCGACGACTAGAGGGGGACTCTCTCCCCTTGTCTAGCCCCTCCTGACTGAACTCACTTTTTACTTTCATAGTGTCACAGTCAGCTACGGGGTCTGTGTCACTCCCCATGGAGTTGTGGACTAACACGTCACCTCCCACTTTGACGTCACCCCCTTCTACTGGAGTTACCCCGTTATCAACGGTCACATTGTCATTTTTAGGAGGTACCAACCCACAACCAGTAACAATTTTCAGTTTTCTACACTCCACACTCTTGTGAAAATCCGTCCCTTTTTTTAGACTCCGCCCCATTTTTAACAACCACACCGGCAGGGTAATTTTTACACAAAAAATCAGCAGTAGTCTTAGGACTCAGTTCACAACATCTCTTACCACCTCCCCGGGCACTCTGGGACAACACTGGCGCCCCTGGAGAGTCCATAGAATGGTCCACTGCCGCCATTCCACATGGTGCCCACAGCTCCTGCGGTTCCTGCACCATGTCCAGTAAAAGTTTCCCAAATACCTGCTCCGGTCCCAACCGGCCCTTCAACCGCTCAATAACTCCAGACAGATCTGCTGCTTTGCTCACAGCCATCGCGGTACACTGTTCACACTAGAACTTCACCGCTCTCCCGGAAAAAATATTCGTGGCCCCGCCGAGACACCGCAAACCAGGTTTGAGTGCGACGATAATCTTCTCAACCCCGCCGAGTTGCCGCAAGATGCTTTAAACTTCGTGAGCCCCGCCGAGCCACAGCAAACCAGGTTTGAGTGCGACGCCAATCTTCGCAACCCCGCCGAGTTGCCGCAAGATGCTTTATCCACACTCATCGTCCTGTGCCGTTGACGCTAGCAACCGGGCTGTCGTTGCCCGCATCCTCGAACCATATGTAAGGCAGCGCTAGTCATCAAACTGGGGGATACTCGCTGCAGCGGGTAAATTAAGCACACGTGCAATGTCCTTCCGGTATTTTCTCAATACAGCAATTTATTATGTTATCATAAACCACTGTTCACACACATAATGTCCATCTTAGTTTGTCACCGGCATGTTTACACACTTAACATCCGGGAGTCTCTCAAATAGCAGACAGGCCCAATTGGCCCAGGTCACAGTCTTCAGCAAGGTAATACTATAGCAATGTCCATAACACAGTCCATGTAACAAAGTGTATTACCTTTGCCGGGTTTAGTTGCTGCAGTCCCTTTAATCCGCCACCACTGTGGCTTTGTGGCTTCCCAGGTGGGGGTCTCTAGCCGTCATCCCGTCTAAGGCTACTGGAATGTTTCACTCACACACATCCAGTCTGCGCCTTTCCGGACTCTTCACCAAGCCTCTGCCTTCCAAGGCCACTAGCATCCACTCACAGGATCCAGTCTCAGCCTTTCAGGCACCAGGCTTCACTCAGCCTCACTAGGCAGAACGGTGTCCCACACACATGGGGAACAGGCCTCATGTCTCTCACACCGAACACACCTGTCTCAAATCACCAGGGTTTATATATCCTGTGCACAGACACCCACATACTGACAGGACCTTGCTGATGTCACAGTCATGTGATCAGTCAGCTGTGTGTATAGGTCCTGTGTGCTGTCCCAGTCATGTGTACAGACCTTTACTGTGCATACAGGACCTGTGTGATGTCACAGTCATGTGACCAGTCAGTTAAAGGGGAAGGTACATGGTCAGGTAAAACACATCCTAGACCATTTACAGTAATGCTAGCAAGCTGCTGCATTACAGCAGTGAAAAAACGCTTGCGGATTTTACACGCGTTTTTGCAGCGTTTTTACATGCGGATTTGACTTGCGTTTTTCAAATGCTTTGGGACCTCAAATCTGCATGCAGAAACGCACAAATAATGGACATGCTGCGGATTTTTCCTCAAGGAAAATTCCGCAGCATGGGCACAGAACATGCAGATTTTCATTGGGGATCATGGGGCACGAATTACCAAGCGTTTTACAAGCGTTTACGCTGCGGAAAATCTGCATCAAAAACGCTTGAAAAAATGCATAGTGGGCACACAGCCTCAGTCTGGTTAAAACTCCTATAATCATATATTGTAGCTCGATAATTTTGCTTTTCTCTTTAAAAAACACTCCAGCATTATTTTTATTGCAGTGCTGTAGTGCTGCAACTAATCTAAGTTCCCTTCCTCCGGTCTTATACTTACCAGCTGCCATTTTCAACTTTTCCCAGCGCTGCTACTGTCTCTAGCAGTTTGTGACCTGCCGGATCGCTCCAGTGTTTCCTAGAGCAAATCTGAGGTCACTTTTTAATGTAAGTCTATGAGAGCTGCTTTCTGGCTGTTCTAGACTTGCATTGAGAGCTTGTGATCATAACGTCTGACTTCCTTGCAGTCAGAAATTGTGGTCACAAGATGACGGCACAGCACCAGAGCAGTGCCCGGAAGCTGGTAAGTATAAGACTAGGGTCAAGCAGCTTACATTAGTAGCACCACTAGCGCTGCTTACTTACCTCCTCTCCGAGGTCCCGCGCTGTGTCTGCTGGATCCTGGTGGTTGTCATGGTGACCCGATGTCGTCATGACGACATTCGGGTCACCAGACAGCATTAAGTTACTTTGATCATGCGCAGTGCGTGATCAAAGTAACTTCTGCCTGTGCAGAGCTGACAGGCTGTATAGCATAGAGATGCCACTGCATCTCTATGCTATACCGGCGATCAGACTGGAAAAAGTGAAAGTCCCATAGTGGGACAAAGTGTAAAAATTCAAAAAGTGTCAGAAAGTGAAAAAAATGTTGAAAAAAATTGTATAAATATTTTTTTTAAAAAAATGATAAAAAATCCCCTCCCCCCAAAAAATATATACTGTACCCATAAATAAATATTATTTTGAAAAATAAAAAAAACAATAAGAGTATACATATTTGGTATCGTCACGTCTGGAATGACCTGACCTATAAAGCTGTCCCACTAGTTAACCCCTTTAGTGAACACGGTAAAAAATAAAAATACAAAACGAAGCAAAAAACAATGATTTAGCATCATACCGTCAAACTAAAAATTGACTAAAACGCGGTCCTGGAAAAAACAAGCCGCCATAGAGCTCCATCAGCCGAACAATAAAAAAGTTATAGCTCTCAGAATAAAGCGATGCAAAAAAATTATTTTTTCTATAAAATAGTTTTTATTGTGTAAAAGCACCAAAACATAAAAAATGATATAAATGTGATACCGCTGTAAATGTACTGACCCCAATAATAAAGCTGCCTTATCAATTTTACCACACGTGGAACGGTATAAATAAAGAACAATTCCTGAATTGTTGGTTTTGTTTATTCTGCCTCCCAAAAATCGGAATAGAAAGCGATCATAAAATGTCACATGCCTGAAAATGGTACCAATTAAAACGTCAACTCGTCCCGCAAAAAACAAACCATGACGTGACTCTGTCGGCCGAAATGTGGAAAAATTATAGCTCTCAAAATATGGCGATGCAAAAACTAGTCTTAGCAAAAAAAAAGCGTCTTTTAGTGTGTGACAGCTGTCAATCATAAAAACCTGATATGAATCTGCCATCACTGTAATCGCACTGATCCAAAGAATAAAGTCTTCTAATCACTTATACCGCACGAGGAACGAGGTGAAAAATAAACTCTAGGGTTAGGGTTGTGCTAGGGTTAGGGTTAGGGTTGTGTTAGGGTTGTGTTGGGGTTGGGATTTTTTCAAAAGTAAAGAAAAAAAAAATGATGACGATATGGCGACTAGTGTTGAGCGCAAGTGCTCGCTACTTGTGTTTGCATCGGGTGCTCGGGTATGCAAGATGTTCGAGTCTCCACCCCATATGCTTCGTGCCATGCACGAGCGATCCCCGTTTTTTTGGGTGTCTAACAACCGTGAAACATGCTGGGCGGGGACTCGAGCATGTCACTCGAGCATCTGCGATACATGGTGCATACCTGAGTACCCGATGCAAACTCAAGTAGCGAGCACTTGCGCTCAAGACTACTGACAACTTATTCAATATGATGACCTAATGTTATCAAATTCTGTGTCGTACCTCTGGGTTCAAAATGTACACCATACCCCTTGATAAAATCCTTGAGGGGTCTTGTTTCCAAAATGGGGTCACTTGTGGGGGGTTTCCACTATTTATGCGCATCAGGGGCTTTCCAAACGCGACATGGCGTCCGCTCTCCATTCCATCCAATTTTGCGTTCCGTTCAAAAAGTCACACAGTGCTCCTTCCCTTCTGAACCCTGCCGTCCGCCCAAACAGTGTATTTTCCCCATAAATGGGGTATCGGCGTACTCAGGAGAAATTGCACAACAGTTTTTGGGGTCCATTTTCTCCTCTTACCCTTGTGAAAATAAAAAAAAAAAATTATTTTCACAGCTCCATGTTATAAACTTCTGTGAAGCACCTGGGGGTTCAGGGTGCTCACCACACATCTAGATAAGTTCCCTAAGGGGTATAATTTCCAAAATGGTGTCACTTGTGGTGGGTTTCCACTGTTCAGGCACATCAGGGCTCTCTAAACGCAACATGGCGTCCTCTAATTATTCAAGCAAATTTTACATTCAAAAAGTCAAATAGCGCTCCTTCCCTTCCGAGCCCTGCCGTGCGCCCAAGCAGTGGTTTTCTCCCACATATGGGGTATCGGCTTACTCAGGAGAAATTGCACAATAAATGGTATGGTGCAATTTCTCCTGTTACCCTTATGAAAATGCAAAATTGGGGGCTGAAAAACATTTTTGTGGGAAAAATGTGAAAATGTTATCTTTACAGCTCAATGTTATAAACTTCTGTGAAGCACCTGGGGGTCCAAGGTGCTCACCACGCATATAGATAAGTTCCCTGAGGGGTCTAGTTTCCAAAATGGTGTCACTTGTGGGGATTTCCACTGTTTAGGCACATCAGGGGCTCTCCAAACGCAACATGGCATCCGCTAATTATTCAAGCAAATTTTACATTCAAAAAGTTAAATGGCGCTCCTTCCCTTCCGACCCCTGCCGTGCGCCCAAACAGTCGTTTTCCCGCATGTATTGGGTATTAGCGTGCTTAGGAGAAATTGCACAACAAATTTTGGGGTCCATTTTTTCCTGCTACCCTTGCGAAAATAGAAAAAATGGGGGTCTAAAGTAACATTTTTGTGAAAAAAGTTAAATGTTCATTTTTTTTCTTCCACATTCCAAAAATTCCTGTGAAGCACCTGAATGGTTAATAAACTTCTTGAATGTGTTTTTGAGCACCTTGAGGGGTGACGTTTTTAGAATGGGGTCACTTTTGGGTATTTTCTGTCATAAAGGCCCCTCAAAGTCACTTCAAATGTGATGTGGTCCCTAAAAAAATGGTTTTGTAAATTTTGTTGGAAAAATGAAAGATCGCTTTTAATCCTTATAACTTCCTAAAAAAAAAAAAATTGGTTACAAATTGTGCGGATATAAAGTAGACATGAGGGAAATGTTATTTATTAACTATTTTTTGTGACATATCTCTCTGATTTAAGGGCTTAAAAATTGAAAGTTTGAAAATTGCGAAATTTTCAACATTTTAACAAAATTTCTGATTTTTTCACAAATAAACACAAGTCATATCGAAGATATTTTACCACTGTCATGGTACAATATGTCAAGAAAAATCAATCTCAGCATCAGTGGGATCCGTTGAAGCGTTCCAGAGTTATTACCTCATAAATTGACAGTGGTCAGAATTGTAAAAATTGGCCTGGTCATTAATGTGCAAACCACCCTCGAGGGTAAAGGGGTTAAACAAATTTAGGCCATCTAATTTCCTAGTGTTATGTTTGTGTACTTTCAGGTATCCATTCTCCTGCTAACATTGATGTTAGTGTTTGCCAGTTTTGGTGTCCAGCTTTTTGCGGGAAAGCTTGCAAAATGTAACGATCCAACTATTGAAACCAGAGTAAGTTATATGATGCCTATGTTACAGTAGCTTTGCGGTATTTAACTCAAAACCTTTATAGACCTTTACATATAGTGTGGTGCTTTAAAAAAGACAGAAAGGTAATTTCTGGCTTAGGTGAGGCAGAGGCATAAATTGTATTGTAATCAACATTATATAGGAAAATTGTTATATAACTGTGCAAAAAACATAATGATCTCTTGTTTGCCGTATTCTGTAGTACTCAGAAGCTCATAGAGCAGCTGTTACATTACACCTGGAAATTGGGAAATGTTATTTGCAGAACTGTATGCAGAACTACTCATGTTTGAAAATGGATAGGAGTCCAGGTGATCTAAAGAAGGAGTTTATCAATATGTGCAGTTAGGCATGTAATTACCTATAATGTATAAAGTGCAACATTTTACAACATTGCCTGGATTATAACTTTATGGCTCACTTCAGCTTTTTTTATTTCAGTGCTGGAGTGATGTCACTAATGTAAGTTCCCTGCCCCTAGTATTATATTCATCAGTTGCTGTTTTCAGCTGTTCCCCATACCGCTCCAGTCAACTCTGCAATCTTGTAATCACACCTTCTGAGTGCTTGGAAGGCAGAGGTAATGGTTACTAGCTCTCAGTGTAAGTCTATGAGATCCTGGTTCTGGCATCTTTCTGCCTCTCATAGACTTACATTGAGAAGTGATGTCTGGCTCGCCCTGCAAACACAGGCGCAATCCAGCAGGTCACAACCTACAGAAGACAACCAGAGCAGCATCGGTAATAGAAGAAGATAGCGGCTGGTAAGTATAAGATAAAGTGTAGGGACCTTAATTTAGTGACACCTCTCCAGCGGTAAAATAAAACAAATGCTGGAGTGGTGCTTTAAAGAAAAATATATCCCACTACACTTTACAATGTATATGATGTTTCTAACCAGGAAAAGTGCCATGGCATATTTAGGATCAATGTCAGTGTGTCGAAAAATCTCAATCTAAAGTTAAAACCAGGAGAAAAGAAGCCAGGATTTTGGGTTCCGCGAGTTTGGTAAGTACACAGAAATATTCTTAGGTTTACAGTGCATTTTTTCCTTACTTGCATGTATGCTGTACATAAATATATATACTGTACATAAAACAAACTAAATGCATGAGTACATACTAAAGACTGCCAATAATGGCAGCCTGTTGTCTGTAATCTGAGTTGTTTGTAAAAGTGGGAATTATGAATTGCTAGCTCAGGCTCTGTAGACAAACAGTTACAGATATAGCAAGTTTCCCTTAATGCAGTTAACCAGTGGCAAGAGAATGACCTGGTAGGCGGGTTAGAACCAGGAGGTCGGTGTAGGGACAAAATCGTAATGCGGGAGAATAGTCAATAAAGGAACCAAGGTCAAAATCAAGAATGTCCACTGGGAATATGGCAAGGTACACAAGAAGCTAGACAGATTTAATTGGCAATGGACAGTAGCATTTCAGGAGCTTAAATGCAGTGGCGTGAAAAAGTGCTGCCCCTTCCTGATTTCTTATTCTTTTGTATCTTTGTCACACGTAAATGTTTCAGATCACAAAACTAATTTAAATATTTGACAAAGACAACACAAGTAAACACAAAATGCAGTTTTTAAGTGAAGGTCTTTATTATTAAGGGAAAAAGAAATGCAAACCTAATGGGCCCTGTGTGAAAAGGTGATTGCCCCCTAAACCTAATAACTGGTTGGGCCACCCTTAACAGCAACAACTGCAATCAAGTGTTTGCAATAACTAGAAATGAGTCTTTTACAATGCTCTGAAGGAATTCTGGCCCACTCATCTTTGCAAAATTGTTGTAATTCAGCCACATTGGAGGGTTATTTTGATAAATTCCCATATAGTGTTATTCTGTGCATCTTTGTGTCTTCACTATGGCCAAGAAAGGGTAGCGATCACTTCTTCAGGAACAGTGACTCCCTGGCTTGTTCTGCACATTCATGCAATATAAGCCAGGAAGTACTCACAGTTACTGAAGAAGTGATCACTGCATGTTCTTAGTCATAGTGCAGGCTTAAAGATGCATAGAACAACACTGTCTGCCTGCATCTTCTGAATGTTTAAATTAGTACGTCAATGTCATGAGCACAGCTCATAACGGTACTCTGCACTGAGCCCATGGATAGAGTGCGCACTCTCCGGTCTATGCTGAACTACAGATATCATCTGCGCATGCACCAAAGCTGGAGAATCCTCATAGTGGACTAAATTTTGTGGTAGAAGCCAGTAGGGAGGCCAGAGATCAGTCTACCTAATGTAGCTAAATATGAAAAAGAATTGTGATTTTTGGAAATAAAATTATATTTGAAAAGCTTGTTGTATTTTCAAGATCTGTGATATAGAATATTCGTTGTCATGGTAAATTCCTTATAAAACTCAACTTAGCTGATTATGATTGTCAAGCTTGTCTTAAGTTATACTGCTTCCTTTTAATTGCTGTAAGTCCTTCTGATTTAGAACTGAGCTTTATTGTTAAAAACCAAAGAATACAGGAGCACTCTGTATGCGCTAAGATATATGCAAACTTTGAATTTATGAAATTTAAACTGCATTACCAGTATGCAGAATATGCTTATAAAATAAAGATACTTAGTGCACAAATTGGCCAATTCATTTGTGCCTACTAGCCAAGATAACACAACCTTTTTCTGTTAGGACCCTAGACTATACTTATCAAACATGCCTCTCCCAGGCTAAAAGTCTAGAATTTAAAGTGGGAGTAGGATCCAGTGCTAATTAAAAACAGCCCCAGAGAGGCATGTTTGATAACTATTAGGTTTGGGGTCGTACCACAGCTTTGTTGTGGATGGTGGGCACAAAAAATTTGGCCAATTTGTGCACTAAGAACCTTAATTTTAAATTTTAAAGTATATTCTATTTAGCAATAATGCAGTTTAAATTCCATGTATTTCATTTTTGCATATATTTGTCACGCAAGGTGTGGGAAAGACTTAGTGCAACACAAAGGGAAGAAGGAAAGGGAGCCCAGACTCTAGGGAAAGGAGGGGAGTGGAGACCTCCTAGGTTGATCTAGCGTCACCCTGTCTCCCCTAATGTCCCTGTATTGGCTCTTCACCAATCGCCTCACGCGTACCTCACCCTGTCTTTCCCTGGCGTTTGGCTCAGGCTAGGGAAGGGAGGAGATGAGCACTAGTCGATCTCCATTAAACACTATAGACAACAAGGAAGGACAAACAGGGGGAAATAGCTTAGCTTTAGATGACTCCAGACAAATGTGCACACGTCCTCAAGCTCCTGAGAGGACAAAGTACTGCTCTTGCTAAAGCCTCACAAGTAGTAATGAATATCGCCGGCACGTACCTCTAGAACACACCAGCTTTTATACACCCAGGCCAGGGAGTTAATTAGCCAGAGCGAGGTAGCCGCTGGGTCCTAGAGACAGCCTCTAAGAAGATGTCTGTAATGCCAAACATAGAGATCTCCTGCAACCATCTGCAGGGCGACTGTCTGTCACTTCTGACACACCCGTGACAGTAACCCCCCCCCCTCTACGAGTGGCCTCTGGACACTCAGGACCAGGTTTCTCAGGATAAGAGGTGTGGAATGATCAAACCAATCTGGGAGCGTTCACCTCTGACGCTGAAACCCACATCTTCTCCTCTGAACCATAGCCTTTCCAGTGCACCAAGTATTGTAGAGAACGACGTTGGAGACAAGAATCTACACTCCTCGAAATCTGGAACTTCAGATTACCATCAACCATTACTGGGGGCGGTGGTAGAGGCGAGGGCTCAAGAGGTTCCACATACTTTTTGAGTAAGAACCTATGGAACACGTTCTGGACCTTAAGGGCCTGAGGAAGTTCAAGACAAAACTATGCTGGGTTAAAGACTTCGGTTATTTTATAGGCTCGAATAAACCTAGGTCCCAGCTTCCAAGAAGGAACTTTCAATCTTATATTCCTGGTAGACAACCACACAAAGTCATTCACATTCAGGTCCGGACCTGGCAAGTCTTTTTATGTCAGCAACACGTTTATACCTGTTTCCCATGATCTTCAAATTACTCAGAACACCCTGCCATACTGAGGAGAGCGACGAAGCAAACGATTCCTCCTGAGGAACTCCTATAGCTCCTCCCCCACTAAAGGTACAAAACTTTGGGTGATAACCGTATGCACCGAAGAACGGTGACCTGCCAGTGAATTCTTGATGATGATTATTAATGGCAAATTCTGCCAGCGTTAGGTAGGATGCCCAATCCTCCTGATTTTCAGAGAAGAAACACCTGAGGTAGGTTTCCAAATTCTGATTGACACGCTCGGTCTGTCCATTCGACTGAGGGTGGAAGGCAGAGGAAAAGGACAGCTGCACCCCCAGTCGAGAACAGAATGCCTTCCAGAACTTGGAAACAAACTGGGTCCCCCGATCTGACACCACATCGGAGGGAACCCAGTGAAGCTTCACAATCTCATTTATGAACACCTGAGTAAGTGTCTTGCCATTTGGAAGTGTAGAGTATGCAACGAAATGAACCATTTTACTGAACCTATCTACTACCAACAAAACCACCGTTTTGCCTGCAGAAACCAGTAGGTTAGTAATAAAATCCATGGACAAGTGTGTCCATGGCCTACTAGGTATAGGTAGCGGAAGAAGAGTACCAGACGAACGGGTATATGAAACCTTAGAACGCACGCAAATACTCCAAAGAGCTACTTGTTCAATCACATCCCGATGCAACCCCGGCCACCAAAAACGACGAGAGAGGAGGTCTGCAGTTGCCTTACCACCTGGATGCCCAGCAAGCACAGAGTTATGATGTTCCTTAATTACTTTGCGGCGCACATCAGATGGTACAAATAACCTTCCTGAAGGGCAGGAGGCAGGGGCGTCCCCCTGAGCCTCCAACACCTCACTCTTCAGTTCAGGAAACAGTGCCAAAATGACTACCCCTTTCTGTAATATCCGGGCAGGGTTCTCATGGTCACCACCACCAGGGAAGCTCCGTGACAAAGCATCAGCCTTGACATTTTTGACCCCTGGACAAAAAAATGACAACAAAATTGAACCTAGCAAAAAACAGGGACCATCTAGCTTGCCTAGGGTTGAGAAGTTTAGCTAACTGGAGGTATGAAAGGTTCTTATGGTCAGTAATAACAGTAATAGGGTGGAAAGTCCCCTCCAACCAATGTTGCCATTCTTCGAACGCCAATTTGATCGCCAAAAGTTCCCTATTATCCACGTCATAATTTCTCTCAGCTGAAGACAATTTTTTAGAAAAGAAGATGCACAGACACCATTTACCAGGGGACAGACCCTGAGACAACACAGCCCCAACCCCGACATCCGACGCATCAACCTCCACAATAAACGGTTGGGAAACATCGGGTTGACTGAGTATAGGTGCAGTGGCAAAATGATTCTTTAAGGAAGAAAAAGCCTGTAGGGAAGCATCTGACCATTTGGAGAAATCAGACCCCTTCTTAGTCATGTCAGTAAGGGGTTCCACAATAACAGAGTAATTATGGATGAATTTGCGGTAAAAATTAGTAAAGCCCAGAAAACGTTGTAGAGCCTTCAGGTTCTTGGGACGTTCCCAATCAAGGACTGACTGCACAGATCTTCTCCGAAAACCTGAAGATGACAACAAGTACCCCAAAAACTGCGCCTCCTGAACAGCGAAAACACATTTTTCCAGTTTTGCATAAAGTTTGTTATCCCTTAAAATCTGGAGCACCTCCTTAACATGCCCCCATTGTGTCTTAAAATCAGGTGAGCAAACCAAAATATTGTCCAGATAGACCACCACAAACCTCCCCACCAAATGATGGAAAATATAATTTATGAAATGCTGGAAGAGCACAGGTGCATTGGTCAAACCAAAAGGCATAACCAGACTCTCCTTCCGGGGTTTTGAACGCTGCTTTCCATTCGTCCCCCTCTCTGATTCTAACCAGATTGTAGGCTCCCCTTAAATCCAACTTGGAGAATACCTTAGCTCCTACAACCTAGTAACATAGTTTTTAAGGTTGAAGGAAGACTAAGTCCATCTAGTTCAACCCATAGCCTAACATGTTGATCCAGAGGAAGGCAAGAAAAAAAACATGTGGCAAACACTAAGCTCCACATTGGGGAAAAAAATTCCTTCCTGACTCCATACGACAATCAGACTAGTTCCCTGGATCAACGCCCTATCAAGGAATCTAGTATATATAACCTGTAATATTATACTTTTCAAGAAAGGCATCCATGTTCTTCTTAAATTTTAGTAGTGAATCACTCATTACAACATCATGCGGCAGAGAGTTCCATAGTCTCTCTGCTCTTACAGTAAAGAATCCGCGTCTGTGATTATGATTAAACCTTCTTTCCTCCAGACGTAGAAGATGCCCCCTTGTCCCCGTCTCAGGCCTCAGAGTAAAAAGATCAGTAGAAAGGTCTTTTTGTACTGTCCCCTCATATATTTGTACATAGTAATAAGATCACCCTTAAGCTTTCGTTTTTCCAAAGTAAATAACCCCAAGTGTAATAACCTGTCTTGGTATTGCAGACCCCCCAGTCCTCTAATAACCTTGGTCGCTCTTCTCTGCACCCGCTCTAGTTCAGCTATGTCTTTCTTATACACCGGAGACGAGAACTGTACACAGTATTCTACGTGTGGTGGCACTAGTGACTTGTATAGAGGTAATATTATGTTCTCCTCATGAGCATCTATGCCTCTTTTAATGCATCCCATTATTTTATTTGCCTTTGCAGCAGCTGCCTGAAACTGGCCACCAAACGTGAGCTTGTCGTCCACCAATACACCCAGGTCTTTTTCAGTGACAGTTTTGCCCAGTGTTTTACAATTAAGCGTATAATTATACATTTTATTTCCTCTGCCCAAGTTCATTACCTTACATTTATCCCCATTAAAGCTCATTTGCCATTTATTATCCAAAGCTTCTAGTTTACATAGATCCTCCTGTAATATAAAATTGTCCTCCTCTGTATTGATTACCCTGCAGAGTTTAGTGTCATCTGCAAATATTGAAATACTACTCTGTATGCCCCTACAAGGTCATTAATAAATATGTTAAAAAGAAGCGGGCCCAATACTGACCCCTGTGGTACCCCACTGTTAACTGAGACCCAGTCTGAGTGTGTTCCATTAATAACAACCCTTTGTTTCCTATCACTGAGCCAGTTCTTAACCCACATACATATATTTTCCCCTATCCCCATTGTTCTCATTTTATGTATCAACCTTTTGTGTGGAACCGTATCAAAAGCTTTTGAAAAGTCCATATACACAACATCCACTGCATTTCCTTGGTCCAGTCCGGAACTTGCCTCCTCATAAAAGTTGATCAGATTAGTTTGACAGGAACGGTCCCTCGTAAACCCATGTTGATATTGGCTGAATAAATCAAGAGTCAGAGGAAGAGGGTATGGATCACGGACGGTAATTTGATTTAACTCCCAGAAATCTAAACAGGGACGTAGACCGTCTTCTTTTTTCTTCACAAAGAAGAACCCTGCCGCCACAGGCGAAGATGAGGGTCTGATATGTCCCTTCTCCAGACTTTCTGCAATGAAATCCTTCATGGCTTGTCTCTCAGGGCCAGAAAGATTATACCGTCTGGACAACGGTAGTTTAGCTCCGGGGTTCAACTTAATAGGACAGTCATAAGCACAATGAGAAGGCAAATCCTGACACCCCCTCTCAGAAAAAACGTCCTCAAAACCAGACAGAAAAGCAGGTAATATTTCTGTAGAGACTGTAGCAAGGGAAATATTTAAACACTTCTCATGGCAATAATCTCCCCATTCAATAATCTCCACGGTTTGCCAATCCACCAATGATTATGTTTAGCAAGCCAAGGAATACCCAAAACAATAGGTGTGGGAAGATTGTCCAGGACATAGCTAGGGATTATTTCACAATGAACTGACCCCACCCTCAGTTTTACATTATGTACAATCTGAGTAAATGCTTTCTGTGCAAGTGGCGCCGAGTCGATGGCAAAGATGGAAATAGGTTCAGCTAAAGCTCAGCAAGCTAGACCTCAAACTCAGTACAAACTCAGTATCAACCATGCTGACTCCGGCTCCACTGTCAACAAATGCAGAAATTTTCTTGGTTTTGCTCTTTAGCACCACCTCTGCTGACAGGACAAAGCGGAAACTGCAGGTTGGTAACAAATGAACCCCTTGTTTAACCAACTCCAGACTACCAAGAGTTAATTGAGTCTCCTTTTGTTTAGAAATTGAAGGACAGGTCCCAACAAAATGTCCCTTTTTCCCCACAAAAAAAACGCCTTTTTCCTGCGACTCCAGGGAGATGTATGATGTAGATACACCCCCTAATTGCATGGGTTCCTCCACCTCCCCCAGTACTGTTTCACCTCCAGACCACTCCCCCGGCAGAGGCACTCAACCCCGACAAGAAGGCCTTGGAGAAGATGGTCTCACCCGCCTATCCCATAGGCGTCTATCAAGATGTATAGCCAACGACATGGCAGCTTCCAAGGACTGAGGGGTTTCATATACTGCCAAGGCATCTTTCAACCTTTCAGTAAGCCCCTCACAAAATTGACTTTTAAGGGCTGAGTCATTCCATTTGGAATCCGTTGCACATCTACGGAATTCCGAACTGTACGTTTCTACTGACTGATTCCCTTGCTGAAGGTGACGTAGCCTAGACTCAGCCAAGGCAACTCGGTCAGGGTCATCATAGATGAGGGCTAGAGCCCCGAAAAAACCCTCCACAGACTGGAGACAAACCGAGTCCTGCGGTAAGGAAACGCTCACAACTGAGGATCTCCCTGCAATAGAGATTATAATACCAACCCGTTGCTCCTCATTTCCGGAGGAGTAAGTTTAAAATACAATTTGCGTGCCTCCTTAAATACAAAAAAACTTGTCCCTACCTCCTGAAAACATGTCCGGGAGGGCAACCTTGGGTTCAGGCTGGACAGGCCTACCTGATGAGACCCCCACATTGGCGACCTGTAACCGCTGATGCTGCTGCTCACAGCGGAGGTCATTCACCTCCAGAGACAGACGGCGGAACTGCTCTGCGAGCTCTGCAACTGAACCCATACCAAGGGAGAAAGGAAAAGAAAAAAAAAGGTTCATGCCCAAAAACACACAGAGAAAAAAAAACGAAAGTGTCCGTTTTGGGTTTTTTTCCTTTTCAAACTGTGCTCGGCTGGCGATAATGTCATGCAAGGTGTGGGAAAGACTTAGTGCAACACAAAGGGAAGAGGGAAAGGGAGCCCAGACTCTAGGGAAAGGGGGGGAGTGGAGACCTCCTAGGTTGATCTAGCGTCATCCTGTCTCCCCTAACGTTCCTGTATTGGCTCTTCACCAATCGCCGCACGCGTACCTCACACCTGTCTTTCCCTGGCGTTTGGCTCAGGCTAGGGAAGGGAGGAGATAAGCACTAGTCGATCTCCACTAAACACTATAGACAACAAGGAAGGACAAACGGGGAAATAGCTTAGTTTTAGACGACTCCAGACAAATGCGCACATGTCCTCAAGCTCCAGAGAGGACAAAGTACTGCTCTTGCTAAAGCCTCACAAGTAGTAATGAATATCGCTGGCACCTCCCTCTAGATCACACCAGGTATTTATACACTCAGGCCAGGGAGTTAATTAGCCAGAGGGAGGTAGCCGCTGGATCCTAGAGACAGCCTCTAAGAAGATGTCTGTAATGCCAAACATAGAGATATCCTGCAACCAACTGCAGTGCGACTGTCTGTCACTTCTGACACACCCGTGACAATATCTTAGTTTATAGAGAGGCTTTAGTTTGTCTATTATGCAGTCATAGTAGCTTGGACCTATTCTCCCTTGATTTATTATGTTAGGAGGTGCTGGTCAGTTTTTGTTTTAAGCTTTTTCATTACTTTTAATCAACCTATTGTCTAAAAAAGTGAGCCATGTAATCTAATACTTCTAATTATTTTTGAGCATGTACTCGGAAGTCAGTTACTCACCACAAAAGGAAATGTAGCTTTTTTCTATATGAATAAGATACCATTCTATCAGCCCCATACTTGCTGTTAATTTCTCTTCACATATCGTAATTACTTCATTACTCACAGGGCAAATCCTCGAAACTTCAATTTTGACAATGTCGGAAATGCAATGCTGGCTTTGTTTGAAGTGCTGTCTTTAAAAGGCTGGGTAGAAGTCCGAGATGTTATTATTCATCGTGTTGGACCAGTGAGTTTTTATACATTGTGAAATGCTGTTTTTTAGTTCATTGTTATTCATTTGTATTGCACATACGCTAACGTTCTTCTCTTTACAGATACATGGAATATATATTCATGTGTTTGTGTTCCTTGGCTGCATGATAGGCCTTACTCTTTTTGTTGGTGTAGTTATTGCCAACTTCAATGAAAACAAGGTAAAATGTTATCATCCGAAATATATAATTTGACTGCATTAAAATATACACAACTATATAAAATACCATAACTTTTCAAATACATTTTCTAGATTAATTTGATTATTATTATTATTATAATTAAAGGAAATCTGTCAGCAGGTTTTTGCTATTTATTCTGAAAGCAACATAATGTATAAAAAGAGAGCCTGATTCCAGGGATATGTCACTCATTAGGCTGTGTTCTATAGTTTCAATATAATCAGTGTTTTATCAGCATGAGATTAACACTGTCGGACTACATCTCACCTGCAAGCCATTCAGTCTAATCTGTGTAACCCTCGCTCCACCACTGATTAGCAGCTTGCTGACAATAGACAGTGTACAAAGGAAGCTGTTTGTCAGGGATTCAGCTCAGCATTATGACCAATGCTACATCTATAACAGAGAAACAGGGATTCTAGCAGAACAGCAGCAAGCAGCCCAGTAAGTGACACATTGCTGGAATTAAACCCTCTGCCCCAACATCATGCGGCTTTAAGATTTTATAGCAAAACCCTAGTGACAGATCGTCTTTAGAGACTGCCTAACCCCATAACATTTTTTATGAACTGCTCCCCTGGTTCTCCTGCTCTCTTTGTTTTAGGGGCTCCTGTTGACACAACAGTTGCAGAGATCTCATGTAGTGTCTACCTAGCATACTTGGAGCCAGGTGAACAGAGACTAGCAGGGGACCAGGTGTTAGCACGAGAGTGGCAGGGAATTGGTAAGATGCAGCCAAATCTGCATCTTACCTACCTAAGGTGAGGTGGAAAATGATGAGAATATTAAAATCTAATGTGCCTCATCCTTTTTTCTCAAGGGATACAGATGGGATAAGCTGACAGTTAACGCAGAGATCTCCAAACTTATTTAAGTAACAAGCTATTTTCAATTCTTAAACAATCCTGAGCCTAGAAGTGCATTGGGGTGTATTGATGCTCTTTGAGCACATCGATAAGCCTACAATAAATTTGCAGGCTAATTTGCATGTAGCTGCAAAGGTTGATTTCTCAGTGCTGTCACATCATTGGTATACTTTTTATTCTTGTACTAGCACCTATAGAGCTATACTACTAGTTTCAGTACGAAAATCATCCTCAAAGAGCACTGACATTGGAACGAATGAGCACCACACACAGTGTCAGTGTTTGCTGGGGCAGGGTTCTCATCCCTCTCCTGTATAAACAAGCCGCTCGCTGCACACAGGTTCACAAAGCAGCGATGGCCAATTCCAACAGAAAAGGGAGATAAGTACAATGTCAGTGTATACGCGTTGTTATCCTCCCTCTCCTGTGTATAGTGGCCGTAAGCCACTGTGTGATCCTTGCGCAGCGAGCAGCTGAAATACACCGGAGGGATGAGAACTGTGCCCCTGAATGCACTGACATTCTGCATGTAGGCGCCCGACCGTTCCTGTGTCATTGCCTTCAGGACTGGGGCGTTACATGAGGCGTTACAAAACGTGCTTTGTCAATCATCACAAAAGGAGGGGCAGACTATTGTAATTGAGGGTGCGGAAAGGTGCACCAAGCTCTCACGACACCAAAGGTGCCCCAAAGCCCCCTCATTTACATGTAATAAAACTTTTTCCCTATAAAACACATTTATTAAAATCTTCAGCACCAGTATGATTTTTGTAGGGCTATATACAGTGAGTACAGAAAGTATTCAGACCCCTTTAAATCTTTCACTCTTTGTTTCATTGCAGCCATTTGGTAAATTCTAAAAGTTCATTTTTTTTCTCATTAATGTACACTCTGCACCCCATCTTGACTGAAAAAAAACAGAAATGTAGAAATTTTTGCAAGTTTATTAAAAATGAAAAACTGAAATATCACATGGTCATAAGTACTCAGACCCTTTGCTCAGTATTGAGTAGAAGCACCCTTTTGAGCTAGTACAGTCATGAGTCTTCTTTGGAATGATGCAACAAGTTTTTCACACCTGGATTTGGGGATCCTCTGCCATTCTTCTTTGCAGATCCTCTCCAGTTCCGTCAGGTTGGATGGTGAACTTTGGTGGACAGCCATTTTCAGGTCTCTCCAGACATGCTCAATTAGGTTTAGGTCAGGGCTCTGGCTGGGCCAGTCAAGAATGGTCACAGAGTTGTTCTGAAGCCACTCCTTTGTTATTTTAGCTGTGTGCTTAGGTTCATTGTCTTGTTGGAAGATGAACCTTCGGCCAAGTCTGAGGTCCAGAGCACTCTGGAAGAGGTTTTCATCTAGGATATCTCTGTACTTGGCCGCATTCATGGTTCCTTCAATTGCAACCAGTCATCCTGTCACTGCAGCTGAAAAACACCCCCATAGCATGATGCTGCCACCACCATGTTTCACTTTTGGGATTGTATTGGGCAGGTGATGGGCAGTGCCTGGTTTTCTCCACACATACTGCTTAGAATTATCACCAAAAAGTTCTATCTTCATCTCATCAGACCAGAGAATCTTATTTCTAATAGTCTGGAAGTCCTTCATGTGTTTTTTAGCAAACTCTATGCGAGCTTTCATATGTCTTGCACTGAGGAGAGGCTTCCGTCGGGCTACTCTGCCATAAAGGCCCGACTGGTGGAGGGCTGCAGTGATAGTTGACTTTGTGGAACTTTCTCCCATCTCCCTACTGCATCTCTGGAGCTCAGCCACAGTGATCTTGGGGTTCTTCTTTTCTTCTCTCACCAAGGCTCTTCTCCCACGATTGCTCAGTTTGGCTGGACGGCCAGGTCTAGGAAGACTTCTGGTGGTCCCAAACTTCTTCCATTTAAGGATTATGGAGGCCACTGTGCTCTTAGGAACCTTGAGTAATGCAGAAATTCTTTAACCTTGGCCAGATCTGTGCCTTGCCCCAATTCTGTCTCTGAGCTCCTTGGGCAGTTCCTTTGAGCTCATGAATCTCATTTGGTCTGACATGCACTGTGAGCTGTGAGGTCTTGTATACACAGGTGTGTGCCTTTCCAAATCAAGTCCTATCAGTTTAATTAAACACAGCTGGACTCCAATGAAGGAGTAGAACCATCTCAAGGAGGATCACAAGGAAATGGACAGCATGTGACTTAAATATGAGTGTCTGAGCAAAGAGTCTGAATACTTATGACCATGCGATATTTCAGATTTTCTTTTTTAATAAATTTGCAAACATTTCTACATTTCTGTTTTTTTTCAGTCAAGATGGGGTGCAGAGTGTACTTTAATGAGAAAAAAATGAACTTTTTAGAATTTACCAAATGGCTGCAATAAAACAAATTGTGAAAAATTGAAAGGGGTCTGAATACTTTCCATACCCACTGTATCCCCTATATGCAGGTCTAAATAGTTTAATTCCAGCTTCGGGGTTGACAGACTCCCTTTAACCTCATTTTATTGCTTTTGTGATTGGATACTTATATTATGGAGACTACTCATCCTGTATTTTGTTTTCTCCTGGAGAAAAAAACTCTTTACATAGAGATACTGAATAATAAAATCTTTTGATGTTATTAATGTTGTTAGAAAATCGCACATGTGAATACAGCTTAAAACTAAAATGGGGTCTTGTTCTAAGCTCTACATAGTGATACCAGGGTTGCCAACTTGACTTTTTTTTCTGGATGGCTTATAAAAAAATCACGGACAAACAATATTTTTTACTGACACATTGAAAAACTATAATAAACCATTATGATTATAAGTGATACATGCCTTCCTTCCATAATTCTGATATGTAGATGACGCGCCCCCTGGGCCTGTGCTGTGCAGGGGGATACCCGGAGCCGGATCGCTGGGGGTTGTAGTTCTCCGTGGCGGTGACCCGGTCTGTGCCCAGGGCGGTCAAACCAGTGGCAGTCTTAAGTAATAACAATGTCCGACTACGCCACCCGTGGATTGCGGTCAGTGGGGACCGCCGCTGCGCTGCCGACCGCTGAGGCTGATGTTGTTTGCGCAGCCGAGTAAGGGATGACTCCCCATGGGAGAAGTATTGCCTCAGGGCAGCTAGTGTGGATGATGGGAGTGATGGTGTGAGCGTCCCAGTAGTAATGGTGCTGGTGCGGCGATGAAACACAGAGACGTGTGGTGCAGTTCAGGGTCTTTACTGATGGTATAAAGCAGACCCTCCCGGGAGTACTGGTTAGCAGTAGGGGCCTGGTCAGTCTGTGAGCAAGCAGGATCTCCCCCTGGCCAGGTGGAGTTGTAGGCCTCCCCGACTATCTGCACTCTTTACTGGCTACCTTGCTCTATGCGGGTAGAAGTAGCCCACGTCCCTGAGTATACCGTGTGGTGCTCACCCATATGGCCGGTGACTTGGGGCCTTCTGTTAGCCTCCGCTTCACAATGGCGTTGCTGGTCCCTTCCTTGTGACCGTGCCTTCGGGTTTCTATGGCCAGAGGACATGGAATCCCCTGCCGGTTGGATTCTGCTGCTGGACCTGGATGTCCCCACAGCCTCGGACTCCGTGTCCGGGTTTAGTGTCTTCAGCCAAGGCGAGCTTTCTAGCTTCCAGCCTCTGGCACTCGCTCCTGCTCCTGCAGAGCTCCTGTTGTCACTTTCCCTTTCCAGGCTCTGACTGCTCTGCTTGTTCTGCAGGCTCTGTCTCACCTAATCCCGCCCCAGACCCAGTTTATAAGGGCAGATTCCTCCCCTCCCAGGTCTGGGTGGGCCGTGTTGCATGCTTAGGGCTCCTGACCAGAGAAACCTCCCACTTGCTCTCAGACATAATATCTCTATTACTGTGGTAACCAGACCCCTGTGGTGCCACATAGACATTAGCTGCATTCCCCATAAGCTGTAAAATGATAACTACAGTCAAAATAATCTGTACAAGTTTCTTCAGCTTCAAAATAAAAATCCTGTACTTCCCAAAAATTTTTTTCGTACAGGGCAAAAAGTCTCCTGTTTTTATGGACTGTCCAGCTATTTCTGGACAGTTGGCAACCCTGAAGAATACTGAATCTTTTCCCACAAAACATCTGTATTTTTCGGACTATAAGACGCACCGGACCATAAGACGCACCTCAAATTTTCAGGAGGAAAATAGGGAGAAAAAAAATGTAATGCATCAAATGGGGGTCTTTCTTACAGTCCGAATTCAGCTTACTGGCAAGGGGCTGTGGCGGTGATGGAGTGGAGACGCAGGAAGTGTTCAGAGTGATGCTGTGAGTCCCATCGCAGGCTGGAAGAAGGGGCTTCTCAGCGGTGCTCAGATGTCTGGAGGTGCGACGCTGTGTGTCCTAAGGTGGTAAGAGGGGGTGTTTGACGGTCCTCTGTCGTGCCGGGGTCTCCGCCGACATTTTGTGAAAGTCCGGAGCCCTCACACTTCCATGTCCTCTATGCGGTGGACTCCGGGAAAATGGCCACCAGAGGTGGCACGTGCGCAGATCAAGATCTCGGCACTGAGATCTCGTTTCCCGAGTGCCAAGATCTCAATCTGCGCAGGCGCCGTCTCCTGCGGCCATTTTCTCGGAGTCCACCGCATAGAGAACATGGAAGTGTGGGGGCTCCGGACTTTCACAAAATGTCAGACATCCCCTCCTCCAAGCGCAGGACTTGCAGCATCGCCCGCAGTATCGCCCAACTCCTGCCGCCGCTCCCCCGGTAAGCTACATTCGGTCTATAAGATGCACCTCAATTTTCCCCCAAAATTTTGGGGGGGGGAGTGCATCTTATAGTTTGAAAAATACAGTATGTATTTGTTCAACTTTTCCTGATGTTAAACAAAAAAATGCCATTGATATACTGGATTGCATTTTATAATTGGTTCTTTTTAACCTATTTTTGACTGAGTTTTTATAAATGTATGGCACAGGTGCATAAAAGAACACTACTGGCTTTGGTGTGCCACTTTTCCTTTTCAGATTTGGCTTATATAATTATCATGTATGTCTCAACCAGGGTACCGCTCTGCTAACTGTTGATCAAAGAAGATGGGAGGATCTTAAAAGCAGACTGAAGATAGCTCAACCCCTCCACCTCCCTCCTCGTCCAGGTATCGGAGCATCTAAATATTTGCAGCTCGTTTGTTTTACATGTAGTCTTACTCTTATTTTTGTCAAAGCAGCTTAACTTCTAAAATAGTTAAAATGGAAACTTAATGATAAATGTCTGACTTATAGTATTACTACTGTTGTGCTAGCAATTTCTAGATATTACTTTTTGCCTAATAGGGCTGCAGCTGACATTGAACAGAACTGGTTGCTACATTAGTTTAGTCTTCTTTATTGTTTATGAAAAGATCTGAATGAAGTGGTTGGGGGTACACTTTAGGGTAATGTATACGTGTCAGCTTGAAGTAAAGCAAAGAGCATGCTAATAAGTAGTTTGAGAGTTGTGAAAGAGAGCGCATTGATTAGATACCTCCCATGGCTCCACAAGCACGACTGCTGGTTAACTGTTGCAGTTGCTCATTTTTATAATATGTGCAGAATACTCCTAGTAATTGATGGTAATTGAAATCCACAATATTCTGGTAGACAGCTTACAATTCTTTGGAAAGCTGTAACAAAAACGCTCAAATTTGATTATATTGACTAATGCGGGCTCTATAATGTGCGCGTATATTATTTCTCATGCAGTTGCCTAGTACGCACTGTATTTTTATATATTAAATTACAAAATTCAGTGAAAACCTAAATCCTATGGTATAATCTAAACAGCACCTAATGTTCACAAGTAGTTACTTAATTGGTTGAAAATTTAGATCCATTTTAGGAAAGATAAAGATTAAATATGAATGGAATTATCCAAAGATGTTAGCTACAGTGGCTTGTGGAATTATTTACCCCCCCTTGGCTTCTTATGTATTTTATTACATTACAACCTGTGTTTAAATATTTTTGTAATCCGATTTGTGTGTGATGCGTCAGCACTAAATAGTTTAAGTTGGTGAAGTGAATTATGAAAAATATAAAAATATCGGCATAAATTAAATATATGCGATCAAATAACTAAAAATTGGCATGTGTATATGTATTCATCCCTTTTGCTATGAAGTCCCTAAAAATTTCTAGTGCAAGCAATTACCTTCATAAGTCACATGCTTAGTGAAAGGAAGTCCACCAGTGTGCAATCTAAGTGTCACATGGCCTGTCAGTAGATACACACCTTTTCTGAAAGGCCACAGAACACCATTAAGAAAGAGGCACCACTAACCAAACAACACCATGAAGACGGAGGAGATCTCCAAACAGATCAGGGAAAAAGTTGTTGAGGAGTATAAGTCAGGGTTGGGTCCTAAAAAAATATCCCAATCTCTGATGATCCCCCAAAGCACAAGTGTATATTGTGTGATAATTATATGAACATATTAGGCTAATTTATTTCATATAAATTTTATTGGTAAAAATTCCAACCCATCTTGCTTCACATTTAGTTAAATTATATAATCATATCTTATTAAAGTGCCATAAAGTAAATCCAGACTTTTTTTCAGCCCTGATCACAACTATTCCAAAACAATTCAAGGACCATACCCTGATCTCAAATTATAATTATATGCCTATCTCATTACTAAATTTTGATTGTAAAATATTAACTTCTATTCTTGCACGTAAACTTAAAGGGAACCTAAAAGCTTCCCCTAGGCCCTCCAAATTGCCACCATACATTTATTGCTACTATTATGACCTTCCTAATGAGCCCATTATATTGCCATATTAATTTATTTACATGGAAGGTATCAGTTTTATAACTGTGGTGGCGATATACTAATTAGTGAGTGACTGGTTATGGGGGTATTGTTTTCCCTAGACTTATCATCCCAGTAATCATGTTATTGCACCACTCTGGGTATGAGTAACATGATTTGCAAGAGTGGCGTCACCACTGGCTCTTTGCAGATGCCTCCCTGACAAAGCTCAGTAAGCCAGGTGTACTCTCCAGTGCATCAGTGGGAGGCAGTGGTGACATAGGACACAGCCTGATGCAAGATTTGCAGAGCCAGCTGTAACAGCTGGCCGAGTCTTCCGTCACCACTGTCTCCCTGGGTATGAGCAGTTCGCCAACGGACACCCAGGTACTGTACATTGTCAGGAAGGTAGACACACTACTCTTGCAAATCATGTTACTCACACCCAGAGGTGTGTGATAACATCATTAATGGGATGATTAGTCTGGGGAAATTAACATTAATACTAGTTGCCCACTAATTATTATCCCGCCACCTCAGTTATAAAATAGATTTTTGATAGAGAAATCAAGACAATAAAATGGGCTGTTAAGAAGGGTATAATGGTAGAAATAAATACATAGTGGCAATGTGGGGGCCTGGAGAAGCTGTCAAGTTCCCTTTAATTGATTTCTCTCTTCTCTTACTCTTAGGGATCAGGTGTGTTTTATTCCAGGAAGACAAGCCCCTAACAAAGTTCACACAGTTCTTAATGTTGTCCATGTAGCTAACAGGGCTAAGCTTCCTTTATCAATCCAGGCTTCAGATATTGAGAAGGCCTGTGATAGCTTGATTTGGCCCTTTTTGCAATTGGTTCTTTTAACCCCTTACCGACATCTGCCGTACATATACAGTGCAAGTCGGTGGCGGATGTATGGAGCAGGTAATGGCTGTGTGTTACAGACAAGTCTTGCCTCTAACAACCAAGGGACGGCACAAGGACTGATGTAATTGCTTACAAGAGGTACCAATTGAACGCAAAAATTAAACCAAATTTTGTAATACACAGCTATGTGGTTCAGCTTAATATCCGTATCCAAATTGTAACATCCAAAAAGAGATATGCCATTTACAATAAAATATAACCTTTATTAATTGCTTAACCCCTTTCCGACATCTATGTACAGCACAAGTCTGTAGCGGGTGTATGGAATGGGCTCACGGGGTGAGCTTGCTCCATACTCAGCAGGCAATGGTTGTGTGTTACAGTCAGGACCTGCCTCTAAGAACCATGGGTGGTGCAAACCACTGCCCGCAATTGTTAACCTGTTAAATGCCACTATCAAACTCTGACCTCGGTATTAACAGCGTGCAGGCATGAAGGTGCGTCATTCCATGCAGCCATCGGCGCACCCCTCACGTGTTTACAGGTCACTGAAGCTATGACAGCTTGGGATCTGCAGAAGACCTTCATGCTCGTCATTCTGGAGCTCCCTTGAAACACTAACTGTGGTCGGGCTTCAAAGGAGATCATGACTTTTTTCTGTGGTATTGCTGTATATATTATAAGCGATCAGACGTTCTAAGGTTCATGTCCCCTAAGGAGACTAATAAATACAGTGAAAAGTAAAAAAAAGTTTTTTATTTTGTTCATATTTTTTAATATGAAAAAAAACAAATAAAAGTTCAAATCACTCCCCTCTTCTACTATTAAAAATAAAGATAATAAAAGAAAATATACATACACTACCGTTCAAAAGTTTGGGGTCATTTAGAAATTTCATTATTTTTGAAAGAAAAGCACATTCTTTTTCAATGAAGCTAACATTAAATGAATCAGAAATACACTCTATACATTGTTAATGTGGTAAGTGACTATTCTAGCTGCAAACGTCTTGTTTTTATTGCAATATCTACATAGGTGTATAGAGGCCCATTTCCAACAACCACCACTCTAGTGTTTTAATTGTACATTGTGTTTGCTAACTGTGTAAGAAGGCTAATGGATGTTTAGAAAACCCTAGAAAACCCTTGCACAAGTATGTTAGCCCAGCTGAAAATGGTTTGGCTGATCTGAGAAGCTATAAAATTGACCTTCCTTTGAGCTAGTTGAGAATCTGGAGCATTACATTTGTTTGTTCTATGAAACTCTCAAAATGGCAAGAAAAAGAGAACTTTCATGTGAAACTCGACTGTCTATTCTTGTTCTTAGAAATGAAGGCTATTCCATGCGAGCAATTGCCAAGAAACTGAAGATTTCCTACAATGGTGTGTACTACTCCCTTCAGAGGAGAGCACAAACAGGCTCTAACCAGAGTAGAAAGAGAAGTGGGAGACCCCGCTGCACAACTGAGCAACAAGACAAGTACATTAGAGTCTCTAGTTTGAGAAATCGACACCTCACAGCTCCTCAACTGGCAGCTTCATTAAATAGTACACGCAAAACGCCAGTGTCAACGTCTACAGTGAAGAGGCGACTCTGGGATGCTGGCCTTCAGAGCAAAGTGGCAAAGAAAAAGCCATATTTGAGACTGGCTAATAAAAGGAAAATATTAGTATGGGCAAAAGAACACAGACATTGGACAGAGGAAGATTGGAAAAAAGTTTTATGGACAGACGAATCAAAGTGGTGTTTGGATCACACAGAGGAACATTTGTAAGCCGCAGAACAACTGAAAAGATGCTGGAGTGCCTGACATCACCTGTCAAGCATGGTGGAGGTAATGTGATGGTCTGGGGTTGCTTTGGTGCTGGTAAAGTGGGAGATTTGTACAAGGTAAATGGGATTTTGAATAAGGAAGGCTATCACTCCATTTTGCAACGCCATGCCATACCCTGTGGACAGCGCTTGATTGGAGCCAATTTCATCCTACAACAGGACAATGACCCAAAGCACACCTCCAAATTATGCATGAACTATTTAGGGAAGAAGCAGGCAGCTGGTATTCTATCTGTAATGGAGTGGCCAGCTCAGTCACCATATCTCAACCCTATTGAGCTGTTGTGGGAGCAACTTGACCGTATGGTACGCAAAAAGTGCCCATCAAGACTATCCAACTTGTGGGAGGGGCTTCAGGAAGCATAGGGGGAAATTTCTCAAGATTACCTCAGCAAATTAACAGCTAGAATGCCAAAGGTCTGCAATGCTGTAATTACAGCAGAGGTAGCATTCTTTGACGAAAGCAAAGTTTGAAGGAGAAAATTATTCTTTCAAATAAAAATCATTATTTCTAACCTTGTCAATGTCTGGACTATATTTTCTATTCATTTTGCAACTCATTTGATAAATAAAATTATGAGTTTTCATGGAAAACACAAAATTGTCGGGGTAACGACAAACTTTTGAACAGTAGTGTATGTGGTATCAGCGCATTCATAAAAGTCAGATGTATCACAATATAAAAATAATTAACCTAATCGGTTAACACTGGAAATGGAAAAATTTCAAGAACGCCAAAATTAAATCTTTTTGGTTGCTTCAATACAACAAAAAATGCCGTAACAAGTGATCAAAATGTCATATGTATCCCAAAATAGTATCAATGAAAATGTCATCTCGCCCTGCAAAAAATAAGCCATCACACAGATCCATTGCCTGAAAAATGAAAACGTTACGTGTCTTGGAAAATGGCAACACAACCCTTAATAAAAAAATGGAAAAACTTTTTTTCACCAGTAAAATAATAAAGAAAAGCTTTACATGTTTGGTATTGCCGTAATCACACTAATGAGCAGAATCATATTAACGGAAAAACAAAAAAGTTATGGCTCTGAGAAGAAGGGGAGGAAAAAACAAAATAATAATGTTCCATATGGCGGCTTCTTTATTTTCCCCTATTACTGGGGCCTCAAATCCTCTTCAACTGCAATAATTCACTCTGCACTCTTCTATTGCATCAAGTAAGATAAAAATATAATTTACAGTCTCACCCCTCCACACTGACACCATTATTTCTAATCCCAGCGTTTCCACCTGGTGAAAACATTTCCCTTTCCACTTGGTGGCTTTCTAATGGTCTATGCTCATTACATGATTTCCTAGTGCATAGTAAGCTACTGTGCATCTCCTTCCTTAATAACCTTTATAAACCGTCCCCTGGGGAACGGTGGAGAATGCAGCAGATTTTTCATTTCTTGACCTCTTATCAGCACGTTTGATAAAATTGAACTTAACACAATGGAATCTATTTGCAAATTCCACACAACGACTCTTGGAATTTTGTCTTGTTCTGATAACATGATGAATAGTCTACAGAAAGATGGTAAGCTTCCTTCCATGCTTCAATGGGAAGCTGACTTTCACACAACTTTGTCACCCGAGCGCCGGCATCATTGCTGTACTTTATTGAGCAAATAGCTGTCAGTCTGATAGAAACCTTGTCAAAAATATTACATTGCACTTGTATAGTCTGTCAAGCTTAGTAGATGTCTTGGATCTTTGTTCCCGTGGCTGTATGATAGTGGCACACACCTCCACATATGATGGACCTGTCCAATAGCCCAAAAATTCTGGAGCAAGTTCACTAATTTCTACACTCTTAGGCATAACAGCTAACCTATCCCCTGCGATTTTGGTAGATAAACTCTCTAGAATTACATATTCCTGTTAAACATATTCACATGGCAACTTCATGTAGTGGAGACAGCCTCCTTCCCCCTCCTAATAGATGTGTTGGTTGCCTAAATGAATAAAATTATGATTTGTGATAGATTATCAGCAATTGCTATAGATAAAGTCGCTCTTTTTGAGAAGGTGTGGACCCCTTGGCTATTACATGCTAATGTTCTTAATCCAAATTTATTTGCTTAGCTATAACTTTCTTATATTCTTTTGTATGGGCTTTACTATTGTGATATTTTACTATCAAACATGATCATATTCTTTCCAACGTGAGCCCCAATGGAGATAGTTATGATAATGTCTGTAAAGTGCTTTAGAATTAATGGCGCTATATAAGTGAGTAAAATAAATAAATAAATATATTGGTAAAATATATTCACCTATCTTATGTGATTGGCATTCTTTTCCTAGATAATGATGGCTTCAGAGCACGGATGTATGACATAACACAGCATCCATTTTTCAAGAGGACTATAGCCGTACTTGTCCTAGCACAATCGGTTCTGCTATCAGTAAAGGTATGTTACATAGGCTTCCAGTTAGACTCCGGCATTACTAATGGATTAGAGATCATCTATGTATTTAACCCTAACAGGCTTTCGTGTCTTGATACGATTGTGCTATGTACAACCACAATTCCAAGAAACTTGTGATGCTGTGTAGAATGTGAAGAAAACAAGGATGCAATGATTTATAAATCTCTTATAGCGATATTTTATTCAGAGTACAACATAGAATACAGATCAGAGGGTTAAAGTTAGACTTCTTTCCATTTCATTCGAAATAATTGACTTATTTAGAAATTAATGGTAGCAAAACATCTTAGAAAATTTGGGAGAGAATTAACAAAAGGCTTCAAAGGTGAGTGAAACTAATGAAAAACAGCTATAGAGTCCGTTATCAACTAAGTCACATGACTGCAAAAAAAGAGAATGTTAGAGTCAGAGTTTCTCAGAAGCAAAGATGGTCAGAGGCTTTTCAATCTGTGATCAACTGTGTCTAAAAATTGTGGAAAAATTTCAGAAAAAATGTTTCTCAATGTAAATTTGCAAAGACCTTGAATATCCCAACATCTACAGTATGAAATATCATCAAAACATTCTGAGATTATGGAGAAATCCATGTGCACAAGGGACAAGGTCGATGATCAATACTGGATGCTCGTGATCTCTGGGCCCTAAGGGAACACTGCATAAAAACTGGCATAAACCCATGTGTGCAAATCATTTGGTCATGTAAATGACTGCATGGGCTCATGAATACTTCCAAAAACCTTTGATTATGAACAAAGTTTGCCATGCAATTAACAGAGCCATATATCAACACAGTGCAGGAACACTGCTCTTTTTCTGGGCCAAAGCTCATTTAGAATGGACTGAGGCAAAATGGTAAACTGTTCTGTGATCAGATGAATCACAGTTTGAAATCCCTTATGGAAACCATAGACGCTGTTTCCTTTGGACTCGAGAGAGAGAGAGAGGAACCATCCAGTTTGTTATCAGTGCACAGTTAAAAAGCCTGTATCTCTAATGGTATGGGGTTGCATTAGTGCCTATGGCATGGGCAACCTACACATGCTGAAAGGCACTACCAATGCTGAGCATTATATAGAGGTTTTAGAACAACATATGCTCTCATCCAGATGTCTATTTCAGGGTAGGCATTGCATATTTCAGCAAGACTATGCCAAACCACATACTGCATCCATCACAACAGCATGGCTTTGCAGAAGAAGAGTTTGGGTGATGAACTGTCCTGTCTGCAGTCCAGACTTTTCACCCTTCAGAAAACTTTTGGTGCAGCATGAAATGAAAAATTTGCAAGGAAGATCGAGGACTGTTAGACAACTAGAATCCTACATCAGACAAAAATGGGACAACATTCTCCTCCCAAAACTCTAGCAATTTGTACCCTTCATTCCCAGATGTTTACAGACTGCTGTAAAAGCAGAGGGGATATTACTAAATGGTAGACAAAGCCCTGCCCCAACTTTTTTGAGATGTGTTTCTGTCATCAATTTATAAGCTCAATTTTTAAGATGAAAAGGAAAAATGTCTAACTTTCAACTTGTAATCTGTGTTCTTTGTTCTGTTGTGAATAAAATAAGGCTTCCAAATCATTGCATTGTTGTTTTCTTTACATCCTGCACAGCGTCAGAGCTGTAATCTTTTGCCTCTTTAGCAATAAATAAAAAATGTACCTCTATGTACAACTAATCAAAGATCTTACTAGTTATGTAGCTTTATGATTTTGTTGTACCCGTGACTGGTGTCTTCTCACTGACAATAGTAAGGAGCAGAATCTGATTATAAAAGCACTATAATGAACAGTTTTCCAGGGGTTTCACCTGTCAGTTTCTCCCAGAAACCGCCCACCTCAGCACATAAATATTATAGGAAGTTAGGAAAAAGGAAAAAAAAGAAAAAAGATATATATGTAAAATATTCTGTCTTTCGTTTTCCAGTGGGATGTTGATGATCCTGTGACTGTGCCTCTTGCAACAATGTCAGTCGTTTTCACCTTCATTTTTGTTTTGGAGGTAATGTACCCTAGTCTGTGTATATGATAACAGTATGACATTACTTATATGTGCAATCATTTGGGGAATTTTTTTTATCTCCGCTCTCCAACCAATCTTAGGAATGGAAGACTTCATCTCACGGGTGGTACACTGAGGGGAACTTCATGGCGGTGGAGCAGGGAAGCTTCCAAAAATAAAAATGAGTATCCAGAAGTACATCCAAATGATACAGTTTATAAAACTTTTCAAACTTTGTAATTTGGATGCGCTACTAGATACTTGTTTTTATCATTTCATACAGTATATGTGGGTATTTCCTTGACCCGAATAGCTGAAAACTGCAGATTTTTCAGAAATGGCGCCAAATGTTTTCTTATGAAACCATTTACAGTGTAAATACCCTGCCACAGACGCACTGTCTCTTGTAATTGTTACAACGTGTTGCTTTTGCACTGTAAATAATACTCATGGTAGTATGCTTGTAATACATGTTCAGCACAAGATGATATTTTTACACCTGGCAAGTTCATTGAATTCCTTCTACAGCTGGAATTCTGAAAAAATGCTCATTTATTAATTAAATGATTTGTCTTGTAAAGGTTACAATGAAGATAACAGCGATGTCTCCAGCTGGATTTTGGCAAAGCAGGAGAAATCGTTACGACTTGCTGGTAACATCCCTGGGTGTTATTTGGGTTATTCTTCATTTTGCCTTACTGGTATGATGCGCTCCTTCTTTTATTTTAACTTAAATATAAATATTAATCCCTTGCCATTAATGTCTGTAACTGTATAGCCAGTAGTCTACCTCAGTCAGGAGTACAGTTACATTGTTGTTCCGATGCCATCCTGCTGTACTACACAGCTAAGTTTCTTCTGCGAACAAAGCTGATCATAACACTTTAACCCCTGACCTTCCGCTGTGAATTATGACAGCAGCATGTGAGAAGTTTGACAGAGAGAGATTACTCCTTCTGTCAACCCATACAGCTACCAGAGGCCTAACAATGATCCAGAGGTCGGGTCTAATAGCCTAACTGTAAGTCAAGCAATGCACTACATAACTAGTACAGTGTATTATTAATGCGGTAAAAGGATTGCTTGTTAAAGTTCCTTTGTGAGACTAGTAAGTATTGTAAATACAGTACAAAAGTAAAAAAGGTTTTAAATGAAAAGAAAAAATTTAACAAAAATAAAATCCCCGATCTCTTTTTCAAATATTGCATTCTGCTTTATCAATATAAACGAAAGTAAAATTAGATGAACAACTTCAGTACTTTATAGAGATCATGTCACAGTTTACACAAAGGAAAGCGATGGTATATGACATCAGTATCCCTGTATAAAGGCTAGTACCATAAAAAAAACAAAAAAAGGGGAGGCCTCAACGTAAGTGGGATGAGGGAGGGGATGGAAGGGGCACACAGAAAATAAGGAAGGGGCCAGCATTTGATGCAAGTATTAATAATAAAAATTGTTAATATGTTAAAAAAAACTGCAAACAAGTATACATTTTTAGTTTGTCAGTGTTCGTAATGACCCATTCTATAAAACCACAATATTATTTATCCTGCACTGTGAATGCCGTAAAAAAATTCTGAAAAGATATGTCATAATTGCTGTTTTTGTTCATCTGGACTAACAAAAAAAATTTGAAACAAAAAGTGACAAAAAGTTGTAGGTACCCCAAAACAGTTCCAGTAAACAAGTGCAGCTTGTTATCCAAAAAAAACTATTTTTTTTAAAGAGATTTAATTGTACATATGTATTAAAGCATACAAAGTATAAATTGGGAACCACAATAATCACATTGACCTGCACAAAACAGTTAACATGTCAATTATACTGCATCGTAAACGCTGCAAAAAATTAGCTTAAAAAACAATTACAGATTTATAGTTTTTTGTTCATGACAAGTACCAAAAAAGAGATATAAAGTGATCAAAAAGTCATATGTGATCATAAATGGTAGAAATACAACTATCCTGCAAAGAAACAAGACCTAATACAACTTCATCTACAGAAAAAAATTATGAGTATCAGAATATGGTGACCAAAGAAAAAAAGATAGTTCTCTCCTTCACTGTATTAATTTAATTTTTACATGTAGCCACCACCGCAACTAATAACACCTGATCGATGGGAGTGCCGAGTGTCGGTCCCCCACTGGTCAGATATTCATGACCTCTCCAAAAAATAGTTTCTCAATGAATTATAACCAAAGAACATTTTTAAATAAATTATTTAGACCTAATGAGGCAGCTGTACTTAAAGCAAGAAACAGTTCAGAAAATATTAAATACCCATAATGACATAAGTTAGCAAAGTAAGTACACCAGCCTCATCAGATTTAAATGATGTCTTTATAATGTAAGCAGTTTGTATCTTCGACTTTGGTGACAGATTGGCTTCAAATACACCATTTAAAACATGTTCTTTTTTGATTCACTGTGTCCTAGCATCCTGTGGACCTTAGGGTTATAGACTTTTAATAGTTTACAGATACAGATACTGGTACAAATGCCGTGAATAAACACAAGTATTACTTTATTGTGTACATCCAGTTAGTATTGATGACCTATATTTAGTGATTACATTATCTTATAAGCTACATGTGTGAAGTGATTCATAGCGAGAATGTAGTCTTGCTTCCAATTGTAAAGTCAGATATAAGAGTTGTGTTCTACCTAAGAAAAATATTTTGTAAATGTGCACTGTTCTATTGCAGAATGAATACACATATATGATGGGTGCCTGTATAATCGTCTTTAGATTTTTCTCCATATGTGGAAAGCATGTAAGTAACTTTATTATATTTCATTATCTTACCCATTACATTTGATTAGTTATATATTTCTTATTACAGATTTGGCCAGCAATGCACATATAGGAACATGACCATATTAAAACGTAATGGATTGTGCAAGCAGCATTCTTTTCTCCATACACCATTACTTTTCATAGTAAAATCCCATACATAGTGGTCATTCAAACACCAGCTACTTAAACCTAATATGAACAGACACTAAGTACCATGCGAATATAAACATTTGAACAATAATCAGTAATAAAACTATGTAACAAAGCAAAGCTAAAGCATAATCAGTGCAATAATATCACCATAATCTAAATACCGTATTTTTCGGATTATAAGATGCACCGGACGATAAGACGCACCCCAAATTTTGGGGTGGAAAATAGGAAAAAAATATTTTTTATAAGATGGGGGTCTGTCTTGTAGTCCGAATAGGTATCTTACCTGAGGGGTGGCGGCTGTGGAGCAGGGGTCACAGGAGGCCGGCTGTGGCAGAAGTGAATCAATGCTGGGTGGGAGAAGGGAGGGCCCTAGCAGCGGAGGGTTGCGGCGGTGGTGAAGCTGGATCACAGGAAGCAGGGTCCCTACCTCAGGTGGCGGCAGAAGCGGTGAGATGCTACTGGGCTGGTGTCGGTGGTGAGGCAGAACGAAGTGCATTGCTTTTGCTGAAGCCGTGGTCTACATGAAAATGGCCACCCAGGCCGGTGCATGCACAGACTGGGATCTCGGAGGCCATTTCCCTGAGGCCCACGGCTCAGGAAGATGGCCGCCGGAGGCGGCGCATGTGTGGTTGATATCTCTGCTGGACCAAGATCCCAGTCTATGCATGCAGCCCACGGCTTCTGGAAAATGACCTCCGGTAAAGCTCTGCCTGACCACTGATACCAGACCCACAGCATCACACCGCTTCTGCCGCCGCTGGGTTCCTGAGGGAGGGACCCTGCTTCCTACTATCCCGCTCCAGCACTACCACAACTCCCCGGTAAGCTACATTCGGACCATAAGATGTACTCCTATTTTCTTCCCAAATTTGGGGAGAAAAAGTGCGTCCTATGGTCTGAAAAATACGTTACATTATCGCAGATACATTACTGTTCAAAAGTTTGGGGTCACCCAGAAAATTTTGTGTTTTCCATGAAAACTCATAATTTTATTTATCAAATGAGTTGCAAAATTATTAGAAAATATAGTCCAGAGATTGACAAAGTTAGAAATAATGATTTTTATTTGAAAGAATAATTTTCTCCTTCAAACTTTGCTTTCGTCAAAGAATGCTCCCTTTGCAGCAATTACAGCATTGCAGACCTTTGGCATTCTAGCTGTTAATTTGCCAAGGTAATCTTGAGAAATTTTACCCCATGCTTCCTGAAGCAACCCCCCAAAAGTTGGATTGTCTTGATGGGCTCTTTTTGCGTACCATACGGTCGAATTGCTCCCACAACAGCTCAATGGGGTTGAGATCTGGTGACTGCGCTGTCCACTCCATTACAGATAGAATACCAGCTGCCTGCTTCTTCCCTAAATAGTTCATGCATAATTTGGAGGTGTGCTTTGGGTCATTGTCCTGTTGTAGAATGAAATTGGCTCCAAACAAGTGCTGTCCACAGGGTATGGCATGGCGTTGCAAAATGGAATGATAGCCTTCCTTATTCAAAATCCCATTTACCTTGTACAAATCTCCCACTTTACCAGCACCAAAGCAGCCCCAGACCATCACATTACCTCCACCATGCTTGACAGATGGCATCAGGCACTCTTCCAGCATCTTTTCAGTTGTTCTGCGTCTCACAAATGTTCTTCTGTATGATCCAAACACCTCAAACTTTGATTCGTCTGTCAAAAAAACTTTTTTCTAATCTTCCTCTGTCCAATGTCTGTGTTCTTTTGCCCATATTAATCTTTTCCTTTTATTAGCCAGTCTCAGATATGGCTTTTTCTTTGCCACTTTGCCCTGGAGGCCAGCATCCCAGAGTCGCCTCTTCACTGTAGACGTTGACACTGGCGTTTTGCGTGTACTATTTAATGAAGCTGCCAGTTGAGGAGCTGTGAGGTGTCGATTTCTCAAACTAGAGACTCTAATGTACTTGTCCTGTTGCTCAGTTGTGCAGCGGGGCCTCCCACTTCTCTTTCTACTCTGGTTAGAGCCTGTTTGTGCTCTTCTCTGAAGGGAGTAGTACACACCGTTGGTCATTTTGAGAGTTTGAGAGAACAAAGAAATGTAATGCTCCAGATTCTCAACTACCTCAAAGGAAGGTCAATTTTATAGCTTCTCAAATCAGCCAAACCATTTTCAGCTGGGCTAACATACTTGTGCAAGGGTTTTCTAGGGTTTTCTAAACATCCATTAGCCTTCTTACACAGTTAGCAAACACAATGTACCATTAAAACATGGTTGTTGGAAATGGGCCTTTATACACCTATGTAGATATTGCAATAAAAACAAGACATTTGCAGCTAGAATAGTCATTTACCACATTAACAATGTATAGAGTGTATTTCTGTTTCATTTAATGTTAGCTTCATTGAAAAAAAATGTGCTTTTCTTTCAAAAATAATGAAATTTCTAAATGACCCCAAACTTTTGAGCGGTAATGTATATTAATATTTAACATATACATACAAAGATAAAACAATAGAGCCTTTAAGCAAATTTGTAAGCAACATATATATTTGCTTAAAGGATTCGTCTTAAATTGTCTCTTGAGTAGCACATAACCTTCCAGTCTCTTTCGCTTCCTGGTTTCTGGCAAGACTGTCACTCATGGACAACTATAAATCTCAGCACAAATTCTGTTGTAGCACATTCAGGCTTTGTTCTGGAGTGTACACTGCTATCACTGTATTTATACATAGGGATAGCAGGGCATTTGATCAAGCACACAGCTTAGTGAGAGCCATGATTAATAAACCTGCTCTGAAAACTGATGATGATGGAGGCTGGTGATTTTGCAAGATCTATAATAGCAGCTAGTCAGGAGCAAAGAGGAAGGAGGGGGCCAGGTGAACAGCTGAGGGTGGGTTCACATAGCATTTACCACTGTGGTCAGTGGCTCCATTGGGGCTTACGTCTGAACTACCACAAAACGGAATTCAGGCATATGCACTGACTGGTCCATTTGACTATAAGGATGCAGATGGAGTCACAGTGTGCTCTTGTCATGCATTATATTTGGCCATATATGCATAGTTGAGGCCGCAGCAAGGCTTATTTGACTACATCTTTCTGCCCGCCTCCAATAGGCATGTACAGCCACTTGCACATATTTAAATGCCCCCCTATTATTGTGCATGGTTTCTCCCCAATACAGAAGGACTAGATTTTATTTGTTCCCCTACCCTACTCATTTTCTATAGCCATTAGGCAAATTATTTTTACCCTCCTAATTTACGAAAGGAGAGGGGAATCCTCTACATGTTCTCATTACCCTACAGCAAAGGGATGGGATGACCAACTACTCTCCCCAGGTCCCATCTAAAAATAGACTATAATGGCACTGCCTAGAGGTTTCCAGCTCCTTTCACTTGTGTATTAGTATATCTATGGAGTGGACGCCACCACCCTCATTGAGTCGCCATCACCAGTATCCATTCAGTATTATTTTAGAAAATGCACAGTAATGTATTAGGAACAAAAATATGGTGGTCTACTTGTACTTACTGGGACCCTGGAATTAGCTGAGCCATTATATGGCTCCTGTGCAGCATTTCTATAAATTGAGAACACAAAATAATTTTCCTTGTGGTTGAGGGAATGTTCTGCACAGTAATCAATATACACTGCTCAAAAAAATAAAGGGAACACTCAAATAACACATCCTAGATGTGAATGAATGAAATATTCTCATTGAATACTTTGTTCTGTACAAAGTTGAATGTGCTGACAACAAAATCACACAAAAATCATCAATGGAAATCAAATTTATTAACCAATGGAGACCTGGATTTGGAGTCACCCCCAAAATTAAAGTGGAAAAAACACACTACAGGCTGATCCAACTTTGATGTAATGTCCTTAAAACAAGTCAAAATGAGGCTCAGTATTGTGTGTTGTGTCCGTGCCTGTATGACCTCCCTACAACGCCTGGGCATGCTCCTGATGAGGTTGCGGATGGTCTCCTGTGGGATCTCCTCCCAGACCTGGACTAAAGCATCCGCCAACTCCTGGACAGTCTGTGGTGCAACGTGACGTTGGTGGATGGAGCAAGACATGATGTCCCAGATGTGCTCAATTGGATTCAAGTCTGGGGAACGGGCGGGCCAGTCCATAGCTTCAATGCCTTCATCTTGCAGGAACTGCTGACACACTCCAGCCACATGAGGTCTGGCATTGTCCTGCATTAGGAGGAACCCAGGGCCAACCGCACCAGCATATGGTCTCACAAGGGGTCTGAGGATCTCATCTCTGTACCTAATGGCAGTCAGGCTACCTCTGGCGAGCACATGGAGGGCTGTGCGGCCCTCCAAAGAAATGCTGCCCCACACCATTACTGACAAACATGCTGAAGGATGTTGCAGGCAGCAGATCGCTCTCCACGGTGTCTCCAGACTCTGTCACTTCTGTCACATGTGCTCAGTGTGAACTTGCTTTCATCTGTGAAGAGCACAGGGCGCCAGTGGCGACTTTGCCAATCCTGGTGTTCTGTGATAAATGCTAAGCGTCCTGCATGGTGTTGGGCTGTGAGCACAACCCCCATCTGTGGACGTTGGGCCCTCATACCACCCTCATGAAGTCGGTTTCTAACCGTTTGTGCAGACACATGCACATTTGTGGCCTGCTGGAGGTCATTTTGCAGAGCTCTGGCAGTGCTCCTCCTGTACCTCCTTGCACAAAGGCGGAGGTAGCGGTCCTGCTGCTGGGTTGTTGCCCTCCTACGTCTTCTGGTGAACTGGCCTGTCTCCTGGTAGCGCCTCCAGCCTCTGGACACTAGGCTGGCAGACACAGCAAACCTTCTTGCCACAGCTCGCATTGATGTGCCATCCAGGATGAGCTGCACTACCTGAGCAACTTCTGTGGGTTGTAGAGTCCGTCTCATGCTGCCACGAGTGTGAAAGCATAACCAACATTCAAAAGTGACCAAAACATCAGCCAGAAAGCATTGGTACTGAGATGTGGTCTGTGGTCCCCACCTGCAGAACCACTCCTTTATTGAGGGTGTCTTGATAATTGCCAATAATTTCCATCTACTGTATTCTCTATTCCATTTGCACAACAGCATGTGAAACTGATTGTCAATCAATGTTGCTTCCTAAGTGGACAGTTTGATTTCACAGAAGTTTGATTTACTTGGAGTTGTATTCTGTTGTTTAAGTGTTCCCTTTATTTTTTTGAGCAGTGTATATTATTGAATATAAAGTGCCTTTTAGTAATTTCTGTTTGTCAATTGTGCTGACATTTTTTAGTGTACTCCATTGAATAAACTCTTACGTCTAAGCCCATTTTCATCTGTGTTATGTAAGGAGATTTCTTTGCTATACTTTGGGAACAAATCTCTTAACTATGCTGTGGACATGAATGTATTTCTCAAAATCATGTTTCTCTTAAATAGACATGCTGAGAGAAAAATAACTACCCTCAATTTACTTTTATCTCCAAATAGAGCATAAAATGGCTTTTTCATGGTCACTTGTCATCATCCACTTAGCTTGTCAATTTACAGACATACTATTTTAATTTTAATTGTGTTTTTGGTTGGTTAATATAACATATAAAATACATTTTATTCCATGGGTAATTTATTTTAGTTCCATTTAAATGAAAAAGGTGGCAATCTCACAGTCTTAACTTGATTTTATTTATCCTTGAGCCTGGAAAAATGGCGGAGGATTTAGTAAGGTCTGATTGAAAGTTTAAAGGAGTTAAGTGAGAACATTTTGCTTCTGGCTTCCAGCACATATGAGAAAATGAAATCCTCGAGGAAGAATAGTTGGATCTAAAGCCTTTGTTTTCCCTCAGCCTTCACTACATGGAGTTCTATCATATAGTTTATCTGCTGCAAGCCGGCCATGAAACATTTCAGGTCACCCCTAATATGTGCCACTTTACGAGACTTTAGCATGATGTGTGTACGTTGTGGGACCAATATGTTGCATGGTACGGTGCGGGACCCATATGTTGCATGACCTCAAGGACTTGATGTCAACACGTCTGTTTTCTGTATTGGTTAGTAAATACTACAACATCTGTTATTAAGTGCGTCCTACGATATTTTATAGTACAGCATATATACACTGTATGTCATGTGATCAAAGCTGTGGTTGAGAAAATTTCCCTAACCTAAGGTGGCAGAATACCTAATCAAAATACTCCAGAATGCTGGATCAAGTTGAGTAAGAATTTGGTCGTGCACCACATTTAGACAATTTATATAGATCACTAACTAAGGGATGTTTCTTATAAGAATGAGTGTGGCTTATCATGAAAATAAGCCAACCAAGAGGTGAAATAATGTTAGTCAAAAGCATCTTAAAATGTGACAAATTTATCAACCGCACAAGCCACTGTGATAAATTACCCAAATAGCTTGCAGGGTTCAACAGACACTGATGTACAGAGATGTAGCGCAGTACATATAGTTAAGTAGGAGAACAATACAGCGTCTTTTAACCCCTTCCCAACATATGATTTACTACTATGTCATAAGTCGTGTCCTTGTCTTTAATGCAGGTACAGAAACAGAGCTTGCATTATTGCAAGAAAATGACTTTGATACAAACCCAGGATCTGCCTCTAACAGCTGCTGGTGTAGCCAAGATCCGCACGCTGCTGTTAACCACTTAACTGCCGCTGTCCATCTTTGACAGTGTCATCTAAAGCATGCACCCATTGGTCCCCCTCCTCTAAGTCCTGATAAATTGCCATAACACACAGAGATCT
Organism: Phyllobates terribilis; assembly: GCF_046119375.1. Taxonomy (NCBI): domain Eukaryota; kingdom Metazoa; phylum Chordata; class Amphibia; order Anura; family Dendrobatidae; genus Phyllobates; species Phyllobates terribilis. The sequence goes on from NW_027362762.1 coordinate 297,510,671, forward strand.
GCTGAATACCTCCATGCATGTTGTAACAATGATCCTATGAAAACCATCCTGTGGCTACCGTTCATAGAGTGTAATTTTTTACTATACCACAGTATTGCAGTATATAGAATGAGCAATCAGATCATCTCAGGTTCTGGTCCCCTAAGGAGATTAAAAAAAATAAGATAAAAAGTGGAAAAGAAGTTTTTAAAAATATTAAATATATATATATTTAAACATTCGAATTACCCTCATTACATTTTAAAAATACATAGTATAGATGTGTCTCTAAAAGTCAGATCTAACAAAATATTAAATTAGTTAACTAGATTGTGAAATAGCGTAATGAGAAAAAAAAATCAAAATGCCAGAATTGCTGTTGTTTGGTGACTGCAACTCCATGTAAAAATAAAAAAGAAGCAATAAAAATGTATTTACCTCAGAATGGTATCAATAAAAACTTCAACTTACCATGTAAAAAATAAGCCTTCATAGAGATCCAAAAATTGAAAACATTATGGGTCTTGGAAAGTGGTAACCCAAACATATTTTTTTCAAAATTTCCAATTTTTTTTTTTAACAAAAAAACTATCCCAATTTGGCATCACTGTAATTCTACTGACTGGGAGAATTTTTTTCACAAGTCATTTTTACCAAACAAAGAATGCTATAAAAATAAAACCTAAAATACAATTGTGGAATTGCATTTTTTTGCACAATGTCACTGCAGTTGGAACGCCTTTGTGTTTTCCACTACATCAAATGTTAAAATGAGTGGTGCCATTCATCCCACACAAAAAACAAGCCCGCAAATGTCTATATCGCATGAAAAATTAAAAAGTTATGGTTTTGGGGGCAAAAAAGGAGAAAACAAAAAGCACAAAAATGGAAAATTGCCAGGAAGGGGTTATAATCTTGACTTTATTTAAATATCATGTAGTCCACAAAACAGAACACAAAGCGTGAAAATTCTGACTTGTTTCAGATGCAAAGGACATAAGTGACAGCAAATGAGGACCGAATGCAAATTTCCTTTGTGGCATCTAGTCTAATTCGGGTTTGAGTAAAGTTAAGACAGTATTAATCAATCTGTCCCATTGTTCTTACACTCTTGTCTTCTAGGTTACACTGAAGATGCTGTTGCTGACTGTTGTTGTCAGCATGTACAAGAGTTTCTTTATTATCGTGGGAATGTTCTTGTTGCTTCTTTGCTATGCTTTTGCTGGAGTTGTTCTGTTCGGAACGGTGAAATATGGTGAAAACATTAATCGGTATGTAAGCAGTACTATCACATTGTGTCCTGTATGCTAAACAGTACTACAAAACATTACTGCACTGACATCTCTGATGTGTCACACTGCGCTGAAAGTTTAAATAATCTGTGTCAGTCCAACTTAAAGGGAATCTGTCAGCAGGTTTTTGCTATGTAATCTGATGACACCATGAGGTAGAGGATAAAACACAAATCTCAGCCATGCCTCTCTTATCAAGCTCCTGTTTTTTTTTGCTTGCAATAATTGTTTTAGCACCAGGAGCTTATCATTGCTAGGACAGGGCAGCTGTGCCTCCTGGTCCAGCAACCCCACCTCCTGTGATAAACACTTCACTGTCACTTCACTGGACATTGTATATACAGAGCCTGGTGTGGGCGGGGCTAGCTTCCTCAGCTCTGCTGCATTGCTAAATCTGAAAACTCTGATTGTGTCAGAACAGCTGCACCCAGTAATCTAAGTGATACATCATTGGAGTCAGCTTCTCTTTGCCTACATCAGGCTGCTCTCAGATGAGGTAGCAAAAACCTGCTGATAAATTCCCTTTAAGCGGAAGAGGGTACAGCCACAATCCATCCATGGTAAAATCAGCAAGTATTACGTATGGATTTGTCATGGATATTACTGTGTATTTGCCTCAGATTTCACCCTATATATTGCAAAGTATAAAATCCGTTGTGAATGATTTAAAAAAAATCTTATCCTATTTGTTAGTAATGTAATACACTGGCGATTTTCCACCTGAAAAATCCGGTCAGGAAATCTGAAGTATTTCACCCCTTATGAATCTACATAATAGTTAATGGTAATTTAAAGAGGACCTGCCACCCGGTCAAAAGTAGCAAGTTTGTGCTCTTATTTTATTCCTTCTGCGCCACCGAGTATTCTGTTTTGTTTATTTATTAAACCCACGATACGGTTACAGAAATATGGGCTTTTTTTTAGTACTAATTTTTATGATCTTTAACAACAAGGAGTGGCTGAATTGATTGCTTGGGCTCATGTCTTCTAGCTGCTCTGCATTATTACCAGACACGCCCTCTTGATAATGAACGTAAAAATTAACACTAAATAAAAAGGACCATATCTCTGGAACCATATCATGGGTTTAAAAAAACAGCAGAAGACTCAGGGGAGCAGAGGGAATAAGATGAGAGCAAAATCTGACCACTTTTTAACTGGTAGAGGTATGTGCACATGGTGTCTTTAAGACACCAGCGCACCCGCTGAGGTTTTCCTAGATGAAGCTACTTCAGGAGAAAGCTGCCAGGCTTCCCTGGCGGTTTGGTTGTTGTTTTTGCAGCGTCTTCGCTAGCGTCTTTTTTCTGTGACTTAAACTATAGCTAGTGAGAGGCTTCCTGGTGAAAGCCGCCTGAAGAATAAACATGCCGCTTCTTTTAACCGCTTCACCAATTCCGAACCCTGAAGCAGCTAAAAGTGTTAGCAAAAGACTGAATATGTGCACGGCAATGTCGTTTTTGCGGTGTTTTTTTAGGCGCGTTCCAGGTGGAATTCTCCTGAAAAGGACTTGTGCACCTTGTATGCACATACCTTATCAGGTCCTCTTTAAAGGGATTTCTCAACAAAAAACTTTTTGTGAAATGTCATAAAAGTATGATCCATAGGGGTCCAGCTCATCAAGAGAAAGGTAGATCCTGCTCAATGTTCTCATCAAATCATGATCCGGCAACCGTCTTTCCTCTGGCACAAGTATTCCCAGCATTGGTAGGGATCACAGTGAAAAAGAATACAACCCCTGGCAAAAATTATGGAATCACCGGGCTCGGAGGATTTTCTTTCAGTTGTTTAATGTTGTTGAAAAAAAGCAAATCACAGACATGGCACAAAACTAGGGCTTTAAGAAATACTTAAAGAAATCAAGATTAAAAATGTGGTACTCAGTAAGGGTAATTTTTTTCAGACCAAGCAGAGGGAAAAAATTATGGAATCACTCAACTCTGAGGAAAAAATTATGGAATCATGAAAAACAAAAAAACACACAAAATAACACTCCAATGCATCACTATATTTTGTTGCACCACCTCTGGCTTTAATAATTGCTTGCAGTCTCTGAGGCATGGACTTAATGATTGACAAACAGTACTTTTCAACAATCTGGCTCCAACTTTCTCTGATTGCTGTTGCCAGATCAGCTTTGCAGTTTGGAGCCTTGTCATGGACCATTTTCTTCAACTTCCTCCAAAGATTTTCAATTGGATTGAGATCCAGACTATTTGCAGGCCATGACATTGACCTTATGTGTCTTCTTTCAAGGAATGTTTTAATAGTTTTTGCTCTATGGCAGGATGCATTATCATCTTGAAAAATGATATCATCATCCCCAAACATCCTTTCAATTGATGGGATAAGAAAACTGTCCAAAATATCAATGTAAACTTGGGCATTTATTGAAGATGTAATGACAGCCATCTCCCCAGTGTCTTTACCTGACATGCAGCCCCATATCATCAATGACTGTGGAAATATGCATGTTCTCTTCATGCAGTCATCTTTATAAATATCATTGGAACGGCACCAACCAAAAGTTCCAGCATCATCACCTTGCCCAATGCAGATTCACGATTCATCACTGAATATGACTTTCATCCAGTCATCCACATTTCCTTAGCCCATTGTAACCTTGTTTTTTGCTGTTTAGGTGTTAATGATGGCTTATGTTTAGCTTTTCTGTATGTAAATCCCATTTCCTTTAGGCGGTATCTTACAGTTCGGTCACTGTACTGGACATTGACTCCAGTATCCTCCCATTTGTTCCTCATTTGTTTTGTTGTGCATTTCCTGTTTTGGAGACATATTTCTTTAAGTTTCCAGTCTTGACGCTTTGATGTCTTCCTTGGTCTACGTATGTTTGCCTTTAACAACCTTCCCATGTTGTTTGTATTTGGTCCAGATTTTAGACACAGCTGACTGTGAACAACCAACATCTTTTGCAACATTGCGTGATGATTTACCTTCTTTTAAGAGTTTGATAATCCTCTTCCTTCAATTGACATCTGTCATGTTGGAGCCATGATTCATGTCAGTTCACTTGGTGCAACAGCTCTCCAAGGTGTGATCACTCCTTTTTAGATGCAGACTAACGAGCAGATCAAATTTGATGCAGGTATTAGTTTTAGAAATGAAAATTTACAGGGTGATTCCATAATTTTTTCCTCAGAATTGAGTGATTCCATAATTTTTTCCCTCTGCTTGGTCTGCAAAAAATTTCCCTTACTGAGTACCACATTTTTAATTTTGATTTCTTTTAGTGTTTCTAAAAGGCCCTAAAGTTGCCATTTGAAATGACTTTAGTTTTGTGCCATGTCTGTGATCTGCTTTTTTTCAACAACATTAAACAACTGAATGAACATCCTCCGAGCCCAGTGATTCCATAATTTTTGCCAGGGGTTGTACCATTTGGACATGTAAGGCTGGGTTCACACCAGTGTTGTCACTTCTGTAATTCTGTATCCAGAACAGAAAAAAATTATTTCATCAGAGCGATGCACATCATTAACTGATACAGTGGTGGCCAAAAGTATTGGCACCCCTGCAATTCTGTCAGATAATACTCAGTTTCTTCCTGAAAATGATTGCAATCACAAATTCTTTGGTATTATTATCTTCATTTAATTTGTCTTCAATGAAAAAACACAAAAAGAATTGTCCTAAAGCCAAATTGGATATAATTCCACACCAAACCTAAAAAAGGGGGTGGACAAAAGTATTGGCACTGTTTGAAAAATCATGTGATGCTTCTCTAATTCGTGTAATTAACAGCACCTGTAACTTACCTGTGGCACCTAACAGGTGTTGGCAATAACTAAATCACACTTGCAGCCAGTTAACATGGATTAAAGTTGACTCAACCTCTGTCCTGTGTCCTTGTGTGTACCACATTGAGCATGGAGAAAAGAAAGAAGACCAAAGAACTGTCTGAGGACTTGAGAAACCAAATTGTGAGGAAGCATGAGCAATCTCAAGGCTACAAGTCCATCTCCAAAGATCTGAATGTTCCTGTGTCTTCCGTGCGCAGTGTCATCAAGAAGTTTAAAGCCCATGGCACTGTGGCTAACCTTCCTAGATGTGGACGGAAAAGAAAAATTGACGAGAGATTTCAATGCAAGATTGTGTGGATGGTGGATAAAGAACCTCAACTAACATCCAAACAAGTTCAAGCTGCCCTGCAGTCCGAGGGTACAACAGTGTCAACCCGTACTATCCGTCGGCGTCTGAATGAAAAGGGACTGTATGGTAGGATACCCAGGAAGACCCCGCTTCTTATCCCAAGACATAAAAAAGCCAGGCTGGAGTTTGCCAAAACTTACCTGATAAAGCCTAAAACGTTTTGGAAGAATGTTCTCTGGTCAGATGAGACAAAAGTAGAGCTTTTTGGGAAAAAGCATCAACACAGAGTGTACAGGAAAAAAAAAGAGGCATTCAAAGAAAAGAACACGGTCCCTACAGTCAAACATGGCTTAGGTTCCATGATGTTTTGGGGTTGCTTTGCTGCCTCTGGCACTGGACTGCTTGACCGTGTGCATGGAATTATGAAGTCTGAAGACTACCAACAAATTTTGCAGCATAATGTAGGGCCCAGTGTGAGAAAGCTGGGTCTCCCTCAGAGGTCATGGGTCTTCCAGCAGGACAATGACCCAAAACACACTTCCAAAAGCACTATAAAATGGTTTGAGAGAAAGCACTGGAGACTTCTAAGGTGGCCAGCAATGAGTCCAGACCTGAATCCCATAGAACACCTGTGGAGAGATCTCAAAATGGCAGTTTGGAGAAGGCACCCTTCAAATATCAGGGACCTGGAGCAGTTTGCCAAAGAAGAATGGTCTACAATTCCAGCAGAGCATTGTAAGAAACTCATTGATGGTTACCGGAAGCGGTTGTTCGCAGTTATTTTGGCTAAAGGTTGTGCAACCAAGTATTAGGCTGAGGGTGCCAATACTTTTGTCTGGCCCATTTTTGGAGTTTTGTGTGAAATGATCCATGATTTGATTTTTGCTTCATTCTCTTTTGTGTTTTTTCCTTGAAAGCAAATTAAATAAAGATAATAATACCAAAGAATTTGTGATTGCAATCATTTTCAGGAAGAAACTGAGTATTATCTGACAGAATTGCAGGGGTGCCAATACTTTTGGCCACCACTGTAGATTGTTTATTATGGAGTAAGATTACTATCATGGTGTTTGTCATGTTACTATAAAAAAACTCAACATACTGTGATATCTTTTGGTAAAAATGAATCTTCAATGGAGCGTCCAACGCATATATGAACCTGACTTCATAAAGAATATTCACCTGAGAACAACTTCAAAAACTGAGTTCTACAGAAGTGAAACTGATACAGCGTTAATTTATTTGGTCTGTTCCAGACATGCAAACTTCTCCACAGCAGGAAAAGCTATAACTGTCCTCTTCAGGATAGTAACTGGGGAGGACTGGAATAAAATCATGCATGACTGTATGGTGAGTAGACCACGACTAAATGAGAATACATTTGGGGGCAATATAAATTGTTTGTATTTTTTTAGTGTTTTACTGAAAGTCAACTAAAATAGAGCATGCTGTACTTCAGTAATGTCGTTTTCTATTTTACTCTTATTTTTTAAACTATTATATTACTATTAATGCTGTCGGGTTTTTTTGTAAGTAGAACACATAACTTAGATTTTTGCTTAGATTTAGTGAAAATCTAAATTTTAGCACAAGTATGTGATTTTTTTTCTACTTTTTTTTACTATTCATAATGATAGACAGCATACCTATTCTGTAAGGTCATTATAAGTATGGGATACCAAATATATAAATATATATATATTATGGAAAATTGACTTTTATTTAATCATGATTATTAAAAACAATCACGTTTGTTTTTTTCTTTTTTTTTTAATAAGAAATATCTTGAATTACTGGATGTTACTTTTTTTCTCTTAGCGCCATTGTTTTTTTCCCGATCCTGACTATTAGGGCTCATTTATGCGAGCACATTATATAGATGTGTGTTGTCTGTGTACACTACAGACCTTACATGGACAGTACATGCACCCATTATATCCAGTGTCACAGGTTCCTTCTCCGGTATCACACAATCAACAGAGAAAGAGTATAGTGAACAATTCCAAGACCTTTACTATAGGCAAAACCAAAAGGTCCATAAACAATCCCCCACACATAGGATAATATAGTCCAGAAATACAAATGCAGTCCGGTAACGAGACAAGTGTCCCGGGAGATGAGAGTCCAACAATCCAGCAGACAAAGGATAAAATAGTCCATATGCTTCTCCGTATATATTCCTCCAGCAGTATTTCCAAAGTCATCCAGGTTTCTCCCATTCTTTCTGACGTGCTGTCCTCACGTCATTGTCCCACACAGCATCTCACTCTCTTGTCTCTCCTGGCTAATATTTTAAAAGTCCCCCTCTTCATTCACAGGTCAGGGGGGGAGGTAGCAGGAGCTCATTGTTTGAGCATTTTATCAATTTGCATTGTTGGTCCTTCCATTGCTTTACAAAATCAATAAGCTAGTTCAATATGTCATTAGCATATTAGCAAACAGCATTATTCACTGACCCTGTGCCAAGTTAACAGTACAGTAAACTGTGGGAGCTGATGTCAGATGATAAATAACAGCTATTCATCAATTAACAAATATCAACTCATCCTACAACAGAAGTCAACATTAGAGGGAAAGCACAGAGGGACACAGAGCAACAAGAGAACACTATGAAAATCAGTAAAATATGAATATAGACAAAATGATACCCCACATACCATATCACACCATCACATCCAGTATGACAGTGCACATGGCTGATTTTCCACATTGACCAACAGTGTGCGTGGGAATAATTGCAGCATGCACTACCTTGCTCTGATTTGTAAATGGTAGGAAATTCCTGCCATGTGGAGGTAGATGTGGAGCTGCATATGGAGTCAGCCACATACGCAATTTCCTGATATGACTGGCACAAGTTTAAGTGGTATGACGGTCTGATCCTGGCCATAGAGCGAGAGTCTGGTTATTAGCCACCATCCCCCTGATAATAGCATAGGCACAGCTGCTATGTCCCTATGATCATCATTGCATACATGTATGGAATTTTGTAGGAATTGGCTCACTCTGGTGCCATACATGTGTGTCACTTTATACTAATGGGTTAAAGATCATAATTGTGACTGAGACTTTTCTTTGGTTTTGTGATTCCAGGTACAACCTCCTTTTTGCACACCTGACAGTAGTAGATTCTGGGAAACTGATTGTGGAAATTATGCTGGAGCTCTCATGTACTTCTGTTCATTTTATGTCATCATTGCCTATATCATGCTAAACCTTTTAGTTGGTAAGTAAAATTGGTTATTAAAACAAAGTTTTCAATACTTATCAAAACAAGCAGAAAACAGTACTAAGGTATATGCCTCTGTGCTGAGATATGCTTCAGATCTTTTTCAGCAGATCATTCATTGCTTTAGAAATCCATATACGCTACGATCTTAGATTACTCTTTTTTGTAAAGGAAAAAGATCTGGCAATAACATTACAGTAGGAATAGCGATCCTTTGTTTTAACCACATGATATACCATTTACCGCTTCAATACATTAATTGTTAATCTTGAATAGACCCCAATGTATTTTTGTTTGATTTCAGCCATAATTGTAGAGAATTTTTCTCTGTTCTACTCCACTGAAGAGGACCAGTTACTAAGCCCTAATGACCTTCGCCATTATCAAATTATATGGAATATGGTTGATGATAAAAGAGAGGTAATATTTGTAAACTATTTTCTATGAATATCACATAACATGGATACACTGTACAGCTTCTCTTCTAGGGCAGGTGCAGACGACCATATTATTGGTCTGAGTGATATCCAACAAAACATGGAATCGCATCTGCACCAATGTTGGTCTATGGGGCCGGTCCGAGGAAAAATCGCTGCATGCCTGAGTTGGACCCGATATTCGGATCACTCTCGGGTATGCACATTAATGAGTCCATGGAAAACATCGGACTGCACTCGGATGACATCTGAGTGTGGTCCAATGTCCTCAGACTTACTGAATGGAGAACCTGAAGAATTTTTTTTCTCCAACTTCTCCTCATCCGAGAGAATCGGACCTCACTATGCTAACACTCTGATCAGAATGTCATTTGCATAAAGGGCCAATTCTCTCAGATGAGAGACTATACGGTCGTCTGGTCCTAGCTTTATTTCCAACAACTTATTGTTCATTGCTGTCTGTGAGGACAGTGACCTAAATGCTGTAGACAAGTTTACTACCGTCTTAGCTCCAGTGTGAGGGTTGATTTAGTGTAATAGACTGATCATCTGTAGGATAATGGAAGAGTTACACCTTTGGCTAAATTACAGGAGCGGTGATGTTTTTCATCGTGGAGTCAAAATAATATCATAAAACCTTACATAGTTGTACTGTGAAATGTTGTTTTCTCATGTAGTTTCTGGAAACACAGTTTTTAAAGGATAATGCACCTGTAAAACCATTCAACAACAAAAAAAAAAATCACACAGCCGCGTCATGTAGCGGTAAACTATGCAAGTTTTGATTCCACTGTAGAAACATGATTTAAACATTCTTATGCTCAGTAGACTGTGAGGCAGTGACCGGGATCGTATACGAGGGACGGTATATATCCCCCAGAATGTGTACAGAGACCTATTAAATCCATTGGAGTGCATTGCAGTCACAAACTCACCTGCGGCTGCAATGCAGGAATGAAGGTGAGCATGGACCTGGTCAGGCTATCTGGCTAAGGCGGATTAAGTAAAACCCGGCAGGGCCTTCATTTCTTGGAGGAGGTCTCAGGAGGCAGTGGGGCGGCCTCCTCCCTCCAACCCGGGTTTTCCAGTGGCTCTTACCACAGGTCCTTTAAAAACCCTGCACGGTGGATTAGTGTTATTCCGTGTTGGGACCTGCTAAGAGGATAGCAGGAAAACTCGGCAGGACTGTGTAGAGCTGAACCCACGCCTGGGAAGGCTCTGCACCCGTCAGGCTCTGAGCGGCCCGGCACGGCCGTTACCCACGACAACCACTGTGTATGGACTTTCTGTTAACCCGGCTGCAAACCGGAGGACTTTCTATTAAACCGTGAGTTGCTGAAATAAATTCTGTTTATGTTGGACTTGTTTGCGTCACTGCCTCAGTTACTGGACAACTGAGGCAGTGACCCAAACAAGTCCAACATAAACAGAATTTATTTCAGCCACTCACGGTTTAACAGAAAGTCCTCCGGTTCGCAGCCGGGTTAACAGAAAGTCCATACACAATGGTTGTCGTGGGTAACGGCCGTGCCGGGCCGCTCAGAGCCTGACGGGTGCAGAGCCTTCCCAGGCGTGGTTTCAGCTATACACAGTCCTGCCGAGTTTTCCTGCTATCCTCCTAGCAGGTCCCAACACTGAATAACACTAATCCACCGTGCAGGGTTTTTAAAGGACCTGTGGTAAGAGCCACTGGAAAACCCGGGTTGGAGGGAGGAGGCCGCCCCACTGCCTTCCTGTAACCTCCTCCAAGAAATGAAGGCCCTGCCAGGTTTTACTTAATCTGCCTTAGCCAGATAGCCTGACCAGGTCCATGCTCACCTTCATTCCTGCATTGCAGCCGCAGGTGAGTTTGTGACTGCAATGCACTCCAATGGATTTAATAGATCTCTGTACACATTCTGGGGGATATATAACGTCCTTCATGTACGATCCCGGTCACTGCCTCACAAGACACAAAATATTTGTAGAGGAAATCCATATGCAATTAGTATCAGAGAACTGTAGGTAATTACTAGCCCTCCACTGTTATATAGTAAAAAGGCATCTTCTGGCTCTATGTAAGAAAAACGAACAATTCACATTAGGCTGTAAACTCATAGAAACTACGGTATTTATCACATAAGAAGTCACCAAGTGTGAGAACTTGTGAGAAATAGAAATAACACTTACAACTTTAGATATTGCTTCTAGTGATGTTGATTTGTATCTTATCACCAGGGGGTTATTCCAACATTTCGAGTGAAGTTCCTTCTGAGGTTGCTTCGTGGCCGATTAGAAGTGGACTTGGACAAAGACAAGCTTTTATTTAAGCACATGTGCTATGAAATGGAGCGTTTACATAGTGGTGGTGATGTCACTTTTCATGATGTGCTCAGGTGCAATATCTTTTGTTATATATATTTATGTGCATGTATTATATGACATTAAAGGGGCTTTCCACTACACTGATATTGATGACCTATCTTGTAGAATAAATCATCGAAATTACATCAGTGAGAGTCCAATACTTTACACTATCACCGATCAGCTGCTATCAGCTCTGGCAGAGACTGGAAGTAAAGAGTGTATAGAGGGGAACACCACTGCTCTGTCACACCATTTACTGGACACTCCCAGGAATGCAAATCGCTTCCTATTAATTTTTATGGAGCTGATCTGCAGAACCCAGAAGTGACCAGTAAAAATTGGTGCAGTGGTGTTCCCCGCCGTACTCTGTGTACATCCGGCCACTGCTGGAGCTACTAGCAGCTGATCAGTGTGGATGCCATGTGTTGGACCCCCGCTGATCTGATATCTATGACCTATTCTAGGGACATCTCATGTATATCAGTGTAGCTGAAAGACAATTTTTTAAATAATGAAATACATTTTACAGTACATTTGCAGTGGAAAATGTATAATTTTACCAAAGCATGTAAAATGTATATTTCTGTAGATTATGAATTAAAGTAGTTAATACTGCAACTAAGCAGAGACCCAATTTATTATATTAGGAGGAAAATAGACAATCCAGCATGTGAACACATATGCCAATTAAGGCAGGAAAAAAAATCACAGGATTTCATAGACATTCCTCTACAATGAATGCAAATAATGCAAAAAAAAAAATTGAGCATAAATATTTATTTTCATGAAAACATAACTGGTTTTAGATAGCTTTTTACCTATATTTGAATATACTGTGGACCAACTCTACAGAATATAATAAACCAATCAGGATTCTGTACAATCATGTGTATAATTAATAAATTAACTTAGGAAGCATACAGTCAATGGAAGTGCTTTCAGGAAATTGCAGCATGCCACAAATGTAATTTTCCTTTATACATTATGTAATAACAGCCAAGATTTTCCCTTTATGAGTCTTATTAACCTGTTGGACTTATCTTTCCCTACTTGCGTGCTTGTGTGTGTGCACATCTGTTTGTGTGCATGTGTTGAAAAGAGTACGTAGAATGTCACACGAAAATGCCCCAAAGTTATCACTTGACTTTTTCCTACAGCATGCTGTCATATAGATCTGTGGACATCAGGAAGAGCCTTCAGCTGGAAGAGCTACTAGCCCGAGAACAGCTAGAGTACACAATAGAAGAAGAAGTGGCTAAACAAACTATACGCATGTGGCTGAAGAAGTGTCTCAAACGTATCCGGGCAGTGAGTGAAACAAAATCCTTAGATTGTTTATATTGTTTACATTTTGTTTTTGCTTGGGAGCCACCATATTAGGGAGTCTCCATAAGTGTCAGCCCTTATACTTCTATATCAAATCTTGTTATAGTGCCCCTGTAATGTTACCAACTACATGGGCCCATAACATTACCGGTTATAGGAAGTTTCGCCCCCAGCAATTTGCCCCCAGCAATTTGCCCCCATGAGTTCGCCCCCAGGTACATTTCACCCCTGCACATTTCGCCCCTATCATTTCACCCCCAGAAAGATTCGCCCCCGCACATTTCGCCCCCGCACGTTTCGCCCCCGGACCGGGGTGAACAGGGGGCGATATGTGCAGGGGTGAAATGTGCAGGGGCAAAACATCCTGGGGGCCAAATGCTGGGGACGAAATGTGCGGGGACGAAATGTACCCGGGGGCGAACTGCTGGGGGCGAAACATCCAATTCCCAACATTACCATACTCATAAAACTACTATTCAAAATGCCCTCATAAAAGTGGAGGGCAACTGTGCCCACATAAAATTGTCCATAATGTTCTACAGGATCATACTAGTTGCATATGGGTATGTGTCCATGATGCATACCAGCCTGTGGCCCCGACCCTGCGGAACAGCCGGCAGCGGCTTCCGCTCATTATGCAAATGAGCAGCGCCATTTTATTTTTTTTTTCGCCTGTGGACTTTCCTCATAGAGGTTAGTCTATGGGGAAAGTCCACATGCAGACCCACAAGAGAAATTGACATGTTCCGGGTCTGAAAGACGCGCCGCATGTCTGTGTCTGCGGGTGCACAGAGACACATAGTGGACATGGGATTTCTAGAAATCCCATGTCCACTATGCTGTAACATCTGGCTGCTGCGGGTTTGACGCTGCATAAACATGCAGCGTCAAACCCGCAGCAGGTCCAGATCGTGTGCACATACCCTAAGAGTAAGCAGTCATAATTCCCTCATAACAGTAGATGGCCACTGTATTCTTTATTATTTGATGACTAAAAAAGTATATTGAGTCCCACAACATTGCCAGATGCATTGTCTTAATAATGCTAACTACATGAGTGTCAATGTAGGTAAAGAATAATTTGGATTTTTATAGCTAACAAATGGATCATTTGTGTCACTTTTCTTTTAGAAACAACAGCAGTCCTGCAGCATTATCCACAGTCTACGAGAGAGCCAGCAGCAAGAACGGGAGCGGTTTGGGAACCCTCCTAGTATTGAGACCACGCAGCCAAGTGATGACATGAGCCTTAATAACCAGGATAATGCACAGCCAGAGGTACTACACTAAAAAGACATTTGATAAGTTATGTTAGGGGATTGTAGAAATATCACCTTGGAAATCAATTAGAATAAAGTAGAAGGTAGCTAGTCTACTTCCCAGTTTGCAAGGATCTCTACAAGTTCCTTAGATAAACAATCTTATAAAAATATTGCAAATATTCTATATAAGATTTGGCTATGTTTATTTAAAAAAGCACGGTTTAGCTGTGCTTGTTATATGCTGTCTAACCTTTTTTTTTCAACATCTACTTCCTTTAGTCTTAAGATGACCATAGATAACACTACCCCTGTGCAGGCAGAGATAAAGCTGGATATATTACAGTGCAAACCGCTTCGCTGTTGCGAGGAAATACAGCTTTTATTGATATTCTTCGCTTCTTCTCACCAGCGCTGCTGACCGCTTCTTGACTGGCAGGGGAGAGTACAGGTGACATTATGAGGTCGAGCTTTTGTCTTCGCTTTCAATCAAGAAGCCATCGGTGGGTAGAAGTGAAGAGGAACCATAGACCGCACATGCACTTATAAGTTATAAGCCCATCAGTGCACTTTTGAGCCTAGTTTGCAAATCAATAAAAGCTAAAAAAGGTGGCATTGCAGGATTATGTCTTTCATAATGTTTTATACTGCAGCATCGTGCACTATATATGGTGGCACAGGGGTAGTGTTACTGACAACTTCCCTTTAATGATCGCCGAAGCTACCTTTTTTTTAACAGGACTAGATAGATGCTTATATAATGTATTTGGGTGTCCAAAGATTGATTTATCTAAATTTTTAAAATTGACCTGTTGTTACAATTTGTTCTGTGTAAATCATTAGCACATTTTAATGTGTGAAACTTAGTAAGAGGTCTTATTAAAAGGGTTATTTTGAACTTGTATCTTCAGCAGCACACTGCTCCACAGCCTCTTTCAATTCCTTTCTGCTGGGGGATGGGCACTCCCCCTTGATTGACAGTTCTGATCTTGTAGCTTCATCCTTCTCCTAAGTTTTGTCCTGCTACTGTGATACATTAACATTTGTCAGTGCTTGTCCTGACATTCAGATATTTCTCGACCTACAATAACTGTATGTGTGGCTACACTATATTTAATACACATTAACAGTTGCCTTAGTTGTGACTGTAATTTTATTTATTTTTTATTATATGTATATTTTAAAATAATTTCAAGCAAATTTCACATAAATCTGAAATATGAACATTTCTTGTACTTAGAGTCTTGGAAGGTACTGGTTCTCTTTGTGGTGATTACGCTGATGTTGGGAGTCTAACAGGCAATGCTGCATTTTAAAAAATATGCAAATAAGCTCTCATCCAAAATAAAGAAAATTCTCTGCCTATAGGTGTCACACAAGGTGTGGGAAAGACTTAGTGCAACACAAAGGGAGAGGGAAAGGGAGCCCAAAATCTAGGGAAAGGGGGGAAGTGGAGACCTCCTAGGTTGATCTAGCATCACCCTGTCTCCCCTAACGTCCCTGTATTGGCTCTTCACCAATCGCAACACGTGTACCTTTCCCTGTCTTTTCCTGGCGTATGGCTAATGCTAGGGAAGGGAGGAGATGAGCACTAGTCGATCTCCCCTAAACACTATAGACAACAGGGGTGGACAAACAGCAGAAAATTGCTTAGCTTTAGACGAACTCCAGACAAATGCGCACAAGTCCTCATGCTCCAGAGAGGACGGAGTACTGCTCTTGCTAAAGCTTTCACAAGTATTAATGAATATCACCGGCACCTCCCTCTGGAAACACAGCAGGTATTTATACACCCAGACAGGGTGTTAATTAGCCAGAGGGAGGTAGCCGCTGGGTCCTAGAGACAGCCTCTAAGAAGATTTCATAGTAACGTAGGTTGAATAAAGACCTAGGTCCATCCAGTTCAACTTTTCTCCCCCAATTGTACTCCCTACACTAACATACTAACTTACTAGGACTTGGCCTCACAAATGTATTATTACCATTTTTATTATTGCTTGACTACTACAATTAAAAATGAACCCGTTTATAATTTTTTAATTAGTTTTATATTTTTGTATTACTCTTGTGATTCTAGTAATGGTATTACTAAAATTCCTATACCTAAATCTCTTGATCCAGAAGAAGGCAAAAACCCCAGGACACAATCAGCCAATTTGCATCACGGGGAAAAATTCCTTTTTGACCCCGAGAAAAGACGATCAGTCCTAGAACCCTGCATCAAACATAATTATGATACTAGTTATGTAATTACTATTACCGTATTAAATGTTCTACTATAGGTGTAATATGTGTCTAATTTAACTGTAGCCCACAATGTTATGTGTATCGAGGAAATCATCCAGCCCTTTTTTGAAAGCTTTTAAAGTGTTGGCCATTACTACCTCTTGGGGTAGGGCATTCCACAGTCTGACTGCTCTGACTGTAAAGAACCCTTTCCTGTTTAGGTGACAGAATCACCTTTTTTCCACCTGTAATGAGTGCCCCTGGTCCTTAGTATGGTCTTTGGAAGGAATAAGTCCTGTGCCAGTCCTTTGTACTGACCACACATATATTTATACATGTAAATGAGATCTCATCTGAGGTGTCGTTTTTGTCTGTAATGCAAAACATAAAGATCTCCTGCAACCAACTGCAGGATGACTGTCTGTCACCTCTGACACACTCGTGACAATAGGTAGCTACCCTGTACAGCAATGTCTATAAGAATGTGTCAAGTCTCTTTCAAGTGGTATTCCGGGAATAGAAAAAAATGAATAACTGAAGGAAATGTCATGAATAAATTCCTAAGTGCATTTAATTAGCAAATCACAATCGTTTTGTCTAGAGAGGTTAAAATGGCCGTCACTTTGTTACACTGGCAGAAATGACAGATGCCTGGGAGCATGTGCAATAGGAAGCTCCTTCGCTGTGACCTGGGGATACTTATATTGGAGGAGGGCAGAGCTTCCTACTGCACATGCTCACAGGCAGCAGTCCTAACATTCTAGGATAGGTTTCTCTCTTAATTCTATAGTTATTACCTCCCTAAACAAAATGAATGTGATTTTTTAATTAAATGTATTTAGGAATTTATTTACAGTATATTGACATGTCCTTTAGTGATTTAGTTTTTTCTAGTCCCAGTGAATCCCTTTAAGGAATCAGATATTGAGTCATAAGGTAGCTACTTGCAAGGTTACACTGGAGAGACCATTTTCTTCATTTTAAATTAAAGATATTTTGCATTGTAGTTAGAATTTATTGATATCAATGCAGAAACTTAATAGTACAATATTTCATATAATTTTTTTATAGACAAGCAGCCAACCCAAGCTTCTCAGTCCCACCTTTTCTGATCTCATGAGAGATCATCAAGATTCTATTGAAGGCGTAATGCGCTCCAGAAGAGTTGGCCAATGGCATCTACCAGCAGGTATGTAGAAAGAAATTATATACTAATATAAATTTGACTTACAAGTTAATTAATGATTTTTTTATAATAAGCAATCTGAACTATAATTTTACATATTTTTTAACATTTGTCTAATAACTTGAGTTCACTCATGAGATGTCCTCAAATTGATCTTTCCATATATAACAATTTTACAACTACATGAACTGTAGTTTATATTTCATAAATCACTTCATGTTATGTGTTCCACAGCACCAAAACCTATAAGTCACTCTGTATCTTCTGTCAACCTACGCATCGGAGGTCGTTCCAATATGATATCTGCAATGGGCAAAATAAATGCCATGTCTGATGCTATCTCTTGTGGCTCAGAA
This sequence comes from Phyllobates terribilis, assembly GCF_046119375.1. Classification (NCBI taxonomy): domain Eukaryota; kingdom Metazoa; phylum Chordata; class Amphibia; order Anura; family Dendrobatidae; genus Phyllobates; species Phyllobates terribilis. Next base: position 297,528,414 of record NW_027362762.1, read on the forward strand.
GTCAAGAAATGGTGGACAAGGCAACTTACTGTGGAGAGTGATGAAAGTGGTGATGACCTGCTTGATATGTAAGGACAATATATAGCAGAACCCAGACTACTGTGAGACATCACGAAAAACTTTTTACATGGCGAACTAATGCTCAGTTGTAAATTTTAAACATTCCTGTTCTGGGTTTTTCATAGATTGGTTCTGATGGCGAAAGGACATCTAATTATATAATTGAGGTGCATCTGAGTTAGCTCTACTGGGGAAGGCAAAAGAAAAATACAATGATGCAGCTTCCTGATTTCTCTCATTATCTTTATTTGATGATTAATGAATGCCACCACTTCCATTGGTAATGTTTCCCTAGGCATTCCACCACCAGAGTGGAGAGTCTTTCTAATTCATTGTCATTATGGCCAATATTATATATTTAAGACACCCCATGCACAAGTTATGAATTACACACTAGGTGGGACCTCTAACAATTTTTCTCTTTTCTAGAATGAAGAACCCACAAAGCACTTCAAAAAATGGAGATATTTTACCTTTTAGGGTGGAAATATTGCATGATCCTATCACTCAGACTCAATTGATGCTCTGTTTAAAGAGTATTGAATCCCTTCACACCTTTTACATATCTAGGTATTTGTGTCCTTTTCATTTTAAGCAGGTGGGGATCCAGGTCCCGAGACCCCCACTGATTGGTCAAAAAACCTCAAGATATGCACAGCTCAGGAGACAGGAGCGCATAGCTCTTGCCTGAGGGTGCACATAGAGTGAAGTATGAATATACTAGAAGGCATATACTGTGTGCACCCAGGCAAGAAGCATGGCCTCCTGTATCCTAAGCTGCACAAATCTCAGGGGGGGTTTTGAGCTATTGCTGATCTGCTTGTAACTAAAAGGACATATATATATATACAGTGCCTACAAGTAGTATTCAACCCCCTGCAGATTTAGCTGGTTGACACATGCGGAATTAACTTGGCATTGTGACATTTGTACTGTAGATCAGCCTGGAAGTGGGAAATGCACTGCAGCAAATTTTGTTTTTGTTTTTTTTTTTTGTTTTTTTTTAAAACATAAAAAGTTAATTCAGAGTGTCATTTATTATTCAACCCCTCAAACCACAAGAATTCTGTTTGGTCCCCCTAAAGTATTAAGAAGTAGTTCAGGCACCAAGAATAATGAGCTTCACATGTGTGGATTAAAGATCTCTTTTGCCGGCCTTTTCTGACTATTTAAGACCCTCCCCAAACTTGTGAACAGCACTCAGACATGGTCAACATGGGAAAGACAAAGGAGCATTCCAAGGCCATCAGAGACAAGATCGTGGAGGGTCACAAGGCTGGCAAGGGGTACAAAACCCTTTCCAAGGAGTTGGGCCTACCTGTCTCCACTGTTGGGAGCATCATCCGTAAGTGGAAGGCTTATGGAACTACTGTTAGCCTTCCACGGCCAGGACAGCCTTTGAAAGTGTCCTCCCGTGCCGAGGCCAGGCTTGTCCGAAGAGTCAAGGCTAACCCAAGGACAACAAGGAAGGAGCTCCGGGAAGATCTCATGGCAGTGGGGACATTGGTTTCAGTCAATACCATAAGTAACGTACTCCACCGCAATGGTCTCCGTTCCAGACGAGCCCGTAAGGTACCTTTACTTTCAAAGCGTCATGTCAAGGCTCGTCTACAGTTTGCTCATGATCACTTGGAGGACTCTGAGACAGACTGGTTCAAGGTTCTATGGTCTGATGAGACCAAGATCGAGATCTTTGGTGCCAACCACACACGTGATGTTTGGAGACTGGATGGCACTGCATACGACCCCAAGAATACCATCCCTACAGTCAAGCATGGTGGTGGCAGCATCATGCTGTGGGGCTGTTTCTCTGCCAAGGGGCCTGGCCATCTGGTCCGCATCCATGGGAAGATGGATAGCACGGCCTACCTGGAGATTTTGGCCAAGAACCTCCGCTCCTCCATCAAGGATCTTTAGATGGGTCATAATTTCATCTTCCAACAAGACAACGACCGAAAGCACACAGCCAAGAAAACCAAGGCCTGGTTCAAGAGGGAAAAAGTCAAGGTGTTGGAGTGGCCTAGTCAGTCTCCTGACCTTAACCCAATTGAAAACTTGTGGAAGGAGCTCAAGAATAAAGTCCACATGAGACACCCAAAGAACCTAGATAACTTGGAGAAGATCTGCATGGAGGAGTGGGCCATGATAACTCCACAGACCTGTGCCGGCCTGATCAGGTCTTATAAAAGACGATTATTAGCTGTAATTGCAAACAAGGGTTATTCCACAAAATATTAAACATAGAGGTTGTATAATAATTGACCCACACTTTTATGTTTAAAATGTAATAAAATTCAACTGAGCAACATAACTTTTTGGTTTGTAAGATTTATGCTTCTGTTCATAAAACCTACTCTCGTTTGCAGTTTGAAGGCTCTAACTTATTTGCATCTTATCAAACCAGCTAAATCTGCAGGGGGTTGAATACTACTTGTAGGCACTGTATATATATATATATATATATGTATAAGCATTAAAAGTTTACTTTTTAACATATCAGTATGTAAATGTGAACTTGCACAAGGTGTCCATACTTGCATGCAAGTTTCACATACAGTAGTCAAACATGGTAATAATATTTGTTCGTGAACAGCTTCCCAAAACGTATTTACAGGATCTGATTTTATAGGCTTTCTCCATTGTTTATGTGGAACACATCTGCTCACATCTTAATTTTTGAATCCCAATGTACTTCTGAAATAATACAAGTATAATACAAGTAAACCAACAATCAAAAAAATACTATGGTATTGTGTGATTTATTCACTTTAAAAATGACTATAAATAAAAATGAATGATATGATTATTATCATTAATAATATCTAGATAAGATAAATATGGTGCTTATTTTTTTTATAAGTACCTTGACATTGTAAACATGGTCAGTTACCAAAAGCTGCACATTACCCAATTTGACGTATGTGAAACAATAATGAAAAAGGAGAAAAATTACCAAAGTTTTGCTTTTATATACACTTAGGCTGTAATTTCATTGCTGAGTATAAAGGAGAGATATTCTGTGCATTGATGACAAGCCATGTCAGGGGAGTCTGCTGGAATCAGACTATATACTATATGCTAATTAATACCTGGGATCAGTGTCGGACTGGGGTGTCTGGGGCCCACAGGAGGAATTGATCCTCGGGGCCCACCCTACAGCTGTATGCAAATACCTGATAGCCGATATCCTAGTTATCATCTACTGTGCACATGCTATAACTGGGATGTACAATTATGGTAGTTTGCAGAAAAGGGGTTCTTTGGTTAAAACAAGTTATCACCGATCCAAGGGCTCCACAGGATAGGTGATAACTTACTGATCGTTTGGGTCCAAACATTGGAAAACACACCGATCGGAAGAATGGGGAAGTTTTATCCCTGATAGGTCATTTATCCCCATTTTAAAATGCAGCAGCAGGTGGGACATCTGACCGCAGCCTCATTCATTCTCTTTGGGGCTTCCAGAAAAAAAACAAGAGCAGCCACTGAGAGAATAAATGGATCAGTGGCCAAGTCGCACATGAGTTCCAGTCTAATGGGGATAAAAGCTCCACATTCTACCAATCAGTGCGGGTCCCTGATTGCCCTCATCAGCCGCACTGCAAGGGCCCTCCTGACCCTCCGGGCCCTTGCAGTGCGAAGCACCGGCGGCCATGATAACCAGGGGCCCCCGTGCGTCCTGCTCGGGGGGCCCGCTGAGGACCCAGGCCCACCGGAGAATTCTCCAGTGTCCCGGTGCCCCAGTCTGACCCTGCCTGGGATGTCCTGTTGTCATGATAGACCAGCAGTAGGATGTAAGCAGGAATGTGGGTGCTGATCTGCCAGCCTGGGTGTGAGGACAGGTTTCCTAAAATGGACCTTGATGGTTTAAGGAATGCAGGTTTCAGATAAAGTTGCAGCTATAATAGAGACATTGAACTTATATTGCTATTATACATGGCACTGTGAAACATATTCTACTTCGTTGTATTTCTATGTGTGAAATAATCTAATCAAGAAAAAGCAGATAAATATATTTGCAGGTTTAATACTTTATTTTCGGCGAAATGCTATAGTGATTTTACTGCAAAGTCTCATGAATGTTTTATACATAGATGAGTGATCCATTACTTTATAGGGGCAAATACTTATTAAGAATATAAAAGTAAGACTTATACAAGGTTTGAAACATCTTCTCTAAATCCTATTAAGCAACTGTATGCCAAAATTACTAAGTGATAACACAACCATACATGGCAAAAAAAATTAGCTCCGAAGAATTAGAACATTTGTTAAAGTGCTTCTCTGGTTGTTAAAAAAAACAAAAACCCTGTGAGGAAATTTTAAAATAATAGGGGGAGAGAGAGTCTTCATATTCAGGATCCCCTTTGCTAGTAGCCACTCCAGCTACAAAGAGCGTATGTTGTTCTATAGCTCCGAACATTGCAAAGGCCATTAATTTAATTGGTAATGCTTTCTCCTGTAGTGGTGGTGCACAGGATGAAAATCATTGCAAGTTCTCTACAAAATTCTGTTCATTCCTTCCCTGTAGAAACCCTTGTGTTTTTGCTTATTTTTGAAAATAAAAAAATACTTCTAATAAAAAATAAAAATAAATACATAAAATATTTATAATTTTAAATCTAATTCAGATAAAAAGCATTATTTTTTTTTTATTCTCCTTTCTTGCACTTTTCTATTACCCTTTGTGCAATTAATGACTGGATGTAGAGAAAATGGGGAACCAAGGATAAATGTCAGTCTTAATGAGTAACTAAACTTTTTTAAAAAAAGTTCTGCACTTAAAATAATACTATCAGCGCAGCTCAGGATGTAGGAACACAGCTTCTGCCTTGGTGCATGCACAGAACGAAGTAAGTATTCAACAGAAAGACATAGGCAATAGAAAATCATAGGCTTTCTATTGAATCTGTACTTGTTTTAAGTAAAAGGAGTCATAACCAGCGTGATATATAATGGCCGCTCTCTGATCTCTCTGCAGAGCTGTGTGTGATTATAACTGAAACATCTACAGGTGTCCTCTGAGTGCTTCATCTTCCATGTCATGGGCAGCCAGAGTTGTAATACAGCAGAGCTGCGAGAGCTGCTGCTGCTAACATGATTGTTATGAGACAAAGTTCAGTTCTACTGTTCTGTGTTAGTTACATGTCTCACACTGGTAACTCCCCCTTTCATTTAAAATAAGCTCTAGAGGCAGATTCTCTGTGAGATCAATGTCCGGCCCATAATCTTTAACAGCTCATTTACATACAAGAAAAAAGTGGTTTTCTCTGGAATAAGACATCAGATAGAAGATATCAATGTATCACTTTATTCAGCTTCCTATACCCTAAGTGCCCATATAGACGACTTAGAAGGGTTGATCTTACTAACAGATTCTGTTTAAGTATCAGAGCTGAATAATTTAGTTACATTCATCAGAATATTTCTAGTAATTATGATATATGCAGAATACTTGTATTTGCTGCTTAAAAAAAATAATATTTTTTAAAAGATTTAATTATTACTGTAATTGTAGTACTATTGTTAGTTTAGGCTTTCCAACAATGATCAAATGCTAATATTTATTTCCAAAATTATTACAATATAAATTTAAGACATCAGAAAGTTATACTTAAAATTATGGCCATTCATTTTGCACACATTCCGCAATGGCCTGCAGAGGTTGGAGTATATATTAACATGATCCATGCTGACCAAATACTTACCATTAAAAATCCCTACAGTAAAGTCCTTTTATATAAAGTATTTCTTATCAGTCTTTATTTTTCACAATGTTGCTAGCAATGAAAAGATGTTTGAGCTTTAAAACTGTGTAAATATATAATGATTTTAAAATGTTTTGAGACATTTAATTTAAAAAACTAAACCTGTAAGGAACTTGAATAACTGTGAAAAGTACATAAAAGGCATTTGCTTCTGTATTTACTTTGTCAGGTTTATTTTATGTCTTTGGGGGTTTTGTGCTGTTTTATTTCACTGCATTTTTATCATTTTCAATGTTTTTTGACTGTTGTTTGTGCATCAGACAGTATTGTAAAACAAATGTTCTAATTATGCCTTCACTGTGTTATTTGCCTTTGGGTCCAGCAGTACTTTGCTTGTCTCATATTGGCTGTGTTGTATTGATCAGGTTTGTATCGACAACTAACACAAAGTTTATTTATCCTCGTGTTCTGTACACACTGGGGGTCATGTACAACGATCAGGTATGGTGCCACAAAACGTGTCTAGATGGGATGCTTTGGTTTTTATAAGTTGTATTCAAGCCCTTTATTACAAGTCTGAGAGTTGGCTTTTAGCTGGTAAGTCACTATTAAAACAATAAATCCAAAATTATCCAACAGGAAAAAATACAATAAACTTAGCTCTGTTAGTATGGAATTTATAGATGTGCTACATTATTACTGCAGCATGGTAGTCATTTAGTTGGTGGCTGCTACATCTGCATCTACAAAGTTTATGTTTGAGACAGTACTGTTAAAGGGAACCTGACAGCAGGGTTTACCCCTATTAACTAATTACAGCTCTGCATTTGTCATTAAATACTGTTTTCAAGCAACGCCAGTGTTAAGGGAAAGTTGTTAGCATAAACTTAAAATCAGCATTTTAATCTTTTGTTCCTGCATATAGTAATTAGCATGACTTGTCATAGTGGCGTGTACTTCATGCTGAGCACCCCAGCCAGCCGATATCACGCACATAGAGGCGCAGCTATAGTCATTGTCATGCCCCTTTTGTTTCCTCCCAGCATACTATTTCACACAAATCCCTGGCGGCCGCTGTGACTTCAGGTATGCATAGAGAGATATCTACCTGTGTGCCATTACCCTGGCGTCACACTGCACACCCGAAGTCTGACTGGCCGAGCTCTTCCCTCTTTGATGCGTTATAGTGCTGAGCCAGGAGGTAGTGGCATGTACAGTGAATCTCTGCTATGTGCCATTACATGTCAGCGATACACGGCGGCGCAGTACATCTGATGTGAGATCGCAGAGGTAAGAGCTGGGTTCAGGTCTGTGCTGTGGCACGTAGGGAATAAAATTATGTGGGCATAAAATTTTGGTCGGCGTGTCTAAACAGGCCAGTCTACGAATGCTGATCACTTTGTATGTAGCCGATCTGTGGTTGTTTAATAGCCGGGATTGGGTACTGTAAATAGGCCCTTACATTGCCATCCAAAATTCTTGTCCTAGAAGTTTTATCTACAATGCTTATCATTTATAACAATTGTAAATGCTATAAATCTATCGCTTCTCACTGAGCAGCGAACCCACCCTCACACTAAAAGCAATGGCATAGCCAGCCAGTGCACCGATGCCAGTCACTAAAGCACACGTTTTGGATGTTGAGTAAGACCCCTCAGTGTTTTAACTTTTTGCACACATGAAGTGGAATTTTTCTGTTATATTAAAGGAACTGATCCTAATCTATCAGATTTTGTATCTCAGGCTGTGTTTTGTCAGGATTCAAAAGCATATATCCACCATGACGGAAATCTGTCATTTCTTGTGGGTGGAAGTGAATGTAGTTCTTTATACATGTAAGTAAATATGAATTAATATTGTATTTCTTATGAAGCCTCGCTTGGGTTACCAATAAATTATTCAAATACAAACAATGCCTTTCTTCTTGTTGTTTGGTTGCTTTTAAAATGCCAATACTCAAAGGTTTACGTATGTCACTTGGCATTTTATTTCTTTTAAATAATAAATGATTTACATCTAAGGATAAGGCAATGTCTAAAGAGTCTGCCAGGTTCTTGGCACACACCAAACATGTTTTTTCAAAACTGTGTTTTGTTACCTGCCGAAGTATTTTCAGCAAGAACTGCCGGATTCACATAACTCGTGAAAAAGGAGAATTTAAATCAAAAGGGACATTTTTACTTATCTCCACTTTAAGTTGTGCTGCAGAGACTATTTTCACAAAATCTGTTACTTTTATGACTAGAAGCATATATTTTACATTTCCATATGGCCAAGTTCACATTAAGGTTGTGTTCACTCTGAGGTTTTTTTGATGAGATTTTGGAGAAGAAACTCTCCAAAAACCATGAGTAGTTCAAAAACTCAGAGTTTTGATTGAAGAGTTGGAAAGTTTAGTTTCTGCTACAAAAACTCAGCAAAAAACTGAGAACATGCTCTTAGTAGTCATTTTAAAAAGAATATCTGTCAAAAAAGTTGTAAAAAGCAGTCATCTTTCAGCCATGCAGTCACAAACGTACGCCTATAGCCGAATAGTCATGGAGCAAAACTGCTTTTGAATTTCAGATCAGCTTGTAAACATTGTGAGATAGAACTGAATACAGAACAATGCCATCATCTGACCACAAGTTATACTTTAAATGTAACTGAATGTCCGGTTAAAATCTATCAGATGAAAGGCTGTTCTTGTTTGAAGGGTCTTTTGTTCAATGAAAGCTCTTGTGTCCTGAAAAATTCAAATACAACAGACTGTATTTTAGTCAATGACAATCTGTGATCAGTCAGCAAAAACTAATAAGGGTATTATTGGATAAACTGGCAGGATAGCAGAATAATGAAAAATATTGTTAGAATTGGATGTCTGCAGGTAATCTGCAGAGTATTGCATTCCAGTAGATAGGCTGATGTTTTCTGTGTTACTTACATGTGTCATGCCAGGAGTGGTATGTTGGGATAGTCAGTGTCAGTATTTATAAAGAGTAAAATAAACCAGATAAAGACCAAGCGCCAAAAAGTTACGGCCCTTGGTCATGGGCTTTAACCCCACACCATGGTATATTTATGGCACGGGATTAAAGCTCCTGCAATCTAGAAGTTTTTCTAGTGCTCGGCTGTCACTCTCAGCTGGGGACCCGGAGGGAGAAGACAGGAGTTTTTCATGCTTTCTCTTTTGCCGGCTACTTAGCGCTCAGTGAGCGCTAGGCAGCAGCTGGAAGCATCAGCATTACCAATGCTTCAGTAGGATCTGGCAATCACATGAACTCTGCATTGCAGAGATGCTTGATCCTAGCAGACCCAGATCAGCCCTGCCAGTGATGCCTGGCACAGCAGGGAACTGTTTTCCCTTGTAACTAGGACTCCTATGTATGCCCCAGTTAAAGTGGGAAAAAGTGAACAAAAAAGAAAAAAATGTTCCCCAAAGATCTTTCATGATCTATTGTTTGACAAATTATGTAAAAAAAAGTATAAATCTGTATAAAACATGTACTAAATAAAAAAAAGTAAGACAATCTTTACTAAATCATTCAGTGTGCATAGGCTGTCATTGTTCTCGGCAGCAGAGGTCCTGTTTATACAGCATGATCTGCTGCCAAGAATAATGATCTTTTGTGCATCAAAAGATCATTTAACCCAATGAATGAGCATTTTGCTCATTCAACAGGTGATGGGCAGACTGTTTAGATGGAAAGATTATTGGTAAACAAGCATTCCTAGTAATGCTCGGTCACGATAATCTTTCAGTGTAAATGCACCTTAAAGAATAGCTGTCATTTTCATTTTAATTTAATAAATTAATAGTGCACTTGAAAGTAATCAACTTTGTAAAATACCTTATTAGAGACATTTTCATTTTTCTTCTCAAGGATTTTATCTTTCACTCTCAATTCATGGTTAAAATCTGTAAAATCCGTGTTCAGTGAAGGCAGATTACTGAGAAAGATGACAACTGGAGCTTTTAAAATTTTATGGAGAAGGAGGAGGATTGAGACTCAGACTCAGACATTCTGCTACAAGTTCTTCAGAAACATCAGTTACAGTTCTCCATAAAACTTTATGAGAACTAACTGTCATTTCCTATCTCAGTAATGGGAAAGTCTGTATTCACTGAAAGCAGATTTTACCCATGAATTGAGAATTTTGAGAATAAATGATCAGCTCACTATGAGAAAGAAGCAGATTTTTCTAATAAAATATATTACAAAGTTTCTTATTTTCACATGTACTATTGATGAAACAGAAATAAAACAATGGTTACTCTTGCTTTTGCACTAGTTTGTGTGTTTGTGCTGCCATTTTTTCTGGGGTAAATAACAACAAACACCCCATTGTCTTACCACATCTTGCTATTACATTCTTATTATTACTGTCATATTTAAAGGATTGTTTGGTTTGGAATACCTCTTTTTACATTGCAGGTACCCTGATGACAAACTGCATCGCCATTACCGGGACTCGCCATGATTCTATTGGTGAAATAATTGCACAATAAATGTTACACACATGCCGCTAGGTTCAGATAGGGCGAGACGGGTTTCATGAATTCTTTGGAATCCCCGGGGAACCGTTATTCAGGGCGACCATAGGCTGCAACTTCTCTCAGGCACACAATAGATTCAATTGCTGACCAGATACATCTGACAAGAGTTTTTTTCAACAGTTTAACAGTGGAATTTAATCTGAAGCACGGCCAGTGCAATTCAGGGATATTACAGCAACAATCTTCATTACAGTACAGTCTGAGTTTCTTGAGCAACTGGCTCGAGTAACAATACAGTAGTTTCTTCACAAGGCACAGTATTACAGTCTCTTCAGTAGCATAATTCAGCATAGATTAGATCTCTTAGCAGCACACTTCTATGCATACACAACCACAGGCTTTTCCTTCACAAGGACACAATAGTACACAGCATTCTTTATCCTGCATGGAGATGGAGGGAGGGTTTGATGAGGGAGATGATCCCTGTGACACAATTCCTTCCAGTCCTTATCTTCCTGCCCGATAATACTTTGCTCTGTTAGTTCAGGGAGTTTATCTGACCTGTGTTTAGTTTCTCTCCTGATCTGCCTTCTGTCAGATCCAGATAACACACCTCCTTTCTCTTTGACTTCAGTCAGACTACAATAACAAGTTCCCCACAATCCCCCTGGGGCTCTGCTAAAACTCTCCCTGTCTCCTGTGACTGTATTAACCCCTCTAGTTGCTGGATGCTTCTGAAGCAAAACACTTCCTGTCTCCTGTGCTTGTGTTATTTGTAACAGTTGCTGGATGCTTTGGAAGCAACAGCACTACTTCTGCATGTCACATAAATCTTCATTTTCCATGCAGGGTGAATACTGAAATATTTAATAACAACCCCCATCAGCTCAGGCTGACCTAATGGGATTACAAAGAGATTTTCTACATTAATCATCTCCTACAAGAGGAATTTTTTTATTTATTTTCTTTGTATGCCTTTAGAGGTATCATATGATAATTATATTCTTCTTTATGTGTGTTAAAAATTATAGCTGCTCATGATTATTCATAAGACTTTCAGTCTTATTAGGATACAGGATTTAGCTGTTGATTGATGATCAGATCGATCAGAGCCCCTAATGCAGTTCCCGCCTTTCAACTACTACATATAAAGTTGAAAGTTGTAGAATAAATGGAATGAGATACCAACAAAGGCTCTGTAAAACATGATTTTCTGAATATCCACAATTTATACACTGCTCAAAAAAATAAAGGGAACACTTACACAACTGAATATAACTCCAAGTACATCAAACTTCTGTGAAATCAAACTGTCCACTTAGGAAGCAACACTGATTGACAATCAATTTCACATGCTGTTGTGCAAATGGAATAGACAATAGATGGAAATTATTGGCAATTATCAAGACCCACTCAATAAAGGAGTGGTTCTGTAGGGGGGGACCACAGACCACATCTCAGTACCAATGCTTTCTGGCTGATGTTTTGGTCACTTTTGAATGTTGGTTGTGCTTTCACACTCGTGGTAGCATGAGACGGACTCTACAACCCACAGAAGTTGCTCAGGTAGTACAGCTCATCCAGGATGGCACATCAATGCGATCTGTGGCAATAAGGTTTGCTGTGTCTGTCAGCGTAGTGTCCAGAGGCTGGAGGCGCTACCAGGAGACAGGCCAGTACACCAGTAGACGTGGAGGGGGCCGTAGGAGGGCAACAACCAAGCAGCAGGACCGCTACCTCCGCCTTTGTGCAAGGAGGAACAGGAGGAGCACTGCCAGAGCCCTGCAAAATGACCTCCAGCAGGCCACAAATGTGCATGTGTCTGCACAAACAGAAACCGAATCCATGAGGGTGGTATGAGGGCCCGACGTCCACAGATGGGGGTTGTGCTCACAGCCCAGCACCGTGCAGGACGCTTGGCATTTGCCACAGAACACCAGAATTGGCAAAGTCGCCACTGGCGCCCTGTGCTCTTCACAGATGAAAGCAGGTTCACACTGAGCACATGTGACAGAAGTGACAGAGTCTGGAGATGCCGCGGAGAGCGATCTGTTGCCTGCACCATCCTTCAGCATGACCGGTTTGGCAGTGGGTCAGTAATGGTGTGGGTGGCATTTCTTTGGAGGGCCACACAGCCCTCCATGTGCTTGCCAGAGGTAGCCTGGCTGCCAATAGGTACCGAGATGAGATCCTCAGACCCCTTGTGAGACCATATGCTGGTGCGGTTGGCCCTGGGTTCCTCCTAATGCAGGACAATGCCAGACCTCATGTTGCTGGAGTGTGTCAGCAGTTCCTGCAAGATGAAGGCATTGAAGCTATGGACTGGCCCTCCCGTTCCCCAGACCTGAATCCGATTGTGCACATCTGGGATATCATGTCTCGCTCCATCCACGTTGCACCACGGACTGTCCAGGAGTTGGCGGATGCTTTAGTCCAGGTCTGGGAGGAGATCCCACAGTAGACCATCCACAACCTCATCAGGAGCATGCCCAGGCATTGTAGGGAGGTCATACAGGCACATGGCGGCCACACACAATACTGAGCCACATTTTGACTTGTTTTAATGACATTACATCAAAGTTGGATCAGCCTGTAGTGTGTTTTTCCACTTTAATTTTGGGGTGACTCCAAATCCAGGCCTCCAATGGTTAATAGATTTGATTTCCACTGATGATTTTTGTGTGATTTTGTTGTCAGCATATTCAACTTTGTACAGAACAAAGTATTCAATGAGAATATTTCATTCATTCAGATCTAGGATGTGTTATTTGAGTGTTCCCTTTATTTTTTTGAGCAGTGTAGAATAATTTAATGCTAGCCGACACAATCACAGGGACCGTGGAGTAACATCTTGGTATGAGTTTGACGCGCCCCTGGGCCTGCTGTGTCGCGCAGCGTCTCGCGCACGGGGGCTTACCCGGAACCGGATCAGATGAGGGTTGTAGTCTCCGAGTGGCGGGGACCCGGTCCGTGCCCAGGGAGTCAAACTCAGTGTGTGGCAGTCTTGATAGATGTTATTTGAGTGTCGACTACGCCACCCGTTGATTTGCAGCTATGGAGCTGCCGCTGCAGGGCAGACCGCTGAGGCCGGTGTAGAATTGTGCAGCGTGATAGTATAACCCCCAACGGGAGGGGTATGGCCTCAGGGCAGCCGACGTGGAAGATGGGGGTAGCAGGAACCACTCAGAGACGGTGCGGTGTAATTCAGGGTCTTTACTGGTAACAACGATAGACCCTCCCGGAGTACTTGCTAGCGAACGGGGCCTGGTCAGTCCTTGAGCAGATGGGATCTCCCCTGGCCAGGCGGAGTTGTAGGCCTCCCAAACTGACTGTACTCTTCTGGCTACCTTGCTAGAAGCGGATATAAGTAGCCCACGTCCCTGAGTGTACCGTGTGGTGCTCACCCATATGGCCGGTGACTCGGGGCCTTCTAATGGCTTCCGCTCCACGATGGCGGTGCTGGTCCCACGCGTGTGACCGTGCCTTCGGGTTTCTGGGCCTGAGGACCTGAAATCCCCTGCCGGTCGGCTTCTGCTGCTGGGTAAGAGTTAGTCCCCACAGCCTCGGACGCCGGGTCCGGTAAGAAAGCTTCTCAGTCAGGGCGAGCTCTGCAGCTGCCAGCCCCTGACTCGTAGTAGTATTGCTCCCACTGAGCTTCTGCTGTTTCTTCCTATGACTGTTTCTCGTCTCTACTTCTTCTCTACTTACTCACCCTGCCTCAGCCCTAGGTTTTTATAGGGGAAGTTCTTCCCCTCCCAAGACTGGGCAGGAGGTGTGGCATGCACAGGATCCCTGACCAAAGGACCTCCCACCTGCTCTCAGACATAACACTACATTACTGTGGAAACCAGACCCCTGGGGTGCCACAAGTTATTCAATCTAATTGATACAGGAAAAATATATATCTTTGTACCATGAAAGCCAGAAGATAGAAAAATATTAAGATATGAGAGTCCTCAGTGGTTGATACCTTTTAATGGCTAACTGAAAAGATAGTAACAGATTGAAAATGTTCAAGACTACTCAGTCTCGAAAGCTTGAAATCTGTTACCATCTTTGTAGTTAGCCATTAAAAGGTATCAACCACTGAGGACTCTTATATCTTAATATTTTTTAATCTAATTGGGACTTTATACTATATCTCGACCTACATCATTCTGCATATCTACATTTTGGTATATTGCTTAATAGTTTATATCGCACTTACATTGTATTTATTACTGATACATGATATTTATTAATTGATGTATTCATTCACTACTTGAGATTCAGTTTTTTTTTATGACAGATTTACCATAATCTATTGCTATATCTCTAGTTACTTTATTCATATACAGTTTATAGTGTTAACACAATAATTCAAGTATAGATTTACACTAGCCCATATTGATACTTTATTTATTATACTGCCATTGATCATTTTATTACTTACCTGTTGGTGTTTCTCCTCTGGTCCCTGTCGTTGTCGTATTCACCACCCTTCATGACCTTGTTTTTATACTTATTTTTATCAATGCTTTTACTTCATTACATTCAATAAAGATTGATGAATTGCAGTGGGGAAAATAAGTATTTGATACACTGCCAATTTTGCAAGTTTTCCCACCTATAAAGAATTTAAGTGCATAAACCAGTGACCTCCTCCACATACAAGATGCCTTTCTTCCGTCACTGTAATATATCAGAATGCTCCTTAACGTTTATGTTATAATGTTAAAGATAACGGTTTGCTTTTTAGAGTAATCTTCATATTAACATAAGATTAAATGTTGCATTACGGCAGTAAACTCATCCTAAAGATGATGGCAGATTTGAAGGTCACATGTTCGCTCCTGTCAGAATGATCTAGGTTGTCATCTTCTCGTTGTTTGTGGTTTCAGCATTTCTTAAGATTAAAGCTTAGTCTAAAGCATGCCCCCTACGCATAAACCGATCTCTAGATTACAAGAGAAATTACCACCTTTGTATACTTATGGTCTGACGTGATAACTGAAAATAACTTCCATTAGCACTAGAAAAAACTCCCGCAGCTGCCAAATGAATTTCATTTGATACCAACCGAGAAAAATATTGGCAACTGGGCTGTTCTTTGTTCATGGGTATTTATAGTTAGCTTGAATTCATGTATCGTTGTTAGAAAGCTAAAATGCTCCAAATCTTTCCACTTACAAAGGCCTTCAAAGGTTGTCTGCCATCTTTAAACTGGTCCCTTTAAAGACGTGTTTGTTAATCTGCTTTCAGTTCCACATGCATGACCCCTGCTGATGTGCATCATAAATACTATTATGCTTTCTATATGATATCCAGGTCAATATATTATTCAATGAAAAGGGGAGATGCTAGGACGTTTTATAGGTTTGAGTATATTGCTAAATTGTATTTTAGATGTCTGGATTTAATCTCTATGACTTGCAAAATAACATTAAGGTGTGATCAGTTTCAGTGGTGAATACCACTATTCTTGTTTGCACTATATTATTTTATACATGATCTCCAAAATCTGTGCTTTCAAACACAAAACCAGTCAGAAAGAATATGAGAAACTGCCTCGATGATGATGAACATTGTTACTGAGCAAGTGTTGATCTTTGTTGGTGGAAATTCCAGATCGCTGTTAACTACTCAAAATCCTCATCTCTTAACTAGAGTGGAGAGCAACTACAAATGTCATAACTCTGCTGGACCTGTCCTGCATTACAAAGACATGCATTAATAGAAAATCAACATCATGTAATAATTCCTCAATTCTGGTGGTGCTGCAGGAAAATTAACCCTTTCGCGCCAGAGTCTGTTTTCACCTTCGTAACTGGGTCAATTTTTTCAATTCTGACCAGTGCCACTTTATGTGGTAATACCTCTGGAACGCTTCAACAGATCCCACTGATTCTGAGACTGTTATTTCGTGACCTATTGTACTTCATCTTAGTGGTAAAATTTGTTTGATGACTTACATTTATTTCTGAAAATATCGGAAATTTGGCAGAAATGTTGAAAATTTTTCAATTTTCAAACTTAATTTTTATGTCCTCAAACCAGAGAGATATGTCACACAAACTAGTTAATGAATAACATTTCCCACGTGTCTACTTTACAGCAGCACAATTTTGGAAACATAATTTTTTTTTGTTAGGAAATTAGAAGGGTTGATCAGCAATTTCTCATTTTTTCAACATAATTTACAAAACCATTTTTTTAGGAACCACTTCACATTTGAAGTGACTTTGAGGGACCTATATGACAGAAAATACCCAAAAGTGACACCATTCTAAAAACTGCACCCCTCAAGGTGCTCAAAACCACATTCAAGAAGTTTATTAACCCTTCAGGTGCTTCACCTGAATTAATGGAATGTGGAAGGAAATAATAAACATTTAACTTTTTTTCACAAAAAAATTAGTTTAGCCCCAAATTTTTTATTTTCACAAGGGTAGCAAGAAAAAATAGACCCCAAAATGTGTTGTGCAATTTCTCCTGAGTACACCGATAAACCATATGTGTCTGGGAGCACGGCAGGGCTCGGAAGGGAAGGAGCTCCATTTGACTTTTGGAATGCAAAATTGTCTGGAATCGATAGCTGCGCCATGTCGCGTTTGGAGAGTCCCTGATGTGCCTAAACAGTAGAAACTTCCCACAAGTGACCCCATTTTTGACACTACACCCCTTGAGGTATCCATCTGCTAGTGTGATGACCATCTTGATACCACAGGTGCCTGGGAGGTGATAATGAAATATTACGTTTTTTCATGAAAAAAATTGATTTAGCCACAAATTTCTCATTTTCACAATTGTAAAAGGAGAAAATGGACCCACAGTCGATTAGAAAAAATATAGAAAAGAAGTCAGCTTACCCTTTTCTTAGGATCGTGTGCACGGATCCATGGAGTCACGTGGAGGAGTAATCAGCAGAGGAGGAAAATCCAGCAAGACGATCTCCAATAAAAGCCATATTTATTAATTCATTTAAAATATTTCATATCGCCAAATATATGCAGTTTTTTAGGTCACAACCTTCCCAAACATGGGACAACAGCAGACGCGTTTCAGAAATTAATCCTTAGTCATTGCATAGCCGCATGTATTCACAGGGCAGCATTTTATGTCATATCCTATCAGGTCACATGATTAGCCCCATCCAATGAAACAACTTTTAAAAAACATATCCATACAAGTAAAAAAAAACTAACATATACAAGATACAATGAGAAACGATACAATTAATCATAATAATAGATCATGTCCTGTCTTAAATTCATTCCTTTTGGAGATCTTGTATCAAGTATGTAGATCCACCAGGATTCTCTGTTGAGGAGTTTTCGCCGATAATCTCTTCCCCTATGTGGTTTCCTAACCTTTTCTATCCCAATTACCTCGCAGCTGGAGATATTACCTCCATGTTCCACACTGAAATGTCTGGATGCTGCTGAGCATTTCGTTATCATTTTATTATTGCCATCTGATAGATGTCGTCTTATTCGAGTTTTTAATGAATTGGTGGTACATCCTACGTATTGAACATTGCATATATTACATGTGAGAAGATATATAACGTATGAGGTATTACAATTTATATAGTTTTTAATATTGTATGTTTTATGCGTACTGGAGGAGGAAAAAGTTTTAGTATTTTTCATGTATCCACAGCATAAGCAGATATTGTGGCCGAATTTATAACAACCGTTGGTATGTAGCCATGTTTGCTTATTCACTTTTAATTCATTTAAGTATAGACTTTGGGAGAGAAGGGTACCCAGTGTTGGAGCTTTTGTTTTGCTCTCCCATGTTTGGGAAGGTTGTGACCTAAAAAAACGCATCTATTTGGCGATATGAAATATTTTAAATGAATTAATAAATATGGCTTTTATTGGAGATCGTCTTGCTGGATTTTCCTCCTCTGCTGATTACTCCTCTACGTGACTCCGTGGATCCGTGCACACGATCCTAAGAAAAGGGTGAGCTGACTTCTTTTCTATTTTTTTTCTATTTGTTGAGTGTGGTCTTGCTCCTCATTTTTCTCTCAATAATATTTTGAGAGTTCTATATTTAATAGTAGCCAAACATATGTATTTAGAGAAAACATATATGGACAATTGGTGAACTCTAAATAAGAGAAACCCGTAAAGCTATATCTTGCTCTAATATAAAGAGTCTTTTATAAGATGTCACAACCACCAAACATTAATAAAAGGAGTTTACCACCTGATCCCCCTGATGAGGCACAATATAATGATCGACGCAAGAAAGCGGCCTCAATCTTTACATGGGAAAAAGTAATGGATCAGACAACGGAATCTAATGATCTGGATACCCATATGAGAAAACTTGATAGTCTCCTAACCAAAGAACTAAAAGTATGGTGGGACAGTACTACACTTCGCTCCTATTTGGAAAAACATGATCCCTAGAGGACTACGTATAAAGAAATTTCTGACACTGATCTTTTCAGATGATTTCCATAAGAAGTGGTGCGAAATATTACACCACTGTTCCAATAAATTAATGCAATTGATTGTTGAATATGGGGAGGATTCCCTTAAAGTAGTGACATCTGATATTACGAAAACAAAGAATTTATTGACCTCACATACTACAACTAAAGAATATGAAGAGTGGGACCGTCATATAAAAAACAAAATTGTCCAATTAGAGGAACAAATCATGGCTGCAAAAAAATCAAAATTTGAAAGAGATTTGTTGGACTACACAAATAATGAGGTATATACTTGGAACAAGAGTAAAACTAAACAATTTTGGAGGAAAAATAACAAAAAGCCAATATTGAAACATGATGGAGATAATAGACACAATCGAAAAAATCTTTCCTTTTTTTCTAAAAAAAATTTGTGGACACAGATTCCTCCTTTGAAGACTCAGAAAGAAATACTTCAGGGGAACAATCAAATTCCTACAACGGATTATCACCAATATAGTACCATTAGGAGGAATACTGTTTATAATAAGAGTCCCTCAGAATTTACCTTTGCAAATATGGATCACACGAAGAATCCAAAAAAACGAAAAGGAGAAGACGGGGAGATAGAAAACATAAGATACAATCGTCCAAATATGAAATTCAAGAAGAACCACAATGCCCGGTGATCAATATATCTAGCTATCTCCTTGACGAGACACAAACTTCATTATTGTCTAAGGGACTTACTTTCGCTCCTACCAATGAATTCGATGTATATAAGACTCTATTAGATGTCAATATATTTGCTAGACTATTGACACTGAAATGCCATTTCAAAGATGATACAAATATAACGGAGGGAGGAAATATGACTACATTAGAGGATCTTTTCCCAATAACCACCGATATAGAGAACTTTACAGAGCAGACTGCTATATACAATCTAAATTCACTGAGAAGTGAACAAAGAGACGACACAATCAATTTGAATTATCTCTTTAATATAAAAAACCCATATGTTTATCCAACCCAGTCTCGCCCGCAGATTTTGGACACCTTTCAAGAAACAGTTGAAAAGGAACTCCATAATTTAAAGAATTCAACAATGGTACAACAAAAAATCGCCAATATTACTAGAAAAGAGAAAGAAGCTATTAAAGAACTTAAAAATAATCGAGAACTATTAATCCGCCAGGCAGATAAAGGGGGAGCTATTGTTTTGATGAACGCGGGACTATATGAACAATTAAACTTACTGATGTTGGCGGATCGAGCGATCTATAATAAATTGGACTATGATCCTACTAGTAAAATATCCTCTAAGTTGGAAAAACTTTTAGAGAAAGGGCTACAGATGGGAGCTATAAATAAAAAGTTATCAGAAGATCTGCTAATTAAAAACCCGGTGACACCTATCTTTCACTCATTCCCAAAAACACATAAAAACATATTTCCCCCTCCATTAAGACCAATAGTTGCGGGAATTGGGAGTCTGGGAGAACAGTTAAGCTCTTGGATCGACTTGTACCTTCAACCTTTGATAAGGACATTGCCCAGCTGCATCAAAGATATGAAACGTCATATCTTCATTGGTTAAAAAATCTTGGATAAAAAATTCTGTTTGGTTAAGCTGTGATGTGGTCAGCCTATACCCAAGCCTACTACACATGGAAGTTACATATATACTTACAGAACACCTGCGAAAATATAGTAACTATGAGTAAAATGTACAAGAATTTTTAATCATGGCGATTAATTTCTTGTTGGAGAATAATTACTTTTCATTTAATGATGATGATGTAATATATGCAACGTTCAATACGTAGGATGTACCACCAATTCATTAAAAACTCAAATAAGACGACATCTATCAGATGGTAATAATAAAATGATAACCAAATGCTCAGCAGCATCCAGACATTTCAGTGTGGAACATGGAGATAATACCTCCAGCTGCGAGGTAATTGGGATAGAAAAGGTTAGGAAACCACATAGGGGAAGAGATTATCGGCGAAAACTCCTCAACAGAGAATCCTGGTGGATCTACGTACTTGATACAAGATCTCCAAAAGGAATGAATTTAAGACAGGACATGATCTATTATTATGATTAATTGTATCGTTTCTCATTGTATCTTGTATATGTTATTTTTTTTTTTTTTACTTGTATGGATATGTTTTTTAAAAGTTGTTTCATTGGTTGGGGCTAATCATGTGACCCGATAGGATATGACATAAAACGCTGCCCCGTGAATACATGCGGCTATGCAATAACTAAGGATTAATTTCCGAAATGCGTCTGCTGTTCTCCCATGTTTGGGAAGGTTGTGACCTAAAAAAACGCATCTATTTGGCTATATGAAATATTTTAAATGAATTAATAAATATGGCTTTTATTGGAGATCGTCTTGCTGGATTTTCCTCCTCTGCTGCCCACAGTCGATTGTGCAATTTCTCCTGAGTACGCCGATACCCCATATGTGGTTGGAAACTACATTTTAGCCACAGTGCAAAGCTCAGAATTGAAGGAGTGCCATATTGGAGAGGAGATTTTGCTGGAATGGTTTCTGGGTCACATGTCACATTGTCAGAGCCCGAGGTGCAAGAACAGCAGAACCTCCCAAAAGTGACCGCATTTTACAACTTACTCCTCTGAATGAATTCATCTAGTGGTGCAATGAGCATACTGACACCACAGCTGTTCTATAGAAATTTATACCATTGGGCGGTGAAGAAAAAATAACTACCACTTTTTTACCACTAAAATGTTGTTTTAACCTCAGATTTTACATGGGAAAATAGGTAGATAGGTAAATGGTCACTACAACAATAAATGAATTCCCAGAGGGGTGTCATTTTTTTTTCAGAGCCTCTAAGTGCCAGCACAGTAGAATCTCCCCTGAAGTGACCCCATTTTGGAAATGACACCCCTCTGGGAATTCATCTATGGGTTTAGTGAACATTTTAACTCCATGAATAATTTCCAGAAACAAGCACACAGTGGAAGTTTTAGATTCTGGAGAACCACCACCCCTGGAAATTGTTAAGTGAGCTCTACTCGAATGTGTCATTCACTAAATAAACCAATTGGTTGAATGACAAAATGGGATACATTTTTAGAGTTTAAAAACATGGTTCTGTGTGGAAGATTTTAAAGCCGTCAGTGAGGCATAAGGCTGGCAATGATGGACATTGTGGGTAATAATACCGGGTATCATTCCCCTCTTGGAACACACACGACATCTTCTCTGGGGGTTCTTTCTTGTTTCTGTTGCTGGAATGAGTGCAATAAAATGTCGCTCGCTGATTCTTTTTACATCTTCACATTCTAATGGATGAGCAGAGCTAACATTTTCAAAAACAAGATTTCCAATGACTTTTTCCTGATAATCAAGGAAAGTATCTGAATTTCCTGCTTTTTTGTATAACACAAAATAATTATATGTGGCCACCTGAAACAAATAAATGACTAACTTTTTATACCAGGTATAGGACTTTCTTGATACCTGGTATGGCTGTAGAACGCTGGTCTGCAAGGTCCACACCCCCCATGTGTTTGTTGTAGTCAATGACTGACACAGGTTTTTGCTTCGGAGTGGTGGATCCTAGTTCTGCAGTGGTCCTTGCGGCATCTGTGTGGATCAAGCTGAGAATCCTTATACTTGAGGGCAAGCAGCTCTCCATTGCATACAGCCCCTGACTGCCCTTTTTGGAACTTTTCGCTGACCAATGATTGTGGAAACCCCTGATGGTTTTTACGAATGATCCGACAAGCCCTATGTTGTGTTCGACCAGAGGGGTATGCTGGTATAGTAATTGTCTACATACAGATTGTAGCCTTTTTGTAAAAATGGACTTAACAGCTCCCAAACTATTTTTCCAGATGTTTCCAGATAAGTAGGACATTTGGTGGGTTTAGTTAGCTATCTTTCCCCTCATAAATGCAAAAAGCTGATGTGTATCTGGTTGAACATTTTATACAGCTTTATTTCGAACCTTGCCCTTTAGATGGAATAAATTGCTTGAGGTGCAGTCTTCCTTTGAATTTTACAATGGACTCATCAATAAAAATGTTTTGTGTTGAGGTGTAGAGCCTTAAGAGCTTGTCTGTCAAGTGTTCGATGATAAGTCGGATTTAATATAGTCTGTCATGTTCTCTGGTATTTCTGGGCAGGCATTGACTATTGTCATTAAAATGTCCAAATCTCATGAGCATTTCATAACGGGTCCTAGGAAGAAAGACAGAAAACATAGTGGTGGCTTGAACAGCCCCATGGCAAATGTAAGTCCTAAACATTTTTTACTTTCCAGAACATTAGTTGGCGTCCATAATTTGAATTAAGACGCGTATAAATTTGTTTGCAGGACAATATGCTCTAGCAAGCTATCTGTCAAAAACAAATGAAAAAAATTAATTGGTCCAAAATCTTCCACCCACACATTTATACCAGGAATTGCATTAAAATCACGGATGAATGGAGTAGCCAAATCCAAAGCCTCCCATCTGGGAGATGCTACATCAAGTGGCAAAGCCCCTTGTACATTGGCATGCACCAATGAACTAGTACCAGGGACATCGCTTGTACTGGGCAGTGTTCCCTGATTTGGAGACGTTTTTTCAATAGCGCTATTTGCCTCTTGGACCAGAATCACTTCTCATTTCTGAGCTATCATTGTCGCCGCTGCTAAAGCCCTCAAAATCCACATCTCCATTTGACATTGCACTTTTCGTCACTGTCAGAACATAACAGGGCATACGCCTCCTCTGCAGTATAAGACTGACTGGCCACTTTATTAGTTTTTATATTTTTTGACGTGACTAACTGACGAGACTACTATGAAATTATTGGTAAAACAACTGCGATCAAGCCCAACCCTAACCCTAGGTTTACCCTAACCCTAGCCTAAATCTAACTTGCTTTATCTGTTTTTTTTTACTTTATAACAAGATCGCTGAATGACTCTTGTCAGCAGCACTTGTTACACGGTTTCTGCTCTGATCTCTCACTCACAGGAGCTCAGAGGACAAACAGCGTTTTTATGTGGCATATCAACCGGAAAAGTTTGTTGCTACAACAAACTTTGCCAGTGATTGCTCTTATTGGCTGGCGTGACGCTGACGTTATCAGGACCTGAACCAATCAGGTCTCAATGAGGTCAAGGGTCATAGCCAGCGTTCTGCACCAGAATCCCCGCTTTATAAGGTACATGGGATTCCCGATCAATGCAAAACTGGCTGTCACTATCTTCTAAATGCAGCGATTGCCATTGATCGTGGCATCTACAAGATAGAAACAGATTAGCATCATGGAGACCTGATCCAATCAGGTTCCGATGATGTCACCTGTCAGAGCTGTTGCTCTGCACTGGAATCGCAGCGCTTGCAGGACACTGGGGGTCCTCAGCACTGCAAGACCGCCGACCATTGATAGATGTTGGCGCTGCATAGAGCCCAGCAAGCGCCAACATTTATATACAGTGGGCGGTCGGGAACCGGTTAAACACGGTTTATCCATGCAACTGCAAGCGGACCACTTTGGTCAGTTTTTGCTCAGCTAATTGTCACTGGAGACTTCCAAAAAAATAATACTTGTCAAATTTGGAGGACCTCTTTATAGGACCTGTCACTATAAAACATCATTGGGACACCTAGCGAAGCACCACTCGAATATGCCAAAATATAAGGAGCTGAAACTAAAGCACTTCTTGGTTCTGTGGAGTCATGTAATCATGTGCCGCATTTGCATCATGATATTTGTGGAGACATGTCAGATGGACCATTTTCTGAACTGATGATTGACACCACAACATCACCCTATTTCCATCAGGTACATAGTTGGAGCACAGGTATTGTATTCAGTTTGCTTCACTATACACAGCCTATTTAGAAGAGCAATTTTAACATCCTCTTCGGACCCCTTTCGTTGATGAGATGTCTACACTCACAGCACCCCCATTTCACTGGATGTTTTGAGTCAGTACACCATTCTTGTTAAAGTTACACTAGAAAACTTCACAAGGTTGGCAGTTTTTGCAAAATTTGCCCCAACTAGTCTAAGACAAATGACCATGACTCATTTAAACAAAATAAAGTAGGAGATGTCGTCCGATTAGGTAGTGAAAATTTCTTTTTTTCCACCATAAGTATAAAATCTGCAACATTTTGACCCACTGAAAGGTCTATGTCAAACATCCGTATGTTGAAACATTAGACAATTTTTTATGTTGATAAAGGAATAAAGTTTAGGGTTTTTTTTCTCTTGCTTTTTCACCACCCAATACTTTACTTTCTATTAGTAGGTTGTAACTAGATTCCTTGTTTTGTGAATTTTCACCCACTTTGCTAAATTAGCACAGGGCTGAATAGAGTGCTGCAGACTTTTTTCTTTACACACCTAATTTGACGCATGATGTCCCCATGGTAACACAAAACCCATTACTATAAAAATATCTTAACATAGAATAAATAAATGACACACACAGTGGGTGTGGATAAAATAGGCCGTGATATTTATTATGAGTCTCATAAATAAATTTTAATTCAACCAAATAACCAATATCAATAAACACCAATAAATATTAAACTTCTAAACAGAAAAATAAACAAATCCAGCCACAGCTGGGCAATTTTCCCAACAGCCAAGGCTGGGCCCCCCACCACGTCACAGCCATTCTTCAATGATGGTTTGTAAGTCCAGATTAAAAATGTCAAGACCAATTTCTGACAGATGAATCCAGTCCTTCCTGTACATACCATGCATAAACCCTTCCAAGTCTGTACGCCTGAAAGAAAAAACGTTTAGTAAACACATACATTTTTCCATTCCTTTGTTTATTCGTTTGCGGATTCTTTCCATAAAATTCAAATTTGATCTGGACCATAACAGTCTTGGAATTATTTCTGAAAAAAACAACACCTGTGTCTGGAAAAAAGGTTTTTAATAGCGCCATACCGCTTTTCACTATGGCTAACAGGTCCAAAATAGGATTCCTTCCTAAATCGTTCCCTCTGGCGTGAGCTACAGTATAATGAGGTCCGGATTAGGCCAACTAACTGCTAACTTTCTTATTTCAGGAACTAAGTCTCTCCATTTTAAACATCTCACACCGTGCCAGAATACTTGCAATGTATCAAGTAGAAATGAAAGATTCTCAGAATAAGGCCTTTCCATAGCTCTCCTGTTTGCCCAGTGAATAAAAGAATGGCCAATGATCCAAATTAAAGGACCTGTAAAAATAGACAGACAGACCATTAACATTAAAATGATAAATTTGACCTAACATAAAGTTTGAAGCTTTTTGACTCCCATCTGTAATCCGCATGATATTTTCATCATTCAACCCTAAACGAGCAGCTTCTATGGCAGTCCCAATTCTAAATGAGTGAGATGATATGTTAACCTTTTCCAAGCCCAAAGCATGAAGACATTTTTTTAATATCGCATTAAACTGAAATTTTGTTACGAATTCGCCATTCGCATGTATAAATAAAGGACTGTTCACAATGGACCTAATACCACACCACTTTTGAGATTAGTCATGGGGCAAATAGATTGCTCTAAAGCACAGTATAACCTGACCGAAGATACCCTCCCTAACTGGTCCATTTTGGATTTACGGATAAAAAGCGTCATATGGGATTTATTTAAAGAAATATCTTTAAAGTTCAACCCAGACGGATTGGACTTGTTTGAATAAACTAATTCGCCAATTCTTAAAGCAGCAAAAAATAAAAGCAGAATCCACTCTAGATTCGTGGTAAACTAAATTGTTATTGATGCAGAACTTGACCCAATGAAACCATGCGATCAAGTAATCGGTCCATGTTCTGTCGGATAACAACTTTTCAATGAAATATGGAATTACACTAAAATCAGATCCCCAAGGTAAGTTGGGCAAGGAGTTCCTTCTTTGTCGGCATCTGGCACCAGATGATGGAACACTGACCACTGCTGGTGAGAGAGTGCATTAAAAATTAACTCATATTTACTAATGCATAACGAAGCTTTTAGCCAAATATTCAAATCCAGGCATGTAAGCACTATTTTCCTTAAAATTATAGCTGCCCATTTATTCTTACAAGATAATGTGTTTGTCGCCATCAAAAAACCTTGGTCACTAGAATGAAGTAATATTCTTATATTTTTAAAGGAATGACCCCAAAGAACAAGTGCTAATAACACTGACAATAGCTCAAAAACAAACTTATTCTTTGCAGTTTTATGACCTAGCTGACTGTTGGAGAATGAACCTACCAACCAATGATTATTAAAAAAAAGGCCCCAAAACTTCCTTCCTCATTACCGCCTGTCAATAAAAAAAGGAATCCGCACTGATAAAATCTGACTGCCATCAAGATTTTCCGTTGAATTTAGAGAGAAATTGAAGCCATACTTCCATATCATCTTTTAATTCTCTATGTAACCTAATGTGGGCTCTGGGGGAGTTAAAATCTCTAGTAGTTTCATAAAGACGCCTACTGGAATTATTTTTAAAGCGAAATTCAATAAACTTAATAAGGATTGTAACTCCTTTAAAGTAATCTTCTCCTTTAAGAAGAAAGAAGATAACATAGCACAAAGTTTTAAAACTTTTTTGAGTGGACGGCTGCACTCCATTTTTTTAGAATCGATAAGGATACTGTAGGGATTGTACTCATTCAGGTGCAGTGTGAGGCTAACAGGAGGCATGTTCCTTTAAATGTTCATAGCGGTTTGTTGGCTTCATAGACCGGTCAGAAAGTAAAATGCAAACAAACAGGGCAGGCAAAAACAAGGAAAACAGTCCTTTAAGCAAAGTCTTTGGTACACTGGACCTGTGGTCACACAGGTTGGTACTAGGGTTGAGCGAGTATGTTCTGTCCGAGTATGCTCGGGCCGAGCTCCGAGTATTTATAGCTACTCGGTGATAAGGTTAAATCGCTCCCGTGTGCATGATTTGCAACTGTTTGACAGCTTTATTACATGGGAGGAATGTGTAAGAAATAGACATTCCTTACATGTACTAAAACTGTCAAACAGTTGCAAATCATGCACACGGGAGCGATTTAACCTTATCACCGAGCAGCTGTAAATACTCGGAGTTTGGCCCGAGCGTACTCGGCGAAAGGGTTAATAGAACATACTCGCTCAACACTAGTTGGTACGTATCCAGCACACAGCTCAGTCTGGAGACAACACACACATGAGGCCTTCTCCCCCCAAACACAGACCATGTGCCAAACAACAGCCTGCATTAAATAGGCTGTTAACCCCACCCAGAGGTGAGGTATGTGGGTAGCAAGTCCCGCCTATCTCTCAAACTACCCGTAACTCGGTCCCAGGTGTACCAATTAGTCCTCTTAGTGCATGTGTGCACTAGAGAAAATACTCCGGGTTACATTACAGAGACCAGCCATCTCTGTGATACATACCTCCCATCGACTAAGCGACCATTAGCCACCTTACATACCTCCCCCTCTGCCTAAAGTCGTGGGGCTTGGCACCTTTAACTACCAGACAGGGGTTTCTCGAGAGGGTATTACCATGTAGCTTCCCTGCTCTATGTTCTACATGAAAGTTGAAGTCCTGTAGGGCTAAAACCCAACTGGTGACCCTGTCATTTTTCCCTTTGTTTCCCTCATCCATCTGAGTGGGGCATGGTTGGATACTAATCAAAATTTTCGTCCTAACAGATAGTACCGTAACGTGTCCACCGCCCACTCCTTCTCTATGACCGAATATTTTTTCTCGCAGGAGGACAGTTTTCTACTCAGGTAGAGGACAGGGTGCTCCTCCCTGTGTATCTCCTGGGAAAGGACTGCTCCTAAACCAATATCTGAGGCATCTGGAGTATAAACTCTTTAAGTCGGGGGCAACCAGGACCGATAAACCTACACAGAGTTACTTTCATCTCTTGAAAGGCCGTCTTCGCCTCTGCAGTCCACTTGGTCATAGCTGATTTTGTCCCCTTAAGGAGGTCAGTCAGGGATGTGGCCATTATGGCAAAGTTTGGGATGAACCTCCTGTGTTATCCTACGATCCCTAGGAAGGCTTTAACTTGCTTTTTCGACAGCGGTCTCAGCCAAGTTTGGATTGCTTCCACTTTAGTAATTTGGGGTTTGATCTTGCCTCTACCCACTACATATCCGAGGTATTTGGCTTCTTCTTTCCCCAATGGCACATTTCTTCGGGTTTATTGAAAACCCCTCCTTCCTCAGAGCATCAAACATCGCCTAGACCTTTTCCAGATGACTCTCCCAGTCTGGGCTTAAGATAACAATATCGTCCAGGTATGCTGCAACGTATTTCTTAAGGGATGCAAGGATGCGATCCATGGCTCTCAGGAATGTTGCCGGGGCCCCCGTAGTCCAAACAGCATCTGGACATACTGGAAGCATCCGTCCGGCGTAGAAAATGCAGTCTTCTCATTGGCTCCCTGTGCCATGGGGATCTGCCAATATGCCTGTGTCAAATGCAAGGTGGTTATGTACCTTGCTGGCCCAAGTCTCTCAATCAGCTCATCGACACTTAGCATCGGATACGCGTTGAATTTAGAGACTTCATTCAATTTCCGATAGTCATTGCAGAATCTCCACTCGCCATCGGATTTTGGGACCAGGACAGTCGGGCTCAACCAAGCTCTCTTGGACTCTTCAATGACACTGAGTTTCAGCATACAAGCCACCTCTTTGGAGATTAACTCTCGTCGGGACTCAAGTATCCGATAGGGCTTCAAGTTCACCCGCACATGTGGCTCCGTCAGATCCTCGTGTTCTATGACGCTTGTGCAACCCGTCAATTCTGAGAACAGGTCCCTGTTCTTCTGCAGCAATTCCCGACACTGCTGTTTCTGGGCCTTCATTAGCATTTCTGCTATTGCGATTTCTCCAATGTCACCTTCTGGCTTTCCCAGCAAGCATGGAGCTTTCACAGCCTCTCTGTCTTGCCACGGCTTGATGAGGTTGATGTGGTATATCTGGTATGGCTTACGTCGTCCCGGTTGATGAACTTTGTAGTTCACTTCACCAAATTTTTTCCACCACCTCATATGGCCCTAGCCATTTGGCCAAGTACTTACTCTCCACCGTAGGAATTAGCACGAGGACTTGGTCTCCCGAATTGAACTGCCTCACTCTGGCTGGCCGGTTGTAGACCCTGACCTGAGCTTTTTGTGCCTGGAGGAGATGTTCTTTTATGATGGGTATCACCTTCGCAATCCTCTCCTGCATCAGAGCGACGTGTTCGATGACGCTCCTGTGGGACGTGACCTCGGCTTCCCAGGTTTCCAGGAGACCCCGTGGATGTCGGCCATACAGGAGTTCTAATGGCGAGAACCCCGAAGAGGCCTGTGGAACCTCTCGGATGGAGAAAAACAGAGACGGTAGGAGGCAGTTTCAGTCTCTATCGTCCTTTTCTATGGCCTTCCTCAGCATACTCTTCAGAGTCTTGTTAAACCTTTCCACAAGGCCATCTGTCTGAGGATGGTATACTGAAGTCCTCAGTTGGGAGATTTGCAGGACTTTGTATAACTCCTTCAACACCTTACTCATAAAGGGATTTTCGTGGTTAGTCAGGATCTCCTTTGGTAAGCCTGTTCGGGAAAAAACATGGACCAACTCGTGGGCTATACTCTTTGCGGAGGAGTTTCTCAGTGGAATCGCTTTAGGATAGCGTGTGGCATAGTCGAGGATAACCAATTTATATTGATGCCCACGAGCAGGTTTAACCAGGGGACTGACCAAGTCCATAGCAATTCTCTCGAATGGCACTTCAATAATGGGCAGTGACACGAGGGGACTTCGAAAGTGAGAGGTGGGGGAAGTTAGCTGTCATGTAGGGCAAGACCTGCAATACTTCAGTATTTCCCCGTGACATCCAGGCCAATAGAACCTTTGCACGATCCGTTCCTGCTTTTTTCCCACTTCCAGATGTCCCCCCAAGACATGTGAATGGGCCATGTCCAACATCTTCTGTCTATATTGAAGGCTTCCTTCAGAGTTAAGTCCCTATGCTGGGCAGACCCAACATTCTCTCTGGTCACCCATAACTCTGGGATGTCAGACTCAGGGGGCACTACCTCCTCATCCCCCACAAGGACACAAAAGGGAAACCTGTCTGGCTCTGGGTGTGGTGATAACTCATCAGGGTTAACTGGTTTCTTATCTGAGGCAGCGAACCCTGAACCCTTCCCCCACAGCCCCCAGAGCAAACAAAAGTCCCGGCCTATAATAATAGGGTGCAACAAGTCCTGAACAACGCCGACCTCATTGGCCTCAGTACTGTGGGCCGTTTCTATGTCCACTATGGCCATGGGATAGTCCTTAGCATCACCATGAATGCACCTTGCCTTTTTTCCCCGGGATCAGTTGGAGAAGAAGTGTGGCCCTCACCAGGGTCACCAGACTCCCGGAGTCTAGTAGTGCTGATACTTGCCAACCATTCACTTTTACTGGACAGGTTTGTAGCCCCTTCCTGGGCAGACAGTTCACACTGCAGGCCGGGTATGAACAATATGAACAGCAGCGTGCTATGCTCCATCTGCTCAGGGGTCAGAGGACAACGGGCTGCACTATGGTCTGGGCCGTGGCACCTCCAGCAGATCCCATCACCCATATTAACCTTGGGCACCACCTCTGATGACCCTTTGGACCTTGAACGCCCCAACCCCTTTTGGGCCTCCACTCCCTGTTGGGACGCCCAGTATGAAGTGGGCTGTCTTCCCAAGGAACCCTGAACCCCCTGGTATCTCTCAACCAATCCAACCAGTTCATCTACATTCTGGGGATCACCCTGGGCAACCCAAGTCTGTATGGGCCTTGGCAGGGAGTGCACAAACCTGTCCATTACCACTTGCTCCACCATCTGCGCAGGCGTAGAGGACTCCGGCTGCAGCCACTTTTGGACCAGGTGCAAAAGGTCAAACATTTGGGAGCGAGGTGATTTGTCCTGGAAATACGCCCAGTGGTGGACCCGCTGTGCCCTGACAGTCATTGTCACCCCCAAGCGTGCCAGTTTCTTGGTGTTTTGCTTGCCATACTCCTCAGCATCCTGCAAAGCTAGGTCATAGTATGCTTTCTGGGGCTCCCCCGTCAGGTATGGCGCCAGCACATCTGCCCACTGCTCTGGCAGAAGTTTCTCCCTCTCGGCGACCCTTTCAAACACCGTCAAGAAGGCCTCAACCTCATCCCCTGGGGTCATTTTCTGGGTGGCCCATCTTACTGCCTTCCGGACATGGGCATCATCAGCCAGACTTGGGGTTGGGGCGCTCGTCCTGCCCTGGATGGCAGTTGCCAGAAGCTGCATCTGCTGCCGCTGTTCCTGCTGGTGCTGCTGGATTTGCTGTAACAACAGCCATTGGTCTCCTGTTGCTACTGCTGCAACTGAATGAGGTGTTTCAGCAGGTCCTCCGTTTTGTCTGGCGATGATTGCTGCCTTATAGCAGACTTCACCCAGGACATGCAGTCCTTCTTATAGTAGTCACACATGTCTGCTGGAAACGCTGCCCGCACGTCTAACACCAATTGTAGGGATTGTACTCACTCAGGTGCGGTGTGAGGCAAACAGGAGGCACGTTCCTTTAAATGTTCATAGCAGTTTATTAGCTTCATAAACTGGTCAGAAAGTAAAATGCAAACAAACAGCCTTTAGGCAGGCAAAAACAAAGAAAACAGTCCTTTAAGCAAAGTCTTTGGTACACCGGACCTGTGGTCACACAGGTTGGTACATATCCAGCACACAGCTCAGTGTGGAGACAACACACACAGGAGGCCTTCTCTCTCCAAACACAGACCATGTGCCAAAAAACAGCCTCCATTAAATAGGCTATTAACCACACCCAGAGTTGAGGTATGTGGGTAGCAAGACCCGCCCATCTCTCAAACTACCCAGGTGCACCAATTAGTCCGCTCAGTGCGTGCGCGCACTAGAGAAAATACTCCGGGTTACATCACAGAGACCAGCCATCTCTGTGATACATACCTCCCATCGACTACACGACCATTAGCCACCTTACAATACCTAAGGCTGTGTGCCCACTATGCGTTTTTTAAGTGTTTCCGCAGCGGCAATTCCGCCGCAGAAATGCTTAAAAAACGCTTGTTAGTAGGTCTGCTATGTTCCCCAATGATAATCATGCTGCGGAAATTTTTGCTGCGGATTATCATTGCAGAAAAATCCGCAGCTCTACCAATTATTTTGCGGAATCGCAGCGTTTTCGCCGCCATCGACTTGCATTGAATCGCTTAATATTCACATGACTACATGTGCACACGCGGATATTAAGAGATTCAATTTGCGGATGGTACCCGGGTCTGGAGAAGAGGAGACTCTCCTCCAGACCCGGGTACCATAGTACCTGTAAAAAATATATATTTTAAAATAAAAAATAAACATTATACTTACCTTCTGATGGCCGATTGCATGGATTTATATAGTGTGACCAAGTTGTCAAGCACTTTCCAAGTCATGCTCAAATCGCTTGGAAAGCGCTTGACAACCCGCATGCGAAATCGCATGCTAAAAACGCATGACAAACACTTGTCCCTGGCTGAAAAAACGCATGTAAAATTCTCATGCGTTTTTTCTGCCAGGGAGATGCAGAAACGCTCAGGAAAAATCCGGACCATTTCTGCATTGTGGGCACATAGCCTAAAAATTCCAAACAGTGCGTTGGAAACTCCATTTTTTCATGAGCAACCCGAATCCCAAAAAAATTAGTTAATTCCAAAAATTTATTCAATAAATTTAAACAGATCGGGGAGTCAGGAGGCCTTAGAAATAAAAAATCATCTAAATAGTGGGTAGCTGACCCAAATTGGTATTCTTCCTGAACTACCCATTGCAGAAATGTAGAAATTGTTTCAAAATAAAAGCATGATGAAGAAAAACCCATTGGGAGGCACTTATCAAAAAAAAAAAATTGTCATCAAAATGGAAACCTAACAAATTGAAGCCCGAGGGGTTAACTGGTAATAATCTAAATGCTGCTTTTATGTCTGATTTGGCTAACAGAGCATTATGGCCAAACTTTTTAAGCAAATTAACTGCAGAATCAAAGGAAGAATATTTCACTGATGCAATAGATTTATCTATTTCATCATTCAATGAGTGATCAAGAGGAAAAGACAGATGATGAATCATCATGTAAGAACCCATTTCTTTTTTGGGCACAATGCCTAAAGGAGAGACCCTAAAATTCTCAAACGGAGGGTAATCGAAAGGGCCAGACACTCTGTCAAGTTCTAATTCTTTAATTATTTTGTCACAAACTATATCACTATATTGTAGAGCTGAAGCTAAATTCTCATGAACAAAACAAATGGAGGAACTGAAAAACCAACTGAGAAACCTATAGTAATTAAATTACTACTCTCCTGATCGGGATAACGACTCAACTGACGCGCCCCCTGGGCCTGTGCTGTGCAGGGGGATACCCGGAGCCGGGCCTTCTGTAAGATGCTGGGGGTTGTAGTCTCCGTGTGGCGGCGACCCGGTCTGTGCCCAGGGTGGTCAAACCAGTGGCAGTCTATTGGTGTTATAATAAGTGTCCGACTACGCCACCCGTGGATTGCGGTCAGTGGGGACCGCCGCTGTGCTGCAGACCGCTGAGGCTGATGTTGTTTGCGCAGCCGAGTATGGGATAACTCCCCACGGGAGAAGTATTGCCTCAGGGCAGCTTGTGTGGATGATGGGAGTGATGGTGTGAGCGTCCCAGGACTGATGGTGCTGGTGCGGCGACGAAACACAGAGACGTGTGGTGCAGTTCAGGGTCTTTACTGATGGTATAAAGCAGACCCTCCCGGGAGTACTGGTTAGCAGTAGGGACCTGGTCAGTCTGTGAGCAAGCAGGATCTCCCCTGGCCAGGTGGAGTTGTAGGCCTCCCCGACTATCTGCACTCTTTCCTGGCTACCTTGCTCTATGCGGGTAGAAGTAGCCCACGTCCCTGAGTATACCGTGTGGTGCTCACCCATATGGCCGGTGACTTGGGGCCTTCCGTTAGCCTCCGCTTCACGATGGCGGTGCTGGTCCCTTGCTTGTGACCGTGCCTTCGGGTTTCTAAGGCCAGAGGACATGGAATCCCCTGCCGGTTGGATTCTGCTGCTGGACCTGGATGTCCCCACAGCCTCGGACTCCGTGTCCAGGTTTAGTGTCTTCATCCAAGGCGAGCTCTCTATCTTCCAGCCTCTGGCACTCGCTCCTGCTCCTACAGAGCTCCTGTTGTCACTTTCCCTCTGCAGGCTCTGACTGCTCTGCTTGTTCTGCAGGCTCTGACTAACCTAATCCCGCCCCAGACTCAGTTTATAAGGGCAGATTCATCCCCTCCCAGGTCTGGGGGGGGCAGTGTTGCATGCTTAGGGCTCCTGACCAGAGAAACCTCCCACTTGCTCTCAGACATAATATCTCTATTACTGTGGTAACCAGACCCCTGGGGTGCCACATTCCCCCCTAGTAAATTTTAGTACTCCGGGACTAAACACATTTTTTAAAGAAACATAAATACAGGGTATAACAATAATACAATAACATATTTACAAGAAGCTTTAGTTCTTTAAAGGTCACAGCGTGTCCGTAACCGGGTGTCCATATCACCCAAGGTGAAGTTTTAAGCGAAGTAGGGGACCTGTCCAAAGCACACCCCTTGCGTTGGCCTTGGGCGTGGCTGCAAGGCTGGAGCTAGCTACTTTGGGCCGCCAGTAGGCCACGCCAGACAGGTTTTCTCTTCCGCAGCCGTCTTTGCAAGAGGCACAATGTGCAACTGTCTACAAGAATTGTTCCGGTTATCCAGTGTCCATAACCTGTTAGTCCATAGAAATCTGCAGGGTAACTGAGAGACATAATTAATAACAGGCAACAAACATAAACCATAAACAGTTTAACAGATAAATTCACAGTGCATTAGTTTAGATTTTCCAGCGAGCGGGCATCTGACCTTTAGTGACTCTAGTGGACCTAAGGAGCTCACTAACTGGTCCTGCACTACAGGGTGTAGGAGGTGTTATGGGCAAGCTGGGCAGCTGTCTGCGCACTCTTTGACTCACTAGGGGCACGGCAGGCTCACTACTAGCAGAGGGTTGATCCTCCTGTGCTGCTGGTGTGGACTCTTCTGCCTCCTGGGCCGGCTGCTCTTCCAGCTCTACCTGGTCTTCTGTAGGCACTTGAGGGGCTGGCTGGAGAAAAGTGAGGACAGGCACCACGATAGCGTTGTTTACTTGTGTCCAGGACAGGGGAAAGTCTCCGAGTACGGTGCTGATCATTTCCTCCTTTTACTCTACGGGTTGAGGGTCTTCCTGATCTTCATCCGTGCTTTGCAACTTCTCGGGGCACTTTTTCAGGTGGTCTCTGGAGACAGTGGCTGTGGTCTCTCCTCCATCCTTGCTGATGACGTACACCTTTGGATTATTGTGGCTTGAGGCCGGTGTACGGGTCCTTTTCCCACTGGTCGTCCAACTTATGGAGCCGCCTTTTTCTTTTCAAGACCTGCTCTCCAGGTACCAGGGGAACAGCAGGAGCATGTTGGTTATAAGTCCTCTCCTGCCTTTCTCTTGATTGACAGAGACTTCGCTCGACGCTCTCCTGTACTTTCCCGTACTGTTGCTGCCATTCTGTATCCCAGTCTGCCTCTGGCGAGGTGTCCTCAGGTGTCAGGACTCCCATATCCAGGTCAACAGGCAGCTTACCAGGTCTTGCTCGCATTAGGTAAGCCAGGGTACAGTTGGTGGAACCTACCGGGATGTGGTTATACAGGTCCACCAGATCGGGCAGTTTCTCAGGCCACAGACTGCGTTCTTCCAGGGGCAATGTTTTTAGCAGATCTATCACCACCTGGTTCATCTTCTCGCAGAGTCCATTGGTTTGGGGGTGATAGGGCATTGTTCTTATCTTCTTGCAGCCATGCAGGTTGCAGAACTCCTGGAAGACCTCCGCTTCGAAGGCTGGTCCTTGGTCCGTCAGCACTTGGTCCGGGTACCCGTGTGAGCGGCAGAAGTGCAGCTGGAAGGCTCTGGCTGCTGTTTGTGCTGTCAAGTCTTTGACAGGGACCACCACCAGGAACCGGGAGTAGTGATCCACGATGGTTAGGGCGTAGACATACCCGTTTCTGCTTGGAGCCAGTTTAACATGGTCCAGAGCGACCAGTTCCAGCGGCTACCTGGTGATGATGGGCTGCAGGGGAGTCCTCTGGCTGGCACGGTCCCTTCTTCTTAGATTGCACGGGCCACAGTCTCTACACCACCTCTCAATGGCTCCTCTCATGCCTATCCAGTAGAACCGTTCAAGCAGCAGGAACTCCAGCTTCTTCCATCCGAAGTGCCCTGCCCCATTGTGGTAGGCCTCCAGCACCATAGCTGCGTCCCGTCTCGGTACCACCACCTGCCAGATCAGTTCATGTGTCCGGGAATTGACCATTCTGCGGCACAACTTCTCCTTGTAGAGGAACAGTCTGCTCTTTTCCGTCCACAGTTGCTTGGTCTCTTCCGGAGCGTCTGGGTCCAGGCGGGCGTCAGCCTGGGTCAGCATCTCCTTCACCAGATGGACTGCGGGGTCACTGTCTTGCGTCTCCGCCCAGTTGTAGTGGGGTAAGGGGTTGAACGTAGCGGTTCGCTGGCCCCTCACACGGTGGGAATACTGGGTAATCCCATGACGGTGAAACGCAGGGAGTTCGATCTCTTCCAATTCTTCTGGATCCTCCCCTTCGTCCGGTAGGTTTGGCATCCTGGACAGGGCGTCCGCGTTGGTGTTGGAGCGTCCTGCCCGGTACTTGATTGTGAACTCAAAATTGGACAGGCGGGCCATCCATCTCTGCTCCAGGGCACCCAGTCTTGCAGTGTCCAGGTGTGTCAACGGGTTGTTGTCCGTGTACACGGTGAACCTGGAAGAGGCAAGGTAATGCTTAAAACGTTCGGTTACTGCCCACACCACTGCCAGGAACTCTAGCTTGAACGAGCTGTAATTCTCAGGGTTTCTTTCCGTGGGTCGCAGTTTTCGGCTGGCGTAAATAATTACCCGTTCTCTCCCCTGCTGGATCTGGGACAGTACGGCTCCTTGCCCGATGTTGCTTGCGTCCGTGTGGAGGATAAAGGGCTGGCTGTAATCAGGGTACGCCAGGATTTCATCCCCCGTGAGGGCCATCTTCAGCTGGCAGAAGGACTCCTCTTCCAGCTTTTCCCATTTGAAGGGTGGCTTCTGGTTTTTGGTCTTCCTGGACTGGCCTATCAGGAGGTCCTGCATAGGAGCTGCCTTCTTTGTAAAACTGGGAATGAATCTTCGGTAGTAGCCTACCAACCCGAGGAACTGCCGCACTTCCTTTATGCTGGATGGTCTTGGCCAGTCCTTAATCACGGTGATCTTGTAAGGGTCGGGGGCTACTCCGTCAGCACTCACCACGTGTCCCAGGTACTGTACCTTTGGCTTCAGGAGATGACACTTTGAGGGTTTTACCTTTAGGCCATAGTTCGCCAGGGCTTCAAACACTTCTGCCAGGTGTTCCAGATGGTCCTCATAGGTCTTGGAATAGACGATGACGTCGTCCAGGTATAGTAGGACCGTCTCGAAGTTCCGGTGTCCCAGACAGCATTCCATCAACCGTTGGAAGGTTCCTGGTGCGTTGCAGAGCCCGAACGGCATACAGTTAAATTCGCTGAGTCCCATCGGGGTGGTGAATGCGGTCTTCTCCCGGTCCGCCTCTGCTACAGGAACCTGCCAGTACCCGCTAGTGAGATCCAAAGTAGAGAAGAAGTTAGCAGATTTTAATGCAGCTAAGGACTCTTCTATCCTTGGTAACGGGTATCTTTGTGTGTGATACGGTTGACCTTCCTGTAGTCTACACACATTCTCATGGTGTTGTCTTTCTTTTTCACTAAGATTAGTGGAGCTGCCCAGGGGCTACAGCTGTCCCTAATTACCCCAGCCTCTTCAGCCTCTTTCATGTCTTTTAGCA
Source organism: Phyllobates terribilis (assembly GCF_046119375.1). Taxonomy (NCBI): domain Eukaryota; kingdom Metazoa; phylum Chordata; class Amphibia; order Anura; family Dendrobatidae; genus Phyllobates; species Phyllobates terribilis. The sequence continues at coordinate 297,566,983 of NW_027362762.1, forward strand.
TCCCCTTGGAGTGTTGATAGTGTGCAGGGGGTACGGGTCGATATCTCTCCTTTATGGGAGGATGGTCTCCCGTGGGGATGTGATGTTCTACCCCCTTTACTCGCCCGAAGTCTAGCGGGTGTTTACTAAACACTCTCTCGTACTCTTGAACCACCTGATAGACTCCCTGTTTTTGGTGTGAGGGAGTGGAGTCAGTACCCAAATGCAGTTGCTGACACCAGTCCTCCATTGGTTTCTTAGAGCCATTACCTTCCTCTGGTTGAGATGGAGGCAAGGGTTCCACGGCCTGTACAGAGTTCTGGTTGATGGTGAACAATTTGGCTAGCGTGGCATACCGGGGCAGGTATACTTCTCTCTCCCCGATATTGATGATGCGGACGGGCACCCTCCCATGGCGTACATCGACCACCCCCCGTGCTGTCAAAATGGTGGGCCTACTGTCTGAGTAGACAGGTTCTACCATTGCTTGGTAGTCTCTACCTCTTAGACCAATAGCTGCCCGGCACCAAATCATCATCTCACTTTTTGGGGGCATGGCAATAGGGAACGGGTTACACATTCTCACGCTACCTATCTCACCACCAGATAGTTCCACCTGTTGCCGCTTCATCAGTGCCCGGATCTCTTTTTGGAGCACACGCTGCTGGCTGGAACTGGCGTTCTTGGCAACCTGCTGCAAAATAAGAATCACCTCTGCAAGACAGTTTTCGAATACATTAGTACCTAGGGTTATTTTTGGGTGACTCTCGCGACGGTCAATGTCCTCAATGATCAGTCCTTGTGCCGGCAGTTCAACCTTACCGACCTTGATGGTCACTTCCTTAAATCCTATCTGTGGCACGGGCTGACCATTGCTGGCGATAATGCTCAGGTCGTCATCTGGGTAGCGGGTTATGTCCGAGTCATTCCAGTACCGCTTGAAGAGCACGTACGGGATGGTGGTGACCTGTGACCCGGTGTCTAGTAGGGCACTCATAGGAATGCCATCCAGTACCACAGGCAAGACCGGACGTCCCCCTACGTATTTGTCACGCCAGTTTGATGGGCCTGATGATCTTATGCCAGGGGGTTGGCCCTCTACCCCAGGTTGTGCCCGTTTAAATGACAGTACCTTGCCATATGTCCGGGTTGATTGCAGCGGCGGCAGATGGGTCGTCCGTCCTCGTTGTATCTGTCGCTGGGTCTTCCTCTGGCCGGTGGGGTCCTCCTTAGTCGGCACCACAGGACGTCCTCCGGTCCGGATGCCAGCTGGATCTTTCCTGGAGAAGAGACCTGTAAAGACTGCACAGTTCTGGTTAGCGCAGCAACGCTCTTAGTCAGCTCTTGGACCTGGTGGTGCAGGTCTGTTGCCGGGTCATTGTTCAAAGCCTGCGCATCAGCTCCCACAGGCCCTACAGACAAGGGCGCCGTCTCCTGGTGATAAGTGATAGCAGGGCGCCTGTGGGTCGCAGCGCCACCTGGTGCCGGTTCTCGGAGCACCCGGATGGCTCTGTCCTTGAACTGTGCAAAGTCCAGGTCAGGGTCCTGTAAGGCCATTGCCCGCAACTGGGTTCGGTGGGCATTGCACAGTAGACCCTCAATAAATTGTTCGGTCAACAGCTTGTCTTCATTTCCCACGCTGTCAGGGTCTGCCTGCTTAATGGCTCTCCGGGCCTCTTGTTGGTTTAGAGCATAGTCTCTTATACTTTCATGTTCCCGCTGTTTGCACCCGTAAAATCTGAGCTTTATTTCGGCTGAGGTGCCGGTATCAAATGTGTCTTTCAGCCGGGCTAGTATCTCTCTGACAGTCCTCTTCTTCCCAGGTGACCAGGACTTTACCTCCCTTTGGGCTGCCCCGATTAACTGGGCCACCAGAATGCTCACTTTTTGCTCTTCTGTGAGGGGGTATACCTGGAAGAGGCTATCAAGTCTTTCCCTAAAGTCACTCAAGGTATGTGACTCCCCTGAGTACTGGGGTAGCCAGGTTGCCTCCGGGATATAAGGCATGGTGAATGACATAACCGCTGCAGCGGTTGCGCTGGCGGTGGCTGTGGCAGTGGAGCTCCCCTCGGTGTCCGACATCCTCCTTCCCCCCTAGTGGACCGTGGCCTACCTTGCGATGCTCTTCTTCCGTAGGCCGCGGCTCTGCAGTCAATCGTCGGGGTAGAGGACCTGGCGTCGCGCTCCGATGACGTCAGGGTCGCTCTTCCTCCCTTCCAGGACCTTATGCAGCGTCGGAGCGTGGGGCGGAGCTTCGGATCTCGCACGCTTTCGGCGTCCACGCCCCTCTTCTTCCCGCGCGGCGTCCCGAAGATGGCGTCTGAAGGCGGGAAGCAGCTGCGGATGGCGGGAAGATGGCAGAAGACGGCGGGAAACGGTCCAAGATGGCGTCCGATGGCGGGAAACGGCTCCGGACGGCGGGAAACTTCACCACAGGTAAGTATAAAAGTCTTTTTTCAGGCACGCAGTACCCGGTGGTTGCGGGCACGAAATCCTGCCGACTACGCCAAAGTTGACGCGCCCCCTGGGCCTGTGCTGTGCAGTGGGATACCCGGAGCTGGGCCTTCTGTAAGATGCTGGGGGTTGTAGTCTCCGTGTGGCGGCGACCCGGTCCGTGCCCAGGGTGGTCAAACCAGTGGCAGTCTATTGGTGTTATAATAAGTGTCCGACTACGCCACCCGTGGATTGCGGTCAGTGGGGACCGCCGCTGCGCTGCAGACCGCTGAGGCTGATGTTGTTTGCGCAGCCGAGTATGGGATAACTCCCCACGGGAGAAGTATTGCCTCAGGGCAGCTTGTGTGGATGATAGGAATGATGGTGTGAGCGTCCCAGGACTGATGGTGCTGGTGCGGCGACGAAACACAGAGACGTGTGGTGCAGTTCAGGGTCTTTACTGATGGTATAAAGCAGACCCTCCCGGGAGTACTGGTTAGCAGTAGGGGCCTGGTCAGTCTGTGAGCAAGCAGGATCTCCCCCTGGCCAGGTGGAGTTGTAGGCCTCCCCGACTATCTGCACTCTTTCCTGGCTACCTTGCTCTATGCGGGTAGAAGTGGCCCACGTCCCTGAGTATACCGTGTGGTGCTCACCCGTATGGCCGGTGACTTGGGGCCTTCCGTTAGCCTCCGCTTCACGATGGCGGTGCTGGTCCCTTGATTGTGACCGTGCCTTCGGGTTTCTAAGGCCAGAGGACATGGAATCCCCTGCCGGTTGGATTCTGCTGCTGGACCTGGATGTCCCCACAGGCTCGGACTCCGTGTCCGGGTTTAGTGTCTACAGCCAAGGCGAGCTCTCTAGCTTCCAGCCTCTGGCACTCGCTCCTGCTCCTACAGAGCTCCTGTTGTCACTTTCCCTCTCCAGGCTCTGACTGCTCTGCTTGTTCTGCAGGCTCTGACTAACCTAATCCCGCCCCAGACCCAGTTTATAAGGGCAGATTCCTCCCCTCCCAGGTCTGGACGGGCAGTGTTGCATGCTTAGGGCCCCTGGGGTGCCACACAACCATGGAAGCATTCTTTGAAGCTTCACTGGGGTCGATGCTCTTAGAAAGTTGCTCTTTGCTAGTACCTTGCTGTCCTTGAGCCAACTTCTTGAAACATTTTGCCATGGGATGAGATCCGCCACAAAAAGAGCATTCGTTGCTGTTCTGCCATTTACAAGTAGATTCGTTATACGCAAAACACATATCTTTTCTATTAACAGCATTATTTGTACATCCTTTGTACCCCATTTTAAATTTGGGTTTATCGCAATTTTTTCACGAAAAGATTTGTCATAATGAAGCCATGCCATACCTCCAAAATTGCGGTAAGCTTCCAAAATTCTATCAATATGATGAAAAAGGCTACTACTAAGATTAGGGGATTTTTCACCCAAAACTGAAGCATAGATAGCAAAAGCTTGGAGCCAATTATTAAAAGATTTAGTGACTCCACGCTTCCTATCATCCCCCTCGTTTTTATCATCTTTTTTATCAAATCTATTAGATTGTTCTTTAATATTAGGTAACAAAGAAAACATGTCAATGTAATCTCCATCCCAGATTTTTTGTTTAATCCCCGCACTAAGGTGAAAACCCAAGGGGGAAATTTCACAGAATAGTGCCTCTTTTAAATGAGCCTCAGGCACTCCTGCTCTCACTGTCATTGATTAAACTGTCATTGACATTAATGGGGGGATTAACAATAGAATTACCCTCTAACCCTCTAAACATTTCAGAAAGACAGTCTTTAAACAGGGATTTAAAATCATTATGGGCAACAGACAGGGGCACAAGAAGCATCTCACCCCTTCTGCTTTGTCCTGATGAAGCCAGCGTGTCCTCTGCGTCGCCAGTGCTCAAGCCCAATGTATTGAGTGAACCGGGCCGCTCCGGTGATGAGGGGGATGGATCCGAAGCCTGGTCGTCCTCTGTGGTTGACACCCTCCAGGATGCCGCAGCCAATGTCCCAGGCAGCAGCCTAGAGCCAGAGACCGAACTCCCGTTGACCTGTCCAGAAGCGGCACTCCCTGGGACGCCGCTGCGCTTGTACGGATGTTGCCCGGGACGCTCCAGCTGTTGTCACAGAGACCGACGTTGCCTGATGACGTCGGTGATCTCGTGCTGGACTCCGGGACTTATGGAGGTGAGTAGCGGGCTTCCTGGCTGGCGTCGGCGGTGAGTACATAACGCGGGATCTCCGATTCCTCTTCAAGCTTCTGCTTCTGTGTCCGGACGGCAGCAAGGTGTCAGGTAGGAACTCCGATACCGGCCTACTGGTACTGATTCTTTCCACAGGATCCTCCGCTGCTGCATTCTTCAGCGCTAAGCAGCTCTTCAGCCACTCTATGCCTCCTTTTCCTCAGCACGGCGCTTAAGCTGCTGTAGTAGGTTCTCCATGTCTTCACTCTTTTGCACCAGCTGATAATGATGCTCCCACTGCAACAGCTGTTCTTTTATCCTGAAATTCTTCCCGCATTTTTCTTCTTGGCTAATCATAATTCTGGAAAAAGAACCACCAAAACATCTGCACAGAACCAGTTTCAACCTGCGCATGGATAGCTCACAGATGACCAGATGAACTTTTGACCCTATTATGTTATAGATGACAATGAAAAAACACCATTAATCTCCTGATTAACTATGACCAGTAATAATAAAATGTTTAGGATCTCTGTTACCATGAGACCCCCCATTCTATTCTTGCTTCGGGGGGGCTTACATTCTTAAGTGGAGTCGCACTGCAACTAGTCCACATAAAATTTGCTCTCTTGAGTTTATGCTGCACTCTAGGATCACTCGTCTAATTTCCATATAGGGAAGCTCCAATCATGAAAGCCACAAATAAAACGGCCACTATATGAAGTATATCACACTCTGCCCCTGAATAAAATATTACCACACATCGTGCCTTGTGAGTATGTGTGTGTTTTACTTCCACAGACTGCTCGATAATAACATCACAAACATTGACCCTTGAACATATAAGTAACATAGTAACATAGTTTTTTAAGGTTGAAGGAAGACTAAGTCCATCTAGTTCAACCCATAGCCTAACATATTGATCTAGAGGAAGGCAAAAAAAAAACATGTGGCAAACACTAAGCTCCACATTGGGGAAAAATTTCCTTCCTGACTCCATACGACAATCAGACTAGTTCCGTGGATCAACGCCCTATCAAGGAATCTAGTATATATAACCTGTAATATTATACTTTTCAAGAAAGGCATCCATGCCCTTCTTAAATTTTAGTAGTGAATCACTCATTACAACATCATGCGGCAGAGAGTTCCATAGTCTCACTGCTCTTACAGTAAAGAATCCTCGTCTGTGATTATGATTAAACCTTCTTTCCTCCAGACGTAGAAGATGCCCCCTTGTCCCCGTCTCAGGCCTCAGAGTAAAAAGATCAGTAGAAAGGTCTTTGTACTGTTCCCTTATATACTTGTACATAAGCCTTCGTTTTTCCAAACTAAATAACCCCAAGTGCCAAATATAAGTAATAAGTAAAAGTAATGCAATAGTGATCTCCTGAAATCATTACTACCACAAATCTCCCTGTAAACACTAGTGCAACACAGTGCCCCCTGAAAGTAAATATTACTATTCGATGTACTCATACTGCTACCAGCCTACAATGACCCTCAGAAATACTTAAAAGCCTCCATCTTCTAGTATATGAAGTGAGGCCTAACTCATCAAGCTCCTAATATTAGACAGAGTAGGACTACCCTGAATGGGTTCACCTTGCCGTGGTGGGATAGCTTTCATGCTATTTTTGATCAAAAACAATGTTAGGCTATGTGCCCATGATGCAGAAATGAAGCAGAAAATTTCTGCAGCGTTTCTGCATGGTCTTGGCAGTCAAAAATGCTTGCGGATTTTACACGCGTTTTTGACGCGTTTTTGCATGCGGATTTGACTTGCCTTTTTCAAGTCCATTGGGACCTCAAATCCGCATGCAGAAATGCACAAATAATGGACATGCTGTGGATTTTTCCGCAAGGAAAATCCGCTGCGGAAAATTCCGCAGCATGGGCACAGAACATGCAGATTTTCATTGGGGATCATGGGGGACGGATTACCAAGCGTTTTTAAAGCGTTTCTGCAGCGGAAATTCCGCATCAAAAATGCTTGAAAAACGTATAGTGGGCACACAGCCTTACTAAGAACCCTATTTTATTTAAATGCACTTCTGCTTTTTATTTATTTACAACAGGGTATATGTTCATTTTGTTTCTTGTCGTTTTTTTCTGTTTTATGGCCATTGCGAACATGCATTTATGTGCTGCATGTATACCAACTTAAACCAAGCTCAAATTTTGTGTTTTGTCATCAAGCTCCTGGAGAATGGTGCAGGCAGCTTGATGATATCTTTAAGTTGCTTAAAGATATCTCACAGAAGGCATCAAATCTCTTGCCGTAATGAGCCCATTTGTATAGGATCTTAGGAACACAGATACAATTGACCGCATTGAAGGATTTCTGGATCCACATCCCGCTTCAATCTAGTTCTGCAAACGTGATGATTTGGAAACTGGCTGAATTATACCCTGTTCATAAATCTGGGCTGAAGAATAATAAAATAATGAGTGTCTGGAGACAACAGTGAAGCATGGTGGAGGTTCTACAAGTATGGGGTTGCATTTCAGCAAATGGAGTTTCAGATTTTAGAAAGATTAATGGTGTCCTCAATGCTGAGAAACACAGGAAGATATTTAACCATCATGCAATACCATCAGGGAAACATCCAATTGGCTCCAAATTTAATCTGCCTGAGGACAACCAAGGAAAGGCTGTAACTAAAAAGCAGTTGTGATACACAAACTCTGCCATAAAGAAAAAATAGAAGTATGCAATGTTCAGCTAATTTTACTTTAATTTGTCATGCCCTGCACAACTTGCTTAAAGGGTTATTCCTCCCAAAAAAGATATCCCCCATCCACAAGATAAGGTATAATTTACTAATCCTGAGATCAAGGCTTTGGGACTCTGCAACCTCATCCTGAATGGAGCAGAAGTGTGCATGCTCAGCTTGCACTCCATTCATTGTCTATGAAACTGCAGTAAAAAACCGAGCACAATTCTTGGCAGTCCCGATAACAATTAATGGAGCAGAGGAGACACATGCGCACCTCTAATCTATTTAGGACAGGGCTGTGGAAAAACCTTTCAAGAAACATCTGGCAAAGCATAAACAATAAAACCAGCATGAAACAAATACCATAATAAACATGATTTTTTTAAGGTGGCTAACCACGAATTCTTAGCTGAATATGCTTAAAATTTTGGCCGCAACACTCGGTGCACATCCAATAATCGTGTTATGCTCCTGCTGCAATGCACCATAATGTAAGGAAATGCAGCTACCTTGTGACCGGGAGGTTAGAAGAAATCCAAATAATTTATTTTCCACTTGTGTGCTGTAGGTGCAGCAACTTTCCAATTGCAATGCGACCACATTCATATTTTCCCAGTGGCTATTAAAGTAAGCATTTTAGGGTTGAACATATATGGCTGAAATCGTACAACCACAATCTGATCCATGCTGACCATGGATGGGGCAGCACGTATCAACTGTCAGGCTCCCTTTAAGGGATAGGGGCCAGGATGGAGGACATTATTTAAAAAAAGGACTGAGGATGGAGGACATTTTTTCAGGATGGGGGCCAGGACAGAGAAAATTATTACAGGATGGGGGACATTATTACAGGATAGGAGATATTATCAAAGAATGGGTCCAGGATAGGGGAAGCTATTACAGGATGGGGAAACCTTACAGTATATGGGCCAGAATGTGGGACATTATGACAGAATGGGTAATATAATTACAGCATGGGGACCAGAATGAGGAACATTAATTATTAATATATGGTAGCAAATGTGGGGTATAATTAAAGTAGGAGGCCAGTTGGGGAAATGATTACTATATGGGGCCAAATGTGGTACTCTATAACTCCACAACGGGGGAACATAAATAATATTCCCCATTTTGGCCAATCCTTACTAATTAAAGGATCCACAATATATGATGTTCCAACTGTATTGAGGCAAAAAAAAGTGGATGCTATTATTGTATTGGTGCAGAATTGTTGTACATTGCTACTGTATTGTTGGCACTGGGGAGGAGGCAGTAAAGTTGTATTTCAGCAAAAAAAGACTTTACTACTGAATGTGGGCATACAGTGGAATATTACTATTGCACGTGGGCCACAAAAAGGGACTTATGCATCAATACAGTATGAGGGCTACAGAGGGGGACATTTCTACTATGATACTGTGAGGGGGTCACAGTGAGAGACATAACCACCTTAATATATTTTATTTTTGCAGATACTATTATCATGAGTGGAACAAAGGGGAGGTACTGTTACTGTGCCAGACACCAGGGCAGTGCTATTTCAATTTTTTTTTTTTGCACAATGTAGAAATGGGGTAAAAAGTGTTAGAGGCAGATGACAGTCATCATCTGCTGGGAATGATTCTTCCACTCCCGACAAGCACCGTCATTAAGTAAGGGGTTTAATGGGTTGTCCAGGCAAAATTTAAATTATACTGGTGGGTTAGTAAAATAAAAAGCAAAGAAAGCGATACTCACCTATTGGCACTTACCGAAATCCAGCTCATCCCGCTCCATGGTCTTCGTTTATTCCGGCGAGAAGCAGTGACCATTCAAAGTGGCAGCAAGACTGCTGGGACCTGTGGTTGGCTGCTGTGGACAGCTGTCTTCAGCAGTGTTGTTTTTCATTTTATCAAGCCACCAGTATAATTTTAATTTTACCCAGACATTACCACAATGTATACGATAAACTATGTTGTACAGACATAAGAACATCATGCAGCAGCAGGAGCACACGTCAGGGGCACACGTCACATGTGCATACAGAACACATCTCACAGGCATATGAGTATAGGTCACACAAGAACTGGGCACAAGTTGTAACGGGTCTGGGAGGTGGAACCTCTGAGCAACTATACAAGGGGGCAGTCCTTGTAAGGAAGCGGGTGGCTCCCAGGGAAGACGGGCAGGTAGTCACGGCAAGTGACAGGGACAGTCTCTGGGTAGAAGGGCAGGTAGTCACGGCAAGTGACAGGGACAGTCTCTGGGTAGAAGGGCAGCGGGCTGGTGGCTGGTGAGCGCTCCCAGGTGAGCGGGCGAGAGTCTCTGGACAGGCAGGTGGTCACGGCAAGTGACGGCAGAACCTCCAGGTAGACTAGCAGACAGGTAGCGGGTGGACGCTCCCAGGTGAGCAGGCAAGAGTCTCTGGACAGGCAGGTGGTCACGGCAAGTGACGGCAGAGCCTCCAGGTAGGCTAGCAGGCAGGTAGCAGGTGAGCGCTCCCAGGTGAGCGGGCAAGAGTTTCTGGACAGGCAGGTGGTCACAGCAAGTGACGGCAGAGCCTCCAGGTAGGCTAGCGGGCAGGTAACAGGTGAGCGCTCCCAGGTGAGCGGGCAGGCTGGTCCATAGACAGACTGACAGGTGTCGGAGGGCAAACCGTCGGACCGCAGGCTTGCAAGCAGTTAAGCGGATATCAGGCAGGTATCAAGCAGGAATCTGGCAGGTAACAGGCAGGAATCAGGCAGGTGACTGGCAGGTAACAAGCAGGAATCTGGCAGGTGACTGGCAGGTAACTGGTAACGGGACCAGAGGGCTGAAGCAGAGTGAAGGCTTTGAAACAACATTGCTCGGGCACCTCCATTTTGGAGGAGGTGCCTTATATATGGGAGATCGGCCGGGGACTCCTTAGGACGGCGCGCGCGGTCCCTTTAAGAGAGGGGGAGCGCGCGCGCGCGCGCGCCCTAAGCACACTGCCGGGGAAGGAGCGCGTGCCGGAAGCAGTGGGGAGAGAAGCGCTGGAGGACGCCGCGCCAGGAGCGGGGAGGTGAGAGGGACGGCGTCTCTGCCTAGTACGGGGCAGAGACACCGATGTTACACAAGTCTTATGTTCACAGAGCTCATATCACATGGGCATAGGGTACAGGTCACATGCACACACCGCATGGGCACACAATGCAAGGCAAAGCACAGGGCATGTTACATGGGCACAAGTCACACAGGAACAGGGCACATGTCGTATGGGCATAGGGCACAAGTCACACGGGCACACATCACAATGGCCAAGTCGCCTGGGATCAGGGCACACATTGCATGCTCACACAATGCAAAGGCACAAGACACATGTCGATTGAGCACAGGAGAAAATTATGCATGGGCACACAACGCAGGGGCACAGGTTGCATGGGCACACAATTCTGCGGCACAGGTTGAATGTCACACATTAAACAAGTACATCACTCACAAGTACAATATACACAGCACAAACTACACTATGAACATGTCAGGAAATCAGTAAATTATTTTAAATGCCACAACTAGTGCTCATCTTCAGCACGATCCTGAAAATATCGTTTATAAGACAAAAACGGTACCAACCAATGACCAGGAGTAAAAATCACCTGTTATTTATGAGCAAACCAACACAGTTTCAACATGGAGGTGCCTGAAAAATTCAAAGATTCAATACTGCAGTGGAAGAAATGGAAAAAATAGCACTCACCATTTATTTAAAAAGTAATGTCCTTTATTCCATGTGGTGGGACAATCCTTTTCTATTTACCAGCTCCCCCTGCTTTTTCCAAAAGGATTGTCCCACCACATGGAATAAAGGACATTGCATTTAAAATAAATGGTGAGTGCTGTTTTTTCCATTTCTTCTACTGCAGTCCTGAAAATGTAGAGCTACGCTTAAATCGTTAAGCTCCACCAACAGAAATAAGCCCAGACTCCTTTTTAATGAACTACAAAAAATGACTCTAAAGCTATATTTACACAGTCTGTTGACAGCTAATAGACACAGATGGCAAATTATAATAATTAAAATATTACACCAATAAATACACATATTTATGTAAAACTAAAAATAAACAAAAAGTACACATACTTTGTATCGCCCGCTCCAGAAGAACTCGATCTATAAAACGCTCACACTAGTTAACTCTTACAGTAAACATCGTAAACAAAAAAAAGCGTGGCAAAAAACTGCTTTTTCATCATACCACTGGAATAAAAAGGGATCAAAAAGACGAATATCAATAAAAATGGTATTGCCGTCATCTTGTTCTGCAGCAAAAAACAAACCGCCATACAGCTCCGTCAGTGGGAAAATAAAAAAAGTTAGAGCTCTCAGAATGTAGCGATGCAAAAAGAATATTATGATCAATGTTATGTGCCCAAAAATGGTACCAATAAAAACGTCAACTCGTCCCGCAAAAAATAAGCCCTCACATGACTCTGTCGGCAGAAATCTAGAAAAATTATAGCTCTTAAAATATGGCAATACAAAAACTTGTTGTTTTTTTTAAAAAAAGAAGCATTTTTTAGTGTGTGAGCCAAACATAAAAAAACAATATAAATCTTGTATCGCTGTAATTGCACTGACCCGAAGTATAAAGTCTTCTAATCACTTATACCGCATGGTGAACGGCGCAAAAAATAAATAAAAGCAATTCTTCATCTGCTGTTGATTTGTTATTGATTGCAGTAAGGCGCGCCTCACATTTATCCTGCGCTCTACGCTGAGCGCTTACACTGAAGTTACTATGTAAATCTCAGAAATACGTGATTCAGATGGAGCCTCTGGCGGAAGATTCCCTATAATGAGGCTGATTGAGACACTGTGTATGCCGTCTGGCCTAAGATCCGGCTGTGCCCATCTTTCTAGGCTTGTATAATAGCGTGGTTGGCCACAGTTTTGTGCACCTCTTAAGAGCCAGATACCATCGAACAGAAGCCAGACGAAGTACAGAGTAACTCTGCTGCCTCATTAGTGAATGGATCCCTCAGGGGTTTCATCCTAATCACGTATTTTGTAGATTTAGAAACCCCAATGTAAGCGCTCAGCATAAAGCACAGGATGAATGTGAACTGATCCAAAATGTTCTGTACCCCAAAATACCACCAATAAAAGCTTCTACTCAACCCACAAAAAACAAGCTCCCACTCAAGTTCGTTATCTGCTAACAGAAATATATCTGGTAGCACAAAGGCTCTAGAAAAGTGACGTGGATCCCACCAAAAGAAATCCAGTGAAATCTACGCACCCCTGCCCCCTTCCTGAGCCCCACAGTGTGCTTCTACTGAAGTTAACATCCACATGTTTGACATTACTGTAGCGAGGAGAGCCGACTTAATTTACGGGGTGAGTGTCTCCAGAAGCACGAGCTGGGTACAATGTACGTGCACTACAATGTATGGGCACTACAATGGCAGATTTGTATTTTCAATTAGCAACATCCATTGCTGTTAATTTCTGGAAAAGAGCCTTGGAGTAAAAATCATCACTATACCTGTAGATGAATATCCAGAGGGGTGTAATTTCCAAATTTCAGTCAATTGAGGTAGGTTTCTGCTTTTCTGGCACTTAAGGGCTCTGTACGCAGACTATTCTCCAAGAGTCGAATAGTGCTCCTTCTCTCCTGAGTCTCACCAAGTGGCCAAACAGCCACATATGAGTTCACGAAAAATTGTGTAACAAATTATGTGGTCATTTTCCCCTTGTGAAAATGTAAAAAATCTGGGGCTAAAACAACATTATAATGGTAAAAATGTTATTTTTTCTTCACTGTTCAATGGTATAAAAAATGTTAAACCACATGTGGTGACAATATGCTCACTGCACCCCTAGATGATTTAATTAAGAGGTATCATTTATAAAATGGGGTCACTTATGGGCGGTTCTTCTGTCCTGACACCTCAGAGGCTCTGCCAATGTGGCAAGGCACCAGCAAGCCATTCCAGGCAAATATGCATTCCAATATGACGCTCCTTCCCTTCTGAGCTTTGCACTGGCCTAAAAAGTAGTTTTTGACAACATATGAGGCAAATCTGCATTCCAATATGACATTCCTTCCTTTATGAGCTTTGTACTGGCCTAAAAAGTAGTTTTTGACAACATATTGCCTTGCTTAGAAGACATTTTGTAACAATTGTTGTGGTCCATTTTCTCCTATTATCCCATTTGAAAATTAAAAATTTGGGGCTAAAACAACATTTTAGTGGAGAAAATTTCATTTTCACAGCCCAATTTCATACAATTCTGTGAGATACCTGTGGGTTTAAAATGCTCACTACAATCCTTGAAGAATTCTTCAAGAGGTGTAGTTTCCAAAAAGTGGTCATTTGTGGAGGTTTCTGCTGTTCTGGAAATGTTTGGCGGTTCTCCAAATGTGACATGACTTCCACAATCTATTCCAGACAATTTTGCACTCCAAAAATCAAATAGCGCTCCTTCACTTTTAAGCCCTGCCTTGTGCCCAAACAAGAGTTTCTGAGCACGTATGGGGTATCCCTATACTCAGGAGAAATTGCAAAACACATTATGTGGTCCATTTTCTCCTGTTACCTTTGTGAAAATGAAAAATTTGGGACTAATACAACATTTCTGGGTGAAAAACCTAATTTTTAATTTTTATAGTCCAAAGTTTAAAAATTCAGTGAAACACCTAGGGATTCAAGGTGCTCACCACATTTCTAGATACATTTCTAGGGTTGGTCACTTGTGGGGGGTTTCTACTGTTTAGTCACATCAGGGGCTCTGTAAATGCAACATGGTGTCCGCTATCCATTCCAGCCAATTTTGCACTCCAAAAGTCAAATGGTGCTCCATCCCTTCCGAGCCGTGCCATGCACCCAAACAGTAGTTTTCCACCACATATGGCATATTGGTGTACTCAGGAGAAATTGCACAACAAAATGTTTGGTCCATTTTCTCCCATTAACCTTGTGAAAGTGAAAAATTTGAGGCTAAATTAACATTTTTATGGGAAAAAAATATTTTTCCATTTTCACTGCTCAACATTATAAAATTATGTGAAGGACCTGTGGGTTCAAGGTGCCCACAACACCTCCAGATCAATTCTTTGAGGCTAAATCAATCTTGTCATGAAAAAAACATAATATTTCATTATCACGTCCCAATATTTTAAAACTCTGTGAGGCACCTGTGGTATCAAGATGGTCATCACACTAGCAGATGGATACCTCAATGGGTGTAGCTTCCAAAAATGGGGTCACTTGTGGGGGGTTTCCACTGTTTAGGCAGATCAGGGGCTCTGCAAACGTGACATGGCATACGCTATCTATTCCTGCCAATTTTCCACGCCAAAAGTCAAATGGTGCTCCTTCCCTTCTGAGCCCTGCCATGTGCCCAAACAGTAGTTTTCCACCACATATGAGGTATCGGTGTACTCAGGAGAAATTGGACAACAAATTGTATGGTTCATTTTCTCCTGTTACCCTTGTTAAAATTAAACATTTTGGGGCTAAACCAACATTTTTGTGGGACAAAGTAAAACTTCAATTTTTTCCTTCCATATTGTTTTCATTCCTGTGAGGCACATAAAGGGTTAATATATTTCTTGGATGTGGTTTTGAGCACCTTGAAGGGTGCAGTTTTTAAAATGGTGTAACTTTTGGGTGTTTTCTGTAATATAGCCCCTTAAAGTCACTTCAAATGTGCAGTGATCCTTAAAAAAATAGGTTTTGTAAATTTTCTTGGAAAAATGGAAAATTGCTGATAAACTTTTAACCCTTCTAACTCCTGAACGAAAAAAAATTATCTTTAAAAATTATGCTAATGTAAAGTAGACATATGGGAATTGTTATTTATTAACTATTTTGTGTTATATAACTATTTGATTTAAGGGCATAAAAATGTAAAGTTTGAAAATTGCGAAATTTTCGAATATTTTGTTACATTTTCAATATTTTCATAAGTAAACGCAAATCATATTGACCAAAATTTACCACTAACATGAAGAACAACATGTAAAACAATCTCAAAATCACTAGGATATGTTGAAGCATTCCAGAGTTATTACCACATAAAGTCACACTGGTCAGATTTAAAAAATGAGGCTCCGTCATTAACATACAAAGTGACTTGGTCCTTAAGGGGTTAAGAGAAAATCTAAACAGAATTAATTTTTTAAGTTCCTTTGTGAGTCTGTGTTTTTTTAATATATGTTCACCATGTTGTCCATTTACTTTACAATGTTGCAATGAATGTTTAGATCATATCATAAATTAGGACGGCACTGCACAGACTGAATCAACAAGTTGTATATTTTGCAAAATGTAATCATAATAACATATTTATTTCCATACATCCATAATGAGAGCTTTGCCTGGAAGGTTTTGTTGATTGTGACAAACATGTTATTTACTAATGCATTCGCTGGCATTCAAGAGGTATCATTAGGTTAATTACAAGCTACAGGAATGGCTACAGCTTGCAAACAAGCTCATCTATCATATGCAAAAATGAGGCTTGCTTTGTTTTCTGGATAATTTTGCACCTGGTACAATGGGATCTCTAAAATAGACAGTGGATGGTTTTTCAAAAGCAAGTGTTTGAACTATAAACAAATGCAAAAATAAAGTTAAAAAATAAAGAGAAAGTATTTACAATAGTTCTAGCAAACTGCAGTCATATTTATGTAAAAATGGTCAACTGTACTGTGATACATTGAATCTTTGAATTCTGTTTGTTACTTCTCTTTTAAACCCTTGCCAAGTTGTAAATAGCTTAATAAAAAGTAAAAAAAAAATAATAGAAAATATATTTACATAAGTTACAACCCCAATTCCAAAAAAAGTTGGGACACTGTGAAATGTAAAGACTATAAGAATGCAATGATTTGGAAATCTCTTATAGCAATATGTTATTCAGAATATAGAACACATATCAGAAGGTGAAAGTTAGATATTTTTCCATTTCATTTGAAAAAAATAACTAATTTAGAAATTGATGGCAACAGCACATCTGAAAAAAGTCAGGACGGTCGACATCAACAATTGTGTAGCAACCCCTCTTCTTTTTACAAGTCTATAAACATCTGGGAAGTGAGGAGACCAATTGCTAGTGTTTTGGGAGATAAATGTTGTCCCATTCTTGTCTGATGTAGGATTCTAGCTGCTCAACAGTCCTGGTTCTTCTTTGCCTTTTTTTTCTTTGCGCCAAATATTTTCTCTTGGTGAGTGGTCTGGACTGTAGATGACCAGTTCATCCCCCGAACTCTTCTTCTGCGAAGCCATGGTGCTGGGATGGATATGGTATGTGGTTTAGCATTGTGTAGATGAAATATGCAAGGTCTCGCCTGAAACAGACCATGTCTGGATGGGAGCACATGTTATTCAAAAGCCTCTATATAATAATGCCCAGCATTGATAGTGTCTTTCAAAATGTGTAAGCTACCAATGGCAGGTAACTAATGCAACCCAATACCTTCAGAGATGCAGGCTTTGAACTGCGCGATAACAAACTGGATGGTCCCTATCCCTATCCTTCTAAGTCCACAACACATAGCATCTGTGGTTTACATGAAGAATTTCAAATTTAGATTTATCTAACCACAGAGCCATTTCCCATTTTGCCTCAGTCCATTTTAAATGGGCTTTGGCCCAGAGAAGATGTCAGCTTTTCTGGATTATGTTGATATATTGCTTCTTCTTTGCATAATAAAGCTTTCATTTGCATTTGTGGATTGCATGCTGAACTTTGCTCGCAATCAATGATTTCTCAAAGTATTCATGAGCCCATGCAGTCATTTGCATGATCGAATCATGCCTGTTTTAAATGCAGTGCCGCCTGAGTGCCCATAGATCATGAGCGTCCAGTATTGACCATCATCAGCATTGTCCCTTGTGCATGTGGATTTCTATAGTATCTCTGAATCTTTTTATGATATTACATACTGTACATGGTGGGATGTTCAAAGTTTTTACAATTTTACATTGAGAAACAATTGAAATTGTACCACAAAAGTTTAGATGCAGTTGTTCACAGATCAGTAAACCTCTGACCATCTTTGCTTCTGAGAGACTCTGCCTCTCTGACATTTTTATACACCATTATGTGACTTAGTTGATAAATTATCCTCCAGCTGATTTTCATTAGTACCACTTATTTTCCAGCCTTTTGTTAAGCCTTTCCCAACTTTCTTGAGATGTGTTGCTGCCATCAATTTCTAAATGAATTCTTTTTTTTCAAATCAAATGGGAAATATCTCACTTTCACCTTCTGATCTATGTTCTATGTTGTGAATAAAATATGTGTATAAGAGAATTCTAAATCATTGCATTCTTGTTTTCCTTACATTTTACACGGCATCCAAACTTTTTTTGTGAATTGGGTTGCATATAATCTATAATGCATAATTGTATTGGAGGCAGTGAGGAGTAGAAAAAGGCGAAGGCCCCGATTCCTCATTGTTTTTTGTCTAGTTTTGTGCCTTTTTTATTGGCACCCAGTTCATTATTCTATTTATGCCTTTTTTTAAGTCTACTTTATATGTGCTCGCTCGCCTGTTTGGGTTTTTGGTTTTCTGCTTTATGGGCAGAGTTTACTGATTCCAGATGTTTTCGGCTGATTCATCAAATGCAACAAATTAATGAATTTTTTGCGTCATTTTTAAGAATTTGGCAAAAAAAACAGCAAAAAGGAAAGTGAGTAAACAAAGGCTTAAATAATGAATCAGGGCCAAGGTGCTTAGGCTTGTTGCCTGATTTATTAAGCCACACTTGTGAACTGTTGGAAAGATAGTTGTAGAAATATAATGGCATATCATTTATTTAAAAGTAAATAACAGCACATGGACCTACAACATGAAATGCATCCACATGTCTTATTATATAAGGCAAACTGTACATAATAAACTAGGCGATTCAAGGTTTTTTTTTGCTGTTTTTTAAACGTGTGAATGTGTGGAGCATCATACCATTTGGGGAGCTGTGTGTGGGCTCATACTATATAGGGAGTGCTGTGTGTGAGAATTCTCTAGCTCCCTCATCCCATCTACATAGAATTTTAAAAGCATCAATTGTGATCTCTTATCTCAGTAATAGGAAAATTTGTCTTCACTGAAAACAGATTTTACAAATTTTATCCAGAGTGCAAGATCATTCCAGTATGTGGAGCAATCAAATTTCACAGATGAGATATATTACAAGCATATTTATTTTACTATGTACTATTAATTTATGTAATAAAGATTAAAATGATAGTTACTTTTTAAACTATGCGACTTCCCATCAAGCCATGCCTCATTCCACAAAGCCATGCCCTCTTGTAGTGGGCAGCACAAAATTATCTAAAATACTTACATTAAATAGTAAAACTACCCTGTTATTCTAAACTAATTTGCATAATTTGTCATGAACAGTACATACAGTTAGGTCCAGAAATATTTGGACAGTGACACAAGTTTTGGCATTTTAGCTGTTTACCAAAACATAGTCAAGATACAGTTATCGGCTTAAAGTACAGACTCTCCACTTTAATTTCAGGGTATTTACATCCTAATTGGAGTAAGGGTTTAGGAATTACAGCTCTTTCATATGTAGCTGCCTCTTTTTTAAAAGGACGAAAAGTAATTGTACAATTATCTCCAAAGCTCTTTAATGAGCTGCATGGGCTATTCCCATAATCCATAATCAATTAAGCAGATTGGAGTTGATTCCAGGTGTGGCATTTGCGCTTGGAAACTGTTGCTGTGAACCCACAGCATATGGTCAAATGAGCTCTCAGTGGAAGAAAAACAGACCACCATTAGGCTGAGAAAAAAAGAAATCAATCGAACAGCAGAAATGTTAGGAGTGGAGAAATCAACAGTTTGGTACATTCCACAAAAAAAAAGAGTGCATCGGTGAGCCTGGGAGCTCAAAGGCTTGGATGTACAGTACACGGACGACAACAGCGGTGGATGGTCACAGAATTCTTTCCATGGTGAAGAAAAACCCCTTCACAATATGCACCCAAATGAAGAACCCTCTCCAAGAAGTAGGTGTTTCAGTATCTAATTCTACCATAAAGAGAAGATGTCATGCGTCTAGGTTCGAACCCTTGAGCCTGTGCTTTGTGGTTAGCTTCTATATCCGCTGAGCCACAGCAGTTACACCTTTTCTCCGGGTGTTTATTGTATGGTATCCTTTCTTTAGTTTTTTTATGTTGACAGGTGTTTTCGTTTATTCATTTGTCTGCCCAATTACCTTTCTCGTGCGACTATATATACATTCCGCCTTTTGGTGTTTTCTGCTGGTGATTTTCTCATTTTGATGTCCAGCAATTTTGCCATTGTGTATGCCAGTCAGTGAAAGACCAGCTAGGGATTATCTCTCTGCTGATTATGCTTTTCACACTGCACCTATCTTCTGCTTCTTGTTTAGGAAGTAGGCGGCATACTCTCTACTCGTTAATTGCACTCTGGTCTGCCCTCTGGTTCCTTATGAGGAACATGAAATGCTCAACAGCCTTTCAGGCAGCATAGGTCAGAGCTGCCATAGTTTAGTCTGTTGTTAGGGCTATTCCAGCCCATGTAGGAACCACTAAGGACTGTAGGGTCGGAATCTTTCATCTGTACAGAAACCGGCTGGGTCAGTTGCAGTTTTTTACTGTTTTACCTATTTCCAAGTTGGATTTGTTACACAATCATAACAGAAGACTTTATGAGCACAAATACAGAGAGTTCATCACAAGATGCAAACCATTTATCTGCCTTAAAAATAGAAAGGATGGATTAGACTTTGCCAAGAAAAACTAAAGAAGCCAGCCCAATTCTGGAAAAGCATTCTTTGGACAGGTGAAACTAAGATCAATCTGTACCAGAATGATGAGAATAAGAAAGTATGGAGAAGGCTTGGAACAGCTCATGATCCAGAGCACACCACATCCTCTGTAAAACATGGTGAAGGAAGTGTGATGGCATGGTCATGTATGGATTCCATGGCACTGGATCACTAGTGTTTATTGATGATGTGACTGAAGACAGAAGCAGCTGGATGAAATCTGAAGTGTACAGGGCGATACTTTCTGCTCAAATTCAACCAAATGCAGCAAAGTTGATTGGACGGTGCTTCACTGTACAGATGGACAATGACCCAAAACATACTGCGAAAGCAACACAGGAGTTTATAAGGCAAAGAAGTGGGATATTCTGCAATGGCTAAGTCAATCACCAAATCTCAACTCCATCGAACATGCATTTCACATGTTTAAAGGGAACCTGTCACCAGAAAAAAAAAGCTATTAACCCGCAGATACTGTATGAGGTTAATCTGCAGGTTAATAGCATTATTAACCTGCCCCGCACCCGCACTTAGCCTAACCATGCGGGGAGAAAATGAACTTTATTCCCCTGGCAGCATTCAGGGATATGCTGAGAATATAGAGCGATGGCTGTAACCATGCCCCCAGACCTGACTGACACTGGCTCTGCATTGGGGCTGGCTGTCATTCAGGGCCAGGGACATGGTTACAGATGCCACTCTGTATTCTCAGAGCAGCGACTGAACCAGCGCCATGATGAAACCCGAATGCTGCCTGGGGCAATAAAGTTAATTTTTTCCCCACAGCGTACGGCTAATTGCGGGTGCCGGGCAGGTTAGTAATGCTATTATCCCACAGATTGCCCCCATATCTGCTGGTTAATGGCGTTTCATCTGATGACAGGTTCCCTTTAAGGCAAAATTTAAGGCAGAAAGACCCACAAACAAGCAACAATTGAAGTCAGCTGCAGTAAAGGCCTGGC
Source organism: Phyllobates terribilis (assembly GCF_046119375.1). Lineage (NCBI taxonomy): Eukaryota > Metazoa > Chordata > Amphibia > Anura > Dendrobatidae > Phyllobates > Phyllobates terribilis. Next base: position 297,588,021 of record NW_027362762.1, read on the forward strand.
AAAGCATCACAAAGGAGGAAACCCAGCGTTTGGTGACATCCATGGCTTCCAGACTTCAGGCAGTCATTGCCTGGAAAGGATTCACTACAAAGTATTAAATTGCACAACAAATTGAACTGTCCATTTTATCCTATTTTCCCTTTTGAAAATTGAAAACTTGGGGCCAAAACAACATTTTAGTTGAAAAAATTTTAGTTTTCCAATGACTCAGCCCAATTTTATATAATTCTGTGAATCACCTGAGACTTAAAAATGCTCACTACACTGCTAGATAAATTCTATAATGGGGTCACTTGTGGGGTTTTTTGCTGTTTTGCCAAGTCAGGGGCTCTTCAAATGTGACATGGCATCTGCAATCTATTGCGGCCAAACTTGTGCTACAGAATTCAATTTCGCTCTTCCCATTCCAAGCCCTTGTTGATGAAGCAACATTTTTGCAGGAAAAATAATTTTTTTCACAGCTCAAAAATAAAACAGATCTAGATAAGTTCCTTGAGGAGTGTAGGTTTCCAAAATGGGGTCACTTGTGGGGAGTTTCCACTATTTATGCACATCCAGGGCTCTGCAAACGTGACATGTAGTCCCCTATCTATTCCAGCTAATTTTGCGCTCCAAAAGTTGAATCATGCGCCTTCCCTTCCCAGCACTGCATTGCGCCCAAACAGTAGTTTTGCACCACATATAGGGTATCGTGTGCTCAGGAGAAACTGTACAACAAATTGTATGGTCCATTTTCTCCTGTTACCCTTTTAAAATCTGGGGCTAAAGCAATATTTTTGTGGAAAAAAGTAAACTTTTCATTTTGTCCTTCCACATTGCTTTAATTATAGTGAAGCCCCTAAATTGCTAATAAACTTCTGTGGTTCTGTTTTGAGCATTTTGATGGGTGTAGTTTTTAAAATGGTGTCACTTTGGGGTATTTTATGTCATGTAGGCCCCTCGAATTAACTTCAAATGTGATGTGGTCCCTAAAACAATTGTTTTTGTAAAGTTTGTGAGAAAAATGAGAAATTGCTTTTAACCCTTCTAACTTCCTAACAAAAAAAAAATATTTTTCAAAAATGATGCTGATGTGAAGTAGACATGTGGTATTTATTAACTATTTTGTGTGATATAACTATCTGGTTTAAGGGCATAAATATAAAAAATGTAAAAATTGCAAACTTTTTAAATTTTTTTGCCAAATTTTCAATATTTTCATAATTAAATGCAAATCATATCAACCACAATATACCACTATCATTAAGTACAATGTGTCATGAAAAAAAACAATTTCAGAATCACTGGGATATGTTGAAGCATTCCAGAGTTAGTACCACGTGAAGTGACACTGGTCAGAATTGAAAAAATTTGGCCTGGTCAGGAAGGTAAAGGAGTTAAGTCTAGAGCGCTGAGGTTAATACCATGAGCAATGATACAGTACATATTGTAAGGCAGCTACCAGACATAGTTGATGGGAGGTATGTATTACAGAGTTTGTTGTCATCTGTGATTTAACCTGGAGTATTGCGCTAGTGCACATAGCACTAAGAGGATTGTTTGGTGTATCTGGGCCAGTTTTTACGTGCAGCCTGAGAGATGGGCGGGTCTGGCTGCCCACATACCTCATCTCGGTGTGGTTAAGAGGTTAAAATGTAGTCCGTTGTTTGACACATGGTCTGTGTATGGAGGGAGAAGGCCTCCTGTGTAGTTGATCCAGACAAAGCCAGGGTACTGGATGCTCTCCAACCTGTGTGACAACAGGACTGGCTAACCAGAGACTTTGTCTAAAGGACTGATTTCTTTGTTTTGCCTGCATTGAAGGCTGTTTATTTTCCCTTTTGGTTGTGGATGGTTTAGGAAGCAATAAACCGACATGGACATTTAAACGGAAGCACTTCCGGTTTTGCCTCCCGACACACCCAAGTGAGTAACATTCCCTACAATATATTTAACTCTGAAAATTTCCTTGGATGCAAGATGTTTGGCCGTATTTATCCATTCAGATAAGATTTTCAAGAAGCCCCTGGTAAGGCAGCAATAGAAGAACCCCTTTCTGACAGACACTAAGCTGACATCTGTGATGTGATAAGGTTATGTTAATTAACTCTGACATAATATATTAAACCTTCATGTCTCCAAGGCCACAACTCTAAGTCTATGTTTTATAAAAATGGCTTCACTTTTGCCTCACAAAGTGGGAAGATAACTATGTAAATGAAGTTCAAAGACAAATAGAAAATTCTTTTATGGTACACATTCCATTAAGTTAAAAATGCGATAATACAAGTCATTTTATTTCTGCTGCAAGAGATAGGATCGATTCGCTCAATTCTTAAATAAAACTAAAGTCGGACATCTAGTGACGATGTGATATATCTTAAAATATCAGTATCTATTTTTAGGTTTCTAATGTGTGTCAATGTTTTGAGGCTTCTAATTAAGTTACTTGTTATCTTTAAATTATTGTGAATGCTTTATGTGTAAAACATGGCAGCACAAAATACTTTCACTTCAATTTAGTGTTGATTTTTCAAAAGAAGCATGCCGGTACGTCCTTATGTACATTGATGTGGTTAGGATTTGTGTCCCATATTCGAACTAAAATTCATACACCGTATGTTTCCGAATATGACCATAATGTATATCTATGTTCAAAAATCTCGCCATTTCACAATCTGAAATGCATCCTGGAAAAAGGTGAATGCTTATGCATATATATTTTTAACATAGGAATCTATGGGGACAGATGGCAAATTGATGGTATACTTTGTGTTAGCTTTTGGGCATACAGCAGGTGAAATAAGTATTGAACACGTCAAGTAAATATATTTTTAAAGGTGCTATTGACATGAAATTCTCACTAGATGTCGGTAACAATCCATCCAATCCACACAGGCAAGTAAATCAAACCATAAATGTCCACAAAATAAGTTATGTGTAATATTGAGAAATAACACAGGGAAAAAGCATTGAACACGCTTACTGAAATTTATTTAATACTTCACACAAAAGCCTTTGTTAGTGATGACAGCTTCAAGACGTCTCTTTTATGGAGAAACTAATCGCATGCATTGCTCAGGTGTGATTTTGGCCAATTCTTTCACATAAACACTCTTCAAATCCTGAAAGTTCCGTGGGCTCCTTCTATAAACTATGAGCTTTAGGTCTTTCCATAAATGTTCTATTAGATTCAGGTCAGGTGATTGACTGGGCCATTCTAGCATCTCTATTTTTTTTCTCTGAAGCCAATTGAGAGTTTCCTTGGCTGTGTGTTTGGGATCATTGTCTTGCTGAAATGTCCACCCTCATTTCATGTTCATCATCAAGGTAGATGGCAAAAGATTTTTATCAAGAATGTCTCAGTACATTTGTCCATTCATCCTTCCTTGATTCATATGACGTTTGCCAGTGCTATATGCTGAAAAACAGCCCCACACCATGATGTTTCCACCTCCCAACTTCACTGTTGGTATGGTGTTTTTGGGGTGATATGCAGTGCCTTTTCTCCTCCAAATATGGTGTGTATTATGGCATCCAAAGAGTTAAATTTTGGTCTCAAATGAACAGACCATATTCTCCCAGTGTTTCACAGGCTTGTCTAAATGTTGTTGAGAAAACTGTAGATGCACTTGAACATGCTTTATGTTCAGTAATGGAGTCTTGCGTGGTGATCATGCATACAGGCCATGAAGGTTGAGTGCATTACGTTTAGTTTTCTTTGAAACAATTGTACCTACTGATTCTACGTCTTTCTGTAGTTCTCTACAGTTGGTAATTGTCTCTTGGACAACTCTTCTGAAAATTCTTTTCACTAGTCTGTCTGACAGTTTGCGGAGGACCATCTGGTCGTGGTCGCTTTATGGTGAAATTATGTTCTTTCCACTTCTGGATTATGGCCTTACCAGTGCTCACTAAACCTTCAGCAGGTTAGAAATTTTTCTGTAACATCAATAAGGTTGCGAAGGTCTTGAGACAGCTCACTGATTTTACCCATCTTGAGATGTTTTTTGTGTGGCACCTTGGTAATGAGAAACCTTTTTATAGGCCATCAGTTGAACCAGCTAATGTTATTTTTCACTGAGTGGCAGGATTGCTTTCTAATTACTGATAGATTTCAGCTGGTGTCATGACTTTCCATGGCTTTTTGCACCTCTCTTTCTTCATGTGTTCAATACTTTGACCCTGTGCCATTTCTCATTATTACACACAACTTAATGTATGGACATCTATGCTTTGCTGTGTGGATTGGATGGGTTGACATTTCGATAGCACCTTTAGAAATATATTTACTTAGAAAACTGGTGACGTGTTCAATACTTATTTTACCCACTGTATATATTTTTTATGTTTAACATCTTGTGTCATACATCTCAGGGTTTATCTGGTTTAGAACAAGTTGGCACATCTATACAATAATCCAAAGGTATCTCTCCCTGAAACTGCTACTTCCAGGATAGAATACAGTGCTCCACTGCACACAATAGTGCCTACAGGTATGCTATTCACGCTTTTAATTACTTCATGTGCTACTGTGCAGGGTCTGTGCTGTTTACAGATGCCCTGAATCTTATAGAGTGCACAAATATTTATTAGTAATAGTTATCTGATAGTTGAACAGCATCAGGTCTTGTCTTTTAATGTATCTTGATTGATTTGCTGTTCAGTCAAGACTTTATCCTTATTTCAAACACGGTATTATCAGTGTGAGTCTTTAAGTGCTTGTACATATAGCTTGGAGTTATGAACATGACTACAACTGAGAAAAGCAGTCCACTAAATAAAAGAAGTCCAGCCTGGAAAGTTATGAAACTTTGCAAATCACTTTTTGTTGGGGATTTGTGTTCATTTTTGTAAAAAAAAAGTATTTGTAAGCTCTATTTGCCTGCCTCTAGCTGCATTATAATTTGAGGTATGGAGGATGTGTTTCGCCCAGGGGATATAGGGGGACTCGGTACCCTGGCCTTTTACCTTGTTTAGGATGTCACGGCAGTCGGCTCCCGGGCCCGTACTCTGGGGTCTCTCTTGAAAAAGGGGTTTTTTGGTCGGCAACAGTTTTTTGTCTCGTGACGCCACCTGTGTATAACGGGTACCAGCGCTGCTGCAGACCTCTGGGGCAGGTGTGTTAGGCCAGCCGTGTTGGTGCGGCTCTCCACAGGCAGAGCACAGCCCCAGGGCACTGTAGGTGCAGATGGTGATGCTGGGCGTTGTAGTGCAGAAGAGATGGCGCAGCAGGAGTAACTGACAGAGACAGGAGATTCACTTCAGTACCTTTACTGGTGCAGATGTCAAGTACGGTCCAGGGTACTCGGTAGGAAGGGTGCACTTCAGGACTCTCCCCAGTGAGCGGGTATAAGGCCTCCTGGTCCGTTTCTCCCTCTCTCTAAGCTCCTGGCCAGCCTGCAACTGGGCCTAGCTTCTGTGTTGTGTTGTTCTCTCACCTGTCGCTTGGTAGTAGGACCTTTCTCTGGCAACCACTATCCCTTGACGCTTGGGCCTTCATGGTTCCTAGTCCTGTAAAGGGTTTAGCTTCAGGTCGACCAGGGATCTGTAATCCTCCTGGTATGCCGATAATCCCTACTGGGTGTAGAGGACCCTGTAGGCGCGGACCCGGTGTCCGGTTTGTATTCTGGGGTGAGCCTGTGATGCTCCTCTGCCCCCTTAACTCCTTTCTCCTCTCCTCTTTGCCTCTGGCCACACTTGGGGCCCTCAGAACACAGCAGCTCACGTGCTGCTTCTTCACTGGTCTAAGTGCCAGCACACTGTCTGACTTTCTGACTGCCTAACTCCACCCTCCATATATATATATATCCCTAACAGGGCTCCCTCTGGTGGTCTGAGGTGGAAGGGTGGAGGTGTCTGTTTGTAGTGAGGGCCTCTTGTGGAGAAGTCCGTCCGTGCACCCTTTTGGGTCCTGTGGTACCTGTGATAGCAGGGTGCCACATTCCCCCCTAGTACAATTCAGTACTCCTGGACTGAGGCATTTTTAAAACAGGTAATAACAACAAGTAATAACAATAATAATAACAGCAATAGCAATGTTACAATAAGTCCTGTCACCAGGTGTCCATTTCGCTGATGAAGGTGTAACAACAGGAGCATGAGGGACCTGCCTGAAAACCCTCAACGTAGGCCCTGGGCATGGCTACAGGGCATAGACGATCCAGGCCCTGGACCTTGTCTTCGGCCACGCCAAACGGGTTTTTATTCTGAGGTCCTTTTTGTATGCAACAAATAAGGAGGCACTTTGATAAGTGCAACTATTTACAAGGAAAGTTTTTGGCTGCTCACAGTCCTCAGCCTACAAGTCTTTTACAGTCATATGAAAAAGTTTGGGCACCCCTATTAATCTTAAGCTTAATGTTTTATAAAAATTGGTGTTTTTGCAACAGCTATTTCAGTTTGATATATGTAATAACTGTTGGACACAGTAATGTTTCTGCCGTGAAATGAGGTTTATTGTACTAACAGAAAATGTGCAATCTGCATTCAAACAAAATTTGACAGGTGCATAAGTATGGGCACCTCACCAGAAAAGTGACATTAATATTTAGTAGATCCTCCTTTTGCAAAAATAACAGCCTCTAGTCGCTTCCTGTAGCTTTTAATGAGTTCCTGGATCCTAGATGAAGGTATTTTTGACCATTCCTCTTTACAAAACAATTCCAGTTCAGTTAAGTTTGATGGTCGCCGAGCATGGACAGCCATCTTCAAATGATCCCACAGATGTTCAATGATATTCAGGTCTGGGGACTGGGATGGCCATTCCAGAACATTGTAATTGTTCCTCTGCATGAATGCCTGAATAGATTTGGAGCGGTGTTTTGGATCATTGTCTTGCTGAAAGATCCATCCACTGCGTAACTTCAACTTTATCACTGATTCTTGAACACTATTGTCAAGAATCTGCTGATACTGAGTGGAATCCATGCGTCCCTCAACTTTAACAAGATTCCCAGTGCTAGCATTGACCACACAACCCCAAAGCATGATGGAACCTCCACCAAATTTTACTGTGGGTAGCAAGTGTTTTTCTTGGAGTGCTGTGTTTTTTTTTGCCACCATGCATAACGCCTTTTTGTATGACCAAAAAACTCAGTCTTGGTTTCATCTGTCCACAGGACCTTCTTCCAAAAAGAAATTGGCTTCTCCAAATGTGCTTTTGCATACCTCAGCGGACTCTGTTTGTGGCATGCTTGCAGAAACGGCTTCTTTCGCATCACTCTCCCATACAGCTTCTCCTTGTGCAAAGTGCGTTGTATAGTTGACCGATGCACAGTGACACCATCTGCAGCAAGTTGATGCTGCAGCTCTCTGGAGGTGGTCTGAGGATTGTCCTTGACTGATCTCACCATTCTTCTTCTCTGCCTTTCTGATGTTTTTCTTGGCCTGCCACTTCTGGCCTTAACAAGAACTGTCACTGTGTTCTTCCATTTCCTTACTATGTTTCTCACAGTGGAAACTGACAGGTTAAATCTCTGAGACAGCTTTTTGTATCCTTCCCCTGAACAACTATGTTGAATAATCTTTGTTTTCAGATCATTTGACAGTTTTTTTTGAGGAGCCCATGATGCCACTCTACAGAGGAAATTCAAACAGGAGAACAACTTGCAAAGTGGCCACTTTAAGTAGCTTTTCTCATGATTGCATACACCTGGCTATGAAGTTCAAAGCTTAATGAGGTTACAAAACCAAAAAAAGTGCTTTAGCAAGTCAGTAAAAAGTAGGTAGGAGTATTTAAAACAAGAAAATGATAAGGGTGCCCATACTTATGCACCTGTCAAATTTTGTTTGAATGCAGATTGCACATTTTCTGTTAGTACAATAAACCTCATTTCAAGGCAGAAACATTACTGTGTCCAACAGTTATTACATATATCAAACTGAAATAGCTGTTGCAAAAACACCAATTTTTATAAAACATTAAGCTTAAGATTAATAGGGGTGCCCAAACTTTTTCATATGACTGTATACCCTTACGGTTAACTAAATGAGTACATTATTTGCAGTTCACATAATAAATAATAGTAACAATACCCAACTGGGTAACTATTTATACTTTAGGCATTTTGTATTTTAATCCCTAAACCTGGCAGGGATTTGGCCTTGTGTGCTGCGTGTGGACCTTCGTAGCACTGGGGTGTTACTGGTGTCTGTGTATACACTCTCTGTTAACCTATCAGGTGTACGTGCTGGTAGATTATAAAACTGCCTCAATCTCTCTATGGGACTGGCAAGTGCACTGATTACTGGGCCTTCAGGCTCTGCCTCAACGGGTGATCCTCCTCTTACTGGGGACCCTTCCTGTTACTGAGCAGGTTCTTCTAGGGCGCTTACAGGTTCTACTGGTGGTTGAGGTTCTTCTGGTTGCTGATAGAAGTGTATCACTGGTATAATAACTGCTCCATCAAGTTGAGGCCAGTCCGCAGGGAAGTCTCCTAGAACTGTATGAAGTACATCTTCCTCGGGTTTCTCCGGTATTACAAGAGGTGCTTCTTCCTCCGGTGTCTTCAGTAGACCTGGGCACAATTTCAAGTGGTCTCTTGAGACTGTTGCGGTTGTTTTACCTCCAGCCTTGCTGATCAGGCAGGTTTTGGTGCTGTCAAATTTGGAATTCAACACTGTGTAGGGCTCTCTTTCCCACTGATCATCGAGCTTGTGACCTCTTCTTTTCCGCTTTAGCACTATTTCTCCAGGTGCCAAGGGTTCTGCTGGTGTACTGTTCTTCTTGCCTTTCCCTCACATTGTTTAAACTGTCTTCGACACAGGCCTGTACTTTCCTGTACTGCTCTTGCCGACTTGTGTCCCAATTTTCAGTGGACATATCTGCAGTAGGTTCTACCACTCCGAGCTCCAGGTCCATGGGCAATTTTCCAGGTCTTGCTCTCATGAGGTATGCTGGGGTACAATTAGTAGAACTCAGAGGTATGTGGTTATACAGGTCCACTAGGTCAGGTAGCTTGTCTGGCCACTGGTTCCTCTCTTCCAAAGGTAGGGTTTTTAGCAGGTCTATAACGATGTTATTCATTTTCTCGCACATACCGTTGGTTTGCGGATGATATGGCGTAGTCCGGATCTTCTTGAATCCATACAGGTGACAGAATTCCTTGAATAGCTCAGCTTCAAAAGCAGGGCCTTCATCTGTTAGCACCTTGTCCGGATATCCATGGGGTCTGCAGAAGTAGGCTTGAAACGTTCTTGCTGCAGTTTCTGCTGTCAGATCCTTGACGGGGGCTACCACCAGGAACTGGGAATAGTGATCCACCATGGTCAGGGCATAGCAGTAGCCTGATCTGCTGGGTGACAGTTTGACGTGACCCAGAGAGACAATCTCCAGGGGTTGGGTTGTTTTTATGGACTGCAAGGGTGCTTTCTGGCTGCTATAGTCTTTCCTTCTGAGGCTACAGGGTCCACATTTCCGGCACCACCTTTCTATGGAACTCCGCATTCCAACCCAATAGAACCGGTCTTTCAGCAGGGTTTCCAGCTTCTTCCAGCCAAAGTGACCTGCTTGGTCGTGGTAGGCCTCTAACACCATCTGGATATCTGTCCTAGGTACAACAATCTTGGGGTTGACATACCTTCTGTACAGCTTCTTTCTGTAGATGAACAGCCAGCTTCTCTCATTCCACAGGTGCTTGGCTTGTGGGGGAGCATACTTCTCCAGGTGAGAACCTTCTCGGGTTATCAGTCTTTTGATGAGGCTGACAACCGGGTCACTGTCCTGGGTCTCCTTCCAGCTGTGATGAGGTAGAGGGTTTGGCGTCCTACCATGACATCTTCTGGAGGCGTGTTGCTCGTGGACCATTCCATTTCTGTGGAAAGCAGGTAGTTCAATTTCTTCGAGATCATCCACTTCATCCTCGGTGTCTGACAGGTGGGGCATTCTTGACAAGGCATCAGCATTGGTATTCTTGTGACCTGCCCGGTACTTGATTGTGAACTGATAATTTGACAGTCTGGCTACCCAACGCTGTTCCATGGCTCCCAACCTGGCTGTCTCCAGGTGTGTCAAGGGGTTATTGTCGGTAAAGGCTGTGAATCTAGTTGAGGCTAGGTAATGCTTGAATCTTTCAGTGATAGCCCAGACCAAGGCCAGGAACTCCAGCTTGAAGGAACTGTAATTCTCCAGGTTCCTCTCAGAAGGGCGAAGCTTCCTACTGGCATACGCAATAACCTTTTCTCTGCCGTTTTGCTTCTGGGACAACACAGCTCCCAGTCCCTCGTTGCTGGGGTCGGTGTACAACAGGAAAGGCTGGCTGTAGTCAGGGTAAGCCAGGATTTCTTCACCAGTTAGGACTTCCTTCATTAATGCAAAGGATTCAGCCTGTTCCTTACCCCACTGGAATGGGGATTTTTACCTCTCTTGTTCTGTCCTACCAGGAGATCTTGTAAAGGTGCTGCCTTTTTGGTGTAATCCTTTATGAACCTCCTGTAGTACCCGACCAGTCCCAGAAACTGACGTACTTCCTTGATGTTTCTCGGTTCAGGCCACTTCTGGATGGCAGTGACCTTCTCCGGGTCTGGTGCTACTCCCTCTGAGCTGACTATGTGTCCCAGGTACTGAACCTTCTGTTTGAGCAGGTGGCACTTGGAAGGTTTTAGTTTCATCCCATACTGGGACAATGCTTCAAATACCTTCGCCAGGTGCTTCAGATGGTCTTCATACGTCCTCGAGTACACGATAACGTCATCCAGGTACAGCAGCACTGTCTCAAAGTTCCGGTGTCCTAAGCAACACTCCATCAGCCTCTGGAATGTCCCGGGGGCATTGCAGAGCCCAAATGGCATACTGTTGAACTTGCATAATTCCATCGGGGTGGTGAAGGCTGTCTTCTCCCGGTCTTCCTCAGCAACGGAGACTTGCCAGTACCCACTAGGGAGATCCAATGTGGAGAAGTAATTGGCAGATTTTAGTGCAGCCAGGGATTCCTCTATACGGGGCAAAGGGTATGCATCTTTATGTGTTATTCGATTAATTTTTCTATAATCTACACACATCCTCATGCTACCGTCCTTCTTTCTGACCAGGACCAGGGGAGCTGCCCAGGGGCTACAGATATCCCTTACTACCCCTGCCTTTTTCATGTCATGCAACATTTCCTTGGCTTTTTGGTAATGTGCTGGTGGAATGGGTCTGTAACGCTCCTTAATGGGTGGATGGTTACCGGTGGGTATGTGGTGTTGTACCCCTTTAACCCTTCCAAAATCAAGTGGGTGTTTACTAAATACTTGTTCATATTCCTGAACCACTCTGTAGACACCGTGTTTTTGATGGACAGGAGAGGCGTCAGTTCCGACATGGAGCTATTGACACCAATCCTCCAGCTGAGCTTCGGAGTCATTGTCCTCCACTGTATCTGGTGGGGTCAAGGATTCTGCTGTGTGTATGGCATCATTATTCACAGTATACAGCCTGGCAACAGTGGCGTATCGTGGCAATTTAACTTCCTCCTCCCCACAATTTAGGAGACGTACGGGTACCCTCCCATTGCGTACATCAACTACCCCTCTAGCAGTTAGGAGTGTAGGTCTGTGTTCTGAGCTAGTGGGCTCCCCTACCGCCTGGTAGTTCTGTCCCTTGAGACCTATTGCTGCCCTACACCAAATCAGCATTTCGCTCATTGGGGGAATCACAATGGGTATCGGTTCTGTCACCCGTACATTACCAATCTCACCACCTGTTAGTTTTACCTGCTGCTGGTACAGGAGGGCTCGAATTTCCTTCTGGAGCACCTTCCTCTGCCCCGGTTTGGCAGTGTCAGCCATCTGTTGGCGTAAGAACAACACTTCTCCCAAGCAGTTACCAACTACATTTGTACCAAGTATCATATACAAGTCTGTATCACCAGGGTTAGACTCCACTACAATCAGCCTTTGGTCCTTTAGTTCCGCTCTCCCCACCTTCACTGTCACGTCCTTAACCCCTACTAGGTTAAGAGGAAGGCCATTGGATGCATACACAGAGAGATTTGGGGCTGGCGGATGGAGTTCATCTAGGGACCAGTACCTTTTGTAGAGGATGTCAGGTATGATGATTACCTGTGACCCGGTGTCCAGTAGTGCAGGTGTTGCTATTGCGTTCAGCACGATGGACAGGAAAGGCCTTCCTCCTACAAACCGGTGGTACCAGCTTGATGGGCCTGGTTGGTCTACTCCTGGGTATCGGCCCTCGGCCCCAGAGTTTGCCTGTTTAAAGGACAGGTCCGGGTGGTATGGCCTGCCTTGTGGCAGCAGTAGCAGACGAATTCTCTTGGAGGGCGACGTTGGTCATTGGTCCTCCCACGGGGTGGCGTTGTCCTCCTTCTTCTCCTCATCCAGGGGACATCCTCAGGACTGTCAGCGAGTAAAATCCTTCCCTCCGGCTCGGGCTCCGCCTGTAGCTGCAGGGTGCTTAGGACAGTGGTCAGGGTTTTACTTAGCTGACGCACTTCAGAGCGCAGGCTGTCCAGCTCGCTAGGGGGCACTGTTTCCATTTTTGTTTCAGCCGTTACTGAAGGAGCAGTGGGTGCTGCAGGCAATGGGGTGGCCCCGCCCTGGTACCGCTGGATAGCAGTATCTGATGTTTCCAGGGGCTGAAGGCCCTTAATAGCCATGTCCTTCAGGGTGTCAAAGGGGGCATTTGGATGATCTAAGGCCCACCACCGTATGGTTCTGCTCTCCTCCGGGGACCTCAACCCCCGGATGAATTGTTCTGTCAGCATTTTGTTCTCATCTTGTATGTTGGCTGGACTAGCCTGTTTCAGGGCCCGCAGTGCCTCTTGTAGACGCCAGGCATAGTCCCGGATACTGTCCTCATGTTTCTGGGTACAGTGGTAGAACCTCATCCGGAAATCTGTCTCAGTGTTGTTTTCAAAGACAGTTTGCAGTCTCTTAAATATGATAGATACTGATTCCTGGTCTGCGGCTGGCCAGGTTTCAATTTCCCGCTCGGCGGCACCAGTCAATTGTCCCAGCACAACAGCGGCTCTCTGTTTACCAGTCATTGAATACATGTCCAATACACCGCATATCTTTCTCTTGAATCCAGACAGGGTGTCTGGTTTGCCATCATACTGGGGAAGCCATTTTGCTCCAGGGATGTACGGCAGGGCCATGGGCATGACGGGAATCGCGACCCCTGCTGGTTGGGCGGCTGCTCCGGCCTGAGCAGCGCCGGGCGCGAGTTGAGCATAGAATCATAGAATGCTAGAGTTGGAGGGGACCTCCTGGGTCCTCTGGTCCAACCCCCTGCTCAGGGGGGTTTGAAGACGTACATTGAAGGGGAACTCACCACCTCTCGTGGCAGCCTGTTCCACTCATTGATCACCCTAACTGTCAAAAAGTTTTTTCTAACATCTAATCTGTGTCTCCTCCCATTCAGTTTCATCCCATTGCTTCTAGTCTTTCCTTGTGCAAATGAGAATAAAGATGATCCTTCTTCAATGTGACAGCCCTTGAGATATTTGTAGACAGCTATTAAGTCTCCTCTCAGTCTTTTTTTTTGCAAGCTAAACATTCCCAAATCCTGTAACCGTTCCTCATAGGACATGGTTTGCAGACCGGTCACCATTCTGGTCGCTCTTCTCTGAACTTGCTCCAGTTTGTCGATGTCTTTTTTAAAATGTGGTGCCCAAAACTGGATGCAGTATTCCAGATGAGGTCTGACCAAAGAGGAGTAAAGTCTGATAATGACTTCACGTGATCTAGACTGTATGCTTCTGTTAATACATCCCAGAATTGTATTTGCCTTTTTTGCTGCTGCATCACACTGTTGACTCATGTTCAGTCTATGATCTATTAGTATACCTAAGTCTTTTTCACATGTACTGTTGCTTAGCTCTATTCCTCCCATTTTGTATATGCTTTTTGCATTTTTATTGCCCAGATGTAGTACTTTGTTTAAACTGTCTTCGACACAGGCCTGTACTTTCTTGTACTGCTCTTGCCGACTTGTGTCCCAATCTTCAGTGGACATATCTGCAGTAGGTTCTACCACTCCGAGCTCCAGGTCCATGGGCAATTTTCCAGGTCTTGCTCTCATGAGGTATGCTGGGGTACAATTAGTAGAACTCAGAGGTATGTGGTTATACAGGTCCACTAGGTCAGGTAGCTTGTCTGGCCACTGGTTCCTCTCTTCCAAAGGTAGGGTTTTTAGCAGGTCTATAACGATGTTATTCATTTTCTCGCACATACCGTTGGTTTGCGGATGATATGGCGTAGTCCCTGTTAAAAACCATTCTGTTAGTTACTGCCCACTGCTCCAGTTTATTTAGGTCTTTTTGAATCCTCTCTCTCTCTTCTCTAGCGTTAGCTATCCCTCCTAGCTTTGTGTCATCAGCAAATTTAATCAATTTACCCTCAATTCCTTCATCTAAATCATTGATAAAGATGTTGAACAATACAGGTCCCAGGACAGAGCCCTGTGGTACCCCACTTGAGACATTCATCCAACTGGATGTGAAGCCATTTATGACCACTCTTTGAGTCCGATCACTAAGCCAGTTATGAATCCACCTAACAGTTGCCTTGTCCATTCCATACTTGGTCATTTTTTCAATAAGGATGGTGTGAGATACTTTGTCAAATGCTTTGCTAAAGTCAAGATATACTATATCTACAGCATTTCCCTGATCCACCCAGTCAGTGATTCTGTCATAGAAGGAAATTAAGCTAGTCTGACATGACTTGTTAGTTACAAACCCATGCTGACTCTGGTTAATCACTTCATTCTTATCCAGGTACTTACATGCATGTTGTTTAATAATTTGTTCAAAGATCTTTCCTGGTATAGAAGTCAGACTCACCGGCCTATAGTTCCCTGGGTCCACCTTCTTCCCCTTTTTGAAGATAGGAACAACATTTGCTCTTCTCCAGTCTTCTGGGACTTCTCCTGTTCTCCAAGAATTTTCAAAGATTATGGAGAGTGGTTCTAAAATTTCTTCTACGATCTCCTTCAACTCTTCAGGGTGTAATTCATCTGGACCTGGAGACTTGAACTCATTTATGTTAGCTAAATATTCACTCACAATCTCTCTGTTTACAGATAACTTGGATTCTTCTATTCCTTTAGTAGGACATTGAAGATCAGTTGATGTTACATTTTCTTTCTGAGAGAAAAGAGATGCAAAATAGGAATTAAAAAGTTCAGCCTTCTCAACATCCTTTCTTACCATTTCACCATTTTCATCCTGTAAAAATCCTATACCATCTTTGGCTTTTCTTTTACTTTTGACATACCCCCAAAATCCTTTTTATTGCTTTTGACATCTCTTGCAAGCCTTAATTCATTGTCAGCTTTAGCTAACCTGATACGTGCCCTACAGGTTCTGCAGACTGCGTTATAATCTTCTTTAGATATGCCTCCCTCTTTCCATTTGATAAACATTTCTTTCTTTCTTTTTAGCATGTGTTTAAGTTCTGTGTTTATCCATCCTGGTTTCCTTAAATGCTTCCCATTCTTCCCACTTTTCGGGATTGTTAACGATTGCGCTTTGAGAATCTCATTTTTAAAAATTTCCCATCCTTCCTGGACATTTTTGTCCTTAAGGACATCCAGCCATTGGATCCCTCCTATTCTCTTTCTGAGTCGCTTAAAATCAGCCTTTCTGAAATCTAACCTTGAAGTTTGAGTCTTCACATGTCTTCCTCCTCTAGTTATCCAAAATTTTATAATAACATGAGCGCTGCCTCCTAGGGTCCCAGCCACTTTTACCTCCTCAACCATTTCATCCCTGTTTATAAGTATCAGATCCCCTTGTTTTCTCCCCTACCTTTTGGAAGATAAAGTCAGCAAGAGAGGATAAGAATTTGCTTGACGTGTTAGTTTTACTTGAGAGAGATTCCCAACAAATGTCTGGATAGTTGAAATCTCCCATGACCACTACGTCATATTTTTTGGAGAACTTGGTCATTTGATACATAAAGAGTTCATCCATATCTTCAGCTTGCCCAGGTGGCCTGTAGTAAATGCCTACAATGGTGTCCTTTCCGTTGTTCTTTCCTTGTATTCTTACCCAAACAGTTTCCACAGAATTCCCAGTCTCTGCTTCAATCTCTGTGCAGACATACGCTTTTCTAACATACAATGCGGCACCTCCTCCTCGTTTATCAAGTCTGTTTCTTGCAAATAAGTTGTATCCTTATAGCCTTGTATTCCAATCATGTGTATCGTCCCACCAAGTTTCAGTGATTCCAATGACATCATATTCCTTTTCCTGCATTAGTAGTTCCAATTCTCCTTGTTTGTTGCCCATGCTTTGTGCATTTGTATAAAAACATTTTAGTTTGTGATTGGTTTCTCTTCCTCCCATATTTTTATTATTTAATTTTTTTTGTCTTTGTTCTTCCTTTCCACTTCCAGTAGCAGAGATCTCAATAGTATTTGTCAGCTGTATATCTTTTTCTGGCCTTTTGCTTCCCTTCCCACATTGTTCTAGTTTAAAGCTCTCCTGATGAGTGTAGCAAGGCGACTTCCAAATACATGTTTTCCAGTCTTCGTAAGGTGCACCCCATTTCTAGCAAGTAGTCCATCATATAGGTAATTCATTCCGTGATCCAGAAATCCAAATCCTTGTTGACGGCACCATCGACATAGCCAGTTGTTCACCTGTAGAATCTTATTCCACCTCATTGTTCCATGGCCATCCACTGGGAGGATGGATGAGAAGACCACCTGCGCTACCAATTCTTTCACTTTCTTGCCTAAGTCTTCAAAGTCACTGTAGATGGTTTCCAGGTCCTTTCTTGCGGTGTCATTTGTCCCCACATGTATTAGCAGGAATGGGTAGTGAATGATCTGTAGGTCTGAAGAGTCTTGATATCCTGTCAGACACATCTTTAATTTTTGCTACTGGAAGACAGCACATTTCTCTTGAGGTTATGTCTGGTCTGCAAATAGCGGCCTCTGTTCCTTTCAACAGGGAATCCCCCATGACCACCACTCTCCGTTTTTTCTTCACAACATTTTTCTTTCTCCATCCAGGAGGATTTTGAGGGCTTACAAGGTTCTTCATTGTGGGCAAAGTCTTATCTTGCTGTATTTCTTCGTGGTTCTCCTGCGTGGGAGCCTGGTACTGTTTCCTGAGCAGTATAGGTGCTGACTGCCTCTCGATCCTCCTGCTTCTCTGGGTCACATGCTTCCATTCCTCTGTTTCGTCAGGTGCAGTTCGAATTTCTTCTCTTTCTGTATAATGAAGAGATAATTCTGCTCTGTCTAAGAACTCTTCACCTTTCTTAATGATTTTCAAGGTAGTTAACCTCTCTTCTAGATTTCGCAACTTTTCCTCCAACAGGGACACAAGCTTGCATTTCTGTCATGTGAAGGAGCGTTAACCGGTGCTCCGGCGGTTTGCTGGTCGTCAGCCATGGTTGCGCCCCCCCTAGTGAACCGTAGCCTACCTCCTTTACTTTTGACCGGGTAGGCCGCAGCTCTGCAGGCAACGGTCTCTTTCCAGGACCTTACGTTTCCCGCGCGGCTGACATCAGAGTGTGCGCTTGACGACAGTCTCCTTCCAGGACCTGACGCTTCCTGGTTCGGCGTTGAGGCGTGAGGCGGGGAGTGGGCTTCGTGCGCTACCAACAGTCACGCCTCTCTGATTCCCGCGGTTACGCCCCTCTTCTTCCCGTGCGGCGACGCGGCAATGGCGGCGATGTTCACCACAGTACAAACACAGTTCAATTACAGCACACAGTACCCGGAGGCAACGGGCACGAAATCCTGTTCGTGACGCCAGGAAGAGAGTGTCTCGCCCAGGGGGATATAGGGGACTCGGTACCCGGGCCTTTTACCTTGTTTAGGATGTCACGACAGTTGGCTCCCGGGCCCGTACTCTGGGGTCTCTCTTGAAAAAGGGGCTTTTTGGTCGGCAACAGTTTTTTGTCTCGTGACGCCACCTGTGGTTTCTGGTAACGGGTACCAGCGCTGCTGCAGACCTCTGGGGCAGGTGTTAGGGCAGCTGGGTTGGTGCGGCTCTCCACAGGCAGAGCACAGCCTCAGGGCACTGTAGGTGCAGATGGTGATGCTGGGCGTTGTAGTGCAGAAGAAATGGCGCAGCAGGATTAACTGACAGAGACAGGAGATTCACTTCAGTACCTTTACTGGTGCAGATGTCAGGTACGGTCCAGGGTACTCGGTAGGAAGGGTGCACTTCAGGACTCTCCCCAGTGAGCGGGTATAAGGTCTCCTGGTCCGTTTCTCCCTCTCTCTAAGCTCCTGGCCAGCCTGCAACTGGGCCTAGTTTCTGTGTTGCGTTGTTCTCTCACCTGTCGCTTGGTAGTAGGACCTTTCTCTGGCAACCACTATCCCTGGACGCTGGGGCCTTCGTGGTTCCTAGTCCTGTAAAGGGTTTAGCTTCAGGTCGACCAGGGATCTGTAATCCTCCTGGTATGCCGGTAATCCCTACTGGGTGTAGAGATCCCTGTATGCGCGGACCCGGTGTCCGGTTTGTATTCTGGGGTGAACCTGTGATGCTCCTCTGCCCCCTTAACTCCTTTCTCCTCTCCTCTTCGCCTCCGGCCACACTCAGGGCCCTCAGAACACCGCAGCTCACGTGCTGCTTCTTCACTGGTCTAAGTGCCAGCACACTGTCTGACTTTCTGACTGCTTAACTCCACCCTCCATATATATATATATATATATATCCCTAACAGGGCTCCCTCTGGTGGTCTGAGGTGGAAGGGTGGAGGTGTCTGTTTGTAGTGAGGGCCTCTTGTGGAGAAGTCCGTCCATGCACCCTTTTGGGTCCTGTGGTACCTGTGGTAGCAGGGTGCCACAGATGCAAGTGAAATAGTCAGCACCTGTGTCTAACTAAGGCTACATTCACACATATGTGTTGTGTCCTGTCCTAGTACTGTCCATTTTTTTTCTTAAACGGTCCCATGTCTCCGGTCCAGGAGCCTCCGAGCATGTCCTGTTCTTTTTAGACTCAGCCATTAAAGTCTGTGGGGATCCGTGAGACATGGATGAAACTAGAAAGATATACTTTATATAACTTCAGAGTTCCAGTCTAGTTTCATCCTTTTTTAACTGACACATTGTTAAGATTCAATGGATTAAAAAACGTTCAGACCAAGTACCTGCTTCAGTGAAAAAAAACAATGATAAAAAAACTGAAGCACCTAGGATGACAACTGAAAAAAAAATAGATCAATTCATTTTGGATGGTAACACACGGTGTGTGAATACAGCCTAACCCTGGAGACAAGTAACCCTGATGCAAGAGATGGTTCTGATAAACACAACACTCAGAGGAAACAGGTGCTGACCTTTTCACTGCCATCATCTGTACTCCAAATGAGTATGCACTGATATCAATGCAGCTAAAAGCAGGCAAATAGATTGGGGGAAAGCAGGGATTTGGAAGACATTTATATGCAATTTATTTTACATGAATGAAGACAAATCCCTAATAAAGTATCATAAATTTTAAAAAATGTAAAGTTTATTTACTCTTTAAACATTATTTTCTCCAAGTTTTGGCTAGCTGTTTTGGTGAAAAGTAGATGACAACTAGAGATGAGTGAACCTTTCAAAGTCCGGTTTGGATCGGCAAACGTCCTGATGTTCGCCGAACAGTTTTTCAAACATATACAAACCACATTGAATTCAATGGAAGGCAAAACTAAAGGAATAGACAACACCTTCAGGGGGGCCCAAAAGCTGCCAAAACAGCTGGCAAATTAGAATTAAGAAAAAGGGCATCAATTGACCCAGAGTACAAATAGTATAATTCCGCAGCATGGATGCATGGGATAGGGCTTGGACTAGCTTAAACATTGATCAGTAACAGGTGGATGAGTGACAGGTGTAGGCCTGGTGTGCTGAGAGCCCTGCCAAATTCAGGCATCACACATGAAGGAGAGCCAACTTGGAGTCCAAACATTTCCAAAAATTAGGGGTATACACCAGGTAAAGTTGCATCAATTGACCCACAGTAGAAATTTTATAATGGCACAGCAGCGGTCATCCATGGGCCATGCATGAGGTATCAGGGTCTGGGCCAGCATTTACAGCTTTGAATTTAATATCAGATTAAGACGAGGTGGGTGAGGGACCGGTGTAGGCCTGTTGAGCTGGGAACCCTGATACCTCATGCAACAGCTCAAAATGCTTTTCTGCTCAGCCACACTCAGGTGGCACAAATATCAGCTTCGTAGACTACAATTTTTAGCAAAATTTAACGATAGTAACACAGGTAGTTGCCTGAAAGGAAGTGCAGACCTGCCGGTCTGGGAGCCCTACTGCTACAGGCAACACACATGAAGGAGACCCAACTTGGAGTCCAAATATTTCCAAAAATTAGAGGCAAACCCCATTAAAGTGGCATCAATTTGCCCAGAGTAGAAATAGTATAATGGGGCTCTAACACCCCTTCCACTACAGGCAACCCACCAGATGGAGACCCAACTTGGAGTCTCCACATTTCCAAAAATTGTTAGTAACATCAGCAGCAGTAGCAACAGCAGGCACAGAAGCCACGTGAAAGGTGTCACAGACTGCAATAACGCAAAATCAATGCAGCACACTAAAAACGACACCATCGCCCAGTCAGCCCAGTCTGCGACTGAGGTGCAAAAGTCATTGGAGATCCATGACTTGTTCATCTCAATGAAAGTTATGCGGTCTACACTTTCAGGGAACAGCCGGATGCGTTGATCCGTCAGGACACCACCAGCAGCGCTGAAGACAAGTTCTGGGAAAACGCTGGCTGCCGAACATGATAAAACTTCCAAGGCGTGACAGGCGTGCTCAGGCCATTTTTGAAGACCAAAATGCAAAAGGGTCCAACCCCTCCCTGATGGCATTGATATTGAGCTTGAGATAATCCTGCAACATCATCTCCAGTCATTCACTACGTGTCTGTCAGACTTGTACTCTGTTCTGCTGATGCCCAGGCTGGTCTAGTCTAAGAAATGTGTGAAATGACTCACAGAAATTGCTTCTGCCACTAACACTTCTGCTGCTGCTAATGTTTTTGCATTAATGACACAACGTTCCTGGGGTTGTAAGTCTAGAACTGTGCACACTGTGTGCTTCACTGCTGTCTTGGGGAAAACCACTCTTAAGGTTGTCTACAAATGTGTTTCGATACTCCAGCATGTGCGCGTCCCTTTGCGGGGGGAAGCATCTGGCAAAATTTACGCTTGTGCTGTGGCACCCCAGAGTGGCAACCCAGTAGTCAGCACTATGTCTAATCCTAAAAATACAGGCATCATGTTGCAGATAGTGCAGCAAGAAGGCGCTCATGTGTCGGGCACTTCCATGAGGTCCAAGTCCATGGTGTATTGGTGGTGGGGTAACATTCAAGATTGCTTCCTCCATCCCCTCCCGCCAACCTTGGACAAAAGAGAGAGGATCATTACCCTCTTCATCTCCTTACTGTTGCACGCCCATCACCTCTTCCTCCTCGTCCTCCTCCATTTGTTCCTCGGCTTCTGCACCTTCACTAACAGTTTGTCTGGTACCATGAGCCCCCCTTGATCGCTGTAATCCAACCTCCAACCTCCCATGGCACCCACCTGTGCGACGACAGTCCGGAACTTTGAGATATTGTTATCCCTTTTTCATCCACCTCTGCTTCCTTCTCTTCTTCTGGGACCACCACCTCCTCCCGCAGACTATTCAAAGTGTGCTCCAGCATGTAGATGACCGGAATACTGATGCTGATGATGGCATCGTCAGTGCTAACCATCTTAGTAATCATTTTGAAACTGTGCAAAAGGGTGCAAAGGTCCTTCATCTGTGCCCACTCAGCAAGAGTGATTTGCACCAAGTCCGTACTGCATTTGCCCACGCTATGCTAAATGACATACTGTACTAGGGCTCGTTGCTGCTGCCTCCGTCACTGCAACATTTGCAGAGCAGAATTTCACCCTGTCGGCACATCACATATCAACCGATTAACCGGTAGGCCGAAAGACCTCTGTAGCAATGCAAGTCGATGACCCGTAGGGTGCGAATGGCAGAAGTGAGCACATAGCAACTGTGCTTTCTGCAGCAGCGCATCCAGGTCGGGATAGTGGCGGAGAAATTTCTATACCACCAGGATGAGGACGTGAGCCATGCAAGGCACATGTGTGAGGTTGTCCCGGCGTAAGTCTGCCACCAGGTTCGCACCGTTATCACACACGGACTTCCCTGGCTCCATGTTCATTGGAGACAGCCAATGCTCAAACTCGGCCTGGATAGCCGTCCACAACTCTAGAGCTGTGTGACTACGATATCCAAGGCATATTAATTTAAACACTGCCTGATTGCGGTGAGCCCTGGCTGCGCAGTATGGAGGTGGGGGGATTCTCTCTGCACTGTTGGAACTCGTGACTCATTAAGGCACAGGTTGAGGGTGCAGGTGGAGGCCCTAGAGTAGGTGGAGGAAGCAGAGCAGTGGAGGAAGTGTTAGATATAGAGGTTTGTCCTGAAAGCCTTGGGGATTCCAAGACATGTGGAGCAGCCCCTTCCCTGCCTGCCCCCACAGTCACCAGAGTCACCCAGTGCCCAGTCAGTGAGATGTAACGCCCCTGGTCATGCTTGCTCGTCCAGGTGTCAGTAGTGAAATGCACCCTGGCAGACATAGATTTTTTCAGGAAACGGGTGATATTGTCTGCGACATACTGGAGTAGTGCAGGCACAGTTTTCTTAGTGGAGTAATGGCAACTGGGCAACTGGTACTGGGAAACTGTCTGTATCCGCTCGAGTCTCCAACCCACCCATGTTTCGCAGCTGCTAGACAGCCAAAAAAACATATAATAACAGGAGAAGCAGAGTACATATAGGCATAAAAACAATATAGCTTTATTAGATACCAAATATAAAAGCAGCCACAAAAAGTGGCGACATAGAATAGATAATAGGTTACAAAGTGCAGCACATAGTAATGTGTATACAGAGTATATATACTAGAAAAAATTCCCTCAAAGAGAAGGAAGAAGGAGAGGCAAGCACAAAGAGTACAAATGGCATACACCATACATATGCACAAGTCCGCACAGGTGTACAGGTGAGTATACAATGTCAATACAGATACAAATATCGCTTACCAATCACAAATATAGATGAAGGTAATAAATAGGCCAAGGGCCAGGAGAACTAAAGGTACCAGGTGGGCCAAATAGAGCCTCGACGCGCATTTCGCCCCTTAGCCTCTTGAGAAAGCCCTCAGCTAAGGAGCGAAACGCGCGTCGAGGCTCTATTTGGGCCACCTGGTACCTTTAGTTCTCCTGGCCCTTGGCCTATTTATTACCTTCATCTATATTTGTGATTGGTAAGCGATATTTGTATCTGTATTGACATTGTATACTCACCTGTACACCTGTGCGGACTTGTGCATATGTATAGTGTATGCCATTTGTACTCTTTGTGCTTGCCTCTCCTTCTTCCTTCTCTTTGAGGGAATTTTTTCTGGTATATATACTCTGTATACACATTACTATGTGCTGCACTTTGTAACCTATTATCTATTCTATGTCGCCACTTTTTGTGGCTGCTTTTATATTTGGTATCTAATAAAGCTATATTGTTTTTATGCCTATATGTACTCTGCTTCTCCTGTTATTATATCTAATGTTGAGTAGGCTTGTGGTAATTATAAGCCATGTATCTTTTAGTTGGCGTTTTGCCACGATCATATAAAAAATGAAGGCCCTTCTGTGTATATAGCCAAAAAAACATGCGGGGATTGCCTGTCATACACGGGCAATCCTTGCATGGTTTTTTTTGGGTGTCTAACAGCCGTGAAACATGTGGGGCGGGGACTTGAGCTTGTCACTCGAGCATCCGCGATACTCGGTACATACTCGAGCACACAAAACTCGAGCAGCGAGCACTTGAGCTCAATGCTAATGATGACATATTCAATATGAGAACCTAATGTTATCAAATTATGTGTCTTACCTGTCGGTTCAAATTGCTCAAATATACCCCTGGATGAAATCCCTAAGGGTGTAGTTTCTAAAATTGAGTCACTTGTGGGGTGTTTCCACTGTTTAGGCACATCAAGGGCTCTCAAAACGAGACTTGGCGCCCGCTCTCAATTCCAGCTATTTTTGCATTAAAAAAGTCAAACAGTGCTGCTTCCCTTTCGAGCCCTGCTGTGTGCCCAAATAGCAGTTTTCCCCCATATATGGGGTATCGGCATACTCAGGAAAAATTGCACAACAAATTTTGGGATTAATTTTCTCCTGTTACCATTGTGAAAGCAAAAAAATAAGGGCTAAAGTAAAAAAAATAAAAAAAAAGTAAAATGTTCATTTTTTCCTTCCACATTCCAATAATTCATGTGAAGCACCTGAAGGGTGCATAAGCTTCTTGAAAGTGGTTTTGAGGCCTTTGAGGGGTGCAATTTTTAGAATCGTGTCACTTTTGTTTATTTTCTGTCATTTAGGCCCCCCAAAGTTACTTCAAATATAATGTGGTCCCTAAAAAATGGTTTTGTAAATTTTGTTGGAAAAATGAGAAATTGCTGATCAACTTTGAACCCTTCTAACTTCCTAACAAAAAAATTATGCTTTAAAAATGATGCAAATGTAAAGTAGACATGTGGTAAATTATAGGTATTAATTATTTTGTGTGGTATAACTATCTGATTTAAGGGCATAAAAATTTAAAGTTTTAAAAATTACTACATTTTCAAATTTGTTGTCAAATTTTTGATATTTTCAAAAATATAGGCAAATTATATCGACCAAATTTTACAACTAACATGGAGGACAATATGTCATGAAAAAACTGTCTCAGAATCACTGGGAAAAGTTGAAGCGTTCCAGAGTTATTACCTCATAAAGTGATACTAGTCAGTAGTAAAATTTGGCCTGGTCATTAAGGTCAAAATTTGCTCCGTCACAAAGGGTTTAAAGAAATTGTCCACTGAATCTTTTAGCGAAATGTGTTGTGGACATGATTTTGTATTGTAGGTTCCACCTCATGCACTAGTAGTTTAGCTTTCCTCACAGACAGCACAGCTTTCCTGGTCTCAAAATTGCTGCTGGCAGAGGAGCTTGTGACCACAGCTGTACATCAGCTTCATCCAATTGAAAATTACTGCAAATAACAAAGCAATTGTTTAGTTGGAGGGGGCATATGGACTGGTCTGATCACTTGCTCCTCCATTAACTGACATTTTGAGAATAGGAGCATTGTACAGTGTGTAAGGAAGTCATCACTGACAAGTGGCAGATAGTACTTCACAAAGGGTACAAGCACTGAACTTTTAATATTGTATAATAGGGGCCACCAAATCACTTCCCCAACATATTGTAAAAATAAAGCTAGTGTGGACCAAACCCTTTAATATATACAGAAAAATACTGTATGTATCAATTAGCCTATACTTTTGTATTAAAAATGGATACATATAGTGGTTTTTACTTGCTGATTTATTGGGAGACCTTGGCAGAAAAAAATAATGGCGTGCAGCATCACTTGTCTTACTATGAATGTGTTCCCTTAGTGTTTTTTTTGCTCAATGATTACAGGTCCAAAATAACAAACTATAGACCCTATAGACCTATAAGGTCTATGCACACACTGACATACAGTACAGACCAAAAGTTTGGACACACCTTCTCATTTAAAGATTTTTCTGAATTTTCATGACTATGAAAATTGTACATTCACACTAAAGACACCAAAACTATGAATTAACACATGTGGAATTATATACTTAACAAAAAAGTGTGAAACAACTGAAAATATGTCTTATATTCTAGGTTCTTCAAAGTAGCCACATTTTGCTTTGATGACTGCTTTGCACACTCTTGGTATTCTCTTCATGAGCTTCAAGAGGTAGTCACCGGAAATGGTTTTCACTTCACATGTGTGCCCTGTCAGGTTTAATAAGTGGGATTTCTTGCCTTATAAATGCGGTTCGGACCATCAGTTGTGTTGTGCAGAAGTCTGATGGATACACAGCTGATAGTCCTACTGAATAGACTGTAAGAATTTGTATTATGGCAAGAAAAAAGCAGCTAAGTAAAGAAAAACGAGTGACCATCATTACTTTAAGATATCAAGGTCAGTCAGTGCGAAAAATTGGGAAAACTTTGAAAGTATCCCCAAGTGCAGGTGCAAAAACCATCAAGCGTTACAAAGAAACTGGCTCACATGAGGACCGCCCCAGGAAAGGAAGACCAAGAGTCACCTCTGCTTCTGAGGATAAGTTTAACTGAGTCACCAGCCTCAGAAATCGCAGGTTAATGGCAGCTCAGATTAGAGACCAGGTCAATGCCACACAGAGTTCTAGCAGCAGACACATCTCTTCAACAACTGTTAAGAGGAGACTTTGTGCAGCAGGCCTTCATGGTAAAATAGCTGCTAGGAAACCACTGCTAAGGACAGGCAACAAGCAGAAGAGACTTGTTTGGGCTAAAGAACACAAGGAATGGACATTAGACCAGTGGAAATCGGTGCTTTGGTCTGATGAGTCCAAAATTCGAGTTCTTTGGTTCCAACCACCGTGTCTTTGTGCGACACAGAAAAGGTGAACGGATGGACTCTACATGCCTGGTTCCCACCGTGAAGCATGGAGGAGGAGGTGTGATGGTGTGGGGGTGCTTTGCTGGTGACACTGTTGGGGATTTATTCAAAATTGAAGGCATACTGAACCAGCATGGCTATCACAGCACTTTGCAGCGGCATGCTATTCCATCCGATTTGCGTTTAGTTGGACCATCATTTATTTTTCAACAGGACAATGACCCCAAACACACCTCCAGGCTGTGTAAGGGCTATTTGACCAAGCAGGAGAGTGATGTGGTGCTACCCCAGATGACCTGGCCTCCACAGTCACCAGACCTGAACCCAATCGAGATGGTTTGGGGTGAGCTGGACCGCATGGTGAAGGCAAAAAGGCCAACAAGTGTTAAGCATCTCTGGGAACTCCTTCAAGATTGTTGGAAGACCATTTCCGGTGACTACCTCTTGAAGCTCATCAAGAGAATGCCAAGAGTGTGCAAAGCAGTCCTCAAAGCAAAAGGTGGCTACTTTGAAGAACGTAGAATATAAGACATATTTTCAGTTGTTTCACACTTTTTGTTAAGTATATAATTCCACATGTGTTAATTCATAGTTTTGATGCCTTCAGTGTGAATGCACAATTTTCATAGTCATGAAAATAGAGAAAAATCTTTAAATGAGAAGGTGTGTCCAAACTTTTGGTCCGTACTGTATGTATGAAACCTTAGGCCTTATTCACCCAGAAGAGTCATGTTTCTTGTCAGAAGCATATCTTTCCCTGTTCCCTTATTTAATTTTTTCATTTAATATTAAGAAAATGTTGAAATACTGAAATCTGAAATTTGACAAACTTTGTAAAATAGTCAAAATCCTTCCTTATACAGTGCTCAGCATAAAAGAGTACACCACAACAGATTTGTCAGAAAACTTTAGTTTTGTTCCAGAAACAACATTTTCTTTTGGATACCAAACTACAAAATATTCCCACAAATGTGGGCCATTGTTTGCAACCAAGATTTGTTATTTTGCACACCCCAAAATTTTTCCTAACAAATTCATTCAAGACCATGTTGCAAAAATGAGTACACCTCAATGGAAGCTAAAGTGTTGACTACAAAATTCTAATTAACAAGAATTCAACCAAGGTAAGTCTAATTAGTCATTAAACAGATGTTCAGCAGACAGTTCACTATAAAAGGGCTTTACTTAAAAAATAAAATCCCTTCCCATTTCATGCTGTCAGCAATGGCACCACATTGAAGATAAATGTCACAAGATCTGAGAAAGAAAATAATTTCTTTACACAAGAAAGGTGAAGGCTACAAGAAAATCAGAAAAGCTTTACTTGACAGTCAGAATACAGTAGCAAAAGCTATACAAAAATGTAACAAAGATGGAACTGCAACCATCTGACAGAGACATCCAGGCCGACCACAGAAGTTAACACCTTATCAGGGGCTTCTTCTGATGGAAGGGTTGAAGCAAATTGACATGCAAGTTCACTGTAGTTAGCTAAAGAAGAAGTAAGCCAAATCAGGTTGAGTGTTTCCCATGACACAATATGGTACACACTGCAGAGGAATGGCATGCATGGGTGTCATCCATGAAGAATGTATTTCCTAAAGCCCATGTACAAAAACGTCCAACTATAATTTGCCAGGGCCCATGCTGGAAAATATGAAGACCACTGGGACTCTATAGTTTGGAGTGATGATACCAAGATAATTGTTTTGGAACTTTTGGAACTGATGGTTTCAAAACTATATGGCATCACAAGTGTGAAGAGTTCAAAGAAAAATGCACGGTGCTTACAGTGAAACATGGTGGTGGCAATGTCCTTAGTGCTGCTGGTGTCTGGGAGATACATTTCATTGATGTTAACAGAAATTCACAATTGTACTGCTCTATATTGAAAGAAAAGATGCTACCATGACTCCGTGCCCTTGGAAGATGTGATCCTTTCCAACATGATAATAATCCAAAACACATATCTAAGACCACTGTTGAATTTATGAGGAAAAGCAAGGTGAAAGTGATTCAGTGGCTGAAAATGTCTCCTGATCGGAACCCAATTGAACATCTATGGGGAATTCTGACGAGACAAGTCGAGCATCACTCTCCATCCAGCATCCAGGCTCTAAAAGAGGTCATTCTTGAAGAATGGAAAAAGCTAGATATTCCAATATGTCACCAACTTGTTCATTCCATGGCTAGAAGACTTGGGACTGTCTATAAATATCATGGATATCATGCAAAATACGTGATGAAGTTGTTTTTGATGAGTGTGTATTCATTTTTGCATCAACTAAGTTGAGTAAAACTGAAGATTTTGTAATAAAAGTTTATTATTAACCTTACTTTTATGTTATGTGTTAAAAAATAGTTTTATGAAACTCAGTCAGGTCAAAATTTTGGAAATTGTTCTTTTCCAATAATGAAGTAAACTGTGGAAGTGTTGAACTGAACATATAAAACCCCTGGCAAAAATTATGGAATCACCGGGCTAGGAGGATGTTCATTCAGTTGTTTAATGTTGTTGAAAAAAAGCAGATCACTGACATGGCACAAAACTAAAGTCATTTCAAATGGCAACTTTAGGGCTTTAAGAAACACTAAAAGAACTCAAGATAAAAAATGTGGTACTCAGTAAGGGTAATTCTTTTCAGACCAAGCAGAGGGAAAAAATTATGGAATCACTCAATTCTGAGGAAAAAATTATGGAATCATGAAAAACAAACACACAAAAGAACAATCCAATACATCACTAGTATTTTGTTGCACCACCTCTGTCTTTAATAACAGCTTGCAGTCTCTGAGGCATGTGTAGCACCCCGAGGGCTCGGCTGCTACAGGGGTATTGCACCTCAAACCAGAGGTGTGGTATTCCACTCCCGGGTAAGGATGGAGTGTGGACCAGGACTCAGTAAGCTGCATGCACCACACACACCCCATTTCCGAGGGACAGCTCAACGGTGCTCCCACAAGATAGAAGTGCAGGCACGACAGCATCTGTTCCTGGCTGGAGTGGGGAGGGGGAGGAAAACCCAGTGGTGTAGGAGCAGATAGGGGTGGGTCTCTGGGCATAGGTAGGAGCCCATTGGTTGCTAGTCACCTGGGCTCGGGTGTTAGAAGGAGGTATAAAAGGTGGGCACCATCTTAGGACAGTAGTCAGTGCAGTGCAGAGAAGAAGCTAAGAGTGAGAGGAGAAGACAGGAAGCAGAGCCCCTGCATGGGCTCTGCTCTGCAGGCAGGCCTTGTCAGGAGGCTGGAGCCTGAGAGAGAGAGAAAGGAGAATGAACAGAAAGGACAGTAAGAAAGGAAGCAAGGAACAGGAACACAGAGAAAGGCCCAGAGACACGAGGACAGAAGGAACCCCATATGCCCAGGAGATACAGGGTGAAGGGTTGGCAGAGCAGGGTACCGGAACCCAAATTGGTGGAGGCGACTAATCCTCAGCCAAAACCGGAGGTTGTGACCACATCTTGGTGCGACCCCTCACTACATCCACCAGGAAAGCATACCACATAGGGTCAGGGAAACCGGAGAGAGGTTTCGCCACCAGAAGGCCCGAGGAAGCTGGACAAAGGTGGGTCACTGGTGGGGACGGCCAGAGAAAGGAAAGGAAGGGAGTCCTGTGCCACGCTCTGGAATTGCCTGGGAGTTGGTCGAGCCCCTTGCCTGGTGGACGCAGCACGGCTTGGGCAGTCACCGCCGGTACCGAGGTGACTAGGACCAGTAAAGAACTGTGAGTAAAGCATTGGAAACTGCAACCACACGTCTCTGTGTTTCATCGCCGCACCAGCACCATTAGTACTGGGACTCTCACACCATTACCACCATCATCCACATTAACTGCCCTGAGGCAATACTTCTCCCGTGGGGACTTATCCCATACTTGGCTGCGCATACAACACCAGCCTCAGCGGTCTGCAGCGCAGCGGCGGTCCCCACTGACCGCAATCCACGGGTGGCGTAGTCAGACACTTATTATAACACCAATAGACTGCCACTGGTTTGACCGCCCTGGGCACGGACCGGGTCACCGCCACGGAGGACTAGAACCCCCAGCGATCCGGCTCCGGGTATCCCCCTGCACAGCACAGGCCCAGGGGGCGCGTCAACTTTGGCGTAGTCAGCAGGATCGAGACCAACCCGCCACAAACGGGTATTGCGTGCCTGAAGAAAATTGTACATGTACCTGGAAAAGAAGTCTCCCGCCATTTCCCGAAGTTTTCCGCCGTCCGGAGTCGTTTCCCGCCATCCGGAGCCGATTCCCGCCATCAGACGCCATCTTGGACCGTTTCCCGCCATCGGACGCCATCTTGGGTCATTTCCCGCCGTCTTCCCGCCATCCGCAGTCGTTTTCCCGCAATCGGGCGCCATCTTCGGGACGCCGCGCGGGAAGAAGAGGGGTGTGGACGCCGAAAGCGCGTGAGATCCGAAGCTCCGCCCCACGCACTGACGCTGCGTAAGGTCCTGGAAGGGAGAGAGAGCGAAGCTGACGTCACAGGAGCGCGACGCAAGGTCCTCATCCCCGACGATCAACTGCGGAGCCGCGGCCTACGGAGGAAGATCAACGCAAGGTAGGCCACGGTCCACCAGGGGGGAGGAGGACACCAGGAACGGAGAGCAAGATTTCGGACCGGCAGCAGACTAAGCTGCCCGGCATCGGCAGTGCCCCAGCCGTCACGGGCCCCGACCAGCGCCAGGAGAAGACGCGTGATGCGGGAGCGGTCGCGGGAGCAGGTAAGAGGAGTCTCCCTGTCCCGGACGCTGCCAGCATCAGCCTGCTCCCGGGCCCCCTAGTGGAGCCGCCGATCCCGAGTGCTGCAAACACCGACCTGCTCCAGACTCCGCAACAAGCCCTGCTGCCGAGCCCTCCAGCCCTGGTCACTGCCGCCACCAGCCCGCGCCCAGGCCCAAAGTCGCACCCTCTGACCCCAGGCGTCATTAACAGCGACCTTCTCCAGGCCCGGTCGCAAGGCCTGCTACACAAGGGCGCAAAGGGACTGTATGCCCTCCATGTCCACCATCTAACAGAGGAGGAACTGCGGTACCGCCCAGACATGGACTACCCTGAGAGCCCGGACTGGTCTGAAGAGTACAAGAAGGAAGCATCAGGAGGACACCGTTACCAGTGAACGGTAAATGGAACTGTATATAGTTACCCATAAGGGTATAGAAACTGTTACTGAGTGGAGTGTGGTCCCCATTGGGACTGATATAGAACTGTGTAGAAGTTACCCCCTATATCCCTTATCTGGCTGGGGACTGAGAACAGCCATCCCTTTTTCCTAATCTGGCTGGGGACTGAGAGCAGCCATTCCCCTAAGAAGAAAGAACACCTGGTTGCAAGTTGCACCGCGGCCAGAACTCAAGAATGTGTTTTTTGAAAAAAAAAAAATGTTTTACTTAAGAATGTCTTATACTGAAAAAGTTTCATATGCTGCTAAAAGAGTTTATGGTATTTTATGTGTGTGTGAAGAAAGTCTTATAATGTTTATACCAGTAACGTTGGAAAGAAAAGAGTACCTCCCATAAAGGGATGAGTTTTTGGTTAAATGTCTTATATGCGAATGCATTCCAAAAATTTGTATGTTTTAAATTGTTTTGCTCTTTTCCAGCCCGAGGACGTGCTGTGATTTACCAGGGGGGAATGTAGCACCCCGAGGGCTCGGCTGCTACAGGGGTATTGCACCTCAAACCAGAGGTGTGGTATTCCACTCCCGGGTAAGGATGGAGTGTGGACCAGGACTCAGTAAGCTGCATGCACCACACACACCCCATTTCCGAGGGACAGCTCAACGGTGCTCCCACAAGATAGAAGTGCAGGCACGACAGCATCTGTTCCTGGCTGGAGTGGGGAGGGGGAGGAAAACCCAGTGGTGTAGGAGCAGATAGGGGTGGGTCTCTGGGCATAGGTAGGAGCCCATTGGTTGCTAGTCACCTGGGCTCGGGTGTTAGAAGGAGGTATAAAAGGTGGGCACCATCTTAGGACTGTAGTCAGTGCAGTGCAGAGAAGAAGCTAAGAGTGAGAGGAGAAGACAGGAAGCAGAGCCCCTGCATGGGCTCTGCTCTGCAGGCAGGCCTTGTCAGGAGGCTGGAGCCTGAGAGAGAGAGAAAGGAGAATGAACAGAAAGGACAGTAAGAAAGGAAGCAAGGAACAGGAACACAGAGAAAGGCCCAGAGACACGAGGACAGAAGGAACCCCATATGCCCAGGAGATACAGGGTGAAGGGTTGGCAGAGCAGGGTACCGGAACCCAAATTGGTGGAGGCGACTAATCCTCAGCCAAAACCGGAGGTTGTGACCACATCTTGGTGCGACCCCTCACTACTAGTGTTGAGCCACCCCCGTAGTGTTCGAGTTCGGTTCGGTTCGTCGAACACCCGTGTGTTCGCCGAACTGTTCGTCGAACTGTTCATCGAACACCTTCGAACACCGTTAAAACCAATG
Organism: Phyllobates terribilis; assembly: GCF_046119375.1. Lineage (NCBI taxonomy): Eukaryota > Metazoa > Chordata > Amphibia > Anura > Dendrobatidae > Phyllobates > Phyllobates terribilis. The sequence goes on from NW_027362762.1 coordinate 297,620,884, forward strand.
GCAGGCAAACAAAAACACATAGAAACACATAGAAAACACCTTCAAAGGTGTCCAAAAGCTGACAAACTACTCAGAAGACACAACTAACACATGGAAAAGTGACAAGTACATATAGTCATGCGAAAAGAAAAGAGGTGGAGGAGTAAAAGGAGGGGGAGACACAGATATAGGCATGTCATGCCCTTCTAAAATCCAAAAAGTGAGAAGCCGAGACGGCCAGTCCGCTCCTGCCCGTGCCACCTCCGTGTCGCCGGGTTTGTGCCAGAGCCGCGGTGAACCCTGACGGCCAGCCCCCCTCTCCCAATACTGGTGCCTGTCCGCTGGTGGGTCAAGAGAGCCCCCCTGTGGTGGAGGCAGCTCTAAGCTTTTTAATTTAAATTGTCCCTCTAATTTGAATGAATACACTTTAAATCCATTTACAAGGATCTATTGGAGGGCAAGTCTCATGCCAGCAGCCGCGTAATTCCAGCTCCAGTAGCGTCCACTAAAGCTGCTGCAGTTAAAAAGCTTTTATAAGGATCGAGCTCGGCTGTCCACCGCAAGGCATCCTAGTGCCAGTCCCAGCCCCTATGCCTTGGGGTGCCTCCTGATGCTCTTCACTAAGTATCCCGTGGTCCCGAAGCATTTCCTTTGAAAAAATTAAGTGTCCAAACTACAGGTGGTGTAGCTTGCTTAACAGCCGGGATAATCCGCTGACTAGCAGACACTGCTACTAGGCACAAAGTATTTCCTGGGCTAGATGCAGTTAAAAATTTGTAAGTAGATACTCTCGTTGGATGCTGAGAAAGCATTCCATAGAGTCTCCTGGCATGCCATATATGATTCTCTTAAAAAGCTTGGGGTAGGGGTCTAGGGGACCCTTTTATAGCCAAAATCACGGCCCTGTATCACAATACGTCACCTAGGCTGAAGATAAATGGAACTGTAGCACCGAGGGCTCGGTTGCTACAGACGTATTGCACCTCACCCAGAGGTGTGATATCTCACTCTCAGATAAGGATGGAGTGTGAATCAGGACCCGACACCTGCATGCATTACACCACATTGCCGTGGGGCAGGGCGACCAATATGCCCCTGAGATGGGCACGACAGTCCCTGTCCCTGGCTGGAGTGGGGGGAGGGAACACTGAGGAAGGGGAACCCTGCAGTGCAGGAGCAGGGAGGAAGCAGTTCCTGGGTGCATTGAGAAGGGAGTATAAAAGGTGGGCACCATCTTAGTTCAGTGCAGAGAAGTCTGAGCAGAAGTGGCAGGGAGCAGGGGCTCTGCATGAGCTCTGCTCCGGAGGCGGGCCTAGTAACAGAGGCCCAGGCCTGCAAGAGTGAGAAGGAAGGAAGAGGAGCGGAGAAGGCTCCAGGAACGAGGAATGAAGGGATCCCAGGGGTGCGGACGGGCGAGTCGCCACCGCACGCCCGAATCCACCTGCGTGGAGGGGTCAGGCCAAAGGGGGAGACCGGTCCCCGAACTAGTGGAGGCAGGAAACGACCCTCAGCTAGAAACCGGAGGCTCTGACATTTTATGTGGCGCAGCCCCTTGCTCCACCCGCTAGGAAGGCACCACATAGGGTCAGGGAAACTGGCGCCAAGTTTACCAAGAGGAGGCCCGAGGCAGCCGGACAGAAGTGTTGGTAAGAAAGGCCAGACAAAGGACACACAAAGGGGGTCCTGTGAAGCGCTCCAAAGTTATCTGGGAGTTGTCTGAGCCCCTCACCTGGTGAGCACAGTACGACGTGGGCAGCCGTTACCTGCAGACGTGGTCTGGATAATAAGAACTGTGAGTAAAGGCCCTGAACTGCATCACTGACTCCGTGTCGTTACTGCTGCTGCCCTGCACCATCACCCCCATCCTCCGCATACACTGCCCTGAGGCTATACTCCTCCCGTGGGGAGTTATGCTACGCTCTGCTGCACCCACAACACCAGCCTTAGCGGTCTGCCCTGTAGCGGCGGTTCACTCTGACCGCAATCCACGGGTGGCGTAGTCGGACATTTAAACATCAAAACCACATAAATAGTTCCGCCACTGGTTTGACCGCCCTGAGCCACGGAACCGGATCGCCGCCACGAAGACTACAACCACCAGCATCCACCAAAAAGGGTCCGGCTCCGGGTGTCCCAAGGCCCAGGGGGTGCGTCAGAACATTTTCATCACCTTTCACAATCACCAATGGGACAAGGCAGGGATGTCCTCTGTCCCCTCTCTTATACATCCTAGTGACGGAGCACCTGCTCTCATCAATTCGACATAACCCCAATATTAGGTGGATTGAGGTGGGAGGCACCGAGTACAAGTGCTCTCTATTTGCTGATGATGTCCTAGTATATATCACTCAATCACATATATCCATCCCTGCTGTTATGGCTGAAATAGATCACTTTGTTACATGGTAAAATTTTAAAATCAATGCAGCGAAGTCTGAGGCCCTCGATGTCTCCCTCCCTAAATCCATATAGGATTCCATCCAGTCCAACTTTCCCTTTGCCTGGCCCTCACAGGGTATCAAATACTTAGGAATTCCTATTCATAGAGACCTCTCCCATCTATGTTATCTTAATTTTGGGCCCTTTATTGAACAATTCCATACAGACCACGGTTGGCAAGTTAGAACTGTAAGATTCACTACGTGAACCACTGGTGTTTTGTGGAAAAGCACATGTACACCGCGTTCCAAATTATTATGCAAAAAGTGTTTAGGAGTGATAAGGGAAGAATTTGTTTGTTTGTCAGTTAAACTCATTGATGGTGATGTGTGTCAGGGCTCTTTATATCACTGTAAGCAATTGCAGACACCTGTGCTAATTAGTTTGGCAGGTGTGTCCAATGAAAGGCAAGACTACTTAAGAAGGCTCTCTCACATTATTAAGCAGCCTACATTTTCTGCCAAAATGGGAAAGAAAAAGGATGTGTCGGCTGCTAAGAAGCAACAAATTGTGGAGTGTTTAGGTCAAGGCATGACTACAATCAACATTGTGCGATGATCAGGATGAAGTGTCTTGGCAATCAAGAAGTATGTAGCTGATTCACAGTACACACGTGTGCGTGCTGATAAGGGCAAATTGAGGACTCTTTCCTACAGGCAATTACGTCAGGTTGAAACAGCAGCGGCAAAAAAGCCTTGTCATAGCAGCAGACAAGTTTTTGAAGCTGCTTGTGCCTCCAACGTCCCCCGAACAACAAGATGCAGGGTCCTTCAGAGGTTTGCAGCTGTGCATATGCCATCCTGTCGACCTCCTCTATCCACTTCACACAAGCAGAAACGGCTCCAGTGGGCCAAACATTACATGAAGACTGATTTCAAAACTGTTTTGTTCACGGATGAGTGCCGTGCAGCGCTCAATGGTCCAGATGAATGGAGTGGAGGATGGCTGGTTGATGGACACCCCACGCAAACACGGCTACAGCGCCAACAAGGAGGAGGTGGAGTAATGTTTTGGGCTGGAATCATGGGGAGAGAGATTGTCGGCCCCTTTAGGATCCCTGAAGGCGCTAAAGATGAACTCCATAATGTATGTGGATTTTCTCAAACAGCACTTCCTGCCATGGTTCAAGAAGAAGAACCGTGTATTTCACAGCAAGATCATTTTTCTGCATGATAATGCACCATCTCATGCTGCACATAAAACATCTGCATCTCTGGCTGATATGGGCATAAAAGGGGACAAACTTATGGTGTGACCCCCATGCTCCCCTGACCTCTACCCCATTCAGAACCTTTGGAGCATCATTAAAAGGAGTGTCTATGATGGCGGGAGGCAGTTCACATCTAAGCAACAGCTCTGGGAGGGTATTCTGTCCTCATGCAAAACAATTGAAGCAGAAACCATCCAAAACCTGACAAATTCAATGGACGAGAGAGTTCAGAAGCTCCTTTCGAACAAGGGGTCCTATGTGAAAATGTAACATCACCTAGAATAAAGTTTTGAGTTGAAAACTGTTTGATTTCAGTTTCTAACAACCTGCTAATGCTTATAATTTCAAAAATGACCATTTTTTTGGTCTTTATTAAAATGAAAAGGTTGATCGAAAAGTTTGGGGGATCTAAGAGTGTGGCAACCCAGTAGTCATGATTACTTCGAATTCTGACAATATGAGGGTCATGCTGCAGGTAGTGCAGCAAGAAGGCACTTATGTGTCTTGCGCATCTCGGAGCCCCAAAATTATTTTCCGGGCTAGATGCAGCTAAAAATTATTTTTAATTTTAAATCTGGTGAAGCTTATTATAGATGGCCTAATAGGATCAGTGCTGCACACTGCTACAAAGCCCAAATTATTTTCCAGTCAAGATACAGATAAACATGATTAGTAATTTGAAAGCTTAAAACGGTTGGTAGGGTGATTTTAACCAATCATCAAGCTTTTACTCTCCCCAGGATGACACAGGGGTAGAAAAGTCGTTTCGGATCCATGATTTGTTCATCTTTATGAACGTGAGTCTGTCTACATTATCAGTGGAGAGCCGCGTGCGCTTATCTGTCAGCACACCACCAGCAGCGCTGAACACACGTTCAGACAGAACGCTGGCTGCGGGGCATGACAAGATCTCCAAGGCGTAAGTGGCTAGCTCCGGCCATTTATCCAGATTGGAAGCCCAAAAAGAGCAAGGGTCCAGTGACACAGTCGTGGCTTCAATGTTTACTTGGAGATACTCCTGTACCATCGTCTCTAGGCGTTGACTATGTGTCAGACTTCTTGTCTCCTGTGGCCTTGCAAAGGATGGGCTAAAAAAGTGGTGAAATGATTCCGCAAAATTGATGTTACCAGCAGATACTGTGGTTCTGTTACGGTTTGAGTGCTGAACACTCGACGGTCCCACGGTTGGCAAGTTGGAACTGTGAGATTCACTACGTGCACCACTGGTATTTTGTGGAAAAGCACATGTAAGATTCTGCAACAGTCTCTGCTGATACTCCTGCATGCGTGCATCCCTTTCTATGGCAGGAATAATTTCTGCAAATTTACTTTTGTACCGGGGATCTAACAGTGTGGCAACCCAGTAGTCAGGATTATTTCTAATTCTCACAATTCGAGGGTCATGTTGCAGGTAGTGCAGCAAGAAGGCACTCATGTGTGTTGCGCATCCAGGAGCACCAAGTCCCTGTTGTGTTGGTGGCGAGGTAACAATCATGCTTCCTTCCTCTGTCCTCTCCCCCCAACCTCGCACAACAGAAATGTGATCAAGGTCTCCCTCATCTGATGAGTCTTCCATCAGTTCGTCCTCCACTTCTTCCTGGGCTCCTGCACCTTCCTCACTAGTTTGGCTGCTACCATGCGCCCTGGTAAAACCATCTCCCCCACCCTCACATGCCTGCCGCCTTGGTGCTGCCGACCGTCTGGACCTTGCAGATGTTAGCCCTTCCGCATACAACTCCTCCTCCTCTACTTCCTCCACCTCCTCTTGTGCCACCACCTGACTCTGAATTCTGTTTAACATGTGCTCCAGCATGTAAATCACCGGAATAGTCATGCTGATAATGGCATCGTCAGCACTAAACATCTTCGTCGCCATTTCAAAACTGTGCAGAAGGGTGCATAGGTCCCTGATCTGAGACCACTCCTCCAGCGTGATTTGCCCCACCTCTGAATCTCGTTGGCCCAGGCTATACGTCAGAACGTATTGCACCAGGGCTTGTCGGTGCTGCCACAGTCGCTGCAACATGTGCAGAGTTGAATTCCACCGGGTAGGCACATCGCATTTTAGCCGGTGAAGTGGCAGGCCCAACGACTTCTGTAGAGATGTAAGTCGCTGAGCTGCGGGATGCGAACGGCGGAAGTGAGCACACAGCGACCGTGCCCTCTGCAGAAGGCCATCTAGTCTGGGATAGTGGGCTAAAAATTGCTGGACAACCAGGTTCAACACGTGAGCCATACAAGGCACGTGTGTGACATTGCCCCGGCGAAGGGCCGCACCCAGGTTTGCAGCATTGTCGCACACGGCCTTCCCTGGTTTCAGGTCCAGTGGAGACAACCATTCATGAAATTGGTTCTCCAGAGCTGACCACAACTCCTCAGCTGTGTGACTCACATTTCCCAGACATTTCAATGTAAAAACCGCCTGATGACGTTGAGCCCTACTGCCAGCATAGTAAGGAGGTGTGCAGGATCCCTTCTGCGCAGTTAGAAAGCTTGTGGCATGACCAGACAGGCTTTGGGTGCAGGTGCAAGACCGAGAGGAGGTTGAGGAGGCAGAAGCAGTGGAGGAACTTTGACATAAAGAGGATTGACGCACAACTCGTGGGGACGGCAAGACTTGGACAGCAGCCCCTTGTCCTGCTGTCACCATAGTTACCCAGTGCCCAGTCAGCGACATGTAACGCCCCTGTCCATGCCTACTCGTCCAAGTGTCTGTGGTGAAATGCACCCTGTCACACACAGAGTTTCTCAAAGAAGCGGTGATGTTGTGTGCGACATGCTGGTGGAGCGCAGGCACACATTTCTTTGAGAAGTAGTGCCGACTGGGCATCTGGTACTGGGGCACTGCGACGGACATAAGGTCTCGAAAATCCTCTGTGTCCACCAGGCGGAAAGGCAGCATTTCTGTAGCCAAGAGCTTGCAGATGGTGAAATTCAACCTCTTAGCTTTCTCATGGCTAGGAGGAAATGGTCTTTTACTTGTCCACATCTGAGGGACCGAGGGCTGGCTATTGTGCTTAGACGGGGTTGATAAGGGTGTCCCCGGCAAACTGCCGGTCTGTGAGGAAGATGCAGGCGGACATGTTAGGTTGCCTTGATCCAAAGGTGGTGCTATCGATGTCGGACAGCGCTCAACACCAGCTGGTGTTACCACCTCCAAAGAAAATGATGACCTGCCAATCATGCTGGCTGTTGCGGGTAAAGAGGTGGCAGGTCTGCGCCCCAAAACAGGTGTGACTGCTGTCCCCCCAGTCACAGAGGATGAAGAGGCCGCGGATGCACAAGATATGGCAGACGGTGATTGGCCCGGCCGGCTAGGCCGCATTGTAGCACACTGAGCTTCCCACTGCAACTTATGCTTCATGTCCATGTGCCGGTTCATGCATGAAGTACTCAAACTATGTATTTTTTGGCCTCTACTTAGCTTTTGCTGACAAATGTTACAGATAACACGAGTTGGGTCATCTTTATCGATCTGAAAAAATGCCCAGGCTATGCAAGGCTTAGCACCCATGCGACCTGAAGAGCCACCACGACTTGTGGTGAGAGGCAGAGTTGTGTTTGAGGATGCAGTTGTTGACGTGCTTCCAGTACTACGTCTCTGTCCAGGAAGGCGCAACCTGACCTCGTCGTCACTAGCATCTTCCTCCACCTCCTCTGCTGACCTCATCTCTTGGCTGACTGTGGGTTGACAGTAAGTGGGATCTCCGACCTCATCATCATCACCCTGTGCGTTATCACACCCGTCGTCCTCAGAGCCAACCTGTTCCTGCCCTGACAAAAAACTAAAGTTGTCGCTCCAATCAGGTATTTGAGTCTTATCATCGTCTTCCTCATTGTCTCCACCAACAGGAGTTACAGTTTGGGAATGAGGGTCTACATTATGGTCAGAACCTTCTGCGTCTGGTCCTGGATCCGACTCATAAAGATTCTGGGCATCAGTGCAGATCATTTCCTCGTCTGGATTCACAAAAGCGCTGGAGTCGACCTCTGATTCCCAGGCTATAGTATGAGTAAACAGCTCTGCAGACTCAACCATCTGTTCTACCTCATACTCAGACGGGCAGCTGGAGATTTGGGAGCTGTGAGGAAGCAAGTGCGATTTGGGTGACACCTTTGAGGGCTGGAGTATTTGTGATGTTGAAGTTGATGTGGAGGAGAGCCCACTTAAAGGAGCACTTGATATCCGTTGAAGCACCTGCTGTTTTTGTGCCTCATCTGGAATTTGTAGCGATTGGCGTGGCCGTAAGAAAGGGATCTTATCACATTGTCCGCTAAAAGAAGTAGACATTTTAGTTTGGCTGGAAGATGGTCTTTCTTCTGCAGATGTTACTGTTGCTTTAACACCTACCCCACGGACACAACCTTTTTTCCCCTTCCCAACACGCCTATTCCCCTTTCCACCAGCAGCAGGCCTTTTTCCACTCATTTTGGTGGTTAACTAATTCACAACTCTGGAGTTGTTTGCACAAAAAAACAATGGATGGTAACCGAGCAGAGCTGAGTGGCCAAACTGTGGTATTAGGCCAAAACTATTGGCTGGGTTAGATGCAGAAAAAAATTATTTTGAATTTGCAACCTGATGGAGGTCAGTATAGATGGACTAATACAAATAGTCCCACACACTGCTAGAAGCCCAAATATTTTTTCAGAGGTACTGTAGATGCAGATAAAAATTATTTTTAATTTGCAACCTGATGGAGGTCAGTATAGATGGACTAATAGACCAAGTCCCACACACTGCTAGAAGCCCAAATATTTTTTCAGAGCTAGATGCAGAAAAAAATTATTTTTAATTTGCAACCTGATGGAGGTCAGTATAGATGGACTAATAGACCAAGTCCCACACACTGCTAGAAGCCCAAATATTTTTTCAGAGCTAGATGCAGAAAAAAAATATTTTTAATTTGCAACCTGATGGAGGTCAGTATAGATGGACTAATAGACCAAGTCCCACACACTGCTAGAAGCCCAAATATTTTTTCAGAGCTAGATGCAGAAAAAAATTATTTTTAATTTGCAACCTGATGGAGGTCAGTATAGATGGACTAATAGACCAAGTCCCACACACCGCTAGAAGCCCAAATATTTTTTCAGAGCTAGATGCAGAAAAAAATTATTTTTAATTTGCAACCTGATGGAGGTCAGTATAGATGGACTAATAGACCAAGTCCCACACACTGCTAGAAGCCCAAATATTTTTTCAGAGCTAGATGCAGAAAAAAATTATTTTTAATTTGCAACCTGATGGAGGTCAGTATAGATGGACTAATAGACCAAGTCCCACACACCGCTAGAAGCCCAACTATTTTTTCAGAGCTAGATGCAGAAAAAAATTATATTCAATTTGCAACCTGCTGGAGGTCAGTATAGAAGGACTAATAGAACAAGTCCCACACACTGCTAGAAGCCCAAATATTTTTTCAGAGCTAAATGAAGAAAAAAATTATTTTTAATTTGCAACCTGATGGAGGTCAGTATAGATGGACTAATAGACCAAGTCCCACACACTGCTAGAAGCCCAAATATTTTTTCAGAGCTAGATGCAGAAAAAAATTATATTTAGTTTGCAACCTGATGGAGGTCAGTATAGATGGACTAATAGAATGATGCTATGCCCAAAAGATTTTACTTCACTAGGTGCAGTAAAAAAATTGGTATTTTATACACAGGTGTTATATCTTGCAACACAGATAGGCTACTCCACTGACTAACACACTCTGCAATAGGCCAAAAAGGATTAGCTTTGCTAGATTCAGCCAAATGCTGTGAAAAAAACTTGCACAGCACTGGCACAGACCTGCCTGGCAAAAACTGATAGGAACTCATGTAACCTAGTCCTGAAAAGGACTCCAATTACAATTAGTCTTTACTCCCACAACCTATCTATTTAAGAGCACAGACCTCCCTGATAAAAGTCGTAGGAAATGCTGTAACCTAGTCCTTAAAAGGACTGCAATCACAACTATTCCCTACTCCCAAGCTATCTGTATATTTGTGCGAAAATTGGCTTGAAATTAACAAGGTATAGCGCACACAGCAACAGCGGTGCCGTCTAACACACAGCTGCAGCAGTGAGAAAATGGTGGCGACGGGGAAAATGGCTTGGTCTAATAGGGCAAGGACATGTGACATACACTGCCAATGACACATGCCCTTGCTTGTGTGAAAAAAAGCACTTCGCTCCGTGTGTGCGCTGCTGATAGGCTGACAGATTGCACCTCCCCACTGCAAATGCGGGAAAGAGAAAAAAAAATGGAGATCTTCATTGTTCCTGCAGAGATCCATCCCCTGCCCCTCCCCCCACCCCGCTGTACACTCAAACTGCGTATTAACATTAATTTTCATCATTACTGAGAAAAAATCCAGTTATGATTTTGGTGCACGAACAGTTATCGAACATAACCTCGAACAGCCGAATTTTTCTCAAATTGTTCGTGTTCGCCGTCCGGCTCGAACACCGCCCAAAACAGCTCGAATTTGAGATTGGCGAACAGTTCGAGTAGAACAACACTCATCTCTACTTACTACTAGAGATGAGCGTTGTTCTACTCGAACTGGTCGCCAATCTCAAATTCGAGCTGTTTTGGGCGGTGTTCGAGCCGGACGGCGAACACGAACAATTTGAGAAAAATTCGGCTGTTCGAGGTTATGTTCGATAACTGTTCGTGCACCAAAATCATAACTGGATTTTTTCTCAGTAATGATGAAAATTAATGTTAATACGCAGTTTGAGTGTACAGCGGGGCGGGGGGAGGGGCAGGGGATGGATCTCTGCAGGAACAATGAAGATCTCCATTTTTTTTTCTCTTTCCCGCATTTGCAGTGGGGAGGTGCAATCTGTCAGCCTATCAGCAGCGCACACACGGAGCGAAGTGCTTTTTTTCACACAAGCAGGGGCATGTGTGATTGGCAGTGTATGTCACATGTCCTTGCCCTATAAGACCAAGCCATTTTCCCCGTCGCCACCATTTTCTCACTGCTGCAGCTGCGTGTTAGACGGCACCGCTGTTGCTGTGTGCGCTATACCTTGTTAATTTCAAGCCAATTTTCGCACAAATATACAGATAGCTTGGGAGTAGGGAATAGTTGTGATTGCAGTCCTTTTAAGGACTAGGTTACAGCATTTCCTACGACTTTTATCAGGCAGGTCTGTGCTCTTAAATAGATAGATTGTGGGAGTAAAGACTAATTGTAATTGGAGTCCTTTTCAGGACTAGGTTACATCAGTTCCTATCAGTTTTTGCCAGGCAGGTCTGTGCCAGTGCTGTGCAAGTTTTTTTCACAGCATTTGGCTGAATCTAGCAAAGCTAATCCTTTTTGGCCTATTGCAGAGTGTGTTAGTCAGTGGAGTAGCCTATCTGTGTTGCAAGATATACCACCTGTGTATAGAATACCAATTTTTTTACTGCACCTAGTGAAGTAAAATCTTTTGGGCATAGCATCATTCTATTAGTCCATCTATACTGACCTCCATCAGGTTGCAAACTGAATATAATTTTTTTCTGCATCTAGCTCTGAAAAAATATTTGGGCTTCTAGCGGTGTGTGGGACTTGGTCTATTAGTCCATCTATACTGACCTCCATCAGGTTGCAAATTAAAAATAATTTTTTTCTGCATCTAGCTCTGAAAAAATATTTGGGCTTCTAGCAGTGTGTGGGACTTGGTCTATTAGTCCATCTATACTGACCTCCATCAGGTTGCAAATTAAAAATAATTTTTTTCTTCATTTAGCTCTGAAAAAATATTTGGGCTTCTAGCAGTGTGTGGGACTTGGTCTATTAGTCCATCTATACTGACCTCCATCAGGTTGCAAATTAAAAATAATTTTTTTCTTCATTTAGCTCTGAAAAAATATTTGGGCTTCTAGCAGTGTGTGGGACTTGTTCTATTAGTCCATCTATACTGACCTCCAGCAGGGTGCAAATTGAATATAATTTTTTTCTGCATCTAGCTCTGAAAAAATATTTGGGCTTCTAGCGGTGTGTGGGACTTGGTCTATTAGTCCATCTATACTGACCTCCATCAGGTTGCAAATTAAAAATATTTTTTTTCTGCATCTAGCTCTGAAAAAATATTTGGGCTTCTAGCAGTGTGTGGGACTTGGTCTATTAGTCCATCTATACTGACCTCCATCAGGTTGCAAATTAAAAATAATTTTTTTCTGCATCTAGCTCTGAAAAAATATTTGGGCTTCTAGCAGTGTGTGGGACTTGGTCTATTAGTCCATCTATACTGACCTCCATCAGGTTGCAAATTAAAAATAATTTTTTTCTTCATTTAGCTCTGAAAAAATATTTGGGCTTCTAGCAGTGTGTGGGACTTGTTCTATTAGTCCTTCTATACTGACCTCCAGCAGGGAGCAAATTGAATATAATTTTTTTCTGCATCTAGCTCTGAAAAAATATTTGGGCTTCTAGCGGTGTGTGGGACTTGGTCTATTAGTCCATCTATACTGACCTCCATCAGGTTGCAAATTAAAAATAATTTTTTTCTGCATCTAGCTCTGAAAAAATATTTGGGCTTCTAGCAGTGTGTGGGACTTGGTCTATTAGTCCATCTATACTGACCTCCATCAGGTTGCAAATTAAAAATAATTTTTTTCTGCATCTAGCTCTGAAAAAATATTTGGGCTTCTAGCAGTGTGTTGGACTTGGTCTATTAGTCCATCTATACTGACCTCCATCAGGTTGCAAATTGAATAAAAAAATTTTCTGCATCTAGCTCTGAAAAAATATTTGGGCTTCTAGCGGTGTGTGGGACTTGGTCTATTAGTCCATCTATACTGACCTCCATCAGGTTGCAAATTAAAAATAATTTTTTTCTGCATCTAACCCAGCCAATAGTTTTGGCCTAATACCACAGTTTGGCCACTCAGCTCTGCTCGGTTACCATCCATTGTTTTTTTGTGCAAACAACTCCAGAGTTGTGAATTAGTTAACCACCAAAATGAGTGGAAAAAGGCCTGCTGCTGGTGGAAAGGGGAATAGGCGTGTTGGGAAGGGGAAAAAAGGTTGTGTCCGTGGGGTAGGTGCAGAAGAAAGACCATCTTCCAGCCAAACTAAAATGTCTACTTCTTTTAGCGGACAATGTGATAAGATCCCTTTCTTACGGCCACGCCAATCGCTACAAATTCCAGATGAGGCACAAAAACAGCAGGTGCTTCAACGGATATCAAGTGCTCCTTTAAGTGGGCTCTCCTCCACATCAACTTCAACATCACAAATACTCCAGTCCTCAAAGGTGTCACCCAAATCGCACTTGCTTCCTCACAGCTCCCAAATCTCCAGCTGCTCGTCTGAGTATGAGGTAGAACAGATGGTTGAGTCTGCAGAGCTGTTTACTCATACTATAGCCTGGGAATCAGAGGTCGACTCCAGCGCTTCTGTGAATCCAGACGAGGAAATGATCTGCACTGATGCCCAGAATCTTTATGAGTCGGATCCAGGACCAGACGCAGAAGGTTCTGACCATAATGTAGACCCTCATTCCCAAACTGTAACTCCTGTTGGTGGAGACAATGAGGAAGACGATGATAAGACTCAAATACCTGATTGGAGCGACAACTTTAGTTTTTTGTCAGGGCAGGAACAGGTTGGCTCTGAGGACGACGGGTGTGATAACGCACAGGGTGATGATGATGAGGTCGGAGATCCCACTTAATGTCAACCCACAGTCAGCCAAGAGATGAGGTCAGCAGAGGAGGTGGAGGAAGATGCTAGTGACGACGAGGTCAGGTTGCGCCTTCCTGGACAGAGACGTAGTACTGGAAGCACGTCAACAACTGCATCCTCAAACACAACTCTGCCTCTCACCACAAGTCGTGGTGGCTCTTCAGGTCGCATGGGTGCTAAGCCTTGCATAGCCTGGGCATTTTTTCAGATCGATAAAGATGACCCAACTCGTGTTATCTGTAACATTTGTCAGCAAAAGCTAAGTAGAGGCCAAAAAATACATAGTTTGAGTACTTCATGCATGAACCGGCACATGGACATGAAGCATAAGTTGCAGTGGGAAGCTCAGTGTGCTACAATGCGGTCTAGCCGGCCGGGCCAATCACCGTCTGCCATATCTTGTGCATCCGCGGCCTCTTCATCCTCTGTGACTGGGGGGACAGCAGTCACACCTGTTTTGGGGCGCAGACCTGCCACCTCTTTACCCGCAACAGCCAGCGTGATTGGCAGGTCATCATTTTCTTTGGAGGTGGTAACACCAGCTGGTCTTGAGCGCTGTCCGACATCGATAGCACCACCTTTGGATTAAGGCAACCTAACATGTCCGCTTGCATCATCTTCACAGACCGGCAGTTTGCCGGGGACACCCTTATCAACCCCGTCTAAGCACAATAGCCAGCCCTCGGTCCCTCAGATGTGGACAAGTAAAAGACCATTTCCTCCTAGCCATGAGAAAGCTAAGAGGTTGAATTTCACCATCTGCAAGCTCTTGGCTACAGAAATGCTGCCTTTCCGCCTGGTGGACACAGAGGATTTTCGAGACCTTATGTCCGTCGCAGTGCCCCAGTACCAGATGCCCAGTTGGCACTACTTCTCAAAGAAAGGTGTGCCTGCGCTCCACCAGCATGTCGCACACAACATCACCGCTTCTTTGAGAAACTCTGTGTGTGACAGGGTGCATTTCACCACAGACACTTGGACGAGTAGGCATGGACAGGGGCGTTACATGTCGCTGACTGGGCACTGGGTAACTATGGTGACAGCAGGACAAGGGGCTGCTGTCCAAGTCTTGCCGTCCCCACGAGTTGTGCGTCAATCCTCTTTATGTCAAAGTTCCTCCACTGCTTCTGCCTCCTCAACCTCCTCTCGGTCTTCCACCTGCACCCAAAGCCTGTCTGGTCATGCCACAAGCTTTCTAACTGCGCAGAAGGGATCCTGCACACCTCCTTACTATGCTGGCAGTAGGGCTCAACGTCATCAGGCGGTTTTTACATTGAAATGTCTGGGAAATGTGAGTCACACAGCTGAGGAGTTGTGGTCAGCTCTGGAGAACCAATTTCATGAATGGTTGTCTCCACTGGACCTGAAACCAGGGAAGGCCGTGTGCGACAATGCTGCAAACCTGGGTGCGGCCCTTCGCCGGGGCAATGTCACACACGTGCCTTGTATGGCTCACGTGTTGAACCTGGTTGTCCAGCAATTTTTAGCCCACTATCCCAGACTAGATGGCCTTCTGCAGAGGGCACGGTCGCTGTGTGCTCACTTCCGCCGTTCGCATCCCGCAGCTCAGCGACTTACATCTTTACAGAAGTCGTTGGGCCTGCCACTTCACCGGCTAAAATGCGATGTGCCTACCCGGTGGAACTCAACTCTGCACATGTTGCAGCGACTGTGGCAGCACCGACAAGCCCTGGTGCAATACGTTCTGACGTATAGCCTGGGCCAACGAGATTCAGAGGTGGGGCAAATCACGCTGGAGGAGTGGTCTCAGATCAGGGACCTATGCACCCTTCTGCACAGTTTTGAAATGGCGACGAAGATGTTTAGTGCTGACGATGCCATTATCAGCATGACTATTCCGGTGATTTACATGCTGGAGCACATGTTAAACAGAATTCGGAGTCAGGTGGTGGCACAAGAGGAGGTGGAGGAAGTAGAGGAGGAGGAGTTGTATGCGGAAGGGCTAACATCTGCAAGGTCCAGACGGTCGGCAGCACCAAGGCGGCAGGCATGTGAGGGTGGGGGAGATGATTTTACCAGGACGCATGGTAGCAGCCAAACTAGTGAGGAAGGTGCAGGAGCCCAGGAAGAAGTGGAGGACGAACTGATGGAAGACTCATCAGATGAGGGAGACCTTGATCACATTTCTGTTGTGCGAGGTTGGGGGGAGAGGACAGAGGAAGGAAGCATGATTGCTACCTCGCCACCAACACAACAGGGACTTGGTGCTCCTGGATGCGCAACACACATGAGTGCCTTCTTGCTGCACTACCTGCAACATGACCCTCGAATTGTGAGAATTAGAAATAATCCTGACTACTGGGTTGCCACACTGTTAGATCCCCGGTACAAAAGTAAATTTGCAGAAATTATTCCTGCCATAGAAAGGGATGCACGCATGCAGGAGTATCAGCAGAGACTGTTGCAGAATCTTACATGTGCTTTTCCACAAAATACCAGTGGTGCACGTAGTGAATCTCACAGTTCCAACTTGCCAACCGTGGGACCGTCAAGTGTTCAGCACTCAAACCGTAACAGAACCACAGTATCTGCTGGTAACATCAATTTTGCGGAATCATTTCACCACTTTTTTAGCCCATCCTTTGCAAGGCCACAGGAGACAAGAAGTCTGACACATAGTCAACGCCTAGAGATGATGGTACAGGAGTATCTCCAAGTAAACATTGAAGCCACGACTGTGTCACTGGACCCTTGCTCTTTTTGGGCTTCCAATCTGGATAAATGGCCGGAGCTAGCCACTTACGCCTTGGAGATCTTGTCATGCCCCGCAGCCAGCGTTCTGTCTGAACGTGTGTTCAGCGCTGCTGGTGGTGTGCTGACAGATAAGCGCACGCGGCTCTCCACTGATAATGTAGACAGACTCACGTTCATAAAGATGAACAAATCATGGATCCGAAACGACTTTTCTACCCCTGTGTCATCCTGGGGAGAGTAAAAGCTTGATGATTGGTTAAAATCACCCTACCAACCGTTTTAAGCTTTCAAATTACTAATCATGTTTATCTGTATCTTGACTGGAAAATAATTTGGGCTTTGTAGCAGTGTGCAGCACTGATCCTATTAGGCCATCTATAATAAGCTTCACCAGATTTAAAATTAAAAATAATTTTTAGCTGCATCTAGCCCGGAAAATAATTTTGGGGCTCCGAGATGCGCAAGACACATAAGTGCCTTCTTGCTGCACTACCTGCAGCATGACCCTCATATTGTCAGAATTCGAAGTAATCATGACTACTGGGTTGCCACACTCTTAGATCCCCCAAACTTTTCGATCAACCTTTTCATTTTAATAAAGACCAAAAAAATGGTCATTTTTGAAATTATAAGCATTAGCAGGTTGTTAGAAACTGAAATCAAACAGTTTTCAACTCAAAACTTTATTCTAGGTGATGTTACATTTTCACATAGGACCCCTTGTTCGAAAGGAGCTTCTGAACTCTCTCGTCCATTGAATTTGTCAGGTTTTGGATGGTTTCTGCTTCAATTGTTTTGCATGAGGACAGAATACCCTCCCAGAGCTGTTGCTTAGATGTGAACTGCCTCCCGCCATCATAGACACTCCTTTTAATGATGCTCCAAAGGTTCTGAATGGGGTAGAGGTCAGGGGAGCATGGGGGTCACACCATAAGTTTGTCCCCTTTTATGCCCATATCAGCCAGAGATGCAGATGTTTTATGTGCAGCATGAGATGGTGCATTATCATGCAGAAAAATGATCTTGCTGTGAAATACACGGTTCTTCTTCTTGAACCATGGCAGGAAGTGCTGTTTGAGAAAATCCACATACATTATGGAGTTCATCTTTAGCGCCTTCAGGGATCCTAAAGGGGCCGACAATCTCTCTCCCCATGATTCCAGCCCAAAACATTACTCCACCTCCTCCTTGTTGGCGCTGTAGCCGTGTTTGCGTGGGGTGTCCATCAACCAGCCATCCTCCACTCCATTCATCTGGACCATCGAGCGCTGCAAGGCACTCATCCGTGAACAAAACAGTTTTGAAATCAGTCTTCATGTAATGTTTGGCCCACTGGAGCCGTTTCTGCTTGTGTGAAGTGGATAGAGGAGGTCGACAGGATGGCATAGGCACAGCTGCAAACCTCTGAAGGACCCTGCATCTTGTTGTTCGGGGGACGTTGGAGGCACAAGCAGCTTCAAAAACTTGTCTGCTGCTATGACAAGGCTTTTTTGCCGCTGCTGTTTCAACCTGACGTAATTGCCTGTAGGAAAGAGTCCTCAATTTGCCCTTATCAGCACGCACACGTGTGTACTGTGAATCAGCTACATACTTCTTGATTGCCAAGACACTTCATCCTGATCATCGCACAATGTTGATTGTAGTCATGCCTTGACCTAAACACTCCACAATTTGTTGCTTCTCAGCAGCCGACACATCCTTTTTCTTTCCCATTTTGGCAGAAAATGTAGGCTGCTTAATAATGTGAGAGAGCCTTCTTAAGTAGTCTTGCCTTTCATTGGACACACCTGCCAAACTAATTAGCACAGGTGTCTGCAATTGCTTACAGTGATATAAAGAGCCCTGACACACATCACCATCAATGAGTTTAACTGACAAACAAACAAATTCTTCCCTTATCACTCCTAAACACTTTTTGCATAATAATTTGGAACGCGGTGTACATGTGCTTTTCCACAAAACACCAGTGGTTCACGTAGTGAATCTTACAGTTCTAACTTGCCAACCGTGGTCTGTATGGAATTGTTCAATAAAGGGCCCAAAATTAAGATAACATAGATGGGAGAGGTCTCTATGAATAGGAATTCCTAAGTATTTGATACCCTGTGAGGGCCAGGCAAAGGGAAAGTTGGACTGGATGGAATCCTATATGGATTTAGGGAGGGAGACATCGAGGGCCTCAGACTTCGCTGCATTGATTTTAAAATTTTACCATGTAACAAAGTGATCTATTTCAGCCATAACAGCAGGGATGGATATATGTGATTGAGTGATATATACTAGGACATCATCAGCAAATAGAGAGCACTTGTACTCGGTGCCTCCCACCTCAATCCACCTAATATTGGGGTTATGGCGAATTGATGAGAGCAGGTGCTCCGTCACTAGGATGTATAAGAGAGGGGACAGAGGACATCCCTGCCTTGTCCCATTGGTGATTGTGAAAGGTGATGAAAATGTTCTGACGCACCCCCTGGGCCTTGGGACACCCGGAGCCGGACTCTTTTTGGTGGATGCTGGTGGTTGTAGTCTTCGTGGCGGCGATCCGGTTCCGTGGCTCAGGGCGGTCAAACCAGTGGCGGAACTATTTATGTGGTTTTGATGTTTAAATGTCCGACTACGCCACCCGTGGATTGCGGTCAGAGTGAACCGCCGCTACAGGGCAGACCGCTAAGGCTGGTGTTGTGGGTGCAGCAGAGCGTAGCATAACTCCCCACGGGAGGAGTATAGCCTCAGGGCAGTGTATGCGGAGGATGGGGGTGATGGTGCAGGGCAGCAGCAGTAACGACACGGAGTCAGTGATGCAGTTCAGGGCCTTTACTCACAGTTCTTATTATCCAGACCACGTCTGCAGGTAACGGCTGCCCACGTCGTACTGTGCTCACCAGGTGAGGGGCTCAGACAACTCCCAGATAACTTTGGAGCGCTTCACAGGACCCCCTTTGTGTGTCCTTTGTCTGGCCTTTCTTACCAACACTTCTGTCCGGCTGCCTCGGGCCTCCTCTTGGTAAACTTGGCGCCAGTTTCCCTGACCCTATGTGGTGCCTTCCTAGCGGGTGGAGCAAGGGGCTGCGCCACATAAAATGTCAGAGCCTCCGGTTTCTAGCTGAGGGTCGTTTCCTGCCTCCACTAGTTCGGGGACCGGTCTCCCCCTTTGGCCTGACCCCTCCACGCAGGTGGATTCGGGCGTGCGGTGGCGACTCGCCCGTCCGCACCCCTGGGATCCCTTCATTCCTCGTTCCTGGAGCCTTCTCCGCTCCTCTTCCTTCCTTCTCCCTCTTGCAGGCCTGGGCCTCTGTTACTAGGCCCGCCTCCGGAGCAGAGCTCATGCAGAGCCCCTGCTCCCTGCCATTCTGCTCAGACTTCTCTGCACTGAACTAAGATGGTGCCCACCTTTTATACTCCCTTCTCAATGCACCCAGGAACTGCTTCCTCCCTGCTCCTGCACTGCAGGGTTCCCCTTCCTCAGTGTTCCCTCCCCCCACTCCAGCCAGGGACAGGGACTGTCGTGCCCATCTCAGGGGCATATTGGTCGCCCTGCCCCACGGCAATGTGGTGTAATGCATGCAGGTGTCGGGTCCTGATCCACACTCCATCCTTATCTGAGAGTGAGATATCACACCTCTGGGTGAGGTGCAATACGTCTGTAGCAACCGAGCCCTCGGTGCTACAGTTCCATTTATCTTCAGCCTAGGTGACGTATTGTGATACAGGGCCGTGATTTTGGCTATAAAAGGGTCCCCTAGACCCCTAACCCAAGCTTTTTAAGAGAATCATATATGGCGTGCCAGGAGACTCTATGGAATGCTTTCTCAGCATCCAACGAGAGTATCTACTTACAAATTTTTAACTGCATCTAGCCCAGGAAACACTTTGTGCCTAGTAGCAGTGTCTGCTAGTCAGCGGATTATCCCGGCTGTTAAGCAAGCTACACCACCTGTAGTTTGGACACTTAATTTTTTCAAAGGAAATGCTTCGGGACCACGGGATACTTAGTGAAGAGCATCAGGAGGCACCCCAAGGCATAGGGGCTGGGACTGGCACTAGGATGCCTTGCGGTGGACAGCCGAGCTCGATCCTTATAAAAGCTTTTTAACTGCAGCAGCTTTAGTGGACGCTACTGGAGCTGGAATTACGCGGCTGCTGGCATGAGACTTGCCCTCCAATAGATCCTTGTAAATGGATTTAAAGTGTATTCATTCAAATTAGAGGGACAATTTAAATTAAAAAGCTTAGAGCTGCCTCCACCACAGGGGGGCTCTCTCGACCCACCAGCGGACAGGCACCAGTATTGGGAGAGGGGGGCTGGCCGTCAGGGTTCACCGCGGCTCTGGCACAAACCCGGCGATACGGAGGTGGCACGGGCAGGAGCGGACTGGCCGTCTCGGCTTCTCACTTTTTGGATTTTAGAAGGGCATGACATGCCTATATCTGTGTCTCCCCCTCCTTTTACTCCTCCACCTCTTTTCTTTTCGCATGACTATATGTACTTGTCACTTTTCCATGTGTTAGTTGTGTCTTCTGAGCAGTTTGTCAGCTTTTGGACACCTTTGAAGGTGTTTTCTATGTGTTTCTATGTGTTTTTGTTTGCCTGCCATTGGTTTTAACGGTGTTCGAAGGTGTTCGACGAACAGTTCGACGAACAGTTCGGCGAACACACGGGTGTTCGACGAACCGAACCGAACTCGAACACTACGGGGGTGGCTCAACACTACTCACTACATCCACCAGGAAAGCATACCACATAGGGTCAGGGAAACCGGAGAGAGGTTTCGCCAACAGAAGGCCCGAGGAAGCTGGACAAAGGTGGGTCACTGGTGGGGACGGCCAGAGAAAGGAAAGGAAGGGAGTCCTGTGCCACGCTCTGCAATTGCCTGGGAGTTGGTCGAGCCCCTTGCCTGGTGGACGCAGCACGGCTTGGGCAGTCACCGCCGGTACTGAGGTGACTAGGACCAGTAAAGAACTGTGAGTAAAGCATTGGAAACTGCAACCACACGTCTCTGTGTTTCATCGCCGCACCAGCACCATTAGTACTGGGACGCTCACACCATTACCACCATCATCCACATTAACTGCCCTGAGGCAATACTTCTCCCGTGGGGAGTTATCCCATACTTTGCTGCGCATACAACACCAGCCTCAGCGGTCTGCAGCGCAGCGGCGGTCCCCACTGACCGCAATCCACGGGTGGCGTAGTCGGACACTTATTATAACACCAATAGACTGCCACTGGTTTGACCGCCCTGGGCACGGACCGGGTCACCGCCACGGAGGACTACAACCCCCAGCGATCCGGCTCTGGGTATCCCCCTGCACAGCACAGGCCCAGGGGGCGCGTCACATGGACTTAATGAGTGACAAACAGTTCTCTTCATCAATCTGGCTCCAACTTTCTCTGATTGCTGTTGCCAGATCAGCTTTGCAGGTTGGAGCCTTGCATTGGACCATTTACTTCAACTTCCACCAAAGATTTTCAATTGGATTGAGATCCGGACTATTTGCAGGCCATGACATTGACTTCATGTATCTTCTTTCAAGGAATGTTTTCACAGTTTTTGCTCTATGGCAGGTTGCATTATCGTCTTGAAAAATTTTGTCATCATCCCCAAACATCCTTTCAATTGATGGGATAAGGAAACTGCCCAAAATATCAATGTAAACTTGGGCATTTATTGAAGATGTAATGACAGCCATCTCCCCAGTGCCTTTACCTGACATGCAGCCCCATATCATAAATGACTGTGGAAATTTGCATGTTCTCTTCATGCAGTCATCTTTATAAATCTCATTGGAACGGCACCAAACAAAAGTTCCAGCATCATCACCTTGCCCAATGCAGATTCGCGATTCATCACTGAATATGACTTTTATCCAGTCATCCACAGTCCACGATTGCTTTTCCTTAGCCCATTGTAACCTTGTTTTTTTCTGTTTAGGTGTTAATGATGGCTTATGTTTAGCTTTTCTGTATGTAAATCCCATTTCCTTTAGACGGTTTCTTACAGTTCGGTCACAGACATTGACTCCAGTTTTCTCCCATTCATTCCTCATTTGTTTTGTTGTGCATTTCCTGTTTTCCTCAGAATTGAGTGATTCCATAATTTTTTCCCTCTGCTTGTTCTGAAAAAAATGACCCTTACCACATTTTTAATCTTGATTTCTTTTAGTGTTTCTTAAAGCCCTAAAGTTGCCATTTGATATGACTTTAGTTTTGTGCCATGTCTGTGATCTGCTTTTTTTCAACAACATAAAACAACTGAATGAACATTCTCCGAGCCCGGTGATTCCATAATTTTTGCCAGGGGTTGTATATCAGTCTAACACTTCCATTTCTGTGAATTCTCTAGAAATATACATACATATATACTGTATATATGTTTATAGAATTTAGTTCAATACTTCCACAGTTTACTTCATTATTGGAAAAAGACAGAATGTAAACATGAATAGAATCTTACAAACTGTAGCTAAAAAGACTAAAAGGTCAATCAATCAGCAAAGTGTGAACATCACAACAGGGGAACTATTGACAAGTTCAAAACAGCAATTCTTTTAACTATAAAATACATCTCCGTTTCTACATTCAGTCTATAATGCTTTCCTTTTCCCCATAGAAGTCAATGAAGAAAAGCAAGACAAACTGCAAATGTCAGTCCCCTCAACACACAGATATTTTTTATTTTATAAATATTTCATAGTATTATTTTTTTTATTTAACCTTTTTTAACATCTACATGAAAACTCAACTTTAGTGACCAGTGCAAGGCAGATGCCGCCAAGGCAAATAAAATCAGGAGATGCCTTAATAGAGGCATAGATGCTTATGTCAAGAACAAAGATTTACCTCTATACAAGTCACTAGTGCTGCCATACTTAGAATACTGTATATAATTTTGTGCTCCAGTCTATAAGTAGGACATAGCTGAACTAGGACTGAAGTGACCATGGTTATTAAGGGAATGGGTAAACTGCAGTAGTAAGACAGGTTATCAAACTTGGGGTAATTCAGTTTGGAAAATCAAAGTCTTAATGGTATGTTCACACAGGGCGTTTTTGGAGCGTTTTTTTCTACAGCAAAACCTGCTCCCTTGGCAGGAAAGAAGCGCATCAAAAATGCCAGTTTTAGAGCATTTTTTTCAGCGGTTTTCGTGCGTTTTTTAATATCCCAAAGTTCAGCTTTGCTTCCACCACAGAAGCATGAACACAGGTCACCAGTGCAAGGCATATGTTCATGAAAAAATACACATTACTAATGTAAGTGGAGGGAGGTGATTTGGTCAGGAATAGTTTACCTAAGACATTGGCAGAGCATTGAGTTTGTAGGACACTGTTTACTTTCACACTTTGGTCTGCCATTGAGTTGCTCCGGCATTGTTCAATTTCACACCTTAGTCGGCCACAGGTATTGTTCAATCTCACACCTTCATCAGCCAATGTTTACTTTGTAGGCAGCACTAATTTAATTAAACTGTACTAATCCAAACTACCATCTCAGGTGACCAGACAAGATGGTAAACTTAGGAAAATCACAAAAATAAATGTGTTTCACATACTGTGGTACTTGCTTTTTTTCACTAAAATGGCACAAAAACATCCACACTAGGAGTTTTTTCAGCATTTTTTGCACCACCCATTGGTTCCAATAGGTGAAAAACGCTGAGAAAATGCTGAAAACACACTGAAAGAAGTGACATGCTCTATTGTGCAAAAAACATGCAAAGTATAAAATACTGAGGGCAAAAAAACTAAGCTGTGTGCATGAGATTTCTGAAATCTCACAGATTTAGCTGGTACTGTAAAATGCAGCTGAAAAATTGCATAAAAAAAGCAGCAAAAAAAACACTGAAAAAAACGCCTAGTGTGAACATAGCCTAAGGACAATCTTATTACAATGTACATATAAATGTATAGACAGTTCTCTCTAATGACCTTTGTACACCTAGGCTTGCAGCAATGACAATATGACAATGAGGACACCCTCTACGTCTAGAGGACGTTTTAATCCCTTTAAAGCCCATGATGTACTATTCTGTACCTGCACCCTGGGACTTAAGAGCCAGGTACGGAATAGTACGTCATGGCGATCGTGCCCGCACACAGGCTGTGCGGGCGTGATCGCCGCCGGGTCCCGCACTACTCCCGGCACATTAACCCCCGCAATACTGTGATCGAAGTCGATCGCAGCATTGCGGTGGCAAGGAGAGGTGATCGCAATACTCACCTCCTCTTCCGGCCTCCAGCGCTGTCTGCCGCGGCTTCCCGGATGTTGCCATGACGACCCGATGTCGTCATGACAACATCCGGGTCACCAGACAGCAGTAAGATATTTTGGACATGCGCAGTGCATGACCAAACTATCTTCTCCCTGTGCAGCGCTGACAGCCTGCATAGCACAGGTATGGTGCTCCATTTCTGTGTTATGCAGGCAATCAGAATAAAAAAAAGTGAAAGTCCCATAGTGGGAGAAAGTATAAAAGTAAAAAAAGAATCAGAAAGTGAAAAAATAAATTAAAAAAAAAATTGTAAAAATATTAAAAAAAATAAAAAAAATAATCCATCAAAAATAAAAATATAATGTACCCATCAATAAATGTTATTATGAAAAAAAAAAAAAAACAATAAAAGTACACATATTTGGTATCGCCGCGTTCGGAACGACCTGACCTAGAAAATTGTCCCACTAGTTAGCCGCTTCAGTGAACACGGTAAAAAAAAAAAAAAAAAAAAAAAAAAACCGAAGCAAAAAAACAATGCTTTATCACCATACCACCAAACAAAAATTGGAATAACACGCGATCATAAAGACGAATATAAATAAAAATGGTAACGCTGGAAACATCATCTTGTCCAGCAAAAAACAAGCTGCCATGCAGCTCCATCAGCCAAAAAATAAAAAAGTTCCAGCTCTCAGAATAAAGCGATGCAAAAAAAAATTTTTTTCTATAACATAACTTTTATTGTGTAAAAGCGCCAAAACATAGAAAAATTATATAAATGTGGTATCGCTGTAAACGTACTGACCCGAAGAATAAAGCTGCCTTATTAATTTTACCACACGTGGAATAGCATAAAAAAATTTTTTAAAAAAAACAATTCCTGAATTGTTGGCTTTTGTTTATTCTGCCTCCCAAAAATCGGAATAGAAAGCGATCAAAAAATGTCACGTGCCTGAAAATGGCACCAATAAAAAGTCAACTCATCCCACAAAAAACAAGCCATCACAAGACTCTGTCGGCCAAAATATGGAAAAATTATAGCTCTCAAAATATGGCGATGCAAAAACTAGATTTTACAAAAAATGCGTCTCTTAGTGTGTGACAGCTGTCAATCATAAAAACCCGATATGATTCTGGTATCGCTGTAATCGCACCGACCCGAAGAATAAAGGCGTCTAATCACTTATACTGCACGAGGAATGGCGTAAAAAATAAACTCTCGGGTTAGGGTTGTGCTAGGGTTAGGGTTAGGCTAGGGTTAGGGTTGGGATTTTTTTCAAAAGTAAGAAAAAAAAAAGATGACAATATGGCGACTAGTATTGAGCGCAAGTGCTCGCTACTTGAGCTTGCATCGGGTGCTCGGGTATGCATTGAGTATCGCGGGTGCTCGAGTCTCCGCCCCATATGCTTCGCGGTCAAAAAAACCTCGCGGGGATTGCCTGCTATGCACGAGCGATCCCCGCATGTTTTTTTTTTGGTGTCTAATAACCGTGAAACATGCAGGCGGGTACTCGAACAGGTCACTCGAGCACCCACGATACATTGTGCATACCTGAGTACCCGATGCAAACTCAAGTAGCGAGCACTTGCGCTCAAGACTAATGACAACTTATTCAATATGATGACCTAATGTTATCAAATTCTGTGTCGTACCTCTGGGTTTAAAATGTTCACTATACCCCTTGATAAAATCCCTGAGGGGTGTAGTTTCCAAAATGGGGTCACTTGTGGGGGGTTTCCAATATTTAGGCACATCAGGGGATCTCCAAACGCGACATGGCGTCCGCTCTCGATTGCAGCCAATTTTGCGCTCAAAAAGTCACACAGTGCTCCTTCCCTTCTAAACCCTGCCGTGTGCCCAAACACTGAATTTTCCCCACATATGGGGTATTGGCGTACTCAGGAGACATTGCACAAAAGTTTTTGGGGTCCATTTTCTCCTCTTACCCTTGTGAAAATAAAAAAATTAGGGGGGGGCTAAAACATCATTTTTGTGGAAAAAGTTTGATTTTTTTACTTTCATTGCTCCATGTTATAAACTTCTGTAAAAGACTTGGGGGTTCAGGGTGCTCACCACACATCTAGATAAGTTCCCTGAGGGGTCTAGTTTCCAAAATGGTGTCACTTGTGGGGGTTTTCCACTGTTTAGGCACATCAGGGGTACATCCACTAATTATTCTAGCAAATTTTACATTCAAAAAGTCAAACGGCGCTCCTTCCCTTCCGAACCCTGCCGTATGCCCAAGCAGTGGTTTTCCCCCACATATGGGGTATCTGCTTACTCAGGAGATATTGCACAACAAACTGCATCATGGTGCAATTTCTCATGTTACCCTTATGAAAATGCAGAATTGGGGGCTGAAAAACATTTTTGTGGGAAAAATGTGAAAATTTTATATTTACGGCTCAATGTTATAAACTTCTGTGAAGCACCTGGGGGTTCAAGGTGTTCACCACACATCTAGATAAGTTCCCTGAGTGGTCTAGTTTCCAAAATGGGGTCACTAGTGGGGGTTTTCCACTGTTTAGGCACATCAGTGGCTCTCCAAACGCAACATGGCGTCCGCTAATTATTCAAGCAAATTTTACAATCAAAAAGTCAAATGGCGCTCCTTCCATTCCGAACCCTACCGTGCGCCCAAAAAGTGGTTTTTCCCCACATATGCGATATCTGCGTGCTCAGGGGAAATTGCACAACAAATTTTGGAGTCCATTTTTTCCTGTTACCCCTGCGAAAATAAAAAAATTGGGTTTAAAATAACATTTCTGTGAAAAAAGTTAATTGTTAATTTTTTTCTTCCATAGTCCAAAAATTTCTGTGAAGCACCCGAAGGGTTAATAAAGTTCTTGAATGTGGTTTTGAGCACCTTGAGGGGTTCACTTTTTAGAATGGTGTCACTTTTGGGTATTTTCTGTCATAAAGACCCCTCAAAGTGACTTCAAATGTGATGTGGTCCCTAAAAAAATGGTTTTGTAAATTTTGTTGGAAAAATGAGAAATCGCTGGTCAACTTTTAACCCTTATAGCTCCCTAATAAAAAAAAAATTGGTTCCAAAATTGTGCTGGTGTAAAGTAGGCATGTGGGAAATGTTATTTATTAACTCTTTTGTGTGACATATCTCTCTGATTTAAGGGCATAAAAATTCAAATTTTGAAAATTGCTAAATTTTCAACATTTTTGCCAAATTTCCATTTTTTTCACAAATAAACGCAAGTGATATCGAAGAAATTTTACCACAATCATGAAGTACAATATGTCACGAAAAAACTGTCTCAGAATCAGGGGGATCCGTTGAAGCGTTCCAGAGTAATTACCTCATAAAGTGACAGTGGTCAGAATTGTAAAAATTGGCCTGGTCATTAACGTGAAAACCACCTTGGGTTGTAAAGGGGTTAATCATGATCACAAGCAGTGATTCTTTACTGTATGAGCAGTGAGACTATGGTACTGCCACAGCATGTTTTAATGGTTAGATGCAAAAGACACCAAGGATATAGCCACGTATATATAAGGGTTTTCATCAAGGACCAGTTGGTCAGTATAAAATACCCATAGTATCACAAATTGTGTGCTATATGGACATAAAATATGAATGGCAGACCATTCGGTTAGACACACAGCAACCAAGAGAATCACCGAACGTAGGGTCCAATTATTAGTATGACATATATTGATACATATGTAAAAAACCTTGATTACAGTATTGGTTACAATGGCACAACAAGCACAAGAATGCCCACATTCAGAAAAATACGTCAAAAATTGATGCACTAATTTTTGACTTATTTTTCTGAATGTGGGCATTCTTGTGCTTGTTGTGCCATTGTAACCAATACTGTAATAAAGGTTTTTTACATATGTATCAATATATGCCATGCTGATAATTGGACCCTATGTTTTAATGGTTGCTTGATTAAATAAGTTCAAGAAAGGTTTGGATTCCTTTCTTGAAAAATATATTATAGGTAATAAGTACTACATTTTTTAGATAATGTTTATTGTGTTACATGTATTTTTAAAACTTTTTTGCAATGTCTTTTTATATCACAATCTTAATTATAAAACAAAATTAAAAAATCTTGCAATTTTCACATTGGTCACTGTGGCTTGTATAGACTTCATGTTCTTCATACTTCTTGCCCTTTTAGGAAGATTATTCAGCATGCTTCTTATCTACAGAGATAGGATTATAATGACCCGGTAACACCTCTATACACAGCTGACAACAAAGGATCCAACATTCACAATAGGTGATGTCACAACTTACTCTACTCCCCTTCACACAAAATATAGGGACAGAGTCTGTTTGATGTGGCTGATGAACATGTATTGTTTCCTGTTGTTTCACTTGTTACACTTATTGTTTACCAACATAAATACTCACTACATAGATAACGCTGCCTTTGATGTCCTGTTTTGGCACTCTCACCCTTTACATGGCCACCATAACAGTAAAAAAAGGATAAAGGATACTTGTCATTATTGTCCAGTTCCTCTTGCTGATCTAATGATTATCTCGCTCACCACAATGTCTAATTTTCCTACTGCAGGGTTATATATGACCACTGACAAAGTATCACCCCTTTCCCTGCATGTATCATTTTTCCTTCTACACTTCTACATGTTATGTACCACTCCACAGATATCAGCTCTTTTTTCTATCTATAATCTCCCCGGTATCATATCTCCTGTCATTCTCATGGTATCATCTATGTCATCCACTCAGGCGTCATCTCCACAACTTCCCCAGGTATTATCGGTACTTCCTCCATCCCCCAGGTAGCAACTTTTCTCTTCTCTCCAAGTGTTATCTCTTCCTTCCTCCTCAGGTACCTTATTTTCCTTTTCCTCATAGTATCATGAGGTTAGCAATGGATAATACTGAAAAAAAATGTCCAAATAAACAAATGGTGCATATTGTACTGTTTCCAAATACTAAGGGAACATTGTGACCTAAAGTTCCTTAAAGAAAATCTGTCATGTTGAAAAATGTATCTGAATGTTAGGCAGAATGTTATAGAGCAGGAGGAGCTGATCAAATTTATATACCCTATTTTTCGGACCATAAGAAGCACTTTTTTCCCCAAAATTTGGGAACAAAATGGGGGATGCGTCTTATGGGCCGAATGTAGCTTACCGGGGAGTTGCGGTGTGGAGCGGGACCCTCCCGAGTCCCCCCTCAGGAACCCGGCGATGGCAGAAGAGGTGAGATGCTGTGGGTTTAAACATCCCCTAGTCCATACCTGAATTAATTACTAAAAATATTTTTTTCTACTTAATTACTTTGGACTCCTTTTTTGAAGTTTTTCTTTCCCTCCCCTTTATTGGTACTGTAAAACGCAGCTGAAAACTTGCATAAAAAAAAGCAATGTGTGAACATATCCTAAATTTTTGTGTGCGCTGGTGCAATATGTTAACATTTGGGGCCCCACTTTGAACTTTTTCCCTGGACCCGACTTTGTCTACGGGTATGTAATAATAATAATCTTTATTTTATATAGCACCAACATATTACACAGCTCTTTACATACATTATCATCGCTGTCCCCATTGGGACTCACAATCTGAATTCTCTATCAGTATGTTTTGGAGTGTGGGAGGAAACTGGAGGAAACACATGCAAACATGGGGAGAACATACAAACTAATTGCAGATGTTGTCCTTTGTGGGATTTGAACGAGGACCCCAGTGCTGCAAGGCTGCAGTGCTAACCACTGAGCCACCGTTCTGCCATATGTGTGCACAATCAGTATTTGCTTGCAGTAATTTCTGCAGCGTTTCTGCAAGGTTCTGCACCTCTCGGCAGCAAAAATGCTGCGGAAATTCCACAGGATTTTTGATGCGTTTTCATGCATTTTTGATGTGTTTTTGCCTGTGGATTTGCCATGCAATTTTACCAATGCATTGTGTAGGAAAAACGCAGGCAAAAACGCACAAAGAATGGACATGCTGCTTATTTAAACGCACATGAAATTCTGTCAGGAAAATTCATGTGCACAGATCTTGCAAATTCTCATAGAAAATGCTATGATAAGATTTGCAATGCGTTCTTGGGGCCAATTCTGCATAGATTTACCACATCAAAAGCGCATTAAAAAAAACACACTGTGTGCACATAGCCTTAAACTGATCCTGATTTCAATGAATAAAATACAAGTTATACTGAATTCACAAATCTATATATCATTCTGCTCAGCTTCTCCTTCTCTATACCGTCCACAGACCCGACTACATGTACAATGTGACAGGTTCCCATTAATAATACCATACCTTTAAAAAGAAAATTAACATTTCTTTAACCCCTTAATAACATCTGACGTACTAATACGAGTCTGTGCCCTGGGACCTAAGAGCCAGACCCGTATTAGTACGTCATCGCGATCGCGCGCGCACACAGGCTGTGCGGGCGCGATCGCCGCCGGGTGTCAGCTGATTGTCACAGCTGACACCCGGTACTATGTGCAGGGAGCGGTCACGCACCGCTCCCAGCACATTAACCCCCGCGATGCTGCGATCGAAGTCGATCGAAGTCGATCGCGGCATTGCGGGGGCAAGGGGAGGTGATCGGCAATACTCACCTCCTCTTCCGGCTTCCAGCGCAGTCTGCAAAGGCTTCCCGGGTGTTGCCATGACGACCCGATGTCGTCATGACAACATCCGGGTCACCAGAGAGCAGGAAGATTGCTTGGACATGCGCAGTGCATCTCCAAGCAATCTTCACACTGTGCACTTCTGACAGCCTTCATGGCATAGGGATGGTGCTCCATTCCTGTGCCATGCAGGCGATCAGAAAAAAAAAAGTGAAAGTCCCAGAGTGGGACAAAGTAATAAAGTGTATAAACTGTGTGAAAGTGGAAAAAAAAAAAATGTGCAAAAATATTATAAAAAAATAAACAAAATAATACACCAAAAATAAAAATATAATGTACCCATCAATAAATATTATTATAAAAAAAATAAAAAAAAACAATAAAAGTACACATATTTGGTATCGCCGCGTCCGGAACAACCTGACCTATAAAACTGTCCCACTAGTTAACCCCTTCAGTGAACACGGTAAAAAAAAAAAAAAAAAAAAACAAGCAAAAAACAATGCTTTATCACCATACCGCCAAACAAAAAGTGGAATAACACGCGATCAAAAAGACGCATATAAATAAAAATGATACCGCTGAAAACGTCATCTCGTCCCGCAAAAAACAAGCTGCCATATAGCTCCATCAGCCGAAAAATAAAAAAGTTATAGCTCTCAGAATAAAGCGATACTAAAAAATATTTTTTTCTATAAAATAGCTTTTATTGTGTATAAGCGCCAAAACATAGAAAAATGATACAAATGTGGTACCGCTGTAAACGTACTGACCCGAAGAGTAAAGCTGCCTCATCAATTTTACCACACGCGGAACAGAATAAAAAAAAAAAAACAATTCCTGAATTGTTGGTTTTTGTTTATTCTGCCTCCCAAAAATCGGAATAGAAAGCGATCAAAAAATGTCACGTGCCTGAAAATGGCACCAATAACAACGTCAAGTCATCCCGCAAAAAACGAGCCGTCACATGACTGTCTGACAAAATCTGGAAAAATTATAGCTCTCAAAATATGGCGATGCAAAAACTAGATTTTACAAAAAATGCGTCTTTTAGTGTGTGACAGCTGTCAGTCATAAAAACCCCATATGATTCTGGCATTGCTGTAATCACACCGACCCGAAGAATAAAGTCGTCTAATCACTTATACCGCACAAGGAACGGCGTCAAAAATAAACTCTTGAGTTAGGATTGGGCTAGGGTTAGGGCTGGGTTTGGGGCTAGGGTTGTGCTGGGGCTAGGGTTGTGCTGGGGCTAGGGTTGTGCTGGGGCTAGGGTTGTGCTGGGGCTAGGGTTGTGCTGGGGCTAGGGTTGTGCTGGGGCTATGGTTGTGCTACGGTTAGGGCTGGGGTTGGGATTTTTTTCCAAAGTAATAAAAAAAGATGACGATATGGCGACTAGTGTTGAGAGCAAGTGCTCGCTACTTGAGTTTGCATCGGGTGCTCTGGTATGCATTTAGTATCGTGGGTATTTGAGTGACATGCTCGAGTCTCTGCCCCATATGCTTCGCGGCCAAAAAACTTTACGGGGATTGCCTGCCATGCACGAGCGATCCCCGCATGTTTTTTTTTGGGTGTCTAATAACCGTGAAACATGCGGAGCAGGGACTCGAGCATGTCACTCGAGCACACGCTGTACATGGTGCATACCTGAGTACCCGATGCAAACTCAAGTAGCGAGCACTTGTGCTCAAGAATAATGAAAACTTATTCAATATGATGACCTAACGTAAACAAATAATGTGCCGTACCTCTGGGTTCAAAATGTTCACTATACACCTTAATAAAATCTTTGAGGGGTATAGTTTCCAAAATGGGGACACTTGTGGTGGAGCTCCACTGTTTAGGCACATCACGGGCTCTTCAAACGCGACATGGTGTCCGCTAACAAATTGAATGGAAAATCGGCTCAAATTGTTAGCGGACGCCATGTTGCGTTTGGAGAGCCCCTGTGTGTCCAAACATTGGAGCTCCCCCACAACTGACCCCATTTTGGAAACTAGACCCCCCAAGGCACCTATCTAGATGCATAGTGAGCACTTAGAACCCCCAGGTGCTTCACAAATTGATTCGTAAAAATGAAAAAGTGAAAATAAAACACTTTTTCATTTTTATGAATCAATTTGTGAAGCACCTGGGGTTCCAAGTGCTCACTATGAATCTAGATAGGTGCCTTGGGGGGTCTAGTTTCCAAAATGGGGTCACTTGTGGGGGAGCTCCAATGTTTGGGCACACAGGGACTCTCTAAATGCAACATGGTATCCGCTAACAAATTGAATGAAAAATCGGCTCAAATTGTTAGCGGACACCACATTGCGTTTGGAGAGCCCCTCTGTGCCCAAACTTTGGAGCTCCCCCACAAGTGACCCCATTTTGGAAACTAGACCCCCCAAGGCACCTTTCTAGATGCATAGTGAGCACTTGGAACCCCCAGGAGCTTCACAAATTGATTCGTAAAAATGAAAAAGTGAAAAAAAAAACACTTTTTCATTTTTATGAATCAATTTGTGAAGCACCTGGGGTTCCAAGTGCTCATTATGCATCTAGATAGGTGCCTTGGGGGGTCTAGTTTCCAAAATGGGGTCACTTGTGGGGGAGCTCCAATGTTTGGGCACACAGGGACTCTCTAAATGCAACATGGTATCCGCTAACAAATTGAATGGAAAATCGGCTCAAATTGTTAGCGGACACCACATTGCGTTTGGAGAGCCCCTCTGTGCCCAAACTTTGGAGCTCCCCCACAAGTGACCCCATTTTGGAAACTAGACCCCCCAAGGCACCTTTCTAGATGCATAGTGAGCACTTGGAACCCCCAGGTGCTTCACAAATTGATTCGTAAAAATGAAAAAGTGAAAAAAAAAACACTTTTTCATTTTTATGAATCAATTTGTGAAGCACCTGGGGTTCCAAGTGCTCACTATGAATCTAGATAGGTGCCTTGGGGGGTCTAGTTTCCAAAATGGGGTCACTTGTGGGGGAGCTCCAATGTTTGGGCACACAGGGACTCTCTAAATGCAACATGGTATCCGCTAACACATTGAATGGAAAATCGGCTCAAATTGTTAGCGGACACCACATTACGTTTGGAGAGCCCCTCTGTGCCCAAACTTTGGAGCTCCCCCACAAGTGACCCCATTTTGGAAACTAGACCCCCCAAGGCACCTTTCTAGATGCATAGTGAGCACTTGGAACCCCCAGGTGCTTCACAAATTGATTCGTAAAAATGAAAAAGTGAAAAAAAAAACACTTTTTCATTTTTATGAATCAATTTGTGAAGCACCTGGGGTTCCAAGTGCTCACTATGAATCTAGATAGGTGCCTTGGGGGGTCTAGTTTCCAAAATGGGGTCACTTGTGGGGGAGCTCCAATGTTTGGGCACACAGGGACTCTCTAAATGCAACATGGTATCCGCTAACAAATTGAATGGAAAATCGGCTCAAATTGTTAGCGGACACCACATTGCGTTTGGAGAGCCCCTCTGTGCCCAAACTTTGGAGCTCCCCCACACGTGACCCCACTTTGGAAACTAGACCCCCCAAGGCACCTTTCTAGATGCATAGTGAGCACTTGGAACCCCCAGGTGCTTCACAAATTGATTCGTAAAAATGAAAAAGTGAAAAAAAAAACACTTTTTCATTTTTATGAATCAATTTGTGAAGCACCTGGGGTTCCAAGTGCTCACTATGAATCTAGATAGGTGCCTTGGGGGGTCTAGTTTCCAAAATGGGGTCACTTGTGGGGGAGCTCCAATGTTTGGGCACACAGGGACTCTCTAAATGCAACATGGTATCCGCTAACAAATTGAATGGAAAATCGGCTCAAATTGTTAGCGGACACCACATTGCGTTTGGAGAGCCCCTCTGTGCCCAAACTTTGGAGCTCCCCCACAAGTGACCCCATTTTGGAAACTAGACCCCCCAAGGCACCTTTCTAGATGCATAGTGAGCACTTGAAACCCCCAGGTGCTTCACAAATTGATTCGTAATAATGAAAAAGTGAAAAAAAAAACACTTTTTCATTTTTATGAATCAATTTGTGAAGCACCTGGGGTTCCAAGTGCTCACTATGAATCTAGATAGGTGCCTTGGGGGGTCTAGTTTCCAAAATGGGGTCACTTGTGGGGGAGCTCCAATGTTTGGGCACACAGGGACTCTCCAAATGCAACATGATATCCGCTAACAAATTGTCGGCTCAAATTGTTAGCGGATATCATGTTGCATTTGGAGAGTCCCTGTGTGCCCAAACATTGGAGCTCCTCCACAAGTGACCCCATTTTGGAAACTAGACCACCCAAGGCACCTATCTAGATGCATAGTGAGCACTTGGAACCCCTAGGTGCTTCACAAATTAATTCGTAAAAATGAAAAAGTGTTTTTTTTTTCACTTTTTCATTATTACGAATCAATTTGTGAAGCACCTGGGGGTTCCAAGTGCTCACTATGCATCTAGAAAGGTGCCTTGGGGGGTCTAGTTTCCAAAATGGGGTCACTTGTGGGGGAGCTCCAAAGTTTGGGCACAGAGGGGCTCTCCAAACGCAATGTGGCGTCCGCTAACAATTTGAGCCGATTTTCCATTCAATTTGTTAGCGGATACCATGTTGCATTTAGAGAGTCCCTGTGTGCCCAAACATTGGAGCTCCCCCACAAGTGACCCCATTTTGGAAACTAGACCCCCCAAGGCACCTATCTAGATGCATAGTGAGCACTTGGAACCCCTAGGTGCTTCACAAATTGATTCGTAAAAATGAAAAAGTGTTTTTTTTTTCACTTTTTCATTATTACGAATCAATTTTTGAAGCACCTGGGGGTTCCAAGTGCTCACTATGCATCTAGATAGGTGCCTTGGGGGGTCTAGTTTCCAAAATGGGGTCACTTGTGGGGGAGCTCCAATGTTTGGGCACACAGCAGCTCTCCAAACGCAACATGGTGTCGCTAACAATTTGAGCCAATTTTGCGTTAAATTTGTTAGCGGACACCATGTTGCATTTAGAGAGCCGCTGTGTGCCCAAATATTGGAGCTCCCCCACAAGTGACCCCATTTTGGAAACTAGACCACCCAAGGCACCTATCTAGATGCATAGTGAGCACTTGGAACCCTCAGGTGCTTCACAAATTGATTCATACAAATGAAAAAGTGTTTTTTTTTTTCACTTTTTCATTGGTACGAATCAATTTGTGAAGCACCTGGGGGTTCCAAGTGCTCACTATGCATCTAGATAGGTGCCTTGGGGGGTCTAGTTTCCAAAATGGGGTCACTTGTGGGGGAGCTCCAATGTTTGGGCACACAGGGACTCTCTAAATGCAACATGGTGTCCTCTAACAAATTTAACGGAAAATCGGCTCAAATTGTTAGCGACACCATGTTGCGTTTGGAGAGCCGCTGTGTGCCCAAACATTGGAGCTCCCCCACAAGTGACCCCATTTTGGAAACTAGACCCCCCAAGGCACCTATCTAGATGCATTGTGAGCACTTGGAACCCTCAGGTGCTTCACAAATTGATTCATAAAAATGAAAAAGTGTTTTTTTTTTTCACTTTTTCATTGTTACGAATCAATTTGTGAAGCACCTGGGGGTTCCAAGTGCTCACTATGCATCTAGAAAGGTGCCTTGGGGGGTCTAGTTTCCAAAATGGGGTCACTTGTGGGGGAGCTCCAAAGTTTGGGCACACATGGGCTCTCCAAACACAACATGGCGTCCGCTAATTATTCAAGCAAATTTTACAATCAAAAAGTCAAATAGCGCTCCTTCCCTTCCGAGCCCTGCCGTGCGCCCAAACAGTATTTTTTCCCCAAATATTGGGTATCTGCGTGCCCAGGGGAAATTGCACAACAAATTTTGGGGTCCATTTTTTCTTGTTACCCCTGTGAAAATAAAAAAAATTGGGTCTAAATTAACATTTTTGTGAAAAAAGTTAAATGTTCATTTTTTTCTTCCACATTCAAAAAATTCCTGTGAAGCACCTGAAGGGTTAATAAACTTCTTGAATGTGGTTTTGAGCACCTTGAGGGGTGCAGTTTTTAGAATGGTGTCACTTTTGGGTATTTTCTGTCATAAAGACCTCTCAAAGTGACTTCAAATGTGATGTGGTCCCTAAAAAAATGGTTTTGTAAATTTTGTTGGAAAAATGAGAAATCGCTGGTCAACTTTTAACCCTTATAGCTCCCTAACAAAAAAAAATTTTGGTTCCAAAATTGTGCTGATGTAAAGTAGACATGTGGGAAATGTTATTTATTAACTCTTTTGTGTGACATATCGCTCTGATTTCAGGGCTTAAAAATTCAAATTTTGAAAATTGCAAAATTTTCAAAATTTTCGCCAAATTTCCGTTTTTTTCACAAATAAACGCAAGTGATATCGAAGAAATTTTTCCACAATCATGAAGTACAATATGTCACGAAAAAACAATCTCAGAATCAGGGGGATCCGTTGAAGCGTTCGAGAGTAATTACCTCATAAAGTGACAGTGGTCAGAATTGTAAAAATTGGCCCGGTCATTAACGTGCAAACCACCCGCGGGGCTTAAGGGGTTAAAGGGATGATCCAAAACTAAATTTTATTTTATTTCTATGTACTTAATTAAACATTCTCTACCCTTCCCTCATCTAACGGCTTTATTTTTTTTTAACTAATTCCTTTGTGATAGAGCTTCATTTGAGAATCCAAGTGCTTGCTGGGATATTCAAACGAGTCACCCTCAGGGGCAGAGTCTGCAGTCACTGCCACAGCTTCTGTCCCCACCCTGAAACAATGCATCATCAGTGACGTCCATTTCAGGGGTTGGGCTAGTCCCTGCTCTACTGAGCATGTGTCACGTTTCCGATAGATGCTCACAAGGATTTTGACATTGTGCAATGTACTTCTCAGCGCACACTGACAATGTGTTTTCTCGCCAACCTAAATCTGGAGTGATGAACCAGCAAAAGAGCACACTGTCAGTGCACATTGTAAGAAGAGATCGAGCGAGCAGAGACCAGTGCCACCCAGCAAGTGACGTCACACTGAGTGATATTGCTGAAAACTGGAAGCATTTAGGAACCACAGCTACTAAGTGACTGAGACCATGTAATGCTACAGAGTGTGGTCACTGTGTGCTGAGATGTATTCTATACTGCATAACACTGCTGACTCAATAACGCCAAACCTCCTCTGACATTAACATCAACACAAAAACTGTGCACTGGGAGCTTCATGGAATGGGTTTTCATGGCCAAGCAGCTGCATACAAGGCTTACATCACTAAACAAAAAGCTAGGCATTGGATGGAGCAGTGTAAAGCCACTGGACCCTGTAGTGGAAACATGTTCTATGGAATGACAAACCACACTTCTCTATCTGGCAGTCTGATGGATGAGCCTGGATTGGATGAATTCCAGGAGAATGATACTTACCTGACTGTATTCTCCCAACTGTAAAGTTTGGTAGATAAGACGTTCTCATTCACAATTAGTATTTGACCTTACAAATGCTGTTCTGAATAAATGGGCAAAAATTCTCACAGACATCCTCCAAAATCTTGTAGAAAGCCTTTCCAGAAGAGTGGAAGCTGGGGACTAACTCCATAGTAATGGCTATGTTTTAAGAATAGAATGTAGTTGCAATGTGTAGGTGTCCCAATTCTTTTGTTCATAATAATAGTCTTTATTTTTATATAGCACCAACATATTCTGCAGCACTTTACAGACATTATCATCGTTGTTCCCATTGGGGCTCAAAATCTACATTCCCTATCAGTATGTCTTTGGAGTGTGGGGGGAAACTGGACAACCTGAAGAAAACCCATCCAAACACAGGGAGAACAAACATACAATCCTCGGTGGGATTTGAACCCAGGACACCAGCGCTGCAAAGCAGCAGTGCTAACCACTGAGCCACCATGCTGCCCATTAATGAATGCATGCAATATGCAGAACACAGAATGTAAGATGTACCTAGGAGACACAGGGTGACCACATTACGTTCACCAGTTGTCCACCATTGACTTAAGTGTTAATAAAAATTCTCTAAGTTACTCAACTTTTAGCGTAGATTTATCTTTTTAAATGATAAAATAGAATTACATCTTAAATGAATAACAATGTATATATAAGTGAGGTTGTGGTTTTAGTTGCTTGGGATGCAAATAGAAACCATAAACAAACCTGTCTAAAATCTCTATTTGTAAGACACAAAATGACTTTTAAATATTAAAGTATGAACAATTAAAAAGAAAACATAAAAACTGACTACCCTGTCATAAATGCAGAGACACAGCGCCCAATGAATTTATATATCAAGGCCTATTTATTATGTTTCAGATTAATGGCAAACAGTTGAAAATGCACAATACTATTGTTGATGACTGATAGAAAAGTTATTGTGTATCTGAGTGGTGAGTCACTAGAGTAAGGGGCCATCATGATTGGGTATACTTTGTCGTGGTGGGATGGCTTTTACACTCTTTTAATCAAAATAGTGTTAACTAAGTACCCTATGTTATTTACATGTATTACTATTATTTATTAATTTACTGCAGGGTAGCTACTTATTGTTTTTATTCTAGGTGTTGTTTGTTAATGGCTGCAGTGTGAATGAGCATCTACACATTGCACTTATACTAACAGGTATGCTGCCCATAGTTTTTGGTTTTGCTATAATTTCTTGTATTTGGTACATTTAGGGGAGAGGCCACTTCCCTTTGGGCTGTGCATCTTGTCTATTTAGCTTTCCAGGTGTATAACATAGTCAGGTTCTTGTCCTGCTCTGACGCCCATCTATTTTGAGGCCTTCTGACTCATAGTGAGATGAGTTACTAGAGTTGGGGACTACCCTGTTTTGGGTACACCTTGTTGCAGTGGGACTGGTTTTATACTTTTTTGATCAAAATAGTGTTACTAATGTACCCTATTTTTTAACATATATTACTATTATTTATTCACTTAGTGCAGGGTATCTATGCATTGATTTTATTCTGGGATTTGTCTGTTAATGGCCGTAGTGTGAATGTGCACCTACACATTGCACTTACGCTAAAAGGAA
The DNA here is from genome assembly GCF_046119375.1 of Phyllobates terribilis. Taxonomy (NCBI): domain Eukaryota; kingdom Metazoa; phylum Chordata; class Amphibia; order Anura; family Dendrobatidae; genus Phyllobates; species Phyllobates terribilis. The sequence goes on from NW_027362762.1 coordinate 297,660,721, forward strand.
TGCTGGCCCATGGTTTAGGTTTCACCTATCTGAATGTATACAATTAGTCTTCATCATTTGTATGACATGATTTAGAATATAAGAAATTTAAAAATGTCAATTGTTGAGCTGTGGGAGAAAAGCATTACAAGCTGCCTAAGAAGACACCATACCTAGAGCATACTCTGATTTTGTAAAAAAAAAAAACACACATACAAAAAATGCAAGTAAAGTGACTAAAAAAGCTAATAAATAACTGCGGTGATTAATTTAATATATTGCATTTATTGAATATATTGTTACCCTATTGACTCTCAGCAAACATCTTGCGATTTTGTTAACAATGTTGCATGTGATAGTACCCCAATGATATATTTTTAGACATTTATTTTATTTCTCTATAGTGACTGACAGAAAACACGGACCAAAAGTCATCTATTTACTTGTGCTATTAAATGCAGGTAGCGCTTTGCCTTGGTGACTCCACCCCATGTCAACCTTAAATAACACATCAATAAAGAATGGCAGTAATATTGTCTTTTTCTGCCATAATTACCCACAGAGGTCAGTCAAGTGCTTGTTAAGTCACAGTAGTAAGGCACTTTAACATGACACATTTTGTTTTCATTGTGCTTGAGTCTAGATGTCTATTTTTGGTGCTGTCATCCCAACATGTTTCGCAGGGTTCAAATACCTTTAATAAAAGCACTTACAGATTTATTTTGCGCAACAGATAATTATAGTTTTTTCCTCTGATGTGTAATCATCTCAGTAGGGCTTCATGCCTCAAGAAGTTTTTTCCATTTCTGTCACTGCAAAAAAGGATAAAAAAAAATTATTTTGTTTTACAAGTCTATCTGCAAAATTCGAGACCTTCCCTTATAGCATTTTCAACATGTGTCTTTAATAACTATAAAACTACAAAAAATATATTATATATAAGATCTCAATATTAAAAGGGACCTTTCAGCACAGTTTTATATATGGAAGTAGTAATATGACTGTATAGGACTTTCCGCTCAATTAAAATCATGCCTTTTTTTTAGTAGATTTGATGTACCAGTCGTGAGAAACCTAGAGTTGAGGTCATATGCAAATCAGTCTGGAAGTGCACTGGGGGCATGTCAATGCACTTAGAAAAAGCAGTGCATTAACAAGCCCCTTGCGCATTTCCTAAAAGCAGTATCAATTTTTAGAAAGGTAGTGTGAGCAGCAAAAAAATGTTACCAATTAATGTGCAGATAAGGCATACACCATACATTGCTATCTTCTTTGTGCCAGAAAATTGGTGCAAAAATTCTCCCCACTGTGTATGTAGACTTATTAATAAGTTACTAAAGTTTTATTTAATATCAGCCTGAAAATTAAAAGTATAAATTCTTTCATGACTTTTTTGTTTTAGATAGGTTTTACAACCTGTCCGACTAGGAAGTATGGCCTTGCTTAAAAGCGACGTGTTTCATCTGTAAAGGGGTGTTGTTTTGCATGTGATACAATGTGCAAAAAAATGTGGCAAACCTTTGGCACATACTTCTGGCACAAAGTAAACCAAGTAATAGGTGTATACTTAGACTGGAGAGTTTTAAAATTAGACAGATTTGTTAAACAGCATGAACCACTATGATAAATCAGGCTCATTTAAAGACTGTAGTGTAACTTTGCAATGTCTAATAATTAAACAGTTTTGATAAATATGTCTCAATGTGTAAAGCAAGTGTTAACCAACATTCATATGTAACTCAAAGTGAGAAAATATTATGCACAGTCTACAGTCCTGTATATTTATTATTCATGATGATGTCCAGGATGTTTACCCTACTGATCTACTTTCTAATCTGCTCTCCCATTTTAGCCTTGTCTGTTCCTACTTTTGATTACACAAGCATATGCGCAAGTAAAAAAATTGTGTCTCTCTTATCTCTACAATTGAATTTCAACATGCTTAATTTTAGGATTCTGTTCTCTCTCACTTCCAGTACTCATCATGTTACTGCTCATAAGAGTTTTTGCTATATTAACCCTGCGTCAGGCGCAATAGGCCTGGCAGGCACAGCTCACACAGTTTTGCTTCCCCCTCCTTTCCAAGGCAGCAGGGGATCCCGCCCCCCCCAGTACCTCTCTATCTTTAGGTGCTGCTTGAAACCCCCCACTCAGTTTTACCGCCGTCCTTGCGGAGAGCAGGTGTGACCTCCGTGGCCTCTAAAGCTCATTGCGCCTGAAGGTTCTCACTTTTGAAGGTTTGTACTTTTTGGGATTTTTTTCATCACAATTATTTATTTTTCTTGTTTTGGGAATGAATAATGCAAAGTTTTTGGATATTTTGTAGAAATAGGAAGGTTTTCTTACAAATAAGAAGGTTTTCTTAGAGATGGCCTCTCAGGCACATTGCACTCGAACACATAATTATGATAATATGATCTGCCAACCTCGCTTCCCTCTCTGCCAATGTGATTCTTCTGCTGAACTTTTAACATCAGAATCTGAGTGAATATCACCCCAGTAGCATCTAAGTGCCTTACCTTTAAGTTTTTTCCTAATTTTAATGTTTAGTAATAGTTACAGTCCTGATCATCGTTATTGGCACCCATGAAGTTTAAGTACATAATGTGGAATATCTCCTGAAAAAAATGAATCCAGTGAAACAGTTTTCTTGTATAGAGCACTCGTGTTAAATACAAAAGAGCAAATGATAGACAATAATTTAAAACCTAAAACAATGGGAGAGAAAAATAGAAAAACCTAAAGCTTGCTGTGTCACTGGTATTGGTACCCCTTACATTAATCTAGTATGGATACACATTTTGACTTGCCTATGGTAAATCACAATTGTTAAACACCCAAAAAAACATGCGGGGATTGCTTGTGTATGGGTTGTGTTTTTTTGCTGTATTACAGCTGTGAAACATGCGGGGCGGGGACTCGAGCACACGTGATACTCGGTGCATACGGTGAGATATAAAGATAAAGGACCGTTCTTTGCTTCGCTTTTTATTTATTTTTTTATGGTGTTCACTAAAGGGGTTAACTAGTTTGCCCCTTTTATAGGTCTGGTCGTTCCGGATGCAGCGATACCAAATAAGTTTATTTTTATTGTTTATTTTTTTTTCATAATAATATTTATTTATGGGTACAATATATATACACTGTGTTCCAAATTATTATGCAAATAATATTTTCTCAGATTTTCCCAAATTACCTATATGAATTGCAGTCATTGTAATTTTCCAGTCAAATAACTATTAGAGTACAATTGAAAGGTTTTTGTACAAACTGCCTATGATAACAGTATATTTTTTAAAAAATAAAACACTCAAACTGCACTCAAAATGCATGTTCCAAATTATTATGCACAGCAGAGTTTTCAACCTTTTCATTTTAATAAAGAACAAAAAAATGGTCATTTTTGAAATTATAAGCATTAGCAGGTTATTACAAACTGAAATCAAACAGTTTTCAACTCAAAACTTTATTCTAGGTGATGTTACATTTGCACATAGGACCGCTTGTTTGAAAGGAGCTTCTGAACTCTCTTTCATTGAATTTGTCAGGTTTTGGATGGTTTCTGCTTCAATTGTTTTGCATGAGGACAGAATACCCTCCCAGAGCTGTTGCTTAGATGTGAACTGCCTCTCGCCATCATAGACACTCCTTTTGATGATGATCCAGAGGTTCTCGATGGGGTTGAGGTCAGGGGAGCATGGGTGCCACACCATAAGTTTGTCCCCTTTTATGCCCACAGCAGCCAGAGATGCAGATGTGTTATGTGCAGCATGAGACGGGGAATTATCATGCATGAAATGATCTCGATGGTCCAGATGGATGGAGTGGAGGATGGCTGGTTGATGGACACCCCAATGCAAACACGGCTACGGCGCTAACAAGGAGGAGGTGGAGTAATATTTTGGGCTGGAATCATGGGGAGAGAGATTGTCGGCCCTTTTAGGATCCCTGAAGGGGTAAAGATGAACTCCATAATGTATGTTGAGTTTCTCAAACAGCACTTCCTGCCATGGTTCAAGAAGAAGAACCGTGCATTCCGCAGCAAGATCATTTTCATGCATGATAATGCCCCGTCTCATGCTGCACATAACACATCTGCATCTCTGGCTGCTGTGGGCATAAAAGGGGACAAACTTATGGTGTGGCCCCCATACTCCCCTGACTTCAACCCCATTGAGAACCTCTGGAGCATCATAAAAAGGAGTGTCTATGATGGCGGGAGGCAGTTCACATCTAAGCAACAGCTCTGGGAGGGTATTCTGTCCTCATGCAAAACAATTGAAGCAGAAACCATCCAAAACCTGACAAATTCAATGGACGAGAGAGTTCAGAAGCTCCTTTCGAACAAGGGGTCCTATGTGCAAATGTTACATCACCTAGAATAAAGTTTTGAGTTGAAAACTGTTTGATTTCAGTTTGTAATAACCTGCTAATGTTTATAATTTCAAAAAATGACCATTTTTTTGTTCTTTATTAAAATGAAAAGGTTGAAAACTCTGCTGTGCATAATAATTTGGAACATTCATTTTGAGTGCAGTTTGAGTGTTTTATTTTTTAAAAAATATACTGTTATCATAGGCAGTTTGTACAAAAACCTTTCAATTGTACTCTAATAGTTATTTGACTGGAAAATTACAATGACTGCAATTCATATAGGTAATTTGGGAAAATCTGAGAAAATATTATTTGCATAATAATTTGGAACACAGTGTATATACACATACATATATACAGTACAGACCAAAAGTTTGGACACACCTTCTCATTTAAAGATTTTTCTGTATTTTCATGACTATGAAAATTGTACACTGAAGGCATCAAAACTATGAATTAACACATGTGGAATTATATACTTAACAAAAAAGTGTGAAACAACTGAAAATATGTCTTACATTCTAGGTTCTTCAAAGTAGCCACCTTTTGCTTTGATGACTGCTTTGCACACTCTTGGCATTCTCTTGATGAGCTTCAAGAAGTAGTCACTCGAAATGGTCTTCCAACAATCTTGAAGGAGTTCCCAGAGATGCTTAGCACTTGTTGGCCTTTTTGCCTTCACTCTGCGGTCCAGCTCACCCCAAACCATCTCGATTGGGTTCATGTCTGGTGACTGTGTAGGCCAGGTCATCTGGCGTAGCACCCCATCACTCTCCTTCTTGGTCAAGTAGCCCTTACACAGCCTGGAGGTGTGTTTGGGGTCATTGTCCTGTTGAAAAATAAATGATGGTCCAACTAAACGCAAACCGGATGGAATAGCATGCCGCTGCAAGATGCTGTGGTAGCCATGCTGGTTCAGTATGCCTTCAATTTTGAATAAATCCCCAACAGTTTCACCAGCAAAGCACCCCCACACCATCACACCTCCTCCTCCATGCTTTACGGTGGGAACCAGGCATGTAGAATCCATCCGTTCACCTTTTCTGCGTCGCACAAAGACACGGTGGTTGAAACCAGTGCAGAATCACTGCTATACATTATAACCTGTCAGAGCTGCAGACATAAGTTAGTTTGACCATGCACTGCGCATGATCAAACTAACTTGCTGGTGCCTGGTGACCCAGATGTCGTCATGATGACATCGGGTCACCATGGCAACGATCTGGACCCCGCTCTGACAGCGTGGGGTCTCCGATCCAAGAGCAGAGAGGCTTTGTACCTGTGCTCGCTTGCTAAATGCTGCGATTTAGGGGGTTAAAGTGCACTGAGTGCTGGGTGTCAGCTGTCAGAAACAGCTGACACCCGGCGGCGATCATGCGCGCACAGTCTGTGTGCGGGCGTGATCGCCATGTCATAATAATACGTACCTGGTCCATGAGGCCCAGAACACAGAGACGTATTATTACGTACATTATCAGAAAGGGGTTAAGAATGAAAAGATCGGCAATGCACGAGATCGGCTATCGCATCATCAGAAGAGGTACAGCTGGTATGGACCACTGATGTCGCCTTAGGACCAGAGTCCAATGAATCAATTCACTCATTTCTAATTAAGTGATTTGATTATTAGCTAAATCCACTATCAGGATGCTAAACAGCAGATGGTACAGCGAACATCACAAGTGGTGCTATTTAGCTTGAAAGTGGAGACTCTTATCCCATTCACTCCTTCTCTCACAATAGGTTAAATATAGTTTTTTACACCAATTAATAATGCTCAATTTTTTTTTCACCAATTAAAATTCTCAAATATTAATTTTCACAACTTTCTAGAGGAAAGCCCATTCTACTGAATTTAATGCTTTTGTTGCATCCAAAGAATGCAATCATCCTTTTGTCAGATGTTCCGTGACATATTGCAAATAGTTATAAACTGCTAATATAGTAATAAAATGCTAATAAACTGCTAATATTATAAACTATAGACAACCTCTGTATAAACTCTGACTGATGGTTTTATTATTTTCATTAAGTGACTGACTAATCAGATGTTTATTGCCCATAATCAGTAAATAAAGTAATAAAGTACAGTAGATTAATTTGGATCCACAGTAGCAAAACTTTCCTACATGTAACCTAATGTTTTTAAATCCTGGACAAGGATTTAAGAAGCTACCATCTAATAGAGTGGTTCGGGTTCCTACTGTAAAAGGGATCTTTTATACAGGTGGAATGTGTTACGACCTCCTTAGATGGAAAAATGTTTCTTTCTTTGCCTCTTTAATGGTGAAAATTGTCTCATCAGAAAGGAAGAGGACTAGAACTCTAGTGCCACCTATAGGAAGTAGCAATTCTAAAAGTCAATATCGACCCTTTAACGAGCCTTGTCATATCACTTATGAGAAAAGCCAAAACCATAATCTCAATTTGCAGACACTGTGTTTCAGGGTACTGCCCCTCATCAGTGTAAAGTCTGAGATATGGTTTACTTGGGTGAGAGGCATCAGACCGGTATCCAAGGAGTAACGTTTCTTCTTCCAGAGAGTGACTTGTTATGTAACCGCTATCCAAATCATCTGGATCTTCGTGGGACAGATATGGATTATCTTCTCGTCGGACAGGTGAGGAATATGGTGTTTTATTATTTTTTGTCTTTTACCGGGGACATGAGCATCAATGGATTATCGGCGGAAAGGTTAGTATAACTTTTATTTTTATTTAAAATAAAGGTGTGACTGTCTTTATTTCAATTAAAGGACTTTATTCTACCTGGGTATTTTTTACAATCTAACTATAGGGTCTCATAGATGCCTCTGCGTTACTAACCCCTGGGATTGATGTCAGCGGCCATAAAACAGCTGAGATCAACCCCGAATCTATTACCTTACTTGCCACCTCACCAGGGCAAGTTGGAAGAACCGGGCAAAGAGCCAGAATTGACGCATTTAATAGATGCTCCTTTTCTGGGTCGGCTGTGGGCTGTTATTTTTAGGCTGGGGAGGGCCAATATACATGGCCCCCTTCCCAGTCTGAGAATAATAGCCCCCAGCTGTCCACTTTAGCTGGTTGTCAAAAATGGGGGAATCCTACACCGTTTTTTTTTTTAATTATTTATTTAAAAAACGTCCTGGGACCCCTCTATTCTTGATAACCAGCCATGATAAAGCTGACAGCTGGGAACTGCAACTCACAGCTGTCTGTTTTGCCTGCTCTGGTTGTCAAAAAATGAGGGACCGCACATCAATTTTTATTTTATTTATTTATTGCACAGGCGCCGGATGGTGAATACTCCCATCATCATACACCTGCTCTCACTGCTATGAGCGAGAGCAGGCATAGGATGATGAGAGTAGTACTCTCATTAGCCGATGCCTGTGACCGGGGGTAACCTTTTTACCGCCAGTCAGAGTTGCTGGCTCACGCTGTCATCTATGTGACAGCGTGGGAACCGCAGCGCTCTGAATTGCGGTAATGAACTTACCGTCGATCAGAGCCAGTGTTTCTCGCGCTGTCACACAGATGACAGCGTGGGAAACACCCGATGTTTGGGGTGCCGAACCCAAACAGTAACACAGACTTCCTGGAGAAGTTCGTGTTCGGAGTCTGGGTACAGACACTAGGTGTTCGGTACGGACCCCAAACTTTACCATTCGGGTTCGCTCATCCCTATTCCAGAGGAAAAGAAAGAAACATTTTTCCATTTAAGAAGACTGTGGCACATTCCACCTATATAACAGATCCCTTTTACGTTAGGAACAACTCTATTAGATGGTAGCTTCATTCATACAATACACTTTAACGTATTCAAAAGGTAATTTGAAATTCATTTGGTATCTGATTATTTAGCTTTGAAAAGTTTTTATTAGTGCTTTGGTGCAGATCTGCGGTTGAAAGTAGCTAGAGGGAGTGGCATATGCCATGCAGAATGTTTTCCCTTATGTACAGCACTATATATAACAATAGAGTATACTACTTAATAAGGTACAGTGTTCTACATACCAAGAGAGTACGCTATGTATTAAGGCAGGGGTCCTCAAACTACGGCCCGCGGGCCGCATGTGGCTGTGGGCAGAGGAGAGCGGTGTCAGCGCCCACCCCCACCCGCTTGCTCAGGGTCCCGGCAGCCGGATACTTACCTCTCCCCGTGCCTCTGCAGATCCGCTGTCTTCCTGCTGTGCGCTCCCTATGACGTCTCAGGTCAGTGGCTGTGGTGACGTCTTTCCACCACGCCCTCCCCTGAGCGGTCACAGGCAGCGCAGAGCGGGAAGACGCCGGCGACGCTGGAGTTCGGACCCGAGCAGTGGCAGCAGGTGAGAAGTGAGGTGAGTATTTTTTTTTTTTAATGTATGGAGGCATGGGGCATAATATTAGGGGTGACATCCTGCATGGGGCATAATATGGGCGGTGACATCCTGCATGGGCCATTATATGGGGGAGTGACATGCTGCATGGGGCATTATAAAGAGAGGGGGGTGATATCCTGCATGGTGCATTATATGGGGGGGTGACATCCTGAATGGGGCATTATAACGACAGGGGAGTGATATCCTGCATGGGGCATTATATGAGGGGGTGACATCCTGAATGGGGCATTATATGGGGGGGTGACATGCTGCATGGGACATTATATGGGGGGTGACATCCAGCATGGGGCATTATATGGGGGGTGACATCTTGAATGGGGCATTATAAAAACAGGGGAGTGATATCCTGCATGGGGCATTATATGGGGGTTGACATCCAGCATGGGGCATTATATGGGGGGGGGGTGACATCCTGAATGGGGCATTATAGAGACAGGGGAGTGATATCCTGCATGGGGCATTATATGGGGGGGTGACATCCTGCATGGGCCATTATATGGGGGGTAACATCCTGCATGGGGCATTATATGGGGGGTGACATCCTGTATGGGGCATTATAAAGACAGGGGAGTGACATCTTGCATGGGGCATTATATGGTGGGAGAAAGGGACATCCTGCATGGGGCATTATATGGGGGGTGGCATCCTGCATGGGGCATTATAAGGGGGAAACAGCCTGCCTATTGAGGACCTATGCTGCCTATTGGGGACATTTACCTACCCATTGAGGAAATATGCTGCCTATTGGAGACATTTACCTCCCCATTGAGGACCTATGCTGCCTATTGGGGACATTTACCTGCCTATTGGGGACATTTACCTGCCTATTGGGGACCTATGCTGCCTATTGGGGACATTTACCTGCCCATTGAGGACCTATGCTGCCTATTGGGGACATTTACCTGCCTATTGGGGACCCATGCTGCCTATTGAGGACCTATGCTGCCTATTGGGGACATTTACCTGCCTATTGGGGACCTATGCTGCCTATTGGGGATATTTACCTGCCTATTGGGGACATTTACCTGCCTATTGGGGACCTATGCTGCCTATTGGGGACATTTACCTGCCTATTGAGGACCTATGCTGCCTATTGGGTACAGTTACCTACCTATTGAAATACCGGCTGATTTAACTTTACTTGTTCTTCATTTTAAATATTGTATTTGTTCCTGTATTGTTTTTTTACTTCAAAATAAGATATGTGCAGTGTGCATAGGAATTTGTTCATAGTTTTGTTTTAAAAATGATATTCCGGCCCTCCAATGGTCTGAGGGACAGTGAACTGGCCCCCTGTTTAAAAAGTTTGAGGACCCCTGTATTAAGGGATGGCTCTATACGTAACAAGAGAGCATGCGATGTAATTAGGGACAACGATATACATGACAAAAAGGGACGCTATGTAATACAGGACGGCTCTATATATTCGAGCGAATACTATGTAATAAGAGACAGCACTATACATAACATGAAAAGATAATGATTAATAATAAAAATTAATTTATTTAAAAATAATTTATTTTACAAATAAAGAGTATTAATTCCATAATTCCTCTGCAAGTAAAGCTGCATTTATACTGAAAGCTAATCATGAATGAGTGTTCTTCTCTTGTTTTATGATAATCTTTCAGTGTAAACAGGCTGCCGATCAGCCAATGAAAGAGAGTTTATCCTATGAATTAGATCGCTCAGTGAGCGTAGTTTACCGCGGACTGCTTGTGTAAACAATCTATTAAATGACCGAGTTTACCAGTAAAGGATTACCGGTTGGCGGTCATATAGTGCTGCCGGTCGGTAGGTGTAGACCCTTATATAGTGTGGATATTGAATAAATATTTACATCTCGTAACTTCCTGCTAATGTCTCATCTGATTACAGCCATTTTGTTTGTTTCTTCTCCATCTGGTCAAACCTTCATGTCGATGTGTTAAAGCAGTTACTAGATCACGGTGTCGCAGAAAATAAAAAAGTTGAATAGGGGTAGATCTGCAGAACCCAGCAGTGGCCACTACTCAGTTGACAGTGCTGTGCTGTTCAACTCCATAACTGCTAACATCTGACCACCACCGGTACTGAGAATAGCTGATCAATGGGAGCGCCCACTGCTCTGATATTGATTACCTATCCCAAAGAGAGTTCATCAATATAAAAGTAGTGGAGCAACCATTTAACTTAGCTTAGTATGTGCCTTATTAATACTAAGGTTATTGTTTAAATTAGTATTGAGAGTGTGTCTGAATATATATACATTGCTATTATAAAATCATTATGAAGATAACCATGTGCAATTCAACAAAATCCGAGAAAAGCCTTGGAGCCAGAGCGCTTAGAGGATGTTCGCCTTTGTATTTTCCAGTTAATCTGATGCAGTTTAGCCATGTGAAAATCTGAGTCCTCAGACAGCTGCACCATAGTGATAGGCTCCCTCCTTGAGCAAATCTTCTTCAGCTGGAAGAAATGACAAATTATGTTTCAAAGTGGGCAAATGCTTCTATAAAGCTAAAGAATGAATGTGTTTATTTCTATCACCCTGACAGTTCACTGATCCACTATAATTTAGCTCTGATTTATAACAGTGAAGCAAAGACCACTTCAAAGGTAATTTTAGTTTTCCCCATTTATCACATTCCTCATTTGTATTCAGTATAATGGGAAGTTGATTTTCCACGTCAAGAAAAGGTCTGACCTCCATTCACTTGAATTTATAGCATCATATTGAGGATACTGTACAATGGATTAGAAGCATCTGCATTGCTGTAGAGGAAGCAGACACATACCACCTGAATGGACATTAGACTTCCACATTATGCAGCTAAGATGAATTATATTAAACACATCTCCACAGGAAACATTTTTATAGAGGTCCAACATAAAAAAAAGTGAGCAAGAGGTTTTATTATAAGCATTTGGACTGTCAATGGGAGCTTAAAAGAGAATATTAAATTATATGTTAACGTGAGAAAAAAAGCCAGACTTGTATATGAATAACTGTGGTGCTTTACTGTCTCTTCTCTAAAATCCGTGTTAAACCTGATAAATGATAATACAAATACTTTCATGGCGCAAGATGACCTATTTCTCAGAGAATGTCTTTCCTTATTGTTCATAGGTTATAAAGCAAAATAATTACTTAAAAAGGTCCTACCATCTCCAGGAAAACTTGATGAATCTGTAAAAGGAGACCAAATAATAAAATCTTTCTTCAATAAATGTATAATTAGGAAATCTAAAAAATTTAAATAATATAATAGCTCAGGACTCTTAAGAAGGAGAGGTTGAAGTTGTGGATCTCTGCAGTTCCACTAATTAACAGTTGCATGAGACTTCCTGCTTCTCAGCTAGGAAATACCACTGTGGGAGGGATGAGTCTTTGCAACATATAAACACATGGGCAATACTGTTATTTTAATACCCAGGTGAGATATTGTTATCATCAAAGATACGGGAGGTGCTGTTCTTTTCATAAACAGGGGAGGTTCTGCTATCCGCATATACAGGGGAGGTTCTGTTATTTTTAAATATTGTGGAGGTGCTGTAATATGCATACACCACAGGCAAAGTGCTGCTCAATGGTTCAGGGGCGTACATAGAAATCACAGGGCTCCATACCAAAAGTTCTAACTTTATACATATATATGTATAAATATATATATACACACACTGACGAGCAAAGGGTAACAATGTATCAAACTTTTGACTTTCAGGCTCCATATCTCACCTTCAACTACTGCTTTGAATGTGAAAAAAAAAATCCAAAAAAATTACCAGGAAGCTAGTACAGCTCTAAATAAAATATAAGTTTTATTGAATATGTCTTTAAAACCAATGAAACATACAAATGGTAGGCAAGTAAGTGACAAAGAGACCCAACCCATACAGGCAGTACTAATGAAGTACCAAATAATATGATGACATGCACGTCAGCTGAAATATACTATACCATATGCGGTATATAATCAGTCAATAATAGTTTACAATAAATATATCGTACAGAAAATCCAATGAGAAATTATATGTAATGCTATATCATATAATAATACCAATCACCAAGTGGCAGGTAACGTATACAAGTATATTTCCAAAGTGGTATAGTATACTCGGCTGAAACATAACGGGTGAAACCAGCTAATGTATTAAGATAAGTCCATGCAACCAGTGACAATATAATACAACAAACATGTTATGCAGTCAGCAGATACATATATATATAACCAGGGGTAAAACCCTAATAATAATGTGTTGATGTTCCAATACAGTGGGTACGGAAAGTATTCAGACCCCTTTAAATTTTTCACTCTTTGTTTCATTGCAGCCATTTGATAAATTCTAAAAAGATCATTTTTTTTCTCATTAAATTACACTCTGCATCCCATCTTGACTGAAAAAAAAAACAGAAATGTAGAAATTTTTGCAAATTTATTAAAACAGAAAAACTGAAATATCACATGGTCATAATAAGTATTCAGACCCTTTGCTCAGTATTGAGTAGAAGCACCCTTTTGAGCTAGTACAGTCATGAGTCTTCTTGGGAATGATGCAACAAGTTTTTCACACCTGGATTTGGGGATCCTCTGCCATTCTTCCTTGCAGATCCTCTCCAGTTTCCGACAGGTTGGATGGTGAACGTTGGTGGACAGCCATTTTCAGGTCTCTCCAGAGATGCTCAATTAGGTTTAGGTCAGGGCTCTGGCTGGGCCAGTCAAGAATGGTCACAGAGTTGTTCTGAAGCCACTCCTTTGTTATTTTAGCTGTGAGCTTAGGGTCATTGTCTTGTTGGAAGGTGAACCTTTGGCAGGTCTGAGATCCAGAGCACTCTGGAAGAGGTTTTCACCCAGGATATCTCTGTACTTACCTGTATTCATGTTTCCTTCAATTGCGACCAGTCGTCCTGTCCCTGCAGCTGAAAAACACCCCCATAGTATGATGCTGCCACCACAATATTTCACTGTTGGGATTGTATTGGGCAGGTGATGATCAGTGCCTGGTTTTCTCCACACATACCGCTTAGAATTATCACCAAAAAGTTATATCTTCATCTTATCAGACCAGAGAATCTTATTTCTCATAGTCTGGGAGTCCTTCATGTGTTTTTGAGCAAACTCTATGCAGGCTTTCATATGTCTTGCACTGAGGAGAGGCTTCCGTCGGGCCACTCTGCCATAAGGGCCCCACTGGTGGAGGGCTGCAGTGATAGTTGACTTTGTGGAACTTTCTCCCATCTCCCTACTTCATCTGTGGAGCTCAGCCACAGTGATCTTGGGGTTCTCCTTTACCTCTCTCACCAAGGCTCTTCTCCCACGATTGCTCAGTTTGGCTGGACGGCGAGGTCTAGGAAGACTTCTGGTGGTCCCAAACTTTTTCCATTTAAGTATTATGGAGGCCACTGTGCTCTTAGGAACCTTGAGTAACGCAGACATTCTTTTATAACCTTGGCCAGATCTGTGCCTTGCCACAATTCTGTCTCTGAGCTCCTTGGGTAGTTCCTTTGAGATCATGATTCTCATTTGGTCTGACATGCACTGTGAGCTGTGAGGTCTTATAGACAAGTGTGTGCCTTTCCAAATCAAGCCCTATCAGTTTAATTAAACAGCTGGACTCCAATGAAGGAGTAGAACCATCTCATGGAGGATCATAAGGAAATGGACAGCATGTGACTTAATATGAGTGTCTGAGCAAAGGGTCTGAATATTTATGACCATGTGATATTTCAGTTTTTCTTTTCTAATAAATTTTCAAAAATTTCTACATTTCTGTTTTTTTTTCAGTCAAGATGGAGTGCAGAGTGTACTTTAATGAGAAAAAAAATGAACTTTTTAGAATTTACCAAATGGCTGCAATGAAACAAAGAGTGAAAAATTTAAAGGGGTCTGAATACTTTCCGTACCCACTGTACCTTAAGGCTGGTGCATAGAAAGAGGACCTACAACACAAAGTGCCACATGTCAAACAACAAATATAAGCAAAAATTACATCAATACAACCATCAATACAACCTGAATGTAGCGTCGGCGTCCCTGCCTCCTGCTAGGCAGGGACGCTGTTCCCCTCACCTCTCCACTCCGTGCCCGGCGTCCTCCTCCCGCTCTGCTGGCAGCGTGCGCTGCTTCCCGGCCACTGTGCTTAGGGATCGTGCGCGCTCCCCCCTCTCTTAAAGGGGCTGCGCGCGCCGTCCTAAGGAGTCCCCGGCCAATGGCCGGAGGACCTCACCATATATAAGGCACCTCCTCCAAAATGGAGGTGCCCGAGCAATGTTGTTGCAAAGCCTTCACTCTGCTTCAGCCCTCAGGTCCCGTTGCCAGTTACCTGCCAGTCACCTGCCTGATTCCTGCTTGATACCTGCCTGATATCCGCTTTCCTGCTTGCAAGCCTGCGGTCCGACGGTCTGCCTTCCGACACCTGTCAGTCTGTCTATGGACCAGCCTGCCCGCTCACCTGGGAGCGCTCACCTGCTACCTGCCTGCTAGCCTACCTGGAGGCTCTGCCGTCACTTGCCGTGACCACCTGCCAGTCCAGAGACTCTTGCCCGCTCACCTGGGAGCGCTCACCTGCTACCTACCTGCTAGCCTACCTGGAGGCTCTGCCGTCACTTGCCGTGACCACCTGCCAGTCCAGAGACTCTTGCCCGCTCACCTGGGAGCGCTCACCTGCTACCTGCCTGCTAGCCTACCTGGAGGCTCTGCCGTCACTTGCCGTGACCACCTGCCTGTCCAGAGACTCTTGCCCGCTCACCTGGGAGCGCTCACCTGCTACCTGCTTGCTAGCCTACCTGGAGACTCTGCCGTACCACCTGCCCGTCCAGAGACTCTCGCCCGCTCACCTGGGAGCGTCCACCTGCTACCTGTCTGCTAGTCTACCCAGAGACTGTCCCTGTCACTTGCCGTGACTACCAGCCCTTCTACCCAGAGACTGTCCCTGTCACTTGCCGTGAGTACCTGCCCGTCTTCCCTGGGAGCCACCCACTTCCTCACAAGGACCGCCCCCTTGTAGAGTTGCTCAGAGGTTCCGCCTCCCAGACCCGTTACAGTTTGCTCGGGCCATGGAACCCGGTGGCACCCAAGCTCCCTCGCTCTCGGACCTATGTCATGAACTGTCCCGTCAGAGGTCCCAACAGGAGTCCATCCTGAATCATCTGCGGAATGTCAACTCTTTCCTGGACACTCTGACTGCTCCACCAGCAACCACCGCTAGTGTCATGACTCGCAGCCCGGCAGCGCCGCTGCCCACCAATACCATGGCATCCTGCCCCGGACCCCGGCTTTCTACACCTCCACGCTTCGGAGGCGACCCCGCTCAAGCTCGGGGCTTCATAAACCAGTGCACCCTGCACTTTGAACTCCTGTCCCACCAGTTTATCTCCGACCGGGCCAAAGTAGCCTTCATCATGTCCCATCTCACGGGGGAGGCACTGGCTTGGCTAAATCCTCTATGGGAGAGAGGAGACCCCCTGGTGTCCAACCTGCCAGCCTTTCTCACGGCTTTCCGGAAAGTCTTCGACGAACCCGGACGGAAGACCTCATCCGCATCATCTCTGCTACGCCTCCATCAAGGAAATCTCACCGTGGGCCAATATGCCATACGGTTCCGTACCCTTGCTTCGGAGCTGGCCTGGGATAGCGACGCCCTGGTGTCTGTCTTTTGGGAGGGTCTGTCCGGCCGTATTAAAGATGAACTCGCCGGTCGGGACATACCTACCACTCTCGACGACTTAATAACTCTTGCCACCCGGATTGACATCCGGTTCCAGGAACGCGCCAAAGAGGTCACCCGTGAGAGGAGGTTTCCATGTCTAGCCTCTACCTTTCAGAAACCTGTCACTTCTCCCGCTACTCCCCAGGCGCACTCACCCGAGCCTACGCAGGTCGACCAGACCAAGATGGTCAAGACCCGTCAAGAGTTACGCCGTGCCGAGGGGAGCTGCTTCTACTGTGGCAGTAAGGAGCACCGGATCCGTTCCTGCCCGGAGAGGTCGGGAAACGCCTGTGTCTAGGATCGCTCAGAGAGGTCGTCCTAGACAAGAGTAAACCCTCTCCATCTCTGTTGCTGTCGGTCTCTATCTTCTGCGGGGAGAACCGTTATTTTGAACTAGCCCAACTTGACTCTGGAGCTGCCGGAAATCTCATTTCTCAGTCTCTGGTAGAGAAATACCGCATTCCCACCAAACCTCTAGCTGTACCCTTATCTGTCGCTGCCGTGGATGGGGTCCTCTTACCACATTCCATCCAACTCATCACCGAATCCATAACCCTGCAGGTGGGAATGCTGCACTCTGAGAGCATCTTCTTTCATGTTCTGCCTGGACTCTCTCACGCCCTCTTGCTAGGCCTACCTTGGCTTCAGAGACATGCACCCGTGCTTGATTGGCAGACCGGAGAAGTCCTTCGCTGGGGACAGAACTGCCATAAGACTTGTTTAGTTCCCGTCCATCCTGTCCGTCCTTCTCCTACTCCAGCCAATCTACCTGGTCTTCCGGCTCCTTATTGGTCGTATGCGGACGTCTTTAATAAAAAGGAGGCAGAGACATTACCCCCTCATAGACCATACGACTGCCCAATCGACCTGATGCCCGGCGCTACTCCTCCCCGTGGGCGCATTTACCCTTTGTCCGCTGCTGAGACCCGATCCATTTCAGAATATATTGAGGAGAATCTGGCCCGGGGATTCATCCGGAAATCTACTTCCCCGGCGGGAGCAGGTTTCTTCTTCGTCAAAAAGAAGGACGGCTCACTCCGTCCCTGTATAGACTATAGAGGCCTTAACCAGATCACGGTGAAGAATAAATACCCCCTTCCGCTCATTCCGGAATTATTTGACCGTCTGAGGGGGGCTAGAATCTTCACCAAGCTGGACCTCCGTGGGGCGTATAACCTGGTCCGTATCCGTCAGGGGGATGAATGGAAGACGGCATTCAACACCCGGGACGGCCACTATGAATACCTTGTAATGCCCTTCGGTCTCTGTAACGCTCCCGCCGTCTTTCAAGAGTTGGTCAATGACATCTTCCGGGACCTTCTCTACTCCTGCATAGTGGTGTACCTGGACGACATCTTGGTCATCTCTCCGGATCTCCCCACACACCGGAGGGATGTTCGTCAGGTTCTGCTCAGGCTCAGGCAGAACCACCTCTACGCCAAATATGAGAAGTGCCTCTTTGAGCAGACCTCGCTTCCGTTTTTGGGCTACATAATTTCTCAGACCGGCCTACGAATGGATCCTGAGAAACTGTCTGCCATCGAGAAGTGGCCTCGACCAGAGGGGTTGAAGGCTATTCAGCGGTTCCTGGGCTTCGCCAACTACTACCGCCTCTTCATACCGCACTTCTCTTCCCGGACGGCCCCAATCTCTGCGCTCACCCGTAAGGGCACTAATCCCAGACAATGGCCGCCCGAAGCTGAGGAAGCCTTTCTTTCCTTAAAACAGGCTTTCTCTTCCGCCCCGGTGCTGCATCGCCCGGACGGCAACAAACAATTCTTCCTGGAAGTTGACGCCTCCTCCTCTGGAGCCGGAGCGGTATTTACCCAAAAATCGTCTTCCGGGAGAATGGTAACTTGCGGCTTCTTCTCCAAACTCTTCTCCTCTTCCGAGCGCAACTATTCTATAGAAGACCGGGAGTTATTGGCCATTAAGCTGGCATTGGAGGAGTGGCGTTACCTGCTCGAGGGGGCTCTTCACCCGGTAATAATTTACACGGACCACAAGAACTTGGCTTACCTCCAGAGTGCCCAGAAACTTAACCCGCGCCAAGCCCGGTGGTCGTTGTTTTTTGCTCGCTTTGATTTTGTTCTTCATTTTCGCCCGGCTGACAAAAACATCAAGGCTGACGCCTTGTCCCGATCCTTCCTGGTGTCTGATCTTGAGGAGGAACCTAAACACATCATCGATCCCGCCAGAGTAATGCAGGTGGCCCCCGTGAGTCTAAATCGTCTCCCTCCCGGAAAGACGTTCGTAACGGTACCTGATCGGGAGAAGATCCTACACTGGGGTCACTCGTCTAAGCTTGCTGGCCATGCCGGTCAGGAAAAGACCCTCCAGCTTATCACCCGGCACTACTGGTGGCCTACTCTGCACAAGGACGTAATAGACTTTGTTTCTGCCTGTGTGTCCTGCGCCCGCAACAAGGTTCCGAGACACCTGCCAGCCGGTCGCCTCCTTCCTCTTCCAGTACCTGCTGCCCCGTGGCAGCATATAGCTATGGACTTTATAACAGATCTCCCTGTCTCTGCCGGTTGTACGGTCATTTGGGTGGTCGCTGACTGCTTTTCCAAAATGGCTCATTTCATTCCCCTGCCAGGCCTCCCGTCTGCACCCGAGCTGGCTAAAGACTTTATCCGCCACATCTTTCGTCTCCATGGCCTGCCCCTCCACATCGTGTCGGATCGTGGGGTTCAGTTCACCTCACGCTTCTGGAGAGCCACATGTAAGCTGCTAGACATCACCCTGGACTTCTCCTCCGCATACCACCCACAGTCCAATGGTCAAGTGGAGCGGATCAATCAGATCCTGACCAGTTACCTCCGACACTTCGTTAATGCCCACCATTCAGATTGGGTGGATCTCCTGCCATGGGCCGAATTTTCTTACAATAATCACGAGAGCGAATCTTCCTCCAAATCCCCGTTTTTTTGTAGTCTTCGGTCAGCATCCTCGGATCCCATTTCCCGTCTCCACCTCGGTGGACAATCCGGCTGCGGAATCTCTCATTAGCAAATTTTCCTCCATTTGGGAGAGTACCCGATCCGCACTCCTTCAGTCGTCCGAGCGGATGAAAAAACACGCTGACAAAAAACGCCTGGATCCTCCACAATTCCGTCCTGGAGATAAAGTCTGGCTCTCGTCCAAGTATGTCCGGCTCAAGATTCCTTCCTACAAGTTAGGGCCTCGGTTCATCGGCCCACTAGAAGTTATCAAACAAATCAACCCAGTGGCCTATAAATTGAAACTCCCGGCCAACTTGCGGATCCCTAACTCCTTCCATGTATCTCTCCTTAAACCCGTGGTACTTAACTCTTTTTCCAAGTCTACAGGTACGCCTCCTGCTCCGGTTTCCGCTGAAAACGAGTTTGAGGTAGAGAACATTCTGGCCACCAAAAGGGTAAGAGGAAAAACCTTTTTACTGGTAGATTGGAAGGGGTTTGGTCCTGAGGAGAGAACGTGGGAGCCCCGGGAGAACATCCATGCCCCTCTCATCCTTGATAAATTTCTGTCTGGCCTAAAAAGGGGGGGGCCTAAAGGGGGGGTACTGTAGCGTCGGCGTCCCTGCCTCCTGCTAGGCAAGGACGCTGTTCCCCTCACCTCTCCACTCCGTGCCCGGCGTCCTCCTCCCGCTCTGCTGGCAGCACGCGCTGCTTCCCGGCCACTGTGCTTAGGGCGCGCGCGCGCTCCCCCTCTCTTAAAGGGGCCGCGCGCGCCATCCTAAGGAGTCCCCGGCCAATGGCCGGAGGACCTCACCATATATAAGGCACCTCCTCCAAAATGGACGTGCCCGAGCAATGTTGTTGCAAAGCCTTCACTCTGCTTCAGCCCTCAGGTCCCGTTGCCAGTTACCTGCCAGTCACCAGCCAGATTCCTGCTTGATACCTGCCTGATATCCGCTTTCCTGCTTGCAAGCCTGCGGTCCGACGGTCTGCCTTCCGACATCTGTCAGTCTGTCTACAGACCAGCCTGCCCGCTCACCTGGGAGCGCTCACCTGCTACCTGCCTACTAGCCTACCTGGAGGCTCTGCCGTCACTTGCCGTGACCACCTGCCAGTCCAGAGACTCTTCCCCGCTCACCTGGGAGCGCTCACCTGCTACCTGCCTGCTAGCCTACCTGGAGGCTCTGCCGTCACTTGCCGTGACCACCTGCCAGTCCAGAGACTCTTGCCCGCTCACCTGGGAATGCTCACCTGCTACCTGCCTGCTAGCCTACCTGGAGGCTCTGCCGTACCACCTGCCCGTCCAGAGACTCTCGCCCGCTCACCTGGGAGCGTCCACCTGCTACCTGTCTGCTAGTCTACCCAGAGACTGTCCCTGTCACTTGCCGTGACTACCAGCCCTTCTACCCAGAGACTGTCCCTGTCACTTGCCGTGAGTACCTGCCCGTCTTCCCTGGGAGCCACCCGCTTCCTCACAAGGACCGCCCCCTTGTAGAGTTGCTCAGAGGTTCCGCCTCCCAGACCCGTTACACTGAATAGGGTGGGGGCAAGTACCCCAATGCGCGTTTCGCGTTAGCTTCTTCGGGGGGGAATACATGGGGCACAGTATTGGACTCCTTTTTATAGGTTCTCACAGGAATGCAGAGTGCACGCGGTTAAGCTTGAACATGAGACGACCATCATTTTATAGGCAATCATCTTGGCTATCTCATACAAAAATTTCTTTCTGGGCATGCTCTTAATCAGATTCAAGTATGTCTCGACCGAAATATGATCCCAGGTCTCTTCTACACGGTCTCAAAGTGAATACTGGTTGACTCTCTTGGGTTTGAATACAACTTTTTCTTCAACTCTACCCACAAGTGTTCGATTGGGTTGCGGTCTGGGAACTGTCGGGGCCAATACAGCACCTCTACTTCATTGTCATTGAACCATTTCTTCACCAATCACGATGTATGCTTCAGGTCGTTGTCTTGCTGGAACACTATGTCGTTTTTTCATACCCATAGTACTCGAGTAGACTAAGTAACTCATTTTGTAGGATACTCACATATAGATCAGCATTGAGACCACCATCGATCCTGGTCAAGTATCCAACGCCTTTGACTGTGAAACAACCCTATATCATCAGGCTTCCTTCACCGAACTTGACAGTTCCTTCAATTTCTCGATCCATTAGCCCCTTTTTTCCTTGTTTTTTCCTGATCCATTTTCACCCATTAGAGTCTAGTCTATTGACTTTCGTCTCATTGCTGCAAATCACTTGTTTCCAGTCTCCTGGATAATGACTTTTGTGTTTTCATTGGCTGTAAGCCATAATCATCAACATTAACAGAAATAAACACTTGAAATAGATCACTCTGTTTGTAATGACTCTATATAATATATGAGTTTCACATTTTGTATTGAAGAACTGAAATAAATTAACTTTTTGATGATATTCTAATTTTGTGAAATGCACCTGTATATGTATATATATATATATATATTGTGGTAGATCGCTCACTCAGCTGTACACGGAGGTAGACACAGTTACGCTGTCTCTTTAAAACTTATGGTTCGTTTATTAAAAAATGCAGCATAAACCAACACTGAGTCCATAAAAGAAAACACAGCCCACTGGGCAAACAGAAAAAAACAAAACAAAATGGCAACACAAAAGCACAGTCTTTGTGGAGGCAGGGTTCCGCCTGCTCAGAGTGCAGATACTCTGTGTGGTTCAGGTTAGCTCCACATAAACAGATCTGGAGTTCCTCACTCCAGACCTACTGAATGCTGAATGCCTCAGCTGGCCAAGTATTTAAACCTCCCCCCAGACCACACCCTGGGGAGGAGATATGGAGAACAACCTCCCACCCACTCTATGGGTGTTCTCGTAAAAACTCGCCCTTTGGAAAAGGAGACTTAACCCCTCCTTGCACACAACATGCTGGAGGAAACTTAACGGTTTCAATTCACTGACGCCCATAGCCTCAGGGAAACATATCTCCCCTCCACCACTTTACCAGTGACTTTGTCACATATCCCTCTCCCCTGCCCAAAGCCGGGGGTTTTAGCACCTTCACTCGCTAAACAGGGAAGTCTGGACAGGGCGTCTGCATTTCCATGTAGTTTCCCGGGCCTGTGGTCTACATGAAAATTAAAATCTTGGAGTGCTAGGAACCACCTAGTTATCCGGGCATTGTTCCCCTTCCTTTCCCTCATCCATCTCAAGGGTGCATGGTCTGATACTAGCCTGAACTTTCGGCCTAACAGGTATTATCTTAGGGTTTCAATGGCCCATTTGATGGCCAGGCACTCCTTCTCTACGATGGCATAGTTCTTTTCACAGGAGGAGAGTTTCCTACTCAGGAATAGGACTGGATGTTCATCCCCATCTATTTCCTGCGACAACACGGCTCCCAAACCGACCTCAGAGACATCAGTCTGAACCACGAACTCCTTACTGAAGTCAGGTGCTACTAAGACTGGCTGCTTACATAGGGCGAGCTTCAACTCCTGAAATGCCATCTCCACTTCAGGGGACCACTTGGCCATCGATGTCTTTGTGCCCTTAAGAAGATCATCAAGATCATTAAGAAGGGTGCTTTGCTGGTGACACTGTTGGGGATTTATTCAAAATTGAAGGCATACTGAACCAGCATGGCTACCACAGCATCTTGCAGCGGCATGCTATTCCATCCGGTTTGCGTTTAGTTGGACCATCATTTATTTTTCAAGAGGACAATGACCCCAAACACACCTCCAGGCTGTGTAAGGGCTATTTGACCAAGAAGGAGAGTGATGGGGTGCTACGCCAGATGACCTGGCCTCCACAGTGACCAGACCTGAACCCAATCGAGATGGTTTGGGGTGAGCTGGACCGCAGAGTGAAGACAAAAGTGTCAACAAGCGCTAAGCATCTCTGGGAACTGCTTCAAGATTGTTAGAAGACCATTTCCGGTGATTACCTCTTGAAGCTCATCAACAGAATGCCAAGAGTGTGCAAAGCAGTCATCAAAGCAAAAAGGAGCTACTTTGAAGAACCTAGAATATAAGACATATTTTCAGTTGTTTCACACTTTTTTGTTAAGTATATAATTCCACATGTGTTAATTCATAGTTTTGATGCCTTCAGTGTGAATATACAATTTTCATAGTCATGAAAATACAGAAAAATCTTTAAATGAGACGGTGTGTCCAAACTTTTGGTCTGTACTGTTTATATATATATTAATTGCAAAAAGAACTTCGGCACTCCATACATGAATATATAAGAAATATTGTATCTAGACTAATGTCACTTTGAAAAATGAAGGTTTTTTGCGCATAATTTGGCCAATTTATGTGTGCCCATCAACCACGACAAGGTCACCTTCGTATGATAGGAAACTACGCTACGCTACCACTGGATATGCCACTCTTGGGCTGTAAGCCTGCATGGACAATATGTCTCTGCTTGGGTTTTTAACCTACAATGTATGGGCTGGTAGAGCTAGTTAAAACCACCTGTGACTGAATGGGAGGGACACATTGTCAGAAAAAAGGCTGTCAAACTTCTAATAGTGTGAACACGTACCTGCTGCAATGCTCCAGGAGCGGGATCCCAAAAATGATTAATAGAAAAAAGAGAGGAGTAACTCACTGGTCTATTCGGGTGCTCTGAAGAAAAGAGTAATCTCAATTGCAAAAAGAACTTCGGCACTCCATACATGAATATGTAAGAAATATTATTTGCAATTGAGATTACTCTTTTCTTCAGAGCACCCGAATAGACCAGTGAGCGACCCCTCTCTTTTTTCTATTAATCATTTTTGGGATCCCGCTCCTGGAGCATTGCAGCAGGTAGGTGTTCACACTATTAGAAGTTTGACAGCCTTTTTTCTGACCATGTGTCCCTCCCATTCAGTCACAGGTGGTTTTAACTAGCTCTACCAGCCCATACATTGTAGGTTAAAAGCCCAAGCAGAGACATATTGTCCATACAGGCTTACAGCCCAAGAGTGGCATATCCAGTGGTAGCGTAGTTTCCCATCATACGAAGGTGACCTTGTCGTGGTTGATGGGCACACATAAATTGGCCAAATTATGCGCAAAAAACCTTCATTTTTCAAAGTGACATTAGTCTAGATACAATATTTCTTATATATTCATGTATGGAGTGCCGAAGTTCTTTTTGCAATTGAGATTACTCTTTTCTTCAGAGCACCCGAATAGACCAGTGAGCGACCCTTCTCTTTTTTCTGTTAGTCATTTTTGGGATCCCACTCCTGGAGCATTGCAGCAGGTACGTGTTCACACTATTAGAAGTTTGACAGCCTTTTTTCTGACCATGTGTCCCTCCCATTCAGTCACAGGTGGTTTTAACTAGCTCTACCAGCCCATACATTGTAGGTTAAAAGCCCAAGCAGAGACATATTGTCCATACAGGCTTACAGCCCAAGAGTGGCATATCCAGTGGTAGCGTAGCGTAGCGTAGTTTCCCATCATACGAAGGTGACCTTGTCGTGGTTGATGGGCACACATAAATTGGCCAAATTATGCGCAAAAAACCTTCATTTTTCAAAGTGACATTAGTCTAGATACAATATTTCTTATATATTCATGTATGGAGTGCCGAAGTTCGTTTTGCAATTGAGATTACTCTTTTCTTCAGAGCACCCGAATAGACCAGTGAGCGACCCCTCTCTTTTTTCTATTAATCATTTTTGGGATCCCGCTCCTGGAGCATTGCAGCAGGTACGTGTTCACACTATTAGAAGTTTGACAGCCTTTTTTCTGACCATGTGTCCCTCCCATTCAGTCACAGGTGGTTTTAACTAGCTCTACCAGCCCATACATTGTAGGTTAAAAGCCCAAGCAGAGACATATTGTCCATACAGGCTTACAGCCCAAGAGTGGCATATCCAGTGGTAGCGTAGCGTAGTTTCCCATCATACGAAGGTGACCTTGTCATGGTTGATGGGCACACATAAATTGGCCAAATTATGCGCAAAAAAACTTCATTTTTCAAAGTGACATTAGTCTAGATACAATATTTCTTATATATTCATGTATGGAGTGCCGAAGTTCTTTTTGCAATTGAGATTACTCTTTTCTTCAGAGCACCCGAATAGACCAGTGAGCGACCCCTCTCTTTTTTCTATTAATCATTTTTGGGATCCCGCTCCTGGAGCATTGCAGCAGGTACGTGTTCACACTATTAGAAGTTTGACAGCCTTTTTTCTGACCATGTGTCCCTCCCATTCAGTCACAGGTGGTTTTTGTGTCACCCTGGCCTGGATGCCACAAGTGTAATTAAAGCTGTGTCTGAGAGCAAGGGGGAGGTTCTCTAGTCAGGGGAACATTAGCATGCAGCACCTCCTGTCTCAGGCCAGTAGGGGGAGCAGGCAGCCCCTATAAAAGCTGGTTCTGGGGGCAGGGTTAGGGAGAACTTGAAGGCCTGTCTCAGGACTGAGACTTGTCCCAGAGCAGAGCAGGGACAGACAGTTTTGTATTGCACCTAAGAGGAAGTGTGGCAGGAGGAGAGCCACAAGCCAGAGACAAGAGGTGAAGTGAGCCTGTCTTGGCAGATAAAAGACTTACTTTACCAGACTTTGGTGTCTGAGGCTGGGAGGATTCCACATCCTCCAGCAGATAACCAGTCCGCAGGGGACTGTATATTCCTTGGCCTAAGAAGCCTGGAGGCCCTGCCACAACCGAAGGGACCAGTAAAGCCGTACAAGGCTGGGAGCAGAAAGGAAGCCACGTCGCAGGCCATACAGGCGAGAATACACGGAAAGCTCGGAAACGTGGGCTGTTACCCTATAAGGAGGAGATAGCCAGAAGGAGCGCAGAAAGCACGGTAGGCCTACACCCTCACCCTAACCAGGGCCAATTTCCCCGTTGCTCTCAGACATCCAGGTCCCCTCCTAGCTGGGACTGTTTGTGGGTCAATTTACCTGTTCTAGTAAAGACCCTGGACTGCAACCTGTTGTCTGCGTGCTCCTTGCTCCTCCAGCACTATCAGCACTGGGACTCTCACTACCATCACTCCCAACATCCATTATACTGCCCTGGGGCCGCACTCTTCCCGTGGGGAGTCACACTACCCTAGCTGCGCACCTCATCAGCCCCAGCGGTCTGCATGCAGCGGCGGTTCCTAATAACCGCAATCCACGGGTGTCGTAGTCGGACATAATCAACAGCACATAACGGACTACCACTGGCCTGACCACCCTGAGCCACGGAACCGGGTTGCCACTACTACTCCCATCGTTCCCCTATTGCCCGGATCCGAGTGCCCCACGGCCCAGGGGGCGAGTCAGCTTTGGCGTAGTCGGCAGGATTGAAACCAACCCGCTACAAACGGGTATTGCGCGCCTGAAAAAGACTTTGCACCTACCTGAAAAGAGGTTTCCCACCATCTGGAGCCGTTTCCCGCCATTTCCAGCCGTCTCCCGCCATCTTCCATCGGTTCCCGCCATCTTCAGCCGCTTTCCCGCCATCGGACGCCATCTTCAGGACGCCGCGCGGGAAGAAGAGGGGCGTGGATGTCCAAAGCGCGCGAGACCCGAAGTTCCGCCCCACGCACCGACGCTGCGCCAGGTCCTGGGAGGGAGAGAGAGCGACGCTGACGTCATCAGGACGCGACGCAAGGTCCTCGTCCAAAGCAGCAGCAGCGGAGCCGCGGCCTACAGAAGAGGATCGTCGGAAGGTAGGCCACGCTTAACTAGGGGGGAGGAAGATGTCGGACACAGAGGCGCCCACTACCACCAACGCAGCTGCAGCAGCGGTGATGCCCTTTTCCCTGCCCTACATCCCTGGAGCGGCCTGGCTGCCCAAATACTCAGGGGAGCCCCATGCTCTAACTGACTTTAAAGAAAGGCTGTACAGTTTGTTCCAGGTTTACCCCCTGACAGAGGAGCAGAAGGTCAGCATATTGACAGGGCAGTTAACTGGCGCAGCCCAAAGGGAGGTAAAATCATGGCCCACTGAGGAGAAAAGGACTGTGAAGGGTATTCTGGCCCGGCTGCGGGGTACCTTTGACACACGTACCTCCGCTGAGATTAAAATGAGGTTCTATGGATGTAGGCAGCGGGCACAGGACAGCATCAGAGACTATGCCCTAAATCTGCAGGAAGCCTTGAGGGCTATTCAACAAACTGACCCTGGCAGTGTGCAGGAAACGGATAAGCTGCTAACAGAACAATTCATAGAAGGTCTGCTGTCTAGCGCCCACAGGGCCCAACTGCGCACATGTTCTTTCAGAACCCTGACCTGACCTTTGCCCAATTTAAGGACAGGGCCATAAGGGTGCTCCGTGAATCTGCAACCAGTGGCGCTATAAACCCCCGGCGCCCTGCTCTCACCTACCACCAGGAGGAGGCGCCCTCCTCTATGGATCCCGTGGGGGCTGATGCACAGGCCCTGAACCAAGCCCCGTCGAAAGACCTGCACCACCAAGTCCAGGAGCTGAACAGGAGCGTCGCGGCGTTGACCAGGACCGTCCAGGCGCTGCAAGTGGACCCGTCAAGACCCATCGAGCTGGCTTCAAGTCCGGAGGATGTCCCGTGGCGTAGACAGAGGAGGATTCCGTCATTCCGAGGGAGGCCCACAGACCGCTACGCAGAGGATGGACAGCCCATTTGCCATCGATGCAACCAGCCCGGACACATTTCCAGGTACTGTAATTTAAACGGGTCCAACCTGGGGCAGAGGGCCAACCCCCAGGCATAAGATCAACAGGCCCTTATAATTGGCGTGATAAGTACGTTGGGGGGCGCCCGGTTTTACCCGTGGTGCTGGACGGTATCCCCATGAGCGCCTTGCTGGATACTGGGTCGCAAGTAACCACTATCCCTTATGTACTTTTTAAGCAGTATTGGACTGATGCTGATATCACACGGTATCCAGACAGTAACTTGAGCATCATCGCCAGTAATGGCTTACCCGTGCCGCAGATGGGGTTCAAGGAGATGACCATTATGATTGGTAAAGTTGAACTGCCGGCACAGGGAGTAATTATTGTGGACATTGACCGTCGTGAAAGTCACCCTAAAATAACTGTGGGTACTAACGTAATTGAAAATTGTCTTTCAGAGGTAATTGTAATTCTACAACAGGTGGCGGTGAATGCTAGTTCCAGCCAACAGAGAGTCCTCAACAAAGAGATAAAAGCCCTGATGAGACGGCAGCAGGTAGAACTGTCTGGTGGTGAGATCGGTAGCGTAAGACTGAGTGACCCATTCCCCATTTCCATGGCTCCCAAAAGTGAAATGATGATCTGGTGTTGGACTGCAATCGGGTTGAGAGGTAGAGACTACCAAGCCATGGTAGAACCCGTGTACTCAGACAGCAGGCCCACCATTTTGACAGCTCGGGGGGTGGTTGATGTCCGTCATGGGAGGGTGCCCGTCCGCATCCTCAACATTGGGGAGAGGGAAGTACACTTAGCCAGGTACGCTACACTCGCCAAACTGTTTGTCGTCGAACACAAAGCTATCAGGGCCGTGGAACCCTTGCCTCCATCTCCACAGGCGGAGGGTAATGGCTCCCAGAAACAAAAGGAGGACTGGTGCCAGAAACTCCATGTGGGTGCTGACTCCACTCCCCTGCACCAAAAACAAGGAGTCTACCGGGTGGTACAGGAGTATGAGAGAGTCTTTAGTAAGCACCCGCTAGACTTCGGCAGAGTAAAGGGGATAGAACACCACATCCCCACAGGGAGCCACCCACCGATAAAAGAAAGACACAGACCTGTACCTCCTGCACACTACCAGAACGCAAAGGGCATGCTAAGAGAGATGAAAGAAGCTGGGGTCATTAGAGACAGCTGTAGCCCCTGGGCAGCCCCCTTGGTTCTGGTCAAAAAGAAAGACGGCACCATGAGAATGTGCGTCGACTATAGACAAATCAACCGTATCACCCACAAAGACGCATATCCGCTGCCTAGAATAGAGGAGTCTTTAGCCGCACTAAAATCAGCTAACTTCTTTTCTACTTTGGACCTTACTAGCGGGTACTGGCAGGTTCCTGTGGCAGAGGCTGACAAGGAGAAGACCGCCTTCACCACCCCGATGGGACTGAGCGAGTTCAACTGTATGCCTTTCGGGCTCTGCAACGCACCAGGGACCTTCCAGCGGCTGATGGAATGCTGTCTAGGGCACCGAAACTTCGAGACGGTCCTCCTTTACCTGGACGACGTGATCGTCTATTCGAAGACCTACGAGGACCATCTCAAACACCTGGCTGAGGTGTTCGAAGCCCTGGCAGGCTATGGCCTGAAGGTGAAACCATCGAAGTGTCACCTGCTGAAACCAAAGGTCCAGTACCTAGGGCACGTGGTAAGTGCGGAAGGAGTAGCCCCCGACCCTGACAAGGTCACGGCAATCAAGAGCTGGCCAAGCCCCTCGAACATCAAAGAGGTGAGACAGTTTCTCGGGTTGGTAGGCTACTACCGAAGGTTCATCCCCGGGTTCACTAAGATGGCAGCTCCTATGCAGGACCTCCTGATCGGACAGTCTAAGTCCAGGAGTCAAAAGCCACCCTTCAAGTGGGATAAACCGGAAGAGGAGTCCTTCCGCCAGTTGAAGATGGCCCTCACGGGGGATGAGATCCTGGCCTACCCTGATTATGGCCAGTCTTTTATCCTTCACACAGACGCCAGTAATGTGGGACTGGGAGCCGTACTGTCCCAAAACCAACAGGGCAGAGAAAGGGTGATCGCGTACGCCAGCCGGAAGCTGAGACCCACCGAGAGGAACCCGGAGAATTACAGCTCCTTCAAGCTAGAATTCTTGGCGGTGGTGTGGGCCGTGACGGAACGCTTCAAGCATTACCTGGCCTCCGCAAAGTTCACCGTGTACACGGACAACAACCCGTTGACACACCTGGTCAATGCAAGACTGGGTGCCCTAGAACAGCGGTAGATGGCCCGTCTCTCCAACTATGACTTCGTGATCAAGTATCGGGCAGGCAAAACCAATGCCAACGCGGACGCCCTATCAAGAATGCCTCACTTACCTGAAGGTGACGAAGACCCAGAAGAGCTGGAGGAGGTAGAACTCCCCGCGTTTCACCGGTATGGAGCCGCTCAATACTCCCACCGCGTGAAGGAGGAGGATCTAACAACCGTGATGATCAATCCCCTACCTCACCACAGCTGGGCCGAGACCCAAGATAGTGACCCTGCAATCCGCCTGGTGAAAGATCTGCTGACCCGGGAAGACGCCCACTTAGATCCAGATGCCCCAGAGGAAGCCAAGCAGCTATGGAAAGAGAAGAGCAAGCTGTTCCTCTACGAAGGCAAGTTGGGCAGAAGGATTGTCAACCACCGGACTCACGAGCTGACCTGGCAAGTCGTGGTCCCAAGGCGAGATGCAGCTATGGTCCTGGGGGCTTACCATGACAGAGCGGGACACTTCGGTTGGAAGAAACTGGAGTTCCTACTAAGAGGAAGGTTCTTTTGGGTCGGCATGAGAGGAGCTGTAGAAAAATGGTGCAGAGACTGTGGCCCTTGTCACCTAAGGAGGAAGGACCGTGCCAGCCAGAAGACACCCTTGAGGCCCATCATCACCATGCAGCCTCTTGAGCTGGTAGCCCTGGACCATGTCAAATTGGCTCCAAGCCGGTCTGGATACATCTATGCCCTGACAATCGTGGACCACTATTCCCATTTCCTAGTGGTGGTCCCGGTAAAGGACTTGACAGCCCAAACAGCGGCCAGAGCCTTCCAGCAATACTTCTGCCGTCCACATGGGTATCCGGAACAGGTCCTGACAGACCAGGGTCCAGCGTTTGAAGCTGAAATCTTCCAGGAGTTCTGCAACCTCTATGGCTGTAAGAAGATTCGTACAACGCCTTACCATCCACAAACCAACGGGATGTGTGAGAAGATGAACAATATAGTTATCGATCTCCTGAAGACGTTGCCCCTGGAGGAACGCAGCCTGTGGCCAGAAAAACTGCCGGACCTGATAGACCTATACAACAATATCCCGGTGAATGCTACAAACTGCACCCCGGCTTACCTGATGCGAGCCAGACCAGGTAAGCTGCCCGTAGACCTGGAGATGGGAGTCCTAATACCTGAGGACACCTCCCCGGATGCGGACTGGGATACGGAAAGGCAACTGCAGTACAAGAAGGTACAGGAGAGTGTGGAGAGGAGCTTGGCCCAGGTGAGAGAAAGGCGAGAAAGACTCTTCAACCAACACGCCCCTGCTGGTCCCCTAGAACCTGGTGAGCAGGTCCTGAAGCGGAAGAGAAGGCTACATAAGTTGGACGACAAGTGGGAAAGGGAACCCTACACCGTACTGCAGTCTGACCACGACAACCCAAAGGTGTGCGTAATCACCAAGGACGGAGGAGAAACCACTAGTGTCGTCTCCAGAGACCACCTCAAAAGATGCCCCGAGCAACTCCGTAGTGCAGAAGAGGATCAAAGTGACCTTGAACCCGCAGAGGACAAGGAAGAAATGATCAGCACCGTTCTCGGAGAGTTCCCTCAGTCCTGGACTCGGATAAACGATGCCATAGTGGTACCCGTCCTGCATTTCCTGCAACCGGCACAGCAACAACTAACACCAGAGCCGGAAGGTGAAGAGGAGCAAGCGGTTCCAGAGGCAGAAGAGCCTGTACCAGCAGCCCAGGAGAGTCAACCCTCTGCTGACAGTGAGCCTGCCATGCCTGCGGTAAGCCAAAGGACCCGCAGACAGCTGCCTGCCCTACCTGTACACCCAGCTGGTAGCTGTACCCCTAACGCTAGTGGGGAAAGCCAGGTTGGTCCACCACCAGACAGTGGGTTAAGGAGGTCAACCAGGAGCACAAAGGGGCAGATACCCGCTCGCTGGAAAATATAGGATGCACTAATTGTAAATAACCCTGTTGCCAAATGTTGAAATGTTTGCCAAGTTACATGCATGTTTGGTAATTCTGTGTTTCAGTTTCTTGCAGCTACCGTAAGGACTCACAGGTTATGGACTTTTTATAACCGGGACCTTGTATGGACTGCGTTCGGAGCCTAACCAAGGAATGAACTAAGACTGTAAAGGAGTTGGGGGTAGGACAAACCCCCACCTGGTTAAGGCTCCCCGTTGTATTGGTGATATGGACACCCGGTCACAGACCACACTGTGACCTTAAGAACTCAATCTGTGCGTCACTTGTATACTAATGTTTTATGGTATGCATATTGTCTTTGTTTATTGTTTAGTCCCGGAGTACTAAATTTCACTAGGGGGGAATGTGTCACCCTGGCCTGGATGCCACAAGTGTAATTAAAGCTGTGTCTGAGAGCAAGGGGGAGGTTCTATAGTCAGGGGAACATTAGCATGCAGTACCTCCTGTCTCAGGCCAGTAGGGGGAGCAGGCAGCCCCTATAAAAGCTGGTGCTGGGGGCAGGGTTAGGGAGAACTTGAAGGCCTGTCTCAGGACTGAGACTTGTCCCAGAGCAGAGCAGGGACAGACAGTTTTGTATTGCACCTAAGAGGAAGTGTGGCAGGAGGAGAGCCACAAGCCAGAGACAAGAGGCGAAGTGAGCCTGTCTTGGCAGATAAAAGACTTACTTTACCAGACTTTGGTGTCTGAGGCTGGGAGGATTCCACATCCTCCAGCAGATAACCAGTCCGCAGGGGACTGTATATTCCTTGGCCTAAGAAGCCTGGAGGCCCTGCCACAACCGAAGGGACCAGTAAAGCCGTACATGGCTGGGAGCAGAAAGGAACCCACGTCGCAGGCCATACAGGCGAGAATACACGGAAAGCTCGGAAACGTGGGCTGTTACCCTATAAGGAGGAGATAGCCAGAAGGAGCGCAGAAAGCACGGTAGGCCTACACCCTCACCCTGACCAGGGCCAATTTCCCCGTTGCTCTCAGACATCCAGGTCCCCTCCTAGCTGGGACTGTTTGTGGGTCAATTTACCTGTTCTAGTAAAGACCCTGGACTGCAACCTGTTGTCTGCGTGCTCCTTTCTCCTCCAGCACTATCAGCACTGGAACTCTCACTACCATCACTCCCAACATCCATTATACTGCCCTGGGGCCGCACTCTTCCCGTAGGGAGTCACACTACCCTAGCTGCGCACCTCATCAGCCCCAGCGGTCTGCATGCAGCGGCGGTTCCTAATAACCGCAATCCACGGGTGGCGTAGTCGGACATAATCAACAGCACATAACGGACTACCACTGGCCTGACCACCCTGAGCCACGGAACCGGGTTGCCACTACTACTCCCATCGTTCCCCTATTGCCCGGATCCGAGTGCCCCACGGCCCAGGGGGCGAGTCATTTTAACTAGCTCTACCAGCCCATACATTGTAGGTTAAAAGCCCAAGCAGAGACATATTGTCCATACAGGCTTACAGCCCAAGAGTGGCATATCCAGTGGTAGCGTAGCGTAGCGTAATTTCCCATCATACGAAGGTGACCTTGTCATGGTTGATGGGCACCCATAAATTGGCCAAATTATGCGCAAAAAACCTTCATTTTTCAAAGTGACATTAGTCTAGATACAATATTTCTTATATATTCATGTATGGAGTGCCGAAGTTCTTTTTGCAATTGAGATTACTCTTTTCTTCAGAGCACCCGAATAGACCAGTGAGCGACCCCTCTCTTTTTTCTGTGTATATATATATATATATATATATATATATATATATATATATATATATATTACATACATCTGTTCGATTTATATCTCCCTACTTTTATTCACCCGTAGCACATGCATTTTGACAGGAGAAAAGTAATTATGTCCCTATTGAAACCCATTAGTGTTCTCATCAGTGATACCACGTTTATGGCCAATATAGAAAATGATGCTCCCAAAAGTGCCCCTTACCCACCCACACACACTGAATATGGTATACCCACAGTGAATACCCCTCATAGTTTCACCCCACACGTATAGTATGATGACTCCGCAGTGCTTCCAGCAAAGTATCATGTCCATACAGTGCCACCAACACAGAATAATACTCAAACATCATGATGCCCGTAAAACAGCCCCCACACACACAGTATCATGGTCCCGACACAGTATAATGGCCCCAAAGCTGCTTATTCAGTATGAGAGCCCCCACAGACCAGCCACTCACACACATGATGGCCCCCACACAGAATGAGAACACCCACACAGAATGAGAGTCCCACAGCATGAAGGCCCTCATAGATCCCCACTCAGAATAGGAGCTCCCAAAAAAAAACACTCAGTATGATGGCCTCCACAGCTCATCACATTCCCACTCAGAATCGGAGGCCCCACAGTCCCCTACTCAGTATAGGAGCCCCCACAACTCCCCACTCAGTATAATAGTCTAAACAATCCTCCATTCATTGTGGTGACCCCCACATCACACCACTCAGCATAACAGTCCTCAAAGCTCCTCACAAAGTAAGAGGGACATCACAGCCCCCCACACAGAATGATGATCTCCACAGACATTACGTCGGGGATTCCGTGTAAATCCCAAAAACCACGATTCTCAGTGTCTCCATCTGCCTCATTATAGTGAGTGGTTTCGTCTGAATCACATTTTTGTGGGATTTACATGGAAACCCTGTCGTAAGTGCTCAGCGTAGAACACAAGAATGTGATCCCAGCCTTATACTGGAAGCAATCAAAAAATGTTATATAACCCAAAATGTTACCAATAAAATCCTGCACAAAACCGGCCCCTACTCAGATCTGTCAAATATAGGGGTTTCCCAAATTAATGGTAGAACAAAGACTCTGGAAAAGAGATATGGCTCCCACCCCCTTAAATAAAATTCAACTAAATCTATGTTCCCAAATCCAAATGCCCCCTCTCCTTTGGAGCCTCCAATGTGCCTAAACTGCTGTAAGGAGCCACATGTTTCCATTATTGGCATTTTTTGGCATACATTGAATGTGTCTTCAGAAGCACTAGCTGAGCACAATGTATGGGCACTAAACTGTCCATTTTCTTGTATTACCCCTTTTGTGAATTAAAACTTTGAGCCTAAAGTTACATTTTAGTGGAACAACCGTACATTTTTTGCTCTCACAGCCCAATCTTGGGTTAAAATTGATCACGACACAAATAGATAAATTCCTGGGATTTTGCCAAATGGGGTCACTTGTGAGTGTCTCTGTTTTTTTAGCATCTATGGGGTTCACTGTGTTCAGGAGAAATTGCATAACAAATTATGGGGTCTATTTTCACCTATTACCCCCTGTGGAAATTATAAATTTGATGCTAAAACAATATTTTAGTGGAAAAAATGTAGTTTTTTGTTTTCACTTCTAAATGTTATAAAGTTTTGCGAATAACCCATAGGTTAAAAATGCTCAATACACCCCTAGATGAATTCCTTGAGGGGTCTAATTTCTAAAATTAGGTCAATTGTGGGAGGTTTCTGCTGTTTTGGCATGTCGGGGGCTCTGCAAATGCAACATGGCATTCACAGTCTATTACAGCCAAATTTACGCTCCAAAAATCAAATAGCGCTCTTTCATTTCAGAGCCCTGTCATGTACCCAAACAGCAGTTTTTGA
This sequence comes from Phyllobates terribilis, assembly GCF_046119375.1. Taxonomy (NCBI): domain Eukaryota; kingdom Metazoa; phylum Chordata; class Amphibia; order Anura; family Dendrobatidae; genus Phyllobates; species Phyllobates terribilis. Next base: position 297,696,548 of record NW_027362762.1, read on the forward strand.
CCACATATGGGGTATCATCAGGTTCGGGAGAAATTGTGTAATAAATTATGTGGTCCGTTTCCTCCTATTATCCATTTTGAAAATTACAAATTTGGCGTTAAAACATTTCAGCGGAAAAAAAATAATTTTTCTTTTCACATTCATGTTTTAAAGCATTCTGTGAAGCACATTTGGGTTCAAAATGCACAACACACCCCTAGATGAATGTCTTGATGAGTCTAGTTTTCAAAATGGTGCCACTTGTGGGGGTTTCTAATGTTTTGTTACCTCAGGGGCTCTGCGAACGAAAGCCCCTGAGGCACCAAATACCAAATGTCACTTTTTCCATTCCGAGCCCTGCTGTGTGTCCAAAACAGAAGTTTCTGATGAAATACAGTATGGGATACTGCCATATTCCAGGGAAATTGTGTAACAAATTATGGCGTCCATTTTCTCCTATTAACTGTTGTGACAATTACAAACTTAATAACTTTTATCACACCCACATATTATAAAGTTTTGTGATGCACATGTAGGTTGACAAAGGCTCAACGCATCCCTATATGAATTCATTGAGGGGTTTAGATTCCAAAATGGTGCCACTTGTGGGTGTTTCTACTGTTTTTGAACCTCAGGGGCTTTGCAAATGAGACATGGTGTCTGTGATCTATTCCGGACAAATTTGCATTCCAAATACGAAATGTTGCTTCTTCCCTGTGTAGCCCCGCCATGCACCCAAACAGCAGTTTTTGACCGCACACACTTAGAGTATGGGATATTGCCACGTTACAGAGAACTTCTGTAGCAAATTATGGGGCCAATTTTCTCCTATTATCTGTTGTGACAATTACAAACTAAATAATTTTTCATTATCACACCTAAATGTTACAAAGTTCTGTGAAGCACCTGTGGGTTAAAAATGCTCAACACACCCTTGGATGAATTCATCAAGGGATTTAGTTTCCAAAATGGGTTCACTTGTGGGGGTTTCTACTGTTTTTGCTACCTCAGTAGTTTGTGCAAATGAGACATGGTGTCTGCAATCTATTTCAGCTAAATTTACGCTCCAAATACAAAATAGCACTTCTTCCCTTCCGAGCCGTACCATATGCCCAAACAGCAGTTTTTGACCACATATAACATATTGCCACGTTCAGGAGAAATTGCATAATACATTTTAGGGTCCATGTCCTCCTATTATTCCTTGTGAAAATGAAAAAAATTGCAGCTTAAGCAATATTAGTGGAAAAAATTAAATTTTTAATCCACTTTGCATTAATACCTGTGAAGCACCTGAGCGGTTAAAAAATTTAAAATGGTACCACTTCTGAGAGTTTTCCAAAATATAGGCCCCTCAAAGTCCCTTCAAAACTGAATAGGTCCATAAAAAATTGGATTTATACATTTTCTTGAAAAAAAATAAAAATTGTTGCTAAACTTTAACCCTTCTAATATAATGAAAAAAAAGAGGTTTGAAAAATGATGCTGATATAAAGTAGACACACTGTATAGGAAATGTCATTTATTAAATATTTTGTGTGGTATGACTATCTCGTTAAAGACTATCAGTATTCAAAGTTTGAAAATTGCTAATTTTTTAAAATCTTCATCAAATATCAGATATTTTCACAAAAAAAAAAAAACGTCTTGACCTAAATTTAGAAATTTATCGCTAACATAAAGTACAATGAGTCGTGAAAAAACAATCTTAAAATCATCAGGACATATACAAGCATTACAGAGTTATTACTACACAAAGTGACACTGGTTAGATTTGAAAAATGGGGTTTGGTCATTAAGCTCAAAATTTGCTCTGTCACTGAACGGTTAAATGGGTTGTCCGAATCTAAATTAATTTCTAACCACTTTTCTTGTGTACTTCAATTTAAAATTCCCTACTGCTCCTTTTCTAGCCTAACCTCCTGTGTGTGTTTTTTTTCTTGCTTCCAATGATGATTTGTTTGAGTATCCCAGCATGCACTGGGTATGCTCAAATGCATCATCATCAGGAGGCTGGGGCTGCTGTTACTCCCACTGCTTGCTTTTCCACCTTGAAACAAAGCATTATCAGGGGTCGATACTGCTCTCACCAGAGTTTTTGCGCCATGCCCTGATGAAGTCCTGTTGCAGGAGCCGTGATACAGAAGTGACCGCAGCCTGTTTCAAGCCACCCTGCATCTTCTGTCTACACTATTTCTGTCCCAATCACGGTGAGATAGAAGCAGTGTAAGTGACAGCAGAGCGCCTCACAGCTTCTGTCACCGCCTTGAAAGAAATCACCATCAGAGGCAGCACTGATGTCACTCACAGTGCTTCTATCACAGTCCCCTGATGACATCTTGTTTCAGTTAATCAGGTTAGCGAAGAGACCAGTAGCGTAGCTACCGGGGGACAGAGAGTGTGGTCACCCCGGGCTCTGTGCTCAGGGAGGGCCCACCACAGGGCACCCACCCGGAGCTACTCTAACCTTCACTATATCAGAGTGCACAGCGCTCCGATATGATTTAGCCAGGGTTGCACAGCATTCGGCTCGCTGCTGGATCCCTTTTCCCTGTGCTCAGATGTATTCCCGTCTCTTGGACGTGAATACATCTGAGCAACACTGCAGCGCTAGGAGGTGGGGGAGCGCTGATTACCTCCCCACCCCGATGAGCAGTGGGGTGGGGAGGTCGCAGAGCGGCAAAGAAAGCATCGTGCTTGTTGATATTATGGGGCAGTTTTGAAAATTGTCAGAGGAAGCAGCGTGGGGGTGGGTGGACCAGATGGAGAAGTGTTGGGACAGTAAGGAGAGGAGGGAGCATGGGGGACAATATAGAAGAGTGGAGGGGACCATTTGGAGAAGTGGGGGACATTATGGAGAGGTGGGGGGCCGTATGGAGAAATGGGAGCGTGGGGGGACTATATGGAGAAATGAGTGTTCAATTTGAACAAGTGGGGGGACAGCATGGAGAGGTGGGAGCAAAGGGGACAATATGGGGTAACAGGATGGAGAATTGTGAGTGTCTGAGGACCATATGGAGAAGTGGGAGTGTAGTGGGATTGTATGGAGAAGTGGGGGCACAGTATAGAGAACTGGGGGACAATATGGAGGAGTGGGGGAATGGTATGGAGAAGTGCGTGTACAATATGAAGAAGTGGGGGACAGTATAGAGAGGTGGAAGCGTAGGGGACAATATGGAGAAATAGGGGTACAGGATGGAGAATTGGGAGCATGTGGTGACCATATGGAGAAGTGGGAGTGTGAGGGGATTGTACGGAGAAGTAGGGGAACAGTATGTAGAGATGACAGCATGGGGGGGACAGTATGGAGAGCTGAGACCATGGGGGACAATATGGAGATGTAGGGGCACAGTATGGAAAAGTGGGGGAACAGTATGTAGAGATGGGAGAGTGGCGGGACAGTATGGAGAGGTGAGAGCTTTGGGGACAATTTAGAGAAGTAGGGGCACAGTATGTAGAGATGGGAGCTTGAGGGGATAGTATGGAGAGGTGAGAACTTTGGGGACAATATGGAGAAGTGGGGGCACAGTATGGAGAAGTTGGATTCATGTACTGACAGTGGATCTGGTAATGGATTCATATACTGACCATGGTTCTGATCGTGTACAAATGTACCAATCCATAACTGATCAGAGGTCGTCACTAGAGATGAGCGTTGTTCTACTCGAACTGTTCGCCAATCTCAAATTCGAGCTGTTTTGGGCGGTGTTCGAGCCGGTCGGCGAACACGAACAATTTGAGAAAAATTCGGCTGTTCGAGGTTATGTTCGATAACTGTTCGTGCACCAAAATCATAACTGGATTTTTTCTCAGTAATGATGAAAATTAATGTTAATACGCAGTTTGAGTGTACAGCGGGGCGGGGGGAGGGGCAGGGGATGGATCTCTGCAGGAACAATGAAGATCTCCATTTTTTTTTCTCTTTCCCGCATTTGCAGTGGGGAGGTGCAATCTGTCAGCCTATCAGCAGCGCACACACGGAGCGAAGTGCTTTTTTTCACACAAGCAAGGGCATGTGTGATTGGCAGTGTATGTCACATGTCCTTGCCCTATAAGACCAAGCCATTTTCCCCGTCGCCACCATTTTCTCACTGCTGCAGCTGCGTGTTAGACGGCACCGCTGTTGCTGTGTGCGCTATACCTTGTTAATTTCAAGCCAATTTTCGCACAAATATACAGATAGCTTGGGAGTAGGGAATAGTTGTGATTGCAGTCCTTTTAAGGACTAGGTTACAGCATTTCCTACGACTTTTATCAAGCAGGTCTGTGCTCTTAAATAGATAGATTGTGGGAGTAAAGACTAATTGTAATTGGAGTCCTTTTCAGGACTAGGTTACATCAGTTCCTATCAGTTTTTGCCAGGCAGGTCTGTGCCAGTGCTGTGCAAGTTTTTTTCACAGCATTTGGCTGAATCTAGCAAAGCTAATCCTTTTTGGCCTATTGCAGAGTGTGTTAGTCAGTGGAGTAGCCTATCTGTGTTGCAAGATATACCACCTGTGTATAGAATACCAATTTTTTTACTGCACCTAGTGAAGTAAAATCTTTTGGGCATAGCATCATTCTATTAGTCCATCTATACTGACCTCCATCAGGTTGCAAACTGAATATAATTTTTTTCTGCATCTAGCTCTGAAAAAATATTTGGGCTTCTAGCAGTGTGTGGGACTTGGTCTATTAGTCCATCTATACTGACCTCCATCAGGTTGCAAATTAAAAATAATTTTTTTCTTCATTTAGCTCTGAAAAAATATTTGGGCTTCTAGCAGTGTGTGGGACTTGTTCTATTAGTCCTTCTATACTGACCTCCAGCAGGTTGCAAATTGAATATAATTTTTTTCTGCATCTAGCTCTGAAAAAATATTTGGGCTTCTAGCGGTGTGTGGGACTTGGTCTATTAGTCCATCTATACTGACCTCCATCAGGTTGCAAATTAAAAATAATTTTTTTCTGCATCTAGCTCTGAAAAAATATTTGGGCTTCTAGCAGTGTGTGGGACTTGGTCTATTAGTCCATCTATACTGACCTCCATCAGGTTGCAAATTAAAAATAATTTTTTTCTTCATTTATCTCTGAAAAAATATTTGGGCTTCTAGCAGCGTGTGGGACTTGTTCTATTAGTCCATCTATACTGACCTCCATCAGGTTGCAAATTAAAAATAATTTTTTTCTGCATCTAGCTCTGAAAAAATATTTGGGCTTCTAGCAGTGTGTGGGACTTGGTCTATTAGTCCATCTATACTGACCTCCATCAGGTTGCAAATTAAAAATAATTTTTTTCTTCCTTTATCTCTGAAAAAATATTTGGGCTTCTAGCAGCGTGTGGGACTTGTTCTATTAGTCCATCTATACTGACCTCCATCAGGTTGCAAATTAAAAATAATTTTTTTCTGCATCTAGCTCTGAAAAAATATTTGGGCTTCTAGCAGTGTGTGGGACTTGGTCTATTAGTCCATCTATACTGACCTCCATCAGGTTGCAAATTAAAAATAATTTTTTTCTGCATCTAGCTCTGAAAAAATATTTGGGCTTCTAGCAGTGTGTGGGACTTGGTCTATTAGTCCATCTATACTGACCTCCATCAGGTTGCAAATTAAAAATAATTTTTTTCTTCATTTAGCTCTGAAAAAATATTTGGGCTTCTAGCAGTGTGTGGGACTTGTTCTATTAGTCCTTCTATACTGACCTCCAGCAGGTTGCAAATTGAATATAATTTTTTTCTGCATCTAGCTCTGAAAAAATATTTGGGCTTCTAGCGGTGTGTGGGACTTGGTCTATTAGTCCATCTATACTGACCTCCATCAGGTTGCAAATTAAAAATAATTTTTTTCTGCATCTAGCTCTGAAAAAATATTTGGGCTTCTAGCAGTGTGTGGGACTTGGTCTATTAGTCCATCTATACTGACCTCCATCAGGTTGCAAATTAAAAATAATTTTTTTCTGCATCTAGCTCTGAAAAAATATTTGGGCTTCTAGCAGTGGGTGGGACTTGGTCTATTAGTCCATCTATACTGACCTCCATCAGGTTGCAAATTGAATAAAAAAATTTTCTGCATCTAGCTCTGAAAAAATATTTGGGCTTCTAGCGGTGTGTGGGACTTGGTCTATTAGTCCATCTATACTGACCTCCATCAGGTTGCAAATTAAAAATAATTTTTTTCTGCATCTAACCCAGCCAATAGTTTTGGCCTAATACCACAGTTTGGCCACTCAGTCCTGCTCGGTTACCATCCATTGTTTTTTTGTGCAAACAACTCCAGAGTTGTGAATTAGTTAACCACCAAAATGAGTGGAAAAAGGCCTGCTGCTGGTGGAAAGGGGAATAGGCGTGTTGGGAAGGGGAAAAAAGGTTGTGTCCGTGGGGTAGGTGCAGAAGAAAGACCATCTTCCAGCCAAACTAAAATGTCTACTTCTTTTAGCGGACAATGTGATAAGATCCCTTTCTTACGGCCACGCCAATCGCTACAAATTCCAGATGAGGCACAAAAACAGCAGGTGCTTCAACGGATATCAAGTGCTCCTTTAAGTGGGCTCTCCTCCACATCAACTTCAACATCACAAATACTCCAGTCCTCAAAGGTGTCACCCAAATCGCACTTGCTTCCTCACAGCTCCCAAATCTCCAGCTGCCCGTCTGAGTATGAGGTAGAACAGATGGTTGAGTCTGCAGAGCTGTTTACTCATACTATAGCCTGGGAATCAGAGGTCGACTCCAGCGCTTCTGTGAATCCAGACGAGGAAATGATCTGCACTGATGCCCAGAATCTTTATGAGTCGGATCCAGGACCAGACGCAGAAGGTTCTGACCATAATGTAGACCCTCATTCCCAAACTGTAACTCCTGTTGGTGGAGACAATGAGGAAGACGATGATAAGACTCAAATACCTGATTGGAGCGACAACTTTAGTTTTTTGTCAGGGCAGGAACAGGTTGGCTCTGAGGACGACGGGTGTGATAACGCACAGGGTGATGATGATGAGGTCGGAGATCCCACTTACTGTCAACCCACAGTCAGCCAAGAGATGAGGTCAGCAGAGGAGGTGGAGGAAGATGCTAGTGACGACGAGGTCAGGTTGCGCCTTCCTGGACAGAGACGTAGTACTGGAAGCACGTCAACAACTGCATCCTCAAACACAACTCTGCCTCTCACCACAAGTCGTGGTGGCTCTTCAGGTCGCATGGGTGCTAAGCCTTGCATAGCCTGGGCATTTTTTCAGATCGATAAAGATGACCCAACTCGTGTTATCTGTAACATTTGTCAGCAAAAGCTAAGTAGAGGCCAAAAAATACATAGTTTGAGTACTTCATGCATGAACCGGCACATGGACATGAAGCATAAGTTGCAGTGGGAAGCTCAGTGTGCTACAATGCGGCCTAGCCGGCCGGGCCAACCACCGTCTGCCATATCTTGTGCATCCGCGGCCTCTTCATCCTCTGTGACTGGGGGGACAGCAGTCACACCTGTTTTGGGGCGCAGACCTGCCACCTCTTTACCCGCAACAGCCAGCGTGATTGGCAGGTCATCATTTTCTTTGGAGGTGGTAACACCAGCTGGTCTTGAGCGCTGTCCGACATCGATAGCACCACCTTTGGATCAAGGCAACCTAACATGTCCGCCTGCATCTTCCTCACAATAGCCAGCCCTCGGTCCCTCAGATGTGGACAAGTAAAAGACCATTTCCTCCTAGCCATGAGAAAGCTAAGAGGTTGAATTTCACCATCTGCAAGCTCTTGGCTACAGAAATGCTGCCTTTCCGCCTGGTGGACACAGAGGATTTTCGAGACCTTATGTCCGTCGCAGTGCCCCAGTACCAGATGCCCAGTCGGCACTACTTCTCAAAGAAAGGTGTGCCTGCGCTCCACCAGCATGTCGCACACAACATCACCGCTTCTTTGAGAAACTCTGTGTGTGACAGGGTGCATTTCACCACAGACACTTGGACGAGTAGGCATGGACAGGGGCATTACATGTCGCTGACTGGGCACTGGGTAACTATGGTGACAGCAGGACAAGGGGCTGCTGTCCAAGTCTTGCCGTCCCCACGAGTTGTGCGTCAATCCTCTTTATGTCAAAGTTCCTCCACTGCTTCTGCCTCCTCAACCTCCTCTCGGTCTTCCACCTGCACCCAAAGCCTGTCTGGTCATGCCACAAGCTTTCTAACTGCGCAGAAGGGATCCTGCACACCTCCTTACTATGCTGGCAGTAGGGCTCAACGTCATCAGGCGGTTTTTACATTGAAATGTCTGGGAAATGTGAGTCACACAGCTGAGGAGTTGTGGTCAGCTCTGGAGAACCAATTTCATGAATGGTTGTCTCCACTGGACCTGAAACCAGGGAAGGCCGTGTGCGACAATGCTGCAAACCTGGGTGCGGCCCTTCGCCGGGGCAATGTCACACACGTGCCTTGTATGGCTCACGTGTTGAACCTGGTTGTCCAGCAATTTTTAGCCCACTATCCCAGACTAGATGGCCTTCTGCAGAGGGCACGGTCGCTGTGTGCTCACTTCCGCCGTTCGCATCCCGCAGCTCAGCGACTTACATCTCTACAGAAGTCGTTGGGCCTGCCACTTCACCGGCTAAAATGCGATGTGCCTACCCGGTGGAATTCAACTCTGCACATGTTGCAGCGACTGTGGCAGCACCGACAAGCCCTGGTGCAATACGTTCTGACGTATAGCCTGGGCCAACGAGATTCAGAGGTGGGGCAAATCACGCTGGAGGAGTGGTCTCAGATCAGGGACCTATGCACCCTTCTGCACAGTTTTGAAATGGCGACGAAGATGTTTAGTGCTGACGATGCCATTATCAGCATGACTATTCCGGTGATTTACATGCTGGAGCACATGTTAAACAGAATTCGGAGTCAGGTGGTGGCACAAGAGGAGGTGGAGGAAGTAGAGGAGGAGGAGTTGTATGCGGAAGGGCTAACATCTGCAAGGTCCAGACGGTCGGCAGCACCAAGGCGGCAGGCATGTGAGGGTGGGGGAGATGATTTTACCAGGGCGCATGGTAGCAGCCAAACTAGTGAGGAAGGTGCAGGAGCCCAGGAAGAAGTGGAGGACGAACTGATGGAAGACTCATCAGATGAGGGAGACCTTGATCACATTTCTGTTGTGCGAGGTTGGGGGGAGAGGACAGAGGAAGGAAGCATGATTGTTACCTCGCCACCAACACAACAGGGACTTGGTGCTCCTGGATGCGCAACACACATGAGTGCCTTCTTGCTGCACTACCTGCAACATGACCCTCGAATTGTGAGAATTAGAAATAATCCTGACTACTGGGTTGCCACACTGTTAGATCCCCGGTACAAAAGTAAATTTGCAGAAATTATTCCTGCCATAGAAAGGGATGCACGCATGCAGGAGTATCAGCAGAGACTGTTGCAGAATCTTACATGTGCTTTTCCACAAAATACCAGTGGTGCACGTAGTGAATCTCACAGTTCCAACTTGCCAACCGTGGGACCGTCAAGTGTTGGCAAGTAACAGAACCACAGTATCTGCTGGTAACATCAATTTTGCGGAATCATTTCACCACTTTTTTAGCCCATCCTTTGCAAGGCCACAGGAGACAAGAAGTCTGACACATAGTCAACGCCTAGAGACGATGGTACAGGAGTATCTCCAAGTAAACATTGAAGCCACGACTGTGTCACTGGACCCTTGCTCTTTTTGGGCTTCCAATCTGGATAAATGGCCGGAGCTAGCCACTTACGCCTTGGAGATCTTGTCATGCCCCGCAGCCAGCGTTCTGTCTGAACGTGTGTTCAGCGCTGCTGGTGGTGTGCTGACAGATAAGCGCACGCGGCTCTCCACTGATAATGTAGACAGACTCACGTTCATAAAGATGAACAAATCATGGATCCGAAACGACTTTTCTACCCCTGTGTCATCCTGGGGAGAGTAAAAGCTTGATGATTGGTTAAAATCACCCTACCAACCGTTTTAAGCTTTCAAATTACTAATCATGTTTATCTGTATCTTGACTGGAAAATAATTTGGGCTTTGTAGCAGTGTGCAGCACTGATCCTATTAGGCCATCTATAATAAGCTTCACCAGATTTAAAATTAAAAATAATTTTTAGCTGCATCTAGCCCGGAAAATAATTTTGGGGCTCCGAGATGCGCAAGACACATAAGTGCCTTCTTGCTGCACTACCTGCAGCATGACCCTCATATTGTCAGAATTCGAAGTAATCATGACTACTGGGTTGCCACACTCTTAGATCCCCCAAACTTTTCGATCAACCTTTTCATTTTAATAAAGACCAAAAAAATGGTCATTTTTGAAATTATAAGCATTAGCAGGTTGTTAGAAACTGAAATCAAACAGTTTTCAACTCAAAACTTTATTCTAGGTGATGTTACATTTTCACATAGGACCCCTTGTTCGAAAGGAGCTTCTGAACTCTCTCGTCCATTGAATTTGTCAGGTTTTGGATGGTTTCTGCTTCAATTGTTTTGCATGAGGACAGAATACCCTCCCAGAGCTGTTGCTTAGATGTGAACTGCCTCCCGCCATCATAGACACTCCTTTTAATGATGCTCCAAAGGTTCTGAATGGGGTAGAGGTCAGGGGAGCATGGGGGTCACACCATAAGTTTGTCCCCTTTTATGCCCATATCAGCCAGAGATGCAGATGTTTTATGTGCAGCATGAGATGGTGCATTATCATGCAGAAAAATGATCTTGCTGTGAAATACACGGTTCTTCTTCTTGAACCATGGCAGGAAGTGCTGTTTGAGAAAATCCACATACATTATGGAGTTCATCTTTAGCGCCTTCCGGGATCCTAAAGGGGCCGACAATCTCTCTCCCCATGATTCCAGCCCAAAACATTACTCCACCTCCTCCTTGTTGGCGCTGTAGCCGTGTTTGCGTGGGGTGTCCATCAACCAGCCATCCTCCACTCCATTCATCTGGACCATCGAGCGCTGCACGGCACTCATCCGTGAACAAAACAGTTTTGAAATCAGTCTTCATGTAATGTTTGGCCCACTGGAGCCGTTTCTGCTTGTGTGAAGTGGATAGAGGAGGTCGACAGGATGGCGTATGCACAGCTGCAAACCTCTTAAGGACCCTGCTTCTTGTTGTTGGCGGGACGTCGGAGGCACAAGCATCTTCAAAAACTTGTCTGCTGCTATGACAAGGCTTTTTTGCCGCTGCTCTTTCAACCTGACGTAATTGCCTGTAGGAAAGAGTCCTCAATTTGCCCTTATCAGCACGCACACGTGTGTACTGTGAATCAGCTACATACTTCTTGATTGCCAAGACACTTCATCCTGATCATCGCACAATGTTGATTGTAGTCATGCCTTGACCTAAACACTCCACAATTTGTTGCTTCTCAGCAGCCGACACATCCTTTTTCTTTCCCATTTTGGCAGAAAATGTAGGCTGCTTAATAATGTGAGAGAGCCTTCTTAAGTAGTCTTGCCTTTCATTGGACACACCTGCCAAACTAATTAGCACAGGTGTCTGCAATTGCTTACAGTGATATAAAGAGCCCTGACACACATCACCATCAATGAGTTTAACTGACAAACAAACAAATTCTTCCCTTATCACTCCTAAACACTTTTTGCATAATAATTTGGAACGCGGTGTACATGTGCTTTTCCACAAAACACCAGTGGTTCACGTAGTGAATCTTACAGTTCTAACTTGCCAACCGTGGTCTGTATGGAATTGTTCAATAAAGGGCCCAAAATTAAGATAACATAGATGGGAGAGGTCTCTATGAATAGGAATTCCTAAGTATTTGATACCCTGTGAGGGCCAGGCAAAGGGAAAGTTGGACTGGATGGAATCCTATATGGATTTAGGGAGGGAGACATCGAGGGCCTCAGACTTCGCTGCATTGATTTTAAAATTTTACCATGTAACAAAGTGATCTATTTCAGCCATAACAGCAGGGATGGATATATGTGATTGAGTGATATATACTAGGACATCATCAGCAAATAGAGAGCACTTGTACTCGGTGCCTCCCACCTCAATCCACCTAATATTGGGGTTATGGCGAATTGATGAGAGCAGGTGATCCGTCACTAGGATGTATAAGAGAGGGGACAGAGGACATCCCTGCCTTGTCCCATTGGTGATTGTGAAAGGTGATGAAAATGTTCTGACGCACCCCCTGGGCCTTGGGACACCCGGAGCCGGACCCTTTTTGGTGGATGCTGGTGGTTGTAGTCTTCGTGGCGGCGATCCGGTTCCGTGGCTCAGGGCGGTCAAACCAGTGGCGGAACTATTTATGTGGTTTTGATGTTTAAATGTCCGACTACGCCACCCGTGGATTGCGGTCAGAGTGAACCGCCGCTACAGGGCAGACCGCTAAGGCTGGTGTTGTGGGTGCAGCAGAGCGTAGCATAACTCCCCACGGGAGGAGTATAGCCTCAGGGCAGTGTATGCGGAGGATGGGGGTGATGGTGCAGGGCAGCAGCAGTAACGACACGGAGTCAGTGATGCAGTTCAGGGCCTTTACTCACAGTTCTTATTATCCAGACCACGTCTGCAGGTAACGGCTGCCCACGTCGTACTGTGCTCACCAGGTGAGGGGCTCAGACAACTCCCAGATAACTTTGGAGCGCTTCACAGGACCCCCTTTGTGTGTCCTTTGTCTGGCCTTTCTTACCAACACTTCTGTCCGGCTGCCTCGGGCCTCCTCTTGGTAAACTTGGCGCCAGTTTCCCTGACCCTATGTGGTGCCTTCCTAGCGGGTGGAGCAAGGGGCTGCGCCACATAAAATGTCAGAGCCTCCGGTTTCTAGCTGAGGGTCGTTTCCTGCCTCCACTAGTTCGGGGACCGGTCTCCCCCTTTGGCCTGACCCCTCCACGCAGGTGGATTCGGGCGTGCGGTGGCGACTCGCCCGTCCGCACCCCTGGGATCCCTTCATTCCTCGTTCCTGGAGCCTTCTCCGCTCCTCTTCCTTCCTTCTCCCTCTTGCAGGCCTGGGCCTCTGTTACTAGGCCCGCCTCCGGAGCAGAGCTCATGCAGAGCCCCTGCTCCCTGCCACTTCTGCTCAGACTTCTCTGCACTGAACTAAGATGGTGCCCACCTTTTATACTCCCTTCTCAATGCACCCAGGAACTGCTTCCTCCCTGCTCCTGCACTGCAGGGTTCCCCTTCCTCAGTGTTCCCTCCCCCCACTCCAGCCAGGGACAGGGACTGTCGTGCCCATCTCAGGGGCATATTGGTCGCCCTGCCCCACGGCAATGTGGTGTAATGCATGCAGGTGTCGGGTCCTGATCCACACTCCATCCTTATCTGAGAGTGAGATATCACACCTCTGGGTGAGGTGCAATACGTCTGTAGCAACCGAGCCCTCGGTGCTACAGTTCCATTTATCTTCAGCCTAGGTGACGTATTGTGATACAGGGCCGTGATTTTGGCTATAAAAGGGTCCCCTAGACCCCTACCCCAAGCTTTTTAAGAGAATCATATATGGCGTGCCAGGAGACTCTATGGAATGCTTTCTCAGCATCCAACGAGAGTATCTACTTACAAATTTTTAACTGCATCTAGCCCAGGAAATACTTTGTGCCTAGTAGCAGTGTCTGCTAGTCAGCGGATTATCCCGGCTGTTAAGCAAGCTACACCACCTGTAGTTTGGACACTTAATTTTTTCAAAGGAAATGCTTCGGGACCACGGGATACTCAGTGAAGAGCATCAGGAGGCACCCCAAGGCATAGGGGCTGGGACTGGCACTAGGATGCCTTGCGGTGGACAGCCGAGCTCGATCCTTATAAAAGCTTTTTAACTGCAGCAGCTTTAGTGGACGCTACTGGAGCTGGAATTACGCGGCTGCTGGCATGAGACTTGCCCTCCAATAGATCCTTGTAAATGGATTTAAAGTGTATTCATTCAAATTAGAGGGACAATTTAAATTAAAAAGCTTAGAGCTGCCTCCACCACAGGGGGGCTCTCTCGACCCACCAGCGGACAGGCACCAGTATTGGGAGAGGGGGGCTGGCCGTCAGGGTTCACCGCGGCTCTGGCACAAACCCGGCGACACGGAGGTGGCACGGGCAGGAGCGGACTGGCCGTCTCGGCTTCTCACTTTTTGGATTTTAGAAGGGCATGACATGCCTATATCTGTGTCTCCCCCTCCTTTTACTCCTCCACCTCTTTTCTTTTCGCATGACTATATGTACTTGTCACTTTTCCATGTGTTAGTTGTGTCTTCTGAGCAGTTTGTCAGCTTTTGGACACCTTTGAAGGTGTTTTCTATGTGTTTCTATGTGTTTTTGTTTGCCTGCCATTGGTTTTAACGGTGTTCGAAGGTGTTCGACGAACAGTTCGACGAACAGTTCGGCGAACACACGGATGTTCGACGAACCGAACCGAACTCGAACACTACGGGGGTGGCTCAACACTAGTCGTCACCCGACTGAGGCAGTCACCTTTCTGCCACTTGCTCCCTACTGTGGCTGTCACCCTGCTGCCATCGTCACCCTGCTGCCGAAGTGGGAAATGTAAGCGCCTTATAGAGCCGAAGGGTATAGGGACATTTATTGAATATGAGGGATGTTAATGTGAAGGCACAGTATCTTGAGGGCAGTATGCAGAGGACAAAATGTGTGGTTCTCGTGCTGCATTCATCTACTGACGGTGGTTCTGGCACTGCATTAATTTACCAATAGTGCTTCTGGTGCTGCATTCATGTACTGACGGTGGTTCTGTGTATATGGGAGCTGTGGGCCCATCATACTGTATATAGGGGAGCTGTGGGGACATCATACTCTGTATAAGGGAGTTATGAGTCCACTATACTGTATATAGAGCAGCTGTATATTGGGGACCCAGTGGACATTATTAAATGTCAAGTGGGCACTTAAGAAGCAATATTATTATAGGGGCACTCAGAGTATTGTAAACATCAAAGGGGCAAAATATGGACACTTTTCTAGGGCATTTGCACAGTGCATTAATCTTTTAAAGGGAGAACTTTTACCATTTAGAGGGCACAAAGGAGGCACTATTACTTTGCAAGGGGCACAGTGGTGGGTATTATTATGTGAGGCACTAAGAGGAGCTCTGTTTTTGCACTACAGAGTTTGTGCAGGTTGGGAATAGATGGGGAGGGGGCTGGAAATGTGAGAAGTCAAATGTGTTTTCGTTGTAATCTGTGCAGATGAGTCCTGGCTGCAAGAAGTTTTCATGTCGGTCTGGGCCAGATGCAAAAGATAGGAAAATTAACTATTCCACCAGAAAGAACGTCATCTGTAAGTTACTATATATACCTGTACTGTTATTACTTGTATGGTCTGCAGGTCTGGTATCTACTACTAATATGGTGGTAATATTAGTGTTGGTCATCGTGTAGAAATTCATTTTCAGTAACAGCGCGTTCATCTCCTGAGGTTCATCTATATCCAGGATTCACCACTGTAGTTGTACCCACAGTTACCTGGTTAGGAGCCCACTCAGATGTTTGGCCCCCCCGAGCTGAACCCCTAGCTTCGCCTCTGGAGGAGACTCAAACGAATTGTCACCAGAAGACAAAAAAGCACACATAGGAAATTAGCAAATTAGCATAGCAAGGGAAGGGTATGAAATTCACTTTGTTTTTGACAATCCCTTTAAACCATTTTCTTAATTTGTAATTCATCCATGTAGAATTATATATTTAAACTTTTCAATTAAGGAGAGGTTTGTAATCAATTTAGAGCTTGAAAATATTTTGTTTGCCTAATTTATATTCCCTTATTACAAATGGACACCTTCAATAGCAATTTTATTTTTAATTTATTGTGTTTTTGGTTAAAAATTAAGGGAGGCGAGAGCATTCAAAACTAAGGGACAAAACGGTGCGCTGAGTTGTTTTGTCACGCTATGCGTGCACTGAGAGCACTAATTAGCATATTTGATTCAACTTTCAGTTTATGCAGAATTGAGGCAGTAATTAAAATACTTTTTGTTGGTCAAATTGTTGAACAAGCGAACGTTCTCCATTACACAATTTTTGAAAATTTAACGAGAATTTTTTGCTCACCTAAATGAGTTTATGGACGATGAATGAGCATTTTTGGACACATCATTCAGTTGCTTTACCCATTCACATTACATAATTATAATGAATGATGGGTCGTTAGCCTTAGAATCTTAGAATCTGACAGAATATCAACCAGTGTAAAAGGGCCTTAAGAGTCTGTTTACACATACCGACCGATGGCACGATACAGCCGCCGATTGGTAAACGCTGCATAAAAGATAATTTCACCAGAAGAAAAAGCATTTTTCTCATTCATCAGCCTGTTTACAATACAAGATAATAATGAAACAAGCATTTTTAACAATAGTCGCTCATGATTACCTTGCAGTGTAAATGCCTAAAGAAGCACTCCTCCCATTAAAATTGTTATCCTCTTAATTATACTACTGTACAATCATCATATTATATAGCACTATGTACTTACAATTGCTCCTTTTGCCTTTCTACCCAGTTCATTCTTTTGTGTGCTATCTGTAGAAACAGGAAGTCTCTGTTCCCTGCATGAGTCATCCCCATCTTCAACTCTTGACCCAGCTGCTCTCCCCCCCCTCCTACCAGGGACTTTTGCAGTGATGACTCATGCAGGGAAAAGAGACTTCTTGTTTTCTGCCTAGAGCTTAGAATGATTCAGCTAGTCTGTTTTAAATCACATGATGTCATAGACCTAATGGAAAAAAGAAGAATTATCTGGGTAGAAGGGAAAATGAGCAATTGTAAGTACACAATGCCATATAATATCATAACTGCAATATATGAAGAGGATAAAAATGTTGATGGGGTGCTTTTTTTAAGGCATCATTCTGACCAGTAATTTTTCAGATATGCAAAACAGGTTTCCTCAGTGTTTTTCATCCAATTATCCTCAGTGTTTGGACAGTGTGTCAATTTTAGTCAGTGTATTAATCAGTGTGTCACATATGAAAAGTAAATACATTGTAAAGCTTCCCTTATTCATTGCAATGTTAATCAAGGACAGCACACTGATTACATACTGACGTCCAGTGTCGGACTGGGGTGTCTGGGGCCCACAGGAGGAATTGATCCTCGGAACCCACCCTACAGCTATATGCAAATACCTGTTAGCCGTTATCCCTGTTATAGTGGAGCGTCGACTGTAAATCGCAGGTGACTCCTGCACATCTACTGTGCACCACTATAACTGGGATGTACAATTAAGGTTGTTTGCATTAAAGGGGTTGTTTGGTTAAAACAAGTTATCACCGATCCATAGGCTCCACAAAATAGGTGATAACTAGTGTTGAGCATTCCGATACTGTAATATCGAGTATCGGCCGATATTCGCGGTATCGGAATTCCAATACTTAATTCCGATACTTTTACAATATCGGATACCGGAATCGGAAGTTCCCATAATGCCTGCGCTCTGCAGTGTCTGTGAAGGATGACAAGTTGGATGGCAGCGCGATCCAGCCTGTCATCAGAATGCCATCCCAGCGGGGGAGAATTCATCTGATTGTTTAAAAGCCGGCGGGCGGTATAAAGCCGCCGGCTTTTAAACAATCACACAGCCCCATACTGCTTCCCCGCAGCCTCCCACCCCGATCCTCCGCTCCCCTCGCCACCTCCCATCCCGATCGTAAGTTAGGACCGGGCGGGGAGCGCAGCTCCAAGGAGCGGGGAGTGAAGGACCCGGGCGGGGAAGCCGGCAGTGAAAAGACTTCACCGCCGGCTTTCCCGTTCTGTGCTGCGCTTTCCCGCCGGTTATTTCAAATGAACAGCTGAGGTATCAGCTGATGCCGATCAGCTGTTCATTTGAA
Organism: Phyllobates terribilis; assembly: GCF_046119375.1. NCBI lineage: Eukaryota > Metazoa > Chordata > Amphibia > Anura > Dendrobatidae > Phyllobates > Phyllobates terribilis. Next base: position 297,714,304 of record NW_027362762.1, read on the forward strand.
TTAGCCGCGGTGCCCTCAGAGGGTTCATGTGAGTTCATGCTTGACTGCATGAACTCACATGAACTTTCCCACGGCCGCACAGGTCAGCCTCACCTCCCAGACGATCAGACCGTCATGATTAGTGTGTGTGCGGGGTGTGTGTGCGGGGTGTGTGCGCGATGTTTGTGCGGGTGTGCGCGGTGTCTGTGCGATGTGTGCGGGTGTGTGCGGTGTGTGTGCGGGTGTGTGCGTGCAGGCAGACATAGGCCGATGTGACACTACTACTCCCATCGGCCTATGTCTGTCCCCCGTCCACTCCTGCCAGCAGGATCAGCTCGATGGGAGCAGTAGTTCCCATCAGACTGATCCTGCTATTTAAATTGCCCTACTGTGTCCCCAATAAATGTTAAATACATGTCATTGGTGGCCAGTGGTTACCTAAAAGAAATTAGTTCATACATTACCTGTCCCCGCCGATCGCCACCTAAAATAAAGTAAAAAATAAAAAACTACACCTATACTCACCAAGACACCTAATTCCCCGAAGCCATCGATCTCCTGTAATAAAATATAAAATAATAAACCACAACCTTATCCTTACCCCTCCGTAGCAGTCCACGAGTGTCCCACGAAGATCTCCAGTTCAGAGCAGCCACATAGAATGTGACCGCTCTGAACCGCTGCCGCCGCTAGAATGATGGGGCCGTAAGGGTTCACCGGAGTTCAGGCAGCGCTGCTCCGGTTAGCTCCTTTACGGCCCTGCTGTATCGTGAGAAATTCCCACGGTACAGCAGTGCCGTAAAGGAGGTCTCCGGAGCTGCGCTGCCTGAATGCACTCCGGTGACCTCAGTCAGTGGCTCCCGCTGCTGGGAGCGGACGTGTTCCCGGCAGCGTGAGCTTACAGCAGCCATGCACAGCTGTCACCATCTCCAGATGTGACAGCTGTGCATGGGAGATCAGCGCAGGAACGTGGACAGGTAACTATTATTTTTAGTAAACTAAGAATTAAATAAAATTGTGTGTTTTATTTCAAATAAATTATTTTTTTTCTGGGTGTAGTGTGTTTTTTCTTTTTAACACTTTGTAGGTTAGTAATGGGGGTGTCTTATAGACGCCCATCATTATTAACCTGGGCTTCATGGCAGCTGGCGCTGACATGAACCCCACCACTATTACCCCCTGCCACCGCACCAGGGCAGCGTGGAAGAGCGAGGCTAAGTGCCAGAGTTGGCGCATCCTATGGATGCGCCATTTCTGGGGCGGCTGACGACTGGTGTTTCTAGCCTGGGAGGGGGCCAATATTCATGGCACCCTTCCTGGGCTATTAATATCAGCCCCCAGCTGTCTGCCTAGCCTTTGCTAGCTATTAAAATAGGGGGGACCCCACGTCATTTTTTTGGGGGGGGTCCCCCATTTTAATAGCTAGTAAAGGCTAGGTATTCAGCTGGGGGCTGATATTAGTAGCCTGGGAAGCTCCGTGGGTTTTACCCCCTTCCCAGGCTTCAAACATCTGCCCCAGCCGTCTGCTTAACCTCCGCTAGAGACTAAAATTATGGGGGATCCCACGCCATTTTTTTTTTAAATAAATCCATTATTTTAACACTAAATGACATTTGAGGAGTTAATAAAGATGCAGTCCCTAAATTATTATTTATTTTTTAATTAATTTTTCCCAAAACTTTTGACGTGGGCTTCGCCATATTTTTGTATGCCAGCCAGGTACAGCATCCAGCTTCTATGAACGCGCCATTTTCCGGGGCGGCTGCGGACTGCAATTTTCAGCGGGGGGCAGAAAGCTTGGGCCTCCCTGCGCTGCAGATTCCATCCCCCAGCTGCCTAGTTGTACCTGGCTGGACACAAAACTAGGGAGAAGCTCCACGTTTTTTTTTTTTTAATTATTTCATGAAATTCATGGAATAATTAAGAAAAAAAGGGCTTCCCTATATTGTTGTGTCCAACCAGGTACAAATAGGCAGCTGGTGGTTGGGGGCAGCCCGTTCCTGCCTGCTGTACCTGGCTGGACCCAAATATAGTGCAAAGCCCCACGTCAATTTTTTTTTAATTATTTCAGGAAATTCATGAAATAATTAAAAAAAAATTATGTGGGGCTTCGCCCTATATTTGTGTCCAGTCAGGTACAGCAGGCAGGAACGGGCTGCCCCCAACCACCAGCTGCCTATTTGTACCTAGCCGGACACAACAATATAGGGAAGCCCTTTTTTTCTTAATTATTCCATGAATTTCATGAAATAATTAAAAAAAAAAATACGTGGGGCTTCGCCCTATTTTTGTGTCCAGCCAGGTACAACAAGGCAGCTGGGGGCTGGAATCCGCAGCGCAGGGAGGCCCAAGCTTTCTGGGCCCCACCCGCTGCAAATTGCAGTCCGCAGCCGCCCCGGAAAATGGCGCGTTCATAGAAGCGCCATCTTCTGGCGCTGTACCCAACTCATCCAGGGCCCTGGTGCGGTGGCTCACTGGGTAATAAAGGGGTTAAGGCCAGCTTGGCATTATCAGCTGGCCCTAAGCCCGAAATTCATGGGGTCACGCCAATATTAGACATGACCACCATGAATTTCTAGTAAAGTATTTAAAAAAAACACAAACACCCAGAAAAAAGTCCTTTAATTGAAATAAAGACACAATTCTTTATTGTTCTAAATTAAACCATACTTACAGTCACGCCCATTCCAGCTGAAGCCAACGATCTCCTGCAATAAAAGTAAAATAATAAAGCAACCTCATCCTTACCTTTCCATGGTTCCCAGGACAGCTTCAGCTCTGCTACATCGAGATGACAGGCTGGACCGCAGCAGAACGCTGCCATCCAGCCTGTCATCCCGCAGACACTGAGAAGCGCAGGCATGCTTGCGCTCCTCAGTGTCTCGCTGTGACGGCATCCAGATGAGCCGAGGTCATGTCCAATGAACTCAGCTCACCTCATGCACGTCACTGACAGCGTGGGAAAATTCTCCTGCACTCAGCGCTTCAGCGTGAGAATTTTCCCACGCTGTCAGTGACGTGCATGAGGTGCGCCGAGTTCATTGGACATGACCTCACCTCATGCACGTCACTGACAGCGTGGGAAAATTCTCACGCTGAAGCGCTGAGTGCAGGAGAATTCTCCCACGCTGTCAGTGACGTACATGAGGTGAGCCGAGTTCATTGTCGGCTCATCTGGATGCCGTCACAGCCAGACACTGAGGAGTGGAAGTATGCCTGCGCTTCTCAGTGTCTGCGGGATGACAGGCTGGATGGCAGTGTTCTGCTGCGGTCCAGCCTGTCATCTCGATGTAGCAGAGCTGGAGCCGTCGTGGGAGCCATGGAAAGGTAAGGATGAGGTTGCTTTATTATTTTTCTTTTATTGCAGGAGATCGTTGGCTTCAGCTGGAATGGGCGTGATGGTAAGTATGGTTTAATTTAGAACAATAAAGAATTGTGTGTTTATTTCAATTAAAGGACTTTTTTCTGGGTGTTTGTGTTTTTTTTAAATACTTTACTAGAAATTCATGGTGGTCATGTCCAATATTGGCGTGACCCCATGAATTTCGGGCTTAGGGCCAGCTGATAATGCCAAGCTGGCCTTAACCCCTTTATTACCCAGTGAGCCACCGCACCAGGGCCCTGGATGAGTTGGGTACAGCGCCAGAAGATGGCGCTTCTATGAACGCGCCATTTTCCGGGGCGGCTGCGGACTGCAATTTGCAGCGGGTGGGGCCCAGAAAGCTTGGGCCTCCCTGCGCTGCAGATTCCAGCCCCCAGCTGCCTAGTTGTACCTGGCTGGACACAAAAATAGGGCGAAGCTCCACGTTTTTTTTTTTTAAATTCATGAAATTCATGGAATAATTAAGAAAAAAAGGGCTTCCCTATATTGTTGTGTCCGGCTAGGTACAAATAGGCAGCTGGTGGTTGGGGGCAGCCCGTTCCTGCCTGCTGTACCTGACTGGACACAAATATAGGGCGAAGCCCCACATCAATTTTTTTTAATTATTTCATGAATTTCCTGAAATGATTTAAAAAAAATTGACGTGGGGCTTCGCACTATATTTGTGTCCAGCCAGGTACAGCAGGCAGGAACGGGCTGCCCCCAACCACCAGCTGCCTATTTGTACCTGGTTGGACACAACAATATAGGGAAGCCCTTTTTTTCTTAATTATTTCATGAATTTCATGAAATAATTAAAAAAAAAAAATACGTGAAGCTTCTCCCTATTTTTGTGTCCAGCCAGGTACAACTAGGCAGCTGGGGGATGGAATCTGCAGCGCAGGGAGGCCCAAGCTTTCTGCCCCCCCCCCCCCCCCCCCGCTGAAAATTGCAGTCCGCAGCCACCCCGGAAAATGGCGCGTTCATAGAAGCTGGATGCTGTACCTGGCTGGCATACAAAAATATGGCGAAGCCCACGTCAAAAGTTTTGGGAAAAATTAATTAAAAAATAAATAATAATTTAGGGACTGCATCTTTATTAACTCCTCAAATGTCATTTAGTGTTAAAATAAAGGATTTATTTTAAAAAAAATTGACGTGGGGCTTCGCCCTATATTTGTGTCCAGCCAGGTACAGCAGGCAGGAACAGGCTGCCCCCAACCACCAGCTGCCTATTTGTACCTGGCCGGACACAACAATATAGGGAAGCCCTTTTTTAAAAAAATTATTTCATGAAATAATTAAAAAAAAATTGACGTGGGGCTTCGCACTATATTTGTGTCCAGCCAGGTACAGCAGGCAGGAATGGGCTGCCCCCAACCACCAGCTGCCTATTTGTACCTGGTTGGACACAACAATATAGGGAAGCCCTTTTTTTCTTAATTATTCCATGAATTTCATGAAATAATTTAAAAAAAAAATGCGTGGGGCTTCGCCCTATTTTTGTGCCCAGCCAGATACAACTAGGCAGCTGGGGGCTGGAATCCGCAGCGCAGGGAGACCCAAGCTTTCTGGGCCACCCCCGCTGCAAATTGCAGTCCGCAGCCGCCCCAGAAAATGGCGCGTTCATAGAAGCGCCATCTTCTGGCGCTGTACCCAACTCATCCAGGGCCCTGGTGCGGTGGCTCACTGGGTAATAAAGGGGTTAAGGCCAGCTTGGCATTATCAGCTGGCCCTAAGCCCGAAATTCATGGGGTCACGCCAATATTAGACATGACCACCATGAATTTCTAGTAAAGTATTTTAAAAAACACAACACCCAGAAAAAAGTCCTTTAATTGAAATAAACACACAATTCTTTATTGTTCTAAATTAAACCATACTTACCATCACGCCCATTCCAGCTGAAGCCAACGATCTCCTGCAATAAAAGTAAAATAATAAAGCAACATCATCCTTACCTTTCCATGGCTCCCACGACAGCTTCAGCTCTGCTACATCGAGATGACAGGCTGGACCGCAGCAGAACGCTGCCATCCATCCTGTCATCCCGCAGACACTGAGAAGCGCAGGCATACTTCCACTCCTCAGTGTCTGGCTGTGACGGCATCCAGATGAGCCGAGGTCATGTCCAATGAACTCAGCTCACCTCATGTACGTCACTGACAGCGTGGGAAAATTCTCCTGCACTCAGCACTTCAGCGTGAGAATTTTCCCACGCTGTCAGTGACGTGCATGAGGTGAGCTGAGTTCATTGGACATGACCTCACCTCATGTATGTCACTGACAGCGTGGGAGAATTCTCACGCTGAAGCGCTGAGTGCAGGAGAATTTTCCCACGCTGTCAGTGACGTGCATGAGGTGAGCTGAGTTCATTGGACATGAACTCGGCTCATCTGGATGACGTCACAGAGAGACACTGAGGAGCGCAAGCATGTCTGCGCTTCTCAGTGTCTGCGGGATGACAGGCTGGATGGCAGCGTTCTGCTGCGGTCCAGCCTGTCATCTCGATGTAGCAGAGCTGAAGCTGTCGTGGGAACCATGGAAAGGTAAGGATGAGGTTGCTTTATTATTTTACTTTTATTGCAGGAGATCGTTGGCTTCAGCTGGAATGGGCGTGACTGTAAGTATGGTTTAATTTAGAACAATAAAGAATTGTGTCTTTATTTCAATTAAAGGACTTTATTCTGGGTGTTTGTGTTTTCTTTTAACTTTGACTATGGGGTTAGTAATGGGGGTGTCTTATAGACGCCTCTCCATTACTAACCTGGGCTTCATGTCAGCTGGCATTATAAGCTGACATCAACCCCAACCCTATTACCCCCTGCCACCGCACCAGGGCAGCGTGGAAGAGCGAGGCTAAGTGCCAGAATTGGCGCATCCTATGGATGTGCCATTTCTGGGGCGGCTGACGGCTGGTGTTTCTAGCCTGGGAGGGGGCCAATATTCATGGCACCCTTCCTGGGCTATTAATATCAGCCCCCAGCTGTCTGCCTAGCCTGTGCTAGCTATTAAATTAGGGGGGACCCCACGTTATTTTTTTGGGGGGGGTTCCCCCATTTTAATAGCTAGTAAAGGCTAGGTATTCAGCTGGGGGCTGATATTAGTAGCCTGGGAAGCTCCGTGGGTATTACCCCCTTCCCAGGCTTCAAACATTTGCCCCAGCTGTCTGCTTAACCTCCGCTAGAGCCTAAAATTAAGGGGAACCCCACGCCAATTTTTTTTTAAATAAATCCTTTATTTTAACACTAAATGACAAGTACAGTAATCAACACTGTCACTGTACTTCATATATATGTGACTGACATGTTTCTATCTATCTAATCTATGTGTGATTCTCTATTCTTTCTATTCTAAATTGTCGGGTACAGATGCTGAATTGCCGGCCGGCTTTCTTAAAGAGACGGTGCATGAAAACACTATTATTTTTTTAAATAAATCCTTTACACTAAATGACAAGTACAGTAAGCAACACTGTCACTGTACTTCATATATATGTGACTGACATGTTTCTATCTATCTAATCTATGTGTGATTCTCTATTCTTTCTATTCTAAATTGTTGGGTACAGATGCTGAATTGCCGGCCGGCTTTGTTAAAGAGACGGTGCATGAAAACACTATTATTTTTTTAAATAAATCCTTTACACTAAATGACAAGTACAGTAAGCAACACTGTCACTGTACTTCATATATATGTGACTGACATGTTTCTATCTATCTAATCTATGTGTGAAGCTCTATTCTGTCTGTTATAAATTGTCGGGTACCGCTGCTGAATTGCCGGCCGGCTTTTTTAAAGAGACGGTGCACGAAAACACTAATATTTTTTTTAATAAATCCTTTACACTAAATGACAAGTACAGTAAGCAACACTGTCACTGTACTTCATATATATGTGACTGACATGTTTCTATCTATCTAATCTATGTGTGATTCTCTATTCTTTCTATTCTAAATTGTCGGGTACAGATGCTGAATTGCCGGCCGGCTTTCTTAAAGAGACGGTGCATGAAAACACGATTATTTTTTTAAATAAATCCTTTACACTAAATGACAAGTACAGTAAGCAACACTGTCACTGTACTTCTTATATATGTGGCTGACATGTTTCTATCTATCTAATCTATGTGTGAAGCTCTATTCTGTCTGTTATAAATTGTCGGGTACCGCTGCTGAATTGCCGGCCGGCTTTTTTAAAGAGACGGTGCACGAAAACACTAATATTTTTTTTAATAAATCCTTTACACTAAATGACAAGTACAGTAAGCAACACTGTCACTGTACTTCATATATATGTGACTGACATGTTTCTATCTATCTAATCTATGTGTGAAGCTCTATTCTTTCTGTTGTAAATTGTCGGGTACCGGTGTATGCCGCTGATGAATTGCCGGCTTTTCATGTCATTCTACATTATTCTTAGTTGTTTTCCTTCATGTAGAATTAACCTACAAGGAAAGAAAGGGTTTATTTTCATTCCGATATCTGTGTCCCATTGACTTGCATTGGTTTCCGGTATCGGAATCGGCGATATCCGATACTTTTTGGGTATCGGCCCGATCCAATCCGATACGATATTTCCTGATATCGGAAGGTATCGCTCAACACTAGTGATAACTTATTGATCGCTTGGGTCCGAACATTGGAAAACGCACCTATCGGAAGAATGGGGAAGTTTTATCCCTGACAGGACACTTATCCCCATTTTAAAATGCAGCGGCAGGTGGGATGTCTGACCGCAGCCTCATTCATTCTCTTTGAGGCTTCCAGAAAAAAACAACAACAGCCACTGAGGGAATGAATGGATCAGTGGCCAAGTCGCACATGAGCGCCAGTCTATTGGGGATAAAAACTCCACATTCTACCAATTGGTGCAGGTCCCAGCATTCAGACCCCCACTAATCAATAATTTAGCACTTATCCTGTGGAGAGGTGATTACTTGTTTTCCCCAGAGAACCCCCGTAAGTGCATCTTGTTCCATGTATTTAATCACTAATGGAAATAAAGAATCTTCTCTTAATTAATATCAGAGAGAACAAATGACCGCAATACACAACACAATCCACTACACCAACACCAATAATGCCACATACAAGGGAGAAATACCGCCACACCATGACCAGACCACATATTGCCACCACATAGTGAAAGAATAATACTACATACAAGGGAGAAATACAGTGACACCCATGACCAGACCACATATTTACCACCACAGTGATCGACTAATCCCACATACAAGGGAGAAATACCACAACACCATGACCAGACCACATATTACCACCACATAGTGACCGAATAAAACCACATGCAAGGGATAAATACCACCACACTGTGACCAGACCAGATATTAACAGGATATAGCATCCAAATAATTCCCCATCATTGCTCTCAACCTCCATCATTGCTCTCCTCCATCCCCATCATTGCTCTCCCCCCACCTCCTCCATCATTGCTTTCCCCATCCCCATCATTGCTCTCTCCCATCCCCATCATTGCTCTCCCCCACCTTCTCCATCATTGTCATATCTCCCCCACCTTCTCCATCATTGTCATAGTTACATAGTTTATAAGGCCGAAAAAAGACAAGCGTCCATCCAGTTCAGCCTATTTCTTGTGCACTGCAGCTATTCCGCAGCGTTGATCCAGGGGAAGGTAAAAAAAACCCATATCTCCTCCCACCTCCTCCATTATTGCCATATCTCCCCCCACCTCCACCATCATCATTGCCATATCTCCCACCACCTCCACCATCATCATTGCCATATCTCCCACCACCTCCTCCATCATCTTTGCCATATCTCCCCCCACCTCCTCCATCATTGCCATATCTCACCTCCACCTCGTCCATCATCATTGCTATGCCTTATCTCCCCACACCTCCTCCATCATCATTGCTCTCCCTCATCCCCAGTGTATTAGTTTAAAAAAAACAAAAAAAGCACTTACCTCTCTGCTCGTTCCCCTGCAGCATCCTCGCACAGTCGGCATGAGATTTAAATGCATCGCACCCACTTTGTTTCAACTATGATACGCTGAGTTTTTTCTGCACACAATTCCACAGCATACAAAAATGCAGCATACAGTATGTGCACTGTAGGAACTTACCCGAAGTCCAGTTTTAGCCAACTGCATGTTAAACCGGGCTAGTGTGCAGATTTGTGTGCAGCTCTGTGTGCTCGTCCGCATTGCAAACAGGTACCTTGTCATGACTTTATATTGCATGCATGATTCTGGTCTGCAATTTTTTCCACGCAGATCGGTCACACGCAGGGCTGGACTGGCCATCTGGCAATTCTGGCAAATGCCAGATGGGCTGGTGCCAGCTGTGGGCCTCTCCTTCACTCCAGGGACAGACATGCAAACCTTCCCCCTGGCATCCCATTTTTCTATTTAGATTCCTGCTCTGCGCGGGGATTAACTCCAGTGGTGACTTCACCTCCGCTTCTTCCTATCCGCATTCAGTACATGAAGGAGGAAGGAGGGCATGACGTTGATGCAGCCAGTTAGCTTAAAGGGGTTGTCCGGTCTAAAAAGAAAACTCTTCTTGCTTCTGGACAAATCCAGACATGCAGAGAAAATGAGAACTGCGTCTGCTTTCTCACCACCTTCAGATGTCAGTTACGTCCAAATGAGAGGAGAGTGAAGAAGCCGCTGAATTGCTACAGGGATCACCTGGAAATGGTATTGGTACCAGAGGGGAGTATAAGTGTTATTTTTTTAATGGGAGGAATAAAAAATAATAGTGATTGAGAAGGGGTTGTTCGAGTAGTGGACAACCCTTTAATTTTACATTTATCATCAATCACTATGCAACAAAAAATGAGACCAATGAAAATGTAAAAAAAGGGTGCAATGCAGTCACGGTGGCAGTTTAGGGAGTTAGAGCAGCTGATAGGTTCCCTTTAATTGTACATTTAGGTGCAGTTAATGCACCTTGAAGGGGTGGTCCGAAGCTAATAATGATTTTTTTCCTAAATGACTACTTATTGTAATAATAGCATTCCTAATATGCTTTAATTAGAAAGTCCTTATCATTCCCTTTCTAATCTAACTGATTTAGTTATTTTTTTTTAATCTATTTCCTCTTTGATGATTTCCGTTTCAGTATCCCAGCATGCAATGGGGATTTTTAAACGAGTCGTCATCAGGATGCAGAGCCACAGCCTCTGTTCCCACCCTGAAACAAAGTGTCATCCAGGGGCGGACATATCATTGATGTAACCCGTGTTGTCGCACAGGGGCCTAAGAGGTCAGGGGGCCCATTTCCACTTCTAAAACAGGTGGAATTGTGCGTTATGATGAGCTGTTGGATGGAAAAGGGCCTATATCCTGTTCTTACACAGGGGCCCTTTTCTGTTTGTGTCCACCAATAGCATCAATTTCAAAGGCTGGGCTAGTCTCTGCTCTACTGAGCATGTGTCAGTTGTTAATTCCAATGCACGCTCAATAGGACCTCCCTTGTCACTGTACAATATTTTTCTCAGTGCACAATGACAGTGCACAACCTCACCGGCTCTGAGAAGTGATAAGCCGTAAAGAGAGGGAACTGTTAGTGCACATTGTAAGGAGCGAACGGGGAGACCAGAGACCAGCCCAACCTCATAGTTAAGTCACTTTTGTGGTCCCTGCTCACTGCATTCTTTCCTTGACTGATGGCCAGCTGTTCATCAGTGTACAGCTGGCTGTCAGTAAAAGTGTTGAGGCATGATTACAGCTGCTGCTCTCATTGCTTTGAGCGGTGACTATAATTACTTCAGGCACAACTGCATGACTGAAAGCTGGTGGCTCATTGAAGAAATAAAAAAATTATTATGTCCCAGGTGCCGAACTTTCAGTGCAGCGGCCGGGCACCTTCATAATGCTTTTAACCTACAAATATAGGGTTAATCTGACCTGACAGGTTCCCTTTAATTCCCTTTAAATTTAACATAGTGTTTTTCTGGGTTAACAGCAATTTGTTTCTGTAAATTTGATATATATCTCAAGCGATCCACAAAAATCGACAAACATATATCACATTCACTTCATAGCAAACGGGCCTGTGTGCTCTCAAATGCCAGTGCTGAATTTAGTTCGCAGTCCGACCCTGGTCACACGGACAGCTCACAGACCACTTATATGGTGGTCTAAATGAGCCTTGAAATGTTTGGTTTTTATTGGGGCAATATCCACTACAAGGCTATATGCTTAGTTTATACTGTCAGTTTGGGCTGCCAAACTCCCTTTAATATGTTAATTTAAAACAGATGTTGCATAATCTATAATTCATGATGCAAAAAAGTCAATTTTTTTTCTTTAGCAAATCAGGATCATTACTAGGCGTACATTTAAAGTGAACTATTAGTGAAATGCCTAAAATAATTCATAGCTGCATTTGTTTACTTCCTTGCACTACAGACACACCAGAGCGTAATTTCATTAGTACTGGCATCTGAATACATTTCCTACTGTTGTTCTCAGGAAAACAATGCATTAATTCCCTATCAGAAACCTAAAAAGGAAGCAATCTAATGGCAGAAACTCACTACTGCCATCAGGTGGCAGATCCCAGACTAGACAGAAAGCTGGATGACATTACTCAGTAGCAAAAAAGAAAAATAGAGCTTTTAATTATTGCATTGTATGTTAAAAAAAATCCTCGATTCATATATAACCGATACATTTAACATTTACACTAAACTTTATAGAATTCAATACAATGGTCATTGTTGTTATCTTTTCATTCCAATTCTTTAGACATATCAGTTGGCCCATTTTCTTCAGTTGAGAAGCATACATTTACACATAAAGGGACAGATTTATTAATCATGTGTAACAGACAGCATAAACTAAGGAGTTCCACATACAATAGACAGCTGCCAGCCGAACGATTATTTGGAGGATAGCCTGATTCTTCCCTCTGCCAAGTGCTACTGTGTTCTATACGAGAGAGCCGCTGCCAAACATCTTTAGTGGCACCTCATCTTGCCGACAACATATAGATCAGCAGTCCGCAATTGGATGTTTAGGTGGCCTTTAGATTAGACAGTCTTAAAAGGAACCTGTCATGGCAAAAAACACTGTTAATATGCAGATATGGGGTCAATCTGAAGGTTAATAGCGTTCAAAAGCTGTGCGCTCCGGCACTGAGGGACTGCTGCCGGGAGGGACTTTGTTCCTCCAGCTTTCAGTCATAGAAGCGCGACTTCAGTCACAGCTCAGTACATAGTGAGCGGCGGCTGTAACCACGTCCCGGCGCTGACTGCCAACCTCATCCTGTATATACGGGGCTAAGTGGAGGCTCATTCTGCATATAGGGAGCTATGTGGGGGCTCATTCTGCATATAGGGAGCTATGTGGGGGCTCATTCTGCATATAGGGAGCTATGTGGGGGCTCATTCTGCATATAGGGAGCTATGTGGGGGCTCATTCTGCATATAGGGAGCTATGTGGGGGCTCATCATGCATATTGGGAGCTATGTGGTGGCTCATCCTGCATACAGTATAGGGAGCTATGTGAGACCTCATACTGTATGTAGGAGGCTGTGTGTGAGCTCATACGGTATGGTATATAGAGGGGCTGTGTGTGGGCTCATATGGTATATAGGGGGACTGTGTGTTAACTCATACGGTATATAGGGACGCTGTGTGTGGGCTCATACTATATAGAGGGCAGCTGTATGAGGGCTATTACTGTATATAAGGGGGCTGTGTGTCTGCTCATACTGTATATAGGAGGGCTATGTGGGGACTCAAGCTGGATATAGGGGGCTGTGTGTGGGCTCACACAGCATATGGGGGGGGATATCAGCATACTTAATTCTGCTCAATATTAAGTGATATTAATTATAATTATTATTTTATATTATTAATTGTATGTTAATATTGTGCAGAATTAATTTCAGCCTATTGGTTAAGCCACCACAACAGTCATGGTCTCTCATGTGGCCCTTCTGGAAAATTAGTTGCCTACCCATGCTTTATTATTTGTAGCGCTATGTTATGTATAGCGCTGTACATAAGGGAAAAAAATTGCGCGGCACACTATCTCTGTCATTTTACATATACAGATGTGCATCAGAGCACCTTTGTGTTAATCATGTGACCGGTCACATGATCTGTCAAGGAATCATGTGACATGTCATACATAGGGGGCGATGCCTTCTAAACTGCCCAGGGACCTGGCTACTGTGAACCGCCTCTGGTTCTGAGTATAGCTAAATCGTTTTGATATCCTGTCCATTATAGGAACAGAACCATGGCAAGCAGCTGCTGATGGATTTGTCATCGAACGCACAACCCAACTATCCCCACTGAATAAAGTGAGCTCCGTCAACTTTCTGTTCAGGTATTACAAACCTAAGTTATTGTTTCTATCAGTCTACACTCAGACCATCTCCTCAGCGCTCTTCTCTGCCCTCAAGTCACCTCCACAGCACTCTTCTCTGTCCTCAGGGTGCCTCCTCGGCGCTCCTCTCTGCCCTCATGCCATCTTCTCAGGACTCCTCTCTGCCCTCAGGCTCTCTGCTCAGTGCTCTTCTTTGTCCTCAGGCAGTAACATCAGCGCTATCTTTTGTCCTCAGGCCGTCTCCTCAGTGCTCCTCTCTAGCACTTAGGCTGTTTCCTCAGTGCTAATAACAGGAGCAAAAGGAAAATTGCACTCACTGTCCCTTTAAAACTGTAATGCACACGCCCGGACTGACTGGCGTGTTTAGTAGTTCCACTACCATGAACCGGAGAGTGCCTGGAGGGGCGTAACTAAGTATCTGCCCGATCCGACCAAGGTCGCACGACGGCATACGACGCCAGTGCACCAGGGAGGAACCGAGCAGAGGGACCAGGGTCTACTCCAGGTCAGACTCCGGACACGGCTGTTGGCCCACACCGGGGAATACAGGAACTGGAAGGTTAGGCTGGCACACAGACTGGGGGTATAGGCAGACACGGCTGGTATGCAGACGGGTGGATGCTGGTAAGCACGACTGGTATGCAGGCAGGGAGCTACAGGCAGGTACGGTCAGAATGCAGGCAGGTGGATGCTGGTAAGCACGGCTGGTATGCAGGCAGGGAGGTACTGGCAGGTACGACAGGTTGGAGTACAGAGTGGATAGGACCCAGTACAGATCTCAGGAACAGAACCGCAGATGCGGTAGACAAACACAGCCGAGTGAGACCGCCCGGAGCGGTGGGTAAGAGCAGAGCGGAAACCGCAAGAGCGGTGAGCAAGGCAGAGCGGAAAACCGCAAGAGCGGTGAGCAAGGCAGAGCAGAGCGGAAACCACAAGAGCGGTGAGCAAGGCAGAGCAGAGCGGAAACCGCAAGAGCGGTGAGCAAGGCAGAGTGGAGCGGAAACCGCAAGTGCGGTGAGCAAGGCAGAGCAGAGCGGAAACCGCAAGAGCGGTGAGTAAATCGGCACAGGCTAGAACCGCCGCAGCGGTGAGCAAGGCAGAGCAGGCTAGAACCACCGGAGCGGTGAACAAGGCCGAGCAGGCTAGAACCGCCGGAGCGGTGAACAAGGCAGAGCAGGCTAGAACCGCCGGAGCGGTGAGCAAGGCTGAGCAGACTAGAACCGCCGGAGCGGTGAGCAAGGTACAGCAGAAGGGACAGGGCTCTGTTCACACGGAACAGACAGGAAGGGAAAGGCAGAACCAGATACACAATCGATACTTGCAATGAAGTAGCGAGTGAACTCTAAACTCACAAACAGAAGTACAGCGACAACGAGAAGGAAATACAGGAACGAGCCAAGGTAAAGCCAAGTGCTGGTTCAGACAAAGCAGAAGAAAGGGAAGGTACGGACACAGAGAAAAACAGGAAGCAGGTTAGGAGACAGTTCAGACAGGAACTGTTACTGAAGCGAGATACAGGAGCGAGTCTGGGTATGCGGCCCCCAGAGGGCGAGATGAACAGGCAAAGAGCGTGTTCACACGGACCTGGAAATACAGCCTCCAGGAAAGGCAGCTGGCAAGAGAACAAAGACAGGACTCAGTTCAGACACGGGAACTGATACCGCAAGGCAGGAAACATAGACAGGACCTGGCACGTCAGCGACCAGAAGCCAACTGACAGAACACAATGCTCAGGCAAGGATTCCAGGGAGGAGCTGGGTTAAATACCAGGTGACAGACAGCAATAAGCTGAGGACGCATCAGGGGTGTGTCTGCAGCAGCTACAAGAAGCAGGAAGTTCGGCGGGCGTCGCCCTAAACAGACAGAGCAAAGCAAAGCAGACAACATGGAAAGAAGCCAAAGTGATAGTCTGGACTGGAGATCAAGTGCGCGCTCTTGCACAGTGGGAGATGGACCACTATGCAAAGACGCCGCCAGGTATGTAACAGTACCCCCCCTTACACCCACTCTTCTTCAGGCCTGCCAGAATCTTCTGCAGGGCATTCGAGGGCCAATCCTTCACTTCAAGGAGATTACTTCTACTGTCCACAGAAAAAACTGGTCTCATCTGGGTAGCTAGGATGCTACCTATCCAGTCATCCTCAGCAACAGACGAAACAGGTGGACTACCAAGAACAGCACACAAGGAAGTCTCTCTCCATATATTTTCAGGTGGCACCCCAAAGGGTACAGGAGACGACTGGAAGTCCTCCGCCGGGTTGGAGGGGGGCAGAGACTCGGGGGTAACCTCTGCTTCGGAGAACACTAGGTCGGACTCACAGGACGAAGCGGCCGAGGCATCAGATGCAGAGTATAGGAAAGTCTCTGTCCATTCGCTACCAGGTAGCACCCCGAAGGGTTCAGGAGACAACTGGAGATCCTCCGCCTGGTCGGAGGGGTGTAGAGACTCGGGGGTAACCTCTGCTTCGGAGTACGCTAGGTTGGACTCACTGGATGAAGCGGGCGAGGTATCAGGTGCAGAGTATAGAAAAGTCTCTGTCCATTCGCTACCAGGTAGCACCCCGAAGGGTTCAGGAGACAACTGGAGATCCTCCGCCTGGTCGGAGGGGTGTAGAGACTCGGGGGTAACCTCTGCTTCGGAGTACACTAGGTCGGACTCACTGGATGAAGCGGGCGAGGTATCAAATGCAGAGTATAGGAAAGTCTCTGTCCATTCGCTATCAGGTAGCACCCCGAAGGGTTCAGGAGACAACTGGAGATCCTCCGCCTGATCGGAGGGGTGTAGAGACGTGGGGGTAACCTCTGCTTCGGAGTACACTAGGTCGGACGCACTGGATGAAGCGGGCGAGGTATCAGGTGCAGAGTATAGGAAAGTCTCTGTCCATTCGCTATCAGGTAGCACCCCAAAGGGTTCAGGAGACAACTGGAGATCCTCCGCCTGGTCGGAGGGGTGTAGAGACTCGGGGGTAACCTCTGCTTCGGAGTACGCTAGGTTGGACTCACTGGATGAAGCGGGCGAGGTATCAGGTGCAGAGTATAGAAAAGTCTCTGTCCATTCGCTACCAGGTAGCACCCCGAAGGGTTCAGGAGACAACTGGAGATCCTCCGCCTGGTCGGAGGGGTGTAGAGACTCGGGGGTAACCTCTGCTTCGGAGTACACTAGGTCGGACTCACTGGATGAAGCGGGCGAGGTATCAAATGCAGAGTATAGGAAAGTCTCTGTCCATTCGCTATCAGGTAGCACCCCGAAGGGTTCAGGAGACAACTGGAGATCCTCCGCCTGATCGGAGGGGTGTAGAGACTTGGGGGTAACCTCTGCTTCGGAGTACACTAGGTCGGACGCACTGGATGAAGCGGGCGAGGTATCAGGTGCAGAGTATAGGAAAGTCTCTGTCCATTCGCTATCAGGTAGCACCCCGAAGGGTTCAGGAGACAACTGGAGGTCCTCCGCCAGGTTGTAGAGGTGCACGGACTCTGAGGTAATCACTGCTTTGGAGTACCCTTGGACAGGCTCACCAGTTAAAGTGGGTGAAGTATCAGATACCGGGTGCAGGAAGTCCTCCTGTGTGGATTCTGGGTGGGCAGCAGTCTCTTCGAGCAGGAGAACTATTGCGCTACCCACGCACATAACCCGTCAGGGCTGCTCCGGGATACTGGGAAGTGAAGCTTCGACAGGGACTTCATGGTTGGGGTCAGGAGGTCTTTTGGAGGACAGACCCTGGCGTGACGGCTTGCCTCTACGCCTAGCACGTCTGGACTGCCTCTTGAGGTTGGGAGAAGTATTCCGGAGAGCGTAGTCATCCTGTGTGGATTCTGGGTGGGCTGTAGTCTCATTGGGCAGGAGGACTAGTGCGCCACCCACACACATTACCCATCGGGGCTGCTCCGGGATATTGGGAAGTGAAGCTTCAGCAAGAGCCTCCGGATTAGGGTCATCGAAGACTATTAGAAAGGCCACCAGGAAGGCCATTATGTCCAGGACGATAGGATCCTGTGCGTCCCATAGGGGGGTGATCCATTTCAAGGCATCACCCGCTAGGTAAGACATCATGAATCCCACCTTAGCCCGATCGGTGGGAAAACAAAGAGGGTAGAACTTGAAGTGTAGCATGCATTGCTCCACAAATGCACGACTCTGTCTTGGATCCCCATAATACCGTGGCGGATCCGCAGGAACGGGTGCAGAAAGCTCCATCTGGAAGGTTGTGTAATTCGCCAGGAACTCAGCTAGTAGCAGAAAAAAAAAAAAATTCTTCTAGATGCACGTATTCACTGGAAAACGTCTCAGAGAGCGAAGGCAATGGGGCTCAACGGGAACCATGGCCTGAGCATGCGGTAGACAAACACAGCCGAGTGAGACCGCCCGGAGCGGCGGGTAAGAGCAGAGCGGAAACCGCAAGAGCGGTGAGCAAGGCAGAGCAGAGCGGAAAACCGCAAGAGCGGTGAGCAAGGCAGAGCAGAGCTGAAACCGCAAGAGAGGTGAGCAAGGCAGAGCAGAGCGGAAACCGCAAGAGCGGTGAGCAAGGCAGAGCAGAGCGGAAAACCGCAAGAGCGGTGAGCAAGGCAGAGCAGAGCGGAAACCGCAAGAGCGGTGAGCAAGGCAGAGCAGAGTGGAAACCGCAAGAGCGGTGAGCAAGGCAGAGCGGAAACCGCAAGAGCAGTGAGCAAGGCAGAGCAGAGCGGGAACCGCAAGAGCGGTGAGCAAGGCAGAGCAGAGCGGAAACCGCAAGAGCGGTGAGTAAAGCGGCACAGGCTACAACCGCCGGAGCGGTGAGCAAGGCAGAGCAGGCTAGAACCGCCGGAGCGGTGAACAAGGCAGAGCAGGCTAGAACCGCCGGAGCGGTGAACAAGGCAGAGCAGGCTAGAACCGCAGGAGCGGTGAACAAGGCAGAGCAGGCTAGAACCGCCGGAGCGGTGAACAAGGCAGAGCAGGCTAGAACCACCGGAGCGGTGAGCAAGGCTGAGCAGACTAGAACCGCCGGAGCGGTGAGCAACATACAGCAGAAGGTACAGGGCTCTGTTCACATGGAACAGACAGGAAGGGAAAGGCAGAACCAGATACACAATCGATACTTGCAATGAAGTAGCGAGTGAACTCTAAACTCACAAACAGAAGTACAACGAGAAGGAGTTAGGTGCAGGTTCAGACTTTGCAGAAAAAGGGAAGGTACGGGCATAGAGAAAAACAGGAGACAGGTTAGGAGACAGTTCAGACAGGAACTATTACTGCGACAAATACAGGAACGAGCCAAGGTAAAGCCAAGTGCTGGTTCAGACAAAGCAGAAGAAAGGGAAGGTACAGACACAGAGAAAAACAGGAAGCAGGTTAGGAGACAGTTCAGACAGGAGATACAGGAGCGAGTCTGGGTATGCAGCCCCCAGAGGGCGAGATGAACAGGCAAAGAGCGTGTTCACACGGACCTGGAAATACAGCCTCCAGGAAAGGCAGCTGGCAAGAGAACAAAGACAGGACTCAGTTCAGACACGGGAACTGATACCGCAAGGCAGGAAACATAGACAGGACCTGGCACATCAGCGACCAGAAGCCAACTGACAGAACACAATGCTCAGGCAAGGATTCCAGGGAGGAGCTGGGTTAAATACCAGGTGACAGACAGCAATAGGCTGAGGACGCATCAGGGGTGTGTCTGCAGCAGCTACAAGAAGCAGGAAGTTCGGCAGGCGTCGCCCTAAACAGACAGAGCAAAGCAAAGCAGACAACATGGAAAAAAACCAAAGTGGTAGTCTGGACTGGAGATCAAGTGCGCGCTCTTGCACAGTGGGAGATGGACCACTATGCAAGGACGCCGCCAGGTATGTAACAAAAACTTCTTCACTTTATTTGAAAAGTTAAAACATCGGTTGGCAGAGGTGAACGGAATACATGGAGAACAATGACCATTTGTCGCCAAACAGAGCTTCAACGGGTCCTGCACCCGATCCACTAATTGCAAGGGATTTGCAGCAGATGGTGCCGGGACACACCTTTCTTATATTTTGTCTCCTCAGTGCTACTCTCTGCCCTCAGGCCATTTTCTCCGCGCTCCTCTCTGTCTTCAGGCCGTCTGCTCAGCATTCCTCTCTGTCCTCAGACCATCTGCTCAGCACTCCTCTCTACCTGCAGCTACCTCAACACTCCTTTCTGCTCTCAGGTAACCTCACCACTCCTCTCTGCCCTCAGGCCATCTTCTTACTTCTTCTCTCTGCCCTCAGGCTGTCTCATCAGCGCTCCTCTCTGCCTTCGGGTCATCTCCTCAGCATTCCTCTTTGCCCCTGGACTGCCTCCTCACCATTCCTCTTTGCCCCCAGGCTGTCTCCTCAGCATTCCTTTCTGCCCTCAGGTTGTCTCCCCAGTGCTACTCTCTACCCTCATACCATCCCCTTGGTGCTCTTCTCTGGACCCAAGCTGTCTCCTCAGCATTCCTTTCTGCTCTCAGGCTGTCCTCTCAGCATTCCTCTCTGTTCCTCTATGACCAGTTCTGGCTTGGTTAAAAAGTACATGACAAAATGAAGCCAGAACAGTGTGAACAGGTGGTCAATTGCATTGCAGATAATGCTTCTAGTATGTTTCCCAGCACCACCCTGTCTTCCAGACAGTCCAGTCTCACTAGCCAAATGTCTGGACCACATAATCCTCATCTTGATCTCCCTTCCTCCCACCATGGCGACTCCCAGGAGACAAGTGATCCCACTCTCAGACACTCAAAGGAGTGCTTTACATTTCCATTTATTGATTCTGGCCTCTCGCCCTGCACATTTCAAGAGGGACATGAGGAGCTCGTGTGTAGTGATGCCCAAATATTTGAGCAGCCACGGTCAGAAGAAGACGATGGTGGGGAACACCAATTAGGGTCTCAAGAGGTGGATGATGATGATACACAGTTGCCAACAAGTGATGTTGTTAAGTCAACAAGTCAGGAGGACCAGGGTGCGGAAGTGGAAGACGAGGTGGTGACGAATGCCTGGGTCCACAATCAATCTCTGCGGGTGACACCACTGCCTCTTTCCCTGTGTTAAGTGCCTGCCAATCCCCTGTCCATGACGCAGACGCGGATACATCCGACCCTGCACCTGCCATTGCACATTCACAAGCACCATCAGCAACCACATGCCATTCCTTGTCCCAGTGCAGCGTTCAGCTGTCCCTAACCTGGGCCTTAGAACTCAAGAGAAGATACCCACCGGCCCAAAACAGGCATATTTACAGACTGTTTGTCCTGGAAATGCTGCTGTTTAGGATTGAGGACATTGAGGCTTTCCACAACCTCATAGCGTCGTCCGTCCCTAGATACTCGTTCCCAGTTGCTACTATTTTTCCCACTGTGCCGTTCCCGCCTTACACCAGCACGTGTCTCATAACATCACCTGTGTCCTGTCCAACGAAGTTACTGGGAAGGTCCACTTAATGACCGACACGTGGACAAGTGCTTGTAGCGAGGGACGCTACATTTCACTGATGGCACACTGGGTGAATCTTGTGGAGGCCAGGACCGAGTCGCACCCTGGGACGGCATACGTGCTACCGACACTGAGGATTGTGGGCCCTAGTTCCATCAGGGTTTCCTCCACCTCCTACAGCAGTTCCTGCACCCCCTCCTCCTGATCCTCCATCTCTGAATTGTCATCCTGGAGCACGTTGTTCATATCAGTCACAAGCTGGAAGCACTGCCTCAATGAAGCGACCACAGGCTCTGCTGAAACTAATTTGTTTAGGTGACGAACAACACACCGCCGCAGAGTTGTTGAAAGGTATAACAGACCAGACTGGTCTGTGACTCTCGCAGCTGAACCTACAACCAGGCATGGTCGTAACCTGGTGGCGGCTCTGAAGCTTGGCAAGCTCGCACACGTACCATGCCTGGCTCGCGTGCTCATCTTAGTTTCTGAAATCCTACCCAGATTTGCCTAAGCTACTTGTGAAGGTACGCCGCTTGTGCACCCATTTCCACAAGTCAGCTACAGCTGCCGCTGGTCTGGCATTGCTGCAGCAGCACTTGCAAGTGCCAGCTCACCGGTGTGACATGACCATGTGCTGGAACTCCACATTACATATGTTGGCAAGGTTTTGTGGGCAGTAGTTGGAACACCATCTACAACATGCCCATCAGTATTCCAGTCAGCCTCCGCATATAACAACTGACGAGTTGTTAGGGATGTCTGACATCTGTGAGGTTCTACAAAACTTTGAGGAATCAACCAAGATGGTGAGCGGCGGTGACGCCATAATCGGCGTAACCATTATGCTTCTGTGGCTACTCAAATGCTCACTGCTCACAATTAAAGTAGAATCTTTGCATATGGACCAGGTGGAGATCGAGGAAGAAAGTACACAGGGTGATACTTTCCAGTCCAGGGTCATCTCATCTTCACAGAACAGATTTGGTAATAATAAGGAGGAGGCTGAGGAGGAGGAACAGGAGATGGTTACCTGCACTACAGAGGGTACCACCCACACCAGCTTCATCCCTTATGTTCAGTGTGGATGTGCTAAAGAGAAGAAGAGGGAGGAGGAGATGGAGAGTCGTCCTCCTGGTGGGGACAGGGAAGTCTTGCCTGTTGGGAGTCTGGCACACATGGCTGACTTTATGTATCCCATGACCCTCGCATTATACACATTTTGGCCAACACTGATTACTGGTTGTTCACCCTTCTTGATCCACGGTACAAGGAGAACTTTCCATCTCTACTTCCTGCGGCGGAGAGGGCTAGTAAAATGGTGCAATTCCAGAAGGCCCTAGTCGAGCAATTAGTAAAAAAATTCCCATCTGACAATGCTGGCGGCAGAGGTCATTGGTCCTTGGCCAACCAAGGAGGAGAAATGAGGGAAACACACACCAGGTCCAACAGAGGTACATGACCACTATTAAAGGTCTGGGACAGTTTCATCACACCTTCCCGACGCTCAGGCCTCATGTGCAGGGTAGTATGTCAAGGAGGGAAAAGTTTTTGAAGATGTTGATTCCTTTGTGCTGTATAACTATTGGGTATCCAATCTGGACACATGGCATGAACTGTCCCTCTACGCCTTGGAGGTGCTGGCCTGCCCTGCCGCTAGCATTTTGTCAGAGTGGGTTTTTAGTGCCATTGGGGACATAGTAACTGATAGGTGTATCCGCCTGTCAACTGAAAATGCTGACTGGCTGACTCTTATCAAAATGAACAAGGCCTGGATTGGTCCAGACTTTTCAACCCTATCAGATGACAGCAGAGAAACACAGAGTCAATTCAAATGTAGTGTTATCAGGCAACCCTCACTCAAAATCTTTATAGGGTCATCAGGCGGCACTTACTCAAAATTTTTAGAGGGTTATCATGCGACCCTCGCTCTTAATTTTTTCAGGGTGTGTATGATGCCCTCCTTCCTAATTTTTACAGGATGTGTATGAGGCCTACCTCTACAATTCTCCTACATATATATATATGTATATACCCCCCAGGTGTAAAAGTTTTTCAGCCCTTGCGCTTAGTGCATAGGCTTTACCAGTCTAGGAGTACCACTCCTTAAAAATGGGAAAAAAAATATTTTCTGAGGCACTCCTCTACATGTCTACCAGGGTATATTGCAGTCTCTCCTTCTAATTTTTGTCAGTCCTTACACTTAGTGCATAGGCTTTACCAGTCTAGGAGTACCACTCCTTAAAAATGGGGAAAAAAATATTTTCTGAGGCACTCCTCTACATGTCTACCAGGGTATATTGCAGTCTCTCCTTCTAATTTTTTTCAGCCCTTGCGCTTAGTGCATAGGCTTTACCAGTCTAGGAGTACCACTCCTTAAAAATGGGGAAAAAAATATTTTCTGAGGCCCTCCTCTTCATGTCTTCCAGGGTGTATTACAGTCCCTCCTAATTTTTGGCAGTCCTTGTACTTAGTGCATAGGCTTTATAAGACTAAGTGTCCCACTACTTAACAATTTAAACAGAATGTGTATCGGACATGTATTAGACATAAAGGCCCTATCGGAGTCCCCCTTCCTTCTAATTTTTGGCAATTCTTGCATTGTCCACATAGGCTTTGTGAGTTTCAGAGTCCGTCTTTCATAAATTAAACAGGATGTGGCTGACCATGTCACACACACCGCATTCCCAGATAAGGTAGTAAAATGTTAAAATTACATTTAACGGTGACTAACCATGGGTGTAGTTTTATTTCCCCCTCTACTATGTCATCTGCTGTAATCATAGGTGACGGGGAAAAAAGGTGAGAGATGGCCTGGCTATTAACCCCTTTACCCCTGAGGGTGGTTTGCACGTTAATGACCGGGCCAATTTTTACAATTCTGACCAGTGTCACTTTATGAGGTAATTACTCTGGAACTCTTCAATGGATCCCCCTAATTCTGAGAATGTTTTTTCGTGAGATATTGTACTTCATGATAGTGGTAAAATTTCTTCGATAACTCTTGCATTTACTTGTGAAAAAAACGGAATTTGGCGAAAATTTAGCAATTTTCAAAATTTTAATTTTTATGCCCTTAAATCAGAGAGATATGTCACACAAAATAGTTAATAAATAGCATTTCCCACATGTCTACTTTACATCAGCACAATTTTGGAACCAAAAATTTTTTTTCATAGGGAGCTATAAGGGTTAAAAGTTGACCAGCGATTTCTAAATTTTCCAACAAAATTTACAAAACCATTTTTTTAGGGACCACATCACATTTGAAGTCACTTTGAGGGGCCTTTATGACAGAAAATACCCCAAAGTGACACCATTCTACAAACTGCAACCCTCAAGGTGCTCAAAACCACATTTAAGAAGTTTATTAACCCTTCAGGTGCTTCACAGGAATTTTTGGAATCTGGAAGAAAAAAATGAACATTTAACTTTTTTCACAAAAATGTTAATTTAGACCCCAATTTTTTTTATTTTTGCAAGGGTAACAGGAAAAAATGGACCACAAAATTTGTTGGGCAATTTCTCCTGAGCACGCGAATACCCCATATGTGGGGGCAAACCACTGATTGGGCGCACGGCAGGGCTCGGAAGGGAAGGAGCACCGTTTGACTTTTTTGAATGTACAATTTGCTTGCATAATTAGCAGACACCATGTTGCGTTTGGAGAGCCCCTGATGTGCCTAAACAGTGGAAACCCCACACAAGTGACACCATTTTAGAAACTAGACCCCTCAGGGAACTTATCTAGATGTGTGGTGAGCAACTTGAACCCCCAGGTGCTTCACAGAAGTTTAGAACATTAAGCCGTAAAAATAAAATTTTCACATTTTTGCAACAAAAATGTTTTTCAGCCTCCAATTTTGCATTTTCATAAGGGTAACAGAAGAAACTGAACCATGCAATTTGTTCTGCAATTTCTCCTGAGTAAGCCGATACCCCATATGTGGGGGAAAACCACTGTTTGGGTGCACGGCAGGGCTCGGAAGGGAAGGCGCGCCATTTGATTTTTTAAATGTAAAATTTGCTTGAATAATTAGCGGACGCCATGTTGCTTTTGGAGAGCCCCTGATGCGCCTAAACAGTGGAAACCCCCCACAAGTGACCCCATTTTGGAAACTAGTCCCCTCAAGGATTTTATCAAGGGGTATAGTGAACATTCTGAACCCAGAGGTACGACACAGAATTTGATAACATTAGGTCATCATATTGAATAAGTTGTCATTAGTCTTGAGTGCAAGTGCTCGCTACTTGAGTTTGCATCAGGTACTCAGGTATGCACCATGTATCGCGGGTGCTCAAGTGACATGCTTGAGTCCCCGCCCGCGTGTTTCACGGTTATTATACACCCAAAAAAAAACAATATCCAGGGATCGCTCGTGCATGGCAGGCAATCCCTGCGAGTTTTTTTTGGCTGTATAACAGTTGCAAAACATATGGGGAGGAGACTCGAGCATGTCACTCCAGCACCCACGATACTCGGTGCATACCAGAGCACCCAATGCAAACTCAAGTAGCGAGCACTTGCACTCAACATTAGTCGCCATATCGTCATCATTTTTTTTCTTTACTTTTGAAAAAATCCCAATCCTAACCCTAGCATAACCCTAACCCTAGAGTTTATTTTTGACGCCGTTGCTCGTGCGGTATAAGTGATTAGATGACTTTATTCTTCGGGTCGGTGCGATTACAGAGATACTAGATTCATGTTGAGTTTTTATTATTGACTGCTGTCACACACTAAAAGATGCTTTTTTTTGCAAAGACTAGTGTTTGCATAGCCACATTTTGAGAGCTATGTTTCCATATTTCGGCCCGCAGAGTCATGTGACGGCTTGTTTTTTTGCAGGATAAATTGACGTCTTTTTGGGCACGTGACATTTTTTGATCGCTTTCTATTCCGATTTTTGGGAGGGAGAATAAACAAAAAACAACAATTCCGGAATTGTTTTTTTTGTTTGTTTTTTTTTATACCGTTCCTCGTGTGGTAAAATTGATAAGGCAGTGTTATTCTTCGGGTCAGTATGATTACAGCAGTGCCACATTTATATTGTGTTTTTATGTTTTGGCGCTTTTACACAATAAAAACTATTATATAGAAAAAATATTTTTTTTGTATCGCTTTATTCTGAGAGCTATAACTTTTTTATTTTTCGGCCAATGGAGCTGTATGGCGGCTTGTTTTTTGCGGGACAAGATGATGTTTTTAGCGGTACCATTTTTATTTGCATTCATCTTTTTGATCGCGTTTTATTGAATTTTTTGTTTGGCGGTATGATGATAAAGCATGGTTTTTTGCTTTGTTTTTTTTTGTTGCTTTTTTTTTACCGTGTTCACTAAAGGGGTTAACTAGTGGGACATTTTTATAGGACAGTACGTTCCGGACGTGATGATGTCATATATGGGTACTTTTATTGTTTGTTGTCCCCCCCCCCCCAATAATATTTATTTATGGGTACAATATATTTTTATTTTTTTGGATTATTTTTTTCGTTTTTTTTTTTATATATTTTTACAATTTTTTTTTTTTTTTCACATTCTAATTCTTTTTTTTACTTTTACACCTTGTCCCACTATGGGACTTTCACATTTTATTTTCAGATCGCCTATATAGCATAGAGAGCAGCAGCAGCTCCTTGTCCTATACAGGTTGTCACTGCTGCAGAGGGAGAAGATACTTTGGTCTTGCACTGCGCATGACCAAAGTATCTCCCTGCTGTCTAGTGACCCGGATGTTGTCATGACATCGGGTCACCACATTGTCACAGCTGACACCCGGTATTATCAGCTGACACCTGGCGATGATCGCTCCGCACCGCTTGTGTGTGGGCGCGATCGCCATATGACCTAATAGTACGTCATTGGTCCAATCGGCCAAGGTCACAATGACGTACTATTAGGTCACACGTCAGAAAGGGGTTAAGGGGTGGAGGAGGCGTTTTTCTTTCTCTTTTTAATTTTACCTTATATACAAGTCATTATACAGGAAAGAATGTTTCCTAACATTTTTTTCCTGCAAAGAAACATTTTAGATTAGTTTTTTTATGTTTTATTGTCAGTCCATAAAAGTGGAGTAATATTCTGACAGCATTGTTCTCAGAAGCGACTGGGGAATCAGAGATCCGTCCAGGCGTCTCCCCTATGCTGTTCCCATTCCATTTGAGCACTCTTTCCATCCATTTCAGTGATTTTCCTGCCCCTCAGCCCTCCTATTAGGGTCTTCTGGAATCATGCTCAAGTTTCCCATTGGCTTCCATTATACTCGTTACTCGAGTCGAGTCCGTCTGACCAGCTCAATTCGAGTACCGAGCATTTTAGTGCTGAATCATCACTAATAAATACCTATCTTTCTCCACCAGCGACCGACCTACCTTCCTTCATAGGATGCCTGGCTCCTACTGGACAACAAATATTATCTTATGATCACTTTCTGGAAATTAAGCCTATCTTAGGCTCAGCTAGTCTACCATCACAATGATCACCAGGCACTTGCCTACATCATACTGAACACCAGGAACCAATTACTTAACATACATCCTATGTGCTACATCCTAAGTATTTCTGCAGATCTCATTTTAGGAACATTCTTCATGGCTTTTAATTTTTTTTCATTAAAGAAATGAGTCAAATAGGTCAAGCATGAGCTCTTTCATTTCCTTAACTAATGGTTATGAGCTAATAAGCTTTAGTTTATCATTGTTTAATTCAGGTACTTACACCATTAATTGCTAAAAATAAGTAACATTGTTAAAGGACATTCATTCCCAAGGTCACGTTTTTAAAAATCAAAGGAAACCTGTCAGTTGCCCTAGTCCCCCTAAACCGCCACCATGGCTCTCCATGCTATCTCTGCATTCTACTACACCTTTATTGTGGTTTTGCGATCTCTATATACTTTAAAAATCAAGTTTTATTCTGCACTTGTGCTGTGGAAATGTCTTAGGACTGGTCCATTGATTTACCCGGACTAGTCCTGCTTCCTATTTTTTGAAAACGTCCCTCTGTGCGTGATTTACATAAAGTGCAAGAGCAATGTGACGGTCAGCCCCTTGCAAATCTCGCCCATGTGTGTGGCCTTTTCCCATCCCAGCCTTGTGCCCTGATGAAGCATGAGAGAGTACAATCAACTTCAATGTGTATTATGAGGGAAGCACATGCACACAATTTGCAAGGATCGGACGGTGACTTCACTCATGCAAACTATGTAAATCGTGAACAGCGGGGCGTGCTTACAAGACAGGAGTCAAGGCTAGTCCAGGGAAATCAATGCCCCACCAGACTAGTTCTGAGAAATTTACATAGCGTGAGTGCATAATAAAACTTGATTTTGAAATTATACAGAGCTCAGAAAGCCACAAGAAGGGGGTAGTTAGAAGGAAGGAATAATTTGGAGTGGAGCCATAGGAAACTTGTCTAAAAGATCAGGCTGCATATAGGGTTTGTTTGTAGGCTGTAGTAATTGTAACACTTGGGTCAACATAGGATCTGCTGTTACAAAACAGTTGGATATCTCTTATCGGCACTATTTCATTTGTCTTGATGGGATGTTATCCATAATATTATGACGAATTATGCAAGTGCCGTTATTGATATATATCACCTTTAATGTGTGAGACTATTTCAAACATACAGATAGAAGAATACAACTAATTGCTTTAACGGTTTCCAGGATGTCATCGAAAATACAAGAGCAGTGAGTCGTGAATAAAAAGGCAGAGCTGCTACATTGTTTACCCTCTTTACATCATACAAGTGTTACAATTACATGTCACACAGCCACATTGTGACTATTGCTGTAGTTGTAACTTCTCTGGCTGCTAGCCAAATTCTATAGAGACCGTCACAGATATAACAGTCTAGTATACCTACAATCTAATGTCATCAGCACACATTTACAACTGTTTTTACATATGTCTCCTTCAATAGTGTACAATAATATGTATATCGTATAATTATATAGCTCATCTCCTCCTAGCTGTGGTCTAGCAGCCAAAGGAAAATTTGAAGGGAAACAGAAGTCCCAGCAGTGTGTCCCACACTAATTTGACAATTATAACCTATGCAGAGGATACTTGATAATATATGTAGACCGGAATATCGCTTTTAACAGTGCTACAGACGTACAACCGGCAGCCAATGATGCCATTCTGTGCGGACCCTATCTGGAGGCACTGATGTATGAAACATAGCACCCATCCTTCTGATGCAGAGAACGGAGCACCATAATAAGGGCTCCCTCACACAATACATCAGATGAGTGCAATCTGATATAAAAGTGATTGCATTCGGAACAATGTTATTCAATCAGGCAGTGCAGATGCAGATCAGTGCGTTTTTTTCTTAGCTGTATTCGGCATGAAAAAAATTTGCAGCATGCTGTGATTTGACACCAAAATCGGTTCAGTGTGATAAAAAAAAGGGACACTTTTTCTTCTCACTTGTCATCCGTGTGCTGTCCATATGCAATCTGTTTACTCAGCAGTTATTAATCATTTACAGGACCATTTACAGTTTCATATGTAACAGAACTGCAATGTATCATAGTGCAGTCCGATGTACTCGCACAGAGACAATGGAGAAGATGGAGAAATTAAGTTCTCCATCTTCTTCGCAACTGTGCTGCGATTCTCTCATGCGAGAGAATCAGATCACAGTAAGATGACACTCGTCTCAAACTCTGAGAGTTAGAATAATCGGCCCAATTCTCTCACATGAGAGAATCTACACTAGTGTGAAAGTACCCTTAGTTTGGGTCTGGAGAGCCACAGTCAGACTGGGAATTGGGACTGTAATATGGACCATAAAAACTATTGCTATACAGTCGTGTGAACAAGTCCTTAGTCCTTACATCTCTGACTTGCTCACTTTTCTAATCCTTTATTATCCACATCAATAAAAATTAATACAATTCTAGAACTTTCTATTAGACATATGTTATCCTCACATCTGTAAAAACCATAATAATTGTCCGGCTTTAATTTCATAGACTCTGTGTAATCTTTTAGTGATTGGCTGATAAAGGCATTTTCTCAAGTACAAATTCTTGCTGAGTCTAGTAATCTGAGGGAGAGAAGTACAGACCTAACCTGGTACAATGCCCTCAACCTGTACACAGCCCTAACCTGGTACAATGCTCTTACCCTGTATACAGCCCTAACCTGGTACAATGTCCTCACACTGTATAAAGCCCCAACCTGGTACTATGCCCTCACCCTGTATACAGCCCTAACCTGGTACAATGCCGTAACCCTGTACACAGGTCTAACCTGGTACACAGCCCTCACCCTGTACACAGCCCTAACCTGATATGCCCCCACCCTGTACACAGCCCTAACCTGGTACAATGCCCTCACCGTGTACACAGCCCTAACCTGGTACAATGCCCTCACCCTGTACACAGCCCGAACCTGGTACAATGCCATCACCCTGTACACAGTCCTACCCAGGAACAATGTCCTCACCCTGTACACAGCCCTAACCTGGTATTATGCCCTAACCCTGTATAGAGCTCTAACCTGGTACAATGTCCTCACCCTGTAAACAGCCCTAACCTCCTGGTACAATGCCCTCTCCCTGTACACAGTCGTAACCTGGTACAATGCCCTCACCCTGTACACAGCCCTAACCTGGTACAATGCCCTAACCCTGTACACAGCCCTCACTCTGTACACAGCCCTAACCTGGTACAATGTCCTCACCCTGTACACAGCCCTAACCTGGTACAATGTCCTCAACCTGTACACAGCCCTAACCTGGCACTATGCCCTCTCCCTGTACACAGCCGTAACCTGGTACAATGCCCTCACCCTGTACACAGCCCTAAACTGGTACAATGCCCTAACCCTGAACACAGCACTAACCTGGTTCTATGCCCTCACCCTTTATACAGCCCTAACCTGGTACAATGCCCTCACCCTTTATACAGCCCTAACCTGGTACAATGCCCTCACCCTGTACACAGCCCTAACTTGGTACAATATCCTCACCCTGTACACAGCCCTAACCTGGTACTATGCCCTCACCTGGTGCTATGCCCTCACCCTGTATACAGCTATAACCTGCTACAATGTCCTCACCCTGTACACAGCCCTAACCTGGTACTATGTCCTCAACCTGTACATAGCCCTAGCCTGGTACAATGTCCTCACCCTGAACAATGCCCTATCCCGGTATTCAGCCCTAACCTGGTACTATGCCCTCACCCTGTACACAGCCCTAACCAGGTACAATGCCCCCACCCTGGTACAATGCCCTCACCCTGTGCACAGCCCTAACCTGGTACAATGCCCTCACCCTGTACACAGCCCTAACCTGGTACAATGCCCTCACCCTGTACACAGCCCTAACCTGGTACTATGCCCTCACCCTGTATACAGCCCTAACCTGGTACAATGTCCTCACCCTGTATACAGCCCTAACCTGGTACAATGTTCTCGCCCTGTATAAAGCCCCAACCTGGTATTATGCCCTCACCCTGTATACAGCTCTAACCTGGTACACAGCCCTCACCTGGTACTATGCCCCACCCTGTACACAGCCCTAACCTGGTACAATGCCCTCACCCTGTACACAGCCCTAACCTGGTACAATGCCCTCACCTTGTACACAGCCCGAACCGGATACAATGCCCTCACCCTGTACACAGTCCTAACCAGGAACAATGTCCTCACCCTGTACACAGCCCTGACCTGGTACTATGCCCTCACCCTGTATAGAGCTCTAACCTGGTACAATGTCTTCACCCTGTACACAGTCCTAACCTGGTACAATGTCCTCTCCCTGTACACAGCCGTAACCTGGTACAATGCCCTCACCCTGTACACAGCCCTAACCTGGTACAATGCCCTAACCCTGTACACAGCCCTCACCTGGTACATTGTCCTCAACCTGTACACAGCCCTAACCTGGTATTATGCCCTCACCCTGTACACAGCTCTAACCTGGTTCTATGCCCTCACCGTTTATACAGCTCTAACCTGGTACAATGTCCTCACCCTGTACACAGCCCTAACCTCCTGGTACAATGCCCTCTCCCTGTACACAGCCGTAACCTGGTACAATGCCCTCACCCTGAACACAGCCATAACCTGATACAATGCCCTAACCCTGTACACAGCCCTCACTCTGTACACAGCCCTAACCTGGAACAATGTCCTCACCCTGTACACAGCCCTAACCTGGTACAATGTCCTCAACCTGTACACAGCCCTAACCTGGTACTATGTCCTCACCCTATACACAGCCCTAACCTTGTTCTATGCCCTCACCCTTTATACAGCCCTAATCTGGTACAATGTCCTCACCCTGTATAAAGCCCTAACCTGGTACAATGCCCTAACCCTGTACACAGGTGTAACCTGGTACACAGCCCTCACCCTGTACACAGCCCTAACCTGATATGCCCCCACCCTGTACACAGCCCTAACCTGGTACAATGCCCTCACCCTGTACACAGCCCTAACCTCTTACAATGCCCTCACCCTGTACACAGCCCGAACCTGGTACAATGCCCTCACCCTGTACACAGTCCTAACCAGGAACAATGTCCTCACCCTGTACACAGCCCTAACCTGGTATTATGCCCTCACCCTGTATAGAGCTCTAACCTGGTACAATGTCCTCACCCTGTACACAGCCCTAACCTCCTGGTACAATGCCCTCTCCCTGTACACAGCCGTAACCTGGTACAATGCCCTCAACCTGTACACAGCCCTAACCTGGTACAATGCCCTAACCCTGCACACAGCCCTCACTCTGTACACAGCCCTCACTCTGTACACAGCCCTAACCTGGTACAATGTCCTCACCCTGTGCACAGCCCTAACCTGGTACAATGTCCTCAACCTATACACAGCCCTACCCTGGTACTATGCCCTCTCCCTGTACACAGCCCTAACCTGGTACAATGCTCTAACCCTGAACACAGCCCTAACCTGGTTCTATGCCCTCACCCTTTATGCAGCCCTAACCTGGTACAATGCCCTCACCCTGTACACAGCCCTAAATTGGTACAATATCCTCACCCTGTACACAGCCCTAACCTAGTACTATGCCCTCACCTGGTGCTATGCCCTCACCCTGTATACAGCCCTAACCTGCTACAATGTCCTCACCCTGTACACAGCCCTAACCTGGTACTATGTACTCACCCTGTACATAGCCCTAGCCTGGTACAATGTCCTCACCCTGTACAATGCCCTATCCCGGTACTCAGCCCTAACCTGGTACTATGCCCTCACCCTGTATACAGCCCTAACCTGGTACAATGCCTCCACCCTGGTACAATGCCCTCACCCTGTGCACAGCCCTAACCTGGTACAATGCCCTAACCTGGTACAATGCCCTCACCCTGTACACAGCCCTAACCTGGTACTATGCCCTCACCCTGTATACAGCCCTAACCTGGTACAATGTCCTCACCCTGTATAAAGCCCCAACCTGGTATTATGCCCTCACCCTGTATACAGCTCTAACCTGATACAATGCCCTAACCCTGTACACAGGTCTAACCTGGTACACAGCCATCACCTGGTACTATGCCCCCACCCTGTACACAGCCCTAACCTGGTACAATGCCCTCATCCTGTACACAGCCCTAACCTGGTACAATGCCCTCACCTTGTACACAGCCCGAACCGGATACAATAACCTCACCCTGTACACAGTCCTAACCAGGAACAATGTCCTCACCCTGTACACAGCCCTGACCTGGTACTATGCCCTCACCTTGTATAGAGCTCTAACCTGGTACAATGTCCTCATCCTGTACACAGTCCTAACCTGGTACAATGTCCTCTCCCTGTACACAGTCCTAACCTGGAACAATGCCCTCACCCTGTACACAGCCCTAACCTGGTACAATGCCCTAACCCTGTACACAGCCCTCACCTGGTAGAATGTCCTCACCCTGTACACAGCCCTAACCTGGTACATTGTCCTCAACCTGTACACAGCCCTAACCTGGTATTATGCCCTCACCCTGTACACAGCTCTAACCTGGTTCTATGCCCTCACCGTTTATACAGCTCTAACGTGGTACAATGTCCTCAACCTCTACACAGCCCTAACCTCCTGGTACAATGCCCTCTCCCTGTACACAGCCGTAACCTGGTACAATGCCCTCACCCTGAACACAGCCATAACCTGGTACAATGCCCTAACCCTGTACACAGCCCTCACTCTGTACACAGCCCTAACCTGGAACAATGTCCTCACCCTGTACACAGCCCTAACCTGGTACAATCTCCTCAACCTGTACACAGCCCTAACCTGGTACTATGTCCTCACCCTGTACACAGCCTTAACCTTGTTCTATGCCCTCACCCTTTATACAGCCCTAATCTGGTACAATGTCCTCACCCTGTATAAAGCCCTAACCTGGTACTATGCCCTCACCCTGTATACAGCCCTAACCTGGTACAATGCCCTCACCCTTTACACAGCCCTAACCTGGTACAATATCCTCACCCTGTACACAGCCCTAACCTGGTACTATGCCCTCACCCTGTATACAGCCCTAACCTGCTACAATGTCCTCACCCTGTACACAGCCCTAACCTGGTACTATGTCCTCACCCTGTAAACAGCCCTAACCTGGTACAATGTCCTCACCCGGTACAATGCCCTATCCCGGTACACAGCCCTAACCTGGTACTATGCCCTCACCCTGTATATAGCCCCACCCTGGTACAATGCCCTCACCCTGTACACAGCCCTAACCTGGTACAATGCCCTCAACCGGTACACAGCCCTAACCTGGTACTATGCCCTCACCCTGTATACAGCTCTAACCTGGTACAATGTCCTCACCCTGTATACAGCCCTAACCTGGTACAATGTCCTCACCCTGTATAAAGCCCAACCTGTTACTATGCCCTCACCCTGTATACAGCCCTAACCTGGTACAATGCCCTAACCCTGTACACAGGTCTAACCTGGTACACAGCCCTCACCCTGTACACAGCCCTAACCTGGTACTATGCCCCCACCCTGTACACAGCCCTAACCTGGTACAATGACCTCACCCTGTACACAGCCCTAACCTGGTACAATGCCCTCACCCTGTATAGAGCCCTAACCTGGTACAATGCCCTCTTCCTGTACACAGCCGTAACCTGATACTATGCCCTCACCCTGTATAGAGCCCTAACCTGGTACAATGCCCTCTCCCTGTACACAGCCGTAACCTGGTACAATGCCCTCACCCTGTACACAGCCCTAACCAGGTACAATGCCCTAACCATGTACACAGCCCTCACCTGGTACAATGTCCTCACCCTGTACACAGCCCTAACCTGGTACAATGCCCTCACCCTGTACACAGCCCTAACCTGGTAATATGCCCTCACCCTGCATACAGACCTAACCTGGCACAATGTCCTCACCCTGTATACAGCCCTAAGCTGGTACAATGTCCTCACCCTGTATAAAGCCCTAACCTGGTACTATGCCCTCACCCTGTATACAGCTCTAACCTGGTACAATGCCCTCACCCTGTAAACAGCCCTAACCTGGTACAATGTCCTCACCCTGTACACAGCCTTAACCTGGTACTATGCCCTCACCCTGTATACAGCCCTAATCTGCTACAATGTCCTCACCCTGTACACAGCCCTAACCTGGTATTATGCCCTCACCCTGTACACAGCTCTAACCTGGTTCTATGCCCTCACCGTTTATACAGCTCTAACTTGGTACAATGTCCTCACCCTGTACACAGCCCTAACCTCCTGGTACAATGCCCTCTCCCTGTACACAGCCGTAACCTGGTACAATGCCCTCACCCTGAACACAGCCATAACCTGATACAATGCCCTAACCCTGTACACAGCCCTCACTCTGTACACAGCCCTAACCTGGAACAATGTCCTCACCCTGTACACAGCCCTAACCTGGTACAATGTCCTCAACCTGTACACAACCCTAACCTGGTACTATGTCCTCACCCTGTACACAGCCCTAACCTTGTTCTATGCCCTCACCCTTTATACAGCCCTAATCTGGTACAATGTCCTCACCCTGTATAAAGCCCTAACCTGGTACAATGCCCTAACCCTGTACACAGGTCTAACCTGGTACACAGCCCTCACCCTGTACACAGCCCTAACCTGATATGCCCCCACCCTGTACACAGCCCTAACCTGGTACAATGCCCTCACCCTGTACACAGCCCTAACCTCTTACAATGCCCTCACCCTGTACACAGCCCGAACCTGGTACAATGCCCTCACCCTGTACACAGTCCTAACCAGGAACAATGTCCTCACCCTGTACACAGCCCTAACCTGGTATTATGCCCTCACCCTGTATAGAGCTCTAACCTGGTACAATGTCCTCACCCTGTACACAGCCCTAACCTCCTGGTACAATGCCCTCTCCCTGTACACAGCCGTAACCTGGTACAATGCCCTCAACCTGTACACAGCCCTAACCTGGTACAATGCCCTAACCCTGCACACAGCCCTCACTCTGTACACAGCCCTCACTCTGTACACAGTCCTAACCTGGTACAATGTCCTCACCCTGTGCACAGCCCTAACCTGGTACAATGTCCTCAACCTGTACACAGCCCTACCCTGGTACTATGCCCTCTCCCTGTACACAGCCCTAACC
This sequence comes from Phyllobates terribilis, assembly GCF_046119375.1. Lineage (NCBI taxonomy): Eukaryota > Metazoa > Chordata > Amphibia > Anura > Dendrobatidae > Phyllobates > Phyllobates terribilis. Next base: position 297,750,984 of record NW_027362762.1, read on the forward strand.
TGGTACAATGCCCTAACCCTGAACACAGCCCTAACCTGGTTCTATGCCCTCACCCTTTATGCAGCCCTAACCTGGTACAATGCCCTCACCCTGTACACAGCCCTAAATTGGTACAATATCCTCACCCTGTACACAGCCCTAACCTAGTACTATGCCCTCACCTGGTGCTATGTCCTCACCCTGTACACAGCCCTAACCTGGTACTATGTACTCACCCTGTACATAGCCCTAGCCTGGTACAATGTCCTCACCCTGTACAATGCCCTATCCCGGTACTCAGCCCTAACCTGGTACTATGCCCTCACCCTGTATACAGCCCTAACCTGGTACAATGCCCCCACCCTGGTACAATGCCCTCACCCTGTGCACAGCCCTAACCTGGTACAATGCCCTCACCCTGTACACAGCCCTAACCTGGTACAATGCCCTCACCCTGTACACAGCCCTAACCTGGTACTATGCCCTCACCCTGTATACAGCCCTAACCTGGTACAATGTCCTCACCCTGTATACAGCCCTAACCTGGTACAATGTCCTCACCCTGTATAAAGCCCCAACCTGGTATTATGCCCTCACCCTGTATACAGCTCTAACCTGATACAATGCCCTAACCCTGTACACAGGTCTAACCTGGTACACAGCCATCACCTGGTACTATGCCCCCACCCTGTACACAGCCCTAACCTGGTACAATGCCCTCACCCTGTACACAGCCCTAACCTGGTACAATGCCCTCACCTTGTACACAGCCCGAACCGGATACAATACCCTCACCCTGTACACAGTCCTAACCAGGAACAATGTCCCCACCCTGTACACAGCCCTGACCTGGTACTATGCCCTCACCTTGTATAGAGCTCTAACCTGGTACAATGTCCTCATCCTGTACACAGTCCTAACCTGGTACAATGTCCTCTCCCTGTAAACAGTCCTAACCTGGAACAATGCCCTCACCCTGTACACAGCCCTAACCTGGTACAATGCCCTAACCCTGTACACAGCCCTCACCTGGTAGAATGTCCTCACCCTGTACACAGCCCTAACCTGGTACATTGTCCTCAACCTGTACACAGCCCTAACCTGGTATTATGCCCTCACCCTGTACACAGCTCTAACCTGGTTCTATGCCCTCACCGTTTATACAGCTCTAACGTGGTACAATGTCCTCACCCTGTACACAGCCCTAACCTCCTGGTACAATGCCCTCTCCCTGTACACAGCCGTAACCTGGTACAATGCCCTCACCCTGAACACAGCCATAACCTGGTACAATGCCCTAACCCTGTACACAGCCCTCACTCTGTACACAGCCCTAACCTGGAACAATGTCCTCACCCTGTACACAGCCCTAACCTGGTACAATCTCCTCAACCTGTACACAGCCCTAACCTGGTACTATGTCCTCACCCTGTACACAGCCTTAACCTTGTTCTATGCCCTCACCCTTTATACAGCCCTAATCTGGTACAATGTCCTCCCCCTGTATAAAGCCCTAACCTGGTACTATGCCCTCACCCTGTATACAGCCCTAACCTGGTACAATGCCCTCACCCTTTACACAGCCCTAACCTGGTACAATATCCTCACCCTGTACACAGCCCTAACCTGGTACTATGCCCTCACCCTGTATACAGCCCTAACCTGCTACAATGTCCTCACCCTGTACACAGCCCTAACCTGGTACTATGTCCTCACCCTGTAAACAGCCCTAACCTGGTACAATGTCCTCACCCGGTACAATGCCCTATCCCGGTACACAGCCCTAACCTGGTACTATGCCCTCACCCTGTATACAGCCCCACCCTGGTACAATGCCCCCACCCTGGTACAATGCCCTCACCCTGTACACAGCCCTAACCTGGTACAATGCCCTCAACCGGTACACAGCCCTAACCTGGTACTATGCCCTCACCCTGTATACAGCTCTAACCTGGTACAATGTCCTCACCCTGTATACAGCCCTAACCTGGTACAATGTCCTCACCCTGTATAAAGCCCAACCTGTTACTATGCCCTCACCCTGTATACAGCCCTAACCTGGTACAATGCCCTAACCCTGTACACAGGTCTAACCTGGTACACAGCCCTCACCCTGTACACAGCCCTAACCTGGTACTATGCCCCCACCCTGTACACAGCCCTAACCTGGTACAATGACCTCACCCTGTACACAGCCCTAACCTGGTACAATGCCCTCACCCTGTATAGAGCCCTAACCTGGTACAATGCCCGCTCCCTGTACACAGCCGTAACCTGGTACTATGCCCTCACCCTGTATAGAGCCCTAACCTGGTACAATGCCCTCTCCCTGTACACAGCCGTAACCTGGTACAATGCCCTCACCCTGTACACAGCCCTAACCAGGTACAATGCCCTAACCATGTACACAGCCCTCACCTGGTACAATGTCCTCACCCTGTACACAGCCCTAACCTGGTACAATGCCCTCACCCTGTACACAGCCCTAACCTTGTAATATGCCCTCACCCTGCATACAGACCTAACCTGGCACAATGTCCTCACCCTGTATACAGCCCTAAGCTGGTACAATGTCCTCACCCTGTATAAAGCCCTAACCTGGTACTATGCCCTCACCCTGTATACAGCTCTAACCTGGTACAATGCCCTCACCCTGTAAACAGCCCTAACCTGGTACAATGTCCTCACCCTGTACACAGCCTTAACCTGGTACAATGCCCTCACTCTGTATACAGCCCTAACCTGCTACAATATCCTCACCCTGTACACAGCCCTAACCTGGTACTATGTCCTCACACTGTACACAGCCCTAACCTGGTACAATATCCTCACCCTGTACAATGCCCTATCCCGGTACACAGCCCTAACCTGGTACTATGCCCTCACCCTGTATACAGCCCTAACCTGGTACAATGCCCTCACCCTGGTACAATTCCCTCACCCTGTACACAGCCCTAACCTGGTACAATGCCCTCACCCTGTACACAGCCCGAACCTGGTACAATGCCCTCACCCTGTACACAGCCCGAACCTGGTACAATCCCCTTACCCTGTACACAGTCCTAACCAGGAACAATGTCTTCACTTGGTACTATGCCCTCACCCTGTATAGAGCTCTAACCTGGTACAATGTCCTCACCCTGTACACAGCCCTAACCTGGTACAATGCCCTCTCCCTGTACACAGCCCTAACCTGGTACAATACCCTAACCATGTACACAGCCCTAACCTGGTACTATGCCCTCACCCTTTATACAGCCCTAACCTGGTACAATGTCCTCACCCTGTATAAAGCCCTAACCTGGTACTATGCCCTCACCCTGTATACAGCCCTAACCTGGTACTATGCCCTCACCCTGTACACAGCCCTAACCTGGTACAATGTCCTCACCCTGTACACAGCCCTAACCTGGTACTATGCCCTCAGCTAGTGCTATGCCCTCACCCTGTATACAGCCCTAACCTGCTACAATGTCCTCACCCTGTATACAGCCCTAACCTGGTACTATGCCCTCACCCTGTATACAGCCCTAACCTGGTACAATGCCCTCACCCTGTACACAGACCTAACCTGGTATAATGTCCTCACTCTGTACACAGACCTAACCTGGTATAATGTCCTCACCCTGTACACAGCCCTAACCTGGTACTATGCCCTCACCCTGTATAGAGCCCTAATTCGCTACAATGTCCTCACCCTGTACACAGCCCTAACCTGGTACTATGTCCTCACCCTGTACATAGCCCTAGCCTGGTACAATGTCCTCACCCTGTACAATGCCCTATCCCGGTACACAGCCCTAACCTGGTACTATGCCCTCACCCTGTATACAGCCCTAACCTGGTACAATGCCCCCACCCTGGTACAATGCCCTCAGCCTGTACACAGCCCTAACCTGGTACTATGCCCTCACCCTGTATACAGCCCTAACCTGGTACAATGTCCTCACCCTGTATACAGCCCTAACCTGGTACAATGTCCTCACCCTGTATAAAGCCCCAACCTGGTACAATGCCCTAACCCTGTACACAGCCCTCACCTGGTAGAATGTCCTCACCCTGTACACAGCCCTAACCTGGTACATTGTCCTCAACCTGTACACAGCCCTAACCTGGTATTATGCCCTCACCCTGTACACAGCTCTAACCTGGTTCTATGCCCTCACCGTTTATACAGGTCTAACCTGTTACAATGTCCTCACCCTGTACACAGCCCTAACCTCCTGGTACAATGCCCTCTCCCTGTACACAGCCGTAACCTGGTGCAATGCCCTCACCCTGTACACAGCCATAACCTGGTACAATGCCCTAACCCTGTACACAGCCCTCACTCCGTACACAGCCCTAACCTGGAAAATGTCCTCACCCTGTACACAGCCCTAACCTGGTTCTATGCCCTCACCCTTTATACAGCCCTAATGTGGTACAATGTCCTCACCCTGTATAAAGCCCTAACCTGGTACTATGCCCTCACCCTGTATACAGCCCTAACCTGGTACAATGTCCTCACCCTTTACACAGCCGTAACCTGGTACAATATCCTCACCCTGTACACAGCCCTAACCTGGTACTATGCCCTCACCCTGTATACAGCCCTAACCTGCTACAATGTACTCACCCTGTACACAGCCCTAACCTGGTACTATGTCCTCACCCTGTACACAGCCCTAACCTGGTACAATGTCCTCACCCGGTACAATGCCCTATCCCGGTACACAGCCCTAACCTGGTACTATGCCCTCACCCTGTATACAGCCCTAACCTGGTACAATGCCCCCGCCCTGGTACAATGCCCTCACCCTGTACACAGCCCTAACCTGGTACAATGCCCTCACCTGGTACAATGCCCTCAACCGGTACACAGCCCTAACCTGGTACTATGCCCTCACCCTGTATACAGCCCTAACCTGGTACAATGTCCTCACCCTGTATACAGCCCTAACCTGGTACAATGTCCTCACCCTGTATAAAGCCCAACCTGTTACTATGCCCTCACCCTGTATACAGCCCTAACCTGGTACAATGCCCTAACCCTGTACACAGGTCTAACCTGGTACACAGCCCTCACCCTGTACACAGCCCTAACCTGGTACTATGCCCCCACCCTGTACACAGCCCTAACCTGGTACAATGCCCTCACCCTGTACACAGCTCTAACCTGGTACAATGCCCTCACCTTGTACACAGCCCGAACCTGATACAATGCCCTCACCCTGTACACAGTCCTAACCAGGAACAATGTCCTCACCCTGTACACAGCCCTAACCTGGTACTATGCCCTCACCCTGTATAGAGCCCTAACCTGGTACAATGCCCTCTCCCTGTACACAGCCGTAACCTGGTACAATGTCCTCACCCTGTACACAGCCCTAACCTGGTACAATGCCCTCACCCTGTACTATGCCCTCACCCTTCATACAGACCTAACCTGGTACAATGTCCTCACCCTGTATACAGCCCTAAGCTGGTACAATGTCCTCACCCTGTATAAAGCCCTAACCTGGTACTATGCCCTCACCCTGTATACAGCTCTAACCTGGTACAATGCCCTCACCCTGTAAAAAGCCCTAACCTGGTACAATGTCCTCACCCTGTACAATGCCCTATCCCGGTACACAGCCCTAACCTGGTACTATGCCCTCACCCTGTATACAGCCCTAACCTGGTACAATGCCCTCACCCTGTACACAGCCCTAACCTGGTACAATGCCCTCACCCTGTACACAGCCCTAACCTGGTACAATGCCCTCACCCTGTACACAGCCCTAACCTGGTACAATGCCCTCACCCTGTACACAGCCCGAACCTAGTACAATGCCCTCACCCTGTACACAGCCCGAACCTGGTACAATCCCTCACCCTGTACACAGTCCTAACCAGGAACAATGTCTTCACCTGGTACTATGCCCTCACCCTGTATAGAGCTCTAACCTGGTACAATGTCCTCTCCCTGTACACAGCTCTAACCTGGTACAATGCCCTCTCCCTGTAAACAGCCCTAACCTGGTACAATGCCCTAACCATGTACACAGCCCTAACCTGGTACAATGTCCTCACCCTGTACACAGCCCTAAACTGGTACAATGTCCTGAACCTGTACACAGCCCTAACCTGGTACTATACCCTCACCCTGTATAGAGCCCTAACCTGGTACAATGCCCTCTCCCTGTACACAGCCGTAACCTGGTACAATGCCATCACCCTGTACACAGCCCTAACCTGGTGCTATGCCCTCACCCTGTATACAACCCTAACCTGCTACAATGTCCTCACCCTGTATACAGCCCTAACCTGGTACTATGCCCTCACCCTGTATACAGCCCTAACCTGGTACAATGTCCTCACCCTGTATAAAGCCCTAATCTGGTACTATGCCCTCACCCTGTACACAGCCCTAACCTGGTACAATGTCCTCACCCTGTACACAGCCCTAACCTGGTACTATGCCCTCACCTAGTGCTATGCCCTCACCCTGTATACAACCCTAACCTGCTACAATGTCCTCACCCTGTATACAGCCCTAACATGGTAGTATGCCCTCACCCTGTACACAGCCCTAACCTGGTACAATGCCCTCACCCTGTACAAAGACCTAACCTGGTATAATGTCCTCACCCTGTACACAGACCTAACCTGGTATAATGTCCTCACCCTGTACACAGCCCTAACCTGGTACTATGCCCTCACCTGGTGCTATGCCCTCACCCTGTATACAGCCCTAATTTGCTACAATGTCCTCACCCTGTACACAGCCCTAACCTGGTACTATGCCCTCACCCTGTACACAGCCCTAACCTGGTACAATGTCCTCACCCTGTAGACTGCCCTAACCTGGTATAATGTCCTCACCCTGTACAATGCCCTATTCCTGTACACAGCCCTAACCTGGTACAATGTCCTCACCCTGTATACAGAACTAACCTGGTACAATGTCCTCACCCTGTATAAAGCCCTAACCTGGTACTATGCCCTCACCCTGTATACAGCCCTAACCTGGTACAATGCCCTCACTCTGTACACAGCCCTAACCTGGTACAATGCCCTCACCCTGTACACAGCCCTAACCTGGTACTATGCCCTCACCCTGTACACAGCCCTAACCTAGTACAATGCCCTCACCCTATACACAGCCCTAACCTAGTACAATGCCCTCATCCTGTACACAGCCCTAACCTGGTACAATGTCCTCACCCTGTACACAGCCCTAACCAGGTACAATGTCCTCACCCTGTATACAGCCCTAACCTGGTACAATGGCCTCACCCTCTATACAGCCCTAACCTGGTACAATGGCCTCACCCTGTATACAGCCCTAAGCTGGTACAATGGCCTCAGCCTGTACACTGCCCTAAGCTGGTACAATGCCCTAACCCTGTACACAGCCCTAACCTGGTACAATGCCCTAACCCTGTACACAGCCCTAACCTGGTACAATGTCCTCACCCTGTACACAACCCTAACCTGATACAATGTCCTCACCTATACACTGCCCTAACCTGGTACAATGTCCTCACCTTGTACACAGCCCTAACCCTAACCTGGTACAATGCCCGAACCTGATACAATGCCTGAACCTGGTACAATGCCCGAACCCTGTATACAGCCCTAACCGGGTACAATGCCCGAACCCTGTATACAGCCCTAACCTGGTACAATGCCCTCACCCTGTACACAGACCTAACCTGGTATAATGTCCTCACCCTGTACACAGACCTAACCTGGTATAATGTCCTCACCCTGTACACAGCCCTAACCTGGTACTATGTCCTCACCTGGTGCTATGCCCTCACCCTGTATACAGCCCTAATTTGCTACAATGTCCTCACCCTGTACACAGCCCTAACCTGGTACTATGCCCTCACCCTGTACACAGCCCTAACCTGGTACAATGTCCTCACCCTGTAGACTGCCCTAACCTGGCATAATGTCCTCACCCTGTACAATGCCCTATTCCTGTACACAGCCCTAACCTGGTACAATGTCCTCACCCTGTATACAGAACTAACCTGGTACAATGTCCTCACCCTGTATAAAGCCCTAACCTGGTACTATGCCCTCACCCTGTATACAGCCCTAACCTGGTACAATGCCCTCACTCTGTACACAGCCCTAACCTGGTACAATGCCCTCACCCTGTACACAGCCCTAACCTGGTACTATGCCCTCACCCTGTACACAGCCCTAACCTAGTACAATGCCCTCACCCTATACACAGCCCTAACCTAGTACAATGCCCTCACCCTGTACACAGCCCTAACCGGATACAATGTCCTCACCCTGTACACAGCCCTAACCTGGTACAATGTCCTCACCCTGTATACAGCCCTAACCTGGTACAATGTCCTCACCCTCTATACAGCCCTAACCTGGTACAATGGCCTCACCCTGTAAACAGCCCTAAGCTGGTACAATGGCCTCAGCCTGTACACTGCCCTAAGCTGGTACAATGCCCTAACCCTGTACACAGCCCTAACCTGGTACAATGCCCTAACCCTGTACACAGCCCTAACCTGGTACAATGTCCTCACCCTGTACACAACCCTAACCTGATACAATGTCCTCACCCAGTACACTGCCCTAACCTGGTACAATGTCCTCACCTTGTACACAGCCCTAACCCTAACCTGGTACAATGCCCGAACCTGGTACAATGCCCGAACCCTGTATACAGCCCTAACCGGGTACAATGCCCGAACCCTGGATACAGCCCTATCCTGGTACAATGCCCGAACCCTGTACACAGCCATAACCTGGTACAATGTCCTCACCCTGTATACAGCCCTAACTGGTACTATGCCCTAACCCTGTACACAGCCCTAACCTGGTGCAATGCCCTAACCCTGTACACACCCCTAACCTGGTACAATGACCTCACCCTGTATACAGCCCTAACCTGGTACTATGCCCTCACCCTGTACATAGCCCTAACCTGGTACAATGCCCTCACCCTGTACACAGCCCTAACCTGGTACAATGCCCTCACCCTGTACACAAACCTAACCTTTTTCAATATCCTCAGCCTGTACACAGCCCAAACTTGGTACAATGCCCTCACCCTGTACACAGCCTTAACCTTATACTATGCCCTCATCCTGTACACAGCCCAATCATGGTACAATGCCCTCACTCTGCACACAGCCCTAACCTGGTACAATGTCCTCACCCTGTATATAGCCCTAACCTGGTACAATGTCCTCACCTTGTATACAGCCCTAACCTGGTACAATGTCCTCACCCTGTATACAGGTCTAACCTGGTACAATGTCCTCACCCTGTATACAGCCGTAACCTGGTACAATGTCCTCACCCTGTATACAGCCCTAACCTGGTACAATGTCCTCACCCTGTATACAGCCCTAACCTGGTACAATGTCCTCACCCTGTATTCAGCACTAACCTGGTACAATGGCCTCACCCGGTATACAGCCCTAAGCTGGTACAATGGCCTCACCCTGTACACAGCCCTAAACTGGTACAATGCCCTAACCCTGTACACAGCCCAACCTGGTACAATGCCCTAACCCTGTACACAGCCCTAACCTGGTATAATGTCCTCACCCTGTACAATGCCCTCACCCTGTATACAGCCCTAACCTGGTACAATGTCCTCACCCTGTACAATGCCATATCCCTGTACACAGCCCTAACTTAGTAGTATGCTCTCACCCTGTATACAGCCCTAACTTGGTACAATGTCCTCACCCTGTACACAGCCCTAACCTGGTACAATGTCCTCACCTTGTATACATCCCTAACCTGGTTCAATGCCCTAACCCTGTACACAGCCCGAACCTGGAACAATGCCCGAACCTGGTACAATGCCCGAACCCTGTATACAGCCCTAACCTGGTACAATGCCCTCACCCTGTACACAGCCCTAACCTGGTACTATGCCCTCACCCTGTATACAGCCCTAAGCTGGTACTATGCCCTCACCCTGTATACAGCCCTAACCTGGTACAATGCCCTCATCCTGTACACAGCCCGAACCTGGTACGATGCCCTCACTCTGTACACAGCCCGAACCTGGTACAATGCCCTAACCGTGTACAAAGCCGTAACCTGGTACAATGTCCTCATCTTGTACACAGCCCTAACCTGTACTATGCCCTCACCTTGTACACAGCCCTATCCTGGTTCAATGCCCTCACCCTGTACACAGCCCTAACTCTGTACACAGCCCTAACCTGGTACAATGTCCTCACCCTGTATACAGCCCTAACCTGGTACTATGCCCTCACCCTGTACACAACCCTAACCAGGTACAGTGACCTCACCCTGGACACAGCCCTCACCCTGTACACAGCCCTCACCTGGTACAATGACCTCACCCTGTACACAGCCCTAACCTGGTAGAATGCCCTAACCCTGTACACAGCCCTAACCTGGTACAATGTCCTCACCCTCTATACAGCCCTAACCTGGTACTATGCCCTCACCCTGTACACAGCCCTAACCTGGTACTATGCCCTCACCCTGTACACAGCCCTAACCTGATACTATGCCCTCACCCTGTATACAGCCTTTGTACATGACCCTCACCTACCACAGGGCCCTCTCCGTTTATTACCCTCACTTAGCTCACTGCCCTTTACTAGTATAATGACCTCACCTAGTACACTGCCTTCTCCTAGTACACTACCCTCTCCTACTACACTGCCGCCACCCAGCACACTGCCCTCTCCCAGCACATTACTTGTCCTTGTACACTGCCCTCTCCCGTCACCCAGAACACTGCCCTCTCCCGTCACCTAGCACACTGCCCTCTCCCGTCACCCAGCACACTGCCCTCTCCCAGGACATTACTTCTCCTTGTAAACTGCCCTCTCCCGTCACCCAGCACACTGCCCTCTCCCAGGACTTTACTTTTCATAGTACACTGCCCTCTCCAGTCACCCAGCACACTGCCCTCTCCCGTCACACTGCCCTCTCCCGTCACCCAGCACACTGCCCTCTCCCGTCACCCAGCCCTCTCCCGTCACCCAGCACACTGCCCTCTCCCGTCACCCAGCACACTGCCCTCTCCCGTCACCCAGCACACTGCCCTTTCCCGTCACCCAGCACACTGCCCTCTCCCGTCACCCAGCACACTGCCCTCTCCTTGCACACTGCCCTCTCCCGTCACCCAGCACACTGCCTTCTCTCGTCACCCAGCACACTGCCCTCTCCCGTCACCCAGCACACTGCCCTCTCCCGTCACCCAGCACACTGCCCTCTCCCGTCACCCAGCACACTGCCCTCTCCCAGGACATTACCTCTCCTTGTACACTGCCCTCTCCCGTCACCAGGCACACTGCCTTCTCCCGTCACCCAGCACACTGCCCTCTTCCGTCACTCAGCACACTGCCCTCTCCCAGGACATTACTTGTCCTTGTATACTGCCCTCTCCCGTCACCCAGCACACTGCCCTCTCCCGTCACCCAGCACACTGCCTTCTCCCGTCACTCAGCACACTGCCTTTTCTCCCGGCACCCAGCACACTGCCCTCTCCCAGGACATTACTTCTCCTTGTAAACTGCCCTCTCCCGTCACCCAGCACACTGCCCTCTCCCAGGACATTACTTTTCATAGTACACTGCCCTCTCCAGTCACTCAGCACACTGCCCTCTCCCGTCACACTGCCCTCTCCCGTCACCCAGCACACTGCCCTCTCCCAGGACATTACTTGTCCTTGTATACTGCCCTCTCCCGTCACCCAGCACACTGCCCTCTCCCGTCACCCAGCACACTGCCTTCTCCCGTCACTCAGCACACTGCCTTTTCTCCCGGCACCCAGCACACTGCCCTCTCCCAGGACATTACTTCTCCTTGTAAACTGCCCTCTCCCGTCACCCAGCACACTGCCCTCTCCCAGGACATTACTTTTCATAGTACACTGCCCTCTCCAGTCACTCAGCACACTGCCCTCTCCCGTCACACTGCCCTCTCCCGTCACCCAGCACACTGCCCTCTCCCAGGACATTACTTGTCCTTGCACACTGCCCTCTCCCGTCACCCAGCACACTGCCTTCTCTCGTCACCCAGCACACTGCCCTCTCCCGTCACCCAGCACACTGCCCTCTCCCAGGACATTACCTCTCCTTGTACACTGCCCTCTCCCGTCACCCAGCACACTGCCTTCTCCCGTCACCCAGCACACTGCCCTCTTCCGTCACCCAGCACACTGCCTTCTCCCGTCACCCAGCACACTGCCCTCTCCCGTCACCCAGCACACTGCCCTCTCCCAGGACATTACTTCTCCTTGTAAACTGCCCTCTCCCGTCACCCAGCACACTGCCCTCTCCCAGGACATTACTTTTCATAGTACACTGCCCTCTCCAGTCACCCAGCACACTGCCCTCTCCCGTCACCCAGCACACTGCCCTCTCCGGTCACCCAGCACACTGCCCTCTCCCGTCACCCAGCACACTGCCCTCTCCCAGGACATTACCTCTCCTTGTACACTGCCCTCTCCCGTCACCCAGCACACTGCCTTCTCCCGTCACCCAGCACACTGCCCTCCTCCGTCACTCAGCACACTGCCCTCTCCCAGGACATTACTTGTCCTTGTATACTGCCCTCTCCCGTCACCCAGCACACTGCCCTCTCCCGTCACCCAGCACACTGCCTTCTCCCGTCACTCAGCATACTGCCTTCTCCCGTGACCCAGCACACTGCCCTCTCCCGTCACCCAGCACACTGCCCTCTCCCGTCACCCAGCACACTGCCCTCTCCCAGGACATTACTTGTCCTTGTACACTGCCCTCTCCCGTCACACTGACCTCTCCCATCACCCAGCACACTGCCCTCTCCCGTCACCCAGCACACTGCCCTCTCCCAGGACATTACTTGTCCTTGTACACTGCCCTCTCCCGTCACCCAGCACACTGCCCTCTCCCAGGACTTTACTTTTCATAGTACACTGCCCTCTCCAGTCACCCAGCACACTGCCCTCTCCCGTCACACTGCCCTCTCCCGTCACCCAGCACACTGCCCTCTCCCGTCACCCAGCCCTCTCCCGTCACCCAGCACACTGCCCTCTCCCGTCACCCAGCACACTGCCCTCTCCCGTCACCCAGCACACTGCCCTTTCCCGTCACCCAGCACACTGCCCTCTCCCGTCACCCAGCACACTGCCCTCTCCTTGCACACTGCCCTCTCCCGTCACCCAGCACACTGCCTTCTCTCGTCACCCAGCACACTGCCCTCTCCCGTCACCCAGCACACTGCCCTCTCCCGTCACCCAGCACACTGCCCTCTCCCGTCACCCAGCACACTGCCCTCTCCCAGGACATTACCTCTCCTTGTACACTGCCCTCTCCCGTCACCCAGCACACTGCCTTCTCCCGTCACCCAGCACACTGCCCTCTCCCGTCACCCAGCACACTGCCCTCTCCCAGGACATTACTTGTCCTTGTACACTGCCCTCTCCCGTCACCCAGCACACTGCCCTCTCCCAGGACATTACTTGTCCTTGTACACTGCCCTCTCCCGTCACCCAGCACACTGCCCTCTCCCGTCACCCAGCACACTGCCCTCTCCCAGGACATTACTTGTCCTTGTACACTGCCCTCTCCCGTCACCCAGCACACTGCCTTCTCTCGTCACCCGTCACACTGCCTTCTCCCGTCACCCAGCACACTGCCCTCTCCCGTCACCCAGCACACTGCCCTCTCCCAGGACATTACTTGTCCTTGTACACTGCCCTCTCCCGTCACCCAGCACACTGCCCTCTCCCAGGACATTACTTGTCCTTGTACACTGCCCTCTCCCGTCACCCAGCACACTGCCCTCTCCCGTCACCCAGCACACTGCCCTCTCCCAGGACATTACTTGTCCTTGTACACTGCCCTCTCCCGTCACCCAGCACACTGCCTTCTCTCGTCACCCAGCACACTGCCCTCTCCCGTCACCCAGCACACTGCCCTCTCCCGTCACCCAGCACACTGCCCTCTCCCAGGACATTACCTCTCCTTGTACACTGCCCTCTCCCGTCACCCAGCACACTGCCCTCTCCCAGGACATTACTTGTCCTTGCACACTGCCCTCTCCCGTCACCCAGCACACTGCCTTCTCTCGTCACCCAGCACACTGCCCTCTCCCGTCACCCAGCACACTGCCCTCTCCCGTCACCCAGCACACTGCCCTCTCCCAGGACATTACCTCTCCTTGTACACTGCCCTCTCCCGTCACCCAGCACACTGCCTTCTCCCGTCACCCAGCACACTGCCCTCTCCCAGGACATTACTTGTCCTTGTATACTGCCCTCTCCCGTCACCCAGCACACTGCCCTCTCCCGTCACCCAGCACACTGCCTTCTCCCGTCACTCAGCATACTGCCTTCTCCCGTCACCCAGCACACTGCCCTCTCCCGTCACCCAGCACACTGCCCTCTCCCGTCACCCAGCACACTGCCCTCTCCCAGGACATTACTTGTCCTTGTACACTGCCCTCTCCCGTCACACTGCCCTCTCCCATCACCCAGCACACTGCCCTCTCCCGTCACCCAGCACACTGCCCTCTCCCAGGACATTACTTGTCCTTGTACACTGCCCTCTCCCGTCACACTGCCTTCTCCCGTCACCCAGCACACTGCCCTCTCCCGTCACCCAGCACACTGCCCTCTCCCAGGACATTACTTGTCCTTGTACACTGCCCTCTCCCGTCACCCAGCACACTGCCCTCTCCCAGGACATTACTTGTCCTTGTACACTGCCCTCTCCCGTCACCCAGCACACTGCCCTCTCCCGTCACCCAGCACACTGCCCTCTCCCAGGACATTACTTGTCCTTGTACACTGCCCTCTCCCGTCACCCAGCACACTGCCCTCTCCCGTCACCCAGCACACTGCCCTCTCCCAGGACATTACTTGTCCTTGTACACTGCCCTCTCCCGTCACCCAGCACACTGCCCTCTCCCGTCACCCAGCACACTGCCCTCTCCCGTCACCCAGCACATTACTTGTCCTTGTACACTGCCCTCTCCCAGCACATTACTTGTCCTTGTACACTGCCCTCTCCCAGCACATTACTTGTCCTTGCACACTGCCCTCTCCCGTCACCCAGCACACTGCCTTCTCCCGTCACCCAGCACACTGCCTTCTCCCGTCACCCAGCACACTGCCCTCTCCCAGCACATTACTTGTCCTTGTACACTGCCCTCTCCCGTCACCCAGCACACTGCCCTCTCCCGTCACCCAGCACTCTGCCCTCTCCCGTCACTCAGCACACTGCCCTCTCCTTGTACACTGCCCTCTCCCGTCACTCAGCACACTGCCCTCTCCTTGTACACTGCCCTCTCCCGTCACCCAGCACTCTGCCCTCTCCCGTCACCCAGCCCACTGCCCTCTCCCGTCACCCAGCACACTGCCCTCTCCTTGTACACTGCCCTCTCCCGTCACCCAGCACTCTGCCCTCTCCCATCACCCAGCCCACTGCCCTCTCCCGTCACCCAGCCCACTGCCCTCTCCCGTCACTCAGCACACTGCCCTCTCCTTGTACACTGCCCTCTCCCGTCACCCAGCACTCTGCCCTCTCCCGTCACCCAGCCCACTGCCCTCTCCCGTCACTCAGCACACTGCCCTCTCCTTGTACACTGCCCTCTCCCAGCACATTACTTGTCCTTGTACACTGCCCTCTCCCGTCACCCAGCACTCTGCCCTCTCCCGTCACCCAGCACACTGCCCTCTCCCGTCACCCAGCACACTGCCCTCTCCTTGTACACTGCCCTCTCCCGTCACCCAGCACACTGCCCTCTCCCGTCACCCAGCACACTGCCCTCTCCCAGCACATTACTTGTCCTTGTACACTGCCCTCTCCCGTCACCCAGCACACTACTTGTCCTTGTACACTGCCCTCTCCCGTCACCCAGCACACTGCCCTCTCCCGTCACCCAGCACACTGCCCTCTCCCAGGACATTACTTGTCCTTGTACACTGCCCTCTCCCGTCACCCAGCACACTGCCCTCTCCCGTCACCCAGCACACTGCCCTCTCCCGTCACCCAGCACATTACTTGTCCTTGTACACTGCCCTCTCCCAGCACATTACTTGTCCTTGTACACTGCCCTCTCCCAGCACATTACTTGTCCTTGCACACTGCCCTCTCCCGTCACCCAGCACACTGCCTTCTCCCGTCACCCAGCACACTGCCTTCTCCCGTCACCCAGCACACTGCCCTCTCCCGTCACCCAGCACACTGCCCTCTCCCAGCACATTACTTGTCCTTGTACACTGCCCTCTCCCGTCACCCAGCACACTGCCCTCTCCCGTCACCCAGCACACTGCCCTCTCCCGTCACTCAGCACACTGCCCTCTCCTTGTACACTGCCCTCTCCCGTCACTCAGCACACTGCCCTCTCCTTGTACACTGCCCTCTCCCGTCACCCAGCACTCTGCCCTCTCCCGTCACCCAGCCCACTGCCCTCTCCCGTCACACTGCCCTCTCCTTGTACACTGCCCTCTCCCAGCACATTACTTGTCCTTGTACACTGCCCTCTCCCGTCACCCAGCACACTGCCCTCTCCCAGGACATTACTTGTCCTTGTACACTGCCCTCTCCCGTCACACTGCCCTCTCCCATCACCCAGCACACTGCCCTCTCCCGTCACCCAGCACACTGCCCTCTCCCAGGACATTACTTGTCCTTGTACACTGCCCTCTCCCGTCACACTGCCTTCTCCCGTCACCCAGCACACTGCCCTCTCCCGTCACCCAGCACACTGCCCTCTCCCAGGACATTACTTGTCCTTGTACACTGCCCTCTCCCGTCACCCAGCACACTGCCCTCTCCCAGGACATTACTTGTCCTTGTACACTGCCCTCTCCCGTCACCCAGCACACTGCCCTCTCCCGTCACCCAGCACACTGCCCTCTCCCAGGACATTACTTGTCCTTGTACACTGCCCTCTCCCGTCACCCAGCACA
Organism: Phyllobates terribilis; assembly: GCF_046119375.1. NCBI lineage: Eukaryota > Metazoa > Chordata > Amphibia > Anura > Dendrobatidae > Phyllobates > Phyllobates terribilis. The sequence goes on from NW_027362762.1 coordinate 297,767,866, forward strand.
CTGCCCTCTCCCGTCACCCAGCACATTACTTGTCCTTGTACACTGCCCTCTCCCAGCACATTACTTGTCCTTGTACACTGCCCTCTCCCAGCACATTACTTGTCCTTGCACACTGCCCTCTCCCGTCACCCAGCACACTGCCTTCTCCCGTCACCCATCACACTGCCCTCTCCCAGCACATTACTTGTCCTTGTACACTGCCCTCTCCCGTCACCCAGCACACTGCCCTCTCCCGTCACCCAGCACTCTGCCCTCTCCCGTCACTCAGCACACTGCCCTCTCCTTGTACACTGCCCTCTCCCGTCACTCAGCACACTGCCCTCTCCTTGTACACTGCCCTCTCCCGTCACCCAGCACTCTGCCCTCTCCCGTCACCCAGCCCACTGCCCTCTCCCGTCACCCAGCACACTGCCCTCTCCTTGTACACTGCCCTCTCCCGTCACCCAGCACTCTGCCCTCTCCCATCACCCAGCCCACTGCCCTCTCCCGTCACCCAGCCCACTGCCCTCTCCCGTCACCCAGCACACTGCCCTCTCCTTGTACACTGCCCTCTCCCGTCACCCAGCACTCTGCCCTCTCCCGGCACCCAGCCCACTGCCCTCTCCCGTCACTCAGCACACTGCCCTCACCTTGTACACTGCCCTCTCCCAGCACATTACTTGTCCTTGTACACTGCCCTCTCCCGTCACCCAGCACTCTGCCCTCTCCCGTCACCCAGCACACTGCCCTCTCCTTGTACACTGCCCTCTCCCAGCACATTACTTGTCCTTGTACACTGCCCTCTCCCGTCACCTAGCACACTGCCCTCTCCCGTCACCCAGCACACTGCCCTCTCCCAGGACATTACTTCTCCTTGTAAACTGCCCTCTCCCGTCACCCAGCACACTGCCCTCTCCCGTCACACTGCCCTCTCCCGTCACCCAGCACACTGCCCTCTCCCGTCACCCAGCCCTCTCCCGTCACCCAGCACACTGCCCTCTCCCGTCACCCAGCACACTGCCCTCTCCCGTCACCCAGCACACTGCCCTTTCCCGTCACCCAGCACACTGCCCTCTCCCGTCACCCAGCACACTGCCCTCTCCTTGCACACTGCCCTCTCCCGTCACCCAGCACACTGCCTTCTCTCGTCACCCAGCACACTGCCCTCTCCCGTCACCCAGCACACTGCCCTCTCCCGTCACCCAGCACACTGCCCTCTCCCGTCACCCAGCACACTGCCCTCTCCCAGGACATTACCTCTCCTTGTACACTGCCCTCTCCCGTCACCCAGCACACTGCCTTCTCCCGTCACCCAGCACACTGCCCTCTTCCGTCACTCAGCACACTGCCCTCTCCCAGGACATTACTTGTCCTTGTATACTGCCCTCTCCCGTCACCCAGCACACTGCCCTCTCCCGTCACCCAGCACACTGCCTTCTCCCGTCACTCAGCACACTGCCTTTTCTCCCGGCACCCAGCACACTGCCCTCTCCCAGGACATTACTTCTCCTTGTAAACTGCCCTCTCCCGTCACCCAGCACACTGCCCTCTCCCAGGACATTACTTTTCATAGTACACTGCCCTCTCCAGTCACTCAGCACACTGCCCTCTCCCGTCACACTGCCCTCTCCCGTCACCCAGCACACTGCCCTCTCCCAGGACATTACTTGTCCTTGCACACTGCCCTCTCCCGTCACCCAGCACACTGCCTTCTCTCGTCACCCAGCACACTGCCCTCTCCCGTCACCCAGCACACTGCCCTCTCCCAGGACATTACCTCTCCTTGTACACTGCCCTCTCCCGTCACCCAGCACACTGCCTTCTCCCGTCACCCAGCACACTGCCCTCTTCCGTCACTCAGCACACTGCCCTCTCCCAGGACATTACTTGTCCTTGTATACTGCCCTCTCCCGTCACCCAGCACACTGCCCTCTCCCGTCACCCAGCACACTGCCCTCTCCCAGGACATTACTTCTCCTTGTAAACTGCCCTCTCCCGTCACCCAGCACACTGCCCTCTCCCAGGACATTACTTTTCATAGTACACTGCCCTCTCCAGTCACCCAGCACACTGCCCTCTCCCGTCACCCAGCACACTGCCCTCTCCGGTCACCCAGCACACTGCCCTCTCCCGTCACCCAGCACACTGCCCTCTCCCAGGACATTACCTCTCCTTGTACACTGCCCTCTCCCGTCACCCAGCACACTGCCTTCTCCCGTCACCCAGCACACTGCCCTCCTCCGTCACTCAGCACACTGCCCTCTCCCAGGACATTACTTGTCCTTGTATACTGCCCTCTCCCGTCACCCAGCACACTGCCCTCTCCCGTCACCCAGCACACTGCCTTCTCCCGTCACTCAGCATACTGCCTTCTCCCGTGACCCAGCACACTGCCCTCTCCCGTCACCCAGCACACTGCCCTCTCCCGTCACCCAGCACACTGCCCTCTCCCAGGACATTACTTGTCCTTGTACACTGCCCTCTCCCGTCACACTGACCTCTCCCATCACCCAGCACACTGCCCTCTCCCGTCACCCAGCACACTGCCCTCTCCCAGGACTTTACTTTTCATAGTACACTGCCCTCTCCAGTCACCCAGCACACTGCCCTCTCCCGTCACACTGCCCTCTCCCGTCACCCAGCACACTGCCCTCTCCCGTCACCCAGCCCTCTCCCGTCACCCAGCACACTGCCCTCTCCCGTCACCCAGCACACTGCCCTCTCCCGTCACCCAGCACACTGCCCTTTCCCGTCACCCAGCACACTGCCCTCTCCCGTCACCCAGCACACTGCCCTCTCCTTGCACACTGCCCTCTCCCGTCACCCAGCACACTGCCTTCTCTCGTCACCCAGCACACTGCCCTCTCCCGTCACCCAGCACACTGCCCTCTCCCGTCACCCAGCACACTGCCCTCTCCCGTCACCCAGCACACTGCCCTCTCCCAGGACATTACCTCTCCTTGTACACTGCCCTCTCCCGTCACCCAGCACACTGCCTTCTCCCGTCACCCAGCACACTGCCCTCTCCCGTCACCCAGCACACTGCCCTCTCCCAGGACATTACTTGTCCTTGTACACTGCCCTCTCCCGTCACCCAGCACACTGCCCTCTCCCAGGACATTACTTGTCCTTGTACACTGCCCTCTCCCGTCACCCAGCACACTGCCCTCTCCCGTCACCCAGCACACTGCCCTCTCCCAGGACATTACTTGTCCTTGTACACTGCCCTCTCCCGTCACCCAGCACACTGCCTTCTCTCGTCACCCGTCACACTGCCTTCTCCCGTCACCCAGCACACTGCCCTCTCCCGTCACCCAGCACACTGCCCTCTCCCAGGACATTACTTGTCCTTGTACACTGCCCTCTCCCGTCACCCAGCACACTGCCCTCTCCCAGGACATTACTTGTCCTTGTACACTGCCCTCTCCCGTCACCCAGCACACTGCCCTCTCCCGTCACCCAGCACACTGCCCTCTCCCAGGACATTACTTGTCCTTGTACACTGCCCTCTCCCGTCACCCAGCACACTGCCTTCTCTCGTCACCCAGCACACTGCCCTCTCCCGTCACCCAGCACACTGCCCTCTCCCGTCACCCAGCACACTGCCCTCTCCCAGGACATTACCTCTCCTTGTACACTGCCCTCTCCCGTCACCCAGCACACTGCCCTCTCCCAGGACATTACTTGTCCTTGCACACTGCCCTCTCCCGTCACCCAGCACACTGCCTTCTCTCGTCACCCAGCACACTGCCCTCTCCCGTCACCCAGCACACTGCCCTCTCCCGTCACCCAGCACACTGCCCTCTCCCAGGACATTACCTCTCCTTGTACACTGCCCTCTCCCGTCACCCAGCACACTGCCTTCTCCCGTCACCCAGCACACTGCCCTCTCCCAGGACATTACTTGTCCTTGTATACTGCCCTCTCCCGTCACCCAGCACACTGCCCTCTCCCGTCACCCAGCACACTGCCTTCTCCCGTCACTCAGCATACTGCCTTCTCCCGTCACCCAGCACACTGCCCTCTCCCGTCACCCAGCACACTGCCCTCTCCCGTCACCCAGCACACTGCCCTCTCCCAGGACATTACTTGTCCTTGTACACTGCCCTCTCCCGTCACACTGCCCTCTCCCATCACCCAGCACACTGCCCTCTCCCGTCACCCAGCACACTGCCCTCTCCCAGGACATTACTTGTCCTTGTACACTGCCCTCTCCCGTCACACTGCCTTCTCCCGTCACCCAGCACACTGCCCTCTCCCGTCACCCAGCACACTGCCCTCTCCCAGGACATTACTTGTCCTTGTACACTGCCCTCTCCCGTCACCCAGCACACTGCCCTCTCCCAGGACATTACTTGTCCTTGTACACTGCCCTCTCCCGTCACCCAGCACACTGCCCTCTCCCGTCACCCAGCACACTGCCCTCTCCCAGGACATTACTTGTCCTTGTACACTGCCCTCTCCCGTCACCCAGCACACTGCCCTCTCCCGTCACCCAGCACACTGCCCTCTCCCAGGACATTACTTGTCCTTGTACACTGCCCTCTCCCGTCACCCAGCACACTGCCCTCTCCCGTCACCCAGCACACTGCCCTCTCCCGTCACCCAGCACATTACTTGTCCTTGTACACTGCCCTCTCCCAGCACATTACTTGTCCTTGTACACTGCCCTCTCCCAGCACATTACTTGTCCTTGCACACTGCCCTCTCCCGTCACCCAGCACACTGCCTTCTCCCGTCACCCAGCACACTGCCTTCTCCCGTCACCCAGCACACTGCCCTCTCCCAGCACATTACTTGTCCTTGTACACTGCCCTCTCCCGTCACCCAGCACACTGCCCTCTCCCGTCACCCAGCACTCTGCCCTCTCCCGTCACTCAGCACACTGCCCTCTCCTTGTACACTGCCCTCTCCCGTCACTCAGCACACTGCCCTCTCCTTGTACACTGCCCTCTCCCGTCACCCAGCACTCTGCCCTCTCCCGTCACCCAGCCCACTGCCCTCTCCCGTCACCCAGCACACTGCCCTCTCCTTGTACACTGCCCTCTCCCGTCACCCAGCACTCTGCCCTCTCCCATCACCCAGCCCACTGCCCTCTCCCGTCACCCAGCCCACTGCCCTCTCCCGTCACTCAGCACACTGCCCTCTCCTTGTACACTGCCCTCTCCCGTCACCCAGCACTCTGCCCTCTCCCGTCACCCAGCCCACTGCCCTCTCCCGTCACTCAGCACACTGCCCTCTCCTTGTACACTGCCCTCTCCCAGCACATTACTTGTCCTTGTACACTGCCCTCTCCCGTCACCCAGCACTCTGCCCTCTCCCGTCACCCAGCACACTGCCCTCTCCCGTCACCCAGCACACTGCCCTCTCCTTGTACACTGCCCTCTCCCGTCACCCAGCACACTGCCCTCTCCCAGCACATTACTTGTCCTTGTACACTGCCCTCTCCCGTCACCCAGCACACTGCCCTCTCCCGTCACCCAGCACACTGCCCTCTCCCAGGACATTACTTGTCCTTGTACACTGCCCTCTCCCGTCACCCAGCACACTGCCCTCTCCCGTCACCCAGCACACTGCCCTCTCCCAGGACATTACTTGTCCTTGTACACTGCCCTCTCCCGTCACCCAGCACACTGCCCTCTCCCGTCACCCAGCACACTGCCCTCTCCCGTCACCCAGCACATTACTTGTCCTTGTACACTGCCCTCTCCCAGCACATTACTTGTCCTTGTACACTGCCCTCTCCCAGCACATTACTTGTCCTTGCACACTGCCCTCTCCCGTCACCCAGCACACTGCCTTCTCCCGTCACCCAGCACACTGCCTTCTCCCGTCACCCAGCACACTGCCCTCTCCCGTCACCCAGCACACTGCCCTCTCCCAGCACATTACTTGTCCTTGTACACTGCCCTCTCCCGTCACCCAGCACACTGCCCTCTCCCGTCACCCAGCACTCTGTCCTCTCCCGTCACTCAGCACACTGCCCTCTCCTTGTACACTGCCCTCTCCCGTCACTCAGCACACTGCCCTCTCCTTGTACACTGCCCTCTCCCGTCACCCAGCACTCTGCCCTCTCCCGTCACCCAGCCCACTGCCCTCTCCCGTCACACTGCCCTCTCCTTGTACACTGCCCTCTCCCAGCACATTACTTGTCCTTGTACACTGCCCTCTCCCGTCACCCAGCACACTGCCCTCTCCCAGGACATTACTTGTCCTTGTACACTGCCCTCTCCCGTCACACTGCCCTCTCCCATCACCCAGCACACTGCCCTCTCCCGTCACCCAGCACACTGCCCTCTCCCAGGACATTACTTGTCCTTGTACACTGCCCTCTCCCGTCACACTGCCTTCTCCCGTCACCCAGCACACTGCCCTCTCCCGTCACCCAGCACACTGCCCTCTCCCAGGACATTACTTGTCCTTGTACACTGCCCTCTCCCGTCACCCAGCACACTGCCCTCTCCCAGGACATTACTTGTCCTTGTACACTGCCCTCTCCCGTCACCCAGCACACTGCCCTCTCCCGTCACCCAGCACACTGCCCTCTCCCAGGACATTACTTGTCCTTGTACACTGCCCTCTCCCGTCACCCAGCACACTGCCCTCTCCCGTCACCCAGCACACTGCCCTCTCCCAGGACATTACTTGTCCTTGTACACTGCCCTCTCCCGTCACCCAGCACACTGCCCTCTCCCGTCACCCAGCACACTGCCCTCTCCCGTCACCCAGCACATTACTTGTCCTTGTACACTGCCCTCTCCCAGCACATTACTTGTCCTTGTACACTGCCCTCTCCCAGCACATTACTTGTCCTTGCACACTGCCCTCTCCCGTCACCCAGCACACTGCCTTCTCCCGTCACCCAGCACACTGCCTTCTCCCGTCACCCAGCACACTGCCCTCTCCCAGCACATTACTTGTCCTTGTACACTGCCCTCTCCCGTCACCCAGCACACTGCCCTCTCCCGTCACCCAGCACTCTGCCCTCTCCCGTCACTCAGCACACTGCCCTCTCCTTGTACACTGCCCTCTCCCGTCACTCAGCACACTGCCCTCTCCTTGTACACTGCCCTCTCCCGTCACCCAGCACTCTGCCCTCTCCCGTCACCCAGCCCACTGCCCTCTCCCGTCACCCAGCACACTGCCCTCTCCTTGTACACTGCCCTCTCCCGTCACCCAGCACTCTGCCCTCTCCCATCACCCAGCCCACTGCCCTCTCCCGTCACCCAGCCCACTGCCCTCTCCCGTCACTCAGCACACTGCCCTCTCCTTGTACACTGCCCTCTCCCGTCACCCAGCACTCTGCCCTCTCCCGTCACCCAGCCCACTGCCCTCTCCCGTCACTCAGCACACTGCCCTCTCCTTGTACACTGCCCTCTCCCAGCACATTACTTGTCCTTGTACACTGCCCTCTCCCGTCACCCAGCACTCTGCCCTCTCCCGTCACCCAGCACACTGCCCTCTCCCGTCACCCAGCACACTGCCCTCTCCTTGTACACTGCCCTCTCCCGTCACCCAGCACACTGCCCTCTCCCAGCACATTACTTGTCCTTGTACACTGCCCTCTCCCGTCACCCAGCACACTGCCCTCTCCCGTCACCCAGCACACTGCCCTCTCCCAGGACATTACTTGTCCTTGTACACTGCCCTCTCCCGTCACCCAGCACACTGCCCTCTCCCGTCACCCAGCACACTGCCCTCTCCCAGGACATTACTTGTCCTTGTACACTGCCCTCTCCCGTCACCCAGCACACTGCCCTCTCCCGTCACCCAGCACACTGCCCTCTCCCGTCACCCAGCACATTACTTGTCCTTGTACACTGCCCTCTCCCAGCACATTACTTGTCCTTGTACACTGCCCTCTCCCAGCACATTACTTGTCCTTGCACACTGCCCTCTCCCGTCACCCAGCACACTGCCTTCTCCCGTCACCCAGCACACTGCCCTCTCCCGTCACCCAGCACACTGCCCTCTCCCAGCACATTACTTGTCCTTGTACACTGCCCTCTCCCGTCACCCAGCACACTGCCCTCTCCCGTCACCCAGCACTCTGTCCTCTCCCGTCACTCAGCACACTGCCCTCTCCTTGTACACTGCCCTCTCCCGTCACTCAGCACACTGCCCTCTCCTTGTACACTGCCCTCTCCCGTCACACTGCCCTCTCCTTGTACACTGCCCTCTCCCGTCACACTGCCCTCTCCCGTCACCCAGCACACTGCCCTCTCCCAGCACATTACTTGTCCTTGTACACTGCCCTCTCCCGTCACCCAGCACTCTGCCCTCTCCCATCACCCAGCACACTGCCCTCTCCCGTCACCCAGCACACTGCCCTCTCCTTGTACACTGCCCTCTCCCGTCACCCAGCACACTGCCCTCTCCCGTCACCCAGCACACTGCCCTCTCCCGTCACCCAGCACACTGCCCTCTCCCAGCACATTACTTTTCCTTGTACACTGCCCTCTCCCGTCACCCAGCACACTGCCCTCTCCCGTCACCCAGCACTCTGCCCTCTCCCGTCACCCAGCCCACTGCCCTCTCCCGTCACCCAGCACACTGCCCTCTCCCGTCACCCAGCACTCTGCCCTCTCCCGTCACCCAGCCCACTGCCCTCTCCCGTCACCCAGCACACTGCCCTCTCCTTGTACACTGCCCTCTCCCGTCACTCAGCACACCGTACACACCGCACGACTCGCAGCGCAGCACAGCACAGTCCACACTTGCACACATAGTAAGCTGTGAGCCACCAATGAGAAGCTGGGAGACAATAGCCAATCAGTGAGTGACTGGAGGACGCCAATAGCTGCGCTCTTTGCATGCGGCAGATGGGGAGTGTGACGTGCCGAGGTGGAGGCGCCGCGCTATAGGTGTGCGCTCGCTGTCTTCCTGTTGTGCTGTGGGTGTCATTTGCAGCCCTTCCCTCCCTTGTGATGGCAGCACAGGACTCGGGACCAGGCAGGAGCAGCAGGAGGCGGAGGACACAAAGGCAGCAGCACTAGTACAGCAGCCTCTCCAGTGAGTGTCCTACGTGGTGCATACAGCGCTGCTGTGCCATTGCTTCTAGTTGGCATCACCCCCGCAGCTGTGCCCCGGTGTCCCCGGGGATGGAGAACAATGCAGTGCCGTTACATTGTTATTACCGGACACTGGATGTACTAGCAGTGCACCGGTATACAGGGCGCTGAGCACAGTAATGGCCCAGGTGAAAAGTTCACGTTTGTAATAAAGTCTGAATGTCTTATTTAGAGCGGTATATACTGTAGATCCACCTGAAGGCGTTATATGGGAAATCTGCCAGGAAAAGTCCATAATCACCGATACCATAACCACGCTAACAACATGCCAACATCTGGATTCTGCCACAAAAGCCGCAGTGTGTTTCCAGCCTGAAGGGCTTTGTTTTTTTTTTGTTGCTATTCCCAGATAATGGTTGTACAACACATCGGTCAGGTCATCCGGGATCTGTCCGTGTGGGCACAGCGGATGGGGGGCTGTAAGTTATTACAGATTCCAAAAACCTGTGACCGTTTACATTGCAGTATATCAGAGTGGGGTTTTAACGGCTTGTGAACTTTAATCAAAATTCTGAATATGCGATGGATTGTCAGTGCAAAAGGTTAATTCATCCAGTCTCCTCCATGTATTTGTTACAACGTTCCGCTGTGTCTGATCTCACATTTATTGTTTATAGAAAAGCTATTGCATCGCACAAGATCTTATTGTTTTCGTCATTGCTTACTTTGTAGTATTGCCCCATTCCAAAATCAGACCTGTTTTCCAGTAGGGCCGCGTGTCCCTATCTCACTGCTTATGTATACTGTATAGGTTGGGTGCCATACATCTGACATGTGATCTACCCGACCGTTTCTACTTCCGTTGTATGTGAGACGTGCACTAATGCAATCGAAATCATTGATACTAATAAGACTATTTATAGGTTTCTAAGAGTGTGAACAGAGTTTTACAAGTATATCTGTACTTAAAGATATTGTCCTATCTCTGGGAGTTTTGCTATATTCACAGTATATCCCATAAAAGTCTAATAGATGCCGGCACCCACACTTCTCTCAAGAATGGGACCCTGTCACATACTGTCTGGACTGGAGGGGTGGGCACACATGCATGGCTCTCTGCAATCATATGTTCCAATATTGGCATAGTGAGCTTACTTGTCAAACTCCCATAGAAACACTTTTTGCACCTCATTAGACAGTGTCTACAAATGAGCGTGGCCGACCAAGAGATGTCATAATGAAGAGAAAGTGTCTAACCTGTCACATGAACTGTACCAAATTTTATTCTGTACTATAGGGTTGCATATGTTAAAACCAAGTTAGCTATGCTCCCCCATCATTGCTCCAGTGCTTGCTCTGCGCCGTTACCCCTGTTCTTTGTAGATGGGCTGCAGCGGTCCTATCACGACTTGGCAGTCTCTTACCATCTACATCAGCCTGTTCACTGATTGGCTGCAGCAGTCATGTGTGCTGTAGTGGACATAATACTGCTGCAACCTGTCAAAGGCCAGGGCAGCAGATGTTCTCGTATCTTTGTTACACCATCAGTCAGTCTGATCATTGTACATTGTTCATTGCTAGATCTGTAGAGAATAGAGGGTAGATAATTATAAGGTTACAGATTATATATTTTGGCTGATTTGTTCTTTTGGAGATTTTCTACTTGTTCTTCCATATGATATAAAGTAACAAATGTCGTGTATTCATCTGTTTGAAGAGCAGTTCATCACACTTTGTTGTCTTTGCAGGGTTGTGACTTACAGGATGCTGAAGTGCACAGATTGGTATGAACATACACCATGGCTGCAGCAGATGGATTGGATCAAGACATTCCATTGTTTCAACTTTCTAAATTCTGGGCTAAGTGTCTAGTTGGAATCTTGTCATTGGTATGCTTTGCAAATAGCTATAATGGGAGTTTTGTCTTTGATGACTCGGAAGCGATCATCAACAATAAGGTGAGTGCCAGAAGTTGTGTCATCGGTGTAATTTCAGCTGCTGGAACACTGATGAATTATGAGAGTGAAGACCTTGCCCAGTTTTTATTCCACTCAGTAATCTACATACACAAACATCACAGTGGAGTTGGTCTTTCTTAAGAACTAATTGACTTTCCAACATGGCGTTGTTATAGGATGCCACCAGACAGGGCCAGCTCCAGGTGTTCGTGGGCCCGGGCAAAAGAGTCTCAGTGGGCCCCTTTAACACATACCACGATTATTGATGCACAGATACGGCGGAGAAATATATACAGTTATATCAATATATATTTGGACAGAGACAACATTTTTCTAATTTTGGTTCTAGACATTACCACAATGAATTTTAAACAAAACAATTCAGATGCAGTTGAAGTTCAGACTTTCAGCTTTCATTTGAGGGTATCCACATTAAAATTGGATGAAGGGTTGAGGAGTTTGAGCTCCTTAACATGTGCCACCCTGTTTTTAAAGGGACCAAAAGTAATAGGACAGATTAAATCATTGTAAATAAAATGTTCATTTCTAGTACTTGGTTGAAAACCCTTTGTTGGCAATGACTGCCTGAAGTCTTGAACTCATGGACATCACCAGACGCTGTGTTTCCTCCTTTTTGATGCTCTGCCAGGCCTTCACTGCGGTGGTTTTCAGTTGCTGTTTGTTTGTGGGCCTTTCTGTCTGAAGTTTAGTCTTTAACAAGTGAAATTCATGCTCAATTGGGTTGAGATCAGGTGACTGACTTGGCCATTCAAGAATATTCCACTTCTTTGCTTTAATAAACTCCTGGGTTGCTTTGGCTTTATGTTTTGGGTCATTGGTCGTCGTTTCATACTACAGATGAACAATCAGTTTGGCTGCATTTGGCTGGATCTGAGCACACAGTATGGCTCTGAATACATCAGAATTCATTCGGCTGCTTCTGTCCTGTGTCACATCATCAATAAACACTAGTGACCCAGTGCCACTGGCAGCCATGCATGCCCAAGCCATCACACTGCCTCCGCCATGTTTTACAGATGATGTGGTATGCTTTGGATCATGAGTTGTGTCATGCCTTCGCCATACTTTTTTCTTTCCATCATTCTGGTAGAGGTTGATCTTGGTTTCATCTGTCCAAAGAATGTTCTTCCAGAACTGTGCTGGCTTTTTTAGATGTTTTTTAGCAAAGTCCAGTCTAGCCTTTTTATTCTTGATGCTTATGAGTAGCTTGCACCGTGCAGTGAACCCTCTGTATTTACTTTCATGCAGTCTTCTCTTTATGGTAGATTTGGATATTGATACGCCTACCTCCTGGAGAGTGTTGTTCACTTGGTTGGCTGTTGTGAAGAGGTTTCTCTTCACCATGGAGATTATTCTGCGATCATCCACCACTGTTGTCTTCCATGGGCGCCCAGGTCTTTTTGCATTGATGAGTTCACCAGTGCTTTCTTTCTTTCTCAGGATGTACCAAACTGTAGATTTTGCCACTCCTAATATTGTAGCAATTTCTCGGATGGGTTTTTTCTGTTTTTGCAGCTTAAGGATGGCTTGTTTCACCTGCATGGAGAGCTCCTTTGACCGCATGTTTACTTCACAGCAAAACCTTCCAAATGCAAGCACCACACCTCAAATCAACTCCAGGCCTTTTATCTGCTTAATTGAGAATGACATAAGAGGTTGCCCACATCTGTCCATGAAATAGCCTTGGAGTCAATTGTCCAATTACTTTTGGTCCCTTTAAAAACATGATGGCACATGTTAAGGAGCTGAAGCTCCTAAACCCTTCATCCAATTTTAATGTGGATACCCTCAAATGAAAGCTGAAAGTCTGAACTTCAACTGCATCTGAATTGTTTTGTTTAAAATGTCTAGAACCAAAATTAGAAAAATGTTGTCTCTGTCCAAATATATATGGACCTAACTGTATATATATAGTACAATGCCAAAGATTTCACTTACTTCTTACATTACATGAGTGATATATATTGGAAATTCTACAATAGCTCAGAAACCGGCGTATCCTTGCAGTGCGGGCCCTGGGGGGATTCAAAAGATTTCATTTTATACTGGACAGTATAATCTTTCATACAGTATAAGGGGTATCACATAATCCTCCATACAGAATAATGAGCCCCATATATTGCGTCATACAGAATAATGGGCCTCATATAGTGCTCCACGCAGAATAATGGGCCTCATATAGTGCTCCACGCAGAATAATGGGCCTCATATAGTGCTCCACGCAGAATAATGGGCCTCATATAGTGCTCCACGCAAAATAATGGGCCTCATATAGTGCACCACGCAGAATAATGGGCCTCATATAGTGCTCCACGCAGAATAATGGGCTCCGCGCACAGCTCCATACATTAAAAAAAAAAAAAAAATCAACTACTCACCTCTCCTTGCTGGCAGCAGGTCCGGACTCCTCGGTATCTTCCCGCTCTCTGACCTCGCCGTCAGGGACACTCTGCACTGTCGCTGATGCCCTGGCGGCGAGTGGACCCCTCCGCTTGCTCAGGGCCCTGGGGAGATTCCCTTTAGTTTAGCAAGTGAATAGTTTGAAAGAGAGGAGATAAGCAACTACTTGGTTTTTCTGCCTCGTTTTCACTGGGTTCTCTAATGCAAATACCAGAACATTTTAATGTCATGGCTGAAAGTGTTGGCACCCTTGAAATTGTTCCAGAAAATGTATTATTTCTCCCAGAAAATTATTGCAATAAAACATGTTTTGTTACACAAGTTTATTTCCTTTGTGTGTATTGGAACAACACAAAAAAACTGAGCAAAAAAGGCGAATTGGATATAATTTTACGGAAAAAAATCCCCAAAAATGGGCCAGACAAAATTGTTTTCTCCTTTCCAAAATTGTGGGTAAATTAACTTTGTTTAAAGCTTTCAATGCTCGTTCAAACTCACCTGTGGCAAGTAACAGGTGTTGGCAAAATGAAAATAACACCTGAAAGCAGATAAAAAAGGGAAGAAGTTGACTCAATCTTTACATTGTGTGTCTGTGTGTGCCAAACTAAGCATGGAGAACAGAAAGAGGAGAAGAGAACTGTCTGAGGACTTGAGAACCAAAAATAAATTTTCTGGAACAATTTCAAGGATGCCAACACTTTCGACCATGACAGTTGCCATTTCTAAAGCATTGTGTGTTACCAATTTTATGTTTGAAATTTGTCAGTGACCCTGACCACAAAGGTGAGGTGCATAAAATACTAGTAAAATTAGTTTGAAAGCCATTGCCCAGCTTCAGTGAGCCATAAAGTTAACCACAGCAAAGGTCTTTGTGAAGGGAGGGGAAGCAGAAAGATATTGTAACATCATCTATTGTGAATGGTGGATCTTGTGTTATCAGCTGTGTATAGAGGTGTTACCAGTCCATTGTAATCCTGCCTCTGATGAAAATGAGACTTCTGAAAACTTCACCTGAAAGGACAAGAAGTAAAATCTAAAATATCCCCAGTGGCCAGCGTGAGAATTGCAAGATTTCTCTCTTTTTTTTTTTTTTTAAATACATGTGATATGAAAAAAAATTGCCAAAGGGGGAGAAAAAATGTAATACAAAATCCTGATTTAAACAATGAGTCATTATCTGATAATACATTCCCTTTTAATTTCCATGGCTATATTCCAAATTCCATTGTCCTTGGAGGATGTGGAATTTTCTAAAGTATTGAGGAGACGATAAATTCTATAAAAGTCTCCATACTTTGAAAATGTGACTCTCAACAAGCATATAAGGCTGAAATGAAGGAGTGTCGACATATTTTAGTGATATATGTTATAAGAGATTCTATAGCTTGGACATTTTTCTGAAAAATTTTTAGTCTTCAGTGTTTGATTTTATGATTCATGGTTTTAGTGCTCCATAGATTTAGACATGCAAAAAATCTCAATATGTATGTATGTATATATATATATATATATATATATATATATATATATATATATATATATATATATATATATATATATATAATGAGCAGCATGAAAATTAGAATCAAATATATTATTTTAAGAGAGAAGAATGCGAGTCGTTTTTTACTGCAACATTAAAATGAAGTTTTTCATGGTCCAGAAGAATCTGTAAACTTTCTGTATAACTTGAGTTCTTCCATGTGGAGCACATTATAATACTGAGACATCATATCTAAAATTCCACTTGACACATGGATACTATTGTTTCCATCCATGGTAATGCTTGGTGACTGTGGTACTTCAGGGACGTTAATTGCTCATGTGTTCATGTTTACCCCAACTAAGTTCATGTTTTGTAAGCCAGCTGGAAAATTTTTGGCACATGCTTTAGTCCTGTTAATTGTGTCTACAAATGTGTGTTTTCAAGCAAACCGTATCATTGAGATGCATGCACAGAATTTTCACAGCAAGTTGTCACTTTATTTTCAGTATTTGTATTTCTCCCTTAAATTGTACAGCAGTAAAATAGTTTTAGAATCTAGAGAAATGTACCTGTATGAAGTATAGCATTCTATGATTACCAATTCGGTGGCAGAAATGCAGTCAACAAAGTTGTGGGCAGTTATATCGCCATTGAAGTCACATCATGATCACAGTTTTTATGTTTTATATTTAGGACCTCCGAGGAGAGACTACAATTGGGGATCTTTGGCTTCATGATTTTTGGGGCACAAAACTCAGTAGCAATGCAAGTCATAAATCTTACAGACCGCTCACAGTCTTAACATTTAGGTAAGGCATATACTTTAAATTAGGTAAGGCATATACTTTAAAGCATGACACTGACCTATTTCACATCTGTAATATTTGTCTTAAAGGGATTCTCCAAGAAATGTAATAAAATAAATACACACTTAAATATTAAACATTTTTCTAAGTATATTTATTTAGCAAAAAGGTATGCTTTATCTACTATACTCTGTCAGGATTTTCAACATGTCAACTGCCAGGACACGCAGTAGAACGAACTGCGCAAAGCAGGAGACAGACTCACAAAAAACTGTCAGGCTGACAGAGATGGGTGTTCATTCTCGGTCAGCTAAAGAAAGGTGCTAATCTTCTCCTTTAGTCCAGCTCTACTCATTGTCCTGTCAGGTTGACTGAACAGAGGAGTGTATGCTCACGATGCCTGACAGGACGCTGCTCTTGACGTGACCTCTGTCACATGCTTCACACAGCCCGTCCTACTCCTACTACGTGTCCTCTGAAATCTAGAATGGGGTGTGAATCCTGATAGAGTGCACTAGATAAAGCATAACTTTTTGCTATGTAAAGGTATTTAGAAAAATGTTTATTACCTTATTTTTCGGACTATAAGACGTACCGGACCATAAGACACACCTAGGAGGAAAATTAGAAAAAAAATGTAAGCAAAAAATGTGGTCATGATGCCCTGTTAAGGGGGAGGGGTCTGATGCTGACTCTGTTATAGAGGTACTGTTCCCCAATTCTGTTAATATCCCCCATCCTGGTATATATGGCCCCTTCCTTCCTGTTATACGTGGCCCTCATCCCCATCCTGATATGCATGGCGCCCCTCATCCGCATCCTGGTATGCATGGTACCCTTCATCCCTCTTCCTGGTAAGTATGGCACCCTTCATCCTTCTTCCTGGTATGTATGGCACCCTTCATCCCTCATCCTGATATGCATGGCACCCTTCATCCCTCATCCTGGTATGCATGGCACCCTTCATCCCTCTTCCTGGTATGCATGGCACCCTTCATCCCTCATCCTGGTATGTATGGCACCCTTCATCCCTCATCCTGGTATGCATGGCACCCTTCATCCCTCATCCTGGTATGCATGGCACCCTTCATCCCTCATCCTGGTATGCATGGCACCCTTCATCCCTCATCCTTGTATGTATGGCACCCTTCATCCCTCATCCTGGTATGTATGGCACCCTTCATCCCTCATCCTGGTATGTATGGCACCCTTCATCCCTCATCCTGGTGTGTCTGGCACCCTTCATCCCTCATCCTCGTATGTATGGCACCCTTCATCCCTCATCCTCGTATGTATGGCACCCTTCATCCCTCATCCTGGTATGTATGGCACCCTTCATCCCTCATCCTGGTATGTATGGCACCCTTTATCCCTCATCCTGGTATGTATGGCACCCTTTATCCCTCATCCTGGTATGTATGGCACCCTTTATCCCTCATCCTGGTATGTATGGCACCCTTTATCCCTCATCCTGGTATGTATGGCACCCTTTATCCCTCATCCTGGTATGTATGGCACCCTTCATCCCTCATCCTGGTATGTATGGCACCCTTCATCCCTCATCCTGGTATGTATGGCACCCTTCATCCCTCATCCTGGTATGTATGGCACCCTTCATCCCTCATCCTGGTATGTATGGCACCCTTCATCCCTCATCCTGGTATGTATGGCACCCTTCATCCCTCATCCTGGTATGTATGGCACCCTTCATCCCTCATCCTGGTATGTATGGCACCCTTCATCCCTCATCCTGGTATGCATGGCACCCTTCATCCCTCTTCCTGGTATGCATGGTACCCTTCATCCCTCTTCCTGGTATGTATGGCACTCCTCATCCATCTTCCTGGTATGTATGGCACTCCTCATCCATCTTCCTGGTATGCTTGGCGCCCCTCTTCCTGGTATGTATGGCCTCCCTCACCCCTCTTCCTGGTATGCTTGGCACTCCTCCATCCTGGTATACTTGGCACCCCCTGATCCCCATCATGCTACACACACAAAAATAAACAATTATGCTCACCTCCTCTCTCCTCCAGCGCTGTGTCCTGCTCTGCTGCCGACAGGGATCTCACTGTGTGAGCCGCGCATAGCGTTAATGCCATGCGCCCTCACACTGTGAGATGCTGTGCTGGAATAGTCACTGCTCCCCACTGATGGGGATCAGGGGGTGCCAAGCATACCAGGAAGAGGGATGAGGGGGACCATACATACAGGCATGAAGAGTGCCATACATACCAGGAGCCACGCTGCAGGTACAGTGTGCGCGCTATTAAGGAAAATTAATATTCACTGCTTCCCACGCCCATGGGTGTGGGGAGCAGTGAATATTCATTTTCTTTAGTAGCAGGCACAGTGTAGGCTGCAGCAAGCTGCTCCTGCCTCCTGTGCCCTGCTCTTCCTCTGCTGCCACAGTCACAGTATATATATGTCGGACTATAATACGCACCCCCCACTTTCCTCCAAAATTTTTTGCGGAAAAAGCGCGTCTTATAATCTGAAAAATACGGTATTTTATTTATTTTAGTACATTTCTTGGAGAACCCCTCTAACATCGTTTATAAGTTGTAATTCTGACGTCTGTGTTGCATGTACGTGTTCTGTTTTTTCCACTGATAAAACACGTACCCACTATAATCTATGGAACAATTCCCTTGTCCGTGTTTTTTCACGGACCCTGTGTCCATGCATAACTCATGGAGACATGTCCGTTTTTTTCCGACAGCACAGATGACAATGGCCTAACGCCTACAGCACACAGAGGGCATCCATGTTTAACATTGCAAAGGATAGGAGAAGTATTGTCATTTATTTATCCATCTGTGAAAAAACATTGATTGTAAAAACGGACCCAAGGACCATACACTGATGACACACTGATGGTAAAAATGGACATAAGGAACGTACACTGATCCAAAACACTGACACTGGTAGCATTTTTTTCATGTATGTGTTTAAACATGGATGTGTGAATGAGGCCTAATACTGTGTTGTGTTTTTTTGCTGTCACCTAAAAAGATGGATGGAAAAACAAATGGGCTTTATGTCCCTGTTATGATGCGGTAAAGTCTGTGAAATATTAAAAATAAATGGTAGCGGCATGTGTACAAATCTGTAAAACAAAACGCAGATTAAACTACAGGCCATATAGGCATTTGTCTGCTACATAATAATTCTGCCTCCATAAATAAAAATGCTGTGGGATAATGACAGAATCACATGAGGAAAAAAAAAAACATGCTTATCCTTAAATGTAAAAACAAAATCCTGTCTGACATGTCAATATTTAACAGTGTAACTCCAAACCATTACCATATTGGTGCCACTAACTATTCACAGCTGAACTGTTTTTGGGGACACCCATGGGCAGTGATGTCCAGAGTACGTTGTGCTCGATGTCATACTTATCCAAGTGTTTTTCCACAAAGGTAAATGTGTGCACAGTAATACCAAGTGCTATCATTATTGATTTGTCAATATAAAATTATTATTTAATATTACGTAAAATCATGTGATATAATGTAGCTATCTTGTAATGTATAGTTAATTACCCGTTCTTTGTGATGTTTTGCAGGGTCAGTTATGCCCTTGCAGGAGGTTTGCACCCAGTTGGGTTTCATGTAACAAACATTATTTTGCATTGCATGGTGTCTGTCCTGATGCTTGATGTGTTTTCACTACTGTTCGGTGGCAAAACATGTGACAAGGGGAAAAAAATGATATATGCCCCCAAGGCAGCATTACTTAGTGCTTTGTTGTTTGCCGTGCATCCAGTACATACAGAATGTGTAAGTATATTCTCCTTCTCTTATAGTTACATAGTTAGTATGGTTGAAAAAAAGTCTTCTGTCCATCAAATTTATCTGAGGGTTAGGAAGGATAAAGGGAATGAGATATAGGTACATCCATAATGCACGACCCAGTCTGCCCAAAAAAGCAGGTTTTTCACTCCTGATCCTGAGTGTATCAACATGCAGAATAAGAATGTTATACATGTACACAAGTATTTATATTATTTTCTAGTTATAAAAAAACATCTAAGCCATTTTTTTAAACCATCAACATTCCTGCTGTGACCCGCTCTTGAGGTAGGCTGTTCTATAGATTATTAGTTCTCATGGTAAAGTAGGCTTGCATCCTATGGAGATTTGAACCCTTTTTTTTTCCTCAAGATGCAGGGAGTACCCCTTTTGCCTTTTGCTAGTGCGTTACATGACATCACTTTTGACTATATTTTTTGTTTGGGCCATTTATGTACTCATTCAGTCATAATCATAATTCCTCTTAGATGGCTCTGCTCAAGACTAAATAAAACATACTGTAAAACATCATTGTTTTACACAATACATCAGTGGGTTGGTCATGCTCACTAAATATTTTTTATCTTTTTTGATGATTTTGCTTGTTTTCAATAGTGTTTGTATCAGTAATGATTGTAGTCTCTGTTTTATGGACATAAGTCTACCATATGGACAGCATTTTTATGTGTGATACACATTTTAATTATACTTTTATTGTAACTTTTAAATTTATGCATGTTTGATCAATTGGTTACCTGCCTAAATTCAGAGACACCTTTTACTCGAGCCTTATGAACTTTCAGATAGAGACTTAAAGAAGTTTGTCCCCAGTATTACTTGGTTTAAACTACTTATACAGTCCTACAGATGACTTAGCCGCTATAAAACTTATTCCTGCAGTATAGATTTTACAATTTATTTCGTAGGTAGATGTGGCATCCTCGGTGCACTCTTAGTTTGGCCAATGGCTCAATGCACCTTTCCACCTTGTCAATCAGCACGCCTGGCACACCCCCCCCCCCCCTCTTAGCTTGATTGACAGTGCTCACTTGCACAGAACAAGCACTGTCTAAATTGAATCTCCGGCCCTGCGCTGATACTTCAGGAACCTAGTGAGTGCATGCACACACAGATGCCAATTCGTTAAGACTGGTGTTGAGTATGCCAGTCTTAATGAAGATGGCCGCTGAATTACAGTGCACCTAATACATTAAGCAGTGCATACCACTTAATGAATTAAATCCATCTGTTAGCATGCATGGGCTGCTGCCAGAAATGTTCTAAAGTCCGAGACTGGAGTATATTGCTCAAATAAGTTACACTGCTAAAGTGGCATAATTCATTGTGAATTTGACATGCATGCACAATGGAAACGCACAAAAAATGCATGTAATCCGTATATGATATCAATATGACAAGTAGTAATTCGCGCTTGGGGGGAGGGATACAGACACAGAGAGAGGTGTTGGAGGTTAAAAAGTGGGTCTTTATTAGGATATCAAGGCATAAAATATAAATAAAAAATATATAGAGAATATATAAGGAGGGGGGGTTTTACAAGTAAGGGCTTAAAAATGGATAAAAATAGGGGGTCTAGAGTCTAAAAAGCACACACTGGGGTGTGTATACCGAAGCAGTGATCCTGAGGAAACAATATTGCTGGGTTCAAATAGATCCTCTGTGTAGCTCAGAGTAGGAGGACCTGTAGGTCCATACCATAATACTGTATCATACCAGCTTCTCATGATATATGATACACTAACCATAGGTATTTACCTGAGGACCGCCTGAGACGACCCACCCGATCATCTCTACCCATCTGATCAGGTAATATTGCACTCACACCACCTCAAAAATTCCCCCATGACCACTTCTTCAAATATCCTAACCACCCACTCCTTCTCCCTACAGGTCCTCCTACTCTGAACAATCAATCAGCTTCCATCTAATATAATTGGCCACTTTAGTTTTAAAAGATCATATCTAAAAATAGAATTCAACTATTTAAAGGGGTTGTCCAGTAGTGAAATACACCCCCCTCCCTTCGCCCACATGGATGGTTTTAAAATAATAAACAGAGGCAAACTTGTCTTCTAGTATCGCTGCAAATCTAGTGCAGGCGGATCAGGAGGTCTGTGCTCGCTCCAGAAGGGATGTCTGCTCAGATCAGAAGTCACAGTACTGCTGCAGCATGTGATTGACTGCAGCGGTCAGGTGACTAGAAGAGCGTGTCATCAAATGATTTTCTGATGACCTGATCTAGTAGTCATGTTACCGCTGTAGCGGTCCTATGACTTGTGAACAGAGCAGACACCGCTTGCAAAGTCAGTGCAGACTTGCGGAGCTCCTCTGGAAGGTGAATGTAACTTAGTTTATTTTAAAACCATCCATGCCTGAATAAAAAAATTTATTTTATTGTTGGACAACCCCTTTAAAAAAAAAAAAAGCTTACATTTTTAATAATCTGTGAATAATTTCTTCTGGTAAGTCCCTTTTGTAATTTAAATTTAATTAATTTTTAAAATGTCTCCTATAATTGCAAATGCAGCACTGTGGTCCAGGCCAGTCTATCCCACTAGCATTTTTTTTAAGTTTTCCTTTGCTTTCCATGCTTGGTTAATCTGTGCAGCCTCTTGAATGTATTACTTGTTTTATTTGTAGGTTGCAGGAATTGTTGGCAGGGCAGATCTGTTGTGTGCACTATTTGTTGTTTTATCTTTTCTTGGATATAGCAAAGCCCAAATAAGAAGTAAGTACTCCTCTTTTATATTAAAATAACACTTAGTATAAAATACATATATTATGCATGTACTAAAGGCATTGCTAGAAAGCAACATAGTCCATTAGGTTGAAAATAATCTGCTGCAAGCTTTGATTTTCCTGAAGATTTTTCTAGTGCATGTTTGAAACCCAATTCACTTACTGTATATTCTACTGAAAATTGTAGCGGATTTGCTGTGCTAATCTGCAGCAAATCCTGAACACGTTAACATAAGAGTTGGGGTATAGAGATTAGACTACTATCAAATTAATTGTCAACATTCAGTCTTAGTCCAGAAATTAAAGGGGTTGTTTACTACTATGATGCTGATGACGTATTCTCAGGATAGGTCATCAACATCATATTAGTGGTGATCGTACACCCGCTGACCAGCTGTTACCAGCTGCTATTCCGCTCCATACACCTTTTACATCCGACCGCTGCCAGACCTAGTAACAGCTGATCAGTGGGGGTGCCGGGTGCTGGACCCACACCCTGTGTGTGTTTTTATATATGTATGTGTTACCTGGTTCTCTCCTCCTTCTGGGTTTAGTTACTTATACTTTCTAATCATGTTGCCATTGCTGTAATATAAATTTGCTCTCCTGTAATGATTTCAAGATGAGTTTGTAACAGACATTATTTATAATTACACACACTGCTCAAAGAAATAAAGGGAACATAACACATCCTAGATCTGAATGAATGAAATATTCTCATTGATACTTTGTTCGGTATAAAGTTGAATGTGCTGACAACAAAATCACACAAAAATCATCAATGGAAATCAAATTTATTAAACAATGAAGGCCTGGATTTGGAGTCACCCCCAAAATTAAAGTGGAAAAACACACTACAGGCTGATCCAACTTTGATGTAATGTCCTTAAAACAAGTCAAAATAAGGCTCAGTGTTGTGTGTGGCCTCCACGTGCCTGTATGAACTCCCTACAATGCCTGCGCATGCTCCTGATGAGGTTGCAGATGGTCTCCTGTGGGATCTCCTCCCAGACCTGGACTAAAGCCTCCGCCAACTCCTGAACAGTCTGTGGTGCAACGTGACGTTGGTGGATGGAGCGAGACATGATGTCCCAGATGTGCTCAATCGGATTCAGGTTTGGGGAACGGACGGGCCAGTCCATAGCTTCAATGCCTTAATCTTGCAGGAACTGCTGACACACTCCAGCCACATGAGGTCTGGCATTGTCCTGCATTAGGAGGAACCCAGGGCCAACCGCACCAGCATATGATCTCACAAGGGGTCTGAGGAACTCCTCTCGGTACCTAATGGCAGTCAGGCTACCTCTGGCGAGCACATGGAAGACTGTGCGGGTCCAAAGAAATGCCACCCCACACCATTACTGACCCACTGCCAAACCTGTCATGCTGAAGGATGTTGCAGGCAGCAGATTGCTCTCCACAGCGTCTCCAGACTCTGTCACGTCTGTCATATGTGCTCAGTGTGAACCTACTTTCATCTGTGAAGAGCACAGGGCGCCAGTGGTGACTTTGCCAATCCTGGTGTTCTGTGGCAAATGCCAAGGGTCCTGCACTGTGTTGGGCTGTGAGCACAACCCCCATCTGTGGACGTCGGGCCCTCATACCACCCTCATGAAGTCGGTTTCTAACCGTTTGTGCAGACACATGCACTTTTGTGGCCTGCTGGAGGTCATTTTGCAGGGCTCTGGCAGTGCTCCTCCTGTTCCTCCTTGCACAAAGGCGGAGGTAGCGGTCCTGCTGCTGGGTTGTTGCCCTCCTACGGCCCCCTCCACATCTCCTGATGTACTGGCCTGTCTCCTGGTAGCGCCTCCAGCCTCTGGACACTACGCTGACAGACACAGCAAACCTTCTTGCCACAGCTCGCATTGATGTGCCATCCTGGATGAGCTGCACTACCTGAGCAACTTCTGTGGGTTGTAGAGTGTGTCGCATGCTACCACGAGTGTGAAAGCACAACCAACATTCAAAAGTGACCAAAACATCAGCCAGAAAGCATTGGTACTGAGATGTGGCCTGTGGTCCCCACCTGCAGAACCACTCCTTTATTGAGCGTGTCTTGATAATTGCCAATAATTTCCATCTATTGTCTATTCCACTTGCACAACAGCATGTGAAATTGATTGTCAATCAGTGTTGCTTCCTAAGTGGACAGTTTGATTTCACAGAAGTTTGATTTATTTGGAGTTATATTCTGTTTAAGTGTTCCCTTTATTTTTTTGAGCAGTGTGTGTGTGTATGTGTATATATATATATATCTATATATGTGTGTATATATATATATATATATATATATATATATATATATATATATATATATATATATATATATATATATATCTGTTAGTTTGCATATCATGGGCAATATAGTGTCACATGGATATTCATAAAATGACATGTGATCTACTTTTAAAGTCGGTTTTTACCTTACGCTGATGCCTTTAACCCCTTTACGACCAAGGGCGTATTAGTATGTATCTGTGCCCTGGGCCTTATGGACCTGATACATATTAGTACGCCCTAGCGATTTCGCCCGCACACAGGCTGCGGGCGCGTTCGCCGCCAGGTGTCAGCTGATTGTCACAGCTGACACCCAGGACTATGTGCAGGGAGCGGTCCCGCACCGCTCCCAGCACATTAACCCCCGCAATGCTGCGATCGAAGTCGATCGCAGCATTGCAGTGGCAAGGGGAGGTGATCGCCCATACTCCCCTCCTCTTCCGGCATCCAGCGATGTCTGCCGCGGCTTCCAGGATGTTGCCATGACGACCCGATGTCGTCAAGACAACATCCGGGTCACCAGACAGCAGGGAGATTTTTTGGACATGCGCAGTGCATCTCCAAACTATCTTCTCCCTGTCCAGCGCTGACAGCCTGCATGGCACAGGGATGGTGCTGCATTCCTGTGCCATGCAGGCGATCAGAGAAAAAAAAGTGAAAGTCCCATAGTGGGACAAAGTAATAAAGTATAAAAACTATCATAAAGTGAAAAAAAAAATGAAAAAAAATTGCAAAAATATAAAAAAAATATATATATATATAATCCATCAAAAATAAAAATATAATGTACCCATCAATAAATATTATTATAAAAAAAAAAAAAAAAAAAAAAAAAACAATAAAAGTACACATATTTGGTATCGCAGCGTCCGGAACAATCTGACCTCTAAAACTGTCCCACTAGTTAACCCCTTCAGTGAGCACGGTAAAAAAGAAAAAAAAAAAAAACGAAGCAAAAAACAATGCTTTATCACCATACCGCCAAACAAAAAATGGAATAATACGCGATCAAAAAGACAAATATAAATAAAAATGGTACCGCTGAAAACGTCATCTCGTCCTGCAAAATACAAGCCGCCATACAGCTCCATCAGCTGAAAAATAAAAAAGTTATAGCTCTCAGAATAAAGCTATGCTAAAAAATATTTTTTTCTATAAAATTGCTTTTATGTAAAAGTGCAAAACATAGAAAAACGATATAAATGTGGTACCGCTGTAAACGTACTGACCCGAAGAATAAAGCTGCCTTATCAATTTTACCACACGCGGAACAGAATAAAAAAAAACAATTCCTGAACTGTTGGTTTTTGTTTATTCTGCCTCCCAAAAATCGGAATAGAAAGCGATCAAAAAATGTCACGTGCCTGAAAATGGCACCAATAACAACGTCAACTCATCCCGCAAAAAACGAGCTGTCACATGACTGTCGGCCAAAATCTGGAAAAATTATAGCTCTCAAAATATGGCGATGCAAAAACTAGATTTTACAAAAAATGCGTCTTTTATTGTGTGACAGCTGTCAGTCATAAAAACCCCATATGATTCTGGTATTGCTGTAATCACACTGACCCGAAGAATAAAGTCGTCTAATCACTTATACCGCATAAGGAACGGCGTAAAAAATAAACTCTTGGGTTAGGGTTGGGCTAGGGTTAGGGCTGGGTTTGGGGTTAGGGTTGTGATGGGGTTGGGATTTTTTTGAAAAGTAAGAAAAAAAGATAACGATATGGCGACTAGTGTTGAGCGCAAGTGCTCGCTACTTGAGTTTGCATTGGGTGCTCTGGTATGCATTGAGTATCATGGGTATTTGAGTGACATGCTCGAGTCTCCGCCCCATATGCTTCGTGGCCAAAAAAACTTTGCGGGGATTGCCTGCCATGCACGAGCGATCCCCGCATGTTTTTTTTTGGGTGTTTAATAACCGTGAAACATGCGGAGCAGGGACTCGAGCATGTCACTCGAGCACACGCTGTACATGGTGCATACCTGAGTACCCGATGCAAACTCAAGTAGCGAGCACTTGCGCTCAATACTAATGACAACTTATTCAATATGATGGCCTAATGTTATCGAATTCTGTGTCGTACCTCTGGGTTCAAAATGTTCACTATACACCTTAACAAAATCCTTGAGGGGTATAGTTTCCAAAATGGGGTCACTTGTGGGGGAGCTCCAATGTTTGGGCACACAGGGGCTCTCCAAACGCAACATGGTGTCCGCTAACAATTTGAGCTGATTTTCCATTCAATTTGTTAGCGGACACCATGTTGCATTTGGAGAGTCCCTGTGTGCCCAAACATTGGAGCTCCCCCACAAGTGACCCCCATTTTGGAAACTAGAGCCCCCAAGGCACCTATCTAGATGCATAGTGAGCACTTGGAACCCCTAGGTGCTTCACAAATTGATTCGTAAAAATGAAAAAGTGAAAAAAAAAACACTTTTTCATTTTTATGAATCAATTTGTGAAGCACCTGGGGGTTCCAAGTGCTCACTATGCATCTAGATAGGTGCCTTGGGTCTAGTTTCCAAAATGGTGTCACTTGTGGGGGAGCTCCAATGTTTGGGCACACAGGGGCTCTCCAAACGCAACATGGCGTCCGCTAATTATTCAAGCAAGTTTTACAATCAAAAGGTCAAATGGCGCTCCTTCCCTTCCGAACCCTGCCGTGCACCCAAACAGTGTTTTTTCCCCACATATGGGGTATCTGCGTGCCCAGGGGAAATTGCACAACAAATTTTGGTGTCCATTTTTTCTTGTTACCCCTGTGAAAATAAAAAAAATTGAGTCTAAAGTAAAATTTTTGTGAAAAAAGTTAAATGTTCATTTTTTTCTTCCACGTTCCAAAAATTCCTGTGAAGCACCTGAAGGGTTAATAAAGTTCTTGAATGTGGTTTTGAGCACCTTGAGGGGTGCAGTTTTTAGAATGGTGTCACTTTTGGGTATTTTCTGTCATAAAGACCTCTCAAAGTGACTTCAAATGTGATGTGGTCCCTAAAAAAAAATGGTTTTGTAAATTTTGTTGGAAAAATGAGAAATCACTGGTCAGCTTTTAACCCTTATAGCTCCCTAACAAAAAAAAATTTTGGTTCCAAAATTGTGCTGATGTAAAGTAGACATGTGGGAAATGTTATTTATTAACTCTTTTGTGTGACATATCTCTCTGATTTAAGGGCATAAAAATTAAAATTTTCAAAATTGCAAAATTTTCGCAAAATTTCCATTTTTTTCACAAATAAATGCAAGTGATATCGAAGAAATTTTACCACAATCATGAAGTACAATATGTCACGAAAAAACAATCTCAGAATCAGGGGGATCCGTTGAAGCGTTCCAGAGTAATTACCTCATAAAGTGACAGTGGTCAGAATTGTAAAAATTGGCCTGGTCATTAACGTGCAAACCACCCTCGGGGGTAAAGGGGTTAAAGTAAGACCCTTCTGTAGTCTAAAAATGATTCAATGGATCTTTTTTTTTTTTAAAGGGCCCATACTTCGATATTAAGTACTCATATACTGTACATGTATTTCCATTTTATAATTTAAAAGAAGATCACAAATGAACAGGGTTGGGGTCTCCGGCTGGTGCCTAATACATATTCACATCTCTTATAATGTCCAGCCAGTAAGCGATTATAACACAATGTGAAAGCAAAAAAAGGCATTCAGCATCTGTAAAGCACATTGGCCCAGTTTCATTATTGCTTTTGCGACTCTTTTCTGGCGTATAAATGGTTATAATGGTGACTTTTACGTTTGCTCTTCATTCTGTATTGCATTTGGACGTTTTCTAAGTTAACTTTACTTTGGTTTTGTCTTTTTTGGGGGGGGGGGGGGGCATGGTTTTGGCCATAATTTTGGCTTAATTCATCATTTGTGACTTTCTGAAAAGTCTGAATTTTGGCTCCATTGTTATCCAGTACCCCGATTGACTACAAAATGTGTTTTATTTTTTTATTTTTGCGCAGTTAAAGACTGTGTGACATTTTAAAGGATTGTGTGACTTTTTGCTCTTTTCAAGGTGCAAAAAAGGTAAAAGACAAAAAAATAGCATTGCATTTTTAAATGTGTACCAAATTGATCAACTCGCGTGTGCCATTTATAAGAATTTGGAGCAAAAAGGTAACAATCACAAGACAGAAAAGTCACTTTAAAAAAAGACTCAAATGATGAATCTTACGCGTTGTTTTTGAAAAATTGGTGCTGTCAATATTTTGAAGTTAAACGATCTTGGCCAAAGCTTTCCTGTTTGTCCTTTGGTCAATATATTGCACAAATATGTCTGATTTCCATAATTCGTGCATATTCTTTGCCAATTGACATACATTTTGTGCAATATTTCTTGCAAAGTGAAACGTGTTCACTAAGATTTGTCTTTATACTTAAGAAATATTTGTTGGGAACTTTTTTAAATTTTTTATTTTAATACTGTCAATTTGTTTTCTCTCTCAACCAAATCAAAAGGGAGTTTTACCTAAGATACCTTAAGTGCATGCCAACTACTTATTTATGGGAAGAACATCTTTTTGACATTTTTTACATTTCATTATAAAATCCCTGCTGTTACATGAGAACAAAAGATTCATGAGCATCTCTTATAAAAAGCATTGAGACATCCCTAAATATCCACTGCCAGAAAGCCTGATGAGAAAATAAGGCTGTTTATGAAGAATAAATGTTTCAGCTAAATGTTATAAGCAGAATATTCTGTAAACTCTCCTGCTGAAGCTTCAATAAAGAAACTTTCTTTATTTTTGTAAACCGATTAAAAAGTTTATTTCTAAAATTTTCAAAGTGTGATCTTTAATATATTAGTAGTAGTTAAATTGTCACTTCCGTTTTTGTTGGTCTTTCACAATGTATTTATTTGATACAATTTAAAGGTGATACCAATAGGTCTCTGTCTGCCAGAGTTACAGTAGCTTGCGAAGGTATTCACCCCCTTGGCATTTCAGTTTTTCTGTCTATTTTTTGTGTTTGCATCAGTTCATGTAAAGAACATGTCTACGACTGTGAACATTTTGGTTTTCGTTTTTATTTTGAAGCAAACAACAAATAGGACAAAGTAACTGAAAACTTCAGTGTGCATAACTATTCGCCCTCCTAAA
The DNA here is from genome assembly GCF_046119375.1 of Phyllobates terribilis. NCBI lineage: Eukaryota > Metazoa > Chordata > Amphibia > Anura > Dendrobatidae > Phyllobates > Phyllobates terribilis. The sequence goes on from NW_027362762.1 coordinate 297,797,466, forward strand.
GTCAATGCTTTGTAGAGCCTCCTTTTGTAGCAATTACAGCTTTGGATAAATCTCTGAGCTTTCAACATCTTGTCACTAAGATTTTTGCCAATTCCTCAAGGCAAATTGCCTCCAGCTCCCTCAAGTTAGATGGTCTTCTCTGGTGAACAGCAATATTCAAGTCTGACCACAGATTCTCAATTGGATTAAGGTCTGGGCTTTGACTAGGCCACTCCAAAACATTTACACATTTCCCTTTAAACCACTGGAGTGTTGCTTTAGCAGTATGCTTTGGGTCTTTGCCTTGTTGGAAGGTGAAGCTCCGTCCCAGTCTCAAATCACTGTCAGACTGAAACAGGTTTTGCTCAAAGATATCCCTGTATTTCGCACCATCAATCTTCCCCTCGACTCGGACCGTTTTCCCTGTTCCTTCTTCTGAAAAACATCCCCACAGCATGATTCTGCCACCACAATGTTTCCCTGTGGGGATGGTGTTCTTGGGGGTGATGAGCTGTGTTGGTTTGGCGCCAGACAGAGCGTTTACCTTGGTGGCCAAAAAGTTCAATTTTGGTCTCATCTGACCATAGCACCTTCCTCCATACATTTATGGAGTCTCCCACATGTCTTTTGGCAAACTCAAAACTAGCCTTACAATTTTTGTGTGTAAATAAAGGCTTTTTTTCTGCCCACTATTCTATAAAGGCCACCTCTATGGAGTGTACGTGTTATTGTGGTCATATAGACACATACTGTAGTTACTGCTTGGGAACTCTGCAGTTCCTTCAGGGTTACCTTTGGTCTCTATATTGCCTCTCTGATTAATGCCCTCTCTTGGCAAGTTTGTTGTGGTACCATGTTTTTTCCATTTGATGATGATGATGGATTTGATGGTGCTCCCGGGGGTCGTCAGAGATTGGGATATTTTTTATAACCTAACCCTGACTTATACTTCTCAACAGCTTTGTCCCTGACTTGTTTGGAGATCTCCTTGGTGTTCATGGTGTTGTTTGGTTAGTGGTGCCTCTTGTTTAATAGTATTGCAGCCTCTGAAACCTTTCAGAAAATGTGTGTATATACTGACAGGTCATGTGACACAGATTACATACAGGTGGACTTCCTTTCACTAAGCATGTGACTCATGAAGGTAAGGTAAGTGCTTGCACCAGAAATTTTTAGGGGCTTCATCGCAAAAGGGGTGAATACATATGCACATGCCATTTTTTAGTTATTTGATCCTATAAATTTAATTTATGTCTATATTTTTCTCATTTTACTTTGCCATCTTAGACTATTTGGTGCTGATGCATCACACACAAATCGGATTGCCAAAATATTTAAACACCGGTTGTAATGTAACAAAATTGCCGAGGGGGTGAATACAAGCTACTGTATACCAAGAGTATGCACTTTGAGGACAAGTTTGGCTACTAAGTATCTGAACCTTTGTTTTTGTATAAAATAAAGTAAGCTGCTAAGCTATACAGTGCTATAAAAAGGATATGCTTCTTCAGTAGTTCTCAACCTGTGATGTGTGTTCTCAAGAGGTAATAGACAAAATCTAAGCCTGCCATAGTGTCCAGCAGTGTTTGATTGCACATGAAGTCTTAAGAGTTGCTCCTTTCCTATGTATCTCCTATGTTGTGATTATCCCACCAATGCTGTTAAGATTTCCCTCCTATTTAGGTATATCCAGGGAAACTGGTGGTGATTTTTGTCATTACATATTTTTGTTAGGGGCATATCCTATGAGTAGGTGTGGATAGACATCAACTGTTCCCAATTGGACAATTGACTAATATTGTTGTATGCCAAGTTCTTTTGTGATGTTCATTCTTTTGACAGTAAGAAAGTTTTGCATTCAAATCTGATGAAATCTGTGATGTGGACCTTTTATAGTTTCCTTAAGGTTACCAATTTGAAACTCCTGATCACTTGGGGGTACTCTGCATGAAAATAGAATAATAAACACTACAACTACAGATGTGCATTTTTTTATCACTTTAATTGCTTTGAAAATTACTGGCAGATCTAGCCAAACTTTTGACATACAGTTGCATACTTTTTTTTCCCTCTGGAATACTAAAAACAACTGCACAACAATGGGATAGAACTAAAATTGCAAGCACATGCCATTTGTTTTTATACACTTGCTGACCTCCACATTAAAAGGGTGGTCAGGCCTTAGGGTACAAGTCTGCAGTCACTCTAACGCATACATGTCAAACTCCGGCCCGTGGCCCAAATCTGGCCCGCAGAGTGGTTATATTTGGCCCCCCGACACCAGAACCACCACCCCTATGTGGGTCCATTATTCTGTATGGAGGACTATGTGGGGCCCATTTTTCTGTATACTGTTGGACAAAGTCACGGGTCAAAGTTTTTCATTTTGGCACTCTGTGTGTTTAAGTTTGACATCCCTGCGCTAACGCCCGACAACCCTTTAGGATATGTGCACACGAAACGTTATTGATGCGCTGTGAAAACGCTTGTTAATAGGTCTGCCACACATAATATGGAAATTTCCGCTCAGGATTACCATTGCGGTAAAAACCGCAGCATGACCATTGTGTGGGCGTTTTTGCCGTCAATTTGCGCCCATTGACTATAACTGAACTGCATCAAATCTGCAATTATAATATTTATACCTGCGGATTTGATGCGTTTTCAATTAAAGCCAGTGGCCGCGAATTCGCAGCGGAAACGCGCTGCGGGTGGTACTCGGGTCGGGAGAGGAGGACTACTACTCCTCTCATCCGAGCAGTAGTCTTCTCCTGGTCCTGGTCCCCGGCGATGCTCTCTCCCTGGCGCTCGCTCCCAGCAGTATACTGTGTTTCCAGGAGGTGATGAAGAGGTAGTTATCCAGCAACTCGTGAAAGTGACTTAAAAAATAGCCTTTATTTTGAAAAAATTAAAACCATGAGACCATGGTGCAAATAAAAGCGTATAGAGGCTTACGCGTTTCGGATACGTAGATCCTTATTCATAGCATAATACAATGTTGAAATGGAAAAACTTTTAAGGCATATGGAGAAAGTAGCCGCCCACCGACATCACCTGTTCAGAAGCTCAATTACACGAGTCCAGAGTTTCAGAAAACTCAGTTTTAACCCTAAATGTGCTTCCAGGACCTGTGGTTACGTGAGCGATCAGCTGATCGCTCACGTGACTTCACCCTGGGAACATTCTAAAGATTGCTGATGTCACTGCTGTTAAAGTGACCCGGATCGCCGTGGGACAATCGTTGGCGGTACGTGGACTGCGTCATGACGGCGGACAGGTGAGGATTATGGTTGGTTTGTTTTTTTTACTTTTTTTTTTTCAGAAGATCGATGGCTTTGCGGACCCAGTACAATAAAAAAAAAAAATTAAAAACCGTGTGTTTATTTCATTAAAATATTTTATTCTGGTCGTGTATTTATTGAAAAAGCGGCAACCATTTTACTATGCAGTTAGTAATGGGGGCATTTTATAGATGTGAAGCCCACGTTAATAATGGAGGACATCAGCCGCCAATACAAGGCTGACGTGAACTCCAACCTTATTACCCCACTCGCCACCGCAACAGGGTAGTGGGGAGAGCGGAGGCTAATGGATGTGCCATTTCTGGGACTGCTAGGGGGTGATATTAAGAGCCGTGGAGGGGGCTAGCATTCATGGCCCCTTCCCTGGCTATTAATATCAGCCCGCAGCTGGCTAGTTTAGCCTTTTCTGGTTAGATTTTATAGGGGTGCTCCATGTCAATTTTTTTCTGGGGTCCCCCTGCAAACAGCTGTAGGCTGATATTAATAGCCAGTGAACATTTTTGGCTAATGGCCCCTTCCCCGGCTACTAATATCAGCCCCCAGCGGTCGGCTTTCCCTCTGCTGGTTATAAAAATGATGCGGGAGCCCACAGCATTTTTTTTTTTTTTTAAATTTTAGGCTGTGTACCCACGATTCAGACTTACCAGCGCTTTGGACTCATATTTTTGCTGCGTCCAAAACACTGCATTCTATTGAACACAGGAAAATCCACAGGTGTTCACTGAACTATGCGTATTTACCGCATTCAGTACATTCTAGTGGTCAAATTTATGTTGCGGAGACTAGCGACTCCACAAGAGAATTTGACATGCTGCGGTCCTGAAGGAACGCCGCATGTCAGTGTCCGCGGGTGATTCACAGCCTCTGATGCACGCATAGTGGACATGGGATTTCTAGAGATCCCATCCACTATGCTGTAACATCTGGATGCTGTGGGTTTGATGCTGTATAATCACGCAGCGTCAAACCTGCAACGGCTCGCGACCATGGCCACGTACCCAAACTCACTTGCAGCATGTCAATTTCTGTAGCGGACACGCTAGTCTCTGCTGCAGATTTTGACCGATTTGAAGTGTCATTATATGCGGTGGATTCACATTTACCGACAACAAAAGTGCGGCATTAGAACACCGCGTTTTGGATGCAACAAAAATACACTGCATCCAAAGCGCTGCTGAGTGCTGATCCGGGGGACATAGCGGCTAACGAACCAGCTGTGAGCTGTTAATTATAGCCAGGGACCATGTTTGCAAAGGCACCTTCCCATGCTAAAAATAGCAGCTCTCTGCTGCCGCATAAATTACATGAATAGAAATGCTAATGAAGATTGGGTGAATGGGACTAGCTGACACCCAGCTTTTTTGTTTGGTGATGACAAGGTGTCAATCAAACCTTTTCATGACAAAACCTAATTAAAGTAAAGAGTTAAATAAACACGCAGACACATTCTTTAATCCATATCCTCACCCCAGTTCTGACGGTAATCCAAGGGTTTAAGCAATGTCCCACCAAATAACTTTATTTAGCTCCAAAAAGCATTCATTGATGTACAAAAACGTTTAAAAAAACGCGTCAAAAACGCCCTGAATTTCCACAGCGGTTTTTCTGCCAAGGAGATGCAGAAACGCTCAGGAAATTTCTGCTTCAAATCCTGATCGTGCGCACATAGCCTTAAGGTTAAGTTTCCTTGGTGAGCTTTTGGTGAGTTCTTGACTAAGGATGAGCGGACTTGTGGATGTTTGGGTTCATCGGTCTCTTTCTTTCTTCCAGCACTCTGAACACTAAAACGGACTTCCGAGAGTTCAGAGTTCAGGTGTTCCGGTACGAACCCTAAACTTTACAGTTCGGGTTTTCTCGTCTCTATTCTTGATTCTGCATATTTTTTCTGTGCAAAAAATGCTGCACTTTATAGTTTCAGCAAAGTGGATGGGATTTATATAAATCTCATGCCTACTACTATTTTTTTCACTGCATAAACTGACCTGCAGTTCATCTTTGAAATCTGAAATTCTCTTTTTATCAACACATGACTGGATCAATAATATTTTGTAAAAGCAAATACTGAGAAGTATGAAAAATAAAGCCACTTAGTTTAAAGAAAAACTCTCGCGCGTTTTTTTTTATATCATTTCAGTAGTGCTATTAACGTTCTGTCCCTGCACCCAATATTATACTCCCCACCCACCGTCTTCAGCTCTTCCTGGCGTCAGTCTAGTCCCGCACCGCCATCTTGTGGCAGCAACTTCTGACTAATCGGAAGTCACAAGTGATGGTCACAAGCTCTCAATGAAAGTCTGAGAGCCTTGTTCTATCTCTCATAGACTTACATTAAAAAGTAACCTGCTGCTCGCTCCAGCAAACACTGGAGCGTGCCGGCAGGTCACAAACTGCTGGAGACTGACCGGAGCAGATAAAAGGTGAAGATGTCAGCTGGTAGATATGAGCGTAGGGGCAGCGAACTCAGATTAGAAGCACCACTCCAGCACTGCAATAAACAAACGCTGGAGTGGGGTTTTAAAACGTACCAAAAATAGACAAAAGCTGCAAGGCCAAAAAATGCTGTAAAAACCCACGTAAAAAAAACACAAATAACCTAATTTACCTAATAGGTGCAGGAAATCTGCAACATAAAAAAACTAATTATTCGAATTAATCCTAATGTTTTTTGTCCACCCATAGAGATATTGCATGTGAAGTCGATGATGCAAAACCAATTTTGCCTATATTATCTTCACTATGGGCTGTAATCACTGGACTAGAGGACTGTAAAAGGGTTTTCCAATAATAACTTTCCCTCCCCATTGGCTTCCATTTGGTTGAAATAATAAACTCAGATGTTGCACATCCTTCCCAGCTGTGACCCTCCATTGCTAAGCCCAGGCTACAATAGCCAATCACTGAGCGCAGCGGCTTGTGTTGACTTCATCGATACTAGCTAGATTATTATTTTTACCTAACGGAAACTGATGGAGCGGGAAAATTTATTTCGGGAAAACCCTTTCAACCTGGGGAATACTAAGATTCGAATTTAGAATTGTGAGGATTTTACCTTTATTGTAGTAAAATGTCTGTGTGTAATTACATACATCAGGCAACTGTTCCGATAACTGGTTACCACTATTTTCACATAGCTGAACCATAAAGATTTGAAGAACAAAGCTTTCTTCAGGGCCATGGTGTCGGGCTGTCTGCTTTTTCTCTCCATTTGTCTCCTCCTATGAGCTGGTTTATTGATCTGTTATAGCATGAGGCAATCTAATTCTCTACATTAGTGTTTGAGATCTATGCCACTTACTTCCAAAACATTTCACTTAATAACAGCATGTTTTGCCTGTTTTTGAAGCGATTGATTCTTCATACAGGTGTACATCAAAGATATATGTGGTCACACGTGTAATTTCCAGCATCTTGCTGTGAACATGCGAGTGTAATTCTGCCGAGCACTCTAATGTAGGACTACAAAGCGAGCCAGCCTGCCATAGTAACATTACAACTGCTAGATTTTTTTTTTTTGTGCACAGATAATTTTCTAGAATTACTGATGCGTGATTATTATTTGAAAATGGGATTTTACAACTAATCGTGGTCTGTTCTTTCTGCAGTTAATAAAGATGAACATACATCTGTGTTCTGGGTGCTATGTAGCATTGTACTTGCTGCAATTGCCATGTTGTGTAAAGAACAAGGAATAACTGTTTTGGTAAGAACAAGTACATTGGTAAAATTACTGCCCAAAACCCAAACCTGCGTCACTGCGGTAAAATTATGTACAACACTGTCATTCTTTAATCACAAAAAACCTTGTTCCTGCTGAAGATCTATGAACGAGTGCTCACTATGCAGCTTTATACAATCCGAATAACACCAAAAATTGTTTGATTTTATTAATGTTGAATTTAAATATTTTAGATTCTTTATTTTTCCATTCAGGCTGATGGTCTCTGGAAGTAACAAAAGATTATTGTCTTTCCTAGGGCCTGAATGCTGTTTTTGATGTCTTTGTAATCTGCAAGTTAAACATGCTGGAATGTATCCAGAAGGTACGGCACAGGGACAAAACCCCAGAGGTGAGTGTATTCAATTTCCCATTCCCTATTCAGAACAGATTCTGGGCTCCTCAGTTACTGCACAGTGTGATCTCATGTCTGTCGCTCAGTTTCATTCTTGAAAGAAGTCCTTTTATTGTTGAAAAAAAAATCCCTTCTGCCCTTTGATTTTGATGTTACTGTGGGAATACATAGTCATTCTCATTTTGCTAGAAAGTAGCAAAAGCCATATTTGCAAGGTGTGGTTGGGAAGTAGCTTGGAATAAAACACTATTCTTGTTTGAACACCGCACAAACAAAAAACACATTTCAAGAATAGAAAGGAAACAAGTTCATGGATAAAAGTGACCCAGTATATGTAAACACGTACAGAGGCGGCTGATTGTCATGTCTCAGGTATCTGCTCTGGAAGAACAGGACAGAGATCTGTTTAGGATGATGCAGATTTAACATATTGTGAATACTGATAAGTTCTGTATTTTCTTCCCTTTCTGTAACAGAATTTTTTATTTATTAAAAAAGGCTTGCTTTCACGAATTAGTCTTCTGGCCGCTGGGGGTATATGCATGCTATATGTACGATGGAGTATTATGGGCACAGGACCACCAGCATTTACTCATGTTGACAACCCAGCATCTTTTGCGGAGACCCTTCTTGTAAGAGTAAGTTTGAAGCTTAATTTATTATACATGGGAATCAGTCCCGCTGTCCAGTAGTTAATTTTTTTAATGACCAAATAGAAAAAAAAAAATCTAAATAGATATATAGCACTCAAAAAACGAAAGTACAGATTTGTCAAAGGTTTAAGAAATTCATTTTGATGGTTTTAACTTTTTTGTCCCCTTAATAAACCCTGTGTATCAAACTTTATTCATCACAAATGGCACACAGATATAGTGCATAATGTGTAATTAGCAGGACTAAACAATGAGTCTGAGCAAGAGTAATCAACTTTCTTCCTACTCCACTAGCTTAGACTAATGAGATTGGGGTATTACCAGTGAGCTGCTCTATCGTGACCCGGTCCATAAGGTCCAGGAGGTTTGTGACCTTGTATAATTAAAATCCACTTATTTCACATTGGTAACTAAACTCATTCAACCAAAGGAATATACATATCCTTCTTACAATGCTGGAGCTCACACTTTTTAATTTGTAAATTACTGTACAAATGAAAAATCCAAACCAAGCAGATTATTAGTAAAGTGGCAACCCCTTTAGCTTGTTCAGATTAGTGGGGGTGATCTGATATTGATGGGTAATGGGCCATACTGAGGTTTATTAATCAATAACAAACTCCTGGTAAAAAAAAAAAACACCTGATTGACCTACACGGGACAAGATTAATTTATTATTATTGCAGAAAGTATACACAGCAGTACATTACTCTATTTATAAAACATTTCCTATAGCACTTTTTTTTTTATTTTAATAATTCAACTAACAGAATTGGCTTCTATATAATTTTATTATAGAAGACCTGTAGCATTACAGTGCTTGCCCAGCTCAGGGCCAGAATTAAAATAACAGTGCATTCTAGCCTCCAGCAGCGGAGTCCTTACATTGAGAGCGGCACTGCTGTTCGCTGCGGTGGCGTGACATTTTGTCACGTGCCGACTACAGACAATGATCGCTCATTTTCTGCAGCCGGCATCTAACACAACAATGTCATCACCGCCCTAACAGCAAAGCCGACATTGCTTAAACGGCGCCACTGCAGGAGTTGAGTATACACTGTTTTTATGTTTAATTCGAATCCGGAATTGATTTACCTAAGTTTGTCCAGTAGTGGACATCCGCTTTTTGTGCAGATTGGTGGGGGGCAAGATTGGAAGACCCCCAACAAACACTCAAAAGACCTCTGAGAAGTGCAAACCACGGGAGACAAAAAAGCACAGCTCCTTAGGGATCAAGCGCACAGAGCAAAGTATGGATGCAATAGACAATCATAGGCTTTCTTTTGAGTCTGTACTCCACATGAGCTGTGGAGTACCTGCCTCCTGAGGTGCACACTTTTCAAAGCTCTTTCGAGCATGCAGGCCTAAAGACCTGGACCACGACAATATGGAGGCAGTTAAACGGCCTAAAAAAAGAATGCAAGAAAAAAAGTTGATAAATTGCACTGGGGGCGGGGCGAGGAGTGATCAAAGACTTAGAATAAACAAGCCCCACTAAAAACTTTAACCTATATTACAGTCATGGCCAAAAGTTTTGAGAATGACACCAAAATTATATTTTCACATGATCTGCTGGCCTCTGGTTTTTATTAGTGTTTGTCTGATGTTTATATCACATACAGAAATATAATTGCAATCATATTATGAGTACCAATAGGTTATATTGACAGTTAGAATGAGTTAATGCAGCAAGTCAATATTTGCAGTGTTGCCCCTTCTTCTTCAAGACCTCTGTAATTCTCCCTGGCACGCTCTCAATCAACTTTTGGACCAAATCCTGACTGATAGCAGTCCATTCTTGCATAATCAATGCTTGCATTTTGGCAGAATTTGTTGGTTTTTGTTTGTCCACCCGTCTCTTGATGATTGACCACAAGTTCTCAATGGGATTAAGATCTGGGGAGTTTCCAGGCCATGGACCCAAAATCTCTGTTTTGTTCCATGAGCCATTTAGTTATCACCTTTGCTTTATGGCAAGGTGCTCCATCATGCTGGAAAAGGCATTGTTGGGCGCCAAACTGGTCTTGGACGGTTGGGAGAAGTTGCTCTTGGAGGACATTCTGGTACCATTCTTTATTCATGGCTGTGTTTTTAGGCAAGACTGTGAGTGAGCCGATTCCCTTGGCTGAGAAGCAACCCCACACATGAATGGTTTCAGGATGCTTTACAGTTGGCATGAGACTAGACTGGTGGTAGCGCTCACCTCTTCTTCTCCGAATAAGCTGTTTTCCAGATGTCCCAAACAATCGAAAAAGGGATTCATCAGAGAAAATGACTTTGCCCCAGTCCTCAGCAGTCCACTCCCTGTACCTTTTGCAGAATATCAGTCGGTCCCTGATGTTTTTTCTGGAGAGAAGTGGCTTCTTTGCTGCCCTCCTTGAAACCAGCCCTTGCTCAAAGAGTCTCCGCCTCACAGTGCGTGCAGAAGCACTCACACCAGCCTGCTGCCATTCCTGAGCAAGCTCGGCACTGCTGGTAGTCCGATCCCGCAGCTGAAACAGTTTTAAGATACGGTCCTGGCGCTTGCTGGTCTTTCTTGGGCGCCCTGGAGCCTTTTTGACAACAATGGAAGCTCTCTCCTTGAAGTTCTTGATGATGCGATAGATTGTTGACTGAGGTGCAATCTTTGTAGCTGCGGTACTCTTCCCTGTTAGGCCATTTTTGTGCAGTGCAATGATGGCTGCACGTGTTTCTTTAGAGATAACCATGGTTAACTGAAGAGAAACAATGATACCAAGAACCGGCCTCCTTTTAAAGTGTCCAGTGATGTCATTCTTACTTAATCATGACTGATTGATCGCCAGCCCTGTCCTCATCAACACCCACACCTGTGTTAATGGATCAATCACTAAAACGATGTTAGCTGCTCCTTTTAAGGCAGGACTGCAATGATGTTGAAATGTGTTTTGGGGGTTAAAGTTCATTTTCTGGGCAAATATTGACTTTGCAAGTACAGTAATTGCTGTTAAGCTGATCACTCTTTGACATTCAGGAGTATATGCAAATTGCCATTACAAAAAATGAAGCAGTAAACTTTGGAAAAATTACTATTTGTCTCATTCTCAATACTTTTGGCCATGACTGTAGATAAATATTAAAATGATCAAATCCACAATGGACCCTGGAATGCGAAACAATAACGCAGATATATTAATGTGAAATTGTAGGGTAAGTGATTAGTAAAAACATGCCAATTATTTTATTTATTTATTTTACTCCCTTATATTGCACCATTAATTCCACAGCGTTTCACGGACATTATCAGCACTGCCTCCATTGGGGCTCACAATCTACATTCCCTATCTGTCTGTCTTTGGAGTGTGGGAGGAAACTGGAGAACCCGGAGAAAACCCACACAAACACAGGGAGAACATACAAACTCCTTGCAGATGTTGTCCTTGGTGGGATTTGATCCCAGGACCCCAGATCTGCAATGCTAAACACTTAGCCACCGTGCTGCCCCTAATTATATAGATGGTACAGTGTGTCACATCCAGACGCAGTTCCCTTCGGACATGTGGAGGTTCATCAGGGAACTGATTTGTGGACCTGCTGGTCTTCTCTGGAGTCGGGATGTGACACGCTGTACCATTCAGATTAATGTTTTCTTTTTGTATTGTTTAGTAATTAAAGAGGTTGTCCACAACTTTTACATTGAAGGCCTATCCTCCGGCTCGCCCGCCGATCAGTTGTTGGCTGCTGCCGCCAGCCAGGAGATCTTATTTATAGAGCTGGCCGTCTACCTGCAGTGGCCGAGGCTTGATACTGCACTTCCTCCATCTATTCAAATTAATAGGAGGCGGACGTGCAGTACCTTGCAGCAGCCACTACAAGTAGACGGGCAGCTCCACAAGGAGGTACTGCCAGCCGCTGATGCCTGAAGTACTTGTTGATTCTCTGTATAGCCACTCAATAAACATCAATGCAATCAATTGGGGATACAGGGATAAGATGACATTGAGTGGGGCATTATATTGACTCATGTTAGGTTGCCAACCTCTGCAGTCAGGAAGGTCATTTTTTTTAGGGCATAATAGAAAGGGACGTTTTTATATTTTTGCCTTATTATTTATTCACTGGGCATCTTTCATGCATTTTCACACCTAACTGCTATCTATTGAACCCTGGTACCTGGTCCTATGTTTTACTTATATTACACCTGATCAGTTACCTTACAAATTCAGATTGATATATCTGGGTTATTTCTTTTCATGCCAGGGGTCCATTGTGGTTTTGGTAGAACATTTTCATATACTATATGGTGGCTCAGGTTTTACTAATGATTTCTGTAGCCTCCTATTAAAGTATGAGTTATTTGTATTTTAATAGGTGTTCCAAGGGGAACAATAATAAAAAAATAATATAATAATATAAAAAGACATGAATGCACCAAATAAAGCTTAATAAAAATTATTATAGCCTCTACTGCACAATGTCCATAAGTCACACACATGGTACAGATAGTGACAATCTCACCAAACACTATGGAACGTGCAGCTTGTAAAATGAGCAAGTACTGTTTTCTAAGTAAATACATTTCTAAAGGTGAAATTGACATGAAATTCTGACCATACAGTCCTGCTCATTGTTATTGGCACCTATGAAGTTTAAGTACATAATGTGGAATATCTCCTGAAAAAGAAGGAATCAAGTGAAAGTTTTCTTGTATAGAGCACTTGTGTTAAATACAAAAGAGCAAATGATAAACAATAATTTAAAACCAAAAACAATGGGAGGGAAAAATAGAAAAACCTAAAGCTTGCTGTGTCACTGGCATTGGCACCCTTTACATTAATTTAGTATGGAAACACATTTTGACTCACCTGTGGTAAATCACAAAAGAGATTCTCCTGTGATTGTCGGTGCCCATGTGACATGAATTAGTCAATGAATAAAGACTTCAGTGTTTTAAAAAGTCACATGGTAGGCCCTGGTGAGGACATCAGAACTGCTATTATTAGCAAACCAAAGACTTCTAAATGGTATACGGCCATCTCCAAACACCTTGGTATCCCAGTTTCAACAGTATGCAGTGTTATTAAGAAGTTTGCCAAGCATGGAACCATCAAGAACCTCCTTGGATGTGGGGGAAAGAAGAAAATTGACGAGAGATGTCTTCGAAGGTTGGTGCGAAGGGTGGAAAAAACACCACGTGAACCATCCAAAGGCCTGAAGGCCAATCTGGAACAGTCTGGGGTCATGGTTTCAACAAGTACCATAGGCCGCACACTAAACCAAGCAGAGCTTTATGGGCGAAGGCCAAGGAAGAAACCATTGCTGAAGAAAAGACCTAGAAAAGAACGACTGATCTTTGCCAAAGAGTACCTTGACAAACCACAATCCTTCTGGGAAAATGTTCTGTTAACAGGTGAGATAAAAATGAATCTTTTTGGCAATGCAAAGCAACAGTTTGTTTAAAGACGGTGCAATGAAGCGAAAAGAACACCTTACCAAAAGTTAAGCATGGTGTCTGGTACTGGAGGCCTTGACTGAATCACAAGAATCATGAAATCAGAGAATTATCAAGAGATTTTAGAGCGAAATGTCCTACTCAGTGTTAAGAACTTGGTTTGAGCTGAAGATCATGGGTCCTCCAGCAAGACAATGACCAAAAGTACACAGGAATGGTTGAAAAAAAATGGACTGTTTTTAAAATGGCCAGCAATGAGTCCTGACATCAATCCCATTGAAAATCTTTGGGGTGAGCTGAAATCTGCCATTGGAAAATGGATTCATGAGCTTGAAGAAACTGCAAAGGAAGAGTGGGAGAAAATTAGTGCAGAAGCTTATAGATGGCTACTAGTGATGAGCAAGCATGCTCGTTTAACCCTTTCACCAAGCATGCGCGGGTGCTTACCAAGTATCTTCGGTGTGCTCGTATATTATGTTCGAGTAATTGCGTCTGCATGATTTACAGCTGTAAGACGGCCTCAACACGTGAGGATTCCCTAACAGGCAATCACTGCATGTGTTTGGGCTGTCTTACAGTTATAAATCATGCAGATGCAGGAACTCGAACATAATCTACGAGCATGCTCAGTCAAAGGGTTAATTTTGTGGAGGGAACTAAAGCTCAGAGTTCATAGAAGGAGCCCACAGAACCTTCAGGAACTGAAGAGTGTTTGTGTCGAAGAATAGTCCAAAATCACACCTGAGCAATGCATGCAACTAATTTCTCCATACAGGAGGCGTCTTGAAGCTGTCATCACCAACAAAAGCTTTTGTACAAAGTATCACATTTCAGCAAGTGTGTTCAATACTTTTTCCCATTGTCATTTCTCATTATTACACATAACTTAATTTATGGACATCTATGGTTTGATTTCTTTGCCTGTGTGGATTGGATGGGATGTTGCTGACATCTGGTGAGAATTTCATGTCAATAGAACTTTTAGAAATATATTTACTTAGAAAATTCTTGACATGTTCAATATTTATTTCACCCGCTGTATCAACAGTCAGACAAAAGCCTATAGAGAAGCAGTGTGACCAGGGTCAGGGCCTAATGTGGCAGAGGCGCTACATGGCTGTGAGCAATGCCATATACAAGTATATTACAGTGAGCGTTTTTTTGCTTTTCCTGAGCATTTTGAGGAAAATCCGACCAATTATATAGCACAATTTTACATTTATACAGGTATTTTGCAGCTGTTCCTTCACCATATAATTTGCGGTCATTATTCTCTAGAAACATAGCACATTGCACATTATTTGCTGTAGTTAATCTTGACTGTCTGTTTTTATCTGAATCATTACATTCTGTTTATCTGCAGTAAATTAAAACTCCATATACTGTGGTTTTGACTAGATTTTCATCAATCAGTTTTGTCTGATATTTAGTATAAATTGTGTAATTGCCCAATTACTGTAATGACAGTATTCAGAGGAATATTTACATTGTACATTGTTTTGTGCAAGGTTTAAGCATAATGTATTATATGAAATATATGTTCAAACTTTTAGAAAATCTTACATTTCTCAATAAAGTGAAAAAATTGGAATGTAGAAAATGGCACTTCTTCAGTTACCATTAGACGATTTAATTTTGTGAAATAAGATGGTACTGTACATTGATTATTTTCCTATGTGCACATATGCAGGAGAGTGCACCTGTACTGATAATTCTGTTAACACTGTATATGAGACATGGAATGATTTTTCTCTTAATGACAGGTAATAAACTATAATTACTATTATTCCTTAAATGGATGGCTACTGCTGTGCCCATGGTGGCTCTGCTTTGATTGGTCAATGGGCTGTATACCTCTTATTAAATCTCTCAGCGATTCTCGGATAATGGCACCAGCAGCACTTTGGTTCTGCTTGTTTGGCTTAATGTACCAGGCATTATTCTCCAGTAATGGCCAAACGAGAAGGTGAGTTTTCCGTATATTTGGAATAATGGAAGCATGGCTTTTTTGATCAGTAGGGAGCCTGTACTCATGACAGTCACATTTCTAGATACAGCTAATATATGATGGCATAATTCTACTGCTTCATATTACAAAGTATCCTGTTGTCTGGCTCATCCACTGCTTGCTATATTATGACTTGGACAGTGTAATGTTGCCGTTTTCTTTCCTTCCGATTCTTCAGAGATGTTTCCTAAAATTAAATATGAAGCAAATACAGTACATCTGTTTTACTTTGGAAAAATTATTAAAGAAATGGATATAAAATCTAAAACTTAAGTAGATTAAGTGCCTAGCACATACTATTGTACATATATATGCTGCCTTTAGTAGAAGTCGTAGGAATGAGCAGATACTTCTCCTTAGTTGACCTCAGAAGACAAGCCTAATGACTACCATAGAACATTAGATTCTTTATATACTATGTCATGATATTTCTAAGTTTCCTTACTTTTTTTGTCATAACAGAATCCTCACTATGGGCTTGGGATTTCTCCTAATACCTTTCCTACCTGCAAGTAACTTATTCTTTCGCGTGGGATTTGTTGTTGCTGAAAGGGTCCTCTACTTGCCTAGTGTAGGCTATTGCATATTACTTACTTATGGCTACTGTAAAATCTGTAAACACTTGAACAAAAAGGTAAGCTGCTTCTAATAATGTAATATTTGTTAACCAATGTTTCACATGATCATGTGCACTTAGAATGTAAAGGGCATTGATCAGTAACCATAGGACGCGGCCACCATTTGTGGTTAGCGGTAATAGATGAGCCTACAGCTACATTTCCATGATTTGGTGATTTTGATGTTTCTTTTTTTCTGCCCCAGTTAGCTAAATTTGCTTACTTGTGTTTTGTCATTGTGTTTTTTTGGGGTTTTTTTTTTACACGCGTTTTATCATGTTTTGTTTTTCTAGATGCTGGCCTTTGTCTCTTTTTGGTACTGTATGTCATGTTCTAACTAAAACTGCTTTGTTTTGGAATCTTCCTGTTTTTTAGCTTTGATAATACTTTTGATAGTCATATGCAGATTACCGTACATGCGTTATTATTTTTAGTATTTTCCACTGCGAAATTGCAATAAAAAAGCTTGCTTTTTTTATCTGCAAATTTTTTTTTCACTTAATTCAAGTCTATTGGTTAAATCCGCAAATAAAACGCTCATATATACCGCAAAAGAAATTTACATGTTGCAGTTTCTGCAGCGTAAAAAAAAAGAAAGCACAGTGGGCATTCGATTTATATAAATCCTATTCACTTTGCAGGAAGTGTAAGACGCTGCATTTTTATCACATGAAAATATGCAGCATAAAAATTGCATCAAATGCTCAATGTTGGAAATTTGCCTTAAATTTTAAAATACTATTGTACATGTGATAAATCTACAGTTTTTATCTGTCTGCTCATGTGTGTGGCAAGTCTTTGTCTGCTTAGACTTTTGTGGTTCAAAAAGCCCTTCTAATAATGTATTGGTCCAGTTGCAATGTGTGTTACGTATGTGTTGTCCTGGGTAAACTTCTACCACAGCATTAAAACTTTTTTTTTATTTTAAGAAACTTGTGACTATAGTTGTTCTTGGACTTCTGACCCTCTATCCAGTGCGCTGCATCTATCGGAGTAACCAATGGAAATCAGAGGAGCTTCTTTTCCAAAGTGCTCTTGATGTGTGTCCTCTAAATGCTAAAGTAAGTCAGTAGAGCTCGATCAGTGTCTAACACACATTTTCACCAAAACATGCCAACCAAACACAACTTTTATGCTGCCCTCACACAGACCTTGACTGTTCTGCTGTGCATTTCTTTAGTTGTTTTTACATCGGAGATGCAGATGTTACTTTTTAGTCCCCTCAACAAAAAACATAAATTTTCGCAGTGTTTAATTTTGATTTGTCTTTTAGAAACTTTTTTTTTTTTAAAAAAAAAAGGTGCGCTATTTTAATTTGGGGAAATGAACAAAAAAACATAATGGTGAAAACCATCAAAAGTGATGGGAACCCCCCCACTCAAAATTAAAAAAAAGTTGTATAAATGTACAATACATGTTTTTAAAAAAAATGCTAATCAATTCATTGATGAAGAAAAAAAAAAAAAAAAAAAACAATAAAAAGATAGTACTTCACAAATAAACAGACTTCTCTTCAACATCCACTACTAGTGCAGCTGTCGAAGAGTGGCCTGTTTTTTGAGTGTTTTTAATTTTTTTGTGAGATATTTTTGCTTTATTTGCATGAAAAACTTGATAATCTTTTTGGACATTTTGTATGGTGTACTTAACGTTGTATTTTCTTTTCTTTTTTTTTCTTTGAATACTGGAGGGAACCTATCCTGCAAAAAGTGCGTGAATAAATAAATGAATATGGTTTTGATCCTTTTAGAGGTTAAATAGGCTAAAAAGAATCAAGAAGATGAAAATTAAAATGCAGCAACACAATATTACAGTTAGTCTTTCACACAATATTTCAGTGTTTGGCTATGTTCACACACTTTTCTGTTTTGCTGCTTATTTTGCAGCTGTTTTTTATGCAAATTTTCAGCTGCATCTAGCAGTACCAGCAAAGTCTATTAGATACCAGAATTCTCTGTTCACATATGTTGCTTTTTATTTGCTGCGTATTTTCTGCCTTGGTTTGTGTTTTTGGAAAATAGAGCATGTCACTTCTTTCGGAGTTTTTGCAGCGTTTTTTCACCCATAGGAAGTAATGGGTGGTGAAAAAAATGTTGCAAAAACGCAGCAATAAACGCACCTGCGTTTTTGATGGAGAAATAGAATGGGATTCTTTTTTTTCACAGAACTTTATGTACAGTTAAAACCAGAAGTTTACATACACTATATAAAAAGACAGGGTGCAGAAAGTGTTGTCTACCAGTTTACAGTGGTGGCCAAAAGTATTGGCACCCCTACAATTCTGTCAGATAATACTCCGTTTCTTCCTGAAAATGATTGCAATCACAAATTCTTTGGTATTATTATCTTCATTTAATTTGTCTTCAATGAAAAAACACAAAAAGAATTGTCCTAAAACCAAATTGGATATAATTCCACACCAAACCTAAAAAAGGGTCTGGACAAAAGTATTGGCACTGTTTGAAAAATCATGTGATGCTTCTCTAATTCGTGTAATTAACTGCACCTATAACTTACCTGTGGCACCTAACAGGTGTTGGCAATAACTAAATCACACTTGCAGCCAGTTAACATGGATTAAAGTTGACTCAACCTCTGTCCTGTGTCCTTGTGTGTACCTCATTGAGCATGGAGAAAAGAAAGAAGACCAAAGAACTGTCTGAGGACTTGAGAAACCAAATTGTGAGGAAGCATGAGCAATTTCAAGGCTACAAGTCCATCTCCAAAGACCTGAATGTTCCTGTGTCTTCCGTGCGCAGTGTCATCAAGAAGTTTAAAGCCCATGGCACTGTGACTAACCTCCCTAGATGTGGACGGAAAAGAAAAATTGACGAGAGATTTCAACGCAAGATTGTGCGGATGGTGGATAAAGAACCTCAACTAACATCCAAACAAGTTCAAGCTGCCCTGCAGTCCCAGGGTACAACAGTGTCAACCCGTACTATCCGTCGGCGTCTGAATGAAAAGGGACTGTATGGTAGGATACCCAGGAAGACCCCACTTCTTACCCCGAGACATAAAAAAGCCAGGCTGGAGTTTGCCAAAACTTACCTGAGAAAGCCTAAAACGTTTTGGAAGAATGTTCTCTGGTCAGATGAGACAAAAGTAGAGCTTTTTGGGAAAAAGCATCAACATAGAGTGTACAGGAAAAAAAAAGAGGCATTCAAAGAAAAGAACACGGTCCCTACAGTCAAACATGGAGGAGGTTCCCTGATGTTTTGGGGTTGCTTTGCTGCCTCTGGCACTGGACTGCTTGACCGTGTGCATGGCATTATGAAGTCTGAAGACTACCAACAAATTTTGCAGCAAAATGTAGGGCCCAGTGTGAGAAAGCTGGGTCTCCCTCAGAGGTCATGGGTCTTCCAGCAGGACAATGACCCAAACACACACTTCCAAAAGCACTATAAAATGGTTTGAGAGAAAGCACTGGAGACTTCTAAGGTGACCAGCAATGAGTCCAGACCTGAATCCCATAGAACACCTGTGGAGAGATCTCAAAATGGCAGTTTGGAGAAGGCACCCTTCAAATATCAGGGACCTGGAGCAGTTTGCCAAAGAAGAATGGTCTACAATTCCAGCAGAGCATTGTAAGACACTCATTGATGGTTACCGGAAGCGGTTGTTCGCAGTTATTTTGGCTAAAGGTTGTGCAACCAAGTATTAGGCTGAGGGTGCCAATACTTTTGTCTGGCCCATTTTTGGAGTTTTGTGTGAAATGATCAATGATTTGATTTTTGCTTCGTTCTCTTTTGTTTTTTTCCTTGCAAGCAAATTAAATGAAGATAATAATACCAAATAATTTGTGATTGCAATCATTTTCAGGAAGAAACTGAGTATTATCTGACAGAATTGCAGGGGTGCCAATACTTTTGGCCACCACTGTATGCATGTTTTTCTCAATATCTGACATGAAATCAGAATAAAACTTTCTTTTTAATATTTGCCAAATGCCAGAATAATGAGAGAGCGAGAATGTTTTAAGGCATTTTTATTATTTACTGCAAAAATAGAAAGCGATCTAAAGATGTCAAATTTGTCCCACAAAAAACAAGCCGTCGGAAGAAATATGGAAAAATATCAAAATATGGCGATGCAAAAACTTGTTTTTACAATAAAAAGTATCTTTTAGTGTGTGACAGCTGCCAATCATAAAAACTCAATATAAATGGGGTATCGCTGTAATCGCACAGACCCGAAGAATAAAGTTGCGTGATCACTTTTACTGCACGAGGAACTGCATAAAACATAAATAAAACTAATTCTTCACCTTCTGTTCATTTTTTTATTCTGCCTCCCGAAGATCGAAGCAAGACTCAGCTTATATTTATCCTGTGCTGAGTGCTTATACCGGGGTTTCCGTATAAATTTCTGAAATGCGTGATTCACCCTCGTGGAAGTTTCCCTATAATGTGGCAGCTGGAGGCACTGTGGACACCGTCTGGCCTATGATCCAACGGTGTTTGTCTTTTTATTAGGCATGCATAAAAGTGCCGTCGGCCACAGTTTTATGCGCTTCTGAAAGGCGGATGCTGAACAGAGGCCAGACTGAGTTCAGAGTAACTCTGCTGCCTCATTATAGTGAATGAATCCCTCGGGGGTTCCATCTGAATCACGTCACTCAGAGATTTAGATGGAAACCCATATAAGTGCTCAGCGTAGAGCACAGGATAAATGTGACCCCAAATATTATGTAAAATGTTCCCAATAAAAGCTTCAACTCTATTCACAAAAAAAGCAAGCCCCCACTCAGGTCTGTCATCTGTTAACGAACTTTACTGGTAGCACAAAGGCTCTGGAAAAACTAAATGGCACCTTGCCCTCTAAAAGAAATCCAGCAAATTCTGCCCTCACAAATCCAAATGTCCCCCTCCCTTCTGAGCTCCAGAGTGTACCTAAACCGCAGTTAGCATCCACATGTTTGGCATTCCTGTAGCGAAGAGAGCACACCTAAATTACGGGTGCATGTCTCCGGAAGCACGAGCTGGGCATAATGTACTGGTCACTACAACGGCAGTTTGCAATCTTCACTTAGCAACAGCCACGGCTGCTTGTTTCTGGAAAACACCCATGGAGTCAAAATCATCACTACACCTGTAGATAAAATCACAAAGGGGTATAATTTCAAAAATGGGGTCACCTGAGGGGGATTCTGCTCTTCTAGCACGTAGGGGCTCTGTATATGGAGTCCGCAAACTATTCTAGGAAAATCTGCACTCCACGAGGCAAAAAGTGCTCCTTTCCTCCCGAGTCTCACCTTATGGCTAAGCAGTACTGTACAGCCGCTTATGGGGTATTTCTACATTCAGAAGATTGTTGGACAAATTTTGGTGCCATTTTTACCAATATGTCATGAAAAAACATTCTCAGGATCACTGTTGAAGCGTTCCAGAGTTATTACCTCATAAAGTGACACTGGTCAGAATAAAAAAAAAAAAAAAAAAATTGGCCTGGTCAGGAAGGTGAAAGGGTTAAATACAGACGTGTGAATGAGGCCTTATACTGTATGCAGTTTGTACAGTGAAATCTGGGAAGAGTTTTGCTTTAATAAAAAATATTCCAGTGTGCTTTCTTTGTGTTTGGGCAGCATAAAAGACACAGAACTGGCTATTTTCTGTAGACCAGCCAATAACTTTCTGAAGCTTAAGCTGCATTTACATTGAAATAAAATAGTGAACAGGTGTTATTAAAAACTGTAGTTTCGCGATTATCTTGCCGTGTAAACATGTTACCTATCACCTGATGAGCAAGATGCTAGTTTGAGTGAAATGATCTTTTGCGTAGCACAGAAGAGCATCATTCTCTGAGGTGCGTCGTTCTATGTATACAAGACTCGTCCTGCCAAGAAACATGGCAGCCTATGTGAACTCTCTCAATGCAAAACCCTAGAATAAAATCAATGAGCGTAAAAAGCTAGCCGCACATACAGTACTGTGCAAAAGTTTTGTCAGGTGTGGAAAAAAAATGCTCCAACGTAAGATTGAGGTAAAAAACAGAAGGGTTAAAAGTGATCTGTTTTACACTAAAAAGTACAGCTATAAAAAGGTTAACTGTATTTGCTCAATTACATTGAATATTTTTAATAATCCACAGGTGCACTATAATATAGGTAAAAATTTAGCAGATCGAGGCCTTCAAGCTGATGCCATTAAATACTATAGAGAAGCTATAAGGTAATGTATCTGTTATAATACACATTTAGTTACCATGTAGATTCACTTTCAGACAGATATTGGTGAGCCCCAACAGAGCCTGTCAATGTTTAAGGCGCCAACCAGGGTTGATTTTTAGTTTGTTTTTTGACTGCAGACTTTTGAATCCCTTCAGCGCAAATGCTGTGCCCTGCAAGGGTTCGCCGGTTTCTGAGCCAGGAAAGGCGGTGATGTATGCAATATGTATACTCCAGGGAAGAAGCCATCTAGTGGGCCAGCCTCGCTCCATACTAGTTTATTGAGAGAGGCCACACCTACTAGACAGCTGTGCCCTCGCTCCATTCACTGGTTTGGAGCGAGCCTGGCCCACTAGATGGTTTCTGTCCTGGAGTATGCATATCGCATACATCACCGCCGGTCCCGGCTTGGAAGCCGGCAAATCCTCACAGGGCACACTGGGGAGACTCCAAAGTCTGCAGTCAGAAAAAGTGAGGGCAGACTTTTCATTCCAGACCGGATAACCCCTTTAAAGAATAACCATCATTTTTAATTTTTATTAAATTAATAGTACACATGAAAATAAGCAACTTTGTAATATATATTATCAGAGAAATCTACTTCTTTCTCCTCCAGAACTTATAATTCACTTTCAAAATTCTCAATTTCTGGGTAAAATATTTAGATTTGAGAGTCCTCAGTGGTTGATACCTTTTAATGGCTAACTGAAAAGATGGTAACAAATTGCAAGCTTTCGAGACTACTTAGTATCTATGCCTGATGAAGAGACCTAAGTAGTCTCGAAAGCTTGCAATTTGTTACCATCTTTTCAGTTAGCCATTAAAAGGTATCAACCAGTGAGGACTCTCAAATCGAAATATTTTTCTATCTACTGGCTAACACGGTACAAGAATATATATATTTTCCCTATATGGGTAAAATCTGTATTCAGTGAAGACAGATTGTTACATAACTGAGGAGATGGCAGCTGCTACTGATGAGATTCTATGTAGATGGAGGGGGAAAGAGCTCTGCCTCTAGCTCCTCTCTCTTCCTTTTTCCTCTCTACATAGACTCTAATTACTAACAAATACCATCTCCAATCTGAGTAATGTAAAAATTTGTTTTCACTGAATACAGATATTACCCGTGCATTGAGAATTAAAGGGGTCATCCTTAGGTCAAATAAATTTGAATCTAAATCCCTGTTTGTTTAGTGTGAAAATCTAAACTAATTTCTAATATGCTTGCATTAAAAATTCATTACTGTTTCCTAACTACACTATCTAACAGATATTGCATTTTAAAACCTATACTGTAACGACACACTTGAAATAGAAGATTAAAATAATTTATTTATTAAATAACTTAAAAGAATACATGATATCAAATTCACATAGAATGTACAACCATCTCCAGGAAATTAATCAGCACAAAACAGACTGGTGGGGAGAGATTGGGAAAATCAGTCCTGGCTGAGAAAGTAGATTTCTTTGATAAGATGAATTACAAAATTTCTTCATTTCAGGTGTATTATTGATTTATGAATGAAAAATTTAAAACAATAGTCACTCTATAAGTACTAGATGCGAGCATGATTTGGTAATTGACTTGCAGTATTAAGTGGAATCCTTAAAGAGCAACTAAACTTTTTTGGTTTGTTTATAATTTTGTTCAGCATGGAAAGTTGTGAAGCTTTACAAATCACTTTATTAGGGGGTTTGTCTTAATTCCTGTGATTAAAAACAAATGCATTGAAGCTTCCAAATTCCTGTTTGTTCCCAGTCTATTTGCCTACCATCTGCTGTATTGATGTCTGAACATACTCATATGGAGTACTGATGATGGCAGTGAAAGGATCAGCATCAGCACCTGTTTACTCCTCTGAGAGTTTTGCTTTTTAGAAAAATTTCCTGCAACAGCTTATCCGCAGAGTTAGTGAGATACAGGTGCAGAGCTGATTCTTTGACTGCCAAATGAGTACATTTTGATATTAATGCAGCAAATAGACTGAAAAGCAGAGGTTTGTAAGCAACTTGCATATAGTTTTTTTTTTTATATAGAAATGATGGTACTGTTGTCTTTCTTGGATACAGGTACAGGATCTAAATAGGGACAATTAAGCAGAGGGCTTCATTAATCATTATTTATTTAGTGTGCAAACCTCCCTGGTCAGGAAGGTGTCCATCCTAGGTTGTTGTAGGGTTGACTGTCCACTACACTATGCTTGAATAGACAAGTGCCATCTATATATACCAGGTCCGTTCCCTCCTACATATCAGTTTACTGTGGGTGGGTGATCCGATTGACCACTGTTGGTTCCCTATTGGATAGATATTTGGAATTGTAATTCAATCATCTACCTCTGACCTTATACTACTGATAAAATAATGCGTGCTTTGAGAGATTGTTTATATGCCCAATATTTTATAGCATTTCTTATAGTATTGGATTTTATCTATACTGATTATCAGTTTATCTAGTGTTTGTCATTTTTAATGTATACTTAATAAAGTGTTTTAAGGGGATTTTTTTTGTAATGTATTATTTTTTTGAAACACTCAGCAGTAACCTGTATATTTGATGGTTGTATAAAGTGTGATTCCTTTATTGAATAATATTTCTTCAGTATCTAAAGCTTAGTGCGCAGTCTGTTGTTTAATAAGAAAATTATGTTCTGTATGGAGTACAAAATCTGCCGTATCTATAGATAACGATTATTGAGGTGTCTGTGCGTCTGTAAATATGTAAACTCTCCATGTAATACAATTACTTCCCATCCTGTCTGATATTGTCCCAGCAATTTTGAGTAGTAGTATTGCAATGTTATGTAGCATGTTTTCAGAATTAAATCAAAAACCTGATCTGTCTCATTCTGTGTAAAATTTTAAATTTCCAGGTTAAATCAAAAATATGTGCATGCAATGAATAATCTTGGCAACATACTTAAAGAAAAGGGTGAACTCCACGAGGCAGAAGAACTGTTATTTCGAGCGGTGTCAATCCAGTAAGTAAAATATGGGATATAGGAGAATAAAAGTTGCATCTCCTGGACCTTATTTATAAGTTTCTGCCATAGATCAGACTTTTCTGCTGCATGGATGAACCTGGGTATTGTACAGAACAGCCTTAAACGCTTTGAAGAAGCTGAAAACAGCTATTTAACTGCTATCAAATACAGAAAAAAATATCCAGATTGCTACTACAACCTAGGACGACTGGTAAGTGTCTTCTCTTGTTACTGCTCTGTCTGCTAATTGAATTTCCAAAATGTAATAATGTATTTGTAAATCTGCAGAAAACTCCCAAAAGTTACCAGTGTAAGCTACGTGCACACTAGGGCTGTGGAGTCAGTAAGCCAAACCACCAACTCCGACTGCACCAAAATGGACACCGACTCAGACTACACAGCCCTAGTGTAGACACTGTATTTGCAGCAGATTTTTCTGCAGCAAAAACGCTGCATAACATATGCAAGCAAATGAGGGTGATATTTTTCGCTGTCCCCTTCTCCTGCACACTAGTTACCTTATCACTGACATAACGATACCAAATGCACGGATTTTTTTTCTGTGGCCATGTTCAAGGAAGTCTCGACACATTTCTTCTGTTAATTTGAAAAGAAATGTACATTTTTATTTTTCATTATCAACTGACTTTATGGTGTATAGTTGCTAATGATTTGAAGTTCTTTTGACCTATATAAACTGATAATGAAGTCAAACAAACTTTATTTATTCGACTGCTAAGGGTTAAAATGGGATTGGCTTTGAACATTTTATGGTTGTGCCATGTAAATACTGTTATACCCAAAAATGACAAAAGTATTCTCGGAGAGATACCTTTATTGGCTAACTAGAAAAAACAATATATATATGCAAGCTTTCAGAGCACAGAGGCTCCTTCTTCAGGCAATAATACACGTGTAATAATGCCTGAAGAAGGAGCCTATATGCTCTCAAAGCTTGTATATATGTGTGTGTGTAGATAGATAGATAGATAGATAGATAGATAGATAGATTATATATACATGTACTGTACAGACCAAAAGTTTGGACACACCTTCTCATTTCAAGATTTTTCTGTATTTTCATGACTATGAACATTGTACATTCACACTGAAGGCATCAAAACTATGAATTAACACACGTGGAATTATATACTCATTTGCATCGACCATTTAGGAAAATCAGAGAAAAATAGCATTTGCATAATAATTTGGAACATGGTGTATTTCTCAATTTTGGTGTGTTGCTTCCTGTTTTGATATTTGCTAATGGGCCTGATGTGCTGTAGTTCACATGGCTTGTATCCTCCTAACAAACAAACAGTGCTACGTTTGATGTGGTTTTTATGCACCTTATTTAACCTTTTTAATGAGCAGGCCTGCAAGGGCTTTAAAGAAGCACTTCCACTAAGTTTTGAATTCATTAAAGTACCAGTCCAGCATTTATTTTTTCAGCGCTGGAGTGGTGCTACTAATCTAAGATCCCTGCCCCTAGTCTCATACTTAACCACTGCAGTCTTCACCTTTTGTTGGCGCAGCTCCAGTTCCGCAGCGCCATCTTGTGACCGCAAATTCTGATTTGAAGTCAAAAGTAATGGTCACAAGTGCTCAGTGTAAATCTGTGAGAGCTAGAACGAGGCTCTCAGACTTGCACTGAAAAGTGAGCTCTGGCTTGCTACAGCAAACTCTGGAGCAAGCCGAAAGGTCTGAACCTGCTGAAGACCGACCGGATCGGTGCTAATAGAAGGTGAAGATGGCGATGGGTAACTATAAGGCTAAGGTCAGGGATCTTAGATTAGAAGGACCACTACAGCACTGCACTAGTAAAAGACAAACACTGGAGTGGTGTGTGTGTCCGTGCACGTTTGTGCACTCACACTACATTACATATTTGAATATACACAAACAGACTCACCTACTGCTGATCTCTCTGGTGTCCAGCACCGTTCTTCTCGGCTTCTGAGTGATGTCACTGATCTTCAGACTCTCTGGGTCATGCTGCTCTCTCCGTGACCCTGAAGCTTTATAAAGTAAGTCTAAGGAGCGTCAGAACAAGGCTTCAAAGGCTTACACTGTAACAGAGACTTTCGGCTCAGGCATAGAGCATAGAGCAAGCCAGCAAGTCGCAATTGCAGTGACAACGACGCTGGACACTGAAGAGAGCAATGGTTTGTGAGTATATTAATACACTCACACTACATTACATGCATATATACTCACATTTAAGGAATAAAAAAACTTAGTTGGAGTACTTCTTTAATGACCATCTCAATTTTTATTGTCTTTTGGCCTCTCTGAATTTCTGTAGTGATAAATTATTTTTTTTCCCCAAAAAGGAAGCCTCGTTTTCTGCAAGAGAAATTGTATTTCTAATTTCTATTTGGGGGTACTTTTGGAACTACTGGATTTAATGTGATTTATGATAAACTCTTGCACTTGACACTGAATTTTAGATGGATTATTGTGGCTGTGGCCAACCAAAGACATTGATGTAGATTTAGTAACAGTAACCGCCTGACATCAAGTGACAGTGGGCTGTGATGAAGGTGTTAAATCTAGCACATTTATGGCACAACCATGATGTACAATACAAAGTTATATTGTGGTACCGTGTTAGCCAGATCTATGTACCCGGTGTGATACCTTTATTGGCTAACCAGAAAAAAAATTATATATATATAATACACAGGGTGGTCCAAAAGTAGGTGGACAGAAAGTGTAATAAGGTTATGAAGGGGGAGATTTATCAAACATGGTGTAAAGTGAAACTGGCTCAGTTGCCCTTAGCAGCCAATCAGATTCCACTTTTCATTCCTCACAGACTCTTTGGAAAATGAAAGGTGGAATCTGATTGGTTGCTAAGGGCAACTGAGCCAGTTTCACAGATCTAGTTTTCACATATAGATCTCCCCCAAATCTGTTTTCTTTTCAGATAATTCAGATAACACATAATGGCAAATAATTTAAATACAGATCAAAGAAAATGGATTTTAACAGAGTGTTGGAAATCTCAAAATGCTGAAACCGTTAGAGCAAATTGGGTTGAAACATTTGGTACTCAAGCCCCAAAGAGACAAACCATTTACCGCATTCGTGACAAATTCAATGCCACTGGCTCAATCCTTAATGCTCCCAAAACTGGTCGGCCCAAAACAGTCTGTACAGAAGATAATAAACAACTTGTTGCTGAAACATTTGTTCAAAGTCCAAAAAAGTCCACCAGAAAAGCCTCTTTGGAATTGGGAATTTCATGAGCTTCTATCATGTGAATCCTGAAATCTATTGGGTGGAAAGCTTATCGTCCATGTCTAATTCATGGTTTATTGGAGGATGATCCAGACAGGCGGCTGCAATTTAGTGTTTGATAAATCTCCCCCTTTATAACCTTATTACACTTTCTGTCCACCATCTTTTGGTACAGACCAAAAGTTTGGACACACCTTCTCATTTAAAGATTTTTCTGTATTTTCATGACTATGAAAAATGTACATTCACACTGAAGGCATCAAAACTATGAAATAACACATGTGGAATTATATACTTTACAAAAAAGTGTGAAACAACTGAAAATATGTCTTATATTCTGGGTTCTTCAAAGTAGCCACCTTTTGCTTTGATGACTGCTTTGCACACTCTTGGCATTCTCTTGATGAGCTTCAAGAGGTAGTCACCGGAAATGGTTTTCACTTCACAGGTGTGCCCTGTCAGGCTTAATAAGTGGGATTTCTTGCCTTATAAATGGGGTTGGGACCATCAGTTGTGTTGTGCAGAAGTCAGGTGGATACACAGCTGATAGTCCTACTGAATAGACTGTTAGCTGCTTTTTTCTTGCCATAATACAAATTCTAAGTAAAGAAAAACGAGTGGCCATCATTACTTTAAGAAATGAAGGTCAGTCAGTCCGAAAAATTGGGCAAACTTTGAAAGTGTCCCCAAGTGCAGTTGCAAAAACCATCAAGCGCTACAAAGAAACTGTCTCACATGAGGACCGCCCCAGGAAAGGAAGACCAAGAGTACCTCTGCTTCTGAGATCTGGCTAACACGGTACCACAATATAACTTTGTATTGTACATCATGGTTGTGCCATAAATGTGCTAGATTTAACACCTTCATCACAGCCCACTGTCACTTGATGTCAGGCGGTTAATGTTACTAAATCTACATCAATGTCTTTGGTTGGCCACAGCCACAATAATCCATCTAAAATTCAGTGTCAAGTGCAAGAGTTTATCATAAATCACATTAAATCCAGTAGTTCCAAAAGTACCCCCCAAATAGAAATTAGAAATACAATTTCTCTTGCAGAAAACGAGGCTTCCTTTTTGGGGAAAAAAAATAATTTATCACTACAGAAATTCAGAGAGGCCAAAAGACAATAAAAATTGAGATGGTCATTAAAGAAGTACTCCAACTAAGTTTTTTTATTCCTTAAATGTGAGTATATATGCATGTAATGTAGTGTGAGTGTATTAATATACTCACAAACCATTGCTCTCTTCAGTGTCCAGCGCCGTTGTTCTAGTCTTCTCAGTAACGTCACTGCAATTGCGACTTGCTGGCTTGCTCTATGCTCTATGCCTGAGCCGGAAGTCTCTGTTACAGTGTAAGCCTGTGAAGCCTTGTTCTGACGCTCCTTAGACTTACTTTATAAAGCTTCAGGGTCACGGAGAGAGCAGCATGACCCAGAGAGTCTGAAGATCAGTGACATCACTCAGAAGCCGAGAAGAACGGTGCTGGACACCAGAGAGATCAGCAGTAGGTGAGTCTGTTTGTGTATATTCAAATATGTAATGTAGTGTGAGTGCACAAACGAGCACGGACACACACACCACTCCAGTGTTTGTCTTTTACTAGTGCAGTGCTGTAGTGGTCCTTCTAATCGAAGATCCCTAACCTTATTCTTATAGTTACCCATTGCCATCTTCACCTTCTATTAGCACCGATCCGGTCGGTCTTCAGCAGGTTCAGACCTTTCGGCTTGCTCCGGAGTTTGCTGTAGCAAGCCAGAGCTCACTTTTCAGTGCAAGTCTGAGAGCCTCGTTCTAGCTCTCACAGATTTACATTGAGCACTTGTGACCATTACTTTTGACTTCAAGTCAGAATTTGCGGTCACAAGATGGCGCTGCGGAACTGGAGCTGCGCCAACAAAAGGTGAAGACTGCAGTGGTTAAGTATGAGACTAGGGGCAGGGATCTTAGATTAGTAGCACCACTCCAGCACTGAAAAAAAAATGCTGGACTGGTACTTTAATGAATTCAAAACTTAGTGGAAGTGCTTCTTTAAAGCCCTTGCAGGCCTGCTCATTAAAAAGGTTAAATAAGGTGCATAAAAACCACATCAAACGTAGCACTGTTTGTTTGTTAGGAGGATACAAGCCATGTGAACTACAGCACATCAGGCCCATTAGCAAATATCAAAACAGGAAGCAACACACCAAAATTGAGAAATACACCATGTTCCAAATTATTATGCAAATGCTATTTTTCTCTGATTTTCCTAAATGGTCGATGCAAATGAATCAGAATAACGTTCAAATCATTAACCGTTAAGTATGATCGAATTTTATTGGACAAACCTCCCAATAATAACACTAATTTTTCGAAAGCTAAAACAAACCAAAATTCACTGTTTCAAATTAATATGCACAACAGATTTTCCAAACATTTTACAGGTTGTAAAGAACTGAAAATGGTGATTTGTTGAATTAGCAGCATTAAGGCTGGGTGCCCACGTAGCGTTTTTCAAGCGTTTATGCTGCGGAATTTCCGCAGCGCAAACGCTTGTTAAACGCTAGGTAATCCGCACCCCATGGTCCCCAAGGGGATTCCGCATGTTCTATGCACATGCTGCGGATTTTTCCGCAGCGTTTATGCTGCGTACAAAAATCCGCAGCATGTCATTTAATTTTGCGGAAGCGCAGCGGAACTCCCGCCATTGACTTGCATTGAAACGCATAGAAACCGCGACTGTACATTTCCACAAGCGGCTTCTATGCGTCTCTATGTGCGGATGGTACCCAGTTCTGAAGGAGAGGAGACTCTCATCCAGACCTGGGTACCATTGTACCTGTAAAAAAAGAATAAAATAACAAATAAAGTTATATTCACCTGTCCGGCGGCTTCTCTCTGAATGCCGGCATCGCTTGAGGACCTGCGGTGACGTCACAGTCATGGGACCGCAGGCCCTTCACCGCTTTGTCTCGCGATATGCCGGCAGCCGGGAACCAGACAGGAACGAGCGCTGCAGCACACGCCGGGGCATCGGGGGTGAGTATAGCTTTATTTGTTTTAATTTTTACGGTCACACTGTATAAATCCATGCTGTTTGCATGGATTTATACAGTGTGACCTAGTTGTCAAGCACTTTCCAAGTGATGCTATCGCCTGGAAAGCGCTTGTCAATCTGCATGCGGAAACGCATATGAATCCGCATGTATTCTGCAGGAAAAGCGCATGCACAATCTGCATGCGTTTTTTCTGCCAGGGAGATGCAGAAATTTTCTGCTTCACTTCTGCATCGTGGGCACATAGCCTAAGAGGTCACATTTACTGAAATCAAGATGTTTTTGATTGAAAAAGCTTTTAACAGGCCAAGTTACATGATAGGGGAGGATGGTGGCCACCCCATGACTTTCTCTCCTTTTTATGCATATAGCAGCCAATGACTCAGAGGTATTCTATGCAGCATGAGATGATGCATTGTCATGCACGAAGATGATTTTGCAATGGATGGCACGGTTCTTCTTTTTATACCATGGAAGAAAGTGGTCAGTCAGAAACTCTATTTACTTTGCCGAGATCATTTTCACACCTTCATGGATCCTAAAGGGGCCTACCAGCTCTCTCCCCATGATTCCTGCCCAAAACATGACTCCGCCACCTCTTTGCTGTGGTCATAGACTTGCTGGGACATGGTGGCCATCCACGACACCATCCATCTGGACCATCCAGGGTTGCACTGCACTCATAAGTAAACAAGACTGTTTGTTTTAAAATCAGTATTCATGTGTGTCTGGACCCACTGCAACCGTTTCTTGTTGTGAACACTGTTTAGGAGTTGCTGAATAGTATTTTTCTGCACAACTGCAGCCTCTGGAGGATCCTACACCTTGAGGTTTGCGGGCCTCCACAGGCACCAGCAACTTTAAAAACCTGTTTGCTGTTTTGTAATGGTATTTTAGCAGCTGCTCTCTTAATCTGATGAATTTGTCTGACTGAAACCTTCCTCATTAAGCCTTTATCTGCACAAACCCGTCTGTGCTCTGTATCGGCCACAAATCTCTTATAAAAGTATGATTATCACTCTTACAGTTTCATGAAAGATCTATTGTTTTCATACCTTGTCCAAGGCATTGCACTATTTGATGCTTTTCGGCAGCAGAGAGATCCTTTTTCTTTTCCACAGTGCTTGAAACCTATGGCCTTCTTAATAAAATGGAATGTCTTTTAGAACAAAGTTGCCAGAATTGCTTTAAATTCTTGCTGTATATAAAATCACTGCAGGAGTGGACTGGAGTACATTTGCGACTATTTGAAAAATCACAAAGGTTGAATCAAGAGAAAACATGTGGAAACCCTAAACCACACCCACAATGGCAAATTAAAAAAAAAACACAAAACAAACAGGCGAGCACATATAAAATAGACATAAAAAAGGCACAAATGAAAAGATGAATTTGGTGCAAACAAAAAACAAGGGCATAAAATACCAAAAACTTGACAAAAAAAAGACACACAGGCCATAACGAATCGGGCCCATTGACTCAAAATTGGATCAATTTTTGTCTGTCTGAGGGTATGTGCACATGGTCAGGAGCCGCTGCGGGTTTGACGCTGTGTGTTATGCAGAATCAAACCCGCAGCGGCCAGATGTTACAGCATAGTGGATGGGATTTCTAGAAATCCCATGTCCACTATGCGTATTTGGGCACCTGCGGATCACCCTCGGAAACTGACATGTGGTGCGTCTTTCCAGACCGCAGTATGTCAATTTCTCCGGCGGGTCCGCATGTAGGCTTTCCCCATAGACCTAACCTCTATGAGAAAAGTCCGGAGGTGAAAAAAGAAAAAATCGCGCCACTCATTTGGATAAAATGAGCGGAAGCCGCCGCCGGCTATTCCGCTGTGTCGGGCCACAGGCGGCTCCGGAAGTGTGCACATACCCTGATTGTGAGACTCAAAGCATGTCCTATTGTCATGCATTAAAATCAATGGCAATTTGTTAAACATGGATGAAAAACTGAATATTTAGGGGCAGATTTATGATACTCTCTACTTTGTTGACCATAGCAACCAAGTGCAATGCAGCTTTCCTTTCGTATTCAATCAAGACAGGTTTGCTTTTAGACAGTTTAATAAAGCTGCCTCATACTTTTTACTTCAGAGCTTCATGTGTTTCATCCTTTTTTTTTTTTTTTTTTTTTTTTATATAACTAATCCATTGTTCAGAGTTAATGGATTAAACTGTTCAGACAGTCTACTCAATGCAGTTTTTAAAAACTCATGAACAAAAAACTGCAGCAACATGGATGACCCATGAGAGAAAAACTGGTCCATTTTACACGAGTGTAACAGTAGACATAGATGTGTGAATGTAGCCTTATGGAGATTGTTGAAAAGGACTTGTCTGGCATCTGCGCTATTTGATCTTACCCAGAACTCCATAGATGCCTTATCCCTACTTATCTGTATTGTAGATGTGCAATGATCCACAACTTCCTTTTCTATTGTTAGTGGAAGATTAACAATGGGTTCTTGTTACTGATAAACCATATTTCTATTACTAAGAATTCATTTCATGCATCATTACATCACTTGTGGTTTAATCTGTTTACAATCCCACTTGGTTGGGTATTTCTAAGTATTATTTAAAATTCACATTACTTTATAAAGAAAAGGTGTTACAGTCGGAACAGGAAGTTTAGATTGAAAGGATTAATTCTACCGATTAGGATATGCCTGTAGTTGGTTAAGTTTTGAGGGAGATTGAACACTTGATACCCCATTCAAAGTTCATTGTGAAGTGCAAGAGTTTATCAATTAATCGCATTAATTCCAGTAGTTGCAAAAGTTCTGCTACAACAGCAGGAATAATGGAACAAAGTGCAGAACTTCACTGCTTTTTCAGTTTTACATTTCCAGTTTAGTTACAACTCACATTAACAATTTATGGTAACGTGAAAGAAAACATTGCTCCAAAGTGATAGAAACCTCTCCTGAGATTCTACTTCTGAGACCCCTACATATTGGAAGAATGGAGGTCGTACATTGGGGGTACAATATCAGGTTAATAGCTCTATGTTCAAGTAAGACTAATATAAAAAAAAAAACAAGTCACAAGGTAAAAAATAAATAAGCTCTACAAAAATAACATACGGTGTTAAGCAGACCACTATTTCTGGTTCTCAAAGCAAACTGGGCAGCAAAAAATTAAAAAGTTGACAAAAACAAACAGGTTTAAAGGTTATATAAGAAATGTGTTCTCTAGGAGTATATTGATGGAGCACCTGAATATGCTAAATCAATCAGAACAGCTCTTAGGAAGAGAAAGCATGTTCTTATCTGGGTCTTGGTAGACTAAATATGTATGCTCACAAGTAAACAACTTGGTACGGTCTTTATAGACTCCAAAAAATGGCTACACAGACATATCGAAGATAAATGTGCTAACAGAAGAGTTTTTCTGTGCTGTTAGTTTTTCAAGATTTGAGTATATAAAATATTCTACTTTTTTTTTTCTTCTGTTTGATTTCAGTATGCAGATTTAAACAGACATATGGATGCACTCAATGCCTGGAGAAATGCCACATTTTTGAAGCCACAGCATAGTTTAGCTTGGAATAACATGATCATACTGCTTGATAATACAGGTATGCATTACTGCTAATATAACTCAGCAGCGTAAAACTGGTAACCTATCCTGTCCATATTATACCTGACTAATAGAATGCTAGAAAGCTTATAAGCATTTCTATAATGTATCAATAAGTTTTGTATAGTGATTTGCTTGCCATTGTAGGCTTGATTTAATCCCTTATTTAGTTCTCAACTTATGATAAATATAGCAGCTATGCTGTGCTTGATTTCCAATCATTAGTGAAAATCTGGTAATGCTGGTCTTTGGGCCATAAATAAGAGTGTTTTATCATTAAATTTATTGCATGCAAGAATATTTGAAGGGAACCTGTCAGCTGATTCATGCTGCTTAAACCGCAGGCAGCAGGATTCAGTGCCTGGCGAAAATAGTTAGAAGATCCGGCCTGGGACCATAGAGAAAGACTACACTAGTGCATTGCCGCCATTGGCCAGTTTCTCCCAGCAACACTCCAGGTGATTGATGGGTCTTATGCTATGAGAGAGACTGTCGATCACCTGCGGCAGCACTGGGAAATGCTGGACTACTCTCTGGCTACGGTCCCTCACTGGACCTTCTAACTCTATCCTATCTGAAACGCCAAAGCGTGTAAGAGAAAAATATACCTTGCTTTAATCGTGCAGCCATGATCTGATTCATGCTGCCTGTGGTTTGGGCAGATCAGCTGACAAGTTGCCTATTAATGGGACCAGGAGAATAAACTTTCTAATCTTGTGCAGTCTAATTAGTAGGGGTAATCGTGCTGTGTAGAGATTATATTTGAAATGACTGAGAAGTGTGGATTGCTATAGGTTACATTTTCTAGAAAATGTAAAATCTAGCATTTTTGTTATATTTTCATCAGTATGTTTATACTTCTTGTCATATTGTGCATGGTAGATGGGTACATACGCGAGATAGTCAGCAGATTAGTGTGTTGAAGAGTTAATAAGACCTACAGTGCAACTATAGTACAGCAGTATGTATCTATGAACTCAATGTACGACATTGAATTATCTGATAATGGGTCTGATAGAAAGGTAGCCCTATCATCACAGCTACCCCCTGCCGAAACACCAGAGAAGTCTGGCCCCTTAGATGAGCCAATAATCAGGGAACAAGTATTCTTAGGAATGCTTGGCCTGTTTAGACAGGCCGAAAAAAAAAAAAAAACCTTCAAGGACAAGAAAAAAGTGTTTTATGTGCGTTTTATATTATCTGTCTAATAAAATATATATTTTTTATTGTTCTTGACACATCTTTTATTTGTGGTTCTAAATTATGACGTTGAACCAATGGAGATAGTCCGTTAAATGCCTACTTTATGTTTCTTCAATTGTATTATGATTATGTTATGGTATTGTCTCCGGGGTTAGTTTTTGTTTTCCCCAAAGACTTAGCATGACCATGATTTGTTTTTGTTTTTCTTGGTGCCGTTTAAAAAAAAAAAAAAAAAAAAAAAACCTGGTCAAATCTGCTTGCAAGAAGTTTCCCATCATTTTAATGTGGATTTTGGCACATAATCTACTCCTAAAACCACATAAAAAAACTCTGAAAATACCCTAAAAGGCACATCACCTTAAAGGGTTTCTCCGATTTAAAAACATATGATCACCCATCTGCTGGGACCCGCACCAGTTTGGCAGCTCAGGGAATTTTTATTTCCGCCTGGGAACTTTTATGTGTGAATCAAAATGGGGTGACAGGTCGAACACCTGACCAACGCTTCATTCATTCCCTATGAGGCTGTCAGAAAAGAGCTGAGTGCAGTGTTCTGCATGAGAGCCTAGGTGCAGCTTGCCCATTAATAATAATAGCAGCCCATTGCTGCTGTATTCTAACGGGGATAAAAGGTTCTGATTTTACCGATCAGTAAAGGTACCAACGGATAGATGATGACTTATTTTAACTGGATAACCCCTTTAATAAATTGCTAATTGTATTAACACAAAATTTAATTCCGCACATTTCGAGAACACAGCATATATGCATTTCCAATTATTTACTTTGTGCTATATGTTGTGTTGAAATTTTTTTTTACAAAGTTATTTTTCTTTTCTCCTGTGATTAGGCAATCTAGCTCAAGCAGAAGCTATAGGAAGAGAAGCCTTAAAACTATTACCACATGATCATTCAATTACATTTTCACTAGCCAATGTGCTTGGAAAGGCGCAAAAATACAAGGTCTGTCTGAGATCCTATGCCCTAATTTTCATGTCAATCTATCATTTTATGCCTGTAGATTACAGTACAGAACATTACTTTCCTACTGTCTCCTGTAGTCTTTTAGTACATGTAGTCCATAAAGTGTGTGTTATGTGTTATTTTATGTTATTAATCTGAAATCTTTACAGTAGACTTCATCCCATAATAGCGCTTGTCTGACATTTTGGCCACATGAGGGCAGTGTTCTTTTGTTGTCTGCTGGGTAAGGTTTTCATTGATAGAGGGACTGAGTAATAAATACAGATAATCACATAAATGCTTGTACAGCATAGCTCACTTTCTGTTGGGATGAGAATTTGATACATTTTGTTGGCTCTGATAAATATAGCTGATATTGATTATAAACTAAAAGTGAAAGCATGCTCGGACTCTCCACTTTGAACAATGCATGTATATATTCTTTTTTGTCTAACTCTACAGGCTTTCTATTGTTTTATTCCAGGAGTCTGAAGGTTTGTTCCTCAGAGCCATTGAAGCTAACCCCTCGTCTGCAAGTTATCACGGCAATTTGGGTAAGAGCTTTTTCCGAGTCCGTCATTTACATTTTGAAACAGAATAAACTGTCACACTGTCGACACATATACTGCGAGATATTTTTCCTATTAATGGAGTGGAAAATTAATTATCAAACAATGTCAAGAACGAAACGTCAAAAGGCATATGTTTAACAGTCCATTCTCACTGTGTAGTAATTGAAAAGGGTAAAATCAATTTCAATCAAAAATCCGTTGGCACAAAAGGCCCACCTATCGGAGTGAAGCCATTCCATTATGAGGAGATGACTGTTCGCACTGTAAAGGCCTCCTTGTGCAGACTCTTTGTTTAGGAGCCGCATGAATAGAATTAAAAAATGGAAAGAGCCCCTTTGAGGCCTGCTCTTTCTTACAGCACAATCCTGTCAAAGTTTTCAGGGCACGCTGAGTTAAAATGCTCATGAAAGGCAGCAGCATTGTGGAGCAAGTGGACAGGGCTAAACACAGATGCTCCTTAGGTCAATCATGTTATTTTTTTTGGAGCCGCTGATGAGATGATTAGCTCCACTTATTACATATTTCCTGTATTACTAAATGGCAGATTATATACAGATGCCCTACATTGCTAACCTGGCACTGCGTCCACATTCCATATTATTCCTCCACTTCTATTGTTATACATTTTACTGTCATAGTTTTGTGTATTTCTTAGTTAATTATTAACATTTCACTTG
The DNA here is from genome assembly GCF_046119375.1 of Phyllobates terribilis. Taxonomy (NCBI): domain Eukaryota; kingdom Metazoa; phylum Chordata; class Amphibia; order Anura; family Dendrobatidae; genus Phyllobates; species Phyllobates terribilis. The sequence continues at coordinate 297,835,943 of NW_027362762.1, forward strand.
GAAGTTCTTGGAACGTAGTACAGTGAGAGAACATCCAGCAACAAAATCGACCAGATTAGAGAGGCTAAAGGCCAATATATCCTGATAAGTATCAGATTTATTAGAGGAGCATGTGATGAGGCTACTTAATGCAAATCCTTTTTATATCAGTGCACTGTACGTCATATACTAAGCGTATAGAGATATTATATGCAAATGCAGTGTCCATATTATACGTCTCATGAGGCTTACAATGTAGCAGACAGGAGGAGAGGAGCGGACTGCGGATCAGCCGTGCAGCTGTGTTTGAATAGCACTCTTAATTGAAGCCATCGAGCTCAGCAGTCTATGTAGTACATCTCATTAGGCTACATACACACTGCGCTCCTCCGCATTCATCATAGCTTCACTTACACATTGTACCAGGGAGTTTGCCGAACACAGATTGTTCTACTAAAAGTAAAATGAGACCATATGTATTCTGTTAGGAAACCACACCAATGAAAACCTTATTCACACATGGCGATTTTCTGCTTAATTTTTGGGGAGCAAAAAAAGCAACCACAGTGTTTTACTCGTATCATTTTTCCATTTTTAGACCTGCAGTGTAATTTTTTTTTTTTATTGGCAAAATGTCAATTCTTCCAGGATTTTACACACTTTTTTTTTCCCCCTTCTAAAATCAAGGAAGCTGAGCAGCCGAAAAAAGATGCACAAACAGCATCCATTGTAATGTGTAATTGCTGCTTTGTTTTTGTGGCGACTGTCTGCATTTTAATTTTTCCGCTGTGTGAACATACCCTTAGACAGGGTTCACACGGGCTTTGAGGTAGTGGACACTATTTTCACATATTGTAGTTTTTTTGTTTTTATTCCCAGTTCATCTTATTAATTATTATTATTAGAACATTTGAAATTACAATGCCTCAAATATTTTATGGCGACAAAATAAATGCATGGCTCACAAAATGTCAACTACGCGTTTAGTCCCATCATTTTTAAAAGCCATCTCAAAGAACAATCGGTGGCTCGGCTGTTTCCGTCATTGCTGTAGACTGTGTCTGGGGCAGCAGTGCTCATATTTGATTACTGCTGCAGTCATTTAGATGAGGGACCACAGTTTCTCATCTTAATGTTTTGTGGGCATCCGTGCAACCAGATCTCCGCAAATCATACAGTGAATAAAGGATAAACGTTAAAGGCAAGACTACCAATTCAAGGGGTTTGATTGCGCCATTTGATCAGAGTTTTGCGTTCACTATTATAACTTGTATATATTTCAGCCGTGCTTTACCATCGATGGGGGCGTCTTGATTTAGCCAAGAAATACTATGAAATTTCCATGAAGTTAGATCCGTCTGCCTCTGGGACCAAGGAGAACTACAATTTGCTGAAACGAAAGCTGGAGCAGCAGGCAAACAAGAGGCAAATGTAACCAGCCCAACGGAAACAAAATAATGTGATCAGTCTATAGAGCGTACCAGAGCTCTACACCTGATAGAAATTGGATGTATATCTCCGGTCTCTTTATGCAGAAAATATTCCTTAGAAAATGTACAATAATGGAAATTTTTTAGATGTAGGAACATTTGTAAGGTGACCCCACATTACTTTTCCTATTTATTATTAAGGGGTAAGGATGAGCGCAGAGCCAGTGAAGGTCTTGTTCCCTCCTGTATATTGTGCACCTCTTTATATCTTTTTACTTCTATGTTTTACACCGGTCCGGACTGTTCGCTGCTACACTCTGGTAGATGTAGAATACAACTGAACAGATTTCTTATTGTATTATTTATTTCTTTTGGATTATATGCTGCATGTACCATTGTGGCTTTTCTTTTTTTCTTAAGAACACTTTTTCAGGAGAATCTTTAACAAGCTTTAATTTATGTGTGTTGCAAATAGTCATTTTTTTATATATCCCATGCACCCAGCCTGATATTGTGTGTGATGTGGAAGTTAATTATGTATTTATTTAGGTATGCAGACGACTTGCACAGATCAGTTTGATAATGTTGTTTTTGTAAGTATAAATGTGTGATGTCATTGGAAACGTAAAATACATTTTGTAAGAGCTATGCATATAAGCCAGGACACATGCGGTACTGTAAACTTTGCCTTGTTTCCATTAACAATTTTTAGAGTTTCTCATTAACTTTCAGTCTCTCTACATATTTTGGCCTCAATTCATCATTTCTATTTTTTTTTTTTGCACAAGCATATTTTGCCCCATATTCATCAAAATGGTGCACAAAGGGGTAGATTTATCAAATCTGCCTAATTGTTAGTGCAAACTTAGACTTGACAGACTTAAAGTGCTCCAAAGGTTCATGCCGTTTATAAATCTGTCTAATTTAAGACTGTCTAGTCTACATTTATTCCACTGTTTTCTTACTTTGTGCCAGAAATGTGCACCACATTAGACTACACATCCTGGTTGGACAAGTCATAAAAAGTGTCTAAATCGCATAAAAAATAGTGCAAGTCATACATGATAGTGTTTTTTTTTGGTTGTTTGTTTTGTTGTGTATATTATGCTACGACTCTAGCCTATTTAGGTTGATAAACATACCCCATTGTTTAATGAATTTGATGCAAATGCAAATATAATTTACAGGAGCACTTTAATATGCTTTGAAATAATTAGACTTTATACTCCACTTGTACAATTTTGTGACTTTTCAAAAAGATCAAAAAAGATGAATTAACCAAAAAATATCTAGATAATGAAAACCAATCCCACATTATTGAGGAAACAAAAAATCATGAGGACTGAAAAAAACTTGCTTAAAAATGAAGCAAAATGTATAATAAATTTGGTGCAAAAAAAAATACCTAAAAACCAAACTGTTATTCGAATAAAAGGCTAAAAAAAATGGTGATTCCTGGCTCTTTGTGTGCCATTTCCTTAGGCAGCGGTACAGATATGTTTTAGACCATTGCTTAGCGCCACACTACAGAATTGGTGATACGCTTTGATCTCCATACTCGTGTAGTAATCCAAATCACTCACTATAGTAGAGAAGGGTTGACTGTGGATATTGATTCGTACAAGCACGGGGAGTTGGTATGTTCCAGACATCAAATACATAGTGATAGGGAATTGAAATTGTCATCACTGTCCCCATTGGGACTCACAGTGTCTGTAGAGCACTGAGGAATATGTTGGGTTCATATGTTTATTACACTTGCTTATGTAGCACCAAGTCCTTTTAAAAAGAAAGGTATGTTTTGTCCTGGTCTTCATATATTTTTTTATCTTTTAGTTTTGTAGTAATTCCTTACCTTATTTGGATACAAAAGCTAGTCACATTGTTTGTTCAGATGGTTTTATGTTATATCTGCACCATGAACCTTAACATTTTGTAGATAGGAGGTTGCTCTGTACACACCTGTATGGGTGCATTTCAAACATTGTGTGAACCTTGTGGTTTGTCATTTTCATGTTGTTACATATGATTTACCATTAGACTGTTACTATTTTCCATCTTTCATTGTACATTAAAAAAGAAAATATGGAATTGTTTGAGCATTTTTTTGTGGAATAATTCTAGGAACTAGAAAACTGCTCCACCTATAAATGCAATAGTGTACTAGGATTGTATTCTTATCAGCTCTGTACTTGAATACATATTTCTCCATTTAGTATAATGTTACGACAGCTCTAACAGTATCACATTTCCTTTCTTTATTTATGACAGATAACCATTAAAACATAAATTAAGGTGGAGGGAGGAAATAATAGTAATTGTGCTGTTGTCTATGCTACCTTTTTTCCAGATGTAATTTGGAAACTCCTGAATAACTAAAAGAATGCAATCATGTGAAGGTAGAAGTACTAAATCTAAAACAGTCTGGCGTTTAAAGGGAATCTGTCACCACATTTGACCTATCTAAACTATTAATATGGGCATACAGGTTATAAACTGCTGAAGAAAGGCCTACCTATATGCCTCATATCAGATGCCTTGTTGTTGATAAATCATCTTTTATAACTTCATACAAATGAGCTCTTTCCAGGCTCTGGGCAGAACGCTGCCCGGAAGATAACTCTGCCTCTAGAGCTATGGTCTGTCAGTATATACACACCTTTTCTGAAAGGCCACAGAAGCTGCAACATCATTAAAGGGGTATTCCCATCTCCAAGATCCTATCCCAATATGTAGTAGGTGTAGTAATAAAAATATTAGCAAATGCCTCCAATTAGAAATGTAGTATAGTATTTTTGATTTGCTATGTCTTTCCTCATGTGCAGGCATTGCAGGACCTTAGATATCCACGGTTACGACCATTAGCAGCTAGCTAGCTAACTGTCACTTTATCAGTGGACATAACCATGGATACCTAAGGTCCTGCAATGCCTGCACATGAGGAAAAAGACATAGCAAATCAAAAATACTATACTACATTTCTAATTTGAGGTATTTGCTAATACTTTTATTATTACTCCTACTACATACTGGGATAGGATCTTGGAAATGGGAATACCCCTTTAAGCAAGAGGCCCCACTAAACAAACAACACCATGAAGACCAAGGAGATTTCTGAACAAGTCAGGCACAAAGTTAAGAAGTACAGGTCAGGGTTGAGTTATTAAAAAAAAAAAAAAATAGTCCCAATCTCTGAAGATCCCCCGGAGTACCGTCAAATCCATTATCATCAAAAGGAAAGAACATTATACCACAACAAACCTGCCGAGAGTCGCCCAGACTCTCAGCCCAGGCAAGGAGGGCATTAATCAGAGATGCACCACAGAGACCAAAGGTAACCCTGAGGGAGCTACAAAGTTCCCAAGCAGAGACTGGAGTAGCTGTTCATACGACCACAATAAGCCGTACACTCCACAGAGGTAGCCTTTATGGAAGAGTAGGCAGAAAAAAGCCTTTACTTACACAAATTGTAAGGCGCATTTTGAATTTATCAAAAGATATGTGGGAGACTCCCCAAATATATGGAGTAAAGTGCTGTGGTCAGATGAGACCAAAGTAGAATTTTTTGTTCACCCAGGTAAACACTATGTCATGACGCCAAACCAACACAGCTCATCACAAGAACACCATCCCCACAGTGAAACATTGTGGTGGCAGCATCATACTGTGGGGATGTTTTTCGGCAGCATGGACAGGGAAAAATGGTATGAGCCGAGGGGAAGATGGATGGTGCAAAATACAGGGAAAATCATGAGCAAAACCTGTTTCAGGCAGTCAGGAGCTGGAGCAATTTTGCCTTGAGAAATGGGCAAAAATCCCAGTGGCAAGATGTGGAAAGCTCATAGAGACCCATCCAAAGCGACTTGCAGCTGTAATTGCCACAAAGTACTGACTTTAGGGGGTGTATAGTTATGCACACTGAAGTTTTCAGTTATTTTGTCCTATTTGTTGTTTGCTTCATAATAAAAAGACAAACAAATGTTCACAGTTGTAGGCATGTTCTTTACATGAACTGATACAGACCCTCAAAAAAAAAAAAACCTATGAAATCCCAGGTTGTGAGGTAGCAAAACATGAAAAATGCCAAGGGGAGGTGAATACTTTACACAAGCCACTGTGAATGTAAGCAAATATCTAAAGTAAAAATTTGGTAGTTGAAATTATTTAATAGGAACATACCCCTTAAGAAATCTGAAGTCTGTTTAATTTTATGACTATTGCAAAATTAAATCTGTGAGCAGGTAGAGATTTGCCCAAAAGTTTCCACGATTGCCTGTTCTACTTAACCCCTTCAGCCTGTTTTCACCTTCCTGACCAGGCCAAATTCTACAATTCTGACCAGTGTCACTTTGAGGTAATACAGTTATATGAAAAAGTTTGGGCACCCCTATTAATTTTAAGCTTAATGTTTTATAAAAATTTATGTTTTTGCAACAGCTATTTCAGTTTGATATATGTAATAACTGTTGGACACCGTAATGTTTCTGCCTTGAAATGAGGTTTATTGTACAGTCATGGCCAAAAGTATTGAGAATGACACCAAAATTATATTTTCACATGATCTGCTGGACTCTGGTTTTTATTAGTGTTTGTCTGATGTTTATATCACATGCAGAAATATAATTGCAATCATATTATTTGTACCAATAGGTTATATTGACAGTTAGAATGAGTTAATGCAGCAAGTCAATATTTGCAGTGTTGCCCCTTCTTCTTCAAGACCTCTGTAATTCTCCCTGGCATGCTCTCAATCAACTTTTGGACCAAATCCTGACTGATAGAAGTCCATTCTTGCTTAATCAATGCTTGCATTTTGCCAGAATTTGTTGGTTTTTGTTTGTCCACCCGTCTCTTGATGATTGACCACAAGTTCTCAATGGGATTAAGATCTGGGGAGTTTCCAGGCCATGGACCCAAAATCTCTATGTTTTGTTCCATGAGCCATTTAGTTATCACCTTTGCTTTATGGCAAGGTGCTCCATCATGCTGGAAAAGGCATTGTTGGGCGCCAAACTGCTCTTGGACGGTTGGGAGAAGTTGCTCTTGGAGGACATTCTGGTACCATTCTTTATTCATGGCTGTGTTTTTAGGCAAGACTGTGAGTGAGCCGATTCCCTTGGCTGAGAAGCAACCCCACACATGAATGGTTTCAGGATGCTTTACAGTTGGCATGAGACAAGACTGGTGGTAGCGCTCACCTCTTCTTCTCCGAATAAGCTGTTTTCCAGATGTCCCAAACAATCGAAAAGGGGATTCATCAGAGAAAATGACTTTGCCCGAGTCCTCAGCAGTCCACTCCCTGTACCTTTTGCAGAATATCAGTCGGTCCCTGATGTTTTTTCTGGAGAGAAGTGGCTTCTTTGCTGCCCTCCTTGAAACCAGCCCTTGCTCAAAGAGTCTCCGCCTCACAGTGCGTGCAGAAGCACTCACACCAGCCTGCTGCCATTCCTGAGCAAGCTCGGCACTGCTGGTAGTCCGATCCCGCAGCTGAAACAGTTTTAAGATACGGTCCTGGCGCTTGCTGGTCTTTCTTGGGCGCCCTGGAGCCTTTTTGACAACAATGGAAGCTCTCTCCTTGAAGTTCTTGATGATGCAATAGATTGTTGACTGAGGTGCAATCTTTGTAGCTGCGATACTCTTCCCTGTTAGGCCATTTTTGTGCAGTGCAATGATGGCTGCACGTGTTTCTTTAGAGATAACCATGGTTAACTGAAGAGAAACAATGATACCAAGAACCAGCCTCCGTTTAAAGTGTCCAGTGATGTCATTCTTACTTAATCATGACTGATTGATCGCCAGCCCTGTCCTCATCAACACCCACACCTGTGTTAATGGATCAACCACTAAAACGATGTTAGCTGCTCCTTTTAAGGCAGGTCTGCAATGATGTTGAAATGTGTTTTGGGAGTTAAAGTTCATTTTCTGGGCAAATATTGACTTTGCAAGTACAGTAATTGCTGTTAAGCTGATCACTCTTTGACATTCAGGAGTATATGCAAATTGCCATTACAAAAAATGAAGCAGTAAACTTTGGAAAAATTACTATTTGTCTCATTCTCAATACTTTTGGCCATGACTGTACTAACAGAAAATGTGCAATCTGCATTCAAACAAAATTTGACAGGTGCATAAGTATGGGCACCCTTATCATTTTCTTGTTTTAAATACTCCTACCTACTTTTTACTGACTTACTAAAGCACTTTTTTTGGTTTTGTAACCTCATTGAGCTTTGAACTTCAGAGCCAGGTGTATGCAATCATGAGAAAAGCTACTTAAAGTGGCCACTTGCAAGTTGTTCTCCTGTTTGAATCTCCTCTGAAGAGTGGCATCATGGGCTCCTCAAAACAACTGTCAAATGATCTGAAAACAAAGATTATTCAACATAGTTGTTCAGGGGAAGGATACAAAAAGCTGTCTCAGAGATTTAACCTATCAGTTTCCACTGTGAGGAACATAGTAAGGAAATGGAAGAACACAGTGACAGTTCTTGTTAAGGCCAGAAGTGGCAGGCCAAGAAAAACATCAGAAAGGCAGAGAAGAAGAATGGTGAGATCAGTCGAGGACAATCCTCAGACCACCTCCAGAGAGCTGCAGCATCAACTTGCTGCAGATGGTGTCACTGTGCATCGGTCAACTATACAACGCACTTTGCACAAGGAGAAGCTGTATGGGAGAGTGATGCGAAAGAAGCCGTTTCTGCAAGCACGCCACAAACAGTCGGCTGAGGTATGCAAAAGCACATTTGGAGAAGCCAATTTCTTTTTGGAAGAAGGTCCTGTGGACTGATGAAACCAAGATTGAGTTGTTTGGTCATACAAAAAGGCGTTATGCATGGTGGCAAAAAAACACAGCATTCCAAGAAAAACACTTGCTACCAACAAGAAAATTTGGTGGAGGTTCCATCATGCTTTGGAGCTGTGTGGCCAATGCCGGCACCGGGAATCTTGTTACAGTTGAGGGACGCATGGATTCCACTCAGTATCAGCAGATTCTTGACAATAATGTTCAAGAATCAGTGATAAAGTTGAAGTTACGCAGGGGATGGATCTTTCAGCAAGACAATGATCCAAAACACCACTCCAAATCTACTCAGGCATTCATGCAGAGGAACAATTACAATGTTCTGGAATGGCCATCCCAGTCCCCAGACCTGAATATCATTGAACATCTGTGGGATCATTTGAAGAGGGCTGTCCATGCTCGGCGACCATCAAACTTAACTGAACTGGAATTGTTTTGTAAAGAGGAATGGTCAAAAATACCTTCATCCAGGAACTCATTAAAAGCTACAGGAAGCGACTGGAGGCTGTTATTTTTGCAAAAGGAGGATCTACTAAATATTAATGTCACTTTTCTGGTGAGGTGCCCATACTTATGCACCTGTCAAATTTTGTTTGAATGCAGATTGCACATTTTCTGTTGGTACAATAAACCTCATTTCAAGGCAGAAACATTACTGTGTCCAACAGTTATTACATATATCAAACTGAAATAGCTGTTGCAAAAACATCAATTTTTATAAAACAATAAGCTTAAGATTAATAGGGGTGCCCAAACTTTTTCATATAACTGTAACTCTGGAATGCTTCAACATATCCTAGTGATTCTGAGATTTGTTTTTTTTTTCATGACATGTTGTACTTTATGATAATGGTAAATTTAGGCCAATATTTTAGGCCAGTGTTTTATTTGTGAAAATATCAGAATTTTGGCAAAAAAATAGAAAATGTTGCAATTTTCAAACTTTACCTTTTTATATCCTTAAACAGTTAGTTATACTGTACAAAATAATTAATAAATAACATTTCCCATATGTCTATTTTTACATCAGCATAATTTTAAAAACATAAGCTTTTAACCCTTCTAGCTTCCTAATAAAAAAAATTATCAGCCGTTCCTAATTTTTCCAACAAAATTTCCAAGACCATTTTTTATGGACCACATCATGTTGAAGTCACTGAGGGGCTTATGTGACAGAAAATACTCCAAAGTGATACCATTTTAAAAACTGCAGAGCATGGAAAATAAGGCGCGCCATTAAACTTTTGGAACGCAAAATTGGCTGAAGTAGATAGCGGATGCCATGTCACGTTTGCTGAACCCCTGATGTGCCTAAACAGTGGAAACCCCCCAGAAGTAACCCCATTTTGGAAATTACACCCCTCAAGGAATTTATCTGTGTGGTGAGCATCTTGATCCCGCAGATGCTTAACATAATTTTTTTTCACGGGGTTGTCTGGTCCAAATCGATGTCTGCAGTCACCTTGTGTGACTGCAGGCTTATGAATCCCCCAGCGCACACAGTGTGCGCTGCGGGGATTCACCGGTTTCTGACCTGGGACTGGAGGGTATGTATGCATTGTACATACTCCCGGCCAGTGTGTGTGGCCTCGCTTCCATACACTTGTCTGGAGCGAGGCCGCGCCCTCTAGTTGGCCGTGTCCCTAGATGGGGCGCAGCCTCACTCTATACAAGTGTATGGAGCGAGGCCACCCCTACGAGACGAGCTCTGGCCAGGAATATGTATAACTCATACACACCCTGCGGTCCTGGGTCAGAAACCGGCAAATCCCTGCAGCGTGCAGTGCGTGTGCTAGAGGGATTCATAAGTCTGCAGTCATGCAGAGTGACTGCAGACTTAGCTATTTGGACCGGACAACCTGTTTAAGTTGAGCTGTGAAAATGAGAAAAAATCAATTTTTTTCCCCACAAAAATATTGATTTATCCCCAATTTGTTCATTTTCTCAAGGGTAACAGGAGAAAATGGACCATACGATTTGTTTTGCAATTTCTCCGGAGTACGCCAATATCCTATATGTGGTCGGAACCTACTAGGTACAGTGCAAAGCTCAGATGTAAAGTAGCGCCATATTGGAGTACAGATTTTGCTGGAATCATTTGTGAGTGCCATGTCGCATTGGCAGAGCCCCTGAGGTGCCAGGACAGTAGAACCCCTGTTTTACAAACTACACCCTTCAATTAATTCATCTAGGTGTACAGTGGGCATATTGACACCATGGGTGTGTCACAACATTTTATGCTTTTGGGCAATGAAGTAGAAATAATTCCATTTTTTACTAGTAAAATGTTGTTTTAGCCCTAAGTTTTATTTTTCAAAAGGCGGAAATAGGAGAAATTGCGTAACAAATTATGTGGTCCATTTTTTTTCCTGAGTTCGCCTATCCCTATACTTTGTCGGAAACTACTTTTGAGGCACAATGCAAAGCTCAGAAGGGAAGAAGTGCTATATTGAAATGCACATTTTTGCTGGAATGATTTGCGGGTGTCATGTCACATTGGCAGAGCCCCTAAGGTGCCAAAACAGCAGAACCCATCAATAAGTGACTCCATTTTACAAACGGCACCCCTCAGTGAATACATTTAGTGATGTAGTGATGATATTGACACGACAGGCGTGTCACAGAATTTTATATCATTGGGTGGTGAAGATCTAATAATTAAATTTTTATCACTAAAATACTGTTTTAGCCCCAGATTTTTCATTTTCAGAAGGGGAAATAGGTAAAAAGGCCCCATAATTTCTTACACAATTTCTTCTGAATGAGTCAATACCCCATATAAGGCTGTACAGTACTGTTTGGCAACACGGTAGAGCTCAGAGGAAAGAAGTGCTATTTGACTTTTGCAGCACTGATTTTTCTAGAATGGTTTGTGGATTCCACGTGCAGAGCCCCTGATGTGCCTAAACAGTAGAAACCCCACTCAATTGACTCAGTGGAATTTACACCCCTCTGGGAATTCATCTACGGATGTGACTTTATGGGTGTTTTCCAGAAACAAACATGCAGTGAAAGGTGCAGACTGAAAATTGAAAATATGCCATTGTATGTCATACATTGTGCCCAGCTTGTGCTTACGGAGCCACACACCCGTAAATTAAGTGGGCTCACCTCACTACGTTAATGTCAAACATGTGGCTGCTAACTGCGGTTTAGGCCCATTGTGGGGCTCAGAAAGGAGGGGGGCATTTGGATTTAGGAGTTCAGGTTTCGCTATATTTGTTTTGGTGGGAGCCATGTCGCTTTTCCAGAGCCTTTGTGCTATCAGTAATTTTGATACTCCCTATATTTTTGTTAACAGCTGACGGACCTGAGTGGGGACTTGATTTTTGTGGGTTGAGTTGAAGCTTTTATTGGTGTCATTTTGGGGGTACAGAATATTTTAGATAAGTTCACATTTATCCAGCACTCTATGCTATAAACTTGCATCAGAGTTTCCATCTAAATCTCTGAAATATGTGATTCAGATTAAACCCCCGACACATCCATTCACTTTCACTATAATGAGGCAGCAGGGTTACTCCGCACTCCGTCTGGCCTCTGTTCAGCGGTGTCCGGCTTTTCAGAGGTGCACAAAACAGTGGCTGACCGCACTTTCATGCACTCCTAAAAAGATGGACACAGCCGGGTCATAGGCCAAACGGCGTCCACAGTGTCCCCATCTGTCTCATTATAGGAAATCTTCCTCCGGGGGTTTCATCTGAATCAGGTATTTCAGAGATTGACATGGAAACCCTGGTGTAAGCGCTCAACGTATAGCGCAGAATGAATATGAGCTGAGCATTACTGCGATCCTTGGGAGGCAGAATAAACAAATCAACAGCAGGTCAAGAATTTGGTTTTGTTTATTTTTTTTTACCCCATTCCTTGTGCGGTATAAGTGATTATTATTCTGGTCACTGTGATTACAGCAATGACAGGTTAATATCGATATTTAATTATTTTTTTTTGTTTTGGCTACCATCACAAGCTAAAAAATGCTTTGAATGAATGACCGTTTTATAGATCAGATTGTTCCAGTTGTGGCGATACAAGATGTGTACTTTTCTTTGTTTTTACATAAATATGCATATCAGTATATTTTTTCCAAATTTTTTTTTTTTATTTATTTTTTTTTTACTTAGTACCTATATGGGACTTTAACTTTTATTACTCTGATTGTTGGTATAATGCATTGCAATGCACTATACCTGTCAGTGCTGCACTAACAGAAGCCTCTTAGACCATGCTCCAGGCATGTTCTAAGCAGGCCTCCGTAGCTGACAGATCAGGAGGTCATCATATGACGTCCTGCTGACATGGCAACAATCGGGCCCACGCAATGACATCATAGAGGTGCCAATCAGTGGGAGAGGGAGCCCCCTCCCTCTCCCAACCTTTTAAATGCTGCAATTGATATTGATCGCAAAATTTAGAGGGTTAAACAGCCTGGTGCTCCTAGCTGTGACTGCTAGGCCTCGGCTATCACTTAAGCCAAGCTCCTGCCAGCGATTATACTGGTGCAGCTCTTGTGCCCGCACGATCACCATGACGTACCGGTACGTCCATTTGGGGAAACTCACCGCAAAATATGATGCAACGGTATATCATATGTCATGAAGGGGGAAAAGCACCACTCCAGAGGTTTTTTTTATTCCAGCACTGGAGTGGTCCTATGAACGCAAGATTCCTTCCCCATAATATTTCCTCCCCCGCCATCTTCAGCTCTTGCCGATGCCCCTCTGCTCCCATTACGCCATCTTGCATCTTGTGTCCGCAACTTTTGACTGACCGGAAATTAGAAGTAACTGTCACAAGCTGTCAATGCAAGTCTGTGACAGCCAGAATTATGCTATCATAGATTTGTATTGAACAGTGAAACCCGGATAGCTCCAGCAGGTCACAAACTGCTGGAGACTGACTGGAGCAGCGCTGATAAAAGATGAAGATATCGGCAGGTAAGTATGATATTAGGGGCAGGGACCTTACATTAGTAACACCACTTAAGCACTGCAGTAAAAAAAAATGCTGGAGTGGTGCTTTAAGAAATATTGCCCACACTACACCTCCTTGGAGAGAACCCCCACATTACAGATTTGGCGAGGGACAAGAAAAGGGTTTAATTTTGCCACTAAATGTTGAACATAATTATTTGTGACATACAGTATTAGCAGCGCAGTGTATTGCAAACACTTGTGTAAACTGATTTGTACATTTCAATCATTTGCCTTATATTAACTTGCTATCTGTACATACACATATGTTTAACAGTACCTTAGATGAGAATAATTATTCTTCCACATGAGCTGTTTGAGGTAAAGGAGACACTAGTACTTTCTGTAACATGATTTTAAAGGGAATCTGTCCCAGGAGCCGAGATCTCAATCTGCGCATGCGCCGCCACCGGCAGCCATTTTCCCGCAGCCCACCACAAGGAAGGCAATGGGAAAGTGCGGCAACTCCGCTAGACACCGACATTTTCTGAGAGCCCAGTGTCCGCAGCCTTGCAGCGCTGGGACACCTGCTCCTCGCAGCCCGGGGCCCTCCACATCGCCCCACTCCTGCCACCACCAGCTTCCTGCAGCAGCGACCCTGCCTCCAGTCACCCCACTCCATCGCAGTCGCAACATCTCCTTCCCCCGATAAGCTGCCACAAAATCAGACTATAAGACACTCACCTTCATTTAATTTAAAAAAAGATCCTATTTTGCTGTGCATCTTCTAGTCCGCAAAATACGGGTACTTCTATGTCTCGGATGAGATTCAACTATTCAAATCTATGGATGTACAAAAATCAGGTCCGATACAGATCTGTATTTAATCCAAGTTTTACGGATACATTGTAATTATCAAAAATAGGAAAGTGTATTTGGGCTTGTAAATTGTATTTACTGTATAAAAACAGATGCCATATGGATGTAAAAATGGACATAGGGATGAAACACAGATGGAATATGGATGATAAAACAGATGAAAATCATCTATTTTTTTTATGAAAATAGGATGATTTTTCATATGCTCATCTGAACCTGGTCTAAAAGTATAGTGTTATGTAGCAGATTTGTTGTGGAAATTTCTGCATGTCTTTCATTTCAATGGAGTTAACAAAAATATTAATAAGGCAAATTTCCAGCTCACCGGTTTTTGTTTTTCCTCTGCAGTCCGGAGCACGGATAGCAGTTCTGCCACAATGCAGTGGCATGAACAAGAGAAGGGTGGTTTCAGCCCGACGGACATGCAGTCTTCTTTTATTTAGGTAAGTATATGACAAAGGACATATAGTATAACATTCATGTTAAGGTAGAGAAGACATCTATGTGTTTAAAGTGCCTGTAACAACACCCTTAATCTTCACTGAAATATAGCATCATGATTAAGGGTGCTACAGGTACCTGAAACATCTAGCTGTCTCCACTATCTTAAAACATGAATTCTTTATTCTTAGTCCTTTACTTACCTAAATAAAGGAAGATTGCATGTCAATCAGGCTGGATTCACCCTTCCCTGGTTAATAGAAATCCATGTGTTTCCTGCCAAAACAACCCCATACACATGGACTGGGCGGATTTTGAGTTGCTAAATTTCTGCCACAAATTGGTTGTGTGAGAATATACCCAAACAAAATTTCACATAGTCAAGAACACAGTAGACACAGAAGCATACAGAGAGTTGGGGCAAAATGGTAAAGCGTGTCTAAAATAATATGTACACTGTAATGGCCAAGTAACACACATGCCTAAACTTATCATTTTCATTATTTGTAAAATAATAGGGTAGAGATGTGCAAGATACACTTGTTGAAGCATGAGCAATTGAGTGTTTGGCTATGTTCGCAAAATGTGACTGCGCTAAGGATTTTGTCCTCAATTTTCCAAAATTGCTGTAGAAATGCATATTTTTCGCCAGGATTTTTGAAAATGTCGTCTTTGTGCTAGTGAGGCTGAATAAATAACTAAACTGTCATGGAGTGTTGCTTCCAAGTATAAGTGATCTTATTAACCGTGTGGGGAAGGTTGTAGGTCACCCACACTTGTGCTGATAACGTCTACGGGACGATACAAGCTGTTTATGGCATCCAGTATTCTCTGTACACAGGAGAGGCTGTCCTGCTCTACATCAAGTATTATAACAGGTGACAACGTTAGTATTTAGAAACTATGAGGTATGTATTTCCATGAGGTTTGTGTTTTTTCTTTACGTAATCACCTGTATGTTTTTATTTTTTTGTTTACTGCTCACATAAAAATTGTGAAGGGAATCGTACAGTCATGAGTTTCATAGAAAAAAAATAAATTATTAAATAACACTACAGGCAAATTCGACACAAGACCTGAGGGGGTCCATGACACCGGGACTCAAAAAAAACATCAAAAGGAGAATCCTTGAGCTATACAGCACCCCTGAGGGGCCTCATTAGGGAAAACAATGTATCAAGCCCATTCATTTACTGATTCTAAATCCAATACTGAATGCATGTACTGTACAGTACATGGTAAATCATTAATTCTCTTGCATTTCTCACTAGTAGGAGGCACACACCCATATTGCATAAGGTGCCATTACAAAAAGTAGTTGGATCTGCAGACAGGTTGTGCACACACAGATCACTGCCTGAAAAGAAGTGTGATCAAAGGAGAATGGCAGGTGAGTGTCATCGCTATGAATGGAGACAAAGTACAAATAAACGGAGACAGATAAAACATGGCAATATAGTATAGACTACTCATTACACATGTATACTACTCACCCTCAGCACTAGCTGCCTTTCTATACTCCTTGTTAGTGGATTACGCTTTCCTCTGTCGTTTTACATTAACATAAGCCAACATGTGTATCATAAGATCTGCTGTGTTATGTAAGCTTGGCTGACATGCTCTGCATTACAATAACAAGCTTTCTGCCTAGGGACTATTATATGTAGCATTTTAGCTGATGAGTAATGATGACATTATTTAGGAGTACCCATTTGTCTGCGCTGTTTCCATTAATAATAGTTTTTATTGTAATATCTCCAGTAATATGTGGTAAAATCTGTGCAAAACATCCTGGTCATATGCAACATGTTTTTTTCTCATTCATTTTTATAAGCTGAAGGCCACACATTTGGGTTTTGGTTTTGTTCAGGCTTTCTGAGGCATTTTTAAGTCAAAACCACTTGAAGATAAAACTCCTGGTTTTATCTACAATACCTGCATCAAAAACCTGAACTAAACCTGTGTGGCTTCTGCCATGAACCGCGTTTTACAGATGTCTAAATCCGGCTTATGTATGTTCGGTAATTTCCGGACTGACCATGGGTCTCCTGACTTAAAGGGAATATGTCAACAGGTCTTTGCTATTTAATCTGAAGACAGCTTGCTGTAGGTGTTAAACACATATTTCAGTCATGCCTTTTTTATCAAGCTCTGTGGTTTTGTTTACTTGCAATGATTGTTTTATCACCAGGAGCTTATCATTGCTTGGACACAGCAGCACATGCCTGGTAGTCTGACTCCGCCCCCTTCTGTGATAAGCAGCTCACTGTCTATAGTTATGTACATACAGAGCCTGGTGTGGGTGGGGTTAGGTTTCTCGACTCTGCTTCATGCTAAATCTAAAAACTCTGTGTCAGAATCACTGCACCCAGTAAACTAAGTTGGATTCAGGGTTTCTTTGCCTACATCAGGCTGCTCTCAGATGAGGCAGCAAAAACCTGCTGACAGATTCCCTTTAAAGGGACATCAAGGTGCATCAAGGCACGGCCAATCATTCACGTTCCCCTTCCCACCTGCTTGTTTTCTCTAAATCTCCACCCCCCCTCCTTTGATTGACAGCTCTTGCTTCATAATGCCAGAGAAGGGCGGAGATAGATGGAAGACAAGCAGGTGTGAAGGTGCACTTAAATATTTTGCAACACCATGATGCACCGAATGCCTGTAGTTGGTCTGAACAGTCATACTGTGCTGATAGAGTTCCCTTAAGACATTACCAAACGGGTTGTCAATCTTTTGGCATTTGTTGTGACTTAAGAACAAAATAAATAAATTGGAATATAAATTGGTATGCATGCAATGTGTAGGCACATGTTCACACTGGCCACTAAACAGACAAAATCTGAGAATAAAGCAAAATGGGCAAATACAATTCAGTAAACAAATAAATAGCAATAGTGCATGAAAATAACATAATGTACTCAGTTAACATTGTTTTGATCAAAACAATGTAAAAGTCATCCCACTATGTCCCTACTCGGGATGGTCCTAACCTCCTGAGCTAGTCATTACGTTTACATAACTTCCCATGGCTGAGTGTCCAATAGTCAGGGCCTCAGTCCTGCTCTGCCCTTATTCACATTTATATAATTTAACATTTGATAAGGTTTTAAAGGGGTTTTTCCACGAACAAAAGTTAATTTTAATCCATGGCTGTGTCTGATCGTGTATGGATCATACCACAACCCCTGGGCAGGGGAGAAAGCACAAGACAATACAGACATTACAGCCGGGGATCGCAGAGGATTCATTTTGTGAGGTAAAATATTGTTTAAAAACAGGCAGGGAAATGTTTTACCTCAGAAAATGAATCCTCTGTGATCTCCTGCTGTAATGTCTGTATTGTCTTTTGTCTTCCCCCCTGCCCAGGAGCTGTGGTATGTTCCGTACACGGTCAGACACAGACAATTATTAAAATGAACTTTTGTTCGTGGAAAAACCCCTTTAACCCATTTATCACATGGTACGTAATAGTACGCACCACGTCATAACCCCCAGTTCAGCGTGGACTCCGGCGCTGATCCCGCACTAAACAGGGCACATGTCAACTGATCTATATAGCTGAGATGTGCCCGCAACAGCCGCAGGTGGAATCGCAATCCACCAGTGGCTGTTAAATGTCGCTGTCAATCTCTAACGCGCGCAAACCGGATGCACGTCACTTACCCCGCCCATCGGTGACCCTCACATTTAATAAAAAAATTAACCCGATTGTTAAATGGCATTACAAGAAAAAAATTCTAAACGCCAGAATTACGTATTTTTGGTCGCCGCAACACTGCAATAAAATGCAATAACGGGCTATCAAAACATTGTATCTACCCCAAAATGGTATCAATTAAAGCGTCAGCTCGGCGCGCAAAAAATAAACCCTCACTGCCCCAGATCACAAAAGATGGAGACGCTACGGGTATTGGAAAATTGCGACTTTTTTTTTTTTTTAAGCAAACTTTGGATTTTTTTTCATTACTTAAATAAAAAAGAACCTATACATGTTTGGTGTCTACAAACTCGTAAAGACCTGGAAAATAATAATGGCAGGTCAGTTTTAGCATCCATATATTATCAGCTATAGGCTTTTAATTTTAAGCTTTGGTTATGGAATTGTAGCCAGCATTTCACATCTATTTTATAATTACGTGTATTGTTAGTCTTGAGCTTTATTAAAAGTTAAGTTTTAAAATTATTCTGTGCTGTGGCAACACTGTATAGATCAGAATAAAATTAAAAGCCTATAGCAGATAATATATGGATGCTAAAACTGACCTGCCATTATTATTCTCCGGGTCTTTACTATTACTATTTTATTGTTCTGGTCTATCAGTTTAATCTAAGCTGTAAAAGAAGTTAAAAATAGAATGAAATATATACTGTCTTTTTAGTGGCTCAGGCTGATGCTCTGTGCTTGTTTCTGTGCTTGCTTTACACTGCAGCCCTGCTTGTTCAGGTAAACTAAAAGTAGGTAAAACTGAAAGAGAGAAAAAATTACAGACATTCATGCAGAGCTTGATTTAATTACAGCTGACATCTCCTCTTATTGTCTGCTTATAACTTCAACTATTATATGTATGCTATGGAACTATTCATAACTTCTATATTTTTTGCTTCGAATGTGATGGTCTGATGCATGAAATTCAGAGATTTTAGTTATCAGTTGTGCATGCTGAAAGTATAGAAAACAAACAGTGCTTGGAGAGTTTGTAGTTGGCAAGCAGGTACAATTTTTGGGTGAAGGAATGGCCATAATAAAAAATAATAGGACTATTCTGTCCATTAAATAAAGGCAATGTGTCCTTTTAATGATAATTTCCTTGTAAGTATTTCCTGTGGTGCACTGCGCAATTGTTCAGCAACTTCTATTTCATGGTGTTTTAAGAAGAAACATTTTAAAGGGATTACACTTTTAAGAAAACTCTTTTCATTTATGCGTTAAAAATACCATCAAAAGAGTAATTTTGTAGAAGCCTACAAGCAATTTACTCTGTGATGCTCTTGTTTGTTTTTACAGACTAGAGTTCATAGTTTCTGAGAGAGCCACTGCTGAGAAGGGACCATAACCCTTCGATTTCAAAGAAAGACCTCATTCCTTGGCTGCAGCTTGGAAAGGTGGCTTGCCATTAACTTTTGAGAGACCCAGTAAGGTTTTGTAAGGGTCATTCAAAGCAGGAAACTCTTGTCTGTGACATAAAAAAAACTGTACATAACAAAACGAAAACTTTAAAGGACCAACAGGATACGATTCCAAGAGTGTGTTTTTGCACGTTGACTGGTATTAACTCTTCCTTCCCTGTGGGAACTGGCTGCACATTACACAATAATACAGGAAGGTTGTGCGGTCAGTATATGGTTAATACTAAAGGAACAAGTGGCCCTAGAAATTATTTTTTTTGCATTCAGACAGGCAGCACTCAAAGTTCAGTATTCTTGTTTTTTCACCTGCTTCCTTATAAGAGACTTCTAAAGAATGAATATGTAAAGTGTGGTCACTGAGCCAAAGGAAAACATTTTTTGTCTCAAGAGAAAATTCAAGTCTTGGAAAGAAAAAAAAATCAGACCAGAAGAGTGTTTATTTATCTTGAATGATATAATGAAACGTGAATTGGAACAAGGGTGAAAAAGAATTGTAAGAAGTCTATACATTACAAAAATGAAGGATACTGAAATCATCAAAGAGATAGCTGCAGGATCGACTTCTGCAACCCATGGTGATCAGCTCTTATCACTTGGCAGCCAAGAACATCCATGTAATAATGGACAGATACCAAATCAAGAGCTATTTTTCTTAGCAGCATTGGAGCATAGATGGAGGCCCCCTCTGATGTCCACTTGCCCTAATAGAGCATATGGACAGGGAATGACTATGAGACAACTCTTTGAGGCCTCATTGAGATGTCTGTGTTTCACATATGTGTTCTATCTGTGGTTTTCCTAGAACGCGTACCCATTAAAGTTGATGGAGCTAGTCATATGTGGTTTTTTTGCAGACCATGAGTCCATAAAAACATCAGGGAGCATGTCTGTTTTTTATCAGCATCATGGATAAACATTACCCATACAATTCTATGGGTCTGTGAGGATAACAGACTGCATGGTATTCGTCTGTGATTAACATTGCAAAGCATAGAACTTTTCTAATTTATTTCTCCATATGTGAAAAACACTGATGAAACGGATGGTAAAAACTGGTAAAAACTGACACACTAAATAAACAATGATGAAACTCGGACCATTTTTTTGCGGACGTGAAAAAAAACACTGACATCTGGATGAGGCCTCAGAAGCAGTTATACAGGCACTGGTTTTTAGTTATCATTGCAGGTAACATACTGTATATGTATTACACAGGCCCTGAAATGCCTCGCTGTACTTTTCTATCTCTAGGTGCCCTATAAAGAATGATTAGTGCACATGGGCTTCCACCGGTCTCCTCCAACTGGGCATTTTAAAGCCTGTTTTTGGCATCAGTTACGAATTGTGAGACCTGTAGCGGTCAGCAAGTTACATGCAAAACACATTATACATAGTCCAATAATAACTTTACAATGTACAAAAAATACTGCTACATCATGCAAAAATCTTACAACCATGAAATGACTGAATAAATACCACCATACTATTATTGAACACAAAAACAACAACGCAAAGACCAGTATTACTAACATACAGTGGTGGCCAAAAGTATTGGCACCCCTGCAATTCTGTCAGATAATACTCAGTTTCTTCCTGAAAATGATTGCAATCACAAATTCTTTGGTATTATTATCTTCATTTAATTTGGTTGCAAGGAAAAAAACAAAAGAGAATGAAGCAAAAATCAAATCATTGATCATTTCACACAAAACTCCAAAAATGGGCCAGACAAAAGTATTGGCACCCTCAGCCTAATACTTGGTTGCACAACCTTTAGCCAAAATAACTGTGAACAACCGCTTCCGGTAACCATCAATGAGTTTCTTACAATGCTCTGCTGGAATTGTAGACCATTCTTCTTTGGCAAACTGCTCCAGGTCCCTGATATTTGAAGGGTGCCTTCTCCAAACTGCCATTTTGAGATCTCTCCACAGGTGTTCTATGGGATTCAGGTCTGGACTCATTGCTGGCTACCTTAGAAGTCTCCAGTGCTTTCTCTCAAACCATTTTATAGTGCTTTTGGAAGTGTGTTTTGGGTCATTGTCCTGCTGGAAGACCCATGACCTCTGAGGGAGACCCAGCTTTCTCACACTTGGCCCTACATTATGCAGCAAAATTTGTTGGTAGTCTTCAGACTTCATAATGCCATGCAAACGGTCAAGCAGTCCAGTGCCAGAGGCAGCAAAGCAACCCCAAAACATCAGGGAACCTCCGCCATGTTTGACTGTAGGGACCGTGTTCTTTTCTTTGAATGCCTCTTTTTTTTTCCTGTACACTCTATGTTGATGCTTTTTCCCAAAAAGCTCTACTTTTGTCTCATCTGACCGGAGAACATTCTTCCAAAACGTTTTAGGCTTTCTCAGGTAAGTTTTGGCAAACTCCAGCCTGGCTTTTTTATGTCTCGGGGTAAGAAGTGGGGTCTTCCTGGGTATCCTACCATACAGTCCCTTTTCATTCAGACGCCGACGGATAGTACAGGTTGACACTGTTGTACCCTGGGACTGCAGGGCAGCTTGAACTTGTTTGGATGTTAGTCAAGGTTCTTTAGCCACTGTAACATACCTGGCGGCGTCCTTGCATGGTGGTCCATCTCCCACTGTGCAAGAGCGCGCACTTGATCTCCAGTCCAGAATGTCTCTCTGGCTTCCCTCCTTGCTGTCTGTTTGTCTGTTTTGGCTGCATAGGGCGACGCCCGCTGAACTTCCTGTTTCTTGTACCTGCTGCGGACACGCCCCTGTTGCACCTTCAGCCTATTGCTGTCCATCTTTGGGTATTTATACCACCTTCTTCCTCAAGATGGCGCCTGAGCATTGTGTCCTGTCAGTCGGCTTTTTGTCTCTGACATGCCAGGTCCTATCCTGTTTTCCTGCCTGTTTTCCAGTTCTGTGTCTGAACTGTGGTCTGTTCTTGTGAACACGCTTCTTGCCTGTTCTTTCGCCTTCTAGGGGCCGTATACCTAGATCTGCCTGTCTGTGCCTTGCGGTATCTGTTCCCGTCTGAACAGAGTCCTGTTTGTGTCTCTGCCTTGCGGTTTCTGTTCCCGTCTGAACAGAGTCCTGTTTGTGTCCCTGCCTTGCGGTATCTGTTCCTGTCTGAACTGAGTCCTGTCTATTTCTCCTGTCTTGCAGTATCAGTTCCCGTGTCTGAACTAAGTCCTGTCTATGTCTCCTGCCTTGCGGTATCAGTTCCCGTGTCTGAACTGAGTCCTGTCTGTGTACTCTTGCCTGCTGCCTTTCCTGGAGGCTGTATTTCCAGGCCTGTCTGAACACGCTCCTAGCCTGTTCCTCCTGCCTTCTAGGGGCCGATTACCTAGATCCGTTCTTGTATCTTGTCTGTCCTGTCTGAACACGCTCCTTGCCTGTTCGTCCCGCCTCTCTGGGGGCCGTATTCCCAGACCCGCTCCTGTATCCCGCTGCAGTGTCGGTCTCTTCCGTACACTCAGTTCCAGTCTGAACTCTCTCCTATCCTTTACCTGTTTTGCCTCTATGTCCGTTCCTTTCCTTTTTCTGCAGAGTCTGAACTCGTTCCTAACTCCTGCTTGTTGTCTCTGTACTCCCGTTTGTGAGTTTGTGGTCCACTTGCTACTTCACTGCAAATACCCTGTGGGTATCTGGCTCTGCCTTTCCCTTCCTGTCTGTTCCGTGTGAACAGAGCCCTGTCCGTCCTGCTCTGACTCCTTGCTCACTGCTCCGGCAGCCTTGCTCCGCTCTGACCCTTTTGCTCACTGCTCCGGCAGCCTTGCTCCGCTCTGACCCTTTTGCTCACTGCTCCGGCAGTCCTGTCCTGTCCTGCCCTGCTTCTGCCCGCTGCTCCGGCAGTCCTGTCCTGCCCTGCTTCTGCCCGCTGCTCCGGCAGTCCTGTCCTGCCCTGCTTCTGCCCGCTGCTCCGGCAGTCCTGTCCTGCCCTGCTTCTGCCCGCTGCTCCAGCAGTCCTGTCCTGCCCTGCTTCTGCCCGCTGCTCCGGCAGTCCTGTCCTGCCCTGCTTCTGCTCGCTGCTCCTGCAGCCCCATCCTGCTCTGTTCTTGCCCACCGCTTCGGGCGTTCCCTCTCTGCTGTGGTTGTCTACCGCATCTGCGGTTCTGTGACCCAGTCTGTACTGGGTCTTAACCTTTCTGTGCTCCAGCCCGTCCTTTCGGCCAGTACCTCCCTGCCTGCATACTCGCCTGTATCCACCCATCTGCATACCTGCCGTGTTTGCTTACATCCACCAGTCTGTGCCAGCCTAACCTGCCTGTTCCAGTAATCCCAGTGTGGGTCAACCCCCGTGTCCGGAGTTTGACCTGGAGTAGCACCTGGTCCCTCTGCCCGGTTTCTCCCTGGTGCACTGGCGTCGTATGCCGTCGTGCCACCTTGGTCGGATCGGCCAGATACTTAGTCACGTCCCTCCAGGCACTCTCCGGTCCATGGTCCAGTGGAACCACAACACCCGCACACGCCAGTCAGTCCGGGCGTGTGCATAACAGCATGCTCAGGCCATGGTTCCCGTTGAGCCCCACGGCCTTCGCTCTCTGAGAAGTTTTCCAGCGAATACATGCATTAAAAATAAATAAATAAATTTATTTATTTTTTCTCAGCTGAGTTCCAGGCGAATTACGCACCCGTCCAGATGGATCTATCTGCTCTCGTTCCTGCGGATCCGCCACGTTACTATGGGGATCCAAGACAAAGTCGTGCATTTGTGGAGCAATGCATGCTACACTTCAAGTTCTACCCTCTATGTTTTCCCACCGATCGGGTTAAGGTGGCATTCATTATGTCTTACCTGGCGGGTGATGCCTTGGAATGGATCAACCCCCTATATGAAACACAGGATCCGATCCTCCTGGACCTAATGGCCTTCCTGGTGGCCTTTCTAATGGTCTTCGATGATCCTAACCCGGAGGCTCCTGCTGAAGCTTCACCTCCCAATATCCCGGAGCAGCCCCGATGGGTAATGTGTGTGGGTAGCGCAATAGTCCTCCAGCCCAATGAGACTACTGCCCACCCAGAATCCTCACAGGGTGACTACGCTTTCCGGAATACTTCTCCCAACCTCAAGAGGCAGTCCAGACGTGCTAGACGTAGAGGCAAGCCGTCACGCCAGGGTCTGTCCTCCCTGAGACCTCCTGACCCCAACCTTGAAGTCCCTACTGAAGCTTCATCTCCCTGTATCCCGGAGAAGCCCCAACGGGTAATGTGCGTGGGTAGTGCTCCGGTTCTCCTGCCCGAAGAGACTTCTGCCCATCCAGACTCCACACAGGAGAACTTCCTGCACCCGGCATCAGATGCTTCACCCACTTTAACCGGTGTGCATGTCCAAGGATGCTCCAAAGCTGTGGTTACCTCTGAGTCTGTGCACCTCTACTACCTGGCGGAGGACCCCCTGTTGCCTCCTGAATCCTCCGGGATACCACTCGATGACAAATGGAGAGAGACTTCTCTACACTCGGTACTTGATACTTTGTGCGCTTCGTCCTGTGAGCCTGACAATCGGTACCCCAAAGAGGTAGTTACCCCCGAGTCTCTACACCCCTCCGACCAGGCGGAGGACCTCCAGTTGTCTCCAGAACCCTTCGGGGTGCTACCTGGTAGCGAAAGGACAGAGACTCTCCTATACTCTGTACCTGATACCTCGCTCGCTTCGTCCAGTGAGTCCAACCTAGTGTACTCCGAAGCAGAGGTTACTCCCGAGTCTATACACCCCTCCGACCAGGCGGAGGACCTCCAGTTGTCTCCAGAACCCTTCGGGGTGCCACCTGGTGGTGAATGGACAGAGACTTTCCTATACTCGGTACCCGATACCTCGCCTGCTTCCTCCAGTGAGTCCGACCTAGTGTACTCTGAAGCAGATGTTTTCTCTGAGCCTCTGCACTCTTCTGACCCGGCGGAGGACCTCCAGTTGTTTCCTGAATTCTCCGGGGTACCACCAGATAACAAAGAGACAGTGACTTTTCCTCATTATGTACCTGATAACCCGTCTATTTCTTCCTGTGAGCTTGACAAGATGTACCTCGAAGCAGAGATTACCCCCAAGTCTCTGTCCCCCTCCAACCCGGTGAAGGACTTCCAGTTGTCTCCTGTACCCTCTGGGGTGCCACCTGAAAATATGTGGAGAGAGACTTCCTTGTGTGCTGTTCCTGGTACTCCACCCGTTTCGTCTGTTGCTAAGGATGGCTGGATAGGAGGTAGCATCCTAGCTAACCAGATGAGATCAATTTTTCCTGTGGACAGTGGAAGTGATCTCCTTGAAGTGAACGACTGGTCCTCGAATTCCCTGCGGAAGATTCTGGCAGGCCTGAAGAAGAGGGGGCGTAAGGGGGGGGGTACTGTAACATACCTGGCGGCGTCCTTGCATGGTGGTCCATCTCCCACTGTGCAAGAGCGCGCACTTGATCTCCAGTCCAGAATGTCTCTCTGGCTTCCCTCCTTGCTGTCTGTTTGTCTGTTTTGGCTGCATAGGGCGACGCCCGCTGAACTTCCTGTTTCTTGTACCTGCTGCGGACACGCCCCTGTTGCACCTTCAGCCTATTGCTGTCCATCTTTGGGTATTTATACCACCTTCTTCCTCAAGATGGCGCCTGAGCATTGTGTCCTGTCAGTCGGCTTTTTGTCTCTGACATGCCAGGTCCTATCCTGTTTTCCTGCCTGTTTTCCAGTTCTGTGTCTGAACTGTGGTCTGTTCTTGTGAACACGCTTCTTGCCTGTTCTTTCGCCTTCTAGGGGCCGTATACCTAGATCTGCCTGTCTGTGCCTTGCGGTATCTGTTCCCGTCTGAACAGAGTCCTGTTTGTGTCTCTGCCTTGCGGTTTCTGTTCCCGTCTGAACAGAGTCCTGTTTGTGTCCCTGCCTTGCGGTATCTGTTCCTGTCTGAACTGAGTCCTGTCTATTTCTCCTGTCTTGCAGTATCAGTTCCCGTGTCTGAACTGAGTCCTGTCTATGTCTCCTGCCTTGCGGTATCAGTTCCCGTGTCTGAACTGAGTCCTGTCTGTGTACTCTTGCCTGCTGCCTTTCCTGGAGGCTGTATTTCCAGGCCTGTCTGAACACGCTCCTAGCCTGTTCCTCCTGCCTTCTAGGGGCCGATTACCTAGATCCGTTCTTGTATCTTGTCTGTCCTGTCTGAACACGCTCCTTGCCTGTTCGTCCCGCCTCTCTGGGGGCCGTATTCCCAGACCCGCTCCTGTATCCCGCTGCAGTGTCGGTCTCTTCCGTACACTCAGTTCCAGTCTGAACTCTCTCCTATCCTTTACCTGTTTTGCCTCTATGTCCGTTCCTTTCCTTTTTCTGCAGAGTCTGAACTCGTTCCTAACTCCTGCTTGTTGTCTCTGTACTCCCGTTTGTGAGTTTGTGGTCCACTTGCTACTTCACTGCAAATACCCTGTGGGTATCTGGCTCTGCCTTTCCCTTCCTGTCTGTTCCGTGTGAACAGAGCCCTGTCCGTCCTGCTCTGACTCCTTGCTCACTGCTCCGGCAGCCTTGCTCCGCTCTGACCCTTTTGCTCACTGCTCCGGCAGTCCTGTCCTGCCCTGCTTCTGCCCGCTGCTCCGGCAGTCCTGTCCTGCCCTGCTTCTGCCCGCTGCTCCGGCAGTCCTGTCCTGCCCTGCTTCTGCCCGCTGCTCCGCCAGTCCTGTCCTGCCCTGCTTCTGCCCGCTGCTCCGGCAGTCCTGTCCTGCCCTGCTTCTGACCGCTGCTCCGGCAGTCCTGTCCTGCCCTGCTTCTGCTCGCTGCTCCTGCAGCCCTGTCCTGCTCTGTTCTTGCCCACCGCTTCGGGCGTTCCCTCTCTGCTGTGGTTGTCTACCACATCTGCGGTTCTGTGACCCAGTCTGTACTGGGTCTTAACCTTTCTGTGCTCCAGCCCGTCCTTTCGGCCAGTACCTCCCTGCCTGCATACTCGCCTGTATCCACCCATCTGCATACCTGCCGTGTTTGCTTACATCCACCAGTCTGTGCCAGCCTAACCTGCCTGTTCCAGTAATCCCAGTGTGGGTCAACCCCCGTGTCCGGAGTTTGACCTGGAGTAGCACCTGGTCCCTCTGCCCGGTTTCTCCCTGGTGCACTGGCGTCGTATGCCGTCGTGCCACCTTGGTCGGATCGGCCAGATACTTAGTCACGCCCCTCCAGGCACTCTCCGGTCCATGGTCCAGTGGAACCACAACACGCGCACACGCCAGTCAGTCCGGGCGTGTGCATAACAGCCACCATCCGCACAATCTTGCGTTGAAATCTCTCGTCAATTTTTATTTTCCATCCACATCTAGGGAGGTTAGCCACAGTGCCATGGGCTTTAAACTTCTTGATGACACTGCGCACGGAAGACACAGGAACATTCAGGTCTTTGGAGATGGACTTGTAGCCTTGAGATTGCTCATGCTTCCTCACAATTTGGTTTCTCAAGTCCTCAGACAGTTCTTTGGTCTTCTTTCTTTTTTCCATGCTCAATGTGGTACACACAAGGACACAGGACAGAGGTTGAGTCAACTTTAATCCATGTTAACTGGCTGCAAGTGTGATTTAGTTATTGCCAACACCTGTTAGGTGCCACAGGTAAGTTACAGGTGCAGTTAATTACACAAATTAGAGAAGCATCACATGATTTTTCAAACAGTGCCAATACTTTTGTTCACCTCCTTTTTTAGGTTTGGTGTGGAATTGTATCCAATTTGGCTTTAGGACAATTCTTTTTGTGTTTTTTCATTGAAGACAAATTAAATGAAGATAATAATACCAAATAATTTGTGATTGCAATCATTTTCAGGAAGAAACTGAGTATTATCTGACAGAATTGTAGGGGTGCCAATACTTTTGGCCACCACTGTAAACTGGTAGACAACACTTTCTGCACCCAAGAAAAGATTGCTTTCTGTGTACTTCCGAAATTGTAATACTCCCTTTATGGTCCTAGAAAGCTGTAATGCTCTCTATGTGTCCCGCAGAAAGTAATAATTCCTCCTTGTGTGTTGCCATCTAAAGTAATATTACCCTCTTTGTGCCCGCTAGAAAGTAATAATTACAGTAGTGTTCAAAATAATAGCAGTCCAATATGACTAACCAGATTAATCACTGTTTTTGGTATAAATTATTGTAGCAGAGACACCGTTCCCCTCACCGCCATGGTCCTGGTCCGGCATCTTCCTGCTGTTGTGGCGCGCACCGCGCGCAGCTTCTTGGGCGGTGTGCTTAGGGCGCGCGTGCATTCCCTCCCTCTTAAAGGGGCCGTGCGCGCCGTCCTAAAGAGTCCCCAGCCAATGGCTGTAGGACTTTTCCTATATAATGCACCTCCTCCAAAATGAAGGTGCCTGTGCAAGGTGGTTGTTTGTGTACTAACACTTTCCTCAGCCCTCAGGTGTTATGATCTGCAACAAGTACTAAGGAAAGAAAGGGGAAAGCTATCCCTACAGTAAGACTAAGCTGAATCCCTACGATGTAGCGGGCTGCCTGTTCCTTGCGAACAGACACGCCTTAGTCCTCGGCTAGTCTGAACGAAGACCTATAGCATAAAGGAAGGGGTCCCTAAAAGAACTAAGGACTGGAACAAAAATGGGACACCTCCTGAACAGAGAAGGTTGTTGCAGAACACAAAAAGATAAACTGACAAAAAGGTACTAGAGGTCCCAGAAGGACCAAGCAAACTGACAGAGATGGGCACAGAAGCACCTGGCTAGCAAAACAGTCAAACACTGAAGTCCAGCACAGCCAAAAGGGCGGAGCTGGAATATATAGGCAGATGGTCACGTGACCGCAAAACACAAGATGGAAAAAACAAACAGGAGAGTTCTAACAGTACCCCCTCTTTTTTGAGGATCCTCTGGATCCTCCAGGCCCAGGCCTATCCGGAAACCTCTTGTGGAAAGCTCTAACAAGCCTAGGAGCAGAGACATCATCCACCCTTACCCAGAAGTTATCTTCGGGACCGAAACCCTTCCAGGAGACGAGATACTGTAATCTCCCTCTATGCCATCCAGAATTCAAGATACGAGAAATTTCATATTCGCCGTCTTCCACCACAGGAGGAACTGTGACAGTGGCATCCCTATCTGATACATCAGCCTTTTTCAACAAGGAAACATGAAACACAGGATTAATCTTCCAGGAAGTAGGGACATCCAACCTAACCGCAGAGAGGTTAACAACCTGAAGCACTTTAAATGGACCCACAAACTTAGGACCCAGTTTTTTAGAGGGAATCCTCAACCGCAAGTTCCTTGAGGACAACCAAACCATGTCACCCACAGTAAACCAAACCTCCTTACATTTCCTGTCAAAATACTTCTTGGGCTTCTTGTTAGCCTCTTGAAGGAGCAACATACATTAGTCCAAACTCTCTCCAAATCACCAGAAAAATTCTCCTCCTCTGGCACCGCCGACCCCAATTTGGAGAACGAACCACAAGACGGATGTCTCCCAGTACAACAAAAAAAGAACACCCAGCTGAGAAGGATGTATGATTGTTAAGAGCAAATACTGCGAGAGACAGAAACTCAGACCACCCCTCTTAATTGTCCGCCACAAAACAACGCAAAAACTGTTCTACATCCTGGTTCTTTCTTTCAGTCTGTCCATTAGACTCAGGATGATACCCAGACGAAAATGACAAATGGACTCCCAACCTGTGACAAAAAGCACGCCAAAAGCGAGCCACAAACTGAGGTCCTCTATCAGAAAGAATATCCGTGGGAACACCATGAAGCTTGACAATCTCCTTAACAAACGCCTTAGCGAGTGTCTTGGCGCAGGGCAACTTAATGAATGGAACCAAATGACACATCTTACTATAATGGTCCATGACCACCCAGATGACAGTAAAACCCTCTGACACAGGCACACACAGTACGTTGGAAAACAAAAACAGTAGGAGCGCCAATGGTGAAGAGACTGAGGTTTGGGGGGGGGGAATGAAGGGGGAGATGTAGTGACCACTCACCTGGTCCTGTTGTGCAAAGGAGCCCCGCACAACAAGGGAAAACGCTTCCAGGTGGGAGTCTGTAAGATGATCACAACTTGGCAGGAACTGTTGTAGGGAGCTTCTGTCTGCTTCAGCGGTCACATGACCAGGACCATGTGACCGAAGTAGGCTTTCCACAATGACATCACGGCAGGTCCTGTAGTAGGCTAGTTGTAAACAGAGCAGCTTCCACCGCTCTCCACAGGGGAGATTAGCAATCAAGAAAGAAGGAATTCTGCGGTGTTAGTGAAGCGCTAGAACAACTAGACAGTGGATTAGGTTATAACACACAAACCTTTTATTGTTTAGTACGCTCTCTAACGCCACGACGCGTTTCGATAGCAGACGCTATCTTCCTCAGGTAGAGGAAGATAGCGTCTGCTATCGAAACGCGTCGTGGCGTTAGAGAGCGTACTAAACAATAAAAGGTTTGTGTGTTATAACCTAATCCACTGTCTAGTTGTTCTAGCGCTTCACTAACACCGCAGAATTCCTTTCTTGACACACAGTACGTTGACGCACCCACTTGATGACTTCTTTCTGCCATCCAGGCCACCAAAAACTGCGACTGATAAGTCTTAGTCTCAGAAATTCCTGGATGACCTGCCAACCGAGACTCATTACACTCCACAAACAAATCTCTCCTAAAGGTTCTAGGCACGAACAACGTCCTATGAGGAGTGTTAGATGGAGCATCATCTTGAGCTTTCAGAATCCCATTCTCCAAAAAGGAGTCCAATGCCGCCACCACAACTCCTTTCTGTAAAATGCTCTCCTCCTCCTCAGCACTGACCGTAGGAGAGAAGCTGCGAGATAAAACATCGGCTTTAACATTCTTAGTACCAGAGATATAGGTAACAGAAAAATTAAACCGAGAAAAAAAAAGTGCCTCAAATTCTTATGATCTGTGAAAACCTGAATAGGAAATCTAGCGCCTTCCAAAAAATGACGCCAATGTTCAAACGCGAGTTTAATAGCCAGCAACTCCCGATTTCCAACATCATAATTCAGTTCAGTTTCCGAAATTTTTTTAGAAAAGAAGGCACAAGGATGTACTCCATCCCTGTTTTCCTGAGACAAAACTGCTCCGACCCCCACAGATGAAGCATCGACCTCGACCAAAAAAGGCTTGGTCTCATCAGGCTGCATAAGGATAGGGGCAGAACTGAACCTCTCTTTGAGATACTTAAACGCTTCAATGGCCTCAGTAGTCCACTGAACTGTATTCGCACCTTTCCTGGTGAGATTGGTTAGAGGCTTAATAATTACAGAAAAATTCTTAATGAATTTGCTGTAATAATTGGCAAAACCTCAAAATCTCTGTATAGATTTCAAACCAATAGGCCTAGGCCATTCCTGCACAGCCTGAACCTTTACCGGGTCCATCTCAAAGCCCTCGCTGGAGACAATGTAGCCCAAAAAACTAATTTTCTGCACAGCGAACTCACATTTCTCCAGCTTAGCAAAGAGTGAATTATCACTCAATAACTGCAAAACTTCACGTACACTCTGCCAATGGGACTCCAGATCTGGCGAATAAATGAAAATGTCATCTAAATACACAACCACATTCTTACTAATCAAAGGTCTCAGGATGTCATTAATAAGGTTCTGAAAAATGCAGGTGCATTGGTAAGAACAAAAAGGCATCACCAGATTCTCAAAATGACCTACCGGAGTGTTAAAAGCAGTTTTCCATTCATCACCCTCCTTCACTCGTAACAAATTGTATGCCCCCTGGAGATCAATCTTAGAGAACCACTTGGCCCCACACTAACTGGTTAAACAAGTCAGGAATTAACGGCAATGGGTAGGAATTGCGTACGGTAATCTTATTAATTTCACGAAAATCCAGACATGGACGTAAACCCCGTCCTTTTTTTTAACAAAGAAAAATCCAACTACCACAGGCGACTTAGAAGGTCTAATGTGACCAGCAGCCAGGCTAGTCTGTATGTATTCCTCCAAGGCCTTTCTTTCAGAGATAGTCAGATTAAACAAGCGACTCTTGGGAAGAGTAGCTCCCAGAAAAACTCAATGGCTCAATCATAGTCCCTATGAGGAGGTAAAACCTGCGACTCCTCCTCCGAAAAAAAACTCCAAAAATCTTGAATAGGTACAGGTAATTCCCCTTTTTCCTCTGCCGCAAAGCCACCATTACAACATTTATCATAGCACTTCGGACTCCAAGACTTTATCATATTAGTAGACCAGTCCAGCAAAGGATTGTGCAGTTTTAACCAAGGCAATCCTAGAACGACCGGAGAGGGTAAATTATTTAATACAACCAAGTCCAAAATTTCTTGGTGAAGTCCATTGATAGTGAGGGGAAATGCAGCAACCTCGTGAGTAATACATTTCAAGGGAGTGTTATCAATTGCAATCACAGAAATAGGTGATAACAAAGGTTTGGACTTCAACTTAATTTTTCCAAAAACCCTTTATCAATCACATTAAGTGTTGAACCACAATCCACAAATACCTGAAATTCAATCAAATTTTCCTGCACAGTAGTACTCCCTGAAAGAAATACTCCTGCAAAGCGTAAACAAGCTATATGGGCGTACCTGACCTTTTTTTTTCTTTACTTAAACGAAGCTCACAATACTTAATCAAATGGTCAGCTTTACCACAATAAAGACACAATCCCTCGGCGAACCTCCGGTCTCTTTCCTGAGAGCGGAGCAACATCTCCCCAACTTCCATCAGTTCTCCGCCGTCTGAGCAGATTTTCTGGGGACTAGCACCTGGTATTACAGGAGTCTTTACCTCATTCTGCCTAGATCTCAGCCTCCTATCCACACGAACAGCTAATTGCATGGCATCCTGCAGAGTCTCAGGTGCAGGGAATGCAATTAGCAAATCCTTAACCCTTCCACGCAGACCTGCAAGAAATAGACATTTCAGAGCAGGATCATTCCATTTGACTTCTGAAGCCCATCTTCTAAAGTGTGTGCAATAATTTTCAACATCACCTGACCCCTGATTCAAACGCCTGAGTTCTGCCTCAGCAAATGAGATTCGATCAGGATCATCATATAATAGACCCATAGCAGAAAAAAAATCTTCTACCGACCTTAAGCATGGATCATTAGGTTGGAGAGAAAAGGCCCACCCTTATGGTTCATTGCGCAAAAGTGACATAATAAAACCAATGCGCTGTGATTCATTCCCAGAGGACCTTGGTCTCAAACGAAAATATAACAAGCATTTTTAAAGGAAAAAAAATCTTGCTGTTTACCATAAAAAATATCAGGCAGTCCTACCTTGGGTTCCACAAAATGCGCTCCAGAACAGCTACTCACGTGTTGCTGGAGCTCGGCCACCTCCAGAGACAATCCCTGCAAGCGTTGAGCCAAATCCTGGACGGAAGCCATACTGATCCCCGAATTTCTTTCCTTTTAGTTTTTTTGGGCTGGACTTACGGTTATGATCTGCAACAAGTACTAAGGAAAGAAAGGGGAAAGCTATCCCTACAGTAAGACTAAGCTGAATCCCTACAATGTAGCGAGCTGCCTGTTCCTTGCGAACAGACCCGCCTTAGTCCTCGGCCAGTCTGAACGAAGACCTATAGCATAAAGGAAGGGGCAGAACACAAAAATATAAACTGACAAAAGTACTAGAGGTCCCAGAAGGACCAAGCAAACTGACAGAGATGGGCGCAGAAGCACCTGGCTAGCAAAACAGTCAAACAACACTGAAGTCCAGCACAGCCAAAAGGGCGGAGCTGGAATATATAGGCAGATGGTCACGTGACCGCAAAACACAAGATGGAAAAAAAAAACAGGAGGGTTCTAACTTGAGGTCTCGCTGCCTGTCAGTCCTGCCTGCCAGTCTATCTGTCAGTCCACACACCAGCCAGTCTAGCAGTTCTGCCCGCCAGTATGTTTAACAGCCTTGCCCACCAGCCTGCTCACCTGGAGCACCTGCCAGTTACCTGTCGTGCCCATCTCTAGCCAAGCAGCACCCGCTCTGGCGGCACCTCAACCCAGTGGCGCTGTGGCACCCGGCTTTGGACCCCAGCTCTTATGTCAGGGCTTCAGAAATCAGTGCACACTGCACTTTGAACTCCTGGTACACCAGTTCACCTCCGACCGGGCTAAGGTGGCGTTCATCATGTCTCACCTCACCGGGGAGGCATTGGCATGGCTAAACCCTCTGTGGGAAAGACAGGATCCTCTGGTGTCTGATCTTCTGGCTTTCCTTGCTGCCTTCCGGAAGGTCTTCGATGAGCCCGGGTGAAAATCTTCTACTGCCTCCTCACTTCTCCATCTCCGCCAAGGGAGTCTCACTGTGGGCCAGTATGCCATACGTTTCCGAACCCTCGCATCTGAACTTGCCTGGAACAATGAGGCCCTGGTGTCCACCTTTTGGGAGGGTCTTTCTGGACGGATCAAGGATGAGCTAGCCGGTCGTGACATCCCTTCCACCCTGGACATTAGCTACCCAGATTGACATCCGTTTTCTGGAATGTGCTAAGGAGACTAACCGGGAGAGAAGATTTCCGCGTCTCGCTCCAACATTCCAAAGGTCAACCTCGCAACCAGCAATTCCTCGGGCATGTTCGCCTGAGTCTATGCAAAATGACCAAATCAAGATCGTCAAGTCTCGCCTGGAGATGCGCCGAGCCAAGGGGATTTGCTTCTACTGTGGCAGTATAGAGCATCTGATCTGTTCCTGCCCGGTGAGGCCGGGAAACTCCAGTGTCTAGGACAGCTCGGAGAGGTCGTGTTATGTTCTGCTACCAAAGCTAAGGAAAGAGAAGAGATCTTTCCCTACTATAAGACTCAGCTGAATCCCTACGATGTAACAGGGAACCTGATCCTGCGATCAGACCTGCTAAAGTCCTAATCTAGTCTGTACGGAGACCTATAGATGTGGGGAGGGAATCCCTACAAGTACTAAGGACTGGGAGGAATATGGGACACCTCCTAACAGAAATAGTAGCAGACAGACGAACAAACAAAATAGATAGAACATAGAGGTCCGTAGACCAAGCAAACTAACAGAGTTAGATACAGAGCACAGGCTAGCTAGAAAGTAGATATACAATGAAGTCCAGCAAAGCCAGAAGGGCGGAGCAGGATTAAATAGGCCAACAAGGTCATGTGACCAGCAAAGGAAAAAAAACCTAACAGCAAGGTTCTAACAGTACCCCCCCTTCTAAGAGGATCCTCCGGATCCCCTAGGACCAGGCTTATCAGGAAATCTCCTGTGAAACGCTCTGATAAGTCTGGACGCGGAAACATCATCTGACCTCACCCAAGAGTTATCCTCGGGTCCGAAACCTTTCCAGGCCACAAGATACTGCAAACTACCTCTATACCGTCTAGAGTCAAGGATGCGAGAAATTTCATATTCCCCGTCCTCCACCACCGGAGGAACAGAGGCAGAGGCGTCACCATCCGACACAACAGCTTTTTTTAACAGAGAGACATGAAAGACCGGATTAATTCTCCAGGAGGTAGGAACCTCCAACCTAACAGCAGATTGGTTGACAACCTGAAGCACCTTAAAGGGCCCTACAAACTTGGGACCCAATTTCTTAGAAGGAATCCTCAACCGCAGATTCCTAGAGGACAACCAAACCATGTCACCAACAGCGAACAAAACCTCCTGTCGTTTCCTATCAAAGTAGTCTTTAGATTTTCTGTTGGCCTCCTGAAGATTACCACGCACATCCGTCCAAACTGTTTCCAAATCACCGGAAAAATTCTCCTCCTCAGGCACGGCAGATCCCAACTTGGAGAACGACCCAAACGACGGATGTCTCCCAGAACAACAAAAAAAAGGCGAACAACCAGCAGAAGAAGATGTATGATTGTTCAGAGCAAATTCAGCAAGTGGCAGAAACTCAGACCACCCCTCTTGATTGTCTGCCACAAAACAACGCAAGAACTGCTCAACATCCTGGTTTTTCCTTTCTGTCTGGCCATTAGATTCAGGATGATATCCGGACGAAAACGACAAATGAATTCCCAACCTGTCACAAAAGGCACGCCAAAAACGAGCCACGAACTGAGGACCCCTATCAGAAACAATGTCAGTAGGAACGCCATGAAGTCTGACAATTTCCTTGACAAAGGCCTTAGCGAGAGTTTTAGCGCAGGGCAGTTTGACGAAGGGAACCAAGTGACACATCTTGCTAAAACGGTCCACGACCACCCAGATGACAGTAAAACCCTCAGAGGGGGGAAGGTCAGTTATAAAGTCCATAGCCAAATGTGTCCAAGGAGCACTGGGGACCTCCAAAGGACAAAGCAACCCCGCAGCAGGAGTATGTGAGGACTTAGATCTAGCACATATAGTACATTGGCGCACCCACTTAATGACTTCCTTCTGCCATCCAGGCCACCAAAAACTGCGACCCACCAGTCTCTTGGTCTCAGAGATTCCGGGATGACCTGCCAACCGAGATTCGTGACACTCAACAAACAAATCTCTCCTTAAGGTCCCAGGCACAAACAACCTCCCATGAGGAGTGTTAGATGGGGCATTCTCCTGAGCTTTAAGAATCTCATCTTCCAAAACGGAGTCTAAAGCAGCTATCACAACACCTTCTTGTAAAATGTTTTCCTCTTTCTCAGCACCGACTATGGGAGAAAAACTGCGAGACAAGGCATCCGCCTTAACATTCTTAGTACCAGGGATGTAAGTAACGGAGAAATTAAACCGCGAGAAAAACAGTGCCCACCTAGCCTGACGGGCATTCAGGCGCTTGGCAGCATCAAGATATATCAGATTTTTATGATCCGTAAGAACCTGAAAGGGAAATTCCGCACCTTCCAAGAAGTGGCGCCAGTGTTCAAATGCGAGTTTAATAGCCAATAATTCCCGATTACCAATATCGTAATTCAGTTCAGTCTCCGAAAATTTTTTTGAAAAAAAGGCACAGGGATGTAATCCATCCCCGTTATCCTGAGACAATACTGCGCCAACCCCCACAGAGGAAGCATCAACCTCAACCAAAAACGGCCTAGTAACATCAGGCTGCATAAGGATGGGAGCAGAGGTGAACCTCTCCTTGAGATACACAAAAGCTTCAATGGCCTCAGAAGACCACTGAACCGCATCAGCACCTTTCCTGGTGAGATCAGTCAGAGGTTTGACAATACTAGAAAAATTTTTTATGAATTTTCTGTAGTAATTGGCGAAACCCAAAAACCTCTGTATCGATTTCAAACCAATAGGCCTAGGCCATTCCTGCACAGCATGAACCTTAACCGGATCCATCTCAAAACCTTTGCTGGAGATAATGTAGCCCAAAAAACTAATTCTCTGTACAGCGAACTCACATTTCTCCAGCTTAGCAAAAAGCGAATTGTCCATTAATAACTGTAATACCTCACGCACGCTCCGCCAATGAGACTCCAGATCTGGCGAATAAATCAAAATGTCATCCAAATACACAACCACATTTTTACCGATCAAAGGTCTAAGGATGTCATTAATCAGATTCTGAAAAAATGCAGGAGCATTAGTAAGACCAAAAGGCATAACCAGATTCTCAAAATGACCCACAGGAGTGTTAAAAGCAGTCTTCCATTCATCACCCTCCTTCATGCGCAACAGATTGTATGCCCCCTTAAGGTCAATTTTAGAGAACCACTTGGCCCCCAATAACTGGTTAAACAGATCAGGAATCAATGGCAGTGGGTAAGGATTGCGTACCGTAATTTTGTTAATCTCACGAAAATCCAGACAAGGACGTAAACCGCCGTCCTTTTTTTTTACAAAAAAAAATCCAACCGCCACAGGAGACTTAGAGGGCCTAATGTGACCGGCGGCCAAACTTGTCTGTATGTATTCCTCCAAAGCCTTCCTCTCAGGAATAGTAAGGTTAAATAAACGACTTTTAGGAAGAGTCGCTCCAGGGACAAATTCAATAGAACAATCATAGTCTCTATGGGGAGGCAAAACCTGCGATTCCTTCTCAGAAAAAACTCTCCAAAAATCCTGAATAGGAACAGGCAATTCTCCCCTATCCAAAGCTGCAATACGCCCGTTACAACACTTGTCATAACATTTATGGCTCCAGGATTTAATTTCACTGGTAGACCAATCCAGTACAGGATTGTGAAATTTTAACCAGGGCAAACCCAATATTACTGGAGAAGGCAAGTTATTCAACACTACCAAATCCAATTTCTCATGGTGAACACCATTAATAGTGAGAGGAAATTCACTGACCTTGAGAGTAATATTCTTCAAAGGGGAGCCATCCACAGAAACCACAGCAATGGGGGATGATAAAGGTTCAGGTTTTAAATTGAGTTTTTCCACGAATCCCCCATCAATTACATTCAGTGTAGACCCGCAATCAACAAACACCCGAAATTCCATTAATTTTTCCTGAGCAATCGTGGAAGCAGCTAAAAATATACCCTTGGAATTTAAACAGGCAATACGGGCGTGACTGACCATTTTTTTTTCTTTCTTCATACGAAGCTCACAGACTTTAATCAAATGACCAGATTTTCCGCAATAGAAACACAAGCCTTCCGAAAAACGACGGTCTTTTTCTTGAGAGCGAGGTGCCACCGATCCAATCTCCATCGGTTCACCACTGTTAGTACACACATTATCATAACCAGAAACTGACATAGCAGAGGATTTGCTCTCATTAACCCTAGCACGCAGTCTTCTATCCACCCGTATAGCTAATTGCATAGCCTGTTGCAAATCCTCAGGTGTAGGATAAGCAATTAGCAGGTCTTTAACCCTTTCACTGAGCCCAGCAAGAAATAGACTTTTCAGAGCAGAATCGTTCCACCCTGTTTGAGTGGACCAACGACGAAAATGAGTACAATATTTTTCGACATTACCTGATCCTTGTTTTAAACGTCTCAACTCAGTCTCAGCTGATGCCACACGGTCAGGATCATCATATAATAGTCCTAAAGCAGAAAAAAAACTATCCACTGATCTGAAGCATGTATCACTAGGTTGCAAAGAAAAGGCCCACTCCTGAGGCTCTTTGCGCAAAAGTGACATTATGAACCCTACGCGCTGGGATTCATCCCCAGAGGACTTGGGTCTCAAACGAAAATACAATAAGCAAGCATTTTTAAATGAAAAAAATTCTCGATGTTCACCAAAAAATAAATCCGGCAAACATACCTTAGGCTCCAAGAAATATGCTCCAGGACAGTTACTCACGTGCTGACGGAGCTCGGCCACTTCCAGAGAGAGTCCCTGCAGGTGTTTAGCCAAATCCTGAACCGACACCATGATGGAACAAAAAAAAAAAAATCTTTCCTTAGAGAATTTGCAGGCTGGACTTACTGTTATGTTCTGCTACCAAAGCTAAGGAAAGAGAGGAGATCTTTCCCTACTATAAGACTCAGCTGAATCCCTACGATGTAACAGGGAACCTGATCCTGCGATCAGACCTGCTAAAGTCCTAATCTAGTCTGTACGGAGACCTATAGATGTGGGGAGGGAATCCCTACAAGTACTAAGGACTGGGAGGAATATGGGACACCTCCTAACAGAAATAGTAGCAGACAGACGAACAAACAAAATAGATAGAACATAGAGGTCCGTAGACCAAGCAAACTAACAGAGTTAGATACAGAGCACAGGCTAGCTAGAAAGTAGATATACAATGAAGTCCAGCAAAGCCAGAAGGGCGGAGCAGGATTAAATAGGCCAACAAGGTCATGTGACCAGCAAAGGAAAAAAAACCTAACAGCAAGGTTCTAACAGGTCGTCCTAGGCAAGAGTAAATCCTCTCCGTCCTTGACTCTGTCAGTTTCTATTTCCAGTGGTGAGATCCGCTTCTTCGAGACTGCCCATCTGGATTCCAGAGCAGCTGGGAATCTCATTCAACAGGATGTTATGGAGCAGTATCAGATTCCTACTGTACGTCTGGCTGAACCGTTGACGGTTGCCTCCGTGGATGGGAGGCTTCTTCCGGAGACCATCTTGCTTGTCACAGAGCCTGTAACCCTTCAGGTGGGAATGCTGCACTCGGAGAAGATCTCCTTTCATGTGCTATCCGGTCTCTCTCATCCCCTCTTGCTTGGTCTACCCTGGTTACAAAGACATGAGCCCGTCCTGAATTGGAGTCTGGAGAAGTGCTCCGTTGGGGTCAGGAGTCCTGTCTGGTTCCGGTTTGTCCCGCTCGACCCCAGTCTACTCCGGCTAATCTACCTGGTCTGCCGGCACCCTACTGGTCTTATGCGGACGTCTTTGACAAAAAGGAAGTGGAGATACTACCACCTCATAGGCCGTATGATTGCCCCATTGACCTGGTACCTGGTGCTTCTCCTCCCTGCAGGCGAATCTACCCATTGTCGCTGGCCAAGACCCGGGCCATGTATGAGTACATAAAAGAGAATCTTGCTAGTGGATTTATCCAGAAATCCAACTCTCCGGCTGGAGCAGGATTCTTCTTCGTTGAGAAGAAAGACGGCTCTCTACATCTCTGTATCGATTACAGGGGCCTTAACCAGATTACCATCAAAAATAAGTACCCCCTTCCTCTCATCTCGGAGCTGTTTGACCGCCTTAAAGGTGCGAAGATCTTCACCAAGCTTGATCTTCGTGGGGCATGCAATTTGGTCTGGATCTGCCAGGGAGACGAGTGGAAGACGGCATTCAACACAGTCACTACGAATACCGCGTGATGCCCTTTGGTCACTGTAATGCTCCAGCCGTCTTCCAGGAGCTGGTTAATGAAATCTTCCATGATCTCCTGTATTCTTGCGCGGTGGTGTACCTGGACGATATCTTGGTTTTCTCTCCGGATCTGCCCTCACACCGGAGGGATGTTCGTCAGGTTCTGCTAAGGCTCCGGAGGAATTGCCTATACGCTAAATTCAAGAAATGCCTCTTTGAGCAGACCTCTCTACTGTTCCTGGGCTATGTTATCTCCAAGACTGGTCTGCGGATGGATCCCGAGATGGTGTCTGCCGTCTTAAAGTGGTCCCGACCGGAGGGGTTGAAGGCAATTCAGTGATTCCTGGGCTTCGCAAACTATTACTGCCTCTTCATTCCTCATTTCTCCTCCCGGACTGCTCCCATCTCCGCGCTCACCTGTAAAGGAGCAAACCCCAGGGAATGGACTTCCAAAGTGGAGAAGGCCTTCGTCTCCCTTAAACAAGCCTTCTCCTCCACTCCTGTGCTGCACCATCCGGATTGCACCAAGCAGTTCTTCCCGGAGGTTGATGCTTCCTCCTTCGGAGCCGGAGCGGTGCTCACCCAGAAATCCTCGTCCGGGAGAATGGTAACCTGCGGCTTCTTCTCCAAGCACAACTACTCCATAGGAGATCGTGAGCTGCTGGCCATCAAATTAGCTCTGGAGGAGTGGCGCTACTTGCTGGAGGGAGCTCAGCACCCGGTGATCATCTACACTGACCACAAAAACTTTGCTTATTTGCAGAACACCCAAAGACTAAATCCGCGTCAGGCCAGGTGGTCTCTATTCTTTGCCCGACTTTGCTTCACTCTGCATTACCGCCCGGCGGACAAGAACATTAAAGCTGACGCTCTATCCCGCTCATTCCTGTCTTCCGACCAAGTGGAGGAGCCTCTACATATTCTAACATCCCTGGCGGCGTGCTTGCATGGTGCACCACCTCCCACCATGCAAGACCGCAATCTTACCTGTCAGTCCATGCTGCACTCTTTGTTTCAGTACCTGCTGTGTCCATGTCTCTTGTCTGATTGCTTAAAGCGTCGGCACGGATTTCGGCTTGTTTCTTATAGCTACTGTGTGCACAGTCCTAATGTGTCCCCGGCCTATTGCTGTGAGTCACTGGATACTTAAACCCCCTCCACCCAGTAGGAGGTGCCTGAGCAACACTTTCCATCTGTTTGCTCCTTGCAACTTAGTTGCCAGGTCCTTTCCTGTATCTGGTCTGTTTCTGCCACCCTGGGGGCTGTATGCCCAGGCCTGTTACCTGTACCTGTGACTTTGGTCAGTTTCCGCCATCCTGTGGGCTGAGTTCCCAGACTTGTTCCTGTATCCTGTTCCTGGTTCAGATCCTGTCTGAACAGTGTCCTAGTCCAATGCCTGTTTGTCTCTATGTCTGTACCTTTCCCTTTTCCTGCAGTGTCTGAACCTGCACCTGGCTCCAACTCGTTGTCTCTGTGCTTCTGTTTGTGAGTTTTGTGTCCACTCGCTACTTCATTGCAAGTACTTTGTGTGTATCTGGTTTTGCTCGTTCTGTTTCCCTGCCTCTGTATCTAACTGCTGTGTTCCTGCTATCTTCTTATGTTCTCCAGTCTGTTCCATGTGAACAGAGCCCTGTCCTGTTCACCATATCTGCGGGTTTTGCTCTGCTTTGCTAGTTCACCACATCTGCGGTTTTGCTCTGCTTTGCTTGTTCACCGCATCGGCGGGTTTTGCTCTGCTTTGCTTGTTCACCGCATCGGCGGGTTTTGCTCTGCTTTGCTTGTTCACCGCATCTGCGGGTTTTGCTCTGCTTTGCTTGTTCACCGCATCTGCGGGTTTTGCTCTGCTTTGCTTGTTCACTGCATCTGCGGGTTTTGCTCTGCTTTGCTTGTTCACCGCATCTGCGGGTTTTGCTCTGCTTTGCTTGTTCACCGCATCTGCGGGTTTTGCTCGGCTTTGCTTGTTCACCGCATCTGCGGGTTTTGCTCTGCTTTGCTTGTTCACCGCATCTGCGGGTTTTGCTCTGCTTTGCTTGTTCACCGCATCTGTGGGTTTTGTTCTGCTTTGCTTGTTCACCGCATCTGCGGGTTTTGCTCTGCTTTGCTTGTTCATGGCATCTGCGGGTTTTGCTCTGCTTTGCTTGTTCACCGCATCTGCAGGTTTTGCTCTGCTTTGCTTGTTCACCGCATCTGCGGGTTTTGCTTTGCTTTGCTTGTTCACTGCATCTGCGGGTTTTGCTCTGTTTTGCTTGTTCACCGCATCTGCGGGTTTTGCTCTGCTCTGCTTGTTCACCGCACCTGCGGCTCTGTTCCTGTATCCCAGCCTGTACTGGTCCCTATCCTGCCTACGCTCCTACTTGCCAGTACAAGCCTGTCTGCGTGCCAGCCGTGCCTGCCTGTGCCCACCTGTCTGCATGCCAGCCGTGCCTGCCAGTGCCCACCTGTCTGCATACTAGCCGTGCCTGTCAATATCCACCTGTCTGCATACCAGCTGTGCCTGCCAGTACCCACCAGTCAATATGTCAGTTTAACCTGCCTGTTCCTTCATTTTCCGGTGTGGGTCAACAGCTGTGACAGGGGTCTGACCTGGAGTAGCACCTGGTCCCTCTGCTCGGTTCCTCCCTGGTTCACGGAGTCGACTGAGCCGCCGTGCGACCTTGGTCGGATCAGGTTCATACTTAGTTACACCCCTCCAGGCACTCCTCGGTTCATGGTACAGTGGGATCACTAATCAGTCCAGGTGCGAGTGTAACACATATCATTGACCCCTCCAAAGTAATGACTGTTGCTCCGTTTGACTTGTCTCATCTTCCACCCGGTAAGACCTTTGTAGCGGTTCTGGATCGAAAGAAGATTCTATTCTGGGGCCATTCATCCAAACTAGCTGGTCATGCTGGCTAGAGGAAGACCTTTTTACTCGTCGCCCGACATTACTGGTGGCCTTCCCTGCGCAAGGATGTTGCGTACTTTGTCGCAGCTTGTTCCTCTTGTACCCGTAACAAGGTTCCCAGG
The DNA here is from genome assembly GCF_046119375.1 of Phyllobates terribilis. NCBI lineage: Eukaryota > Metazoa > Chordata > Amphibia > Anura > Dendrobatidae > Phyllobates > Phyllobates terribilis. Next base: position 297,880,063 of record NW_027362762.1, read on the forward strand.
CACCTTCCATTCGGCTGTCTCCTTCCTCTTCCCGTGCCTTCCGCTCCGTGGCAACACATTGAATGGACTTCATTACGGATCTCCCTGTTTCTGCCGGTTGTACTGTCATTTGGGTGGTCACTGACGGCTTTTCTAAAATGGCCCACTTCATTCCTCTGCCTGGTCTTGTGTCTGCATCTGTGCTGGCTAAGGACTTCATCCATCACATCTTCCGTCTTCACGGCCTACCCCTCCACATTGTGTCTGATCGTGGAGTTCAGTTCATTTCGCGCTTCTGGAGAGCTACGTGCAAGCAGCTGATGTCTCTTTGGATTTCTCTTCTGCTTATCATCCTCAGTCCAATGGTCAAGTGGAACGTATCAACCAGATCCTTACCAGCTTTCTTCGGCACTTTGTCAACGCTCAGAATAATGATTGGGTTGAGCTCCTGCCCTGGGCCAAGTTCTCCTATAACAACCATAAGAGCGAGTCTTCTACTAAATCCCCGTTTTTTGTGGTCTACGGTCGACTCCCCTGGATTCTGTTTCCTGTCTCCTCTTCAGTGGACAATCCTGCCGCGGAGTCTCTTGTCAGCGATTTTTCGGCTATTTGGGAAGACACTAGATCTGCACTTCTTCAGTCCTCCGAGCGGATGAAGAGACATGCTGATAATAAACATCTCAATCCGCCCCAATTGCGTCCGGGAGACAAGGTCTGGCTTTCCTCCAAATATGTCCGTCTCAAGATACCTTCTTATAAGTTGGGTCCGCGGTTCATCGGTCCGTTCGAGGTTTTGAACCAAATCAATCCCATGGCTTACAAACTGAAAATCCCGGTCACCTTACGGATTCCCAACTCCTTTCATGTATCCCTCCTCAAACCAGTTGTCCTTAATTCCTTCTCTGACGATCCAGGTACCACTCCAGCTTCAGTCTCCGCTGAGGACGTCTTTGAGGTAGAAAACATTTTGGCCACCAAGAGGGTAAGAGGAAAGACTTTCTTTCTTGTGGATTGGAAGGGGTTTGGCCCGGAGGAGAGGTTTTGGGAACCCAGGGAGAACATTCATGCCCCTCATCTTCTTAAAGAATTTCTCACCTAAAGAAGAGGGGGCGTAAAGGGGGGGGGTACTGTAGCATCGGCATCTGTGCCTCCTGCCGGGCAGAGACGCCGTTCCCCTCACCGCCGCGATCCTGGTCTGGCATCTTCCTGCTCCCCTGCTGCTGTGGTGCGCACCGCACGCAGCTTCCAGAGCACTGTGCTTAGGGCGTTCGCTCTTTCCCTCTTAAAGGGGTCGTGCGCCATCCTAAAGAGTCCCCGGCCAATGGCCGGAGGACTTCTATATAAGGCACCTCCTCCAAAATGGAGGTGCCTGTGCAAGGTTGTTTGTGTACTAACACTTTCCTCAGCCCTCAGGTCCCGCTGCCTGTCAGTCCTGCCCGCCAATCTGTCTGTCAGTCCAGCCCGTCAGCCTGTCTAACAGTTCTGCCCGCCAGTCTGTCTAACACCCGTGCCCGCCAGCCTGCTTACCTGGAGCACCTGCCTGTTACCTGCCGTGCTCGTCTGCCTGCCTACCTGGAACACCTGCCTGTTACCTGCCGTGCCCGCCAGCCTGCCTACCCAGAGCACCTGCCGAGTAACCAGCCGTGTCTGCCAGTCTGCCTACCTGGAGCACCTGCCACTTACCTGCCGTGCCCGTCAGCCTGCCTACCTGGAGCACCTGCCAGTTACCTGCCGTGTCCGCAAGCATGCCAACCTGGAGCACCTGCCAAGTAACCTGCCATGTCTGCCAGCTTGCCTACCCGGAGCACCAGTCTGGCTATCCGCCGTACCCGCCTGCTTGCCTACCCGGAGCTCCTCTCTGACTATCTGTCGTACCTGCCTATCTACCCGGACCACCCACCAGCCTTCCTGCCATGCTCATCCGCTGTACCAGTCAGCTCTTGTCATCTGACCCGTGGGAGTCACCTGCTCTCACACAAAGTCGGTCCCAGAGTGGCACCTGGTTCACCTGCCCAGTCCCTCCCTGGTTCAAGGAGTCGACTAAGCCGCCGTGTGACCTGGGTCAGACCGAGTAGGCACTTAGTCACGCCCCTCTGGTCCCTCCTTGCACCGAAGCACAGAGGTTCCACCACTCGGACCCGTAACAATTATATTACCACATGTCAAACAATTTACGAGTCGGCGCAGTAAATTCTAAGAAAACCAACAGACTGTGCATTCATGATCTACATGTTTTTGAGTCTGTGTATTTGAATAATTAATTGAAAGGGGGTGTGTTCAAAAGAATAGCAGTGTGGAGTTCAATTAGTGAGGTCAATTAGTCTGTGAAGAAACAGGTGTGAATCAGGTGGCCCTTATTTAAGGGTGAAGCCAGCACATGTTGTACATGTATTTCTCCTTGAAAGCCTGAGATATATGGGTCGTTCGAGACATTGTTCAGAAGAACAGCCTATTTTGATTAAAAAGTTGATTGGTGAGGTTAAAACTTATAAAGAAGTGCAGACAATGATAGGCTGTTCAGCTAAAATGATCTCCAATGCTTTAAAATTGAAAGCAAAGCCAGAGAGACGTGGAAGAAAACGGAAGACTACAATTCAAATGGATCGAAGAATAGCCACAATGGCAAAGGCTCAGCCAATAATCAGCTCCAGGATGATCAAAGACAGTCTCAAGTTACCTGTGAGTACTGTGACAGTTAGAAGACGCCTTTGTGAAGCTAATCTCTTAGCAAGAAGTCCCCCGCAAAGTCGCACTGTTAAAAAAAGACATGTACTGAAGCGGATACAATTTGTCAAAGAACACATCAACTGGCCTAAAGAGAAATGGAGAAACATTTTGCGGACTGATGAAAGTAAAATTGTTCTTTTTGGGTCCAAGGGCAGCAGAGCTTGTCAGATGACCTCCAAACTCAGCATTCAAGCCACAGTACACTCTGAAGACAGTGAAGCATGGTGGTGCAAGCATCATGATATGGTCATGTTTCTCTTACTATGGTGCCGGACCTATTTAACCCATACCAGGGATCATGGACCAGTTTGTATATATTAAAATACTTGAAGAGGTCATGTTGTCTTATGCTGAAGAGGATATGCCCTTGAAATGGGTGTTTCAACAAGACAACGACTTTAAACACACCAATAAACCAGCAAAATCTTGGTTCCAGTCCAACAAAATTGAGGTTATGGAGTGGCCAGCTCAATCCCCGGACCTTAATTTGATAGAAAACTTGTAGGGTGACATCAAAAATGCTGTTTCTGAGGCAAAGCCAACAAATGCCAAAAAATCTTGGTATGTAGTCAAAGTATCCTGGGCTGGAATAACAGTTGACAGGTGACAGAAGTTGGTTGACTCTATGAAACATAGATGTGAAGCAGTTCTAAAAAACTGTGGGAATACAACTAAATATTAGGTTAGTGATTCACAGGAATGCTAAATACTCAAAAAAGTACATATTGTGAGTTTGTAAAGAAAAATGCAGACACTGCTATTTTTTAGAAGAGCCCAATGTTTATTTTTTTGCTATTTTCTGTAAAGTAGTTAAAAAAACAAGCAGTGTGAACTGAGGTCTAAGATGGTACACATGCAAGAAATAAGAGCATGTTCACACTAGCAAAAAGATACAAAACCTACAAAAGATAAAAAATCTATCACATACCCTACCATCATTATATATAAATGTAAAGCACAGTTGCATATGAAATATAGGGTACTTAGTGAACTATTTTTGATCAAAAAAAGTATACAAGCCGTCTCACCAGCGACAAGGTGACCCTAATTGGGACGGTCCTACACTGTCTATATTAAAAACCTTACTGTATATCAAAGTTGAAGTAATGCATATAAAAGGGTAGACAAATAGAACCGGGTCCCAAAATCAGACCACCTAAGCCGATGGTAAGCTACATATATACTGACGAGCTCAACAAGGGGGATGCCACACCCCTAATTTGCACAGAATGCAAACAAGACAAAAAACCAAGCAATGTGAACTGAGGTCTAAGATGGTACACATGCAAGAAATAAGAGCATGTTCACACTAGCAAAAAAGATACAAAACCTACAAAAGACAAAAAATATATCACATACCCTACCATCATTATATATAAATGTAAAGCAAAGTTGCATATGAAATATAGGGTACTTAGTGAACTATTTTTGATCAAAAAAAGTATACAAGCCGTCCCACCAGCGACAAGGTGACCCTAATTGGGACGGTCCTACACTGTCTATATTAAAAACCTTACTGTATATCAAAGTTGAAGTAATGCATATAAAAGGGTAGACAAATAGAACCGGGTCCCAAAATCAGACCACCTAAGCCCGTGGTAAGCTACATACATACTGACCAGCTCAACAAGGGGGATGCCACACCCCTAATTTGCACAAAATGCAAACAAGACAAAAAACCAACATATGTCCTGCTTTAGGAGGAACCCAGGGCCAACCGCACCAGCATATGGTCTCACAAGGGGTCTAAGGATCTCATCTCGGGACTTAATGGCAGTCAGGCTACCTCTGGCAAGCACATGGAGGGCTGTGCGGCCCTCCAAAGAAATGCCACCTCACACCATTACTGACCCACTGCCAAACCGGTCATGCTGAAGGATGTTGCAGGCAGCAGATTGCTCTCCATGGCGTCTCCAGACTCTGTCACGTCTGTCACATCCGCTTAGTGTGAACCTGCTTTCATCTGTGAAGAGCACAGTGCGCCAGTGGCAACTTTGCCAATCCTGGTGTTCTGTGGCATTTCTTTGGAGGACCGCTCAGCCCTCCATGTGCTCGCCAGAGGTAGCCTGACTGCCATTAGGTACCGAGATGAGATCCTCAGAACCCTTGTGAGACCATATGCTGGTGCGGTTGGCCCTGGGTTCCTCCTATTGCAGGACAATGCCAGACCTCATGTGGCTGGAGTGTGTCAGCAGTTCCTACAAGATGGAGGCATTGAAGCTATGGACTGGCGCGTCCGTTCCCCAGACCTGAATCTGATTGAGTACATCTGGGACATCATGTCTCGCTCCATCCACCAATGTCACGTTGCACCACAGACTGTCCAGGAGTTGGCAGATGCTTTAGTCCAGGTCTGGGAGGAGATCCCACAGGAGCCCATCTGCAACCTCATCAGGAGCATCCCCAGGCATTGTAGGCTGGTCATACAGGCACGTGGAGGCCACACACAATACTGAGCCTCATTTTGACTTGTTTTAAGGACATTACATCAAAGTTGGATCAGCCTGTAGTGTGTTTTTCCACTTTAATTTTGGGGGTGACTCCAAATCCAGGCCTCCATTGGTTAATAAATTTGATTTCCATTGATGATTTTTGTGTGATTTTGTTGTCAGCACATTCAACTTTGTACAGAACAAAGTATTCAATGAGAATATTTAATTCATTCAGAAGTATGATGTGTTATTTGAGTGTTCCCTTTATTTTTTTGAGCAGTGTATAATGATGGTAGGGTATGTGATATATTTTTTGTCTTTTGCAGGTTTTGTATCTTTTTGCTAGTGTGAACATGCTCTTATTTCTTGCATGTGTACCATCTTAGACCTCAGTTCACATTGCTTGGTTTTTTGTCTTGTTTGCATTCTGTGCAAATTAGGGGTGTGGCATCCCCCTTGTTGAGCTGGTCAGTATATATGTAGCTTACCACGGGCTTAGGTGGTCTGATTTTGGGACCTGGTTCTATTTGTCTACCCTTTTATATGCATTACTTCAACTTTGATATACAGTAAGGTTTTTAATATAGACAGTGTAGGACCGTCCCAATTAGGGTCACCTTGTCGCTGGTGGGACGGCTTGTATACTTTTTTTGATCAAAAATAGTTCACTAAGTACCCTATATTTCATATGCAACTTTGCTTTACATTTATATATAATGATGGTAGGGTATGTGGTATATTTTTTGTCTTTTGTAGGTTTAGTTAAAAATTATATACATTTCTCATGTTTTTAATTAGAAAACAGTGTGCAATGTTCCCAATGCATGGAAATAAAAACTAGTATAAAGATTTTGTGCTTAAAGGGGTTTTCCCACAAACAAAAGTTCATTTTAATCAATAGATCTTGGAATGATAATAAATTCCACAACTGAATGTATTTAAATAAAATGTTCCTGTGCTGACATAATCTTATAAATGTGCCCCTGCTGTGTACTGTGTAATGGCTGTGTCTGACCGTGTATGGAACATGGTCTGATCATACCACATCTCCTGGGCAGGGGAGGAAGTAAAAGAGTATACAGACATTACAGCATGGCATCACAGCTGATTTTTTCTTTGAAGTAAAACTTTGTTTAAAAACAGGCAGGAAAAGGTTTCACCTCACAAAAAGGATCAGAATCCAAGATCTATTGATTAAAATGAACTTTTGTTCATGGGAAAACCCCTTTAACCCCTTTTTAACGTGAGGTGTAATAATACGTCTCTGTGCCCTGGGCCTTAATGACCAAGTACGTATTATTAGGCCTCTGTGCGGGCGCGATCACCGCCGGGTGTCAGCTAATGCTGACAGCTGATACCCGGTACTCTGTGCCAGGAGTGGTCTCGCACTGCACCCGGTACATTAACCCCCAAAATGCTGCGATCGAAGTTGATTGCAGCATTTCCGGAGCAGGCAGAGGTAAGGGAGCCCCTCTTACCTTGGATCGGAGACCGCACGCTGTCAGCACGGGGTCCCAATTGTTGCCATGGTGACCCGATGTCCTCATGACAATATCCGGGTCACCAGGCATCCACAAGTTAGTTAGATCATGCGCAGTGCACGCCCTATCTAACGTGTACCAGTGCAGAGCTCACAGCCCACATAGCACAGGGATGCTGCTGCATCTCTATGCTATACAAGCGATCAGCCTGCAAAAAATTAAAGTCCAATAAGGGACAAAGTGTAAAAGTGTCGGAAAGTGAAAAAAATGTAAAAAATAATCCCAAAAAAATAAAAATATACTGTACCCATAAATAAATATTATGAAAAAAAAAAATAAAATAAACAATAAAAGTACACATATCTGGTATCGCCACGGCCAGAACGACCTGACCAATAAGACTAAAAATTAAAAACAAAGCAAAAAACAGTGCTTTATGATCATAACGCCGAACAAAAAAATGTAATAAAACGAGATCGAATGTAAATAAAAATGGTACTGCTGAAAACGTCATCTTGTCCCCGAAAAAACAAGCCACCATACAGCTCCATCAGCCGAAAAATAAAAAAAAGTTATAGCTCTCAGAATAAAGCGATGTAAAAATATATTTTTTTTCTAGAAAATAGTTTTTATTGTATAAAAGCACCAAAACATAAAAAACAATATAAATGTAGTATCGCTGTAAACGTACTGACCCGAAGAATAAAGCTACCTTATCAATTTTACCACACGCGAAACGGCATAAAAAATAAAAAAAAATAAAAATTCTTGAATTGTTAGTTTTTGTTTATTCTACCTCCCAAAAATCGGAATAGAAAGCAATCAAAAAATGTCACGTTCCCGAAAATGGTACCAATAAAAATGTCAACTTGTCCCGCAAAAAACAAGCCCCTACATGACTTCTGTTGGCCGAAATATGGAAAAATGATAGCTATCAAAATATGGTGATGCAAACACTAGTCTTTACAAAAAAAGCGTCTTTTAGTCTGTGACAGCTGCCAAATATAAAAACCCGATATAAATCTGGTATCTCTGTAATCACACCGACCCCAAGAATAAAGTCATCTAATCACTTATACTGCACGAGGAATGACGTAAAAAATAAACTCTAGGATTAGAATTACGGTTAGGATTAGGGTTGTGTTGTGTTAGGATTTGGGTTGTGTTAGGGTTGTGTTAGTGTTAGGGTTACGGTTACGGTTAGGATTAGTGTTAGGGTTGTATTAGGGTTGAGGTTGAGGTTTGGGTTGGGGGGTTGGGATTTTTTCAAAAGTAAAGAAAAAAAAATGATGATGATATGGCGACTAGTGTTGAGAACAAGTACTCGCTACTTGAGTTTACATTGGGTGCTCGGGTATGCAACGAGTATCGCGGGTGCTTGAGTGACATGCTCGAGTCTCAGCCCCATATGTTTTGCGGCTGTTATACAGCCAAAAAAAACACGCAGGGATTTTTTTGGGTGTCTAACAACCGTGAAACATGCGGGGCAGGGACACGAGCACCCACGATACTTGGTGCATACCGAGTACCCAATGCAAACTCAAGTAGTGAGCACTTGCGATCAAGACTAATGACAACTTATTCAATATGTTGACCTAATGTTATCAAATTATGTGTCATACCTCTGAGTTCAAAATGTTCACTATACTCCTTGATAAAGTCCTTGAGGGATCTAGTTTCTAAAATGGGGTCAATTGTGGGGGGTTTCCACTGTTTAGGCACATCAGGGGCTCTCCAAATGCGACATGGTGTCCGCTCTCGATTCCAGCCAATTTTGCATTCAAAAAGTCACATAGTGCTCCTTCCTGTCACGGGTGTGTATGGTTTGACAGACAGTCATTCTGGATCCGACTGTGGAAGGTCGCTGCGCTTGGCCTTGCAGACACCTTCTTGATTCTTTCATCATCCCTCCCTCTCTAGGACCCAGCGGTGATCTCCACCTTCTGCTGCTAATTGACACACCCTTGCTGGATCTTTAAATACACTCCAGAGAGTTGCTGGTGATAGAGTTAATTCCTCTTCAGGTCTGTCCAGGTCTGGGATTCTAGCAGTTGGCTAGATTCTCCTTGGAGTTCCTTTGTGGATTGTAGTCGTTATCTCTCTGGTGTCTTCTCAAAGCTCAGTGCATCCTCTTGCATGTTTCCCTTGTTTCTCTATAGTTGCAGTGGGGCTGACTAGTGCTCACCCCTCCCTCTCCCTACCTAGGGCATAGATCTAGGGAAAACCAGGGCTAGGGTATCCTGCTTGGCGATAGGTGCGGAACCCATTTAGGGACGATAGGGTGTTGTGAAATCTGCTTAGTGGTCTCCACTCCCCCTTTTGCTAGTTGCTGGGCTTCCCCCCTTTTCTCATCAACGTACACTGGGTTCTTCCCATACCTAGCATGACACTTCCTTTCTGAACCCTGCAGGGTGCCCAAACAGTGGTTTTCCCCCCATATGGGGTATCGGCTTACGCAGGAGAAATTGCACAACAAATGGTATGGTGCAATTTCTCCTGCTACCCTTATGAAAATGCAAAATTGGGGGCTGAAAATAATTTTTGTGGGAAAAATGTGAACATTTTATTTTTACGGCTTAATGTTATAAACTTCTGTGAAGTACCCAGGGGTTCAAAGTGCTCACCACACATCTAGATAAGTTCCCTGAGAGGTCTAGTTTCTAAAATGGTATCACTTATGTGGGGTTTCCACTGTTTAGGCACATCATGGGCTCCCCAAACGCGACATGTCGTCCGCTAATTATTCAAGCAAATTTTACATTAAAAAGTCAAATGGCGCTCCTTCCCGTCTGAGCCCTGCCGTGCGCCCAAATAGTGGTTTTCCCCCACATATGGGGTATCAGCGTGCTCAGGGGAAATTGCACAACAAATTTTGTGGTGTATTTTTTCCTGTTACCCTTGCAAAAAAAAAAAATTGGGGTCTAAAGGAACATTTTTGTGAAAAAAAAGTTAAATGTTCATTGTTTTCTTCCACATTCCAAAAATTCCTGTGAAGCACCTGAAGGGTTAATAAACTTCCTGAATGTGGTTTTGAGCACCTTCAGTGGTGCAGTTTTTAGAATGGTTCACATTTGGGTATTTTCTGTCATAAAGGCCCCTCAAAATCACTTCAAATGTGATGTGGTCCCTAAAAAAATTGTTTTGTAAATTTTGTTGGAAAAATTAGAAATCGCTGGTCAACTTTTCACCTTTATAACTTCCTAACAAAAAAAAATTTTGGTTCCAAATTTGTGCTGATTTAAAGTAGACATGTTGAAAAAGTTATTTATTAACTATTTTGTGTGACAATTCTCTATGATTTAAGGGAATGAAAATTCAAAGTTTGAAAATTGCAAAATTTTTGCCAAATTTACGATTTTTTTACAAAGTAACGCAAGTCATATCGAAGAAGTACAATATGTCACGAAAAAACATTCTCAGAATCAGTAGGATCTGTTGAAGCGTTCCAGAGTTATTACCTCATAAAGTGACAGTGGTCAGAATTGTAAAAATTGGCCTGGTCATTAACGTGCAAACCACCTTCGGGGGTAAAAGGGTTAACTCATGTTTTTGAACACACTGCTATTATTTTGAACACTACTGTATACTATGAATGTAAGCATTTCTATAGACGCCTTGTCTGATGAAGAGGAGAGGATCCATAAAACGTGTAAACTATCAAGACACTGTACAAATAAAATAGCATCTTTTCCCCTACCTTTGGACTGATGATACCTTCTGTTGGAGTTACAGGGAAATTTAGCGTCTTTGTTCTACTATACAAATACAATTGAAACCTGAAGTTTGCATACAGTACACTATATAAAAAGACACATATGCACATATCTGATATGAAATCAGAATAAACCTTTCTCGTTTTAGGTCAATTAGGATTACCATAATTTATAATATTTGCCAAATGCCAGAATAATGAGAGAGAGAATGTTTTAAGGCATTTTTATTACTTACTGCAAAGTCAAAAGTTTACATACAGTTCATTAGCATTTGGTACCATTGCCCTTAAACTGAATGACGTGGGTCAAATGTTTGGGATATCCTTCCACAAGCTTCTCACAATAGTTGGTCGGAATTTGGGCCCATTCCTCCTGACAAAGCTGGTGTAACTGATCCAGGTTTGTAGGTCGCCTTGCTTGCACCTGCCTTTTCAGCTTTGCCCATAAATTTTCAATAGGGCTGAGATCAGGGCTTTGTGATGGCCACTCAAAAACATTGACTTTGTTATCCTTAAGCCACTTTGTTACCATTTTGGCAGTATGCTTGGGGTAATTGTCCATTTGGAAGACCTATTTAAGCCCAAGCTTTAACTTCATGGCTTATGTCTTGAGATGCTGCTTCAGTAATGCCACTAATTGTAATGCACACGCCCGGACTGACTGGCGTGTGCGTGTTTATGTAGTGATTCCACTGTGCAATGAACCGGAGAGTGCCTGGAGGGGCGTAACTAAGTATCTGCCCGATCCGACCAAGGTCGCACGACGGCATACGACGCCAGTGCACCAGGGAGGAACCGAGCAGAGGAACCAGGGTCTACTCCAGGTCAGACTCCGGACACGGCTGTTGACCCACACCGGGGAATACAGGAACAGGCAGACTAGAGCGCAGGCTGGGTAGGGTCCAGTACAGACTGGGAGACAAATTCGAAACCGCAGACGCGGCGGACAGGGCAGAGCAAAGCGAAAACCGCAGACGCGGCGGACAGGGCAGAGCAAAGCGAAAACCGCAGACGCGGCGGCCAGAGCTGAGCAAAGCGAAAACCGCAGACGCGGCGGCCAGAGCTGAGCAAAGCGAAAACCGCAGACGCGGCGGACAGAGCTGAGCAAAGCGAAAACCGCAGACGCGGCGGCCAGAGCTGAGCAAAGCGAAAACCGCAGACGCGGCGGACAGAGCTGAGCAAAGCGAAAACCGCAGACGCGGCGGACAGAGCTGAGCAAAGCGAAAACCGCAGACGCGGCGGACAGAGCTGAGCAAAGCGAAAACCGCAGACGCGGCGGACAGAGCTCTGTACACACGGAACAGACTAGAAGGGAAAGGCAGAACCAGATACCCACAGGGTACTTGCAGAGAAGTAGCGAGTGGACCACAAACTCACAAACGGAAGTACAGTGACAACGAGCAGGAGTTAGGTACGAGTTCAGACTCTGCAGAAAAAGGGAAAGTACGGACATAGAGAAAAACAAAACAGGCTAGGAGAGTATTCAGACAAGAACAGACACAGCAGCAAGATACAGGAGTGGGTTCACACAGGCCTGGAAATACAGCCTCCAGGATAGGCAGAAGACAACAGGCTAGAAGATAATACAGACAGGACACAGTTCAGACACGGGAACTGATACCGAAGGCAGGAAACATAAACGGGACCTGGCATATCAGTGACCAAAGGCCAACTGACAGAACACAATGCTCAGGCAGGGATTCATTGGAGCAGCTGGGTTAAATACCAGATGGCAGACAGCAATAGGCTGAGGACGCATAAGGGGTGTGTCTGCAGCAGGTACAAAAAGCAGGAAGTGATCGGGCATCGCCCTTAAGCAGCAGACACAGAGGCAAACAGACAGCATGGAGGGAAGCCAGGCTAGCAAACTGGACTGGAGATCAAGTGCGCGCTATTGCACAGTGGGAGATGGACCACTATGCAAGGACGCCGCCAGGTATGTTACAGTACCCCCCCTTACGCCCCCTCTTCTTCAGGCCTGCCAGAATGTTCCGCAGGGAATTCGAGGGCCAATCCTTTACTTCAAGGAGATCACTTCCACTGTCCACCGGAAAAACTGGTCTCCTCTGGTTAGCTAGGATGCTACCTCCTATCCAGCCATCCTCAGCAACAGACGAAACGGGTGGAGTACCAGGAATAGCACACAAGGAAGTCTCTCTCCACTTATTATCAGATAGCACCCCAGAGGGTTCAGGAGACAACTGAAAGCCCACCGACGGGTTGGAGGGGTGCAGAGACTCGAGGGTAACCTCTGCTTCGGGGTACATCTTGTCAAGCTCACAGGATGAAAAGGGCGAGGTATCAGGTACAAGGTGTAGAAAAGTCACTGTCTCTTTGTTATCAGGTGGTACCCCGGAGGATTCAGGAAACAACTGGGGGTCCTCCGCCTGGTCGGAAGAGTGCAGAGACTCGGGGGTAACCTCTGCTTCGGAGTACACTAGGTCGGACTCACTGGAAGAAGCGGGCGAGGTATCAGGTACCGAGTATAGGAGAGTCTCTGTCCATTCGCTATCAGGTAGCACCCCGAAGGGTTCAGGAGACAACTGGAGGTCCTCCGCCTGGTCGGAGGGGTGTAGAGACTCGGGGATAACCTCTGCTTCGGAGTACACTAGGTCGGACTCACTAGAAGAAGCGGGCGAGGTATCAGGTACCAAGTATAGGAGAGTCTCTGTCCATTCGCTATCAGGTAGCACCCCGAAGGGTTCAGGAGACAACTGGAGGTCCTCCGCCTGGTTGGAGGGGTGTAGAGACTCGGGAGTAACCTCTGCTTCGGAGTACACTAGGTTGGATTCACTGGACGAAGCGAGCAAGGTATCAGGTACCGAGTATAGGAAAGTCTCTGTCCATTCGCTACCAGGTAGCACCCCGAAGGGTTCAAGAGACAACTGGTGATCCTCCGCCTGATCGGAGGGGTGTAGAGACTCGGGGGTAACCTCTGCTTCGGATAACACTAGGTCGGACTCACTGGACGAAGCAGGCGAGGTAACAGGTGCAGAGTATAGGGAAGTCTCTCTCCAATAGTCATCAAGTGGTATCCGGGGGGATTCAGGAGGCAACAGGGGGTCCTCCGGTGTGGATTCTGGGTGGGCAGCAGTCTCTTCGGGCAGGAGAACTGGTGCACTACCCACGCACATTACCCGTTGGGGCTTCTCCGGGATACAGGGAGATGAAGCTTCAGTAGGGACTTCAAGGTTAGGGTCAGGAGGTCTCAGGGAGGACAGAGCCTGGCGTGACGGCTTGCCTCTAAGTCTAGCACGTCTGGACTGGCTCTTGAGGTTGGGAGAAGTATTCCGGAGAGTGTAGTCACCCTGTGAGGATTCTGGGTGGGCAGTAATCTCATTGGGCTGGAGGACTATTGCGCTACCCACACACATTACCCATCGGGGCTGCTCCGGGATATTGGGAAGTGAAGCTTCAACAGGAGCCTCTGGGTTAGGATCATCGAAGACCATTAGAAAGGCCACCAGGAAGGCCATTATGTCCAGGACGATAGGATCCTGTGCGTCCCATAGGGGGGTGATCCAATTCAAGGCATCACCCGCTAGGTAAGACATCATGAATCCCACCTTAGCCCGATCTGTGGGAAAACATAGAGGGTAGAACTTGAAGTGTAGCATGCATTGCTCCACAAATGCACAACTCTGTCTTGGATCCCCATAGTAACGTGGCGGATCCGCAGGAACGAGTGCAGAAAGATCCATCTAGACGGGTGCGTAATTCGCCTGGAACTCAGCTAAAGAAAAAAATAATAATTTTTTTTATTTATTTATTTTTAATGCACGTATTCGCTGGAAAACGTCTCAGAGAGCGAAGGCCGTGGGGCTCAACGGGAACCATGGCCTGAGCATGCTGTAATGCACACGCCCGGACTGACTGGCGTGTGCGTGTTTATGTAGTGATTCCACTGTGCAATGAACCGGAGAGTGCCTGGAGGGGCGTAACTAAGTATCTGCCCGATAAGACCAAGGTCGCACGACGGCATACGACGCCAGTGCACCAGGGAGGAACCGAGCAGAGGAACCAGGGTCTACTCCAGGTCAGACTCCGGACATGGCTGTTGACCCACACCGGGGAATACAGGAACAGGCAGACTAGAGCGCAGGCTGGGTAGGGTCCAGTACAGACTGGGAGACAAATTTGAAACCGCAGACGCGGCGGACAGGGCAGAGCATAGCGAAAACCGCAGACGCGGCGGACAGAGCTGAGCAAAGCGAAAACCGCAGACGCGGCGGACAGAGCTGAGCAAAGCGAAAACCGCAGACGCGGCGGACAGAGCTGAGCAAAGCGAAAACCGCAGACGCGGCGGACAGAGCTGAGCAAAGCGAAAACCGCAGACGCGGCGGACAGAGCTCTGTACACACGGAACAGACTAGAAGGGAAAGGCAGAACCAGATACCCACAGGGTATTTGCAGAGAAGTAGCGAGTGGACCACAAACTCACAAACGGAAGTACAGTGACAACGAGCAGGAGTTAGGTACGAGTTCAGACTCTGCAGAAAAAGGGAAAGTACGGACATAGAGAAAAACAAAACAGGCTAGGAGAGTATTCAGACAAGAACAGACACAGCAGCAAGATACAGGAGCGGGTTCACACAGGCCTGGAAATACAGCCTCCAGGATAGGCAGAAGACAACAGGCTAGAAGATAATACAGACAGGACACAGTTCAGACACGGGAACGGATACCGAAGGCAGGAAACATAAACGGGACCTGGCATATCAGTGACCAAAGGTCAACTGACAGAACACAATGCTCAGGCAGGGATTCATTGGAGCAGCTGGGTTAAATACCAGATGGCAGACAGCAATAGGCTGAGGACGCACAAGGGGTGTGTCTGCAGCAGGTACAAAAAGCAGGAAGTGATCGGGCGTCGCCCTTAAGCAGCAGACACAGAGGCAAACAGACAGCATGGAGGAAAGCCAGGCTAGCAAACTGGACTGGAGATCAAGTGTGCGCTCTTGCACAGTGGGAGATGGACCACTATGCAAGGACGCCGCCAGGTATGTTACACTAATCTCCTTTTCTCATGATGCGTTTCACAGTTGGGATGGTGTTCTTAGGCTTCCAAGTTTCTTCTTTTTTCCTCCTAAGGTAACAATGGTCATTATGCCCAAAAAGTTCAATTTTAGTTTCATCAAACCACAGGACATGGCTCCAAAAGTTAAGGTCTTTGTTCCTGTGTGCATTTGCAAACATTACTCTGGCTTTTTTATGTTTCTTTTGGAGTAGTGGCTTCTTCCTGGCAGAGTGGCCTTTCAGCCCATGTTGATACAGTACTTGTTTCACTGTGGTTATTGACACAATCTTGCCAGCTTCTGCCATCATCTTCACAAGGTCTTTTGCTTTTGTTATTGGGTTGATAAGCACTTGTTGGACCAAAGCACGTTCATCTCTGGGACACAGAACCCTTCTCCTTCCTGAGCGGTATGATGGCTGGACATTCCCATCTTGTTTGTACTTGCGTATAATTGTTTGTACAGATGAATGAGGCACCTTCAGGTATCTTGCAATTGTACCCAAGGATGAGCCATACGTGTGCAAGTTCACAATTCTCTTCCTGATATCTTGGCTGATTTCTTTAGACTTTCCCATGATGCTACACAAAGAAGCAGTGTGTTTCAGATGTGCATTAAAATACATCCACAGGTGTGTCTCTAATTAACTCAGATGTTGCCAAAAAATCTATCAGAAGCTTCTAAGCACATGACATCATCATATGGGCAGTCCAGAATTGTTTAAAGGCATAGTAATCTTAGTGTATGTAAACTTTTGACTTTGCAGTAAGTAATAAAAATGCCTTAAAACATTCTCTCTCTCTCATTATTTTGGCATTTGGCAAATATTAAAAATTATGGTAATCCTAATTAGCCTAACACAGGAAAGGTTTATTCTGATTTCATGTCAGATATTGAGAAAAACATGCATATGTGTATTTTTATATAGTGTATGTAAACTTCTGGTTTCAACTGTACCTATCCAGACAATCAGTCTCAGGAAGTTCTTCTTTTGGTTCAAAATAAATTATGAACTAAACTCCCGATGCTCACTTTTCTTTGCATTTACTTACATGTAGATAACATGCTTTTCATTTCACAGGCCAGCAGATTGATTTTATGCAAAGTTAGTCAATTGTATAGTATTGAGTTGTGGCATTTCATCATTTATCTGCATCTATATACAGTTCCGGGAATCTGTCAGCAGGTTTTGATATGTAATCTGAAAGCAGCATGATGTAGGGGCTGAGACCCCGATTCAAGCGATGTGTCACTTACTGGGCTGCATGCTGTCATTTTGAATGATCAGCTCCATATAACCTCGCCTACACCACTCATTGTTGAAAGCTACTAATCAGTGATGGTGGGGAATATACAGAGCAGGGGAACTACATGGCACCAAACAACTAGTCCTCTAGTAATTATCTCCTGCTCATAAAACATTGATTTTCACACAGCCTCGTAATAACTCATTGCTAGAAACAGGCTCTCAGTTCCTATCTCGTGCTGCTCTCAGATTACACAGCAAAAGCCTGAAGACAAATACTGGTACGGGGAAACCCGGCAACGGTGTCATCAGTGTTTTGGATCAGTGAGCCATCTTTTTTCTGGTATGGTTTAAGAAAAATCAATTCACAGCTTCTCCTATACTTTGAAATGTTAAACATGTACCCAGAGATTTGTATTGGCCTTTGTCATCTACGATAGTGGTAACAAAAATGGACATGTCTCTGTGTGCGCGCACACACAGTATGTGGAAATGTGGCACCCCAGGGGTCTGGTTTCCACAGTAACAGCAATGTTATGTCTGAGAGCAGGTGGGAGGTCTCTTGGTCAGGAATCCTATGCATGCCACACCTCCTGCCCAGTCCTGGGAGGGGAAGGACTTCCCCTATATAAACCTGGGGCTGAGGCAGGGTTAGGAAGAAGAGTAGAGAGAAGAAGAGAAGCAGTAATAGGAAAGAAAGATCAGGAACTCTGTGGGAGTCGTGCTAAGAGTAGGTCAGGGCTGGCAGCTGAAGAGCTCGCCCTGATTGAAGAGTTACCACCGGACCCGGAGTCCGAGGCTGTGGGGATTAACCCTGACCCAGCAGCAGAAACCGACCGGCAGGGGATTTCAGGTCCTCTGGCCAAGAAACCCGAAGGCACGGTCACACGCGTGGGACCAGCACCGCCGTCGTGGAGCGGAAGCCACTAGAAGGCCCCGAGTCACCGGCCATACGGGTGAGCACCACACGGTACACTCAGGGACGTGGGCTACCTTTACCCGCCTCTAGCAAGGTAGCCAGAAGAGTACAGTTAGTTGGGGAGGCCTACAACTCCGCCTGGCCAAGGGGGATCCCATCTGCTCAAGGACTGACCAGGCCCCGACCGCTAGCCAGTACTCCGGGAGGGTCTATCTTTGTCACCAGTAAAGACCCTGAACTACACCGCATCGTCTCTGAGTGGTTCCTGCTATCCCCATCATCCACGTCGGCTGCCCTGAGGCCATACCCCTCCCGTTGGGGGTTATACCATCCACGCTGCACCATTCTTCCACCGGCCTCAGCGGTCTGCCCTGCAGCGGCAGCTCCATAGCTGCATTCAACGGGTGGCGTAGTCGTCCTACATCTACTGCTATTACACCGCCACTTAGTCTGACACCCTGGGCACGGACCGGGTCACCGCCACAAGGACTACTACCCCTATCCAGATCCGGCTCCGGGTATCCCTTGAACATGTCCCAGGGGGCGCGTCAGAAACGCACGGACATATGTACAGCACCATAGATTATAATGAGTTTGTGCGATATCGGTGAAAAAAATGAATGCCACACGTACTTGAAAAATGGATATGTGAAGGAGGCCTTACTCACCCTCCCTGGGTCCATCACTGAGTCTCCTGGTGTCTGTTATTGTCTGTAGCACTAACGTAACATCAGCAGCACTGCAGCCAATCAGTGAGCTCAGCGGCTCCATCTAAGTTGATGACACAAGCCGCTCAGCTCACTGACTGGCTGGCTGCAGCACTGCAGGCAATAACAGACACCAGGAGCCGAACTGGAAACTCAGAGCCGGACCCAGGAAGGAATAGTAAAGCACAGTTTAAAAATTACATGCTTTAGTCCAGTCTGATTTATGGATGTAAGTGGCACCCAGGTCCTGCACCCACCCACCCACCACGTGGAACACGGAGCTATACACAGAACCTGTCACGTCTGTAATTTGCAGCCATATGAACACTTAGCATAAATGTCAAGAAAAGCTCCCAACGTATATGTCAGTGCACAAAACCCAGACAAAAGCAGTGGTGTCTCCCAGTAGAACCAAAAAAAGAAACAATAAGTAATACACAGGTATCACGTGACCCGCCGGCTCTGGTCACTGGGTCACGTCCGGCTGTAGCCAGAGTCACATGATGCCTAGCGAGGGGCCAGCGATAGCGCCGTTCACAGGCAAGATTGACAACAGAAGGTAATTACAAAAACACTTATTTCCACTCTTTAAATCGATGGGGGCATTATGTCTAGAGTGGATATCCTCTTTAAGGTGAATGGCAGAAAGTCTAGGGCCAATTCATCAAAGCTTTTACTCCAGAATACTAGTGTAAAAAGCTTTTAAAAGTTGCATAGTTTTGGCGCAACTGTTGGCTGCGGTAAAATGTTGCTATCTTTAGTGTTGTGGCGACCTCCGCTCATCAAATTAATTTCAAGAGGCACAAATCTTATGCCAGCAGGGACTGGAGTAGGATTTGTGGCCAGGTGCACACAGCGGTGGAGGCCACTTGACCAGCGCTGCTGAGTTATGAAATAGACACACGCTCTCCATTTGCGGCGTGACTCCAGAGCATCTCCTCAAGAAACGGACCCACCCTGGTCTTGATGCACCAGGCCCGAAATCCCTTTTCCATCATCCCCTGAATGAGAGTAGAAATACCCCAACCATGAGGAAAGATACAATATAAATGCAAATACAAGCGATGTGGCCAGAAAAATAAAGTTATGGCTGTGAGTGTGAAGAGAATTTGTACAAGTGACAATTCCTTGGTGTGAGCAGCGGGGGATGGCTCCTGACAGCACTGGTGGGGCATCGTTATGCCGTGCACGGTATGAGTTCACCACGCTGTACGGTAGTAACTGTGTGGGCTCTGGTGACTGTTAGCACGCGATACCTATGCCCCACTCGTGACCTCAGCCCACACAGCGCTAATCCCTGCAGCCTCCGAGTCACTGAGCGCTGCAGCGCAGTCCGCTGGTCACGTGGTGCTGGGAGCTATTGCCGAGCGGGAGGAGGAAGTGCCTGCGGCCTGAGGAGATCGTGTCTGCGCTGAGAGATGGGAGATTCCGGTAATGACCTGCTGTGCTCTGCACTGTCCTGACTGCTCTGCTGTGCTCTGCACTGTCCTGACTGCTCCGCAGCACTGCTGTACATAGTGATAAGCCGGGAAACCAGCAGTCAGCAGAAAAGTTACTGTTTACATTCTCTCCTTCCTAGGTGCACTGCTTACCTCACACACTGCTTGTTTCCTGGCGCTGTGCCCCTGAGCTCTCCCCATGACGCCGGCTTCTCTCCTGGGAGTGATTGTGTGGTTGCCGTGTTCACACTGCGTTTATTCAAACCCTAAGGCTATGTGCCCACGATGCAGAAATGCTGCATATTTTTTACGCTTCTCCCTGGCAGGATGCGGATTTTACATGTGTTTTTCCCGCCAGGTAGAAGCGTTTGTCAAGCGTTTTTGCATGCGGGTTATCAAGCACTTTCCAAGCGATTTTAGCATCACTTAGAAAGTGCTTGACAGCTTGGTCACACTATAAATCCATACAACCGGCATGGATTTATATAGTGTGACCAAGTAATAGTTTAAAAAAAAAGATTATACTCACCTTCCGATGGCCCTCGGTCTCCTTCTCCACTCTATTCGGTCTCCCTGGTGTCTCGCGGTGGTGTGAAGGACCTGCGATGACATCATTGAGTCATGTGAGAGGTCACGCGACCACCGACGTCAGAGGTCCTCACACCACCGCGAGCCGCCCAACACATCGCATGCATCGCTGAGGAGGCCGGGGGCCATCAGAAGGTAAGTATAATGTTTTATTTTTATTTTAAATTCTTTTTTTACAGGTTCTATGGTACCCAGGTCTGGATGAGCGTCTCCTCTCCTCCAGACTTGGGTACCATCCGCACATTGAACCGTGTGATATCAGCTTGTGCAGATGCAGTGATGCGGATGTCACGCGGTCCAATGCAAGTCAATGGCGCCAATTACGCTGCGTGTCCGCAAAATTAATGGACATGCTGCGGATTTTTCCGCAATGATAATCCGCAGCGGAAATTTCCGCAGCATGTGCACAACACATGCAGATTATAATTGGGGACCATGGGGCACGTATTACCAAGCGTTTAAGCGTTTTCGCTGCGGTAATTCCACGGCGGAAACGCTTGAAAAACGCATAGTGGGCACACAGCCTTACCCCAATTCTTCAGTCTATTTTCCCCAGTTTTTTTACGTGACTGAGGTCAGGTTCATATCACATTTTTGCCACACATCAGTGGCTCCATCATGGTTTCCGTCTTGAAGCCCCCTGAAAAATGGGATTCGGGCTCATCGACTGACAGGCAATTGACTCTGATGGCGAACTGAGCACAAAGTGACTCTGTCTGCTTCATTAGTGTTCGCCATTTTGTGTCTGGCACAGAAGCGTGGTCACCTTTGTTTTTGATCCCACTTGAAATACGCAGAAAATGAGGTCAGACAGAACAAGGTGACAACGTCTTCATTAACGTCAATAGCCCCTTAGGTAGTTGTGCCTGAATCCCATTTTTCAGGACCCCGCACGGGAACCCTGAGGGAACCGGCGTTTCATCAAATAAAGACAAAAATAAAGACTGTTTTTGACTTTTCAAAAAGTTCAAGAACCGTATGTGCCATTTTGAAGAATTTGGCATAAAAAAAACAACACATGACAACAACTACCACAAGACAAAAAATAAAAGGGACTTGAAAAACGGTGCCCCTGTCATCGTTATGTTTTTTTTATCTCCATTTGTGTCAGCTCAGTCTATGGCTCTGTCACTGGTTCAGACATAGCCCCCAGATACCATGGAGAACAGTGTGTGCATGTGGGGATCTTTTTTTTCATCTGTATAGAAAAGCGCAGCAGTCTGCACGTTCCTATACAGAGGACCATCACTTAGGCTGTGTGCCCACGATGCATTTTTTAAGCGTTTCCGCAGCGGCAGAAACGCTTAAAAAACGCATGGTAGAAGGCCTGCCATGTTCCCCAATGATAATCCGCATGTGCTGTGCACATACTGCGGAAATTTCCGCTGCGGATTATCATTGCGGAAAAAAACGCAGGACTACCAATTATTTTGCGGACGTGCTGCGTTTTCGCCGCCATTGACTTGTATTAGAACGCGCCAATTCCACAAGACTGCATCTGTACTTGCGTAATTGGCGCGTTCTAATGTGCGGATGGTACCCGGGTGTGGAGGACAGGAGACTCTCCTCCACACCCAGGTACCATTAAAAGCTATAAAAAAAGAATAAAATAAAAAAGATTATATTCACCTTCCGACGGCCCCCGGACTCCTTCCCTGTGCTTGTCGATAGATCGCGGGCAGATGTGTAGGACCTGCGCTGACGTCACAGTCATGTGACGACAGGTCCTTCAGTACAGCGTACCGCGATCTGCAGGCAGCTAGCACAGGAACGCAGCAAGTCTCGGGGGCCATCGGAGGGTAAGTATACATTTATTTTTTTATTTTTTGACATTCTCTCGGGTCACACTATATAAATCCATGCTGTTTGCATGGATTTATATAGTGTGACCGAGTTGTCAAGCACTTTACAAGTGATGCTAAAATCGCTTGGAAAGCGCTTGACACCCGCATGCGGAAATGCAAGGGAAGAACGCTTCATTTCCGCATGTCCCTGGCAGGAAAATGCATGTACAATCTGCATGCGTTTTTTTCTGCCAGGGAGATGCAGAAACGCTCAGGAAAAAATCCTGAACATTTCTGCATCGTGGGCACATAGCTTAAGGCCTCATTCACATGTACTTAAAAACCTGGTACCGGTGTCATCAGTGTTGTGCATCCTTGTGTCCGGTTTTACTATCAGTGCGTCATCAGTGTTTTTCACAGATGAATAAAGAAATGAATTACAAAGCGTCTCCTGTACTTTGCAGTGTTAATCACAGATGGTACATTGATGTTATCCGTGTGTTGTACGTGTTTTTCATGGACCCCTAGACTTGTATTGGCCCTTGTCATTTGTGCTGCCAGAAAAAAACGGGCATGTGAAAAAACGGTCCGTGAAAAACACAAGACAAGTGAACAGCACCATAGATTATAATGTTACATGAGGCTAATATATACTTTTCCCTTACCATGGAAGTATACCACTGAGTAAAATCTAAAAGTGACCTGACACATGAAATTATTATTGTCTGAAATGCAGCCGATCTATTGCTAGTATGATTGAACTATCAACATACTAGACTAAACTTAAAGAAGTTGTACTGTACTTTTTATTATCTCCCCAATGTATTCACTCTGTGCCCATAAGTGTTTTTCTAAATACCTTTGGTTGTCCTTATTGCCTGTGAGCGGTGCTATTGCTGATGCAGATGAGCATATAAATCAGATCTTGTCTGATTTTCGATCAAATCTTGCACGGACAGCACACTGACCCGCGGTTCTGTTCTGATGCCAGCAGCTGAT
Organism: Phyllobates terribilis; assembly: GCF_046119375.1. Classification (NCBI taxonomy): domain Eukaryota; kingdom Metazoa; phylum Chordata; class Amphibia; order Anura; family Dendrobatidae; genus Phyllobates; species Phyllobates terribilis. The sequence goes on from NW_027362762.1 coordinate 297,903,091, forward strand.
TTCAGCGTGTAAGCAGCGCATGACGTCACTACCATTTGCCTCCACACACCGAGGTCAGCTGCCGGAATATTCACTGCTCCCCGGGACTATGGGAGTGGAGAGCAGTGAATATTTATTTTCTTTAATAGCTGGCGCACATGATCGCCCAGCAGCTCCAGGACCTGGAGACTATGGCTAACAGTGTTGCCGCTATTAAAGAAAATAAATATTCACTCCTCCCCATGCCCATAGTCCCTCCCACCTGTTGGGGCCAGCTTCAGTGCATAGAGGTGGGCAGAACTATGGGCGTGGGGAGGAGTGAATATTCATTTTCTTTAACAGCGGGCACAGAGTTAGCTGCAGCTGCCGACTCCTGCCTTCTGTGACCCGTTCCACTGCCGTTCCCCCTCCCTCCCCATCCAAAGCCTGACTATAAGGTACATCCGGACTATAAGATGCAACCCCCAATTTCCCCCAAAATTTAGGCGGAAAAAAGTGCGTCTTATAGTCCGAAAAATACGATACCTCCATAAGGCCTCCTGTAGAAGCTTTTCAGTAGAACACATGGAAAATTGCTGCTTAAAGTGTATTTTATATGCTCTAGAGTACAGTCATGGCCAAAAGTATTGAGAATGAGACAAATAGTAATTTTTCCAAAGTTTACTGCTTCATTTTTTGTAATGGCAATTTGCATATACTCCTGAATGTCAAAGAGTGATCAGCTTAACAGCAATTACTGTACTTGCAAAGTCAATATTTGCCCAGAAAATGAACTTTAACCCCCAAAACACATTTCAACATCATTGCAGTCCTGCCTTAAAAGGAGCAGCTAACATCGTTTTAGTGATTGATCCATTAACACAGGTGTGGGTGTTGATGAGGACAGGGCTGGAGATCAATCAGTCATGATTAAGTAAGAATGACATCACTGGACACTTTAAAAGGAGGCTGGTTCTTGGTATCATTGTTTCTCTTCAGTTAACCATGGTTATCTCTAAAGAAACACGTGCAGCCATCATTGCACTGCACAAAAATGGCCTAACAGGGAAGAGTATCGCAGCTACAAAGATTGTTGACTGAGGTGCAATCTATCGCATCATCAAGAACTTCAAGGAGAAAGCTTCCATTGTTGTCAAAAAGGCTCCAGGGCACCCAAGAAAGACCAGCAAGCGCCAGGACTGTATCTTAAAACAGTTTCAGCTGCGGGATCGGACTACCAGCAGTGCCGAGCTTGCAAAGGAATGGCAGCAGGCTGGTGTGAGTGCTTCTGCACGCACTGTGAGGCGGAGACTCTTTGAGCAAGGGCTGGTTTCAAGGAGGGCAGCAAAGAAGCCACTTCTCTCCAGAAAAAACATCAGGGGCCGACTGATATTCTGCAAAAGGTACAGGGAGTGGACTGCTTAGGACTGGGGCAAAGTCATTTTCTCTGATGAATCCCCTTTTCGATTGTTTGGGACATCTGGAAAACAGCTTATTCGGAGAAGAAGAGGTGAGCGCTACCACCAGTCTTGTCTCATGCCAACTGTAAAGCATCCTGAAACCATTCATGTGTGGGGTTGCTTCTCAGCCAAGGGAATCGGCTCACTCACAGTCTTGCCTAAAAACACAGCCATGAATAAAGAATGGTACCAGAATGTCCTCCAAGAGCAACTTCTCCCAACCATCCAAGACCAGTTTGGCGCCCAAAAATGCCTTTTCCAGCATTATGGAGCACCTTGCCATAAAGCAAAGGTGATAACAAAATGGCTCATGGAAAAAAACATAGAGATTTTGGGTCCATGGCCTGGAAACTCCCCAGATCTTAATCCCATTGAGAACTTGTGGTCAATCATCAAGAGACGGGTGGACAAACAAAAACCAACAAATTCTGGCAAAATGCAAGCATTGATTATGCAAGAATGGACTGCTATCAGTCAGGATTTGGTCCAAAAGTTGATTGAGAGCATGCCAGGGAGAATTACAGAGGTCTTGAAGAAGAAGGGGCAACACTGCAAATATTGACTTGCTGCATTAACTCATTCTAACTGTCAATATAACCTATTGGTACTCATAATATGATTGCAATTATATTTCTGTATGTGATATAAACATCAGACAAACACTAATAAAAACCAGAGGCCAGCAGATCATGTGAAAATATAATTTTGGTGTCATTCTCAAAACTTTTGGCCATGACTGTAACTTTTTTTTCTATTAGTTGCTACAGATATACAGCTTTTTGGTTTGTGTCTATGTAGATATTTTCATATAGAGTCCTAGCAAACACCTGCCTGTAACATTTGGGGTATGTTCCCACAGGGCATCTCCTAATACAGGATATTGTGTTTCTCAGTGCGTTTTTGATGCTGAGGTTTTTGTCTCTTTTTGGTATGTCATGTTTTAAATAAAGCTACTTTGTTTTTAGATCTCCTGCTATTTGATACCGTCATGTGGGGACGACAGCGGAAACATGCTAAAAACGCATGTGTTGTTTTCACCTGCTGATTTTCTGAATTTAGTGTAAGTCTATGGGGGAAATCTGCACATAAAACTCAACGTGCAAGCGAGAGAAATTGACATGTTGCAGGTTTTTAAAAAGGACCTCAGGTCAGTTTATGCATCATAAAAAGAAAAAAAAAAAAAAAACGGACATGAGATTTCTGTAAATTCCATCCACTTTGCTGGAACTAAGATGCTGCTTTTTGACACAGCGAAAATAGGTGGCATCAAAAACTCATCATGGGAATTTAACCTAATATATTTTTTTTTAGATTTTGCCACTTTTGCACATGGAGAGTAATTTTGAAAAAAAAATCTTTTATACATTTCTATATTCTGAGAGCTATAATTTTTTGGACTGCAAATTTTGCTGTCATAGCGTGCGGGCACCAATTGCAGAGACCATAAAGTGTCAGAATTGTAGAAAATCAACTTGTGACCCCATTTTACAAATTACAATCCTCTGGGAATTCATCATTATTTTGACTTTACAGTTTTTTTTCCAGAAATAAACACAGTAGTTAGTGTTGATGAGTGAAAATTACAAATATGGCAGCTTACTGCTAGCGATGAGCGAGGGTGCTCGCAACTGCTCGGTACTCGCCCGAGCATCTCACTGTTCGAGATGTTCGGCGAGTACTTTCGGGATGCTCGGGCGGGAGCATGTTTGACGCTCTTTAGACAGCAAATAAACGTGCGGGGATAGCCTACCTCTTACTGTAATACCATAGTCATATTGGTTGTGGCATTACAGTGATTGACTGGCCGCATAGCGTCATCGGGTCTATATAAGACCCGGTGACCCTATGCTCGTCACAGTCTAGCCCTAGATATCAGGACTATTTTTTTTTTGCTCTTAATCCTGTTTATTTGCTTAAAAAGCAATACAGTACACCATTTTACTGCTCCAATTGCTTGTTAACAGAACACAGCCAGATTTGTTTGATTTTATTCACATTGCTGTATTGTGGAAGCAGAGAAACTTGTCCATCATCAGACGTAATCCCATATTACTGCCGTAATAATCATGACATTTTTTAGAGCGTGCCAAATATTACACTCCAGTTAAAGTCTGAAAAGTTGTGTGTTGTTCAAACCTGTTCACACTTGGTTGCTGACCAATATATTAATAGGCCACTGCCTAAAACCGTGGTCATCAGACGTGGCAGTGGCACGTGTCTTCAGCTCCTTTGTGAGAAACTAATGTTTGGGTAGCCAGTCTGCCAAATAAAATTCCTGAGATGGAAATTGTGGATGGCATCGGTTCTGGTACTTGGTGCTAATACCAAACCATGGCGTGCCATTTACTGGATATTCCTGGCTGGTTGGAGACCAGCTCATTCCCACAGAAAAGTACCAGTGTCACGGAACGACAAGGGGATGTCCGGCGGACGGCACAACACATGGATGCAACGGGAGATATAGGGGGAAGGAGGACACTAGCGGTAGGGATCAAGGGAAGGGACACCTGTGTCTTTCCCTAAGCTCCCCTATCATCCCTAGACTGGTCCTTTCCCCTGTTTGCGATCATGTGCCTAAGCCCTCGCCGGCCCTGGACTTAACCTAGCTAGTGCTCAGGCCAGCTAAACACTAGTCTCTCTCCGACTGGGTCCCGGCTTCCACAATATTAACCCAGTGTGCTGTCAGTGAGCTATACCGTTCCTGGCCACAAGCACTTGTCCACGTGTCTGTGGTTAGGTGGTCCTTCCCAGTAACTGCGTTGGTGAGGGTACGGGTAATATTCTGGGACCCGTGCTTGTCCACTGCTCAAAAAAATGTAGGGAACAGTTAAACAACAGAATATAACTCCAAGTAAATCAAACTTTTGTGAAATCAAACTGTCCACTTAGGAAGCAACATTGATTGACAATCAATTTCACATGCTGTTGTGCAAATAGAATAGACAATAGATGGAAATTATTGGCAATTATCAAGACACCCTCAATAAAGGAGTGGTTCTGCAGGTGGGGACCACAGACCACATCTCAGTACCAATGCTTTCTGGCTGATGTTTTGGTCACTTTTGAATGTTGGTTGTGCTTTCACACTCGTGGTAGCATGAGACGGACTCTACAACCCAGAGAAGCTGCTCAGGTAGTGCAGCTCATCCAGGATGGCACATCAATGCGAGCTGTGGTAAGAAGGTTTACTGTATCTGTCAGCGTAGTGTCCAGAGGCTGGAGGCGCTACCAGGAGACTGGGCTGTACACCAGGAGACGTGGAGGGGGCCGTACGAGGGCAGCAACCCAGCAGCAGGACCGCTACCTCCGCCTTTGTGCAAGGAGGAACAGGAGGAGCACTGCCAGAGCCCTGCAAAATGACCTCCAGCAGGCCACAAATGTGCATGTGTCTGCACAAAAAGGTTAGAAACTGACTCAATGAGGGTGGTATGAGGGCCCGACTTCCGCAGATGGGAGTTGTGCTCACAACCCAACACCGTGCAGGATGCTTGGCATTTGCCACAGAACACCAGGATTGGCAAAGTCGCCACTGGAGCCCTGTGCTCTTCACAGATGAAAGCAGGTTCACACTGAGCACATGTGACAGAAGTGACAGAGTCTGGAGACACCATGGAGAGCGATCTGCTGCCTGCAACATCCTTCAGCATGACCGGTTTGGCAGTGGGTCAGTAATGGTGTGGGGTGGCATTTCTTTGAAGGGCTGCACAGCCCTCCATGTGCTCGCCAGACGTAGCCTGACTGCAATTAGGTACTGAGATGACATCCTTAGACCCCTTGTGAGACCATATGCTGGTGCGGTTGGCCCTGGGTTCCTCCTAATGCAGGACAATGCCAGACCTCATGTGGCTGGAGTGTGTCAGAAGTTCCTGCAAGATGAAGGCATTGAAGCTATGGACTGGCCCGCCCGTTCCCCAGACCTGAATCCGATTGAGCATATCTGGGACATCATGTCTCGCTCCATCCATCAACGTCACGTTGCACCACAGACTGTCCAGGAGTTGGCGGATGCTTTAGTCCAGGTCTGGGAGGAGATCCCACAGGAGACCATCCGCAACCTCATCAGGAGCATGCCCAGACATTGTACGGAGGTCATACAGGAACGTGGAGGCCACACACAATACTGAGCCTCATTTTGACTTGTCTTAAGGACATTACATCAAAGTTGGATCAGCCTGTAGTGTGTTTTTCCACTTTAATTTTGGGGGTGACTCCAAATCCAGGCCTCCATTGGTTAATAAATTTGATTTCCATTGATGATTTTTGTGTGATTTTGTTGTCAGCACATTCAAGTTTGTACAGAACAAAGTATTCAATGAGAATATTTAATTCATTCCGATCTAGGATGTGTTATTTGAGTGTTCCCTTTATTTTTTTGAGTAGTGTATAAGGCGGGGACGGCACACCTGGAGAAATAGTGGCGGCTGAGGATCGAATACCAAGGGACAGCCGCCATGAGGTTGGGGAAAGCTTCCGCCTCTACGTGGCTAAAAGGCAAAATTTCTAGTGCAAGCAGTCGAGAAATGTGGCAGTTTAGTATTATGGCCTGCGGGTGGCTGGGTGTTGCCCGACTAATCCACCTGTCCCCCCGCCTCTCCTCTCTGTCAATCCCTTCACTGGCTCCCCATTGCCCAGAGACTCCAGTTCAAAACCCTAATCTTGGCATGCAAAGCTATCCACAACTTGTCTCCTCCGTACATCTGTGACCTAGTCTCCCAGTACTTACCTGCATGCAACCTCCGATCCTCACAAGATCTCCTCTACTCCCCTCTTATCTCCTCTTCCCACAATCGCATACAAGATTTCTCCCGTGCATCCCCCCCTACTCTGGAACTCTCTACCCCAACATATCAGGCTCTCGCCTACCGTGGAAACCTTCAAAAGGAACCTGAAGACCTACCTCTTCTGACAAGTCTACAACCTGCAGTAACCACCGCTCCACCATACCGCTGCATGACCAGCTCTACCCTCACCTACTCTATCCCCATCCATCCCTTGTAGACTGTGAGCCCTCGCGGGCAGGGTCCTCTATCCTCCTGTACCAATCGCCGTCAAGTTTTGGTCAAGATTATGGTAATTGTTTTTGCTCTGTATACCCCTTTTTCACATGTAAGGTGCTATAATAATTAATAATGATGTGGTACAGACTCACGGCTACTGAGACTGGACCGTCGTGGTGGTTGCAAACTGACTGGAAGCATATCTATTTATCTGCTATCCAACCAAGAACCTTTTCACACTAGTCTGGCTTAAAGAGTGGTATTCCGCGGCCCCCTAGAAAGTGGGACAGGAAGCTAGGTCGACATGATGTGGGTGCTTGTTGTGCTCCCTCAGCAGGCACGGTTTCATCTTGCCAACGGCCTCGGCCTCTGCGTGCACCATCATCATTACGTCCACTTCCACATTCCTTGCCACGCACCTTGCACATTTTAAATGGAGTTTAATATTTGTCACTTTGCCAAAAATGTTTGTATTATTACCACAGTAATATAGGATCACATCTAATGACCTCGGTTTTATGCAATGACCTGGGATGCAGAGATGCTTTGAGGGGTCTTCCCCATGCTGTTCCCATATCACTTCAGCACTGTATAGATGTGTCTGATCATGTCTCACACACCACATTACCAGATAAGGTAGTAAAATGTTAAAACTACATTAACCGGAGAATGTATTTTTCACTGTTGAAAACAATGCAAAAGTGCAAAAACGCATCAAAAACGCTACATGTGAACATAGGCCAAGGTGTGGAGGAGCATTCTTGTTTTTGGTTATTTATTTTGCCTAATAGACAAGTCAATACCCTGGAAAGAATGTCACTTAACATTTTTTCCAAGAAAATCCATTTTGGCTTTGTTTTTGTATGTTTTATTGTGAGTCCGTAAAAGTGGCGTAATACTCTGACAACATTGTTCACAGCAGTAACCTGGGAGTCAGAGATGCTTCCAGGGGTCTTCCCCATGCTATTTCCCTATCATTTTAGCACTGTTCCCATCGATTTGGCCAATTTTTAGATCCCCTCCAGACCCCCGGGGGGGGGCGCCGGAAAAATGATCGTGTTTCCCATTGACTTACATTGGGCTCGTTACACAGGTCGAGCACCCGAGCATTACGATTTGCTCGACCCGAGCAACAAGCACCTGAGCATTTTACTGCTCGCTCATCACTACTTACTGCCCAATATATTGTGCCCAGCTTGTGCTTCTGGAGACACGCAACCTGTAAATTGTTAGGTGGGCTCTCCCTTCTACAGTAATGATAAAATGCTAATTGCGGTGTGGGCTTACTGGGGGGGGGCTCAACAGGGATGGTGGCATTTGGATTTGGAGACACAGATTTCACAATTTTTTTTTTGTGGGGGTAAGCAATGTCGCTTTTCTACAGCCTTTGTGCCACCTGTGATTTGTAAACCCTCTATATTTCCGTTAACGGACTATCTACCTGAGTGGGGACTTGTTTCTTGTGGGTTGAGTTGAAGTTTTTATTGGTACCATTTTGGGGTACATAATATTTTGAATCACTTTTAGGTTAATTCCCCCAAAATGAGTTTTTAATGCGTATTTTCGCTGCACAAAAAATGCAGCATTTTACAACTCCAGCAAAGTGGATGGGATTCATAGAAATCTCATGCCCACTGTATTTTTTTTTTATGTAGTGTAAACTGACCTGCAGTGCGTGTTAGGAATCTGCAGCATGTCAATTTTCCTTGAGGGCACATACGCAGAGTCTTATGTGCGGAAAATCTGCAGGTAAAAAAACACATCTGTTTCCGCTAGAGAAACACGCTAAAAACGCATATAATCCACACATGACTGTATCAATAAAGTTTTCTTAAAGTCAAATACCAGGATGTATCAAAAGCAAAGCAACTTTATTTAAAATATGACATGCCAAATCGCTATAAAAACGCATGTAAAAAACACATTGAAAAACGCAATGAAAAAAAATAATTTTACCTTATAGGTGCAGAAAATCTGCAACATCAAAAATTCAAATATTCATCGTGGAAGCGTAGCCTTAACCCCTTAACGACCGCCGTAACGCATTTTTATGCCAGTCATTAAGGGTACTTATTCCACAGTGCCATTAAAATGCGAATAGTGAATAGCGCCACCTGGCCGCGGCAATTCCTGCGGGTGTGAGCTGTGTCTGACAGCTGATACCCTGTAGTATCGGCCCCGGCCGGTCTCGATGCCAATCGGGCCCGATTAGCTTCTTATATACCACTGTCAATCGTGACAGCTGTATTTAAGTGCTTACCAGGGGCTCTTGCGACCCCCCCCCACCCTTAGTAACCATTGGACCTCCGCAATGAAAATCGCGGGTCCCGATGGTTACCATGGTACCCTGAAATCATGTGATGATCCCAGGATACGGTGGCCTGTGAGATCCAGCAGTAAGCGGGATCTCACAGGCAGAGTCAGTGAGTTCAGAGACTCACTGACAGGTCTCATACAGTGCAGTACAAAGGTTCTGAAGTGTATGAGACCTGCGATCAAAGTGACAATCACACATGTCCCACAGTGGGACTTACGGTAATGAAAAAGTTAAATAAAATATGTGAAAAAGTTTTAAAAAAAAAACACAAAAAGTTCACACAACTCACTAAAATCCATTTCGCCGCTTTAAACGCAGCGTTTGTGATAAAACAAAACTAAATGAAAAAACCTACACATAATTGGTATCGTCACGTCCGGAACGACCCACTCTAAAAAATTGTCGTGTTATTTAGTCCGTTTGGCGAACGCCGTAAAAAAAAAACATGGCAAAAATGACGCTTTTTCATCATACTGACTCACAAAGTGAATAAAAAGCGATCCAAAAGTCGTATGTAAAAATATATATATATACCGTAAATAAAAACGCCAAACCATCCCACAAAAAAACATAATATGGCTCATTCGGCAAAAAAATAAAAAAGTTACAGCTGTCAGAATATGACCATGCAAAATCAAGTTCTTTTTTGTAAAATACTGTTTTTAGTCTGTAAAAATAGCAAAGCATAAAAAAAATAAATCTGGTATCTCTGTAATCATACCAACTCTACGAACAAATAGATTTTATCACTTTTACCACACAGCAAACGGCTCAAAAAATAAAAACAATAACTGAATTGCTGGTTTTTGTTCATTCTGTGTCTGAAAAATCTGAACAAAAAGCGATCAAAAATTACTATGTGCTAGAAAATGATACCAAAAAAAAATCTACAACTCGTCCATCATACAGCTCTGTGTACCAAAAAATAAAAAGTTACAGCTCTCAGAATATGGCGACGAAAATAACTAGTTTTTAAAAAAGCATTTTTACTGTGTGATAGCAAAACCTAAAAAAAAAACATATAAATAAATCCGCCTTATCACTTATACCGCACGGTGAACTGCAAAAAAATAAAGATAAGAACTATTCTGGTACTGCTGTCTATTTCTTCATTCTGCCTCCAAAAATATCGGAATAAGGCTCGGCTCACGTTTATCCTGCGCTCTCCACTGAGCGCTTACATCGGGGTTTTCATGTAAATTCACCAAAACCGCAATTTAGACAGAAAACCCAGATGGAGCCACTCACTTATGAGGCCGATGGAGTCCCTTTGGACTGGTCTCTGTTCCAGCGGCGTACCATAATTTTAGGCTTTTTCTTTTAGCGCATAAGTGTGGACGACAACAGATCTGTGTGCGCCTAAAAATATGGAGACCACCGGAGCAGACATCAAATGGACTCCAAAGTGTCTCCATCTGCTTCTTTGTGATGGGTGGTTCCCTTGGGGGGTTTCGTCTGAATCGCATGTTTGTGGGATTTACAAGGAAACCCTGTCGTAAGTGCTCAGCGTAGACTGACAATCCAGTCTTATTCTGGAAGCAATCGAAAATTATGTACCCCAAAATGTTACCACTAAAACCCCTAATATAACCCACACAATACCAGCCACCTATCAGGTGCCATGTTCCGGGTAGAACAAAGACTCTGGAAAAGCGACATGGCTCCTGCCCCCTCAAATAAAATCCAGTGAATTCTGCTCTCCCAAATCCAAATGCCCCCTCCTTCTGAGCCTCACTGTGCCTAAGCCGAAGTAAGCGGCCACATGTTTGGCATTGTAGTGGGAGAGCACTTAATTTATGTGTGTGTCACCAGGAGAAATGTATTGAGGCACTATTCTTTATGGGGGCACAATGTATAGGCACTAAACTGGCATATTTGGAATTCTCTAGAATAAAGGCTTGCGTGGATGTTACATAATCGTCACTGCAGCAGTAGATGAATTCTTTGAGAGGTGTAATTTCTACAATGGGTTCACTTTTGTTTTTTTTCTGCTGTTCTGGGACCTTTGGGCTCCGCAAATGTCGCCCACAAACTATTCTACCAAAATCTATGCTCCAAAAGTCAAACAGTGCTCCTTCTTTCTCAGCCCTGATGTGTGGCATAACAGTAATTCTGATGACATATGGGGCATCATCACATTTGGGAGAAACAGCATAACAAATTATGGGGTCCTTTTTTTCTGTTATCCATTGCAAAAATTACAAATTTGTGACTAAAACTACATTTCATGAAAAAAATGAAAATTTTCAGTATGACGTCCTAAAGTAATCAAATTCTGTGTAGTGCCTGTGGGTTCAAAATGTTCACTATACCCCTGGATTAAATCCTTGAGGGGTGTAGTTTCCAAAATGGGGTAACTTGTCGGGGTTTTCCACTGTTTTGGCACATCATGGGCTCTCCAAACGCGACATGACACCTGCAGACCATTCCATCAATGTCTGCGTTCCAAGTGTTACTCCTTCCTTTCCAAGCCCTGCCGTGCACCCAAACATTAGTTTTCCCCTACAGTACAGATCAAAAGTTTGGACACACCTTCTCATTTAAAGATTATTCTGTATTTTCATGACTATGAAAATTGTACATTCACACTGAAGGCATCAAAACTATGAATTAACGCATGTGGAATTATATACTTAACAAAAAAGTGTGAAACAACTGAAAATATGTCTTATATTCTATGTTCTTCAAAGTAGCCACCTTTTGCTTTGATGACTGCTTTGCACACTCTTGGCATTCTCTTGATGAGCTTCAAGAGGTAGTCACCGGAAATGGTCTTCCAACAATCTTGAAGGAGTTCCCAGAGATGCTTAGCACTTGTTGGCCCTTTTGCCTTCACTCTGTGGTCCAGCTCACCCCAAACCATCTCGATTGGGTTCAGGTCTGGTGACTGTGGAGGCCAGGTCATCTGGCGTAGCACCCCATCACTCTCCTTCTTGGTCAAATAGCCCTTACACAGCCTGGAGATGTGTTTGGAGTCATTGTCCTGTTGAAAAATAAATGATGGCCCAACTAAACTCAAACCGGATGGAATAGCATGCCGCTGCAAGACGCTGTGGTAGCCATGCTGGTTCAGTATGCCTTCAATTTTGAATAAATCCCCAACAGTGTCACCAGCAAAGCACCCCCACACCATCTCCTCCATGCTTTATGGTGGGAACCAGGCATGTAGAGTCCATCCGTTCACCTTTTCTGCATCGCACAAAGACACGGTGGTTGGAACCAAAGATCTCAAATTTGGACTTATCAGACCAAAGCACAGATTTCCAATGGTCTAATGTCCATTCCTTGTGTTCTTTAGCCCAAACAAGTCTCTTCTGCTTGTTGCCTGTCCTTAGCAGTGGTTTCCTAGCAGCTATTTTACCATGAAGGCCTGCTGCACAAAGTCTCCTCTTAACAGTTGTTGTAGAGATGTGTCTGCTGCTAGAACTGTGTGTGGCATTGACCTGGTCTCTAATCTGAGTTGCTGTTAACCCGCGATTTCTGAGGCTGGTGACTCGGATAAACTTATCCTCAGAAGCAGAGGTGACTCTTGGTCTTCCTTTCCTGGGGCGGTCCTCATGTGAGCCAGTTTCTTTGAAGCTTTTGATGGTTTTTGCAACTACACTTGGGGACACTTTCAAAGTTTGCCCAATTTTTCAGACTGACTGACCTTCATTTCTTAAAGTAATGATGGCCACTCGTTTTTCTTTACTTAGCTGCTTTTTTCTTGCCATAATACAAATTCTAACAGTCTATTCAGTAGGACTATCAGCTGTGTATCCACCTGACTTCTGCACAACACAACTGATGGTCCCAACCCCATTTATAAGGCAAGAAATCCCACTTATTAAACCTGACAGGGCACACCTGTGAAGTGAAAACCATTTCCGGTGACTACCTCTTGAAGCTCATCAAGAGAATGCCAAGAGTGTGCAAAGCAGTCATCAAAGCAAAAGGTGGCTACTTTGAAGAACCTAGAATATAAGACATATTTTCAGTTGTTTCACACTTTTTTGTTAAGTATATAATTCCACATGTGTTAATTCATAGTGTTGATGCCTTCAGTGTGAATGTACAATTTTCATAGTCATGAAAATACAGAAAAATCTTTAAATGAGAAGGTGTGTCCAAACTTTTGGTCTGTACTGTACGTATAGGGTATGTCCATACTCAGGAAAAATTGCACAACAAATTTTGGGGTCCATTTTCTCCTGTTACCCTTGTGAAAAATAAAAAAAATTGGGGCTAAAAGTACATTTTTGTAGAAAAAAAATTAGATTTTTTAATTTCATGGCTCTACGTTATAAACGTCTGTGAAGCACCTGGCGGTTCAAGGAGCTCACCACACATCTAGAGAAGTTCCCTCAGGGGCCTAGTTTCCAAAATGGGGTCACTTGTGGGGGTTTCCACCGCTTAGGCACATCAGGGGCTCCCCAAACACGACATAGCGTCCTCTAATTATTCAAGTAAATTTTACATTCAAAAAGACAAATGGCGCTCCTTCCCTTCCGAACTCTGTCGTGCTCCCAAACAGTGTTTTTTCCCCAAGTATAGGGCATTGGCAAACTCAGGAGGAATTGCCCAACAAATGGTATGGGACAATTTCTCTTGTTACCCTTATGAAACTGCAAAATTAGGGTCTGAAAAACATTTTTTGTGGGAAAAATGTAAAGATTTTATTTTTACCGCTCAATGTTATAAACTTCTGTGAAGCACCTGGGGGTTCAAGGTGTTCACCACACATCTAGATAAGTTCCCTGAGGGGTCTAGTCTCCAAAATGTTGTTACCCTTGTGAATATAACAAAATTGTGTCTGAAGTAAACATTTTGTGAAAAAAAGTTAAATGTTCATTTTTTCCTTCCACGTTGCTTCAGTTCCTGTGAAGCACGTGAAGGGTTAATAAACTTATTGAATGTGGCTTTGAGCACCTTGAGAGGTGCAGTTTTTAGAATGGTGTCACTTTTGGGTATTTTCTGTCATATAGGTCCCTCACAGTCACTTCAAACGTGATGTGGTCCCTAAAAAAAATGGTTTGTAAATTTTGTTGGAAAAATTAGAACTTTTAACTCTTTTATAACTTCCGGAAAAAAAAATATTTGGTTCTAAAATTGTTATGATGTAAAGTAGACATGAGGGAAATGTTATTTATGAACTATTTTGAGTGACATATCTCTCGGATTTAAGGGCATGAAAATTCAAAGTTTGAAAATTGCCAAATTTTCGCCAAATTTCAGTTTTTTCACACGTAAACGCAAGTCATATCGAAGAAATTTTACCACTATCATGAAGTACAATATGTCACGAAAAAACAGTCTCAGAATCAGTGGGATCCGTTGAAGCGTTCCAGAGTTATTACCTCATAAAGTGACACTGGTCAGAATTGTAAAATTTGGCCTGGTCATTAAGGATATAATTGGCTCCGTCCTTAAGGGGTTAAAGCTAGGCTCACATTTATCATGTGTTCTATGCTGACTTCTTCAGGATATCTATCTAAATTTCCAAAATATATTATTTGGACAGAACCACTCATTATAATGAGGCTGACGGAGACACGTTGGACTCCATATGGGCTCCTTTCTGTTTGTGTCCGTCTTTTTAGAGGAGCACAAAAGAGTAGTTGACATTGCTTTTGTGCACGGCTAAAAAGGTGTGGGCCCTCGATGGAAAAGAGGCCAAACACAGCCTAAAGTGGCTCCATCTGCCTCATTATAGTTAATGGTTTCGTTGGGCTATTTTCTAAATCCTGTTTTATGGATATGTATGCTACGTTCCCACTGAGTATTTTCTGAATTGTCAATGTTGCAGATTTTCTACAGCATTTCTACACCTATTAGGTAAATTAGGTTGCTTGCATTTGCTCTGGTTTCTGTCACTTTTTGGTATATTATGCTTTACGTAAAGCTGTTTTTTATACTTCCTGGTGTTTAGCTTTGACAAAACTTTTTTTAGATTTAGTAATATGCAGATGCAGATTTATATACATTTTTTTGTGCTTTTCCGCAGCTTAAATGCACTAAAAACACGTGTTTCTACCTGCCGGTTTTTAGCACTATTGCATTTTTTTTTTCACAAAATCTGCACCTAAAGCTCAGCGTACCTGCAAGAGAAATTGACATGTTACAGATTTTAAACACCCATCGCAGGTCAGTTTACACAAGAGCACAAGCAGAAGAGCGCAATGTGTATAAATCCCATCCACTTTGCTGTTACTTTAAGACACTGCATTTTGATGTAGCGAAAATACGCAGCATCAAAAACTTAGCATAGAAACATCAATGTGAGCGCTCATCTTCGAATATGGAAAAAAAGTAAACGTAAAAAAACAGCACAAATAGACCAGCCATACTTGGCAATACCTGGTCACAATACTATAATACAGGGCCGGCGTCACCACCCGGCGCACCCATTCTGTATGGAGCATTACATGGGGCCCATTCTGTATGGAACATTACTTGGGGCCAATTCTGTATGGAGCATTATATGTGGCCCATTATTCTGTATGGAGCATTATATGTGGCCCATTATTCTCTATGGAGCATTACATGGGGCCTATTATTCTGTATGGAGCATTTTATGGGGCCCATTATTTTGTATGGAGCATTATATGGGGCCCATTATTTTGTATGGCGCATTACATGGGGTCCATTATTCTGTAGGGGGAATTATATGGGGTCCATGATTCTGTATGGAGCACTATGTCGTGCCCATAATACTGTATGGAGCCCTATGTGGTGCCCATAATACTGTATTGCTTGGTATAATAGATGCACATGGATAAAGCTTGTGACAGACAGATACGTGAAGTGCACCATGCCAGTGTTACGGATCCGGGTGGTGAAACCTCTGTGCTGCGGTGCAAGGAGGGACCAGAGGGGTGTAACTAGGTATCAACTCAGACCGACCAAGGTCGTACGGCGGCTCAATCGACTCCGTGACCAGGGAAGGACCGAGCAGAGGGACCAGGTGCTACTCTGGGGACTGACCTTGTATGAGAGCAGGTGACTCCCGCGGGTCAGAAGGCAGGGACTGACCGGTACAGCAGATGAGCATGGCAGGAAGGCTGACGGGTGATCCGGGCAGACGGACTGGCAGGCACGGCAGGTAACAGGCAGGAGCCTCCAGGTAAGCTGGCTGGTAGGCACGGCAGATAACAGGCAGTTGCTTCTAGGTAAGCGAGCTGGCAGGCACGGCAGGTAACAGGCAGGTGCTTCCAGGTAAGCGGGCTGGCAGGCACGGCAGGTAACGGGTAGGTGCTTCCAGGTAAGCAGGCGGACAGAGCCCATAGACAGACTGGCAGACTGGACTTGTAGTCAGGCTGACGGACTGGACTTGTAGTCAGGCTGACAGACTGGACTTGTAGTCAGGCTGGCGGACTGGACTTGTAGTCAGGCTGGCGGACTGGACTTGTAGTCAGGCTGGCGGACTGGACTTGTAGTCAGGCTGGCGGACTGGACTTGTAGTCAGGCTGGCGGACTGGACTTGTAGTCAGGCTGGCGGACTGGACTTGTAGTCAGGCTGGCGGATTGGACTTGTAGTCAGGCTGGCGGACTGGACTGGTAGTCTGGCTGGCTTGCTGGACTGGTAGTCAGGCTAGCAGCGGGACCTGAGGGCTGAAGCAGAGTGTAACACACAAAGCTACAACCTTGCATGGGCACCTCCATATTGAAGGAGGTGCCTTTTATAGGGGAAGTCCTCCGGCCATTGGCTGGGGACTTTTTAGGACGGCGCGCGGCCCCTTTAAAAGGGAGGGAGCGCGCGCCCTAAGCACAGAGCCGGGGAGGCTGCGTGCACCAGCAGCAGCTGCAGGGAGGCCAGAAGACGCCGGAGCAGGACTGCGGCAGTAAAGGGGACGACGTTTCTGTCTCCTGCCTGGCAGAGACGCTGTCCCCCTTACTGCCGCGGTCCTGCTTTGGCTACAGTACCCCCCCCCCCCCTTTACGTCCTCTCTTTTTCAGGCCAGCAAGAAATTTTTTAAGCGGGGCGAGGATGTTCTCCCTGGGTTCCCAAATTCTCTCCTCTGGGCCAAACCCCTTCCAATTCACCAGAAAAAAAGTTTTTTCCTCTTACTCTCTTGGTGGCCAGAATGTTCTCTACCTCGTAGACGTCCTCAGCGGAGACCGGAGCTGGGGAGGTTCCTGGATTGTCGGAAAAATTATTAAGCACAACTGGTTTGAGGAGAGATACGTGGAAGGAGTTGGGAATCCGTAAGGTGGCCCGGAGTTTTAACTTGTAGGCTACTGGGTTGATTTGCTTGAGGACTTCAAATGGGCCGATGAACCGTGGACCCAACTTATAGGAGGGTATTTTGAGACGAACATATTTGGAGGAGAGCCAAACCTTGTCTCCCAGACGGAATTGAGGTAGATCCAGACATCTCTTATCAGCATTCTTCTTCATCCGCTCGGGGGGTTGAAGAAGTGCGGATCTAGTGTCCTCCCAAATAGTGGAAAATTCTCTGACCAGAGACTCCGCGGCCAGGTTGTCCACTGAAGCGGAAACGGGAAACGGAATCCGGGGATGTTGACCGTAGACCACAAAGAACGGGGACTTGGAAGAAGATTCGCTCTCATGGTTGTTGTAGGAGAACTCGGCCCATGGTAGGAGCTCCACCCAATCGGTATGGTGAGCGTTGATGAAGTGCCGGAGGT
Source organism: Phyllobates terribilis (assembly GCF_046119375.1). Taxonomy (NCBI): domain Eukaryota; kingdom Metazoa; phylum Chordata; class Amphibia; order Anura; family Dendrobatidae; genus Phyllobates; species Phyllobates terribilis. Next base: position 297,920,451 of record NW_027362762.1, read on the forward strand.
AGCTGGTAAGGATCTGGTTGATACGCTCCACTTGGCCATTGGACTGCGGATGGTAAGCGGAGGAGAAATCCAGGGTGACATCCAGCAGCTTACACGTAGCTCTCCAGAAGCGCGAAGTGAACTGGACCCCTCGATCAGACACAATGTGGAGGGGTAGACCGTGGAGACGAAAGATGTGATGGAAGAAGTCCTTAGCCAGCACAGATGCAGACGGGAGACCAGGCAGAGGGATGAAGTGGGCCATTTTAGAAAAGCGGTCAGCGACCACCCAAATGATCGTACAACCGGCAGAAACAGGGAGATCCGTAATAAAGTCCATAGCAATGTGTTGCCACGGGACAGCAGGTATGGGAAGAGGCAGGAAATGGCCGTCAGGAAGATGTCTGGGAGCCTTGTTGCGGGCACAGGACGAACAGGCCGTGACGAAGTCTACCACATCCTGGCGCAGGGTAGGCCACCAGTAATGCCGGGTAATGAGCAGGAAAGTCGTCTTCTGGCCAGCATGGCCGGCTAGTTTGGATGAATGACCCCAGTGAAGAACCTTCTTACGATCCGGAACCGCTACAAAAGTCTTACCGGGTGGGAGACGAGACATCCAAGGGGGCCACATTCATCACTTTGAAGGGATCGATGATATGCATAGGCTCCTCCTCTTGATCGGAAGACAGGAAGGATCGGGACAAGGCGTCTGCTTTAACATTCTTGTCCGCCGAGCGGTAATGTAGGGTAAAGTTAAAGCGGGCGAAGAACAAAGACCACCGGGCCTGACGCGAATTGAGTCTTTGGGCGTTCTTAAGATAAGCCAAGTTTTTGTGGTCAGTATAGATGACCACCGGGTGCAGAGTCCCCTCGAGCAGGTAACGCCACTCCTCCAGCGCCAATTTGATGGCTAGCAGTTCTCGGTCTCCTGTGGAGTAGTTGCGTTCAGACGAGGAGAAGAGCTTGGAGAAGAAGCCGCAGGTTACCATTCTCCCGGATGGAGATTTCTGGGTGAGCACCGCTCCGGCTCCGGAAGAGGAAGCATCAACCTCCAGAAAGAATTATTTGTTGTTATCTGGACGGTGCAGCACAGGGGCAGAAGAGAAGGCTTGTTTTAAAGAGATGAAGGCCTCCTCCACTTCGGACGGCCATTCCTTAGGATTTGCTCCCTTTCGGGTGAGCGCAGAGATGGGAGCAGTCCGGGAAGAGAAATGTGGGATGAAGAGACGGTAATAGTTGGCGAAGCCCAGGAATCGCTGAATCGCCTTCAACCCCTCCGGACGGGGCCACTTTAAGACGGCACAGACCTTCTCGGGGTCCATCCGTAGGCCTGTCTTCGAGATAATATAGCCCAAGAACGGAAGAGAGGACTGCTCGAAGAGGCATTTCTCAAATTTTGCATATAGATGATTCTGCCTGAGCCTAAGCAGGACCTGACGAACATCCCTCCGATGTGAGGGAAGATCCGAAGAGAAGACCAAGATGTCATCCAGGTACACCACCACGCAAGAATATAAGAGGTCACGGAAGATGTCATTAACTAATTCTTGGAAGACGGCGGGAGCATTACAGAGACCGAAGGGCATCACAAGGTATTCATAGTGACCGTCCTGGGTATTGAATGCCGTCTTCCACTCGTCTCCTTGGCGGATCCGGACCAGGTTATACTCCCCACGAAGATCGAGCTTGGTGAAGATCTTCGCGCCTTTAAGGCGGTCGAACAGCTCAGAGATCAGCGGCAGGGGGTATTTGTTTTTGAGGCTGGGTGCCCACGTAGCGTTTTTCAAGCGTTTATGCTGCGGAATTTCCGCAGCGTAAACTCTTGTTAAACGCTAGGTAATCCGCACCCCATGGTCCCCAAGGGGATTCCGCATGTTCTATGCACATGCTGCGGATTTTTCCGCAGCGTTTATGCTGCGTACAAAAATCCGCAGCATGTCATTTAATTTTGCGGAACTCCCGCCATTGACTTGCATTGAAACGCATAGAAACCGCGACTGTACATTTGTACAAGCGGCTTCTATGCGTCTCTATGTGCGGATGGTACCCAGTTCTGGAGGAGAGGAGACTCTCATCCAGACCTGGGTACCATTGTACCTGTAAAAAAAGAATAAAATAACAAATAAAGTTATATTCACCTGTCCGGCGGCTTCTCTCTGAATGCCGGCATCGCTTGAGGACCTGCTATGACGTCACAGTCATGTGACCGCAGGCCCTTCACCGCTCTGTCTCGCGATATGCCGGCAGCCGGGAACCAGACAGGAACGAGCGCTGCAGCACATACCGGGGCCTCGGGGGTGAGTATAGCTTTATTTGTTTTAATTTTTACGGTCACACTGTATACATCCATGCCGTTTGCATGGATTTATACAGTGTGACCTAGTTGTCAAGCACTCTCCAAGTGATGCTATCGCCTGGAAAGCGCTTGTCAATCTGCATGCGGAAACGCATGTGAATCCGCATGTATTCTGCAGGAAAAACGCATGCACAATCTGCATGCGTTTTTTCTGCCAGGGAGATGCAGAAATGCTGCAGAAATTTTCTGCTTCATTTCTGCATCGTGGGCACATAGCCTGACAGTGATTTGGTTGAGTCCTCTATAATTGATACATGGACTTAGTGAACCGTCTTTCTTTTTAACGAAGAAGAATCCGGCTCCAGCCTGGGAGGAAGATTTCCGGATGAATCCCCTAGCCAGATTTTCTTCGATGTACTCCGACATGGCCCGGGTTTCGGCCAACGACAACGAGTAGATATGCCCACGGGGTGGAGTGGCACCGGGTATCAGGTCGATAGGGCAATCATATGGCCTATGGGGTGGCAGAGTCTCTGCCTCCTTCTTGTCAAAGACATCAGCGTAGGACCAGTAGGGTGACTGTAGATCGGGTAAATTAGTCGGAGTAGATGGGGGTCAAGCCGGGCGAACCGGAACCAGGCAGATCTCATGGCAATCCTGCCCCCAACGGAGCACCTCACCGGATTGCCAATTCAGAACGGGTTCATGTTTCTGTAGCCAGGGTAGACCTAGCAAAAGGGGGTGAGAGAGTCCGGAAAGCACATGGAAGGAAATCCTCTCTGAGTGCAGCATTCCCACCTGCAGGGTTACGGGCTCTGTGACGAGCAAGATGGTCACCGGAAGGAGTCTTCCATCCACGGAAGCGACTGCCAATGCTTCAGCCAGAGGTTTAGTAGGAATCTGATACTTCTCTACAAGGGACCGGGATATGAGATTCCCAGCGGCTCCGGAATCCAGATGTGCGGTTTCAAAGAAGCGGTTCTCTCCACAGGAAATGGAGACGGATAAAGTCAAGAACGGAGAGGATTTAGTTTTGCCTAGGACGACCTCTCCGAGCAGTCCTAGACACTGTAGTTTCCCAGCTTCACCGGGCAGGAACGAATCAGGTGCTCCTTACTACCACAGTAGAAACAGCTCCCCTCGGCTCGGCGTGTCTCTTGGCGAGATTTGACCATCTTGGTCTGGTCAATCTGCTTAGGTTCAGGCGAGCGTGCCCAGGGAGTTGCAGGGTTCTGGAAAGCAGGAGCAAGACGAGGAAATCTTCTCTCCCGGGTAGTCTCCTTAGCACGTTCTAGGAAACGGATATCAATCTGGGTTGCTAGTGACACCAGGTCATCCAGGGTGGTAGGAACGTCCCAGCCGGCTAACTCGTCCTTAATCCAACCGGAAAGGCCCTCCCAGAAGGTGGACACCAGGGCCTCGTTGTCCAAGGCAAGCTCAGAAGCGAGGGTACTTAACCGTATGGCATATTGGGCCACGGTGAGACTCCCTTGGTGGAAATGGAGCAATGAGGAGGCAGTAGAGATCCTTCGTCCGGGTTCATCAAAGACCTTCCGGAAGGCAGTGAGGAAAGCCGGAAGATCGGACACCAGGGAATCCCCTCTCTCCCATAGAGGGTTAAGCCATGCCAATGCTTCCTCGGTGAGGTGAGACATGATGAGCGCCACCTTGGCCCGGTCGGAGGGAAACTGATGTGGCAGAAGTTCAAAGTGCAGCGTGCACTGGTTCAGAAAGCCCCGACATAGGACGGGGTCACCTCCAAAACGAGGCGCAGAAAGCCGGGGTCCTAGGCTGGATGCCATGGTATTGGTAGGTAGCGGCGCTGCCAGAGCGGGTGTCGCTCGAATTGAGGCGGACACAGTTGGGACAGCTTATCCAGGCGAGAGTTGACAGACCGCAGGTAGGTCAGGATGGTTTCCTGTTGGGATCTCTGACGAGAAACCTCCTGGTACAGGTCAGCAAGCGAAGGGGCCTGGGGGCCACCGGGTTCCATGGCCCGTGCAAACTGTTACGGATCCGGGTGGTGAAACTTCTGTGCTGCGGTGCAAGGAGGGACCAGAGGGGCGTAACTAGGTATCAACTCGGACCAACCAAGGTCATACGGCGGCTCAATCGACTCCGTGACCAGGGAAGGATCGAACAGAGGGACCAGGTTCTACTCTGGGGACCGACCTTGTATGAGAGTTGGTGACTCCCACGGGTCAGAAGGCAGGGACTGACCGGTACAGCAGATGAGCATGGCAGGCAGGCTGACGGGTGATCCGGGCAGATGGACTGGCATGCACGGCAGGTAACAAGCAGGAGCCTCCAGGTAGGCTGGCTGGTAGGCACGGCAGGTAACAGGCAGGTGCTTCTAGGTAAGCGAGCTGGCAGGCACGGCAGGTAACAGGCAGGAGCTTCCAGGTAGGCTGGCTGGTAGGCACGGCAGGTAATAGGCAGGTGCTTCTAGGTAAGAGAGCTGGCAGGCAACCTGACATGGGCACCTCCATATTGGAGAAGGTGCCTTTTATAGGGGAAGTCCTCCGGGGACTTTTTAGGATGGCGCGCGCGGCCCCTTTAAGAGGGAGGGAGAGCATCCTAAGCACAGAGCCGGGGAGGCTGCGTGCACCAGCAGCAGCTGCAGGGAGGCCAGAAGACGCCGGAGCAGGACCGCGGCGGTAAGGGGGACGGCGTCTCTGCCGGGCAGGAGGCAGAGACGCCGATGCTACAGCCAGCTTACAGTCTTGCCTGTACCTTTTGGATCTTGTGGGCTGCCCAGCATTATATAAGTGTACTCCACAAGGACAGAATACACATGATACTCAACATGTATGCTTTTTTATTATGTGTTTTTTGTTATATTTTTGCATTTTTATCTTTTTTACATTTTATTTTGTTCCTCTATGGGACATGAACATTTTATACTTTGATTGCTGGACTAATAACTTACAGTACTTATGTCAGTGTTAGGCTGGGTTCACATATCATTTGCCACTACATTCAGTGGCTCTGTCGGGGTTTACGTCCAGACCCTTGCAAAATGGGATTCGGGCGTATGCGCCAACGGGATCATTGAATATAATGATGCAGACAGAGTCAAAGTGTGTTCTGTTGTGCATCATTTGCCGCTGTATACCCTAGTTAAGGCGGGCAGCAAGACTGCCCACCTCCAGTAGGCGTCAGTGACCTAAAATTATGCACAACAGAGCATAGTGGCAAATACTATGTGAACCTAGCCTTACCCTAACAGGTGATCTGTTGAACCCTGCTTATGGAAGTGCCTAGCAGACCACTGTACCTGTCAGATGTGCCGGTCAGTTGCCTGACAACCATCAACACATCATGATGCAGTAGAGGGAGGCTCTTTCTTTTTCACAACCTTCTAAATGCCATGGTTACTATTGACTGGACTTACTGGTATGCCCGTTGTCGGGAACAGGTTTACAACAGTCAACTTGTATTGTCTAGGCATCTGGATCAGAGAATCTCTAAAACAGAAGGTTCTTTGGCATGTTCCTAGTATGCAGTGGTTAAGTCTGGGGAGTGAAGGCTAAGTTGACTAATCCAGTGCTATTTTAGCACAAAGGCTGAGCAAGTTATTGCTGCATAGTCTAAGTGTGTCCATTCTGACTGTTGTACTCCCCCCATCTGAAATGGAGCACTGAGCAATAAGAGAAGGTGACCTGGTCTAATCTTTTACATCAAGTGAATGAATCATCTGATTTGCGTATGCGCCACTTACATGGGGAAGAGATGTAATAAGTATACACCATGGGATGAAGGCTAGTCTGTAGAGGCAGGTTGATTCTCTGTTTTCTGTTCTGCTGAGAATCTTTTGTTGCTGCCATTTACGTGGCTGTCACATTGACACGTATTCCCTAAATGAACACTTGGAACACAAAGTTCAGAAGAACGCTAGGTGTCAATAGCTGCTTTATAAATATGGTAGATAGGTGACTTTTGGTCATAGTAAAATGGTAAGTTTCATGTCTGTAATAATTACTCATGGAGGAAAAAAAACAAATGAATTGTGACAAGTGCATATTATACCAATAATATTATGCTTTTGGCTGCTTCTTGATGTCAAAGACTCTCCCAACATTTTATGTAAGACGAACCTTAGACTCTAATCACTACTTTATCCATTAATTCTTATAGCACATCTATTTAATCTTTCATCTGCATTAATTCTTGTTACTGTTGTGCTACTTTTTTAGCTATAAGGAAATAGTGAGGTTATATGACCAAAAGTCATTGTACGACTATGTTCACATGTTGCGTTTTTTCAGCCTGGTTTTTTTTTTTATGTAAATTTTTATCTGCATTTTACAGTACCAGCAAAGTCTATGAGATTTCAGATATCTCATGCACACAGCTTGTTTGTTTTGTCCTCAGTATTTTGTCAAATACCTTGCTTTTTGCTTAATGCAGTGTGTCACTTCTTTCAGCGTTTTTTTCAGCGTTTTTTACCCATTGAAAACAATGGTTAGTGCAAAAAATGCTGCAAAAACGCAAGTATCAGGATTTGCTGCGTCTTTGGTGCCAAAACCTGAGGCGGTTGAATCAGGTTATTTTTTTTTGCTCTAAACTTCACGAGCATGCACTAGAGACAATTGTATTCTGACAAAAATGCAGCAAGAGAGCAGGTTTTGCATGCGGAAAAAATGCATCAAAAACGCAACATGTGAACATAGCCTAAAGCTCTAGTCTATTTCAGGCCTTACTCCAGTTTTCAGCTGTAACATAGATAAGCGTGCCCTACTGTTCTGTATAGTCTGTCCTTTTTTCAGTGTAGCTGTGAAGCAGTAAGGGTTACTGCAGTGGTTGTATTCAATGTCACTGGGCTTTTGCTTTTCTTAATTGGATACATTAATGTTCATCAGTACTGTCTAAGATGTAATGCTTTTATTGTGCTTTCTCACACTTAATTTTCTATGTGCTTGCTTCCTACATTTCACATTTATTAGTTTTGACATGTAAACTCTTGGATTTGAACCATTTTATTCACAATTCATTTTTCTGATTCAGAGTGAACATGAGTGGCTTAATCCTCTTATGAGAATTAATTGCATGTTTTAGTCCTCACCTCTGACCCCTCTACAGTTACTTCTGGGGCAGGTTTCTTCCTAACACAGCCTTGTTGCTTACTAAAAACATAACTAACTAGTAATGATTCCTTTAATAAAAGAGAAGACACAGCTCTTTGTTCTGAAAAAACAGACTTCATGATGGTTGGATTTATAGATAGAAGGTAACACTGCAGCCGGTCACAGTCATGGACCAACAATGCTGGAGGAGGAGAGGAGACCAGTAGGATAAAAGATCATTGTGAGATTGGAGTATGAGCTATTTATTTATAGCTCACTCATGGCATGTGTAAAATATAAAAAGGGGAAGAAAAGCCCTTTGATGATAAGACAGTTGTCAAGTTACCATATACGTTCATATAGTGTCATTCCCTTTGGGATGTTGCATGATGTCGTTGTTTTTACTTCTGAGCTGTCTTAGAAAAATAAAGCCTGCGTGACTGATTAAATTACCATTCTATAGCTTTGTCTTGGACACATCTTTTCCTCTTTTGACTATTTCCTGCTTTATGTATTTGATATGTTTGAGATGCATGGCTGGACAAAATGGGGTGTCCTTTTCACCATATATAAAACTCACAAATGAGTTGTTATCTTGACAAACAAAGGCTGGCCATACACAAAGTTCATTTGACAGACTGTCATCTTTCTCAACTTACCTATATATAGAGGAGACAGGAGAGTCTCTGTCAGAGACTTGTCTGTGCTTATCTCCTCTGAAAACAACAGGATCAGCCATTGACATTCCAATGGCCCAATCATTGTCTCCCCTGATATCATCTGTTGTATATGGGGACCTCCCAACTTTGCCCAACAATTAGTCATCGGGTTTTAAAGACTTTCATGTAATGTGTACGGGGGCCCAAATGAGTTTTCTAGAGATCTGTTAGTGGATACAATTGTCATGTTTTTGTACAATTAATTTTTGGGTATAATGCACATCTCATAGATTTATACACAATCAAATATTGTACACGTTTAACTGTTCATATTCAGAATGTGACAACTTGTTCTAGTAGGGATTAAAGGGAACCTGTCATCAGGATTTTGCTAAGTGAACTGCATGCAGTGTCAGGTTGGCGCCGTTACACTGATTAAAATGATACCTGGGTTGATGAAATCCGTCCTGTGGTTGTTGTTTAATCTTTGATTGCAGTTTGGAGATAATGATATGCTCATGCTCCGGGGTAAGCTTTTCTTGGTGCTCTGTTCTCATATTCATCCTTATGAGCTTAAATGACAGGTCACTGAACCCTCAGTGACCTGCTTCCTAAGCTACAATACTGCGCTTGCGCTGTTCACATTGTGGTCTTTTAAAAAAAAAAATTTAACTCCAGTAAAATGGCGTCCACGAATGCGGAGTTACATCTCTTGTTTGCCGATAGATGCTTCTGTGCATGCGCCGCAGCCATTTTGCTGTAGCTAAAACTCCAACAAAATGGCCGTGGCATGTACACAGTAGCATCTATCAGCAAGCGATAGCTGCTACTGCACAAGCGCCATTTGTTGGAGCAAAAAAATTGTTTTAGCTCAAGCAAAATTGCAGCGCCACGTGCGCAGTAGCATCTATCCGCAAGCGATAGATGCTACTGCGCGGGTGCCGGCGCCATTTTGCTTGAGTTAAAAAAAAATTTTTTAAAAGACCACAGTATGAACTAAAATAGGAGGCAGGTCACTGAAGGATCAGTGGCCCGTCATTTAAGCCACAATGATGAAGATAATGCCAGAGCACCAAAGAAAGACCACAGGCCCACCCTGGAACACGAGCATCTCATTATCTCCAAACTGCAAATAAAGATTAAACAACCACCACAGGACGGATTTCATCAACCCAGGTATCATTTTAATCAATGTAACGGCGCACACTTGACTCTGCCTGTAGTTTACTTAACACAATCCTGATTACAGGTTCGCTTTAATGGTGGTGTAGGATTTGTTCGGTAGAACCATTAGAGGGACATATTAGACCCATGCTTGCAAATAAAAAACAGTTTAAACCCTACAGATCATACATGTACATTGTAGTTTGCAGTAACTTTACACTCGATGTGTACCCGAGCACCCCGATGCACAATTGAGTGGCTTATTACTAGTAAAAATCCTACGTATTTGGTATCCATTCTATAAAATTGCAGTGATGTGAAAAAGTGTTTGCACCTTCCTGATTTCTTTTGCAGGTTTGTCACACTTAAATGTTTCAGATTACAAAACAAATTTAAATATTAGACAAAGATAACACAAGTAAACACGTAATGCAGTTTTTAAATGAAGGTCTTTATTATTAAGGGAAAAAGAAATCCAAACCTACAGGACCCTGTGTGAAAAATGTAAGTGTGACAAACATGGAAAAGAATGAGAAATCAGGAAGGGGGCTAACACTTTTTTACACTACTGTATATCATTTTTTTATCCCGCATGATGAACGACAAAAAAAAATGTGGAAAAAGAATAGCAGAATTGCCATTTGTTCATACCATCACACAAAAAATATTGTATGTATCCAAAAATGGAAGGAGTAAAGACTACAGCATGTTATTCAAAAAAAAAACATGGCCTCATACATCTCTATCAATCTAAAATCTAAAAGTTATGGTTCTCAAACAAGAACCGAAAAAAATGAAACTTTTTTAACCTCTTAATTTTCGTTGCGTGCAGCATGAATACAGTGGACTCATGAGCTGAGCCCACTCCTTACCACTCAGATCCTGACTGTGTTTCATGTGTTTCTTAATTTATGTTGCATGCAGCATGAATACAGTGGACTCATGAGCTGAGCCCACTCCTTACCACTCAGATCCTGACTGTGTTTCGTGTAACCATTTAAATGGCACTGTCAATCACTGACAGCGGCATGTAAATGGTCTGCTTGCTCCCATCACCCCTTCGGCGACGCAGTTGTGGGGAATCAATGGGTTACCATGGCAGACACAAGCCTGCTGAAGGTCCTCATGACTGCCATCTTAGCTGTCCTGTTCAATGCAGCCTCCGGCTGGGCTTCCTAGAAGAATGTCAGTTACACTATATACAAACGATGGGAGGTTCAAGTCCCCTTATATGACTAAAAAATATAAAAGTTTAAGAAAAGCACTTTTTCACACAAAAAGCTATGAATTCATCAAATGTAACCAAAAATGGTATCAATAAAAACTACGGCTCAAGTCACAAAAATAAACACACACACTGCTCATTCAACCCAAAAAAGTTATGTATCTCAAAAAATGCTGACAATTCCCCCCCCCCCCCCCAAAAAAAAAAAATAATAGTATTTTCTTCACCATTTCATCCCACTTGAAAATTTCATCCCACTTGAAAACATTTTTCCTAGTTTTTCAGTACATTACTACTAATGTAAAATAAATGGTCGGGAAATATACATCTACATCTGATTAATAATAGAACTGGAACACTTTCTTTTTTAAAAATGGCTTATGTTGACTCCATATATTTAACACAGACCATAAATGAACCAAATTGCTCATATATTAGATGTGTTTATTCCATAAATAAGTCTTGAATTTCTCATAAATCTGTAAATTCCGACATTATGGGTCAGGGAAATTGAAGACTTGGTAGTATTGTGATTTGCTGTGAATCACTACTTTGGGAAAAAGTCAACAAACCTGGGAAATTCGAATTTCAGAAAAGTTGATCACCTTTAGTAACTAGTTAGACTGGTGTTCAAACATGTTTTACCATTTTTTTTTTCCCCTTAAATTAATAGGCAAGAAAATGCACGATATCTTTGTGTATGGAACACTTAAGAAAGGACAACCAAACTATCACATTATGACAGATCCAAAGAATGGAAAAGCTGTATTTAAAGGCACAGGAAGAACAATAGACAAGTACCCACTGGTGATAGCTGAGATGGAAAATATACCATTTCTTCTGAATGTCCCTGGCACTGGCCACCATATTGCTGGAGAGATATATTCAGTTGATGACCAGATGCTTCAATTCCTGGATGAATTTGAAAGCTGTCCAGACATGTACCAACGCACTATTAAGAGGATTGAAATATTGGAGTGGGGAGGTAAAGATGATTCACCTGAGGGGAGAGCAGCTGCTAACACCACAGAGTGTTTTGTCTACAGCACTACAAGTTACCCGCCAGAGTGGCTCAATCTACCGTACCTCGACTGTTATGATTCCTATGGGACACACGGCCTTCGTTATATTAATCATCAGGACAGATAACTTTAGACACATACAGTATATAGTGTTTAAATGTAATTTTGTGACCTATTGACTGTGAATCAAAAATATTCCACCTTTTTACTCAAAAATATACTATATATATATGGACTATACGAAGTCCATTTTATTAATTGAAAAATGGTTTATTTGGAGGATTTTCATGGCTAATACATAGCAAATTCTGTCCAGAAGATTGATAAAATTTACTTATTTACAAATTCTATGCATGTTTTACACAGATTGAACACGTACCCCTTATTGTCTATGTGACTGTTATGATTGAGTTTTTTGCTGGACTAAATGGCCGTCAAAGAAAAAAATAAATAAAAGACATGTTTGTTTTTGATCTGAGTCATGGATCAAGATCACCCATATAAGTCTAGGAGGATTTAAAAATCACGGCAAACACATGCATGGCTTTTGCTGTCCATTTTTAACACTGTTATGGGCTTTGCCATTATTTTTTCCAACATATGAGAAAATCACAAATGAAACAGTGATGGCAAAAATGGACATACTGAACAGTGATGAAAATAGTTTTTTTTTCTTCTGTAAAAAAAAAAAAAAGAAAAGAAAAAATGTTTGAATGAGGATTAAAGCTCAGATTTTTTTATTTCATAGACTCGGCAAGGGTAAAAGTAAAGTATTGTTCTTGAAAAGTCCCTTGCAACCTTTAAGGACCGGGCATTTTTTTATTTTTTATTTCTGAGCTTTAGTTTTTTCCTTTTTTTTCTCCTTCAAAAAAACTTTTTAACATTTTTTTTCCCTCTGGCTCCATAGCTCCTCCTCCTTGGGGGTAGGGTTGCATCTCTGCTAACACATACATAAATTAAACAATTCTCTTCTCTCGTCTCCACTGAGAATCAAACTCACAACCTCCATGTTCTCAGGCAGCAGCTCTAGCTATGATTGGAAAATGGGGTAAGAAAATGGCGCAATTTATTTTATTCTCTATTAAACCCATAAAAAAATGTAATAAAAATGTAATGCCGAGGCAGTGTTCACATGTAGCATAAATGCTGCATATTTTCTACTGCTTTTTGTTCTGCACATTTTCTTCAGCTGTCTGCACTACACGATGCAATAATAATCTCTGATTGTGCGTTTGCTGCGTTTCTTTTATGCATTTTTCCCCATATTTAATGCGTTTTTGGTGCAGATGTGAATATGCGTTTTTAATACAAAAAAGTTTTGATTCTGCGCTTAAAAATGCCACGGTATTTTTTTTTTTAGATATACTTTTTTTTCAGGCTCGTGATAGAAACTTATAGAGAAAAAAATCAATAGAACTGCACAATTCAGCAGCGTCTTTTGATGCACCGAGGTTGGAGTTTTCATGAATCACATCCACTTTGGACATTTAGACTATATTCACATGTAGCATAAATGCAGTGTTTTTTTCAGCTGCTTTTTTATGCACAGAAGTTTTTCTGCTTTTAACTATCCAAACAAAGTGGATGTGATTTCATGAAAACTGTGACCTTGGTGCGTCTAAAGAAGCTTCTGAACTGTGCGGTTTTGGTGCTTTTTTTTTTTCTCTAGAGGCTTCTATTTGGAGCCTAAAAAAATATAAAGACTGAAGTTACTTTTTTAAGTGCAGAATCAAAGGTTTTGGGTGTGTGCACACCATCAGTACTGTCAGCTCTTTGAACGCAGCATACTTTATGCTGAGTCCAAAGCGCTGCACGCAGGTGAATCCGCATGGTTCAATTAACACATGCGGATTCACCTGCGTGCAGCGCTTTGGACTCACCGCAATCAATACATTGTATTGATCTCACTTCTCTTGCAGAGACTAGAGTCTACGCAAGAAAAATTGACATGCTGTGGGTCTGATAGACACGCCGCATGTCCGTGTCCGCGAGTGACATTTGCTTGCAATGTAGAACGCTGCGTCCAATCCGCAGCGTTTACTGACAGTGTGCACATACCCTTACTGTAGTATGAAAAACACTTAATAATGCGCCTTCACATCTGCACCAAAAATACATCAAGTAAGGGGGAAAAAGCATAAAAAATGCAGCAAAAATGCAATCAGAGAAGATTGTTATTGGCCGTACAGATACCAAAAAGCCAGATATTGTACATCAAGATGAGAAAGTTCTGGCTGCTACAACTGTGAATGAAAGGAAAAAAATAAATCCATCTCTAGCTCCCAACTAGAGATGAGCAAGTCGCACAGCTGATGTAGCTCCAACCCCGGTTAATCAAAAGCCGTGTCAGAGACGCTAGAAGGTAAGAGATTCGCGGCCTTCCCTCCCGTAAATCGATCTGCACATCTCTAGTCCCATACGTCCTGGATGCAGGGGGACAATCACAGATTTGGGTCCAAGCCCTGCAGTCTCCGGCAGCTGCTCAATGTCCCTTACTGCCACCCACCCCTCTGACATCTCCTCTTGCCAGTGTAAAAAGGAATGGCAAATGGGTGTGGCTAGGGGAGTGGTTAGATTTTCCACATTGCATATAATAATTTATAAAAGTCGGAAAGTATGCAAGTATGGGTAAGAAACTTGTATAGATTTATTATTCTTTTAGTGTTTAAAAAAATTTTGAACTTTGGTATATAAAAAAAAAGTAAAATAAATTTTTGCTATGAATGGAGCTGTGCGAGTGCTTTTTTTTGTGTGACAGTATTCATACCATTTGGGCTACATACAACATTTTGGATTGCCATTGCATTTTTAAGAGCGGTGTAGCTACAAAAAATTGTTCTTCTGTCTGCTTCAATTGCATGTATTTGAAAGTTGCTATATGAGGTAGCATTACCCGGGCAGTGCTTACAAGCTCAATACAAAATAACTTGTAAGCAATAAACGTTTGACCACTGCACCAAGGCGGCAGATGCTGCCAGTTCCCTTGGCAATGAGCAGCTAAAAAAAGTAAGGTTAGTCGAAGCAACAGGAGCAAATTTTAATAAAAATTATTTGCAAAGCTGCTAATTTTCATAAGCACTTTGTAAACATGCACATTTTAGAAGCTTTTAACAAATGTGTTTGTGGCATAATTTTGTGGCACTTACTACTATGTACAGCGAGTGAAATACAGTGGGTACAGAAAGTATTCAGACCCCTTTAACTTTTTCACTCTGTTTCATTGCAGCCATTTGGTAGATTCTAAAAAGTTCATTTTTTTTCTCATTAAAGTACACTCTGCACCCCATCTTGACTGAAAAAAAAACAGAAATGTAGACATTATTGCAAATTTATTAAAAAAGAAAAACAAATGTCACATGGTCATAAGTATTCAGACCCTTTGCTCAGACACTCATATTTAAGTCACATGCTGTCCATTTCCGTGTGATCCTCCTTGAGATGGTTCTAATCCTTCATTGGAGTCCAGCTGTGTTTAATTAAACTGATAGGTGTGTGCCTTTCCAAATCAAGTCCTGTCTATATAAGGCCTCACAGCTCACAGTGCATGTCAGACCAAATGAGAATGATGAGCTTAAAGGAACTGCCCAAGGAGCTCAGAGGCAGAATTGTGGCAAGGCACAGATCTGGCCAAGGTTAGAAAAGAATTTCTGCATTACTCAAGGTTCCTAAGAGCACAGTGGCCTCCATAATCCTTAAATGGAAGAAGTTTGGGACCACCAGAAGTCTTCCTAGACCTGGCTGTCCAGCCAAACTGAGCAATCGTAGAAGAAGAGCCTTGGTGAGAGAGTTAAAGAAGAACCCCAAGATCACTGTGGCTGAGCTCCAGAGATGCAGTAGCGAGATGGGAGAAAGTTCCACAAAGTCAACTATCACTGCAGCCCTCCACCAGTCTGGCCTTTATAAAAGCCTGCATAGTGTTTGTTCAAAAACCCATGAAGAACTCCCAGACAATGAGAAATAAGATTCTCTGGTCTGATGAGACGCAGATAGAACTTTTTGGTGATAATTCTAAGCGGTATGTGTGGAGAAAACCAGGCACTGCTCATCACCTGCCCAATACAGTCCCAACAGTGAAATATGGTGGTGGCAGCATTATGCTATGGGGGTGTTTTTCAGCTGCAAGGACAGGAAGACTGGTTGCAATTGAAGGAAACATGAATGCGGCCAAATACAGAGATATTCTGGATGAAAACCTCTTCCAGAGTGCTCTGGACCTCAGACTTGGCCGAAGGTTCACCTTCCAACAAGACAATGACCCTAAGCACACAGCTAAAATAACAAAGGAGTGGCTTCAGAACAACTCTGTGACCATTCTTAGGTCAGGGCTCTGGCTGGGCCAGTCAAGAATGGTCACAGAGGTGTTCTGAAGCCACTCCTTTGTTATTTTAGCTGTGTGCTTAGGGTCATTGTCTTGTTGGAAGGTGAACCTTCAGCCAAGTCTGAGGTTCAGAGCACTCTGGAAGAGGTTTTCATCCAGAATATCTCTGTATTTGGCCGCATTCATGTTTCCTACAATTGAGCATGTCTGAAGAGACCTGAAAATGGCTGTCCACCAACGTTCACCATCCAACCTGAACCTCATGAATACTGAGCAAAGGGTCTGAATACTTATGACCATGTGATATTTCAGTTTTTCTTTTTTAATAAATTTGCAAGCATTTCTGTTTTTTTTCAGTCAAGATGGAGTGCAGAGTGTACTTCTTTTTTTTTTTATCCGATAAATTTTTATTAAACATAACAAAACTTAGAACAGATATTACATGACAATACTCGTTTTACAATATTAAAGTAATTCCCTTCTTTCTCTTTTTTCCTTTTTCTTTCCTTCCCCTACTCCTTTTCCTTCTCTTCCCCTTTTCTTCTTTCCTTCTTCCCTCTCCACTCCGCCATACAGTTTAGCAAGAGATTTACGCTACAGTAGTATATATAGGTGTTACTCTAATTAATCCTATCCAGCTATGGCTGCCATAATTTATGGAAGTATTCCTGCTTATTCCACTTGGTGTAAATACTTTTTTTCAAGTTGAATTATATAGTTCGTTTGGGCAATGAATTTGCATCTGGATGGGGCTCCTCTCTAATCCAATATTTTGCAATCAATTTTCTGGCAATAAACAATAATCTCGCAATTGCTATTTTTGGTCATGTGTGTTTTTATTTCCTCAACGTACCCTAATATACAGTACATGTCAGTGGGTTACTAGGGACAATACACCTATACACCATTCCAATACGGTTCAACACTACAATCCAAAAGGAGGACAATCCCAAAGCATATGCAGTATGTCTGCCTGAAATTGCGAGCACCTTGAGCAGTCGGAGTTAGACTTCAACCCTGCTTTTAATAACATATCAGGGGTTCTATACGCCCTGTGGATCACATACAACTGTGACATTGTCCCAGGCTCACTCATGGATAACTTGGGTATATATTCTAGAATAGACTCACACCTATCGTCGTTTATCTCTCCCAAGTCTGTCGCCCACTTCCTTCTAGCTTTGATAGGGTGTGCTCCAAGAAAGGCGTGCAGCAGGTCTCTATACACTTCTGATATTGCCCCCTTCGTTCCTCTGTTTTTAAGTATAAAATCTAACATCAGATCTATTTGTATTCCAATAGGCGTTCTGCTTTGGGTCTGAAATGCATGCTGAACCTGTCTTTATTGTAGAAAAAGAAAAAAAACAGGGAGCGCCGATTGAGTGGAACCTGATGTGCCAGTGAAGATAAAAATGGGAGCTGAGTAATTTCTAACCTGAGGAGGGTGTGCAACCCTGCACAACCCCGGTGTGAAGCGTGGATGTCCGGGAACCAGCGCAGTGTTGGGCTGCTGTTCCTGGTCCAGGTCACATGACCGCTAGGAGGCGTCACCAGGAATGACACGTCGAAGGACCTAACACCATGGATTAGCTGACTAACCCAGAGCTGCTCTTGCCCCTCAGAGGGGATAGAACAAGGCAATGAAAGAAAAGCCGCAGTAAAGGGAGCGCTAAGCTGAAGGGTTAAAATTAACGGACCTTTATTTAAAAGCTATGGATTCCACAGCGCATTTAAGTGGCCATCAAAACGCGTTGTGGAATCCATAGCTTTTAAATAAAGGTCCGTTAATTTTAACCCTTCACCTTAGCACTCCCTTTACTTTGGCTTTTCTTTCATTGCCTTGAAACTGTCTATATTGAAAGAGGTTTTGCCTTGGGAATTGAAATTCTTCCTGCAATATTTCATATGACTTAAGTTTCCCTCTGTAAATCAACTGATAGATCAGACCAATACCCATTTCTTTCCACTCACCAAACCCCTTCATATTACTGAACTCCTGAAAATAGATGTTATCCCAGATAGGTGAAAACTTAGTGAAGTGAGCAGAGTGTACTTTAATGAGAAAAAAAAAAATAACTTTTTAGAATTTACCAAATGGCTGCAATGAAACTAAGCGTGAAAAATTGAAAGGGGTCTGAATACTTTCCGTACCCACTGTAAGTATTGAACACATCACTAATTTTCTAAGTAAATATATTTCTAAAAGTGCTATTGACATGAAATTCTCATCAGATGTCAGTAATAACCCATCTAATCCACACAGTCAAAGAAATCAAATTATAGATGTCCATAAATTACCTTATATACTCGAGTATAAGCCGAGCCAAGTATAAGCCAGGGTACCTAATTTTACCAAAAAAAAACTGGGAAAACTTATTGACTCAAGTTTAAGCCTAGGGTGGGAAATGCAGCAGCTACTGGTAAATTTCCCCATCCTGCTAAGTATTGCCCACACATCCCCAATCTTGGTAAGCATGGCCCCTTCATCCCCAATCCTGGTATGAATGGCCCCTTCATGCCCAATCCTGGTATGCATGGCCCCTTCATGCCCAATCCTGGTATGCATGGCCCCTTCTTCCCCAATCCTGGTATGCATGGCCCCTTCACCCCCCAATCCTGGTATGTATGGCCCCCTCATCCCTCAATCCTGGTATGCATGGCCCCTTCATCCCCAATCTTGGTATGCATGGTCCCCTCATCCCCAATCCTGGTATGTATAGGACACCTCATCCCCCAATACTGGTATGTATAGGACCCCTCATCCCCCAATCCTGGTATACAGTTAGGTCCATATATATTTGGACAGAGACAACATTTTTCTAATTTTGGTTCTAGACATTACCACAATGAATTTTAAACAAAACAATTCAGATGCAGTTGAAGTTCAGACTTTCAGCTTTCATTTGAGGGTATCCACATTAAAATTGGATGAAGGGTTTAGGAGTTTCAGCTCCTTAACATGTGCCACCCTGTTTTTAAAGGGACCAAAAGTAATTGGACAATTGACTCCAAGGCTATATCATGGACAGGTGTGGGCAATCCCGTCGTTATGTCATTCTCAATTAAGCAGATAAAAGGCCTGGAGTTGATTTGAGGTGTGGTGCTTGCATTTGGAAGGTTTTGCTGTGAAGTAAACATGCGGTCAAAGGAGCTCTCCATGCAGGTGAAACAAGCCATCCTTAAGCTGCAAAAACAGAAAAAACCCATCCGAGAAATTGCTACAATGTTAGGAGTGGCAAAATCTACAGTTTGGTACATCCTGAGAAAGAAAGCAAGCACTGGTGAACTCATCAATGCAAAAAGACCTGGGTGCCCACGGAAGACAACAGTGGTGGATGATCGCAGAATAATCTCCATGGTGAAGAGAAACCCCTTCACAACAGCCAATCAAGAGAACAACACTCTCTAGGAGGTAGGCGTACCAATATCCAAATCTACCATAAAGAGAAGACTGCATGAAAGTAAATACAGAGGTTTCACTGCACGGTGCAAGCCACTCATAATCATCAAGAATAAAAATGCTAGACTGGACTTTGCTAAAAAACATCTAAAAAAGCCAGCACAGTTCTGGAAGAACATTCTTTGGACAGATGAAACCAAGATCAACCTCTACCAGAATGATGGAAAGAGAAAATTATGGCGAAGGCATGGTACAGCTCATGATCCAAAGCATACCACATCATCTGTAAAACACGGCGGAGGCAGTGTGATGGCTTGGGCATGCATGGCTGCCAGTGGCACTGGGTCACTAGTGTTTATTGATGATGTGACACAGGACAGAAGCAGCCGAATGAATTCTGATGTATTCAGAGCCATACTGTGTGCTCAGATCCAGCCAAATGCAGCCAAACTGATTGGTCGTCATTTCATACAACAGATGGACAATGACCCAAAACATAAAGCCAAAGCAACCCAGGAGTTTATTAAAGCAAAGAAGTGGAATATTCTTGAATGGCCAAGTAAGTCACCTGATCTCAACTCAATTGAGCATGCATTTTGTTATGTTCTGCTACCAGAGCTAAGGAAAGAGAGGAAATCTGTCCCTACGATAGAACTCAGCTGAATCCCTACGATGTAACAGGGAATCTGATCCTGCGATCAGACCTGCTAAAGTCCTAAGCTAGTCTGTACGGAGACCTATAGATGTGGGGAAGGAATCCCTACAAGTACTAAGGACTGGGAGGAATATGGGACACCTCCTAACAGAAATAGTAGCAGACAGACGAACAAACAAAATATATAGAACATAGAGGTCAGTAGACCAAGCAAACTAACAGAGCAAGACACAGAGCACAGGCTAGCTAGAAAGTAGATATACAATGAAGTCCAGCAAAGCCAGAAGGGCGGAGCAGGATTAAATAGGCCAACAAGGTCATGTGACCAGCAAAGGAAAAAAGACCTAAGAGCAAGGTTCTAACACATTTCACTTGTTAAAGACTAAACTTCAGACAGAAAGGCCCACAAACAAACAGCAACTGAAAACCACCGCAGTGAAGGCCTGGTAGAGCATCAAAAAGGAGGAAACACAGCGTCTAGTAATGTCCATGAGTTCAAGACTTCAGGCAGTCATTGCCAACAAAGGGTTTTCAACCAAGTACTAGAAATAAACACTTTATTTACAATTATTTAATCTGTCCAATTACTTTTGGTCCCTTTAAAAACAGGGTGGCACATGTTAAGGAGCTGAAACTCCTAAACCCTTCATCCAATTTTAATGTGGATACCCTCAAATGAAAGCTGAAAGTCTGAACTTCAACTGCATCTGAATTGTTTTGTTTAAAATTGTCTAGAACCAAAATTAGAAAAATGTTGTCTCTGTCCAAATATATATGGACCTAACTGTATATAGGACCAATCGTCCCCTTTTACTGGTATGCATGGTCCCCTCATCCCCCAATCCTGGTATGTATAGGACCTCTCATCCCCCAATCCTGGTTTGTATAGGACCCCTCATCCCCCAATCCTGGAATGTATAGGACCCCTCATCCCCCAATCCTAGTATATATCGCCTCATCACAACACACATAAAAAAAACATTTATACTCACCTTTCTTCCTCACCTCTGCTCCAGCTCTGCGTCCTGTCTGCAGCAGCTCATGTCAGGATCTGAGGCGAGCTGCTGCTGCCAACATATTCACTCCTCCACACGCCGGGACTGTGTGTGGAGAGGAGCGAATATGCATTCTCTTTAGTAGAGGGCGCTGTCAGCAGGAGCCACGGCATATTCCCAATATGGGCGTGGAGAATAGGGAAATTAATCTCCCTTTAGCTGCGGGCACATGTGGTAGCTGCAGCAATGGCTACTGCTTGTGCCCCGCTCCACCGCCGCCGCAACCCCCCTCCACTATCCACCAACGGAATTTCTATATACTCGGGTATATACCCGAGTATGCATATAAGCCGAAGGGGGCTTTTTCAGCACAAAAAATGCTGAAAAACTCGGCTTATACTCGAGTATATACGGTAAGTTATGTGTAATCATGAAAAATGACAGTGAATAAGTATTGAACATGCTTACTGAAATTTATTTAATACTTCTAACAAAAGTTTTTGTTGGTGATGACAACTGCAATACACCTCCTATATGGAGAAACTAGTTCTATGCATTGCTCAGGTGTGATTTTGACTCATTTGTAGTGTTGAGCGATACCTTCCGATATCAGGAAATATCGTATCGGATTGGATCGGACCGATACCCAAAAAGTATCGGATATCGCCGATTCCGATACCGGAAACCAATGCAAGTCAATGGGACACAAATATCGGAATGAAAATAAACCCTTTCTTTCCTTGTAGGTTAATTCTACATGAAGGAAAACAACTAACAATAATGTAGAATGTATTACGCAAAAAGCCGGCAATTCATCAGCGGCATACACCGGTACCCGACAATTTACAACAGAAAGAATAGAGCTTCACACATAGATTAGATAGATAGAAACATGTCAGTCACATATATAAGAAGTACAGTGACAGTGTTGCTTACTGTACTTGTCATTTAGTGTAAAGGATTTATTTAAAAAAATAATAGTGTTTTCATGCACTGTCTCTTTAAAAAAGCCGGCCGGCAATTCAGCAGCGGTACCCGACAATTTATAACAGACAGAGTAGAGCTTCACACATAGATTAGATAGATAGAAACATGTCAGTCACATATATATGAAGTACAGTGACAGTGTTGATTACTGAACTTGTCATTTAGTGTTAAAATAAAGGATTTATTTAAAAAAAAATTGGCGTGGGGTTCCCCTTAATTTTAGTCTCTAGCGGAGGTTAAGCAGACGGCTGGGGCAGATGTTTGAAGCCTGGGAAGGGGGTAATACCTGTTATGTTCTGCTACCCGAGCTAAGGAAAGAGAGGAGATCTGTCCCTACGATAGAACTCAGCTTAATCCCTACGATGTAACAGGGGACCTGATCCTGCGATCAGACCTGCTAAAGTCCTAAGCTAGTCTGTACGGAGACCTATAGAGGTGGGGAAGGAATCCCTACAAGTACTAAGGACTGGGAGGAAAATGGGACACCTCCTAACAGAAATAGTAGCAGACAGACGAACAAACAAAATATATAGAACAAAGAGGTCCGTAGACCAAGCAAACTAACAGAGTTAGATACAGAGCACAGGCTAGCTAGAAAGTAGTTAAACAATGAAGTCCAGCAAAGCCAGAAGGGCGGAGCAGGATTAAATAGGCCAACAAGGTCATGTGACCAGCAAAGGAAAAAAAAACTAAGAGCAAGGTTCTAACAGTACCCCCCCTTCTAAGAGGATCCTCCGGATCCCCTAGGACCAGGCTTATAAGGAAATCTCCTGTGAAACGCTCTGATAAGTCTGGACGCGGAAACATCCTCGGGTCCGAAACCTTTCCAGGCCACAAGATACTGCAAACTACCTCTATACAGTCTAGAGTTAAGGATGCGAGAAATTTCATATTCCCCGTCCTCCACCACCGGAGGAACAGAGGCAGAGGCGTCACAATCCGACACAACAGCTTTTTTCAACAGAGAGACATGAAATACCGGATTAATTCTCCAGGAGGTAGGAATCTCCAACCTAACAGCAGATTGGTTGACAACCTGAAGCACCTTAAAGGGCCCTACAAACTTGGGACCCAATTTCTTAGAAGGAATCCTCAACCGCAGATTCCTAGAGGACAACCAAACCATGTCACCAACAGCGAACAAAACCTCCTGTCTTTTCCTATCAAAGTAGTCCTTAGATTTTCTGTTGGCCTCCTGAAGATTACCACGCACATCCGTCCAAACTCTCTCCAAATCACCGGAAAAATTCTCCTCCTCAGGCACGGCAGATCCCAACTTGGAGAACGACCCAAACGACGGATGTCTCCCAGAACAACAAAAAAAAGGCGAACAACCAGCAGAAGAAGATGTATGATTGTTCAGAGCAAATTCAGCAAGTGGCAGAAACTCAGACCACCCCTCTTGATTGTCTGCCACAAAACAACGCAAGAACTGCTCAACATCCTGGTTTTTCCTTTCTGTCTGGCCATTAGATTCAGGATGATATCCGGACGAGAACGATAAATGAACTCCCAACCTGTCACAAAAGGCACGCCAAAAACGAGCCACGAACTGAGGACCCCTATCAGAAACAATGTCAGTAGGAACGCCATGAAGTCTGACAATTTCCTTGACAAAGGCCTTAGCGAGAGTTTTAGCGCAGGGCAGTTTGACGAAGGGAACCAAGTGACACATCTTGCTAAAACGGTCCACGACCACCCAGATGACAGTAAAACCCTCAGAGGGGGGAAGGTCAGTTATAAAGTCCATAGCCAAATGTGTCCAAGGAGCACTGGGAACCTCCAAAGGACAAAGCAACCCCGCAGCAGGAGTATGTGAGGACTTAGATCTAGCACATATAGTACATTGACGCACCCACTTAATGACTTCCTTCTGCCATCCAGGCCACCAAAAACTGCGACCCACCAGTCTCTTGGTCTCAGAGATTCCGGGATGACCTGCCAACCGAGATTCGTGACACTCAACAAACAAATCTCTCCTAAAGGTCCCAGGCACAAACAACCTCCCATGAGGAGTGTTAGATGGGGCATTCTCCTGTGCTTTAAGAATCTCATCTTCCAAAACGGAGTCCAAAGCAGCTATCACAACACCTTCTTGTAAAATGTTCTCCTCTTTCTCAGCACCGACTATGGGAGAAAAACTGCGAGACAAGGCATCCGCCTTAACATTCTTAGTACCAGGGATGTAAGTAACGGAGAAATTAAACCGCGAGAAAAACAGTGCCCACCTAGCCTGACGGGCATTCAGGCGCTTGGCAGCATCAAGATATATCAGATTTTTATGATCCGTAAGAACCTGAACGGGAAATTCCGCACCTTCCAAGAAGTGGCGCCAGTGTTCAAATGCGAGTTTAATAGCCAATAATTCCCGATTACCAATATCGTAATTCAGTTCAGTCTCCGAAAATTTTTTTGAAAAAAAGGCACAGGGATGTAATCCATCCCCGTTATCCTGAGACAATACTGCGCCAACCCCCACAGAGGAAGCATCAACCTCAAACAAAAACGGCTTAGTCACATCAGGCTGCATAAGGATGGGAGCAGAGGTGAACCTCTCCTTGAGATACACAAAAGCTTCAATGGCCTCAGAAGACCACTGAACCGCATCAGCACCTTTCCTGGTGAGATCGGTCAGAGGTTTGACAATACTAGAAAAATTTTTTATGAATTTTCTGTAATAATTGGCGAAACCTAAAAACCTCTGTATCGATTTCAAACCAATAGGCCTAGGCCATTCCTGTACAGCTTGAACTTTAACCGGGTCCATCTCAAAACCTTCGCTGGAGATAATGTAGCCCAAAAAACTAATTCTCTGTACAGCGAACTCACATTTCTCCAGCTTAGCAAAAAGCGAATTGTCCATTAATAACTGTAATACCTCACGTACGCTCCGCCAATGAGACTCCAGATCCGGCGAATAAATCAAAATGTCATCCAAATACACAACCACATTTTTGCCGATCAAAGGTCTAAGGATGTCATTAATAAGATTCTGGAAAAATGCAGGAGCATTAGTAAGACCAAAAGGCATAACCAGATTCTCAAAATGACCCACAGGAGTGTTAAAAGCAGTCTTCCCTTCGTCACCCTCCTTCATGCGCAACAGATTGTATGCCCCCTTAAGGTCAATTTTAGAGAACCACTTGGCCCCCATTAACTGGTTAAACAGATCAGGAATCAATGGCAGTGGGTAAGGATTGCGTACAGTAATTTTGTTAATCTCACGAAAATCCAGACAAGGACGTAAACCGCCGTCCTTTTTTTTTACAAAAAAAAATCCAACCGCCACAGGAGACTTAGAGGGCCTAATGTGACCGGCGGCCAAACTTGTCTGTATGTATTCCTCCAAAGCCTTCCTCTCAGGAATAGTAAGGTTAAATAAACGACTTTTAGGAAGAGTCGCTCCAGGGACAAATTCAATAGAACAATCATAGTCTCTATGGGGAGGCAAAACCTGCGATTCCTTCTCAGAAAAAACTCTCCAAAAATCCTGAATAGGAACAGGCAATTCTCCCCTATCCAAAGCTGCAATACGCCCGTTACAACACTTGTCATAACATTTATGGCTCCAGGATTTAATTTCACTGGTAGACCAATCCAGTACAGGATTGTGAAATTTTAACCAGGGCAATCCCAATATTACTGGAGAAGGCAAGTTATTCAAAACTACCAAATCCAATTTCTCGTGGTGAACACCATTAATAGTGAGAGGAAATTCACAGACCTTGAGAGTAATATTCTTCAAAGGGGAACCATCCACCGAAACCACAGCAATGGGGGATGATAAAGGTTCGGGTTTTAAATTGAGTCTTTCCAAGAATCCCGCATCAATAACATTCAGAGTAGACCCACAATCAACAAACACCCGAAATTCCATTAATTTTTCCTGAGCAATCGTGGAAGCAGCTAAAAATACACCCTTGGAATTTAAACAGGCAATACGGGGCATGACTGACCATTTTTTTTTCTTTCTTGATACGAAGCTCACAGTCTTTAATTAAATGTCCAGATTTTCCGCAATAGAAACACAAGCCTTCAGAAAATCTGCGATCTTTTTCTTGAGAGCGAGGTGCCATCGCTCCAATCTCCATCGGTTCACCACTGTTAGTACACACATTCTCATAACCAGAAACTGACATAGCAGAGGATTTGCTCTCATTAACCCTTGCACGCAGTCTCCTATCCACCCGTATAGCTAATTGCATAGCCTGTTGCAAATCTTCAGGTGTAGGATAAGCAATTAGCAGGTCTTTAACCCTTTCACTGAGCCCAGCAAGAAATAGACTTTTCAGAGCAGAATCGTTCCACCCTGTTTGAGTAGACCATCGACGGAAATGAGTACAATATTTTTCCACATTACCTGATCCCTGTCTCAAACATCTTAACTCAGTCTCAGCTGATGAGACACGATCAGGATCATCATATAATAGTCCCAAAGCAGAAAAAAAACTATCCACTGAACTGAAGCATGTATCACTAGGTTGCAAAGAAAAGGCCCACTCCTGAGTCTCTTTGCGCAAAAGTGACATTATAAACCCTATGCGCTGGGAATCATCCCCAGAGGACTTGGGTCTCAAACGAAAATACAATAAGCAAGCATTTTTAAATGAAAAAAATTCTCGGTGTTCACCAAAAAATAAATCCGGCAAACGTACCTTAGGCTCCAAGAAATGTGCTCCAGGACAGTTACTCACGTGTTGACGGAGCTCAGTCACCTCCAAAGAGAGTCCCTGCAGGTGTTTAGCCAAATCCAGAACCGACACCATGATGGAACAGAAAAAATCTTTCCTTAGAGCATTTGCTGGGCTGGACTTACTGTTATGTTCTGCTACCCGAGCTAAGGAAAGAGAGGAGATCTGTCCCTACGATAGAACTCAGCTTAATCCCTACGATGTAACAGGGGACCTGATCCTGCGATCAGACCTGCTAAAGTCCTAAGCTAGTCTGTACGGAGACCTATAGAGGTGGGGAAGGAATCCCTACAAGTACTAAGGACTGGGAGGAAAATGGGACACCTCCTAACAGAAATAGTAGCA
This sequence comes from Phyllobates terribilis, assembly GCF_046119375.1. Lineage (NCBI taxonomy): Eukaryota > Metazoa > Chordata > Amphibia > Anura > Dendrobatidae > Phyllobates > Phyllobates terribilis. The sequence goes on from NW_027362762.1 coordinate 297,947,253, forward strand.
GACAGACGAACAAACAAAATATATAGAACAAAGAGGTCCGTAGACCAAGCAAACTAACAGAGTTAGATACAGAGCACAGGCTAGCTAGAAAGTAGATATACAATGAAGTCCAGCAAAGCCAGAAGGGCGGAGCAGGATTAAATAGGCCAACAAGGTCATGTGACCAGCAAAGGAAGAAAGACCTAAGAGCAAGGTTCTAACACATTTCACTTGTTAAAGACTAAACTTCAGACAGAAAGGCCCACAAACAAACAGCAACTGAAAACCACCGCAGTGAAGGCCTGGTAGAGCATCAAAAAGGAGGAAACACAGCGTCTAGTAATGTCCATGAGTTCAAGACTTCAGGCAGTCATTGCCAACAAAGGGTTTTCAACCAAGTACTAGAAATAAACACTTTATTTACAATTATTTAATCTGTCCAATTACTTTTGGTCCCTTTAAAAACAGGGTGGCACATGTTAAGGAGCTGAAACTCCTAAACCCTTCATCCAATTTTAATGTGGATACCCTCAAATGAAAGCTGAAAGTCTGAACTTCAACTGCATCTGAATTGTTTTGTTTAAAATTGTCTAGAACCAAAATTAGAAAAATGTTGTCTCTGTCCAAATATATATGGACCTAACTGTATATAGGACCAATCGTCCCCTTTTACTGGTATGCATGGTCCCCTCATCCCCCAATCCTGGTATGTATAGGACCTCTCATCCCCCAATCCTGGTTTGTATAGGACCCCTCATCCCCCAATCCTGGAATGTATAGGACCCCTCATCCCCCAATCCTAGTATATATCGCCTCATCACAACACACATAAAAAAAACATTTATACTCACCTTTCTTCCTCACCTCTGCTCCAGCTCTGCGTCCTGTCTGCAGCAGCTCATGTCAGGATCTGAGGCGAGCTGCTGCTGCCAACATATTCACTCCTCCACACGCCGGGACTGTGTGTGGAGAGGAGCGAATATGCATTCTCTTTAGTAGAGGGCGCTGTCAGCAGGAGCCACGGCATATTCCCAATATGGGCGTGGAGAATAGGGAAATTAATCTCCCTTTAGCTGCGGGCACATGTGGTAGCTGCAGCAATGGCTACTGCTTGTGCCCCGCTCCACCGCCGCCGCAACCCCCCTCCACTATCCACCAACGGAATTTCTATATACTCGGGTATATACCCGAGTATGCATATAAGCCGAAGGGGGCTTTTTCAGCACAAAAAATGCTGAAAAACTCGGCTTATACTCGAGTATATACGGTAAGTTATGTGTAATCATGAAAAATGACAGTGAATAAGTATTGAACATGCTTACTGAAATTTATTTAATACTTCTAACAAAAGTTTTTGTTGGTGATGACAACTGCAATACACCTCCTATATGGAGAAACTAGTTCTATGCATTGCTCAGGTGTGATTTTGACTCATTTGTAGTGTTGAGCGATACCTTCCGATATCAGGAAATATCGTATCGGATTGGATCGGACCGATACCCAAAAAGTATCGGATATCGCCGATTCCGATACCGGAAACCAATGCAAGTCAATGGGACACAAATATCGGAATGAAAATAAACCCTTTCTTTCCTTGTAGGTTAATTCTACATGAAGGAAAACAACTAACAATAATGTAGAATGTATTACGCAAAAAGCCGGCAATTCATCAGCGGCATACACCGGTACCCGACAATTTACAACAGAAAGAATAGAGCTTCACACATAGATTAGATAGATAGAAACATGTCAGTCACATATATAAGAAGTACAGTGACAGTGTTGCTTACTGTACTTGTCATTTAGTGTAAAGGATTTATTTAAAAAAATAATAGTGTTTTCATGCACTGTCTCTTTAAAAAAGCCGGCCGGCAATTCAGCAGCGGTACCCGACAATTTATAACAGACAGAATAGAGCTTCACACATAGATTAGATAGATAGAAACATGTCAGTCACATATATATGAAGTACAGTGACAGTGTTGATTACTGAACTTGTCATTTAGTGTTAAAATAAAGGATTTATTTTAAAAAAAATTGGCGTGGGGTTCCCCTTAATTTTAGTCTCTAGCGGAGGTTAAGCAGACGGCTGGGGCAGATGTTTGAAGCCTGGGAAGGGGGTAATACCTGTTATGTTCTGCTACCCGAGCTAAGGAAAGAGAGGAGATCTGTCCCTACGATAGAACTCAGCTTAATCCCTACGATGTAACAGGGGACCTGATCCTGCGATCAGACCTGCTAAAGTCCTAAGCTAGTCTGTATGGAGACCTATAGAGGTGGGGAAGGAATCCCTACAAGTACTAAGGACTGGGAGGAAAATGGGACACCTCCTAACAGAAATAGTAGCAGACAGACGAACAAACAAAATATATAGAACAAAGAGGTCCGTAGACCAAGCAAACTAACAGAGTTAGATACAGAGCACAGGCTAGCTAGAAAGTAGTTAAACAATGAAGTCCAGCAAAGCCAGAAGGGCGGAGCAGGATTAAATAGGCCAACAAGGTCATGTGACCAGCAAAGGAAAAAAAACCTAAGAGCAAGGTTCTAACAGTACCCCCCCTTCTAAGAGGATCCTCCGGATCCCCTAGGACCAGGCTTATAAGGAAATCTCCTGTGGAACGCTCTGATAAGTCTGGACGCGAAAACATCATCCGACCTCACCCAAGAGTTATCCTCGGGTCCGAAACCTTTCCAGGCCACAAGATACTGCAAACTACCTCTATACAGTCTAGAGTTAAGGATGCGAGAAATTTCATATTCCCCGTCCTCCACCACCGGAGGAACAGAGGCAGAGGCGTCACAATCCGACACAACAGCTTTTTTCAACAGAGAGACATGAAATACCGGATTAATTCTCCAGGAGGTAGGAACCTCCAACCTAACAGCAGATTGGTTGACAACCTGAAGCACCTTAAAGGGCCCTACAAACTTGGGACCCAATTTCTTAGAAGGAATCCTCAACTGCAGATTCCTAGAGGACAACCAAACCATGTCACCAACAGCGAACAAAACCTCCTGTCGTTTCCTATCAAAGTAGTCCTTAGATTTTCTGTTGGCCTCCTGAAGATTACCACGCACATCCGTCCAAACTCTCTCCAAATCACCGGAAAAATTCTCCTCCTCAGGCACGGCAGATCCCAACTTGGAGAACGACCCAAACGACGGATGTCTCCCAGAACAACAAAAAAAAGGCGAACAACCAGCAGAAGAAGATGTATGATTGTTCAGAGCAAATTCAGCAAGTGGCAGAAACTCAGACCACCCCTCTTGATTGTCTGCCACAAAACAACGCAAGAACTGCTCAACATCCTGGTTTTTCCTTTCTGTCTGGCCATTAGATTCAGGATGATATCCGGACGAGAACGATAAATGAACTCCCAACCTGTCACAAAAGGCACGCCAAAAACGAGCCACGAACTGAGGACCCCTATCAGAAACAATGTCAGTAGGAACGCCATGAAGTCTGACAATTTCCTTGACAAAGGCCTTAGCGAGAGTTTTAGCACAGGGCAGTTTGACGAAGGGAACCAAGTGACACATCTTGCTAAAACGGTCCACGACCACCCAGATGACAGTAAAACCCTCAGAGGGGGGAAGGTTAGTTATAAAGTCCATAGCCAAATGTGTCCAAGGAGCACTGGGAACCTCCAAAGGACAAAGCAACCCCGCAGCAGGAGTATGTGAGGACTTAGATCTAGCACATATAGTACATTGACGCACCCACTTAATGACTTCCTTCTGCCATCCAGGCCACCAAAAACTGCGACCCACCAGTCTCTTGGTCTCAGAGATTCCGGGATAACCTGCCAACCGAGATTCGTGACACTCAACAAACAAATCTCTCCTAAAGGTCCCAGGCACAAACAACCTCCCATGAGGAGTGTTAGATGGGGCATTCTCCTGTGCTTTAAGAATCTCATCTTCCAAAACGGAGTCCAAAGCAGCTATCACAACACCTTCTTGTAAAATGTTCTCCTCTTTCTCAGCACCGACTATGGGAGAAAAACTGCGAGACAAGGCATCCGCCTTAACATTCTTAGTACCAGGGATGTAAGTAACGGAGAAATTAAACCGCGAGAAAAACAGTGCCCACCTAGCCTGACGGGCATTCAGGCGCTTGGCAGCATCAAGATATATCAGATTTTTATTATCCGTAAGAACCTGAACGGGAAATTCCGCACCTTCCAAGAAGTGGCGCCAGTGTTCAAATGCGAGTTTAATAGCCAATAATTCCCGATTACCAATATCGTAATTCAGTTCAGTCTCCGAAAATTTTTTTGAAAAAAAGGCACAGGGATGTAATCCATCCCCGTTATCCTGAGACAATACTGCGCCAACCCCCACAGAGGAAGCATCAACCTCAAACAAAAACGGCTTAGTCACATCAGGCTGCATAAGGATGGGAGCAGAGGTGAACCTCTCCTTGAGATACACAAAAGCTTCAATGGCCTCAGAAGACCACTGAACCGCATCAGCATCTTTCCTGGTGAGATCGGTCAGAGGTTTGACAATACTAGAAAAATTTTTTATGAATTTTCTGTAATAATTGGCGAAACCTAAAAACCTCTGTATCGATTTCAAACCAATAGGCCTAGGCCATTCCTGTACAGCTTGAACTTTAACCGGGTCCATCTCAAAACCTTCGCTGGAGATAATGTAGCCCAAAAAACTAATTCTCTGTACAGCGAACTCACATTTCTCCAGCTTAGCAAAAAGCGAATTGTCCATTAATAACTGTAATACCTCACGTACGCTCCGCCAATGAGACTCCAGATCCGGCGAATAAATCAAAATGTCATCCAAATACACAACCACATTTTTGCCGATCAAAGGTCTAAGGATGTCATTAATAAGATTCTGGAAAAATGCAGGAGCATTAGTAAGACCAAAAGGCATAACCAGATTCTCAAAATGACCCACAGGAGTGTTAAAAGCAGTCTTCCCTTCGTCACCCTCCTTCATGCGCAACAGATTGTATGCCCCCTTAAGGTCAATTTTAGAGAACCACTTGGCCCCCATTAACTGGTTAAACAGATCAGGAATCAATGGCAGTGGGTAAGGATTGCGTACAGTAATTTTGTTAATCTCACGAAAATCCAGACAAGGACGTAAACCGCCGTCCTTTTTTTTTACAAAAAAAAATCCAACCGCCACAGGAGACTTAGAGGGCCTAATGTGACCGGCGGCCAAACTTGTCTGTATGTATTCCTCCAAAGCCTTCCTCTCAGGAATAGTAAGGTTAAATAAACGACTTTTAGGAAGAGTCGCTCCAGGGACAAATTCAATAGAACAATCATAGTCTCTATGGGGAGGCAAAACCTGCGATTCCTTCTCAGAAAAAAACTCTCCAAAAATCCTGAATAGGAACAGGCAATTCTCCCCTATCCAAAGCTGCAATACGCCCGTTACAACACTTGTCATAACATTTATGGCTCCAGGATTTAATTTCACTGGTAGACCAATCCAGTACAGGATTGTGAAATTTTAACCAGGGCAATCCCAATATTACTGGAGAAGGCAAGTTATTCAAAACTACCAAATCCAATTTCTCGTGGTGAACACCATTAATAGTGAGAGGAAATTCACAGACCTTGAGAGTAATATTCTTCAAAGGGGAACCATCCACCGAAACCACAGCAATGGGGGATGATAAAGGTTCGGGTTTTAAATTGAGTCTTTCCAAGAATCCCCCATCAATAACATTCAGAGTAGACCCACAATCAACAAACACCCGAAATTCCATTAATTTTTCCTGAGCAATCGTGGAAGCAGCTAAAAATACACCCTTGGATTTAAACAGGCAATACGGGCATGACTGACCATTTTTTTTTCTTTCTTGATACGAAGCTCACAGTCTTTAATTAAATGTCCAGATTTTCCGCAATAGAAACACAAGCCTTCAGAAAATCTGCGATCGTTTTCTTGAGAGCGAGGTGCCATCGCTCCAATCTCCATCGGTTCACCACTGTTAGTACACACATTCTCATAACCAGAAACTGACATAGCAGAGGATTTGCTCTCATTAACCCTTGCACGCAGTCTCCTATCCACCCGTATAGCTAATTGCATAGCCTGTTGCAAATCTTCAGGTGTAGGATAAGCAATTAGCAGGTCTTTAACCCTTTCACTGAGCCCAGCAAGAAATAGACTTTTCAGAGCAGAATCGTTCCACCCTGTTTGAGTAGACCATCGACGGAAATGAGTACAATATTTTTCCACATTACCTGATCCCTGTCTCAAACATCTTAACTCAGTCTCAGCTGATGAGACACGATCAGGATCATCATATAATAGTCCCAAAGCAGAAAAAAAACTATCCACTGAACTGAAGCATGTATCACTAGGTTGCAAAGAAAAGGCCCACTCCTGAGTCTCTTTGCGCAAAAGTGACATTATAAACCCTATGTGCTGGGAATCATCCCCAGAGGACTTGGGTCTCAAACGAAAATACAATAAGCAAGCATTTTTAAATGAAAAAAATTCTCGGTGTTCACCAAAAAATAAATCCGGCAAACGTACCTTAGGCTCCAAGAAATGTGCTCCAGGACAGTTACTCACGTGTTGACGGAGCTCAGTCACCTCCAAAGAGAGTCCCTGCAGGTGTTTAGCCAAATCCAGAACCGACACCATGATGGAACAGAAAAAATCTTTCCTTAGAGCATTTGCTGGGCTGGACTTACTGTTATGTTCTGCTACCCGAGCTAAGGAAAGAGAGGAGATCTGTCCCTATGATAGAACTCAGCTTAATCCCTACGATGTAACAGGGGACCTGATCCTGCGATCAGACCTGCTAAAGTCCTAAGCTAGTCTGTACGGAGACCTATAGAGGTGGGGAAGGAATCCCTACAAGTACTAAGGACTGGGAGGAAAATGGGACACCTCCTAACAGAAATAGTAGCAGACAGACGAACAAACAAAATATATAGAACAAAGAGGTCCGTAGACCAAGCAAACTAACAGAGTTAGATACAGAGCACAGGCTAGCTAGAAAGTAGTTAAACAATGAAGTCCAGCAAAGCCAGAAGGGCGGAGCAGGATTAAATAGGCCAACAAGGTCATGTGACCAGCAAAGGAAAAAAAACCTAAGAGCAAGGTTCTAACAATACCCACGGAGCTTCCCAGGCTACTAATATCAGCCCCCAGCTGAATACCTAACCTTTACTAGCTATTAAAATGGGGGACCCCCTCAAAAAAATGACGTGGGGTCCCCCCTAATTTAATAGCTAGCAAAGGCTAGGCAGACAGCTGGGGGCTGATATTAATAGCCCAGGAAGGGTGCCATGAATATTGGCCCCCTCCCAGGCTAGAAACACCAGCCGTCAGCCGCCCCAGAAATGGCGCATCCATAGGATGCGCCAATTCTGGCACTTAGCCTCGCTCTTCCCACTGCCCTGTAGCGGTGGCAGTGGGGTAATAGGGCTGGGGTTGAGGTCAGCTTATAATGCCAGCTGACATCAAGCCCAGGTTAGTAATGGAGAGGCGTCTATAAGACGCCCCCATTACTAACCCCATAGTCAAAGTTAAAAAAAACACAAACACCCAGAATAAAGTCCTTTAATTGAAATAAAGACACAATTCTTTATTGTTCTAAATTAAACTCTACTTACCATCACGCCCATTCCAGCTGAAGCCAACGATCTCCTGCAATAAAAGAAAAATAAGAAAGCAACATCATCCTTACCTTTCCATGGTTCCCACGACAGCTTCAGCTCTGCTACATCGAGATGACAGGCTGGACCGCAGCAGAAAGCTGCCATCCAGCCTGTCATCCCGCAGACACAGAGAAGCGCTGGCATGCTTGTGCTCCTCAGTGTCCGGCTGTGACGGCATAAAGATGAGCCGAGGTCATGTCCAATGATCTCAGCTCACCTCATGCACGTCATTGACAGCGTGGGAAAATTCTCCTGCACTCAGCGCTTCAGCGTGAGAATTCTCCCATGCTGTCAGTGACGTGCATGAGGTGAGCCGAGTTCATTGGACATGACCTCGGCTCATCTGGATGCCGTCACAGAGAGACACTGAGGAGCGCAAGCATGCCTGCGCTTCTCAGTGTCTGCGGGATGACAGGCTGGATGGCAGCGTTCTGCTGCGGTCCAGCCTGTCATCTCGATGTAGCAGAGCTGAAGCTGTCGTGGGAACCATGGAAAGGTAAGGATGATGTTGCTTTATTATTTTTCTTTTATTGCAGGAGATCGTTAGCTTCAGCTGGAATGGGCGTGATGGTAAGTATGGTTTAATTTAGAACAATAAAGAATTGTGTGTTTATTTCAATTAAAGGACTTTATTCTGGGTGTTTGTGTTTTTTTTAAATACTTTACTAGAAATTCATGGCGGTCATGTCTAATATTGGCGTGACCCCATGAATTTCGGGCTTAGGGCCAGCTGATAATGCCAAGCTGGCCTTAACCCCTTTATTACCCAGTGAGCCACCACACCAGGGCCCTGGATGAGTTGGGTACAGCGCCAGAAGATGGCGCTTCTATGAACGCGCCATTTTCTGGGGTGGCTGCGGACTGCAATTTGCAGCGGGTGGGGCCCAGAAAGCTTGGGCCTCCCTGCGCTGCGGATCCCAGCCCCCAGCTGCCTAGTTGTACCTGGCTGGACACAAAAATAGGGCGAAGCCCCACGTATTTTTTTTTTAAATTATTTCATGAAATTCATGAAATAAGAAAAAAAGGGCTTCCCTATATTGTTGTGTCCAACCAGGTACAAATAGGCAGCTGGTGGTTGGGGGCAGCCCGTTCCTGCCTGCTGTACCTGGCTGGACACAAATATAGTGCGAAGCCCCACATCAATTTTTTTTTTAAATTATTTCATGAATTTCCTGAAATAAATAAAAAAAAATTGATGTGGGGCTTCGCACTATATTTGTGTCCAGCCAGGTACAGCAGGCAGGAACGGGCAGCCCCCAACCACCAGCTGCCTATTTGTACCTGGTTGGACACAACAATATAGGGAAGCCCTTTTTTTCTTTATTATTTCATGAAATAATTAAAAAAAAAAATACGTGGGGCTTCGCCCTATTTTTGTGTCCAGCCAGGTACAACTAGGCAGCTGGGGGCTGGAATCTGCAGCGCAGGGAGACCCAAGCTTTCTGCCCCCCCCCCCCCGGTGCAAATTGCAGTCCGCAGCCACCCCGGAAAATGGCGTGTTCATAGAAGCTGGATGCTGTACCTGGCTGGCATACAAAAATATGGCAAAGCCCACGTCAAAATTTTTGGGAAAAATTAATTAAAAAATAAATAATAATTTAGGGACTGCATCTTTATTAACTCCTCAAATGTCATTTAGTGTTAAAATAAAGGATTTATTTAAAAAAAAATTGGCGTGGGATCCCCCATAATTTTAGTCTCTAGCGGAGGTTAAGCAGACGGCTGGGGCAGATGTTTGAAGCCTGGGAAGGGGGTAATACCCACAGAGCTTCCCAGACTACTAATATCAGCCCCCAGCTGAATACCTAGCCTTTACTAGCTATTAAAATGGGGGACCCCCCCAAAAAAATGACCTGGGGTACCCCCTATTTAATAGCTAGCAAAGGCTAGGCAGACAGCTGGGGGCTGATATTAATAGCCCAGGAAGGGTGCCATGAATATTGGCCCCCTCCCAGGCTAGAAACACCAGCCGTCAGTCGCCCCAGAAATGGCGCATCCATAGGATGCGCCAACTCTGGCGCTTAGCCTCGCTCTTCCACGCTGCCCTGGTGCGGTGGCAGGGGGTAATAGGGTTGGGGTTCATGTCAGTGCCAGCTGCCATGAAGCCCAGGTTAGTAATGATGGGCGTCTATAAGACACCCCCATTACTAACCTACAAAGTGTTAAAAAGAAAAAACACACACTACACCCAGAAAAAATAATTTATTTGAAATAAAACACACAATTTTATTTAATTCTTAGTTTACTAAAAAAAAATAGTTACCTGTCCACGTTCCTGCGCTGATCTCCCATGCACAGCTGTCACATCTGGAGATGGTGACAGCTGTGCATGGCTGCTGTAAGGTCACACTGCCGGGAACACGTCCGCTCCCGGCAGCGGGAGCCACTGACTGAGGTCACCGGAGTGCATTCAGGCAGCGCAGCTCCGGAGACCTCCTTTACAGCACTGCTGTACCGTGGGAATTTCTCACGATACAGCAGAGCCGTAAAGGAGCTAACCGGAGCAGCGCTGCCTGAACTCCGGCGAACCCGCTTATGCAATGACGGGGCTGCTTTACGACCCCGTCATTCTAGCGGCAGCGGTTCAGAGCGGTCACATTCTATGTGGCTGCTCTAAACTGGAGATCATCGTGGGACACTCGTGGACTACTACGGAGGGGTAAGGATAAGGTTGTGGTTTATTATTTTATATTTTATTACAGGAGATCGATGGCGTCGGGGAATTAGGTGTCTAGGTGAGTATAGGTGTAGTTTTTTATTTTTTACTTTATTTCAGGTGGCGATCGGCGGGGACAGGTAATGTATAAACTAATTTATTGTAGGCAACCACTGGCCACCAATGACATGTATTTAAAATTTATTGGGGACACAGTAGGGCAATTTAAATAGCAGGATCAGGCTGATGGGAACTACTGCTCCCATCGAGCTGATCCTGCTGGTACGAGTGGACGGGGGACAGACATAGGCCGATGGGAGTAGTAGTGTCACATCGGCCTATGACTGCCTGCACGCACACACCCGCAGACATCGCACAGACACCGCACACACTCGCAGACATCGCACAGACACTGCACACACCCGCAGACATCGCACAGACACCCCGCACACACTCGCAGACACACGCACAGACACCCACACACACCAATCATGACGGGCTGATCGTCTGGGAGGTGAGGCTGACCTGTGCGGCCGTGGGAAAGTTCAGGTGAGTTCATGCAATGCAGTCAAGCATGAACTCACATGAACCCTCTGACGGCACCGCGGCTACTTCAAATGAACAGCTGATCAGCATCACCTGATACCTCAGCTGTTCATTTGAAATAACCAGCGGGAAAGCGCAGCACAGAACGGGAAAGCCGGCGGTGAAGTCTTTTCACTGCCAGCTTCCCCGCCCGGGTCCTTCGCTCCCCGCTCCTTGGTGCTGCGCTCCCCGCCCGGTCCTAACTTACGATCGGGATGGGAGGTGGCGAGGGGAGCGGAGGATCGGGGTGGGAGGCTGCGGGGAAGCAGTATGGGGCTGTGTGATTGTTTAAAAGCCGGCGGCTTTTTACCGCCCGCCGGCTTTTAAACGATCAGGAGAATTCTCCCACGCTGGGATGGCATTCTGATGACAGGCTGGATCGCAGCTGAGCGCTGCCATCCAGCTTGTCATACTTCAGAGACACTGCAGAGCGCAGGCATTATGCGAACTTCCGATTCCGGTATTCGATATTGTAAAAGTATCGGAATTAAGTATCGGAATTCCGATACCGCGAATATCGGCCGATACCCAATATTTCAGTATCGGAATGCTCAACACTACTCATTTGTCTACACAAAAACTCTTCAAATCCTGAAAGTTCCATGAGCTCTTTCTATGTACTCTGAGCTTTAGTTCTTTCCATAAATTTTCTATTGGATTCAGGTCTGGTGATTGAATGGGCCCTTCTAGCAGCTTTATTTTTTTTCTCTGAAACCAATTGAAAGTTTGTGTTTGGGATCATTTTCTTGCTGTAATGTCCACACTCGTTTCAGCTACAGCATCCTGGTAGATGGCAGCAGATTTTTATCCACAAAGTCTCTGTACATTTGTTCATTCATCCTTCCTTCATTTATATGGAGTTTATAAGTGCCATATGCTGGAAAAACAAATCACAGCTGAATGCATTCTGTAGCAAATATATTGTGAACTAGGAGTCTGTTAGACTTTAGGCTGTGTCCATTGCTTAAGTGTGAGAAATATGAATTATACCTGCATTGAACCTGAAGGGAACTGAATGTAACTGGATACTAAGTCACAGTAAACAATGTTTGTGTTTGTTTTCACTCTCTCCCCTATAGTCCTTCACTTTCTACTAACCCCCCTAATCCCTACACCTACTAATGAACGCTTCATCTCTCCCTCCATACTCCCAAGTCATCTCACCTCCTCCACAGAACTATTCCTCAACATTCTATCCTGTGTCTCAAAACACAGACAGCCACCTCACGCTCTCTCCTGCTCCCATCTACTAACACTTTCTCTGCTCCTCCTCACTGCTGGAGATATCTCCCCAAATCCTGGTCCTCCTCACCACATTCTCACAGTCACTTCCACCTCCTACCCACAATCTATCACAAACTCGACACAACCCTTCTAACCTTATACCCATCCGCCCAGCCCCCGCTTCCGCAGTCCCTCTCACAGGAGCTCTATGGAACGCTCGCTCCTTCTGCAATAAACTTTCCTACATTCACAATCTCTTCATCATTACCAAGCTTTCCTTCCTTGGCATCACTGAAACCTGGCTCACCCCCTCCGACACGACCTCCTGCTGCATTTTCGTACGGTGGATTCCACCTTTCCCACTCCACCCCCCCCCCCCCGCCCCACTGGCAAGCATGGTGGAGGAGTAGGTTTCCTCCTATCAGATAACTGCTCCTTCACCCAAATCCCACTGCCGCCCTCCGTTACTCTCTCCTCTTTTGAGGTGCACTGTGTGCTCATCTACTCCCCCTCCAGCTGGCTGTCATTTACCGTCCCCCAGGGTCAGCCACCATCTTCTTTGACCACTTCACCAACTGGCTACTTCATTTCCTTTCCACTGACATCCCCACTATCTTCATGGGCGACTTCAACATCCCCATTGACACTTCCCTCCCAGCTGCCTCTAAGCTTATATCCCTCACTTTCCCAGAGATCTTCCGGAGCCACCCATAAAGATGGCCACACTCTGGACCTCATCTTCACCCGCCTCTGCTCCCTGTCTAACCTCTCTAACTCACCTCTCCCTCTTTTTGACCACAACCTACTTACATTCTCTACCCTCTCCTCTCCAGGTCCTCAATCCCCACTCCACAAACTTGCACACCCTCGCAGAAATCTTAAACTCCTTGACCTACACTCACTCTCTGAATCCTTTCTCCCTCTTACTGACATTAGTTCCTTACATGATGCAGACTTTGCTGCCACTTTATACGACACCACAACAGCTGCAGCTCTCAATTCAGTCGCACCGCTCACACATACCAAAGCTCGCACAATCAACAGGCAACCCTGGCACACCAGCCTAACTAAAGATCTGCGACGGGCCTCCAGGGTCGCTGAGCGTAGATGGAAAAGGTCCCACACCAATGAGCACTTCACCACATTCAAACAGTCCCTCACTAACTTCAAGTCCACACTCACTGCAGCAAAACAAACATACATCTCTCATATCCTCCATGTTTCACAACCCCAAACAGCTGTCCAACACCTTCAATCCTCCCCTGCGTCTCCCAGTGCCTCCACCCTTTCCTCTTATTTCAGCTGAAGGCTTTGCCTCATTCTTCAAGCAGAAGATTGACACCATCAGACAAAGCATTTGCCTAAAGTCCCCACAGCCCCTCCTCATATCCACTCAACCCTCCTCCTCCAAAACCACCTTCTCCACCATTACGGAAGATCAGCTTTCCTCTTTACTTTCCAAATCACACTTCACCACCTGTAAACTTGACTCAATCCCGTCCCACCTCATCCCAAACCTTACCATTATCTTCATCCCAACCCTAACCCACCTTTTCAACCTGTCACTAACAACTTGCGTCTTCCCCTCATGCTTCAAATATGCCTCAATCACACCCATCCTCAAAAAACCCTTTCTTGACCCTTCCTCTCTGACTAGCTATCGCCCCATATCACTTCTCCCCTATGCCTCAAAACCACTGAAAGAACTAGTCCATTCTGAACTGTCCTCCCACCTCTCCTCTTGCTCCCTCTTGGACCGCCTACAATCTGATTTCCGACTGCACCATTCTACTGAAACTGCACTGACTAAAATCACCAACGACCTACTAACTGCCAAATCCAAGCGACACTACTCTGTCCTCCTCCTCCTGGACCTATCATATGCCTTCGACACAGTGGACCATTCCCTCTTACTACAGACTCTCATCTCTCGGCATCATATCCCTATCCTAGATCTCCTCATACCTAATGGAGCAGACATTCAGTGTCTCCCACTCACACACCACCTCCTCACCTTGCCCCCTATCTGTTGGTGTTCCCCAAGGTTCAGTTCTTGGACCCCTGCTCTTCTCTATCTACACCTTAGGCCTGGGACAGCTCATTGAGTCTCATGGCTTTCAGTATCACCTCTATGCCGATGACACACAAATCTACCTTACTGAACCCAATATCTCCTCCCTACTAACCAAAATCCCACTATGTCTGTTCGCTATTTCATCCTTCTGCTCTGCTAGATTTCTAAAACTTAACATGGATAAAACAGAATTCATCATCTTTCCACCATCTCAACCCTCCCAACTGACCTATCTATCAACTTCAATGGCTGTCCACTCTCCCCTCTTCGCTGCCTTGGGGTAACCCTGGACTCTGACCTCTCCTTCAAACCACATATCCAAGCCCTTTCTACTTCCAACTCCAACTTAAAAATATCTCCCGGATCCGCACATTGCTCAACCATGAATTTGCAAAAACACTAGTGCATGGCCTCATCATCTCCCGCCTCGACTACTGCAACCTCCTGCTCTGTGGCCTCCCTTCCAACACCCCTCCAATCTTTCCTAAACTCCGCTGCCCGACTAATCCACCTGTCCCCCCATTATTCCCCGGCCTCTCCTCTCTGTCAATCTCTTCACTGGATCCCCATTACCCAGAGACTCCAGTTCAAAACCCTAACCATGGCATGCAAAGCCATTCACAACCTGTCTCCTCCATATATCTCTGACCTAGTCTCCCGGTACATACCCTCACGCAACCTCCGATCGTCACAAGATCTCCTTCTCTACTCCCCTTTTATCTCCTCTTCCCACAATTGCATACAATATTTCTCCCGTGCATCCCCCTACTCTGGAACGCTCTACCCCAACATATCAGACTCTCTCCTACCGTGGAAACCTTCAAAAGGAACCTGAAGACCCACCTCTTCCAACAATCGTACAACCTGCAGTAACCACCGCTCCACCATACCGCTGCACGACCAGCCCTACCCTCACCTACTGTATCCTTACCCATCACTTGTAGACTGTGAGCCCTCGCGGGCAGGGTCCTCGCTCCTCCTGTACCAGTCGCTGTCACGTTTTGTTCAAGATTATTGTAATTGTTTTCGCTATGTTTACCTCTTTCTCACATGTAAAGCGCCATGGAATAAATGGCGCTATAATAATAAATAATAATATTTTACACGCTTTAAACGTGCTTGAACATGCTTTTTGTTCAGTAATGAAGTATTGCATGGTGAGCATGTATACAGGCCATGAAGGTTGAGTCCATTACTTATAATTTCTTTGACACAATTATACCTGTTGATTTTAGGTCTTTCTATAGCTCTCCACAGGAGATACTTGGCTCTTGGACAACTTTTCTAATAATTCCTTTCACTCCTCTGACTGAAATCTTGCGGGGACCACCTGGCCATAGCCGGTTTATGGTGAAATGATGCTCTTTCCACTTTCATATTATGACCACAACAATGCTCACTGGAACCTTCAGTAATTTAGAAATTCTTCTTTAACCAATGCCATCAGTATGTTTTGCAAAAATAAGGTTGCAAAGGTCTTGAGATAGCTCACAGGTTTTACTCATCATAAGATGTTTCTTGAGTGGCACCTTGGTAATGAGACACCTTTTTATAGGTCAACAGTTGAACCAGCTGATATTTTTCACTAGGTGGCAGATTTGCTTTCTAATTACTGATAGATTTCAGCTGGTGTCATTACTTTCCATGACTCCTTGCACCTCTCTTTCTTCAGGTGTTCAATACTTTTTCTCTGTGTCATTTCTTATTAATATACATAATTTAATTCATGGACATCAATGATTTGATTTGGTTGCGACCGACATCGATGATAATTTCATGTCAATAGCACCTTTAGAAATATATTTACTTAGAAAATTGGTGACGTGTTCAATACTTATTTCACCCGCTGTAAGTATTCCAGGTTCTCCTCCTGCACTGGTTAATGCAGCCTTTCTCACACATAATGGTTACTGATGGAATTATTATTATTATTTATTATTATAGCGCCATTTATTCCATGGCACTTTACATGTGAAAAAGGGGTATAATACAAGAACAATTACAATAATCTTGAACACAATGTGACAGCGACTGGTACAGGAGGAGCGAGGACCCTGCCCGCGAGGGCTCACAATCTACAAGGGATGTGTGAGGATACAGTAGGTGAGGGTAGAGTTGGTCGTGCAGCGGTATGGTGGAGCGGTGGTTACTGCAGGTTGTAGGCTTGTCGGAAGAGGTGGGTCTTCAGGTTCCTTTTGAAGGTTTCCACGGTAGGCGAGAGTCTGATACGTTGGGGTAGAGAGTTCCAGAGTAAGGGGGAAGCACGGGAGAAATCTTGTATGCGATTGTGAGAGGAGGAGATAAGAGGGGAGTAGAGAAGGAGATCTTGTGAGGATCGGAGGTTGCGTGCGGGTATGTAACGGGAGACTAGGTCAGAGATGTATGGAGGAGACAGGTTGTGAATTGGACCAGACCAGTCTATATGCCTCCTCCAATTGAAAATGGCTTTACCATGTGCAGTGTTTTTTCAATTGGAGAAGGATGATGGACAGCTATGGTCACATGCTCTTCCATCAGCAGACAATTTGAGAACAGGAAAGCTATAGTGGTACATGCCACAAAATCATGTCACCAACATTTGTTAACCCTTTCACCCCCAAGCCTGTTTTCACCTTTCTGACCAGGCCAAATTTTTCAATTCTGACCATTGTCAATTTATGAGGTAATAACTCTGGAACGCTTCAACATATCCCAGTGATTCTGAGACTGTTTGTTTTTTCTTGACACCTTGTACTTCATATTAGTCATAAGTTTAGCTTGATATGATTTGTGTTTTTTAATGAAAATATTGAAAACTGACAAAAACAAGCTCTGAAACACTGGGATCCATTGAAGCGTTCCAGAGTCATAACCTCAGAGTGACACTGGTCAGAATTGTAAAATTTGGCCTGATCAGGAATATGAAAACACACTGGCGGTGAAGAGGTTAAATAGTGTCCCTTGTACATAATATGAAAACAGTTACAATAAAGTGTCTTGTGAAACTGCAACCTCCTCTCACAGATACTATACGAAAACTATCAATGGATGTTTTTGAAATAAAAATGGTCAATTTGGAAGAAAGACTAAACTACTAAAATGTTACCTTTAAAGGGAATGTCAGCTGTTTTTTGTTATGTAATCCGAGAGCAACATGATAGAGCCTCTGATTCCAGCGATGTGACACATGGCTGTTTGTTGTTGTTTCTATAATATCAGAGTTTTATCAGCAGGAGATCACTAGAGTACTAATTGTCTTGTGGCATATAGTCCTCCTGCTCTGTATAACACCGCTACCACCAGTGATTAGCAGCGGTCAATGTACAGTGTACACAGTGGTGCAGGCGGGGGTATACAGAGATCAGCATTAAGAGAACTGCTAGATCTGCAGCAGAGAAAAGTGTTTTTTTTTTCCAAAATGAGAGTCCGCAGATCAGTTAGGCTAAATGCCCACGGTGCAGAAATGCTCCGGATTTTTTCCTGAGCGTTTCTGCATCTCCCTGGCAGAAAAAACGCATGTGGATTTTACATGTGGATTTTACATGCGTTTTTCCTGCCAGGGACATGCGGAAGTGAAGCGTTCTTCACATGCATTTCCGCATGCGGGTTGACAAGCGCTTTCCAAGCGATTTTACCATCACTTGGAAAGTGCTTGACAACTTGGTCACATTATATAAATCCATGCAACCGGCATGGATTTATATAGTGTGACCGATAGAATGGTAAAAAATAAAAAATAAATATTATACTTACCTTCTGATGGCCCTCAGTGTCTTTGTCCTGGCTTGCCGGCAGCTCCCTGTAGACTAAAGGACCTGCCGATGTCAGCGGTCACGTGACCTGTCACATGACTAAATGACGTCACCGCACGTCCTTTAGTCTACTACGAGCTGCTGGCAAGCCAGGACAAGGACACCGGGGGCCATCAGACGGTAAGTATAATATTTATTTTATTTATTTTTTTACAGGTACTATGGTACCCGGGTCCGGAGGAGAGTCTCCTCTTCTCCAAACCCGGGTACCATCCGCACATTGAAACGCATGGAATCCGCATGTACAGATTCAGTGATGCGGAATCCATGTGTTCCAATGCAAGTCAATGGCGGTGAAAACACAGCGCTTCCGCAAAATAATTGGTAGTGCTGCGAATTTTTCAGCAATGATAATCCGCAGTGGAAATTTCCGCAGCATGTGCACGCTGCGGAAACGCTTAAAAAAGAGCATAGTGGGCACACAGCCTAAGTGACATTGCTGGAATCAGGGTCTCTTCCCCTACATTATGCTGCTGTCAGATTATATAGCAAAAACCTGGTGACAGATTCCGTTTAAATTACAGCCATGACCACAACTAATTAAGCCCTCTTAAAATTCATTTTTTTGTGTGTTTTTTTTATCATCAGACCCTAAAAAAACAATCTGTTTTTTAGGAAGTCTTAAAATTAGGTAAATCCGATCACCGAGGACCAGCAAATGTAATTGAAAAAAATTGTTTAAAATGAAGATGCAGTAGGTGAAAAATGAAGTACACCCTGTGAATTGAAGTAATAGTTTTCTGTGTATTATTTTTTTTCATATGCCTGTGAGGTTGTCAAATTCAGGTCAGGAGATCTGAGGCGAGTCTGAGCGTCACTGCCCAAACTTTGATGGTGATATATGGACATCTTAATTCTGCCTTAAGGTCCCACCACAGCATTTCAATTGGGCCAAGGTCTTGGTCATTACAGCACCTTGAATGTTTTCTTTTTCAGCCATTCTGATTTATATATGCTGGTGAACTCGGTATCATTGTCCTGTTGCATGACCCAATTTTGTCCAAGTTTTTCAAGCGTTTTTGCCCTGGAATTTCCACAGCGAAAACGCTTAAAAAACGCTTGGTAATACGTGCCCCATGGTCCCCAATGATAATTCGCATGTGCTGTGCACATGCTGCGGAAATTTCCACTGCGGATTATCATTGCAGAAAAATCCGCAGCATGTCCATTAATTTTGCAGACACGCAGCGTAATCGCCGTCATTGACTTGCATTGGACTTCGTGACATCCGCATGACTACATCTGTACATGCGGATATCACACGGTTCAATGTGCGGATGGTACCCAGGTCTGGAGGAGAGAAGACTCTCCTCCAGACCTGGGTACCATAGAACCTGTTAAAAAGAAGAATTTAAAATAAAAAAAAAAAAGATTATACTTACTGGAGTTATGTCCTCCTGGAGTTTTCTCCCCTCCGTCTGGTCTGCTGTATGGGTCGCGTTTTTGTGAAGGACCTGCCATGACGTCATTGAGTCATGTGACCTGTCACATGACTCAATGACGTCACCGCAGGTCCTTCACACCACCGCGAGCCGTCCAAGACACCGGACGCAGCAGAGAAAACACCGGGAGGACATCGGAAGGTGAGATAATCTTTTTTTTTCTACTTTTTACCATTCTTATTCTTTTTTTTTAACTAACTTGGTCACACTACTATAAATCCATGCCGGTTGCATGGATTTATATAGTGTGAACAAGTTGTCAAGCACTTTTCCAAGTGATGCTAAAAATCGCTTGGAAAGCGCTTGTCAACCCGCATGCAGAAATGCATGCAAAAACGCTTGACAAAAGCTTCTACCTGGCTGATAAAACGCATGTAAAATCCGTATGCGTTTTTCCTGCCAGGGAGAAGCGGAAAAAATATGCAGCATTTCTGCATCGTGGACACTTAGCCTTAGCTATTGTTCGCATTTTCACTGAGCGTTGCACCGTCAGACCTTCAGGTGAATTTCCTGAGACATCCACTTCTGGGAAGATTATCAGTGTTTTCCACTTATGAATATCTTTCTCACTGTAGAATGATAGATTCCAACTTGTTTGATAAGTGGCCTTCTAATGCTTTTGTACATTGATGGGCAGCAACAATTGCTTCTCTAATATCATTGCTGATATCTTTCCTCCTTAGCATTGTGTTAATACAAACTCCAATTGCTCCAGCCCAGCAAACTCCCAAACCTTTTGCTATTATACAGGTGCTTACAATTGCCGATGAACAATTAACCAAGTGCATTTGAATAGTGGAACCTGGATGTCACTTACCATCTTACCCACTATGAAAGCTGTCAATTTTAAAACTAATTTCAAAGGATAATAAAGATACAGAATTAAAGCATCCTTTATATAAGGGAGGTATGCACAGAATGATAAGGGAAAAGCAGTTCCCAAAGCCTCTGTCTTAGAGCTAGTAAATTCCTATTCTCGCTAGGTTAGTAGTAATGTCCATAACTTCAGGCCTGCAGATCTAATAAAAGTGACCCCTATCTGAATCCAGAATCTTAATCCTGACATAACTACCAGTCCCTGTAAGCTTAGATAATATGTCCTGGATCCCTTGCTACAATGCATTTCACCACATTAAAGTGAAGCTATCAGAAAATGACCTATTGTTTAAATCATGTTTTTGTGTCAAAAGTATTTCAAAAAAGTTTTCTTTTTTTTTTTTTTTACAAATTGCAATATCTATTTATAAAAAATATATAAATTTTGCAATTTTCACACTGTGCACTGGAGCTTTTTCAGATTCCAACTTCCTGTTTCAGGAAATAACACATGTACATAGCATCTGGATCCGACTATTATGGCTTTTTTTGTATTAAAGAATCTAATGAGCCTGTGCAAAACTCATTGTGAAGGGAGGGAGAGAAGGGTCAGGTGTAATATTGCCTATTGTGATTGGTGGATATGGTGTTGTCAGCTGTGTATAGAGGTGTTACCTGTCATTGTAAACCTGCCTCTGATAAATCATGTAACACAAATACTTCATTTAAACAATAGGTAACTTTAAAGGGAAGTTATCAGTTATTATGCATGATTGCCCTTTTTATTTAAAGAGGTGTTTCAGCAATTTTTCCTTTTCACATTTAATGCTTACTCTCCATCCATACTCTCACTGTTTATTTCATCCCATGTCATTTACATCTCCCTCTTCATTACAGGAAGTTGAGTCAGGTGATCTCCAGTCTGACAAACAGTCTAGTACACGGTTGGACTGGCCCACCAAAGAACCAGAGAATCCTCCGGTGGGCCCTAGCTTCTTCAGGAGAGTTCATAGTGCAAGCCTTGCTGCTGCTATGGGGCTTTTGAGTGGAGGAGAAAGGTGGGCCCTCAGAATGAAATCCTTTGGTGGACCCAATGGTCTTCAGTCTGACACTGGTCTAGTACATGCACTTATGGGCAGACAGGATGTCAGTTTCTGACTTCCTGCGAACTACACTATATCATCATCATAAATCATTGAATCCTAGTAGTTCATAGGCTCCTCCCCACAAAGTTCCACCCATCTCTGTCAATTTGTATGTTCTTCATGCAGCTAAAAATATGGTTGAAGACTTATGAAAGTCTAAAAGAAAAACTATCTTTGTTGCTCTTAGCAACCAACCAATCATACGGCAGCATTCATTTTTTAATCTGTTATTGAAAAATAAAAGTAGCAATTTTGTTTTGCTGCCAATAGCAATCAAAGATCGGTTTTAATTTTTTACTTTGCTCTGGTGAAATGAAAGTTGCACTATTATTAGTTGATTTTCTTGTTAGACAGTTTCAGAAATCTTTCACATATAGAAACAAATGTGGGCCTTCAGCTCACTTCTCAAATGCTTAGTTAGATCCATGGAAAGTGCTCAGATGAAAAATCTACAGTGGCTTGTAAAAGTATTCACCCCCTTGGCTTTTTAGCTATTTTATTACACTACAACCTGTGTTTAAGAATTTTTGGAATTTGATTTGTGTGTGATGCATCAGCACTAAATAGTCATCACAGATGATAGTTAGACACGAATAGCCCAATAGGTTTTATGAAAAATATGACAGCGTACCACAAAGATTGCTCTCAGTGGGAAAAACAAGATAATCTTGTAGTTATGATACCTTTTAATGGATAACAAAAATAAAATAAATGATGTTACAAGGCAAGCTTTCGGGACAACTTAGGTCCCTTCCACAGGCATGGTATGACAAGATATATGAAGAAACACAAATATATGCACACAAAGGGAAAAAACAGGAAAAGAAATGCAGATGCATGGCATAAAAAAATTGACATTTAAATAAAAAAACTGAGCTTGGAGAATAAGACTCACCAGATTTATCCTCACACATAACTTCTCCTTCAGCAAGGAGCTATATCTGCAGCGCATTGGAAGTGCTATGGGAACCAAAATGGCACCCCAGTATGCCAACCTTTTCATGGCGAAACTGGAAAATTACTTTCTAGCATCATGCTCCATCAAATCCCTGGCCTATTTTCGTTACATTGATGACATCTTAATAATCTGGACTGAGTCTGAACAAGAACTTCTAAAATTCCATGACAAATTCAATAGATTTCATCCCACCATAAACTTAACATTGGAGCACTCAAAAATGGAAATCTACTTTCTGGATACCACCATAAATATTCAAAATGGTTCAATCTAGACATCAGTGTATCGGAAACCAATTGACTGTCCCACATACCTCAGATGGGACAGCTTCCACCCGAAACACATTAAAAAGTCCATCGTTTACAGCCAGGCCCTTAGATATAATCGTTATTGTTCCAGTCCAGCGGACAGGGATTAATACTTAACCCATCTTAAAAATAAATTTTTAAACCAATGCTACCACCCCATCTCCATTGATGACCAGATCATTAGAGCCACAAGGATCCCTAGAAGTCAATTACTTCAGTACGGAGAAAAAGAGGAAAATAATTGTGTACCTTTGATGGTGACCTACAACCCACAGCTTGAAGTACTGAGAAAAACTGCTAAAAAACTTCACCACATCGTACACAAGGATGACTGGCTAAAAACAATATTCAAAGACCCTCCCTTGCTGTGCTACAGGCAGCCTCCGCATTTAAGAAACATGATCCGAAGTTCAATGCCCTCAGATACACCAAGAGGAATTTTTCCTTGCAATGCGAAGAGCTGCAAAACCTGCACCCATGTAGAGACCAAAGATAGTATACAGATTCCCAACACACAGCAGAAATATTAGATTCCCGGGACATTCACATGTTCCTCTTCCAATTTGGTGAACTTAATTCTTTGGACTATATGTCCTGTTTTTTAAACAAAAATTTTACTTTAGAGCCATTTTTTTAGGCTCTAAAGTATCAGGGGTACCAGGAGAAAATGGACCCCCAAATTTGTTGTGCAATTTATCCTGAGTATGTGGATACCCCATATGTGGGGGAATACCATTGTTTGGGTGCACAGTAGGGCTTGGAAGGGAAGGAGCACTGTTTGACTTTTTGAAAGCAAAATTGGCTGAAATCGAGAGCGGACGCCATGTTGCGTTTGGAGTGCCCCTGATGTGTCTAAACAGTAGAAACATACCACAAGTGACCCCATTTTGGAAACTAGACCCCTCAAGGAACATATTTAGATGTGTGGTGAACGCCTTGAACCCCCAAGGTGCTTCACAGAAGTTTATAACGTAGAGCTGTGAAAATAAAAAAATCTTTTTTTTTCCAGAAAAATTATCTTTTAGTCCCATATTTTTTTATTTTCACAAGGGTAACAGGAGAAAATGGACCTCGAAAGTTGTTGTGGAATTTCTCCTGAGCACGCCAATACACAATGTGTGGTCGAAAACTACTTTTGAGGCACAGTGCAAAGCTCAGAAGGGAAGAAGCGCCATATTGGAGTTCAAATTTAGCTGGAATGGTTTGAGTGTGCCATGTCACATTTGCAGAGCCCCTCAGGTGCCAAAACAGCAGAATCCCCCATAAGTGACCCCATTTTACAAACTACACCTCTCAATGAATTCATCTAAGGGTGCAGTGATCATATTGACACCACAGATGTGTCACAGAATTTTATACCATTGGGCAGTGAAGAAAAAAAATTACATTTTTACCACCAATATTTTGTTTTAGCCCCAGGTTTTACATTTTCACATGGGAAAATTGGTAAAAAAAAAATGGCACCAAAATGTGCCACACAATTTCTGCTGAACATGGCAATACCTCACATGTGGTTGTACAGTACTGCTTAGCCACACAGTGAGACTCATGAGGGACGAAGCGCTATTTGCCTGCTGGAGCACAGATTTTCCTAAAATAGTTTGCGGACTCCATATACAGAGCCCCTAAGTGCTACGAGAGCAGAACCCCGCCCCCTCAAGTGACCCCATTTTGGAAATCATACCCCTGCCAAACATGTGGACGCTAAATGTGGTTTAGGCTATGTGCCCACGATGCAGAAATGCTCCGAATTTTTATTGAGCGTTTCTGCATCTCCCTGGCAGAAAAAACTCATGCGGATTTTACATGTGCTTTTTCAGCCAGGGACAAGTGTTTGTCACGCGTTTTGCACATGCTATTTCGCATGTGGGTTGTCAAGCGATTTCCAAGCGATTTTAGCATCACTTGAAAAAGTGCTTGACAACTTGGTCACACTATATAAATCCATGCAGCCGGCATGGATTTCATATAGTGTGACCAAGTTAGTTAAAAAAAAGAATAAAAATGGTAAAAAATGAAACAAAAACATTATACTCACCTTCCGATGGCCCCTGGTCTCCTTCTCCGATGCTTCCAGTCTCCCCGGTGTCTCGCGGTGGTGGTGCAAAAGGACCTTCCATGACGTCATTTAGTCATGTGACAGGTCATGCGACCGCCGACGTCAGCGGTCGCGTGACCTGTCACATGACTGAATGACGTCATGGAAGGTCCTTTTACTCCATCGCGAGCCACCGGGGAGCCAAGACATACCGGATATAAGACTGCGGGCCATCAGAAGGTGAGTATAATGTGTTTTATTATTTTAAATTCTTTTTTTTAATTACAGGTACCATGGTACCCAGGTCTGGAGGAGAGTCTCCTCTTCTCCAGACCCGGGTACCATCCGCACATTGAATCGCCTAATATCCGCATGTGCACATGTAGTCATGCGGATATTAAGCGATTCAATGCAAGTTAATGGAGGCAAAAACGCTGCGATTCCGCAAAATAATTGGTAGTGCTGCAGATTTTTCCGCAATGGTAATCTGCAGCGGAAATTTCCGCAGCATGTTACAGCACATGCGGATTATCGTTGGGGAGCATAGCAGACCTACTAACAAGCGTTTTTTTAAGCGTTTCTGCAGCGGAATTGCTTAAAAAATGCATATTGGGCACACAGCCTTAGACACACTGTGGTTCTCAGAAGGGAGCGGGGATTTGAATTTGGGAGCACAGAATTTGCTGAATTCCTTTTGGTTGGGCGAGGAGCCATTTCGCTTTTCCAGAGCCTTTGTACTACCGGTAACGTGGAAGCCCCCTATATTTCCATTAACACATGACAGACCTGAGTGGGGTTTTTTTATGTGAAGCTTTTATTGGGAACATTTTACATAACATTTTGGATCACATTTATCCAGTGCTCTACACTGAGCACTTACTTTGGGTTTTCCATCTAAAGCTCCAAATGATTCAGATGAAACTCCCAAAGGATCCATTCACTATAATTAGATGAGGCAGCAGAGTTACTCTGGACTCCATCTGGTTCAGCGTTGTCCTTTTCAGAGGTTCATAAAACCGTGGCTGACCGCGCTTTTATCTACGCCTAAAAAGATGGTCACCACTGGATCATAGGTCAGACTGCATCCACAGTGCCTCCATCTGCTTCATTATAGGGAATCTTCTGCCGTCTGAATCACGTATTTCAGAGATTTACATGGATACCCCGGTGTAAGCGCTCAGCGCAATGCGCAAGATAAATGTGAGCAGAGCCTTACTGCGATCTTAGGGAGGCAGAATGAACAAATAAACAGCAGGCGAAGAATTGGTTTTATTTATCTTTTACGCCGTTCCTCATGCAGTATAAGTGATTAGGCGGCTTTATTCTTCGGGTCGGTGCGATTACAGTGATACCAGATTTATACCGGGTGTTCATGATTGACAGCTGTCACACACTAAAACATGCTTTTGAGAGCTATAAGTTTTCCATATTTCGGCCAACAGTCATGTAAGGGTTTGTGTTTTGCGGGACAAGTTGATGTTTTTATTGGTAACATTTTTGGGCACGTGACACTTTTCTATCGCTTTCTAATCTGATTTTTGGGAGGCAGAATAAACAAAAAACAACAATTCAGGAATTGTGTTTTTTTTATGCCGTTCTGCATGTGGTAAAATTGATAAGGCAGCTTTATTCTTCGGGTCAGAATGATTATAGCGATACCTCATTTATGTAATTTTTTTATGTTTTTGCACTTTTACATAATAAAAACTTTTATGGAAAAAATAATTATCTTTACATCGCTTTATTCTGAGAGCTATAACTTTTTTTATTTTTCCACTGACGGAGCTGTATGGGGGCTTGTTTTTTGTGGGACAAGTTAACGTTTTCAGCGGTACCATTTTTATTTACATTTGTCTTTTTGATCGCGTTTTAGTCCACTTTATTCTAGCGGTATGATGAAAAGGCATAGTTTCTTATGTTTTTTTTTTTTTTTACACTGTTCACTGAAGGTGTTAACTAGTGTGACACATTTATAGATCGGGTCGTTCCAGACGCGGCGATACTAAATATGTGTACTTTTTTTGTTTATTTTTTTTTACATAAAAATGTATATTTATTAGTGTAATATATTTTTATTATGTTTTTACTTTTTTTTCAATTTTTACAATTTTTTTTAAACTTTTTTTTATTTAGTCCCACTATGGGGCTTTCACTTTTTTCACAGGCATAATGTATTGCAATGCACTAGCATTGCAGTACATTATACCTATAGTGAAAGTTCCTGAGACCATGCTGTGAGCAATGGCAATGGTCGGGCCCCCGCAATGACATCGTGGGGGCACTGATCTGAAGGCAGAGGGGGCTCCCAGCCCTTTGCCTGCATCCTGAACGCTGCAATCGCAGCATTCAGGGGGTTAACAGCCAGGGGAAGTACTGACACCGCTCCTGGCTGTTTAGTGCCGGAGCTCAACCACTGGCAGCGCTGAGCTCCGGCACTAATCGGGCAGGAGACGCTGATATTTCAGCTTCTCCTGCACAATCGTGCTTTGATCGGTCAGTCAGATCTGGGTGCGTGGACCATCGGAATGGGTCCCTTCACCTCTTCCCCTGCCGCTCAGCTGTCTGTGACAGCTGTCGGCACTGAACTGTGTAAACACACAGTGACAGTTCAAAGTCATGACGGAGATAACCCGTCATGGTGCGTGAACTAGCATCCTGCCATGATGGGTTATCTCAGTCATTGAGCATTATGGGGATAAAAGGTGTAATGCACATGCCCGGACTGACTGGCGTGTGCGTGTTTAGTGGTTCCACTGTGCCATGAACCGGTGAGTGCCTGGAGGGGCGTAACTAAGTATCTGCCCGATCCGACCAAGGTTGCACGACGGCATACGGCGCCAGTGCACCAGGGAGGAACCGAGCAGAGGGACCAGGGTCTACTCCAGGTCAGACTCCGGACACGGCTGTTGACCCACACCAGGGAATACAGGAACAGGCAGACTAGAACGCAGGCTGGGTAGGGTCCAGCACAGACTGGGAGACGAGTTCAGAGCCGCAGATGCGGTAAACAAACAGAGTAAAGCGAAACCGCAGACGCGGTAGACAAGGCTGAGCAGAGCGAAACAGCAGACGCGGTGGACAAGGCTGAGCAGAGCGAAACCGCAGACACGGTGGACAAGGCTGAGCAGAGCGAAACCGCAGACGCGGTGGACAAGGCTGAGCAGAGCGAAACCGCAGACGCGGTGGACAAGGCTGAGCAGAGCGAAACCGCAGACGCGGTGGACAAGGCTGAGCAGAGCGAAACCGCAGACGCGGTGGACAAGGCTGAGCAGAGCGAAACCGCAGACGCGGTGGACAAGGCTGAGATAAATCGCCGAAGAGGTAAACAAAGACAAAGCAAAAGGGATAGGGCTCTGTTCACACGGAACAGACTGGAAAAGAAAAGCAGAACCAGATACACACAAGGTACTTCCAAAGAAGTAGCGAAAGGACTCCAACTCACAAACGGAAGTACAATGACAACGAGTAGAAGTTAGGTGCAGGTTCAGACTCTACAGAAAAAGGGAGCAAACGGACATAAAGACAAAACAGGTAAGAAGCTAGGAAACAGTTCAGACAAGAACAGTTACTGCAACAAAATGCAGGAACGAGCCTAGGTAAAGCCAAGTGCTGGTTCAGACACTGCAGAAAAAGGGAGAAAACGGACATAAAGACAAAACAGGTAAGAAACTAGGAAACAGGTCAGACAAGAACAGTTACTGCAACAAAATGCAGGAACGAGCCTAGGTAAAGCCAAGCGCTGGTTCAGACACTGCAGAAAAAGGGAACAAACGGACATAAAGACAAAACAGGTAGGAAGCTAGGAGACAGTTCAGACAGGAACTGTACTGCAACAAATACAGGAGCGAGTCTGGGTATGCGGCCCCCAAAGGGCGAGACAAACAGGCTAGGAGCGTGTTCAGACAGGCCTGGAAATACAGCCTCAGGAAGGCAGACAGACAGCTGGCTAGAGTGCACAGACAGGACACAGTTCAGACACGGGAACTGATACCGTAAGGCAGGAAACATAGACAGGACCTGGCATGTCAGCGACCAGAAGCCAACTGACAGAACAAGATGCTCAGGCCTGGATTCCAGGGAGGAGCTGGGTTAAATACCAGGTGACAGACAGCAATAGGCTGAGGACGCATTAGGGGTGTGTCTGCAGCAGTTTCAAGAATCAGGAAGTTCGGCGGGCGTCGCCCTAAACAGCAAGAGCAAAGCAAAGCAGACAACATGGAAAGAAGCCAAAGTGGCAGTCTGGACTGAAGATCAAGTGCGCGCTCTTGCACAGTGGGAGATGGACCACTATGCAAGGACGCCGCCAGGTATGTTACAAAAGGCAACTTTAAATCACAAAAACACAGAAGAGTTTGGTAATACAAACTGATTAGAGTCTTTGGCATCCTCCACACAGGAATAAATCTGTCAGGAGGATTTATGTCTCACTACAAAATCTGAGGAATCTGCTCCAGAGACAGGAGGGCACCAGGCCTATGATCTTGCATGGATATTAGGACCATGAAACTTTCACACCACTAATCTAATCTAATTAAGGACTCACTCTCCAAGCTCAATTTGTTTGTTTATTTAAATGTCAATTTATTATGCCATGCATCTGGTTTTCTTTTCCTTTTTTTTCCCTTTGTGTGCATATATTTGTGTTTCTTCATATATCTTGTCATACCATTCCTGAGGAAGGGACCTAAGTTCTCCTGAAAGCTTGCCTTGTAACATAATTTATTTCATTTCTGTTAGCCATTAAAAGGTACAACTATAAGATTATCTTGTTTTTCCCATTGAGAGCAATCTTTTTTCAACTGACTAACACGGTACCAAACCCCTTTTGTGTCAATGCCTGCCTTCTGGACTTCTGTCAAGTCAGCAGTCTTCCCCATGATTGTGGAGCCTACCGAAACAGACTAAGGGACCTTTTTTTTAATTCTTAGGAAGCCTTTGCAGGTGTTTTTTGTTAATTATTTTAGTTTACTGAGATAATGACTTTTGTGTTTTCATTGGCGGTAAGTCATAATCATCAACATTACCTGAAATAAACACTTGAAATAGTTGAAATAGATCACTCTGTTTGTAATGACTCTACATAATATATGTGTTTCATTTTTTGTATTGAAGAACTGAAATAAATTAACTTTTTGATGACATTCTAATTTAGTGAGATGTATATGTGTGTGTATATATATATATATGTGTGTGTGTATATATATATATATATATATATATATATATATATATATATATATATATATAGTGAGCCAGTGACCGGGAACGTATACGAGGGATGTTATATATCCCCCAGAATGTGTACAGAGACCTATTAAATCCATTGGAGTGCATTGCAGTCACAAACTCACCTGCTGCTGCAATTCAGGAATGAAGTTGAGCATTGACCTGGTCAGGCTATCTGGCTAAGGCAGATTAAGTAGAACCCGGCAGGGCCTTCATTTCTTGGGGGAGGTCACAGGAGGCAGTGGGGCGGCCTTCTCCCTCCAACCCGGGTTTTCCAGTTACTCTTGCCACAGGTCCTTTAAAAACCCTGCACTAAGGATTTGTGTAGTTCTGTATTGGAACCTGCTAGGAGCTTAGCAGGAAAGCTCAGCAGGATTGAGTGTGGCTGGACCCACGCCTGGGAAGGCTCTGCACCTGTCAGACTCAGCGGCCCGTTGCGGCCGTTGCCCACGGCAACGGTTGTTTAAGGACTCGTGTTAACCCTGCTACGAACCGGAGGACTTTTCTGTTTACCCGTGAGTGCTGAATAAAGCTGTTTATGTTGGACTTGCTTGGGTCACTGCCTCAGTTACTGCACGGTGTGAAAACCGCCGCCTTACAATATATCTATATATGATTGTACCCATAAAAGAAAACAATAAAAGTACACATACTTGGTATCGCCGTGTCAGGAACGACCTGACCTATAAAACTGTCCAACTAGTTCACCCCTTTAGTGAACACAGTAAAGAAAATGAATAAAAAACTAAGCAAAAAACGGTGCTTTATCATCATACTGCCAAACAAAAGTAGAATAAAACACAATCAAAAAGACGAATGTAAATAAAAATGGTACCGCTGAAAACATCATCTTGTCCCGCAAAAAAACAAGTCGCCGTCAGCGGAAAAATAAAAAAGTTATAGCTCTCAGAATAAAGCGATGCAAAGAAATTTATTTTTTCTATAAAATAGTTTTTATTGTGTAAAAGTGCCAAAACATAAAAAAACTATATGAATGTAGTATCGCTGTACTGACCTGAAGAATGAAGCTGCCTTATCAATGGAATGGCATAAAAAAAAAAAACAATTCCTTAATTGTTGGTTTTTGTTTATTCTGCCTCACAAGAATGGGAATAGAAAGTGATCAAAAAATGTCATGTGCTTGAAAATGGTACCAATAAAAGCGTCAACTTGTCCCGAAAAAAAACAAGGCTTTACATGACTCTGTTGGCCGAAATATGGAAAAATTATAGCTCTCAAAATATGGCTATGCAAAAAAAAACAAAAAACTTTTTTTTAGTGTATAACAACTGCCAAACATAAAAACCCAATATAAATCGCTGTAGTCGCACTGACCCGAAGAATAATCACTTATACCGCATGAGGAAAGGCGTAAAAAATAAATAAAACCAACTCTTCACCTGCTGCTGATTTGTTCATTCTGCCTCCCAAAGATCGCAGCATGGCTTGGCTCCTATGTATCCTGCGCTCAGCGTGTACATCGGGGTTTCCATGTAAATGTCTGAAAGATGTGATTCAGATGGAACCCCCAGCAGAAGATTCCCTGTAATGAGGCAGATGGAAGCACCGTAGACGCCATCTGGCCTGTGATCCTACGGTGTCCATCTTTTTAGGAGACGTGCATAAAAGTGCTGTCGGCCACAATTTTGTGAACCTCTGAAATAAAGGACACTGCTAAACAGAGGCCAGACGGAGTGCAGAGTAAGGCCGGTTTCACATGTCCTAATATTTCCGGTACTGGAAAAAATAGTCTGAACGGAGACCTATAGAATAAAGGGAGGGGTCCCTAAAAGAACTAAGGACTGGGACAAAAATGGGACACCTCCTAACAGAAGTTGTTGCAGAGCGAAAAGACAAACTGACAAAAAGTACTAGAGGTCCCAGAGGACCAAGCAAACTAGACAGAGATAGGCACCGAAGCACCTGGCTAGAGAGACAGGCAAAAAACACTGAAGTCCAGCAAAGCCAGAAGGGCGGAGCTGGAATATATAGGCAGCTGGTCACGTGACCGCAAAACACAAGATAGCAAAAACTAACAGGAGGGTTCTAACAGTACCCCCTCTTCTATGAGGATCCTCCGGATCCTCCAGGCCTATCAGGAAACCTCCTGTGGAAAGCTTTAACAAGCCTAGGAGCAGAGACATCATCCGTCCTTACCCAGGAGTTGTCTTCGGGACCAAAACCCTTCCAGGAGACAAGATACTGTAATTTCCCTCTATGCCATCTTGAATTCAAAATACGAGAAATTTCATATTCACTGTCTTCCACCACGGGAGGAACTGTGACAGTGACTTCCCTATTAGAAACGTCAGCCTTTTTCAACAAGGAAACATGAAACACAGGATTAATCTTCCAGGAAGTAGGGACATCCAACCTGACAGCAGATGGGTTAACAACCTGAAGCACTTTAAATGGACTCACAAACTTAGGACCCAGTTTTTTAGAGGGAATCCTCAACCGCAAGTTCTTCGAGGACAACCAAACCATGTCACCCACAGTAAACAAAACCTCTTTACGTTTTCTGTCAAAATACTTCTTGGACTTCTTGTTAGCCTCTTGCAGGTTACAATGTACATTAGTCCAAACTCTCTCCAAATCACCGGAAAAATTCTCCTCCTCCGGCACCGCCGACCCCAATTTGGAGAACAAACCAAAAGACGGATGTCTCCCAGTGCAACAAAGAAAAGGAGAACACCCAGCAGAGGAGGATGTATGATTGTTAAGAGCAAATTCTGCGAGAGGCAGAAACTCAGACCACACCTCTTGATTGTCTGCCACAAAACAACACAAAAACTGTTCAACATCCTGGTTCTTTCTTTCAGTCTGTCCATTAGACTCAGGATGGTAACCAGACGAAAATGACTAATGAACTCCCAACCTGTCACAAAAAGCATGCCAAAAGCGAGCCACAAACTGAGGTCCTCTATCAGAAACAATATCCGTGGGAACGCCATGGAGCTTGACAATCTCCTTAACAAACGACTTAGCGAGTGTCTTGGCGCATGGCAACTAAATGAATGGAACCAAATGACACATCTTACTAAAACGGTCTACGACCACCCAGATGACAGTAAAACCCTCAGACACAGGAAGATCAGTAATAAAATCCATAGTGAGATGCGTCCAAGGCGCACTAGGAACCTCCAGAGGGCAAAGCAACCCCACCAGTAGGAGTATGTGAAGCCTTTGACCTAGCACACACAGTACACTGACGCACCCACTTGATGACTTCCTTCTGCCATCCAGGCCACCAAAAACTGCGACTGATAAGTATCTTAGTCTCCGAAACTCCTGGATGACCTGCCAACCGAGACTCATGACACTCCACAAACAAATCTCTCCTAAAGGCTCTAGGCACAAACAACCTTCCATGGGGAGTGTTAGATGGAGCATCCTCTTGAGCATTCAAAATCCCATTCTCCAAAGCGGAGTCCAATGCCGCCACCACAACTCCTTTCTGCAAAATGCTCACCTCCTCCTCGGCACCGACCGTAGGAGAGAAGCTGCGAGATAAAGCATCGGCTTTAACATTCTTAGTACCAGGGATATAGGCAACAGAAAAATGAAACCGATAAAAAAAAGTGCCCACCTAGCTTGACGGGCATTCAAGCGCTTGGCAGCATCCAGATAGAACAAATTCTTATGATCTGTGAAAACCTGAATAGGAAATCTAGCGTCTTCCAAAAAATGACGCCAGTGTTCAAACGCAAGTTTAATAGCCAGCAACTCCCAATTTCCAACATCATAATTCAGTTCGGTTTCCGAATTTTTTTTCGAAAAGAAGACAAAAGGTTGTACTCCACCCTTGTTCTTCTGAGACAAAACTGCTCCGACCCCCACCGATGAAGCATCGACCTCGACCAAAAAAGGTTTGGTCTCATCAGGATAGGGGCAGAACTGAACCTCTCTTTGAGATACTCAAACGCTTCAATGGCTTCAGTAGTCCACTGGGTCGTATTCGCACCTTTCCTGGTGAGATCGGTTAGAGGTTTAACAATTACAGAAAAATTCTTAATGAATTTCCTGTAATAATTGGCAAAACCCAAAAACCTCTGTATAGATTTCAAACCAATAGGCCTAGGCCATTCCTGCACAGCCTGAACCTTCACAGGGTCCATCTCAAAGCCCACGCTGGAGACAATGTAGCCCAAAAAACTAATTTTCTGCACAGCGAACTCACATTTCTCCAGCTTAGCAAAGAGTGAATTATCACTCAATAACTGCAAAACTTCACGTACACTCTGCCAATGGGACTCTAAATCTGGTGAATAAATCAAAATGTCATCCAAATACACAACCACATTCTTACCAATCAAAGGTCTCAGGATGTCATTAATAAGGTTCTGAAAAAATGCAAGTGCATTGGTAAGACCGAAGGGCATCACCAGATTCTCAAAATGACCTACTGGAGTGTTAAAAGCAGTTTTCCATTCATCACCCTCCTTCACACGTAGCAAATTGTCTGCCCCTCGGAGATCAATTTTTGAGAACAACTTGGCTCCCACTAACTGGTTAAAAAAGTCAGGAATTAACGGCAATGGGTAGGAATTGCGTACGGTAATCTTATTAATTTCACGAAAATCCAGACATGGACGTAAACCGCCGTCCTTTTTTTTAACAAAGAAGAATCCGACTGGCACAGGCGACTTAGAAGGTCTAATGAGACCAGCAGCCAGGCTAGTCTCTATGTACTCCTCCAAGGCCTTTCTTTCAGGGATAGTCAGATTAAACAAGCGACTTTTGGGAAGAGTAGCACCTGGAACAAACTCAATGGCGCAATCATAATCCCTATCAGGAGGTAAAACTTGCGACTCCTCCGAAAAAAACCTCCAAAAATCTTGAATAGGTACTGGTAATTCCCCTTTTTCCACAGCCGCAATGCGACCATTACAACATTTATCATAGCACTTCGGACTCCAAGACTTAATCACATTAGTAGACCAGTCCAACAAAGGATTGTGCAGTTTTAACTAAGGCAATCCTAGAACAACTGGAGAGGGCAAATTATCCAAAACAACCAAGTCCAAAATTTCTTGGTGAACACCATTGATAGTGAGAGGAAATGCAGCAGTCTTGTGAGTAATACATTTCAAAGGAGTGTTATCAATTGCAACCACAGAAATAGGAGATGACAAAGGTTTGGATTTCAATTTAAGATTTTCCAAAAACACTTTATCAATCACATTAAGTGTTGAACCACAATCCACAAATACCTGAAATTCAATCAAATCTGCCTGCAGAGTAGTACACCCAGAAAGGAACACTCCTGCAGAGCGTAAACAAGCTATACGGGCGTAACTGACCTTTTTTTTTTCTTTACTTAAACGACGCTTACAATACTTAATCAAATGATCAGCTTTACCACAATAAAGACACAAACCTTCGGCGAATCTCCGATCTCTTTCCTGAGAGCGGAGTGACATCGCCCCAACCTCCATTGGTTCTCCGCTGTCAGAGCAGATTTTCTGGAAACTAGGACCTGAAGTTACAGGAGTTTTTACAACATTGACCCTGGACCTTATTCTCCTGTCCACACGAACAGCTAACTGCATAGCTTCCTGCAGAGTCTCAGGTGCAGGGAATGCAATTAGCAAATCCTTAACCCTTTCACTCAGACCAGCAAAAAATAAACTTTTCAGCGCCGAATCATTCCACTTAACTTCTGAAGCCCATCTCCTGAAGTGTGTGCAATAAATTTCAATATCATCTGACCCCTGATTCAAACGTCTAAGTTCTGATTCAGCAGATGAGATTCGATCAGGATCGTCATATAATAGCCCCATAGCAGAAAAAAATTCCTCAACAGAATTTAATCACGGATCATTAGGTTGGAGAGAAAAGGCCCACCACTGTGGTTCTTTGCGCAAAAATGACATAATAAAACCAATGCGCTGTGATTCATTCCCAGAGGACCTCGGTCTCAAACGAAAATATAACAAACAAGCATTTTTAAAGGAAAAAAAATCTTGCTGTTTACCATAAAAAATATCAGGCAGTCCTACCTTCGGTTCGACAAAATGCGCTCCAGGACAGCTACTCACGTGTTGCTGAAGCTCGGCCACCTCCAGAGACAATCCCTGCAGGCGTTGAGCCAACTCCAGAACGGAAACCATACTGATCCCCGAATTTCTTTCCTTTTAGTTGTTTTTTTTTGTGCTGGACTTACTGTTATGATCTGCAACATAAACTAAGGAAAGAATGGGAAAAGCTGTCCCTACAGTAAGACTAAGCTGAATCCCTACGATGTAGCGGGCAGCCTGTTCCTTGTGAACAGACCCGCCTTTGTCCTCGGCTAGTCTGAACGGAGCAAAAAGACAAACTGACAAAAAAGTACTAGTGGTCCCAGAGCAGAGAACCAAGCAAACTAGACAGAGATAGGCACCGAAGCACCTGGCTAGAGAGACAGACAAAAAACACTGAAGTCCAGCAAAGCCAGAAGGGCGGAGCTGGAATACATAGGCAGCTGGTCACGTGACCGCAAAACACAAGATAGCAAAAACTAACAGGAGGGTTCTAACAGGAATAAGCAGTACAGTTAGCGCTGTTCCCAAGTGCTGGGTGCTGAACGTTGCCCTCATCATTGTCACCTGCCCACGCTGCGATCAGCGTGAACAAGAGACAATGTTGAGAGTAGTATTATGCTCCCACTGTGTTCTGGTGTAAAAATAAGAATTAAATAATAAAAAAATCCTTATACTCACTTGTCTGAAGATGTCCCAGCTGTAACCCATCTGACTACTCACACCAAGGAGCCGGGGAGAATGACTCCCTCCAGCGAGCGGGCCCCAGGGCTGCCCTCAGCGAGCAGTGTCCTGTCACTCAGTGAGCTCAGCGCAGCTCCGGGGCTCGCTCTTTGGAGCGAGTCATTCTCCCCGGCTCCCCTGCATGAGCGGTCAGGTGGATTACAGCCGGGGACATCTTCAGACAGGTGAGTATAAGGATTTTTTATTATATTCTTATTTTTACACCAAGACACAGCGGAAGCAGAATACTACTCTTATCGCTGTCCCTCGCTCGCGCTGATCTCAGCGTAAGCAGGGGACAATGATAAGGGCAGTGTTCAGCACCTGGCGCTTGGGAACAGTGCTAACTGTACACTGATTCCCAGGTGTCGGTACGTGTCACACTGATGACACGTGTCATCCGTGTGGGACGTTTTGTGGCCTGTGCAGCGCGCCAAAAATGGACATGTCAACGTGTTTTGCCCACGGATACATGGTCCATGGAACACACTGACAAAAATAAAGTGCACTGGAGTAAGATACAGAAAATTCATGAACAGGCACACAACTGTAAATAAATTTGGGGCATCTTACAACTGGCGTGCCCCTCCGCTAGAAAAGTTATTTCATTCAGGGGCTAGTGTACATTTCTGGCTCATTTTACACCACTTGTGCCGCAAATTATGATGAATTTGATGGTAGGGCTTCAACAAGTTCTCCCAGTTACACCCACTTTAATTGAGCTGGCCAGCACTGGCCTAAAAACGCCAAAGGTCGCAACAAAGTTTACACCAGAAGACTGGCTAAAATTCCTTTGTGTCAAAAAATGTGCTATAATTCTGGCACAAAGAGAACAAATATTAGATGACCTCATATGCATTAAACTAACTTAGGCCAAACACACCGATATTGACGTGTTTGGCCGAAAGTTGAATACATATGGAGGTCCCCAACAAATGATTATCGGGGAAAGATAAGGATCCAAGATGTCTGATTTCAGACTGCTAATCCTTTTAATCTCTGGAATATAGCCGCGCCAGAGATGTCTGTCAGCGTCTCTTTCAATGAGAACAAAGAAGCTCTTGGCAGAGTGGGGTGAGAAAGTTGCAGGACAACATGCAGTCAACAGCTATCTAACATGAATGGGGGGGGGTTTAGACTTGAAAATGAACAGATTTAATAGACAACATGGAATACTGATAAATCTGGAGCATTTTTAGACTGTTTAGACCTTAATGATACTTTTAAGTAATGTCCCATTAATTAAAAAAAATGTTTAGTGTTAAAAGAAGTTGGTGTCTGGCTATGCACTATGTTTTCAGCAGGACATCAGAGCCTAAAGCCCCCGTCTCACATAGCGAGATCGCTAGCGAGATAGCTGCTGTGTCACGGTTTTGGTGACGCAACAGCGACCTCACCAGCGATGTCGCTATGTGTGACACTTTGCAACGATCAGGCCCCTGCTGTGAGGTCGCTGATCGCTGCAAAGTGTCCTTGACCATTTTTTGGTCGTTGCTCTCCCGCTGGTCAGCACACATCGCTGTGTGTGACCAGCGGGAGCAGCGATCAGGCTGGTAACTATGGTAAACATCGGGTTACTAGGGGCACACGTGCTCCTAGTAACCCGTTGTTTATCATGGTTACGAGCCTGTTAAAGTGAGCGGTAACCTCCCGCTCACTGCAGCAGAGTGGTAACCATGATAAACAACGGGTTACTAGGAGCGCGTGTGCCCCTAGTAACCCGATGTTTGCCATAGTTACCAGCCTGCTCCTGCTTCAGCAGGCTGGTAACCAGGAGCAGGACATCGTGGAAAGATTCTTTCCACGATGTCGCTGCTCCCCTGATCGTTGGTGAGCCTGCCTGTTTGACAGCTCACCAGCGACCACATAGCGACGCAGCAACGATCCCTGACAGGTCGTATCGTTGTCGGGATCGTTGCAGCGTCGCTAAGTGTGACGGGGCCTTAAGGGTGCCCAAGGTTGCTCTACTAAGTATTAAAGATGCTTGTCATGATAAGCTTGACTAATTCAGAGACTGTCGTCATTATAAGTTGAATTTGGAGAAACCATTTGTTATAATAGTTGTGTTATGTAAGCGATTCTTGTACAAAAAAAAGGAAGGAAAAAGACTATACAAGTAATGTGCACACCTAAAGGTATGTGTATATATTTAATAGAAAGGCAACCAATATTACATTTTTAAAACCATTTAAAATCTATTATGAACATACTCCATCACTAACATGATAGTATAAACAAGGAATATGCTCCAAAATAACCACACACAAAGGAGTAAACCAGAAACTTAAGTAACATCAAAATAATTGATCAATGATACAGAACATCAACACTTTAATTAGCAAGAAATAGGCTGTTTATATATATCTCCGATGGTAATGAAGTGATATACAGTACAGACCAAAAGTTTGGACACACCTTCTCTTTTAAAGATTTTTCTGTATTTTCATGACTATGAAAATTGTACATTCACACTGAAGGCATCAAAACTATGAATTAACACATGTGGAATTATATACTTAACAAAAAAGTGTGAAAAAACTGAAAATATGTCTTATATTCTAGGTTCTTCAAAGTAGCCACCTTTTGCTTTGATGACTGCTTTGCACACTCTTGGCATTCTCTTGATGAGCTTCAAGACCTACTTTGAAGAACCTAGAATATAAGACATATTTTCAGTTGTTTCACACTTTTTTGTTAAGTATATAATTCCACGTGTTAATTCATAGTTTTGATGCCTTCAGTGTGAATGTACAATTTTCATAGTCATGAAAATACAGAAAAATCTTTAAATGAGAAGGTGTGTCCAAACTTCTGGTCTGTACTGTATATCCAAAATTTAAGAAATATGTATATCCAATATTGAAGTTTAGTATGTACATGCAAATACAAATTATAGATAATACAGATACATAAGCAGATAAAGTACAAATACCTACAAATAAATATAATCTGTAAAGATAAATAGTACCCTATCCACGTGAAAATAAATATATAATGCCCTATTGAATACAAAGTAATTTGAAATAAATACTGCCCTATCGATCACATGGGAATTTGTGATGGTATTAAGTATACTAAACCCATAATAAAGAAATCCAAGCTGCTGGAGAATAAACCACTAAAGATGTAATCGGGAGTGACCGACGCATATCGCTGCTCAGGGCAGCTTCACCAGGGGAAGGTTTGAGGATTTGGAACCTATAATGAAAAAAGTACAGTACACATTCCCTTGTGATCGATAAAGTATTATTTATTTTAAATCTCTTTGCATTCAATAGGTCTTGATTTATTTTAACATGAATAGGGTACTATTTATCTTTACATTTATTTATAGGTAATTGCAATTTATCTGCTTATGTATTTACATATACAATGCCTTGAAAAAGTATTCATACTTTTCCACATTTTTTCACGTTACACAAACAAATGTTTTTTATTTGGATTTTATGTGATATGTGATACACCAACACATTTGATGGTGGGTATGCTGTTTTCAGGGTGATGCGCAGTGTTAATTTTCCGCAACACATGCCGTTTTGCTTTTAGCCCAAAAAGTTCTACTTTGGTCTAAACATACCGGAACACCTTCTTCCACGTGCT
Organism: Phyllobates terribilis; assembly: GCF_046119375.1. Lineage (NCBI taxonomy): Eukaryota > Metazoa > Chordata > Amphibia > Anura > Dendrobatidae > Phyllobates > Phyllobates terribilis. The sequence continues at coordinate 297,987,490 of NW_027362762.1, forward strand.
AGCTGTGTTCCCTACATGGCTTTTTACAAACTGCAGACTTCTTATGGCTTGCTTTCACAAATGGTTTTCTTCTAGCCATTCTTCCATAAAGGCCAGATTTGAGGAGTTGCAGACATCCACAGCTCAGATGGGAAAGATCATGGGCCTATTGGCTGCTTCTCTAATTAGTGCTCCCCTTGCTTGGGATATCAGTTTAGGTAGACGTCCATTTCTTGGTAGGTTTGAAGTTGTGCCATACTTGTTCCATTTTTGGATGATGGACTGAACAGTGCTCCGTGAGACTTGGACTATTTTTTATTTTTTTGAGAACCTAACTGTAATGATCTGAGGTTGTGGGTTGTAAGTAATCATCTAGGCAGGTTAACGATGCAGCAATATTTTATTGATCACAGCCATGGTAATAAAGCAATTCCAGGTAAATGGCCAAAATACAGTTCTCTCAGTCCCCAAGTTCCCAATCTGGGTTCAGTAGTTCCACTGGCTTTGTATAAGGCCATACTCACTGTCTCCCAACTTTTGGTTGGCCCACAGATTTCGTATCTCCAGCCAGTATAGTCTGTAGCCACAGTCCATGATCCTCTAGACGGCAGATAAAACGATGAAAGTACAGGTATCCACACAACTCTGACTAAAACATGTCTATCCTTTCTTTCGCTGGGATCAGTCCCCTCCCAGGTCAGAAGTGATCACCCTCCCCCTTAAACATTCACTGTTCGCTAAAACAATGAAGAATATTCTAGAAGCCTTCATCTGAGACTACATGTAAGACCCCTGTGGTGACGGCTCCACTGTGTCTACAATCTACACACACATAATGAGATTATTGTCTGCTGGAACAATGGTTGGATACTCCTGAGATACAGATATTCTGAGATACAGATTAGTGGTATGCTGGACATTTTACAAGTGAATCTAGTGCACATACTGACAAGTTAGCAGAAATATATAAAACATAACAAATCACTAATAAAACAATAATAATATTGATAAAAATGGTGGTCCGTTGCTGGAAAAGTATCATAGTCTTTAGTAAGTGGGCAGCTCCTCACAGACCTCTCCCACTTTTTCAGCACGGACATGAAAGTAAGAGGTCTCGCCTTTTTGAGAACAAAACTTTGTATAATCAAGTTTCCTCAAAGCATATTCCATGTCGTCCTTGTGAATATACTCCACAGTCCCCATTCCACTCTAGCATACGTCAGTGTAATAGACATCTCCATCTCTCATATGGTCTTTCAGATCCTGCCAACTTCCCGATGGGGGAAGCCCTGACACAAGGACTGTGTATTTAGTTCGCTGGATCAGGGGTCTCTCCTTTCCGTGGGGTCCTCCATATTCCCCCCTGATCCCCGGTTTGTCCTGGGAAACTCCCCACGTGCCCAATGAGAACCAAAATTGGATCCATTGCTACCAACCCCAGAGTGCTGACACCCAGTTAGGGGGATGGTCACTTGGCGGCCTGGTTAAGGGAGCTTTGGGCGGACAGTATCTGGGCTGACCAGGGTGATGATAGATCCAGTGTCCCGAAGTCCCTGGGCCTCCTCCCTGATGTAATTTACCTCCTCCAGATTACATTCCTTCATTGTGACAGTCATTGCATTTGGTGTATCACTCACCGCTGACATGTTGATATTGCTCCTTTCCCTATTGGCTGATGCAGTGTGAACCGGTCCTTGGCTTCCGGTTATGACATTGGCCCAGTGGCACACCAATCCTGCTCCCAGATTGTTTCCCAGCAACACATCTACTGGTAGGTGCCGCACTACTCCTACATTCACCATTCCATGACTGTGACCCCAGTCTAAATGTAGTCGGGCTCTATGAATGTTCAAAGTTTCTCCTCCAGCTATATTGACTAACATACGGCTGCCGGGGACAATACATTGGTCTGGTACTAAATGGTCTTTTATCAATGTGATTGAGGCTCCGGAGTCACGGAGCCCCACAGCCTCCACGCCCTCTACCCAGACCAGCTGCAGATGCTGGTTAATAGACTCTGAGGTGTCCCATCTAGTCCGGGACACTTCTTGTACCACATATGCCTGTTCTTCTTCCGGTCGGGGTAGTGGGCTCCTCTCTCCCTCAGCATTCCAGCCCCATTGCAGCACAGGGTTCACAGGTTGGGGACGCAGATGATGTGGCCTAGAATGTTTCTGACATTCCATGGCAAAGTGTCCCATGCATCCACAGTTATGGCAGTTAAGCCCTCGTCACCCTGACGTGGGCCATGCTTGGGCGCTTGGGAAACCTCCCCCTCTTTGTGAAGTCCAAAATCCGTGCAGTGCCTCCTCTCGGTGGTCCATGGGTCTCACTGGCATCTGTGTAAGCCCTGGTTCCTGACTCACTGAGGCTGTACTTCCACGTTGCCCGGGTCGATTGGCAGACCAATCATCAGCCAATCTGGCAGCCTCATCCAGGCTGAGTGGCTTTCTATCTGCCACCCATTCATTTAAATTACCTGGGAGCTTTGACATAAATTGTTCCAGCATGATTATGTCCATTACATTTTCTGCTTCCCGAGCCCCCAGTCCTTCTATCCACCGAGTGAATGCTGTATGTAACGTGTTGGCAAACTCTTGATGTGTGTGTGCAGTGGGCTTGTCAGTCTCCCAAAACTTCCTGCATACCTCTCTAGTAATGCACTGCGAATGGTAGAGTAACATCTCTGATCCACCGAAGACAAGTTATTAAAAGCTTCTCTTGCTTTTCCGGTCAGGCCAATGCTCAAAAATCTGGGCCAGTCACTGATTGACACCTCATGCAGCATACAGAGGTTCTCAAATAACCGGAGATGTTCATCAATATTTGAGGTGTCCTCGTTAAACTGTGGTATCTCTCGGTATCTTAAAGATGTGGGCCCCTCTCTCCTGTTATCCATTGTCCTCTGCACTGGGGCGGGTGGGGGTATCACTACATGCACACCCAGATATTTGCTTAACACTGCTGCCCGCTCCATTTCCATGGCTCGCTCTCCTAGCGCGTCCAGCTGCCTCCCCAACTCAGTTGGTTGATCCTCTGCCATCTGGATGAGGGCTGTGGTCCCTCCACAGAGATACCCTCGGCCACGTCTGAACTGACCTCCTCCTGTGGCTGTTCACGGTCCCAATCGTCCAAGCGTTGTATTAGGGTCGCACGGTTATCCTCTGGCAACCACTCTAGCTTTCTCCCAGAGCAAAGAGTTCTCAGCTCCTCCTTCTTGAGCCTCTTGTAGATGGAGTCTGCCATCTCTTCTGCCATGTCACCGCTCAGTAACTTTCCCTGGTATGCTGTCCAGAGATAGGTGATCCCACCGCTGACACCACTTGTAAAGATCTGAGGTTGTGGGTTGTAAGTAATCATCTAGGCAGGTTAACGATGTAACAATATTTTATTGATCACAGCCATGGTAATAAAGCAATTCCAGGTAAATGGCTAAAATACAGTTCTCTCAGTCTTCAAGTTCCCAATCTGGGTTCAGTAGTTCCACTGGCTTTGTATAAGGCCATACTCACTGTCTCCCAACTTTTGGTTGGCCCACAGATTTCGTATCTCCAGCCAGTATAGTCTGTAGCCACCGTCCATGATCCTCTAGACGGCACATAAAACGATGAAAGCACAGGTATCCAGTAGCAGCAGTCCTTTTAAGAAAGTTTAAATCCAAATGACATAATCCATAATGGTAACATGTTTATCCATCCATCCTTCCAAGTCCACGGTCTCCATCCTCTTCCTTCAATCCTTCTACACAACTCTGACTAAAACATGTCTGTCCTTTCTTTCGCTGCGATCAGTCCCCTCCCAGGTCAGGAGTGATCACCCTCCCCCTTAAACATTCACTGTTTGCTAAAACAATGAAGAATATTCTAGAAGCCTTCATCTGAGACTGCATGTAAGACCCCCTGTGGTGACAGCTCCACTGTGTCTACAATCTACACACACATAATGAGATTATTGGCTGTTGGAACAATGGTTGGATACTCCTGAAATACAGATATTCTGAGATACAGATTACTGATATGCTGGACATTTTACAAGTGAATCTAGTGCACATACTGACAAGTTAGCAGAACTATATAAATACAAAAGAATCGCTGCACTGTTGTCAAATGGTGCTCAAGTAGGGGCCGAACCCGTTGCTATGTAAAAATAACCTTGGCACTCAAAATATATTTCAAAAGCAGTGAAAATTTTATTGCAGTCCAAAAGTGGATGTAAAACGTTTCGGTCGTAATGACCTTCATCAGTTAGCAATGTTGAAATGTGACTAGGAGTACTGATAAACCATCAGTTAGGCAGGTAATGGTAAGGACCACCTTAAGTTGTCTGTGACCTGGCAGGATCCATAACGCGGTATCCACCGCTTGTTGTATACCGCGTTATGGATCCTGCCAGGTCACAGACAACTTAAGGTGGTCCTTACCATTACCTGCCTAACTGATGGTTCATCAATACTCCTAGTCACATTTCAACATTGCTAACTGATGAAGGTCATTACGACCTAAACGTTTTACATCCACTTTTGGACTGCAATAAAATTTTCACTGCTTTGAAATATATTTTGAGTGCCAAGGTTATTTTTACACAGCAGAACTATATAAAACATAACAAGTAAATCACTAATAAAACAATAATAATATTGACAAATATGGTGGTCCGTTGCTGGAAAAGTATCATAGCCTTTAGTAAGTGGGCAGCTCCTCACACTAACCCTGCTATATTCTTCTCCACAATTTTATCCCTGACCTGTCTGTTATGTTCCTTGGTTTTCAAGATGTTGTTTGATCCATAATGTTCCGAAACAAACCTCCGAGACCTTCGCAGAACAGCTATAGCTATATTGAGAATAAATTACGCAAAGGTGGATTCAATTTACTAATTAAGCGACTTCTGGGGGCAGTTGGTCACTCAAAATTTTATTTAGGGGTATCAGACTACAGGAGGCTGATTACAAATACACGTTATAATTTTCAGATTTCTATTTTTAAAATAATTAGAAAACCATGTATCATTTCCTTTACACTTCACAATTACTTCATACTTTCTGTTGGTGTAGTACATTAATTCACAATACAATATATTTAAGTTTGTGGGTGCATTGTGAAAAAATGTAGGAAAGGTAATAGGATATGAATACTTTTCAATGCACTGTATCTAAGATTTGTATGTAAATATTATACTTGAATATTGGATATTCAGTCAAGGCCGAAAGTGTTGGCATTCTTGAAATTGTTCCAGAAAATGAAGTATTTCACCCAGAAAATTATTGTAATTACATATCTTTTGTAATGCTCATGTTTATTTCATTTCTGTGTATTGGAACAACAGAAAAAACTGAGAAAAAAGGCAAATTGGACATAATTTCACACAAAACCTCAAAAGGAAGCTGGACAAAATTGTTGTCACTTTCCAAAAATGTGGGTAAACAACTTTGTTTCAAGCCTGTGATGCTCGTTCAAACTCACCTGTGGCAAGTAACAGGTGTGGGCAATATGAAAATCACACCTGAAACCAGATAAAAAGGGGAGATGTTGACTCAATCTTTGCATTGTGTGTCTGTGTGTGCCACACTAAGCATGGAGAACAGAAAGAGGAGAGAACTGTCTGAGGACTTGAGATCCAAAATTGTTGAAAAATATCAACAATCTTAAGGCTACAAGTCCATCTCCAAAGATCTTGATGTTCCTTTGTCCACGGTGCACAACATAATCAAGAAGTTTACAACCCATGTCACTGTAGCTAATCTCCCTGGATGGCAGAAAAAAATTGATGAAAGGTTGCAATGCAGGATAGTCCGGATGGTGGATAAGCAGACCCAATCAAGTTCCAAAGAAATTCAAGCTGTCCTACAGGCTCAGAGTGCATCAGTGTCAGCGCAAACTATCCGTCGACATTTGAATGAAATGCAAATTTATGGCAGGAGACCCAGTAGGACCTCACTGCTGATGCAGAGTCCTAAAAAACCTAGACTGCCGCTTGCCAAAATCCCTCTGGGAAAGTATCTTGTGGACAGATGAGACCAAGATAAAACTTTTTCGTAAAGCACATTATTCTAATGAGGCCTACAAAGAAAAGAACACAGTACCTACAGTCAAACATGGTGGAGGTTCAAAGAGCTTTTGGGGTTGTTTTGCTGCCTCTGGCACTAAGTGCCTTGACTGTGTGTGTAAGGCATCATGAACTCTAAAGATTACCAAATAATTTTGGGTCGCAATGTGTCAGACTGCTGGGTTTGCATCATAGGTCTTCCAGCAGGATAAAAACCCTAAACATGCTTCAAGAAGCACCCAGAAATAGATGGAAACAAAGCGCTGGAGAGTTCTAACATGGCCAGCAATGAGTCCAGATCCCATTAAACAACTGTGGAGAGATCTTAAAATTGCTGTTGGAAGAATGCACCCTTCAAATATGAGAGACCTGGTGCAATTTGCAAATAAAGAGTGGTCCAAAATTCCAGTTGAGAGGTGTAAGAAGCTTGTTGATGGTTATAGGAAGTGGATGATTGTAGTGATTTATTCCAAAGGGTGTACAACCAAATATTAAGCTGATGGTGCCAATAATTTTGTCTGGCCCATATTTGGGGTTTTGTGTGAATTTATGTTCGATTGCCCTTTTTTCTTCTTTTGTGTTGTTCCAATACACACAAAGGAAATAAACATGTATAACAAAACATGTGCAATTGCAATAAGTTTCTGGTAGAAATATTTTATTTTCTGGAACAATTTGAAGGGTGCCAACAAATTTGGCCATGACTGTACATGTATATAATTTCTTGACCAATTTATATACAGTGCTGGCCAAAAGTATTGGAACCCCTGCAATTCTGTCAGATAATACTCAGTTTCTTCCTGAAAATGATTGCAATCACAAATTCTTTGGTATTATTATCTTCATTTAATTTGCTTGCAAGGAAAAAACACAAAAGAGAATGAAGCAAAAATCAAATCATTGATCATTTCACACAAAACTCCAAAAATGGGCCAGACAAAAGTATTGGCACCCTCAGCCTAATACTTGGTTGCACAACCTTTAGCCAAAATAACTGGGAACCATCAATGTTTTTCTTACAATGCTCTGCTGGAATTGTAGACCATTCTTCTTTGGCAAACTGCTCCAGGTCCCTGATATTTGAAGTGTGATATTTGATTTTTGCTTCATTCTCTTTTGTGTTTTTTCCTTGCAAGCAAATTAAATGAAGATAATAATACCAAAGAATTTGTGATTGCAATCATTTTCAGGAAGAAACTGAGTATTATCTGACAGAATTGCATGGGTGCCAATACTTTTGGCCAGCACTGTATAGCAGTGGGGAAAATAAGTATTTGATACACTGCAGATTTTGCAAGTTTTCCCACCTACAAAGAATGGAGAGGTCTGTAATTTTTATCGTAAGTACACTTCAACTGTGAGAGACAGAATCAAAAAAAAAATCCATAAAATCACATTGTATGATTTTTACATAATTTAATTAGCATTTTATTGCATGAAATTGAAATTAGTATTTGATACAATACAAAAACAGAACTTAATATTTGGTATTGAAACCTTTGTTTGCAATTACAGAGATCGGACATTTCCTGTAGTTCTTGACCAAGTTTGCACACACTACAGCAGGCATTTTGGCCCACTCCTTCATACAGATCTTCTCCAGATCTTTCAGGTTTCGGGGCTGTCGCTGGGCAACATTGAGTTTCAGCTCCCTCCAAAGATTTTCTATTGGGTTCAGGTCTAGAGACTGGCTAGACCACTCCAGGACCTTGGAATGCTTCTTACGGAGCCACTCTTTAGTTGCGTGTTTTGGGTCATTGTCATGCTCAAAGACCCAGCCATGACCCATCTTCAATGCTTACTGAGGGAAGGAGGTTGCTGGCCAAAATTTCACGATACATGACCCCATCCATCCTCCCTTCAATAGGATGCAGTTGTCCTGTCCACTTTGCAGAAAAGCACCCCCAAAGTATGATGTTTCCCCCACGATGCTTCACAGTTGAGACGGTGTGCTTGGGTTTGTACTCATCCTTCTTCCTCCAAACACAGCGAGTGGATTTGATACCAAAAAGTTCTATTTTGGTCTCATCTGACCTTCTCACATATCTCCTCTGGATCATCCAGATGGTCATTGGTGAACTTTAATTGGGCCTGGACATGTGCTGGCATGAGCAGGGGGACCTCCCGTGTCCTGCAGGATTGTAATCCATGATGGTGTAGTGTGTTACTAACGGTAATGTTTGAGACTGTAGTCACAGCTCTCTTTAGGTCATTGACCAGGTCTTCCCATGTAGTTTGGGGCTGATTCCTGACTTTTCTCAGAATCATCCTTACCCCACGAGGTAGCGATGATTGACATTCATCTTGTGTTTCGTCCATTTTCTAATAATTGTGCCAACAGTTGCCTTCTCACCAAGCTGCTGGCCTATTGTACTGTAGCCCATCCCAGCCTTCTGCAGGTCTACAATTTTGTCCCTGGTATCCTTAGACAGCTCTTTGGTCTTGGCCATGGTGGAAAGATTGGACTGTGATTAAATGAGTGTGTGGACAGGTGTCTTTTCTACTGTTAAGGAGTTTTAACAGGTACAATTAATTCAGGTAATGAATACCGAGTAGGAAGGCTTATTAAAGAAAAACGAACATGTTTGTGAGAGCCAGAATTCTTGCTGGTTGGTAGGTGATCAGATACTTATTTCATGCGATAAAATGGAATTCAATTATTTAAAAATCATACAATGTGATTTTATGGTTTTTATTTTTAGATTCTGTCTCTCACAGTTGAAGTGTACCTACGATAAAAATTACAGACCTCTCCTTTCTTTGTAGGTGGGAAAACTTGCAAAATCGGCAGTGTATCAAATACTTATTTTCCCCACTGTGTGTATATATACACTGCTCAAAAAAATAAAGGGAACACTAAAATACCACATCCCAGCTATCACTGAATGAAATATTCCAGTAGCAAATCTTTATTCATAACATAGTGGAATGCATTGAGAACAATAAAACATAAAAATGATCAAAATTAAATGTAATGTAAGGTAAATCAAAATTAATATCCCATGGAGGTCTGGATTTGGAATGATACTCAAAATCAAAAGTGTAAAATCAAATTACAGCCCGATCCAACTTCAGTGGAAATGCCTCAAGACAAGAAAATGATGCCCAGTAGTGTGTGTGTGTGGCCTCCACGTGCCTGTATGACCTCTCTACAATGCCTGGGCATGCTACTGATGAGGCGTCAGATGTTCTCCTGAGGGATCTCCTCCCAGACCTGGATTAAAGAATCAGTCAACTCCTGAACAGTCTGTGGTGCAACGTGACGTTGGTGGATGGAACAAGACATGATGTCTCAGATATGCTCGATTGGATTCAGGTCTGGGGAATGGCCAGACCAGTCCAAAAGCATCAATGCCTTCATCATGCTGATGCACTTAAGCCACATGAGGCCTAGCATTATCATGTATCAGAGGGAACCCAAGGCCCACTGCACCTGCATATGGTCTCACAATGGTCCTGAGGATCTCATCCCGGTACCTAATGACAGTCAGGGTATGTCTTGCTAGCACATGGAGGGCTGTGTGGCCCTCCAAAGAAATGCCTTCTTACACCATTATTGACTATTGTCAAACCGTGCACCTGCTCTCATCTGTGAAGAGCACAGTTCGCCAATGAGGAATCTGACAATCTTGGTGTCCTCTGGCAAATGCCTATCGCCCTGCACGGTGTTGGACTATAAGCAGAACACCCACTTGTAGACTTCGGGCCCTCATACCACCCTCATGGTAATCTGTTTCTGACAGTTTGAGTAGGCACATGGATGTTAGTGGCCTGCTGAAGGTCATTTTGCAGGCTCTGGCACTGCCCCTCCTGTTCCTTCTTGTACAAAGGAGGATGTAGCGGTCCGGATGCTGGGTTGTTGCACTCCTATGGCCCCCTCCCTGTCTCCTGGTACAGTATCTGCTTCATGCTCTGGACACTTTACTGACAGACACAGCTATGCTTCTTGCCACCACTCTCATTGATGTGCCATCCTGGATGAGTTGTACTACCTGAACAAATACTGTGGGAGGTAGACACCGACTCATGCTACTGTAGCTATAGGGGTGAAAACAATAACAAAATGCAAAAAACACTCCTTAATAGGGGGTGTTTTGTTAATTGCCTATCATTTCTACTTGTTAAGATGTATGTACAGTACAGACCAAAAGTTTGGACACACCTTCTCATTTAAAGATTTTTCTGTATTTTCATGACTTTGAAAATTGTACATTCACACTGGAGGCATCAAAACTATGAATTAACACATGTGGAATTATATACTTAACAAAAAAGTGTGAAAAAACTGAAAATATGTCTTATATTCTAGGTTCTTCAAAGTAGCCACCTTTTGCTTTGATGACTGCTTTGCACACTCTTGGCATTCTCTTGATGAGCTTCAAGAGGTAGTCACCGGAAATGGTTTTCACTTCACAGGTGTGCCCTGTCAGGTTTAATAAGTGGGATTTCTTGCCTTATAAATGGGGTTGGGACCATCAGTTGTGTTGTGCTGAAGTCTGGTTGATACACAGCTGATAGTCCTACTGCATAGACTGTTAGAATTTGTATTATGGCAAGAAAAAAGCAGCCGAGTAAAGAAAAACGAGTGGCCAAACATTACTTTAAGAAATGAAGGTCAGTCAGTCCAAAAAATTGGGCAAACTTTGAAAGTGTCCCCAAGTGCAGTTGCAAAAACCATCAAGCACTACAAAGAAACTGGCTCACATGAGGACCGCCCCAGGAAAGGAAGACCAAGAGTCACCTCTGCTTCTGAGGATAAGTTTATCCGAGTCACCAGCCTCAGAAATCGCAGGTTAACAGCAGCTCAGATTAGAGACCAGGTCATTGCCACACAGAGTTCTAGCAGCAGACACATCTCTACAACAACTGTTAAGAGGAGACTTTGTGCCGCAGGCCTTCATGGTAAAATAGCTGCTAGGAAATCACTGCTAAGGACAGGCAACAAGAAGAAGAGACTTGTTTGGGCTAAAGAACACAAGGAATGGACATTAGACCAGTGGAAATCTGTGCTTTGGTCTGATGAGTCCAAATTTGAGATCTTTGGTTCCAACCACCGTGTCTTTGTGCGATGCAGAAAAGGTGAACGGATGGACTCTACATGCCTGGTTCCCACCGTGAAGCATGGAGGAGGAGGTGTGATGGTGTGGGGGTGCTTTGCTGGTGACACTGTTGGGGATTTATTCAAAATTGAAGGCATACTGAACCAGCATGGCTACCACAGCATCTTGCAGCGGCATGCTTTTCCATCCGGTTTGCGTTTAGTTGGACCATCATTTATTTTTCAACAGGACAATGACCCCAAACACACCTCCAGGCTGTGTAAGGGCTATTTGACCAAGAGGGAGAGTGATGGGGTGCTACGCCAGATGACCTGCCCTCCACAGTCACCAGACCTGAACCCAATCGAGATGGTTTGGGGTGAGCTGGACCGCAGAGTGAAGGCAAAAGGGCCAACAAGTGCTAAGCATCTCTGGGAACTCCTTCAAGATTATTGGAAGACCATTTTCGGTGACTACCTCCTCTTGAAGCTCATCAAGAGAATGCCAAGACTGTGCAAAACAGTCATCAAAGCAAAAGGTGTCTACTTTGAAGAACCTAGAATATAAGACATATTTTCAGTTGTTTCACACTTTTTTCTTAAGTATATAATGCCACATGTGTTAATTCATAGTTTTGATGCCTTCAGTGTGAATGTACAATTTTCATAGTCATGAAAATATTGAAAAATCTTTAAATGAAAAGGTGTGTCCAAACTTTTGGTCTGTACTGTATATATATCTATCTATATATATCTATAATATAACCGGGGATGCGTGTCTGTCTGAAGCCTTCATAGACTGTGCATGCGTGATGCGCAGTCTGGTTCCAGACAGAAGCACGCATCCAGCCGTTACAGGTAAGAGGAGTGTATGGCGCCGGAGATCACGGTATGTGTAAACACTGAACGCATACCGCGATCTCCAGCGCCATACTTACCTGACCGGGAGGAGCGTTGCCGCGGCGTCTCTCTTCGCCGGAGACTGGGGCAGGAGTGAGCCGTCGGATCGGCGCATGTGCACAGCACTATCCGGCGCCATTTTACTGAAGACACATTTGCAGTGTGTCTTCAGCAAAATGGCGCCGGACAGCACAGTGCTCCAGAGCCGCACTCCTCCCCCAGCCTCCGGCAGAACAGGACGAAGCAGCGATGGAGCACAGAGAAGAAAGGTGAGTATAACTGTTTATTTTTTTTGTATGTGTGTACAGCATGAAAGGGATGAGGTGGCCACACATACCAGGATTGTGTGGTGAGGGGGCCATGCATACCAGGATTGCGGGGTGAGGGGATCACGCATACCAGGATTGTGGGGTGAGGGGACCACGCATACCAGGATTGCGGGGTGAGGGGACCACGCATACCAGGAGCAGGGTGAGGGGACCACGCATACCAGGATTGCGGGGTGAGGGGTACTATGTATACCAGGATTGGGGAGTGAGGGGACCATGCATACCAGGATTGGAGGGTGAGGGGTACCACGCATACCAGGATTGGGGGTGAGGGGTACCACACATACTAGGATTGGGGGGTGAGGGGACCCACACATAACATTATTGGGGGATGAGAGGACCATGCATACCAGGATTGCGGGGTGAGGGGACCATGCATACAAGGATTGTGGGGTGAGGGGACCACACATACCAGGATTGTGGGGTGAGGGGACCATGCATACCAGGATTGCGGGGTGAGGGGAGCCATGCATACCAGGATTGGGGGGTGAGGGGTGCCTTGCATACAAGGATTGGGGGGTGAGGGGTGCCTTGCATACCAGGATTGGGGGGTGAGGGGTACCACACATACCAGGATTGGGGGTGAGGGGTGCCATGCATACCAGGATTGGGGGGTGAGGGGTGCCATGCATACCAGGATTGGGGTTGAGGGGTGCCATGTATACCAGGATTGGGGTTGAGGGGTGCCATGCATACCAGGATTGGGGGTGAGGGGTGCAATGCATACCAGGATTGGGGGTGAGGGGTGTCATGCATACCAGAATTGGGGGTGAGGGGTGCCATGCATACCAGGATAGGGATGAGGGGTGCCATGCATACCAAGATGGGGATGAGGGGTGCCATGCATACCAGGATAGGATGGTGGGGACAGGATGGGGGCAGCACAAATACCAGGAGGGGGGCAGCACATACCAGCATGGGAGACCATATACCAATAAAAATGCTTGTCACCCGGGCGTAGAACGGGTTCAATGGCTAATATATATACACTGTGTGCAGAATTATTAGGCAAGTTGTATTTTAGAGGATTATTTTTATTATTGATCAGCATCTATGTTCTCAATCAACCCAAAAGACTCATAAATATCCAAGCTTAATATTTTTGGAAGTTGGAGTGTTTTTGTTTTAGATTTGGATATCTTAGGAGGATATCTGTTTGTGCAGGTAACTATTACTGTGCAGAATTATTAGGCAACTTAATAAAAACCAAATATAATTCCATCTCACTTGTTTATTTCACCAGGTAAACCAACATCAGTGCACAAACTTTAGAGATAAACATTTCTGACATGCAAAAACAAAAACAAAAAAATTAGTGATCAGTATAGCCACCTTTCTTTGTGATAACACTCAACAGCCTTCCATCCATAGATTCTGTCAGTTGCTTGATCTGTTTTCGATCAACATTGCGTGTAGCAGCTATCACAGCTTCCCAGACACTGTTCCAAGAGGTGTACTGTTTTCCCTCCCTGTAGATCTCACATTTTATGATGGACCACAGGTTCTCTATGGAGTTCAGATCAGGTGAACAAGGGGGCCATGTCATTATTTTTTCTTCTTTTAGACCTTCACTGGCCAACCACGCTGTGGAGTAGTTGGATGCATGTGATGGAGCATTGTCCTGCATGAAAATCATGTTTTTCTTGAACGATACCGACTTCTTCCTGTACCACTGCTTAAAGAAGTTGTCTTCCAGAAACTGGCAGTAGGTCTGGGAGTTGAGCTTCACTCTTTCCTCAACCCGAAAAGGTTCCACAAGTTCATCTTTGATGATACCAGCCCATACCAGTACCCCACCTCCACCTTGCTGGCGTCTGAGTCGGAGTGGAGCTCTCTGCCCTTTACTGATCCAGCCTCTGGCCCATCCATCTGTCCCATCAAGAGTCACTCTCATTTCATCAGTCCATAAAACCTTTGAAAAATCAGTCTTAAGATATTTCTTGGCCCATTCTTGACGTTTTATCTTATGTTTCTTGTTCAAAGGTGGTCGTTTTTCAGCCTTCCTTACCTTGGCCATGTCCCTGAGTATCGCACACCTTGTGCTTTTTGATACTCCAGTAACGTTGCAGCTCTGAAAAATGGCAAAACTGGTGGCGAATGGCATCTTGGCAGCTTCACGCTTGATTTTCCTCAATTCGTGGGCCGTTATTTTGCGCCTTTTTTGGCCAACACGCTTCTTGTGACCCTGTTGGCCATTTGCCATGAAACGCTTGATTGTTCGGTGATCACGCTTCAAAAGTTTGGAAATTTCAAGACTGCTGCATCCCTCTGCAAGACATCTCACAATTTTGGACTTTTCAAAGCCCGTCAAATCTCTCTTCTGACCCATTTTGCCAAAGGAAAGGAAGTTGCCTAATAATTAAGCACAACTTATATAGGGTGTTGATGTCATTAGTCAACACCCCTCCTCATTACAGAGATGCACATCACCAGATTTACTTAATTGGTAGTTGGCTCTCAAGCCTATGCAGCTTGGAGTAGGACAACATGTATAAAAAGTATCATGTGATCAAAATACTCATTTGCCTAATAATTCTGCACACAGTGTATATATATATATATATATATATATATATATATATATATATATATATATATATATATATATATATATATATATATATATACACAGTTAGGTCCATATATATTTGGACAGAGACAACATTTTTCTAATTTTGGTTCTAGACATTACCACAATGAATTTTAAACAAAACAATTCAGATGCAGTTGAAGTTCAGACTTTCAGCTTTCATTTGAGGGTATCCACATTAAAATTGGATGAAGGGTTTAGGAGTTTCAGCTCCTTAACATGTGCCACCTTGTTTTTAAAGGGACGAAAAGTAATTGGACAATTGACTCCAAGGCTATTTCATGGACAGGTGTGGGCAATCCCTTCGTTATATCATTCTCAATTAAGCAGATAAAAGGCCTGGAGTTGATTTGAGGTGTGGGGCTTGCATTTTGAAGGTTTTGCTGTGAAGTAAACATGCGGTCAAAGGAGCTCTCCATGCAGGTGAAACAAGCCATCCTTAAGCTGCAAAAACAGAAAAAACCCATCCGAGAAATTGCTACAATATTAGGAGTGGCAAAATCTACAGTTTGGTACATCCTGAGAAATTAAAAAAGCACTGGTGAACTCATCAATGCAAAAAGACCTGGGCGCCCATGGAAGACAACAGTGGTGGATGATCGCAGAATAATCTCCATGGTGAAGAGAACCCCCTTCACAACAGCCAACCAATTGAACAACACTCTCCAGGAGGTAGGCGTATCAATATCAAAATCTACCATAAAGAGAAGACGGCATGAAAGTAAATACAGAGGGTTCACTGCACGGTGCAAGCCACTCATAAGCATCAAGAAGAAAAAGGCTAGACTGGACTTTGCTAAAAAACATCTAAAAAAGTCAGCACAGTTCTGGAAGAATATTCTTTGGACAGATGAAACCAAGATCAACCTCTACCAGAATGATGGAAAGAGAAAAGTATGGCAAAGGCATGGTACAGCTCATGATCCAAAGCATACCACATCATCTGTAAAACACGGCGGAGGCAGTGTGATGGCTTGGGCATGCATGGCTGCCAGTGGCACTGGGTCACTAGTGTTTATTGATGATGTGACACAGGACAGAAGCAGCCAAATTAATTCTGATGTATTCAGAGCCATACTGTGTGCTCAGATCCAGCCAAATGCAACCAAACTGATTGGTCGTCGTTTCATACTACAGATGGACAATGACCCAAAACATAAAGCCAAAGCAACCCAGGAGTTTATTAAAGCAAAGAAGTGGAATATTCTTGAATGGCCAAGTCAGTCACTTGATCCCAACCCAATTGAGCATTCATTTCACTTGTTAAAGACTAAACTTCAGACAGAAAAATCCACAAACAAACAGCAACTGAAAACCACCGCAGTGAAGGCCTGGCAGAGCATCAAAAAGGAGGAAACATAGCGTCTGGTGATGTCCACGAGTTCAAGACTTCAGGCAGCCATTGCAAACAAACGGTTTTCAACCAAGTACTAGAAATGAACATTTTATTTACTATTATTTAATCTGTCCAATTACTTTTGGTCCCTTTAAAAACAGGGTGGCACATGTTAAGGAGCTGAAACTCCTAAACCCTTCATACAATTTTAATGTGGATACCCTCAAATGAAAGCTGAAAGTCTGAACTTCAACTGTATCTGAATTGTTTTGTTTAAAATTCATTGTGGTAATGTCTAGAACCAAAATGAGAAAAATGTTGTCTCTGTCCAAATATATATGGACATACAGTGGTGGCCAAAAGTATTGGCACCCATGCAATTCTGTCAGATAATACTCAGTTTCTACCTGAAAATGATTGCAATCACAAATTCTTTGGTATTATTATCTTCATTTAATTTGCTTGCAAGGAAAAAACGCAAAAGAGAATGAAGCAAAAATCAAATCATTGATCATTTCACACAAAACTCAAAAAATGGGCCAGACAAAAGTATTGGCACCCTCAGCCTAATACTTGGTTGCACAACCTTTAGCCAAAATAACTGCGAACAACCGCTTCCGGTAACCATCAATGAGTTTCTTACAATGCTCTGCTGGAATTGTAGACCATTCTTCTTTGGCAAACTGCTCCAGGTCCCTGATATTTGAAGGGTGCCTTCTCCAAACTGCCATTTTGAGATCTCTCCACAGGTGTTCTATGGGATTCAGGTCTGGACTCATTGCTGGCCACCTTAGAAGTCTCCAGTGCTTTCTCTCAAACCATTTTATAGTGCTTTTGGAAGTGTGTTTTGGGTCATTGTCCTGCTGGAAGACCCATGACCTCTGAGGGAGACCAAGCTTTCTCTCACTGGGCCCTACATTATGCTGCAAAATTTGTTGGTAGTCTTCAGACTTCATAATGCCATGCACACGGTCAAGCAGTCCAGCGCCAGAGGCAGCAAAGCAACCTCAAAACATCAGGGAACCTCCGCCATGTTTGACTGTAGGGACCGTGTTCTTTTCTTTGAATGCCTCTTTTTTTTTCCTGTACACTCTATGTTGATGCTTTTTGCCAAAAAACTCTACTTTTGTCTCATCTGACCAGAGAACATTCTTCCAAAACGTTTTAGGCTTTCTCAGGTAAGTTTTGGCAAACTCCAGCCTGGCTTTTTTATGTCTCGGGGTAAGAAGTGACACTGTTGTACCCTCAGACTGCAGGGCAGCTTGAACTTGTTTGGATGTTAGTCGAGGTTCTTTATCCACCATCCGCACAATCTTGCGTTGAAATCTCTCGTCAATTTTTCTTTTCCGTCCACATCTAGGAAGGTTAGCCACAGTGCCATGGGCTTTAAACTTCTTGATGACACTGCGCACGGAAGACACAGGAACATTCAGGTCTTTGGAGATGGACTTGTAGCCTTGAGATTGCTAATGCTTCCTCACAATTTGTTTTCTCAAGTCCTCAGCCAATTCTTTGGTCTTCTTTGTTTTCTCCATGCTCAATGTGGTACACACAAGGACACAGGACAGAGGTTCAGTCAACTTTAATCCATTTTAACTGGCTACAAGTGTGATTTAGTTATTGCCAACACCTGTTAGGTGACACAGGTAAGTTACAGGTGCTGTTAATTACACGAATTAGAGAAGCATCACATGATTTTTCAAACAGTGCCAATACTTTTGTCCACCCCCTTTTTTAGGTTTGGTGTGGAATTGTATCCAACTTGGCTTTAGGACAATTCTTTTTGTGTTTTTTCATTGAAGACAAATTAAATGAAGATAATAATACCAAAGAATTTGTGATTGCAATCATTTTCAGGAAGAAGCTGAGTATTATCTGACAGAATTGCAGGGGTGCCAATACTTTTGGCCACCACTGTATATACAGTACAAACCAAAAATTTGGACACAACTTCTCATTTAAAGATTTTTCTGTATTTTCATGACTATGAAAATTGTACATTCACACTGAAGGCATCAAAACTATGAATTAACACATGTGTAATTATATACTTAACAAAAAAGTGTGAAGCAACTGAAAACATGTCTTATATTCTAGGTTCTGCAAGTAGCCACCTTTTGCTTTGATGACTGGTTTGCACACTCTTGGCATTCTCTTGATGTGCTTCAAGTGGTAGTCACTGGAAATGGTCTTCCAACAATCAATCTTGAAGGAGTTCCCAGAGATGCTTAGCACTTGTTGGCCCTTTTGCCTTCACTCTGCGGTCCAGCTCACCCCAAACCATCTCGATTGGGTTCAGGTCTGGTGACTGTGGAGGCCAGGTCATCTGGCGTAGCACCCCATCACTCTCCTTCTTGTTCAAATAGCCCTTACACAGCCTGGAGGTGTGTTTGGGGTCATTGTCCTGATGAAAAATAAATGATGGTCCAACTAAACGCAAACCGGATGGAATAGCATGCCGCTGCAAGATTATGTGGTAGCCATGCTGGTTCAGTATGCCTTCAATTTTGAATAAATCCCCAACAGTGTAACCAGAAAAGCACCCCCACACCATCACACCTCCTCCTCCATGTTTCACGGTGGGAACCAGGCATATAGAGTCCATCCGTTCACCTTTTCTGCGTCGCACGAAGACACGGTGGTTGGAACCAAAGATCTCAAATTTGGACTCATCAGACCAAAGCACAGATTTCCACTGGTCTAATGTCCATTCCTTGTGTTCATTAGCCCAATCAAGTCTCTTCTGCTTGTTGCCTGTCCTTAGCAGTGGTTTCCTAGCAGCTATTTTACCATGAAGGCCTGCTGCACAAAGTCTCCTCTCAACAGTTGTTATAGAGATGTGTCTGCTGCTAGAACTCTGTGTGGCATTGACCTGGTCTCTAATCTGAGCTGCTGTTAACCTGCGATTTCTGAGGCTGGTGACTCGGATAAACTTATCTTCAGAAGCAGAGGTGACTCTTTGTCTTCCTTTCCTGGGGCGGTCCTCATGTGAGCCAGTTTCTTTGTAGCGCTTGATGGTTTTTGCAACTGCACTTGGGGACACTTTCAAAGTTTGCCTAATTTTTCGGACTGACTGACCTTCATTTCTTAAAGTAATGATGGCCACTCGTTTTTCTTTACTTAGAATTTGTATTATGGCAAGAAATAAGCAGCTAAGTAAAGAAAAACGAGTGGCCATCATTACTTTAAGAAATGAAGGTCAGTCAGTGCAAAAAATTGATTTTTTGGCAACATCTGAGTTAATTAGAGACACACCTGTGGATATATTTTAATGCACACCTGAAACACACTGTTTCTTTGTGTAGCATCACGGGAAAGTCTAAATAAATCAGCCAAGATATCAGGAAGAGAATTGTGGACTTGCACAAGTCTGGCTCAAACTTGGGTACAATTTCAAGATACCTAAAGGTATTTATCTGTATAATTATACGCAAGTACAAACAAGATGTGACTATCCAGCCATCATACCATTCAGGAAGAAGATGGGTTCTGTGTCCCAGAGATGAATGTGCTTTGGTCCGACGTGCATATCAACGCAAGGACAAAAGCAAAGACCTTGTCAAGATGATGGCGGAAGCTGGTAAGAATGTGTCAATATCCACAGTAAAACGAGTACTGTATCAACTTGGGCTGAAAAGCCACTCTGCTAGGAATAAGCCATTACTCCAAAAGAAGCATAAAAAAGCCAGATTAATGTTTACAAATGCACACAAGAACAAAGACCTTAATTTTTGGAGACATGTCCTGTGGTCTGATGAAGCTAAAATTGAACTTTTTGGGCATAATGACCATCGTTACGTTTGGAGGAAAAAGGGAGAAGCTTAGAAGCCTAAGAACATCATCCAAACTGTAAAATATGGGGCTGACAGCATCATGTTGTGGGGTTGTTTTGCAGCAGGAGGGACTGGTGCACTTCACAAAATAGATAGTATCATGAGAAAAGAAGATTATGTGGCAATACTGAAGCAGCATCTCAAGACATCAGCCAGGAAGTTAAAGCTTGAGCGGAAATGGGTCTTCTAAATGGACAATAATCCGAAGCATACTGCCAAAATGGTAACAAAGTGGCTTAAGGATAGCAAAGTCAATGTTTTGGAGTCACTATCACAAAGCCCTGATCTCAATCCTATTGAAAATTTATGGGCAAAGCTGAAAAGGCAGGTGCGAGCAAGGCGACCTACAAACCTGCATCAGTAGCACCAGTTTTGTCATAAAGAATGGGCCCAAATTCCGACCAACTATTGTGAGAAGCTTGTGGAATGATAAATCAAATGTTTGACCCAAGTCATTCAGTTTAAGGGAAATGGTACCAAATACTAATGAAATGTATGTAAACTTTTGACTTTGCAGTAAGTAATAAAATGCCTTAAAACATTCTCTCATTATTCTGGCATTTGGCAAATATTAAAAATTATGGTAATCCTAATTGACATAAAACGGGAAAGGTTTATTTCATGTCAGATATTGAGAAAAACATGCATGTGTGTATTTTTATATAGTGTATGTAAACTTCTGGTTTCAACTGTATATATACTCACACATACATACATACACACACACACAATCACAGTGGGTGAAATATCGTATTTTTCGGACCATAAGACGCACTTATTTTGCCCCCAAATTTGGAAGGAAAATGGGGGGGGTGTCTTATGGTCCGAACGTTACTTTACCGTTGGTGGTGGAGCGTGGATCGCAGGGTTCTCCGGGGTGGCGGCAGAGGTGAGATGCATCTGGAGCCGGGGCCTGTACCTGTGCTGGAGTGGCTGGTGTCGGGCGGTGAAGTAGAGGAGCTGGGGCTTGTGCCGTGCTGTGAGCGGCATCCGGAGATGAAGCAGAGGAGCCAGAGCCTGTGCCGGTCTGTGAGCAGAGGAGCGTGTGTGGCTTCCGGTTGCCGCGGCCATCTTACTGAAGCCGTGATCTACAGGAAAATGGCCACCTGAGTCGGAGCATGCTCCGACCGGGAGCTCCAGCGGCCATTTTCCCAGTCAGGCCACAACCAGGCCCCAGTCAGGCTACAGACAGGCCACAGCCAGGCCCCAGTCAGGCCACCTGTCATACACCGGCCCCACAGCATCTCACCTCTTCTCATCTCTTCTGCTACCGTCGGGTTCCTGAGGCAGGGAAAGGAGGGACCTGCGATCCTTCTCCATCACCACCGCAACTCACAGTTGCTGGTGCACTGGCTTCATGTATCCAGGGTCCGCAGCATTCCTCCACTTCCACCAGGCCAGTTTCCTGAAGGACTCTGCCTCCTGTGACCCCCACTCCACCACCCTCCAGGTAAGATACCGTACCTATTCAGACTATAAGATGGACTCCATCTTCTAAAAAATATTTTTTTCCTATTTTTCATCCCAAAATTTGGGGTGCGTCTTATGGTCCGGAGCGTCTTATAATCCGAAAAATACGGTAAGTATTAAACACATCACCAATTTTCTAAGTGAATATATTTCTATAGGTGCTATAAAGATGAAATTCTCACCAGATGTCACTAACAACCCATCCAAGTCTCACAGACAAAGAAATCAAACTATAGATGTCCATAAATTAAGTTATGTGTAAAAATGAGAAATTACAGAGGAAAAAGTAATGAACACACTTACTGAGATTTATTTAATACTTTGTACAAAAGCCTTTGTTGGTGATGACAAATTCAAGAGGTTGAGTGCATTACTTATTGTTTTCTTTTAAACAATTGTACCTGCCGATTGCAGGTCTTTCTGTAGCTCTCCAAGGTGGTCCTTGGACAACTCTTCTGATAATTCTTTTCACTCTTCTGTCTGAAATCTTGCAGGGAGCACCCGGTCATAGCAGGTTTACGGTGAATTGATGTTCTTTCCCCTTCAGCATTATGGCTCCAACAGTGCTCACTGGAACATTCAATAGTTTAGAAATTCTTCTGTAACCAATGCCATCAGTATGTTTTGCAAAAATAAGGTTGCGAAGGTCTTGAGACAGCTCACTAGCTTTACCCATCATGAGATGTTTCTTGTGTGGCACCTTTGTAATGAGACACCTTTTTATAGTCCATCAGTTGAACAAGGTGATATTTGTCAATAAGTGGCAGGATTGCTTTTTAATTATTGTCAGATCTCAGCTGGTGCCATGACTTTCCATGGCTTTTTGCACCTCTCTTTATGTGTTCAATATTTTTTCACTGTCATTCCTCATCATTACACATAAATTGTGGATTGGTTGGGTTGTTACTGTAGCGCCGGCGTCCCTGCCCTCTGCTAGGCAGGGACGCTGTTCCCCTCACCTCACTGCTTCGTGCCCGGCGTCCTCCTCCCGCTCTGCTGGCAGCGCGCGCTCCTTCCCGTCCACTGTGCTGAGGGCGCGTGCGCGCGCTCTCCCTCCCTCTTAAAGGGGCCGCGCGCGCCGTCCTAAGGAGTCCCCGGCCAATGGCCGGAGGACTTCACCATATTTAAGGCACCTCCTCCAAAATGGAGGTGCCCGAGCAATGTTGTTGCACTGTTCACTACTCTGCTTCAGCCCTCAGGTCCCGTTGCCAGTTACCTGCCAGTTACCTGCCAGATTCCTGCCTGATTATCTGCTACCTGCCTGCTAGTCTGAGGTCCGACGGTCTGCCTTACTACTCCTGTCAGTCTGTCTAAGGACCAGCCTGCCCGCTCACCTGGGAGCGCACATCAGCCACCTGCCTGCTTGCCTGAGGTCCGACGGTCTGCCTTCCATCTCCTGTCAGTCTGTCTATGGACCAGCTTGCCCGCTCACCTGGGAGCACACACCAGCTACCTGCCTGCTAGTCTACCTGGAGGCTCCGCCGTCACGTGCTGTGACCACCTGCCTGTCCAGTGACTCCTGCTCGCTGACCTGGGAGCGCTCATCTGTTGCCAGTCTGCTAGCCTACCTGGAGGCTCTGCCGTCACGTGCTGTGACCACCCTCCTGTCCAGAGACTTCTGCCCGCTCACCTGGGAGTGCTCATCTGCTGCCTGTCTGTTGGTCTTCCTGGAGGCTCCGCCGTCACATGCTGTGACCACCCGTTCATCCAGAGACTCTCGCCTGCTCACCTGGGAGCTCACGTCTATCATCAGCCGCCACAGGTCGTACCAACCCTTTACCTAGAGACTGCCCCGGTCACTTGCCGTGACCATCTGCCCGTTCATCCAGAGACTGCCCCGGTCACTTGCCGTGACCATCTGTCCGTTCATTCAGAGACTGCCCCGGTCACTTGCCGTGACCTCCAGCCCGTTCACTCAGAGACTGTCCCGGTCACCTGCTGTGACCTCCTGCCCGTCTTCCCTGGTCGCCACCCGCTCCCTTACAAGGACTGCCCCCTTGTATAGTAGCTCAGAGGTTCCGCCTCCCAGACCCGTTACAGTTTGCTCGGGCCATGGAACCCGGTGGCACCCAAGCTCCCTCGCTCTCGGACCTGTGTCATGAACTGTCCCGTCAAAGGTCCCAACAGGAGTCCATCCTGGGTCACCTGCGGAATGTCAATACTCGCCTGGACACTCTGACTGCTCCACCAGCAACCTCTGCCAGTGCCATGTCTCGCAATCCGGCAGCTCCGCTGCCCACTAATACCATGGTATCCTACCCCGGACCCCGGCTTTCTGCACCTCCTCGCTTCGGAGGCGACTCCGCCCAGGCTCGGGGCTTCATAAATCAGTGCACCCTGCACTTTGAACTATTGTCCCACCAGTTTAACTCCGACCGGGCCAAAATTGCATTCATCATGTCCCATCTCACCGGGGAGGACCTGGCCTGGCTAAATCCTCTATGGGAGAGAGGAGACCCCCTGGTGTCCAACTTGCCTGCTTTTCTCACGGCTTTCCGGAAAGTCTTCGACGAACCCGGACGGAAGACCTCATCCGCATCATCACTGCTACGCCTCCGTCAGGGAAGTCTCACCGTGGGCCAATATGCCATACGGTTCCGTACCCTTGCCTCGGAGCTGGCCTGGGATAACGACGCTCTGGTATCCGTCTTCTGGGAGGGTCTGTCCGGCCGTATTAAAGATGAACTTGCCGGTCGGGACATTCCTACCACTCTCGATGACCTAATAACTCTTGCCACCCGGATTGACCTACGGTTCCAGGAGCGTGCCAAAGAGGTCACCCGTGAGAGGAGGTTTCCACGTCTAGCTCCTACTTTTCAGAAACCCGTCACTCCCTCCGTCTCTACCCAGGTACACTCTCCTGAGTCTATGCAGGTTGACCAGACCAAGATGGTCAAAACCCGTCAGGACTTACGCCGTGCCGAAGGGAGCTGCTTCTACTGTGGCAGTAGGGAGCACCGGATCCGTGCCTGCCCGGAGAGGTCGGGAAACGCCTGTGTCTAGGTTCGCTCAGAGAGGTCAACCTAGACAAGAATAAATCCTCTCCATCTCTGCTGCTGTCAGTCTCAATCGTCTGCGGGGAGAACCGTTATTTCGAACTAGCCCAACTTGACTCTGGAGCAGCCGGGAATCTTATTTCACAGTCCCTGGTAGAGAAATACCGCATCCCCACCAAACCTCTGGCTGTGCCCTTGTCTGTTGCTGCCGTGGATGGGGGTCTCTTACCACGCCCCATCCAACTCATCACCGAATCCATTACTCTGCAGGTGGGAATGCTGCATTCTGAGAGTATCTCCTTTCATGTTCTGCCTGGACTCTCTCACGCCCTCTTGCTAGGCCTACCTTGGCTCCAGAGACATGCACCCGTGCTTGACTGGCAGACCGGAGAAGTCCTTCGCTGGGGACAGGACTGCCATAATACCTGTCTGGTTCCCGTCCATCCCGTCCGTCCTTCTCCTACCCCAGCTAATCTACCTGGACTTCCGATTCCTTATTGGTCTTATGCTGATGTCTTTAATAAAAAGGAAGCAGAGACACTACCTCCTCATAGACCATACGACTGCCCTATCGACCTGTTACCTGGTACTACTCCTCCCCGTGGGCGTATTTATCCTTTATCCGCTGCTGAGACCCGGTCGATGTCCGAATATATTGAGGAGAATCTGGCCAGGGGATTCATCCGGAAATCTACCTCCCCGGCGGGAGCAGGCTTCTTTTTCGTCAAAAAGAAGGACGGCTCTCTCCGTCCCTGTATAGACTATAGAGGCCTTAGCCAGATCACGGTGAAGAATAAGTACCCCCTTCCGCTCATTCCGGAGTTATTTGATCGTCTGAGGGGGGCTAGAATCTTCACCAAACTGGACCTCCGTGGGGCGTACAACCTGGTTCGTATCCGTCAGGGGGATGAATGGAAGACGGCATTCAACACCCGGGACGGCCACTATGAATATCTGGTAATGCCCTTTGGTCTCTGTAACGCTCCTGCCGTCTTTCAAGAGTTGGTCAATGACATCTTCCGGGACCTTCTCTACTCCTGCGTAGTGGTGTACCTGGACGACATCTTGGTCTTCTCTCCAGATCTCCAGACTCACCGGAGGGACGTTCGTCAGGTTCTGCTCAGGCTCAGGCAGAATCACCTCTTCGCTAAATACGAGAAATGCCTCTTTGAGCAGACCTCGCTTCCGTTTTTGGGCTACATTATTTCTCAGACCGGCCTACGAATGGATCCAGAGAAACTGTCTGCCATCGAGAAATGGCCTCGACCGGAGGGGTTGAAGGCCATTCAGCGATTCCTGGGCTTTGCCAACTACTACCGCCTCTTCATACCACACTTCTCTTCCCGGACTGCCCCAATTTCCGCGCTCACCCGTAAGGGCACTAATCCCAAAGAGTGGCCGCCCGAAGCAGAGGAGGCCTTTCTTTCCCTAAAACAGGCCTTCTCTTCCTCCCCGGTGCTGCATCGCCCGGACGGCAACAAGCAGTTCTTCCTGGAAGTTGACGCCTCCTCCTCCGGAGCCGGAGCGGTACTTACTCAAAAATCATCTTCCGGGAGAATGGTAACTTGTGGCTTCTTCTCCAAACTCTTCTCCTCTTCTGAGCGCAACTACTCCATAGGAGACCGAGAGTTATTGGCCATCAAACTGGCATTGGAGGAGTGGCGTTACCTACTCGAGGGGGCTCTTCACCCAGTAATAATTTACACTGACCACAAGAACTTGGCTTACCTCCAGCATGCCCAGAGACTTAACCCGCGCCAAGCCCGGTGGTCCTTGTTTTTTGCTCGCTTTGATTTTGTTCTTCATTTTCGCCCGGCTGACAAAAACGTCAAAGCAGATGCCTTGTCCCGATCCTTTCTGGTGTCCGATCTCGAGGAAGAACCTAAACATATCATCAATCCCGCCAGAGTAATGCAGGTGGCTCCCGTGAGCCTAAATCGTCTCCCTCCCGGTAAGACGTTCGTATCAGCACCTGATCGGGAGAAGATCCTACACTGGGGTCACTCGTCTAAACTAGCTGGCCACGCCGGTCAGAAAAAGACCCTCCAGCTTATTGCCCGGCACTACTGGTGGCCTACCCTGCACAAGGACGTAATAGACTTTGTTTCTGCCTGTGTGTCCTGCGCCCGCAACAAAGTCCCGAGACACCTGCCAGCCGGTCGCCTTCTTCCGCTTCCTGTGCCTGCTGCCCCCTGGCAGCATATTGCTATGGACTTCATAACTGATCTCCCCGTCTCTGCCGGTTGTACGGTCATTTGGGTGGTCGCTGACCGCTTTTCCAAGATGGCTCACTTTATTCCCCTGCCTGGTCTCCCGTCTGCACCCGAGCTGGCTAAAGACTTTATCCGCCACATCTTCCGTCTTCATGGCCTGCCCCTCCACATCGTGTCGGATCGTGGGGTACAGTTCACCTCACGTTTCTGGAGAGCCACTTGTAAACTGCTAGACGTCACCCTGGACTTCTCTTCCGCTTACCACCCACAGTCTAATGGTCAAGTGGAGTGGATCAATCAGAACTTGACCAGTTACCTCCGGCACTTCGTTAATGCCCATCATTCTGACTGGGTGGATCTCCTACCATGGGCCGAGTTCTCCTATAACAATCACGAGAGCGAAGCCTCTTCCAAATCCCCGTTTTTTGTAGTCTTCGGTCAGCATCCTCGGATTCCTTTTCCTGTCTCCACCTCTGTGGACAACCCGGCTGCGGAATCTCTCGTTAGCAAATTTTCCTCCATTTGGGAGAGTACCCGATCCGCACTCCTCCAGTCGTCCGAACGGATGAAAAGACACGCTGACAAAAAACGCCTGGATCCTCCACAATTTCGTCCTGGAGATAAAGTCTGGCTCTCGTTTAAATATGTCCGACTCAAGATACCTTCTTACAAGTTAGGGCCTCGGTTCATCGGTCCTCTGGATGTCATCAGTCAGATCAACCCGGTGGCCTATAAATTAAAACTCCCGGCCAACTTACGGATCCCTAACTCCTTCCATGTATCTCTCCTCAATCCTGTGGTACTTAACTCTTTTTCCAAGTCTACAGGTACTCCTCCTGCTCCGGTTTCTGCTGAGGACGAGTTTGAGGTAGAGAACATTCTTGCCACCAAAAGGGTAAGAGGAAAGACCTTTTTTCTAGTAGATTGGAGGGGGTTTGGTCCTGAGGAGAGAACGTGGGAGCCCCGGGAGAACATCCATGCCCCTGTAATGTGTTAGAATTCAGTGTATATGGAGTCTTGGCATGAGTGCAAGGAAGTACAAGAAACACAGGTCTTGATAAAGTAATATTCTCGTATTACGTCATACAAGCAGATGCACAGTAATATACAAGTCTCTGAGCAAAAGGGAACACCTCCTGGTGTAACTGGATTAACCCCGGATTCCCCGGAGTTGCAAAAGGCACAACAACAAAAGACAGTCTTTAAGCAATAAGCAAAGTCTCTCTTACGGGTGCTGAGAAGTCCTTTGAGTAAAGCAGTAGTCCAGTGATCCAGCAGGTAAGAAGGCTCAGATCCATAAATGGGAACTTCAGACAGGCAGGTAAACTATGAGGATTCCTCAGAGAGTGAAGCTGACTGAAGAGCTTAGTCCAGAGGCTTCAGGAAGCAATGTTACAGACTGGCTGCAGACAGGATTCAGAAGCACTGAACTAACAGCTGAGGCTGCTTAAGTGCAAATGGCAGAAAAACAGGGTGGAGACATAGAGGCTGAAGACTCCATTACAACTGAGGGCAAAATGGATGCACAAAACAGAAAGCAAGATGGCTGCAGGGAAAAAACAAGATCTAAGCACAACATGAAAAAACCATGATAGAAAGTCTCAGAACCTCACATTACTCCCCCCTTGAGGACGGCCTCCGGACGGCTCCGAACCAGGTTTGTCTGGGTACCTCTGATGGAACTGGCGGAGTAAACGGGGGGCATTGATGTTGTCAACTGGTTCCCAAGAGTTATCTTCCACTGAGTAGCCCTGCCATTTGATCAAGTATTGGAGACGATTTCTGTGCAGCCTAGAGTCCAGAATCTTTTCCACCACAAATTCTTCCTGTCCATCGATCAACACTGGATCAGGAGGAGAAGGAGACCGTCCAAGAAATATATTAGGAACTGCTGCCTTAAGTAAAGACACGTGAAACACTGGGTGAATTCTCATAGATTTAGGAAGTTGAAGACGATAAGCCACTGCACTTATAATCTTGTTAATCTTATAAGGACCCACGTACTTTTGTCCAAGTTTAGATGATGGAATTCTTAAGTTCAAATTCTTGGTTGACAACCAGACTAAATCTCCTACCTTGAAGTCTGGTGCTGGCTTTCGAAATTTATCGGCTGCTTTTTTATACCTTTCCCGAGCTGATTCCAGATTCTCCTTTAACACCTCCAGATTTTGTTGTAGGGAAGAAATTCTGTCGGCCACAGCTGGTAGAGGCGTATCTATGGGAAACCGAGGAAGAATGTTAGGATGATAGCCTAAATTGGCAAAAAATGGAGATTGCTTTGTGGAAGCGCTCTGTGAGTTATTATATGAAAACTCAGCCAATGGGAGAAGATCCACCCAATCATCCTGCAGATGGCAAATAAAGCAGCGGAGATATTGCTCCAGGGTCTGATTGGTGCGTTCAGTTTGTCCATTTGTCTGGGGGTGAAATGCAGAAGAGAGATTAACTTTAATGTCTAAAGCAGCGCAGAAACTCTGCCAAAATTTTGAAGTGAATTGCACCCCCCGATCAGAAATGACTTCATCTGGTACTCCATGTAGGCGAAACACATTTTGAACGATTAAGTCTGATGTCTGTTTGGCAGAAGGTAAACCGGTACAAGCAATAAAGTGAGCTGCCTTTGTCAAACGATCCACCACCACCAAAATGGAGTTTTTCCCCTGAGAGTTTGGCAATTCCACAATGAAATCCATAGAAATTGAGCCCCAAGGGCGGGATGGGATGGGCAAGGGCTGCAAAAGACCTGTAGGTGAGGAACGTGGTGTCTTGAATCTGGCGCAGACTTCACAAGAAGCAACATAATTTAGGACATCCTTCCTGTAGGTGGGCCACCAAAAGAAACGGGATAGAAACTCCTGAGTCTTTAGACTTCCTCTGTGACCCGCCATCTTAGAGTCATGAACTAAATGCAGTACTCTCAATCTGACAGTCTCAGGTATATACAAGCGTTGTCCCTGCATCCACACACCATTCTTATAAGTCAGACTTACCTCGTTAGAAGGTTGTTCTAACAAGGAATCCAGTTGATAAGCTTCCTTAATGTCGTTTAGTAAATCTTGATTATGGATCACCCCCAGGACCTTGGAATCAGGAAGAATGGTCTTAGGTGTCATGATTGGAGTGGTCTCAATTGAGTGGATCCTAGATAATGCATCGGCCTTTCCATTGCGGGAACCAGGCCTATAGGAAATTACGAAATTAAATTGATTTAGAAAAAGACTCCAGCGGGCCTGACGAGGGGTCAGGCACTTGGCCGACCTAATGAATTCCAGATTGCGGTGGTCCGTCAGTACAACTATCTGCTGAGATGCTCCTTGAAGATGATGTCTCCATTCCTTGAAGGCGGCAATAATGGCCAGCAGTTCTCTGTTCCCTACGTCATAGTTCTTTTCTGCTGACGACAATCGCTGAGAAAAGAAAGCACAAGGATGTAAAATACTGTTCTCACCTATCCTTTGGGAGAGTATAGCTCCAATGGCACAGTCCGAAGCATCCACCTCTATTATGAAAGCGAGTTCAGGATCTGGGTGCACCAAGATGGGTGCCGTCGTGAATCTGGTCTTAAGACGGGAGAACGCTTCTTGGGCTTGAGAGGTCCAGGCAAAGGTAGACTTCTTACGGGTATGGCTGGGACAGTTTATAATGAAGTGCCCAGACTTACCGCAGTAGAAACATAGATTCTCCTTCAACCGATGCTCCTTACGTGCGTCACTGACCCGTTTCTGTAGAGAGTCCACTTGCATGGGTTCAGGTTCAGCTTCTCGAGGAGTCCGAGGAACAAAGTCTCTAGTTGGAGAGGGAGGAAGGTATCTGTTAACACGATTAATTGCCGACCATCTCTCCTGTCTACGTTCCGTAAGCCGGGCATCGATCCGGATGCAGAAATTGATGAAATCTCCCAAAGCAGTGGGAGGGTCAGCACGGGCGAGCTCATCTTTAACTTCAGAAGACAACCCCTTCCGGAAAATGGATTTCTTGGCGGAGCTATTCCAAGTAGTGTCGAGGGCCCATCTCCTAAAATCCAGCGCATATTCTGCTACTGAGCGTTTACCTTGACGCAAGGTTAGCATGGCAGCTTCTGCTGTAGCACTGCGATTGGGATCATCAAACATTTGCCCCAGGGCCAATATGAAAGTATTTAGATCGTCCAGACATGCATCATTAGTCTCAATCAAAGGGTTCGCCCATGCTAGGGCCCTGTCAGTGAGAAGCATGATTATTGTTAGTACCTTAGATCGGTCAGTAGGGTATTGTGATGCCTGGGTGGCAAAAAACAGTTTGCATTGATTGAGGAATCCCCTGAATTTTTCTCGTTCTCCGCCAAAGCGAAAAGGTGGTAACTTGGGGAGGCCCGATACCGGGGTAGGAACTGGTGCACGAACTAACTCCTCCAAAGCTTCAGTCCGGGTGCAGAAATCTCGAAAATTTTGACCAAGCACCTGTAGGCTGTGATCGCTACGATCCTGCAGACCTGCAAAGTTCGCCTTTAAAGTCTGCAAATCAGTGAGGATTGAGTTAGTCACCTCATACAATTTCTTAATGCGGGCATCAATACTCCCAGACCCAGCTGAATCCATCTTATGGCTTCTGAATCTTGTAATGTGTTAGAATTCAGTGTATATGGAGTCTTGGCATGAGTGCAAGGAAGTACAAGAAACACAGGTCTTGATAAAGTAATATTCTCGTATTACGTCATACAAGCAGATGCACAGTAATATACAAGTCTCTGAGCAAAAGGGAACACCTCCTGGTGTAACTGGATTAACCCCGGATTCCCCGGAGTTGCAAAAGGCACAACAACAAAAGACAGTCTTTAAGCAATAAGCAAAGTCTCTCTTACGGGTGCTGA
Source organism: Phyllobates terribilis (assembly GCF_046119375.1). Classification (NCBI taxonomy): domain Eukaryota; kingdom Metazoa; phylum Chordata; class Amphibia; order Anura; family Dendrobatidae; genus Phyllobates; species Phyllobates terribilis. Next base: position 298,019,068 of record NW_027362762.1, read on the forward strand.
GAAGTCCTTTGAGTAAAGCAGTAGTCCAGTGATCCAGCAGGTAAGAAGGCTCAGATCCATAAATGGGAACTTCAGACAGGCAGGTAAACTATGAGGATTCCTCAGAGAGTGAAGCTGACTGAAGAGCTTAGTCCAGAGGCTTCAGGAAGCAATGTTACAGACTGGCTGCAGACAGGATTCAGAAGCACTGAACTAACAGCTGAGGCTGCTTAAGTGCAAATGGCAGAAAAACAGGGTGGAGACATAGAGGCTGAAGACTCCATTACAACTGAGGGCAAAATGGATGCACAAAACAGAAAGCAAGATGGCTGCAGGGAAAAAACAAGATCTAAGCACAACATGAAAAAACCATGATAGAAAGTCTCAGAACCTCACAGCCCCTCTTATCCTAGCTAAATTTCTGTCTGGCCTAAAAAAGGGGGGGCCTAAAGGGGGGGTACTGTAGCGCCGGCGTCCCTGCCCTCTGCTAGGCAGGGACGCTGTTTCCCTCACCTCCCTGCTTCGTACCCGGCGTCCTCCTCCCGCTCTGCTGGCAGCGCGCGCTCCTTCCCGTCCACTGTGCTTAGGGCGCGCGCGCTCTCCCTCCCTCTTAAAGGGGCCGCGCGCGCCGTCCTAAGGAGTCCCCGGCCAATGGCCGGAGGACTTCACCATATTTAAGGCACCTCCTCCAAAATGGAGGTGCCCGAGCAATGTTGTTGCACTGTTCACTACTCTGCTTCAGCCCTCAGGTCCCGTTGCCAGTTACCTGCCAGTTACCTGCCAGTTACCTGCCAGATTATCTGCTACCTGCCTGCTAGTCTGAGGTCCGACGGTCTGCCTTACTAATCCTGTCAGTCTGTCTAAGGACCAGCCTGCCCGCTCACCTGGGAGCGCACATCAGCCACCTGCCTGCTTGCCTGAGGTCCGACGGTCTGCCTTCCATCTCCTGTCAGTCTGTCTATGGACCAGCTTGCCCGCTCACCTGGGAGCACACACCAGCTACCTGCCTGCTAGTCTACCTGGAGGCTCCGCCGTCACGTGCTGTGACCACCTGCCTGTCCAGTGACTCCTGCTCGCTCACCTGGGAGCGCTCATCTGTTGCCAGTCTGCTAGCCTACCTGGAGGCTCTGCCGTCACGTGCTGTGACCACCCTCCTGTCCAGAGACTTCTGCCCGCTCACCTGGGAGCGCTCATCTGCCGCCTGTCTGTTGGTCTTCCTGGAGGCTCCGCCGTCACATGCTGTGACCACCCGTTCATCCAGAGACTCTCGCCTGCTCACCTGGGAGCTCACGTCTATCATCAGCCGCCACAGGTCGTACCAACCCTTTACCTAGAGACTGCCCCGGTCACTTGCCGTGACCATCTGCCCGTTCATCCAGAGACTGCCCCGGTCACTTGCCGTGACCATCTGCCCGTTCATTCAGAGACTGCCCCGGTCACTTGCCGTGACCTCCAGCCCGTTCACTCAGAGACTGTCCCGGTCACCTGCTGTGACCTCCTGCCCGTCTTCCCTGGTCGCCACCCGCTCCCTTACAAGGACTGCCCCCTTGTATAGTAGCTCAGAGGTTCCGCCTCCAAGACCCGTTACAGTTACCAACATCTAGTGAGAATTTCATGTCAATAGCACCTTTAGAAATACATTTACTTAGAAAATTGGTGACTTGTTCAATACTTAATTCACCCGCTGTGTGTATGTGTATTGTGGTAGAGTGGCTTGCTCGACTGTACATGAAGGTAGACACGGAATACTGTCTCTTTAAGGTTCGGATTGGTTTATTAAAAATGTCATAAACCAACCTAGAGAGTTCATAAAGTAATCACAGCCCATTCAGCATAACAGCAAAGCAAAATAAAAGATACAGTACAGTCCGTATTTCAGCCGGTGTCCTGCCACTCAGGGTTAACAATAGCACACGGTCCAGTTTAGCACAAAAACACAAGCTCCTCTCAGGAGCTAACATCTCCATACACTAAACAACACCTATGTCAAAAGGCTGGCTATTTATAGGCCAAACCATACACTGTGGTAGAGATATGGTAAATGGCCTCCCACCCACATTATAGCCATTCACAAAAAACATGCCCCTTTAAATATGGCAGATTAAACTTCTCTGCACATACCATGCAGGAGAAGACTTCCAGGTTTCACATCACTGAAGCTAATAGCCTCAGTGAAATATATCTCCCCTCCAGCACTCTGCCAGTGACTTTGTCACATATCCCCCCCTGCCCAAAGCCGGGGGTTTTGGCACCTTCACTCATTAAACATGGAAGTCTGGATAGGGCATCTCTGCATTAGTATGTAGTTTCCTGGGCCTGTGCTGCACATGAAAATTAAAGTCCTGGAGCGCGAGAAACCACCTAGTCACCCGGGCATTCTTCCCCTTCCTTTCCCTCATTAATCTCAGGAACGCATGATCTGATACTAATTTGAACCTATGGCCTAAAATGTAATACCTCAGGGTGTCAACTGCCCACTTGACTGCAAAGCACTCTTTTTCTACAATGGTGTAGTTTTTCTCACAGGCAGAGTTTTCTGCTAAAGGCCGAGTAAAACGGACTAGTGCAATCCGATAAAACATCGGATTGTACTCTAACCAATGTTAATCAATGAGTGACATCTCATCTGCGATTTTTTTTTCTCAGCTGAAATTGGGCTGAGAAAAAAATCTCAGTATGCTGCGATTTGCCACATATCAAGGATGAGAGTCGCCAATGCAAGTGAATGGGTGCGTGAACAAAATCGCATGTGAGTGCCGTCCGATTTTCACGCACCCGTCTCTTTAAAAAAACTGGCAATTCATCAGCCCCGTACAGTTACAATACAGCGGTACCCGACAATTTAGAAAAGAAACAATAGATGAGCTGAGTTCATGTCAAATGAACTCTGTTCACCTCATTGACGTCACCCCAAGCGTAGGAAAGTTTCCTGTGAACTTTCCCCCGCTCACGCTGACGTCAAATGAGGTGAACTGAATTTATTTGACATGAACTGAGCTCATTTTGATGCCGTCACAGCGAGATATTGAGGAGCACAAGCATGCTTGCGCTCCTCGGTGTCTCTGCAGGATGGCAGGCTGGATGGTCGCGTCCCCCTACTATCCAGCCTGCCATCTAGATGTAGCAGAGCTGGAACCGGCGTGGGACACTTGGATTCTGTTCTTCACGTCGGAAAGGTAAGGATGAGGTTGGTTAATTATTTTACTTTTATTACAGGAGACATGGGATTCAGATGGAATGGGCGTGATGGTAAGTAGAGTTTAATTTAGAAGATTAAAGAGTGTCTGTGTTTATTTCAAATAAAATATTTTATTCACGGTGTGGGTGTCTTTTCTCACATATCACTTCCACTATGGGGTTAATAATGGGGGCGTCTTATAGACACCTCTCCATTATTAACCTGGGCTTGATGTCAGCTGGCATTATAAGCTGACATCAACCCCAGCCCTATAACCCCACTTGCCACCACCACAGGGCAATGGGCTAAGTACCAGAATTGGCGCATCCTCTGGATGTGCCATTTCTGGGGCGGCTGATGGCTGCTGTTTTTAGCCTCGGAGGGGGCTAATATTCATGGCCCCTTCCTAGGCTATTAATACCAGTCCCCAGCTATCTGCATAGCCTTTGCTAGCTGTTAAAATAGGGGGACCGCACGTCTCTTTTTTGGGGGTCGTCCATTTTAATAGCCAGAAAAGGCTAAGTATTCAGCTGGGGGCTGATATTAGTAGCCTGGGAAGCTCTGTGGGTATTACCCCCTTCCCAGGCTTCAAACATCTGCTCCAGTAGTCTGCTAAACCTCTGCTAGACTATAAAATTATGGGGGACCCCACACCAATATTTTTTTTAATAAATTCTTTAATTTAGCAATAAATGACAAGAACAGTAACCAGCAGGGTCACAGTACTAATGATATATGAGACTGACATCTTTCTATCTATTCTATGTGTTTAGATCTATTCTTTCTATTCTAAATTGTTGGGTACTGATGTATTGTAACTGTACGGGGTTGATGAATGCCGGCTTTTAAAGAGACGGTGCATGAAAATCGCATAGCACTCGCATTACACTCGGCCGTTTTTTTGGTAAACAAAACTTAACTTTTTTCACACATATGGGTATGAGCCCTTAGATACAGGATGGGATGTTCCTCCCCGTTCACTTCTTGGGATAACACGGCTCCTAACCCGACCTATGAGGCATCCATCTGGACCACAAGCTCCTTATTGAAGTCCGGAGCAATCAAGACCGGCTGCTTACACAGGGCGAGCTTCAATTCCTGGAATGCTCCCTCCGCTTCAGCAGACCATTTGGCCATCGCCGTCTCCGTCCCTTTAAGCAGGTCGGTCAGGGTGCAGCTATCATGGCGAAATTTGGAATAAATCACCGATAGTATCCCACTATTCCCAGAAACGCCCAAACCTGTTTCTTGGAGTTCGGTTGCAGACAATTTTGGATTGCTTCCACCTTATTTACTTGTGGATTGATTTCGCCTATTCTGACAATGTAGCCCAAGTATTTCGCCTCTTCTTTCCCCAAGGCGCACTTCTTTAGGTTTATTGTAAACCTGGCCTTCCTCAGAGCATCAAGTACTGCCTGGACCTTCTGTAGGTGACTTCCCCAATCTGGGCTGAAGATCACAATGTCTTCCAGGTAGGCGGCGGTGTACTTCTTGTGCGAGGCTATGATCCTGTCCATGGCCCACTGGAAGGTAGCTGGGGCTCCCTGCAGACCAAACGGCACTCTGGTGTACTGAAAGCACCCGTCAGGTGTATAGAAGACAGTCTTCTCCATGGCCCTTGGTGACAGGAGAATTTGCCAGTACCCTTTTGTCAGGTTCAGGGTAGTGATGTATCTGGCTGGCCCTAGCCTATCAATAAGTTCATCAACCTGGGGCATGGGATATGCATCAAACCAGAACACATTTAATTTCCTAGTATACATGGAACAGCCTTGTATAAACAAAAAAGAACAAACATTGCTGACAAACCAAACAATGTCAGAATCAGCATAGAACCAACTCCAAAGACATGATCAAAAAGAGGAGGAATCAAGGAGCAAATTAGTAGGAAATAGTCTTTATTAGATAAATAGGTATAATAAATAGTCAAGTCACAGCATAGACCAATAGGGGTACATAGGATCAGAGAAGTACAGCACTATATAGCTTTAAACCCCACACCCGCACCATTAGGATGTCAACTGTGGGGTGGGGGAACCCCAGGCAAGGAAAATGAATGGATAGACAGTGACTAGGGTCCAGTAACAATAAGCATTTACTGGACTCCAAACGTCCACAATATTATAATATGCCCATAGTCAGTATATAAACAAAAAAACCTTACCGGGAGATGGAAAAAGAAGCTAGAGGTGCTGCAAAAGATGACCCATGGAAAGGAACGCCTCAACGCGCGTTTCGCCTAGATTTTGGTGGCTTTCTCAAGAGTCTATATCCCTAGTAAGTGCAAGGACCTTTAAATACGCCCATAAGGCGGTCATGTGACTCTCCACATGACGCATATAGTCCATTACCATCAAAAACATGGAGCTTCCGCTACGAATGGCGCATACGCCGTAGGTACCTCATCGCCAGCGCGCGCGCCCAGGCCGTCACGCCTCCCGCGCGTGCGCAATAACGCACTAAGCAGAAGGCAAAAGATAGCTGGGCGCGCGCCAAGCGAGGGGGACCAACGGAACGCATGCGCACAGAGTGAGCAGCCCGGATAAAGGCAGGAAAAGAATATATTAAGATATCATCACACTCTCCCTTGGTATGGGCATCTATACACCATATCATCTCATGAATATCAATGCAAAGATTATCCATCACCAGAGAACATGATGATACAAGGAATTTTCATATAGATATATATATATATATATATATATATATATATATATATATATATATAGATATATATATATATATATATATATATATATATATACATATACATAAGGTTACAGTATCTAGCACCACACAACAGACATAGTAATTTTCGGGCAGAAGAATTCATCCCATAGCTTGAGAATAAAATGCAGAATCATAAGGAGCAGTGCTCGTATCCAAATCAAGGTCCGTACAACGATGTACATCAAGTCGTCACCAGGATAAACTAGATAAAAGACATATAATTAAAAAAACATACTACAAAAGAAAAGATAAAAATGAAAATAATAATAATACCACGGGACTATAATACAAAGTCAGCAGGAGAATTAAGCCCTAACCATATGAATCATAAAAACGGGGCAAAACTTAAAGCCTCATTCAGCCCCCGCGGGCTGACCGTGTCCAGATTAACCATCCACCTCGCTTCCCTTTGAGCTAAACACTGTTTCATGTTGCCACCCCGAGAACCGAGATGCACCACTTCAATGCCACGTACCTGCAATGTTTTTGGACCACAATCATGTGATGCTTTAAAGTGGCGCGGTAAGGTCTTGAGCTCCCGGTGATCAGTCACCGTCCTGGCCGCGCCAATGTCCCGCACGTGCTCACGTACCCTGACACGAAGCTCCCTTGATGTCAAACCTATATACAGTACAGACCAAAAGTTTGGACACACCTTCTTATTTAAAGATTTTTCTGGATTTTTATGACTAAGAAAATTGTACATTCACAATGAAGGCATCAAAACTATGAATTAACACATGTGGAATTATATACTTAACAAAAAAAGTGTGAAACAACTGAAAATATGTCTTATATTCTAGGTTCTTCAAAGTAGCCACCTTTTGCTTTGATGACTGCTTTGCACACTCTTGGCATTCTCTTGATGAGCTTCAAGAGGTAGTCATTGGAAATGGTCTTCCAACAATCTTGAAGGAGTTCCCATTGATGCTCAGCACTTGTTGGCCATTTTGCCTTCACTCTGCGGTCCAGCTCACCCCAAACCATCTCGATTGGGTTCAGGTCTGGGGACTGTGGAGGCCAGGTCATCTGACGCAACACCCCATCACTCGCTTTCTTGGTCAAATAGCCCTTACACAGCCTGGAGGTGTGTTTGGGGTCATTGTCCTGTTGAAAAATAAATGATGTTCCAACTAAACGCAAACCGGATGGAATAGCATGCTGCTGCAAGACGCTGTGGTAGCCATGCTGGTTCTGAATGCCTTCAATTTTGAATAAATCCCCAACAGTGTCACCAGCAAAGCACCCCCACACCATCACACTTCCTCCTCCATGCTTCACAGTGGGAACCAGGCATGTAGAGTCCATCCGTTCACCTTTTCTGCGTCGCACAAAGACACGGTGGTTGCAACCAAAGATCTCAAATTTGGACTCATCAGACCAAAGCACAGATTTCCACTGGTCTAATGTCCATTCCTTATGTTCTTTATCCCAAACAAGTCTCTTCTGCTTGTTGCCTGTCCTTAGCAGTGGTTTCCTAGCAGCTATTTTACCATGAAGGCCTTCTGCACAAGGTCTCCTCTTAACAGTTGTTGTAGAGATGTGTCTGCTGCTAGAACTCTGTGTGGCATTGACCTGGTCTCTAATCTGAGCTGCTGTTAACCTGCGATTTCTGAGGCTGGTGACTCGGATAAACTTATCCTCAGAAGCAGAGGTGACTCTTGGTCTTCCTTTCCTGGGGCGGTCCTCATGTGAGCCAGTTTCTTTGTAGCGCTTGATGGATTTTGCAACAGCAATTGGGGACACTTTCAAAGTTTGCCCAATTTTTCGCACTGACTGACCTTCATTTCTAAAGTAATGATGACCACTCGTTTTTCTTTACTTAGCTGCTTTTTTCTTGCCATAATACAAATTCTAACAGTCTATTCAGTAGGACTATCAGCTGTGAATCCACCTGAATTCTGCACAACACAACTGATGGTCCCAACCCCATTTATAAGGCAAGAAATCCCACTTATTAAACCTGACAGGGCACACCTGTGAAGTGAAAACCATTTCCGGTGACTACCTCTTGAAGCTCATCAAGAGAATGCCAAGAGTGTGCAAAGCAGTCATCATAGCAAAAGGTGGCTACTTTGAAGAACCTAGAATATAAGACATATTTTCAGTTGTTTCACACTTTTTTGTTAAGTATATAACTCCACATGTGTTAATTCATAGTTTTGATGCCTTCAGTGTGAATGTACAATTTTCATAGTCATGAAAATACAGAAAAATCTTTAAATGAGAAGGTGTGTCCAAACTTTTGGTCTGTACTGTATATCAAATTACATCCGCAGGTAGCATAATATATCACATTGCTCGTACTGCACGAGATGTAATGAGAGATTTTAAATTCACGGGAGCCATCGGAGGATGTGAAAGAAACACTGCGCAGGACATTGGCGCAGGCAAGGCAGCGACCGCACGGAAAACATCCCACAGTAGGCCCACGGGTTAGATATAGGGGGGACATAGTGACTAGACACTAATAGATCCCTCAAATTTTTCCCACAACGAGCTGTCATTGATGGAAATTTATCAAGGTGATCTCGTAACGCAGGCTCCGTGCCCAAAATTGCCCAATGACTGATAAGAATCTGTCGCATCATATCCCACTCATGATTAAATGATGAGATATAACGGATTTTTCCTTGAGTCTCTTTCCCCAGTTTGACCTGACTAGGATATAGGAGACTACTACGGGAAGTGTCCCGTGCCCTCTCATAGCCCCGCCTGATGCTCCGATTACTATATCCACATTGTTTAAACTGTCTTGTTAAATCAGCAGCCTGGGCCTCAAATTTTGAATTGGTGGAGCAGATCCTCCTCATCCTCCTCATCCTCAGCAACTGTCCAACCGGGACGGGCCCGAAACATTGGTGAGTAATGTGCCGAATCAGCGTGGATCAAAGCATTCACTGACGTCGACTTTCTGAAGACATCAGTCTGGATAGTGGAGTGTTCATCCACCTCCAGGCTGATGTCCAGAAAGTCAATACGTTCAGTGTGATAGGCATAAGTTAATCTGATACCACGTGAGTTGGCATTAAGCCGTGCCATAAACTCCTCGAGCTCCCCCACGACCCTCGCCAAAAAAACAAAATGTCATCGATATATCTAAACCATTTCACGACGTGGTCCGTGGCGAGCCCGACATCGTCACCAAAAATCTCCCTCTCCCATGCACCTAGGAAGAGGTTAGCGTACGATGGCGCACAAGCGCTAATTTCCTGTAGTCATTACAGAACCGCCACTCTCTCGTCCAGCTACAGCACAAGGACAATGGGACTGGACCAGCAATTCTTTGACTCCTCGATGACGCCCAGGCTCAACAATTTCTGCACTTCCTTCGAAATCACCTCGCAGTGGGCTTCGGGAATCTGGTATGGCTTTTGGTTCACCTGCACATGCGGTTCAATCAGGATTTCAGGCTCTACCAACTGCATGCAACCTGGCAGCTCTGAAAACAGGTCCCGGTACACCTGAAGCAGCTCTCGGCACTGTTGCTTCTGGGCCGGTGACAGTGTCTCTGCTACTGTGACATCCTCGGCCCTGGCTTCAGGATGGGCCTCCAGGCACTTAATTTCCACTGGTTTCCTGTCTCACCATGGTTTGAGCAGGTTATGTGGTACACCTGGTATGGCTTTCTTCTCCCTGGTTAGTGGACCTTGTAGTTGAGTTCACTCACCTTTTTGACCACCTCTTATGGCCCTTGCTACTTGGCCAGGAATTTACTTTCCACCATGGGGATTAACACCAACACCCAGTCCCCCAGGCTGAACTGCCTCAGTCTCGCCGCCCGGTTCTAAACCCTGCCATGGGCCTCTTGGGATTGGATGAGGCTCTCCCTCACAACTGGCATCACCTTCTCGATCTGGTCCTGCATTTGGGCCAAATGTACTGGTGCCCCCTGGCGGACTTAACCAGGGGCCCAACAAGGTCCATGGCAATCCAGTCGAATGGGACCTCTATAATGGGCAATGACACTAGGGGACACCGAAAGTGGGTTATGGAGCTGTTAGTTGAAAGGTAGGGCAGGATCGGCAGAAATTAACAATGCCTCAGTGACATCCTGGCCAGTAGAACTTCTGCAGGACCCGCTCGTGTTTTCTCTACTCCTAAATGCCACCCAAGACATGAGAATGAGCCAGATCTAATACCCTACGCCAATAGGGAACCGGCACCAATAACTGCTCTATCACTTCCCCTCTCGGTTTAGTGACCCAATAACGCAGCTCCTCATTTATGGTGAAATATGGGAACCTGGTGTCAGCCCCAGCCACATGAGCAACCCCATTTATTACCAATACATTTTCAAATGCATTCTTCAGTGTAACATCCTACATTTGAGCAGTACCAAAATTTCCCCCAGAAACCCCCAAATCCAGAATCTTGGCCTCTGGGGTCACAGTCTTGTCCTCGTCACCAGCAAGGACACACAGGGGGAACTAATCTGCCTCTGACTGTGATGCATCATGGTGTGACCGGCTCCTGTTTGAGACATTTGGTACCCCCGCTTTCCGCCATAAGTCCCAGAACAGGCTAAAGTCCTGCCCTATTACCAGGTGGAGCAGGTCCTTAGCCATCCCACCTCATCGGACTCAGCCCCACAGTCAATTTGTATTGTCACTCTGGCAATAGGGTAATTATTGTCGTCCCCGTGAATGCATAGTACACCCACATTTTTCCCTGGGATCAACTGGTGTGGGAATGTGGCCCTTATCAGAGTCACCAAACTCCCTGAGTCCAAGAGTAGTGTTGAGCCACCCCCGTAGTGTTCGGGTTCGGTTCGTCGAACACCGGCATGTTCGCCGAACGGTTCGTCGAACACCGTCGAACACCGTTAAAACCAATGGCAGGCAAACAAAAACACATAGAAAACACCTTCAAAGGTGTCCAAAAGATGACAAACTGCTCAGAAGACACAACTGACACATGGAAAAGTGACAAGTACATATAGTCATGCGAAAACAAATGAGGTGGAGGAGTAACAGGAGAAGGAGACACAGATATAGGCATGTCATGCCCTTCTAAAATCAAGAAAGGCTGGAGTAAAAATCTAAAATCAGCCTACCAACACCCAGACGTCGTGACAAGAAAATAAAAAAAAAGAAATATCTTTAGGTAGAATGGCGGTTCCATTCAGAACACTTTCCTTACAAGACGTAGTGGTATCCCCGTTTGGAGTCATGCCAAAAACGGAACCCAATACATTCGGACTAATCCACCATTTGTCATATCCAAGGGGCAGGTCAGTAAACGACAACATCAACGCGGAACCAAGAACAGTAGTATATAATGTACCTCCTTTGACAAGGCAATCAGGCAGGTCAAGAAGTTGGGAAGGGGCACCCTAATGGCCAAAACAGACATTGAGGGGGCGTTCCGGTTACTTACTACCTGTGCCTCCGAATAGTGTCCGCCTATTGGGCTGCTTCTGGGAAGGAGCATACTATATAGATCGCTGTTTGCCCATGGGGTGCTCCATATCCTGCTCACTATTTGAGGCGTTCAGTTGCTTCCTCGAATGGGTCGTCATGGACATTTCTAAGGGGGCACATATTATCCATTACCTCGACGACTTCTTATGCCTGGGCGCAAAAGATTTGCCACAGTGTGAATACACGCGGTAGTCCACCTGTGAGAAGGAGAGGGCTGGAGGGAGAGCGGACACCACAGAGAAGAGGGGTTAGATGGAGAACGGAAGAAGGAAAGAGGGCGAGGGAAGTAAGGGAGTATGGTGGAAGGCCGACCTGAGCTCCCCCACGTTCCTGCTGGGCGGCGAACAGCCCTGGGAAGAAAAGCCGCTTGCGCATCCCTTTGAGGTTACAGGCGCGAGCGGGTAGAGGGACTATGCCGGAGTGCGAAGCCGACAAGGCCAGGCCGTTCCTGCCCGTGCGACCTCCGTGTCGCCGGGTTTGTGCCAGAGCAACAGTGGACCCTGACGGCCAGCCCTCCTCTCCCAATACTGGTGCCTGTCCGCTGGTGGGTCGAGACCCCCCGCGGTGGAGGCAGATCTAAGCTCTGTAATTTAAATTGCCTCTGTAATTTGAATGAGTACACTTTAAATCCTATTACAAGGATCTATTGGAGGACAAGTCTGCTGCCAGCAGCCACAGCAGCAGGAAGAGGCGGAGCCTGCCGTGTGCTGCTGTGTTTGAGGTGTGGAGAGAGCCCCTGGGAAGGGAGGTTTTTGTCTGCTCCCTTCCCAGGAAAGCAGGCTTGCGTGGGGACTGGCCTCCGGGGCTGGGCCCCTGGCTCCCACCTCCCGGTCCATGCCGGCGGGGGGTGGGAGGAACACCACTTCGGCTAAGGCAGCAAGATCTGGCCAAGCACCTGGCGAGGGGTCTAGCATGAGGACCCGGCTGAGGAGGAACCCTGAGGCCATGACCGCGGCGGCTCCTTCCCCCAGAGGTGGGTCGAGTGCGAGCAGAGGTGCTGCAGAGGTGCCCCCTGATTGTGGCACCAAGGTGGCAAAGGAGGCTACCATCAGCTATATCACCCGTGTCCACGAGCACCTCTGTGAGTATGAGGAAGCCTCAAAAAAGCTAAGATCCCTCTGGGGGGAGTTGAGAGCAGCTCAGGAGAGGTCCGAGAGGGCCTCCAGAAGCAAGAAGCCTGAGCTGTCCGCCGCGGTCCGGAAGATCAAGCGGGCCATCCATGAGTTGGAGGATCGGAGATGTACCATCTTGGCAGGCAGCGGACCCTTTAAGGAGAAGCTCAAGAATGAGGACCGGTTCAGAGCCATGACCGGTGGGGCTCTGGAGGGGTCTCAGAGCCCCAGCCAGGCGGTGGAGGACATGGAGGAAGAGGAGGCATGCGCTGAGGAGGTCGCGCCCTACCCACTGTCTGGTGGTCTGGTAAGTGATCTCCAGGCGTCGCATAGCGGGATAGCCCCCCAGCAGATGGCTATCCCGTCTGATTCCTGCCCTTCAGAGGGCAGCGGGAGCGAGGGGGAGGATGAGGAGGAGGGGAGTAGTAGTGAGGGGGGCTGCCTCATCATGAAGCAGATCCAGCAGGTCGAGTCCCCGTTTCGTTTTGGTCAGCTAACATTCGGGGATGAGATCTGCGAGGATGAGGCACCCGGGAGGGGCAAGAAGAGGAAGGCGAAGAAAAGGCAGAAGAAAACTCCGGTCGCACATAAGTTTGTGTATGTCCCCCTCCCTGGGGCACCCCTGTCCCGTTGTGTGGCACCCGCTACCCACCCCGGCACGGGCCCTGCTGTGGGTCCGCAGCAAGGGAGCGGGGAGAATATAGGCTATGGCACGCAGAGCGCTGCCTCTGTTGGTAATAATGGAGGCAGTGGGGCGGATGTGTCTGACATGGAGCATGGCACGGAGGGCAGCCCGTCGGTGGTTAACATCAGTGGTGGTGCTCAGACTGGACCCTCTGTGAAAGGGGGGTCTAGTCTGGCACCTGTTGCGCCTGCCTGTGTGCGGGGGGTGGCGGGTGCATCTGCCGCTGCCCCTAGAACTACTGGCGGCCTACCGACAGCCGGTGCCACATCTTCGGCAGCGCGTGCTGGGGTGTCTGAGTCCCTCACACACGGATCCGCAAAAACTGGATCGCTTTTGGGGGCCCAGGTATCTGCTAAGCTCAAGGGCGCGGGGCCTTCGGCTCCGGCAGAGCCGGCTCATAAAAAGGTGGGGTCTGCTCCCCTGGCGGGGTCCGCGGCAAGGTCGGGGCCCAGTAATCTGCGCGGGGGCTCCGCCGCAGGTGGATGCTGAGGGGGAGTGGCCTAATCTGGGGCCGGCCGCCGGAGCCAGGTTCTTTGCAGTCAAAGGTGTGACGCAGGGGGGTGCTGAGCCCCTGGAAGCTGGTGCTGCGAGTCCAGGGGCCCCCGTGATTAGACCCGGTTCTGGGCCTGGCATCTGCTGTACCAGTGGGCGTGGCCTCAGAGGACCTCTCTGTACCTTCGGGTGCGGAGGGCGTGGCCTCGTGGGCAAGCCCCGCCCCGTGGGTGTGGTTCTGATCCAAAAGGGGCGGAGCTTAGCGCCAACGGCGAGGACAGCTGGGAGCAGTGGTGCCACAGCCGCAGCGGAAGCAGCAAAAAAGGTGCCTGTCGGTCGGAGTCCCCTGCATCTGGGGGTTTACCTGGGGCAGGGGCTCCGGTTGTGCAGGTGTCAGGAGAAGCAGGACTGGTCAGAGTTACTCCTGTTTCACTTCCCGTCTCACTTCCTGTGGGTGGAACAGGAGGCTCTGCCAGTGATGCAGGAACTGTGCTGCTAAAGCCTTGTAGCGTCGTTCTTAAAGGGCCAGTAGCACCTGGCAAGCAGAACCCCCCGGCAGAGAAGGTGCCTCAAATTGGAGGTAAAGCCTCACAAAAACTAAAACATCGTGACCCCAGTGTGCATGGGAGTGGGAGTGGGGTGAGTGGGGTGAATGTTGAAGTGGATGTGGATAGTGTTGGTATGTCTGTGGCAGGGGGAGAGAGTGGAGTGGCTGGTAGTAGTGGGGGGCTTGGGGAGGGGGCTGGTCCATCTGCCCCCCCGGCTGCCAGCCCCCGGTCTTTTGCGGGGGTGGTAGCCGGGGCCTCGGGGGTTTCTCGGGGGGCTTCCTCACCTCTGGACCTCAGGGATGGTGACTTGCGACGCCATTTCTTGGAGGCCCTCAAAAAGGGAGAGCAGACAATCGAGGTAGAGGGAAGAGAGGTGGACCTGGCCTTTTGGCTGGAGAGACATGGCCTGGCCGCCTTCCAAGATAAAAGGGAGGGGGAGACTGTATGGTCCCTCCCGACAGCCAGGCAGGGGGTGGCCAGGAGGAATGTGGTCCGTCTTTGGTGGAGGGGCAGTGAAGCATGCTCGCCGAGAGCAAGGGTCGTGGAGCTCCTCCTGAAGATGGACTTCAGGACGACCGACATCTTTGCCCTAATCCATCCTTTTGGTACCTCCATCTTCGACATCAGTTTTGTTCGGCCAGAGGGCCTAGAGCTTTTCTGGCCGAATTTTGAACTGGTGAAGGGGTAGCCCAGCTGGCGAGACTTTGCCGTACAGGTGGTGTCTCGACAAAATGGTGTTAAGAGAGTGACCATTCTGACCAACAACGAGTCACTCTCTGGAGTGGATATAATGACGTGGTTGTCCCGTTATGGGGAGGTCACAGACATCTCAAAAAAGAACAGGGACGAGTTTGGCATTTGGTCAGGGGGCTGGACCTTCATGGTGAAGTTGAAGGTCTCAGGCGGTACTGTCACCCACATCCCCTCCTCAGCATTCCTGGGGAGGGACAGGATCCTGGTCTTCTACCAGGGGCAACCGAAGGGGTAGGTCATCTTGCCGCGGCCTGTGGTGACATTAGGTGTCACCTGTGTGGTGATCTAGATCACCCGTATAGCCGCTGCCCCCGCTCCTTTTCTAATGCCATCTCTGGTCAGGCAGGGGAGAGCCGTGGGGTGGTCCCTGGCGGTGCATCCTCTGCTGGAGCCGGAGGTGGGGGCAGGAGAGGAGCTGAGGGGCCAGTGAGGGATGGCGAGGCCGGTACATCCGCCCTCCAATGGCAGCAGGTGAGGCACCGTGGGGGTAGGGGGCAGGATAAGCCTCAGGCAACTGGGGTGATGACTGTCCCCTCCCCAGAAGCGGCAGCCAGAGCTCCTGAGCTCCTGAGGCCCTGGGGGAGGAGGAGGTGAGCGAGGAGATCAGGAGGATGGAGAGGGAGGAGGTGGCTGATCCCGGGGACTCCTCCCAGTATGAAAGTCTGGACGAGGAGGTGGTGGAGCAGCCTAAAAGATCAGGTGATAGTAAGACTGGTAAGAGTCGGAGGAGGAGGAGCAGAAAAGGGGCAAAAACATCTAAGGCCCCCCCCCTGGCTGCTAAGGTGCCGACGGAAGGGCTCACCGACTCCCCTCTGATCCCCCTCTCCAACCGGTTCCAAACCCTTGACGACTCTGCTGGGTCGGAGGTCGAGGGTGAGGGACCGGCAGTAACGTCTGGGGTGCCTTCAGGGAATGGCAGGGTCCGTCCTCTGGGGGACTCAGTTTCCCCTGGGGGGGATGGACTGCCCCGGGGTCCGGAGGTGAGGAACCCGTTATGGGGAAGGAGGTGTCCGGAGAGATGGATACCTCGGCATCACTTAAGAGGAGGGGAAACTCTGGCTCCTCCTTGGATGGTGAAGGGAAGAAATCTGGGGGTACGGTAAAGAAGAAGGCCATCTAACTCAATCACCCTTGATGGCAGAACCTACCCCGTTGACTCTGGCATCGATTAATGTTGCCAGTATTAAGTCAGATGCGGCTAGATTCACGGCCTTTGATTTTTTCACCCGAGTTGAGGCTGATTTTTTATTTTTGCAGGAGACCAGACTAACGGACATGGGGGCCATTTACAAGGCACGGAGGGAGTGGAGGTGCGGGCCCTCATACTGGTCTCTTGCGGCCGAGCCGTATAGCGGGGTAGCGGTCCTTTTTAAGGCCGCTTCGGTGGAATGCAGACGGGTGATTGAGGTAGAAATGGGGAGGTGCTTGGTCCTTGACGTCTTCATGAGGGGACAAGAGCTCCGGCTCCTTAATATCTATGGCCCACAGTCTAAGTGGGACCGTAAGTGTCTCTTCCTGATGATCAAGCCGGTGGGGACTTTAACACTGTAACTAGGTCCTGTGATAGGGGAGGCCCCGGTGACCGGCTGGCTTATGATAGTATAGCCCTGAATAGTATAATGAGTGAAGCTCGCCTGGTGGATGTCCACATCCGGCACACCCCGGGTCACGGGGGATTCACCTTTTATAGGGGTAGTAGTAGGTCCAGGATAGATAGGTTATCAAGAAATCGCCTGGTCCGGATGGCTTAACATCCGAGTTTTTCAGGACTTTTAGGGACTTTTTGGTGCCCCTCATGACTGAGGTGTTTAATGAATGTCTCTCCTCGGACATTCTGCTTGATTCAGTGAGGAAGTCTGCCCTGATTATTCTGTCAAAGGGTAAAGACTCGTCCCGTATTGAGAATTGGCGTCCCATAGCACTTCTCAATACGGACCGAAAGGTTCTGGCAAAGGTGCTTTTTAATCGGTTGGTGAAGTTTGCGCCTCGGCTCCTTTCGGGGGCCCAGCACTGCTCTGTTCCAGGCCGCAGTACTTTTAGTGCTGTGCTCGGTGTCCGAGAGGCAGCGGAGCAGAGTAGGGCAGGTCACTGGAAGGGGTACTTGCTGTCTTTAGACCAGGCGAAGGAATTTGACCGGGTTAACCATGAGTACCTCTGGTCCGTCCTTCTGAGGTACGGTCTGCCCCGGCGGTTTGTTGATTGGTTAAGAGTGTTATACAATGGGGCAGAGACTTTTCCGCTTGTGAACGGTTGGGTTGGACACCCTTTTGTGGTGAAGTCTGGTGTCCGCCAGGGCTGTCCTCTGAGCCCACTGTTATACGTGTTCGCGATCGACCCCCTTCTAAGGAGGGTGGAGCGCGGACCGTTGGTGGGAGTTGGGATGGACCGGGTGGAGTCAGAGGCTACCTTGAGGGTAGTGGCGTACGCCGACGATGTTTCCCTTTTTGTATCCTCGAGAGAGGAGGCTGATTGGGTCATGTCTGAGGTTGAGCGCTACTTGGTGGCATCCGGGTCCATGATCAACCGGGATAAGTGTGAGAGTTTCTGGCTGGGAGGGGGAGATCCAAGTTTTGATCTCCCGGACACCCTTCCTGGGCCTCAGGCCACAGCAAAAATTCTAGGCATCAGTTTCGGCCCAGGGGATTATCCCCAGCAAAACTGGGAGGGCAGACTGAAGATTGCCGCCCAGAAGGTGGATCAGTGGAAGGGTTGGTCCTTGACCCTGAGGGAAAGGGTTAGCCTGGCCAAGGGGTATTTGCTCCCTTTACTAATATACCTGGGCAGCGTTTGCATCTTACCAGAGCCTCTTTGGACATGGGTCTACAGCCTGTTCTTCCAGCTATTGTGGGGGAATAGGCTGAACCTAATCAAGAGGGAGGTCACGTACCGCACAAGGAGACTAGTAAGGTTGGGTATGGTCAGCTCAGTGGTGTTTTTAGTAAACACCTTTCTTAAGGCTAACATCGCCAACCTCTGGTTAGGGAGGGCTCCTCCGTGGGTATTCTCCTGTAGGGGGTGGTTTCGGCCTTTCTTCCAGGAATGGGAGACGGGAGGGCAGGTGAAGGACTTGCGAACGCCTCATGGGCATCTTCCGGCTTACGCTACCCAGGTTCTGAAGGTGATCCGCCGGTGGGGTCTGGGAGTGTGGGAGATCAGGACCTTGTCGAGAAAACTACTTGACAATAGGGTTCTGTTGACCCACTTCCAGAAGCCCCTGGTGCTCAAGGATTGCCCAAGCTGGGATCTGGAGGTGGGGCTCGGGCTTTTGAACTCAAAACGGATCCCCGTGAAGTTTTGGGACTTGGCTTCGCACTGCTTCCATGGGAGACTGTATGTGAGGGACAACCTGAAGTACAGGAACTCTGATGACCGGGATTGTCCCCGCGAGGAGTGTGGCGGCATGCTTGAAAGCATGGAGCACTTCCTGCTTCGGTGTCCCTTTAATACAGAGGTCTACAGCAGGGTGGGTGCTTCCATTGGCTGGCCTCAGCTGGTAAGCCTTTCCTATGCGGAGTGGGCCTATGGGGCATTCAGGTCCCTTGGTAGCCGAGATCGGGGCACGGTTTTCTTAGTTAGCTTAGTGACTAGGTTTTACATGTGGAACGCACGGTGTTTAAGGCCACCCAGCAGAAAGCCCTCCCCAAGGATGAGGTGATTAGGAACATCCTGGGTGACCTGGCAAAGGTGCGCTCGCTGGAGTACGAGAGGCTGGGTGCAGGGAGGGCCTCCCTTCTATGGAGGGGGTTCTCATTTAATGTGCCCTAGGGATAGTTAGGGTCCTGTGTGCTTGTTTATAGGGAGAGTTTAGTCCTTTTTATATTTATTTGTAGGGACAGATAGATGTGTAGGGACAGTGAGGGACAGATAGGGATAGTCTTTAGGGTCAGGCAGTTAGTATTAGGTTGGTAGTGAGGGCCAGTGAGGGACAGGTAGTGATAGGTAGGGAAAGATTGGTAGGGTGGTAGGGACAGATTTTTCTTTTCTTTATTAGAGAGGGTCAGGGTGTTGTGAAGTAGGTCAGGGAGAGGGCCTCCGCAGTTTCCAGTTTCCCGGTGGTGGGCTGTTTCCCTCACTTTGTAGCTTTTTGTTTTTGGTATTTGAACCTGTATATAGGGCTTGCAGGCACCAAACTTGGGTCTGATTCTGGTTCATGATAATGTAATAGGTGTTGTTATAGGATGCTGTAAAGTTGTGTGTATTATTTTGTATGTTTATGGTTTCATGTATATTATTCTTGTATGTATGTGTATTATGAAGTGTGTGGGGGGTTTAGTTTAGGTTGGGTGGGGGGTTTCGGGGGGGGAGGGGGGGTTTGGGGTTCGGTGGAGGGGGTGTGGTATCATGGACGTCCTGAGGTGGATGAAAAGGCAAAAGGACCTGTTTTTTTCGGGCTACAAACTTTAGTGGGACCCTTGTGTGATGTGATAAGGCCATAAACTCTCGTGGGACCTTGGGTGTCGGGTGTGGGTATTTAGTTCAGGTTTTGCTATATTATTAAAAAAAAAATGTAAAATTCTAAAAAAAAAAAATGTAAAAATTAAACAAACAAAAAAAAATTTTTGTGTGCAGTGTTGTGTCGGCCAAGAGGCCTACTTCTCTCTTTTTTGGCAGTGGGCCAGGTTTTTAGTTCTCTTTTTTGGGGTTTGTCATGAGTGTATAAGAGTGAATGTGTGTATGTTAGGAAGGGGTAAAGGAAAAAGAGGAAAAAAGGACAAAGAGGAGGGTCAAGGCCTTCCCTAGCTGAGGGGGGTTTTGAGCAACAGGTATTGCTTTAGTGGACATTTTTCTTGCGAAAGATTGCTGGACTTTGTGTTTCGGGCTTTTTTGGGGTTTCCTTGGGCATTTGTTTACTGGGCCTTATATTTGTATGTTGTTGTTTTTGTTCTGTTTTGTACTTTTATATAAAATAAAAAAAGAGTTCCAGCTCCAGTAGCATCCACTAAAGCTGCTGCTGTTAAAAAGCTTTTATAAGGATCGAGCTTGGCGGTCCACCGCAAGGTGTGCTACCGCCAGTCCCAGCCCCTTTGCCTTGGGGCGCCTCCCCGATGCTCTTGACTGAGTGTCCTGGGGGCCCGGAGCGTTTCCTTTGAAACAACTAAGTGTCTAAAGCACAGGTGGTGTAGCTTACTTAACAGCTGGGCTACTCCGCTGACTAGCAGACACTGCTACTAGGCCCAAAGTATTGCTTGGGCTAGATGCAGTTAAAAATTTGTAATTAGATCTACAGGCGGTGTAGCTTGCTTAACAGCTGGGCTACTCCGCTGACTAGCAGACACTGCTACTAGGCCCAAAGTATTGCCTGGGCTAGATGCAGTTAAAAATTTGTAATTAGATCTACAGGCGGTGTAGCTTGCTTAACAGCTGGGCTACTCCGCTGACTAGCAGACACTGCTACTAGGCCCAAAGTAATGCCTGGGCAAGATGCAGTTAAAAATTTGTAATTAGATCTACAGGCGGTGTAGCTTGCTTAACAGCTAGGCTACTCCGCTGACTAGCAGACACTGCTACTAGGCCCAAAGTATTGCCTGGGCTAGATGCAGTTAAAAATTTGTAATTAGATCTATAGGCGGTGTAGCTTGCTTAACAGCTGGGCTACTCCGCTGACTAGCAGACACTGCTACTAGGCCTAAAGTATTGCCTGGGCTAGACACAGTTAAAAATTGTTATTAAATACAAAGGCGGTGTAGCTTGCTTCAGATGGGCTACTCCGCTGACTGCGAGACACTGCTGCTAGCCCAAAAGGATTTCCTGGGTTAGATGCACTAAAAAATTGTTATTAGATACACAGGTGGTGTAGCTTGCTTCAGATGGGCTACTCCGCTGACTACGAGACACTGCTACTAGCCCAAAATGATTGGCTGGGTTAGATGCAGTAAAAAATTGTTATTAGATAAATGCTGCTTCACAGCTGGGCTACTACGCTGACTAGCAGACACTGAAGCTTTGGAGCAGACCTCTGATTCCAAGGCTATAGTATTAGTAAACAGCTCTGCAGACTCAACCATCCGTGTTACCCCAAGCCATAGTGTATGTAGTTTCTTACAGTTAAAAGGGGGAGGGGGAGCGACCAGACCCACCTGGAATTGATGATGCCAACGTCATGTAAAACACAGCAAGGGGACTCCAAAAAGAGTCTCCATTTTTTCAAAAAATTGTGGCACAGACACCACTTAAGTGGCATCAATTGCCCCACAGTTGCTTAAAATGGTTGGTGAGGTGATTTTCCAAAATCCTCAAGCTTTTAGTCTCCCCAGGATGACACAGAGGTAGAAAAGTCCTTGCGGATATGACGCGCCCCTGGGCCTGTGTCGCGCTGCGTTGCGCACGCGGGAGCTTACCCGGAGCCGGATCTCTTGAGGGTTGTAGTCTCGTGGCGGTGATCCGGTCCGTGCCCAGGGAGTCAGACTAAGTGGCGCTGTATCAGCGGTAGATGTTGGACGACTACGCCACCCGTTGAGTACAGCTAAGGAGCTGCTGCTGCAGGGCAGACCGCTGAGGCCGGTGGTAGGATTGTGCAGCGTGATAGCATAACCCCCAACGGGAGGGATATGGCCTCAGGGCAGCCGACGTGGACGATGGGGGTAGCAGGAACCACTCGGAGACGGTACGGTGTAGTTCAGGGTCTTTACTGGTGACAAAGATAGACCCTCCCGGAGTACTGGCTAGCGATTGGGGCCTGGTCAGTCCTTGAGCAGATGGGATCTCCCCTGGCCAGGCGGAGTTGTAGGCCTCCCAAACTGACTGTACTCTTCTGGCTACCTTGCTAGAGGCGGGTATAAGTAGCCCACGTCCCTGAGTGTACCGTGTGGTGCTCACCCGTATGGCCGGTGACTCGGGGCCTTCTAGTAGCTTCCGCTCCACGACGGCGGTGCTGGTCCCACGCGTGTGACCGTGCCTTCGGGTTTCTGGGCCAGAGGACCTGCAATCCCCTGCCGGTCGGTTTCTGCTGCTGGATAGGAGTTAGTCCCCACAGCCTCGGACTCCGGGTCCGGTGAGAAATCTTCTCAGTCAGGGCGAGCTCTGCAGCTGCCAGCCCCTGACTCCTTGTTGCACTGCTCCTACAGAGCTCCTGTAGTTTCTTCCTATGCTGCTTCTCTTCTCTACCTCTTCTCTACTCAATAACCCTGCCTCAGCCCTAAGTTTATATAGGGGAAGTTCTTCCCCTCCCAGGACTGGTCAGGAGGTGTGGCATGCATAGGATCCCTGACCAAGAGACCTCCCACCTGCTCTCAGACGTAATATCTCTATCACTGTGGCAACCAGACCCCTGGGGTGTCACATTCCCCCCTAGTGAAATTTAGTACTCCGGGACTAAACATATTTTTGGAAAAACATAACAAGGTATAACAATAATAATACAATGTAACGGGTCTGGGAGGCGGAACCTCAGAGCTACTATACAAGGAGGCGGTCCTTGTAAGGGAGCGGGTGGCGACCAGGGAAGACGGGCTGGAAGTCTCAGCAGGTGAACGGGACAGTCTCTGAATGAACGGGACAGTCTCTGAGTGAACGGGACAGTCTCTGAGTGAACGGGCTGGAGGTCACGGCAAGTGACCGGGGCAGTCTCTAGGTATAGGGTTGGTACGACCTGTGGCGGCTGAAGATAGACGTGAGCTCCCAGGTGAGCAGGCGAGAGTCTCTGGATGAACGGGTGGTCACAGCAAGTGACGGCGGAGCCTCCAGGAAGACCAGCGGACAGGCGACAGATGAGCGCTCCCAGGTGAGCGGGCAGAAGTCTCTGGACAGGCGGGTGGTCACAGCACGTGACGGCAGAGCCTCCGGGTAGGCAAACAGACAGGTAGCAGAAGAGCGCTCCCAGGTGAGCGGGCAGGAGTCACTGGACAGGCAGGTGGTCACAGCACGTGACGGCGGAGCCTCCAGGTAGGCTAGCAGGCAGATAGCAGATGTGCGCTCCCAGGTGAGCGGGCAAGCGGGTCCATAGACAGACTGACAGGAGTTGGAAGGCAGACCGTCGGACCTCAGGCAGGCAGGCAGGTATCTGATGTGCGCTCCCAGGTGAGCGGGCAGGCTGGTCCTTAGACAGACTGACAGGATTAGTAAGGCAGACCGTCGGACCTCAGACAAGCTGGCAGGTATCTGATGTGCGCTCCCAGGTGAGCGGGCAGGCTGGTGCTTAGACAGACTGACAGGATTAGTAAGGCAGACCGTCGGACCTCAGACTAGCAGGCAGGTAGCAAGTAATCAGGCAGGAATCTGGCAGGTAACTGGCAGGTAACTGGCAACGGGACCTGAGGGCTGAAGCACAGGTGAGACACAGGTGCAAACAACATTGCTCGGGCACCTCCATTTTGGAGGAGGTGCCTTATATACGGTAAAGTCCTCCGGCCATTGGCCGGGGACTCCTTAGGACGGCGCGCGCGGCCCCTTTAAGAGGGAGGGAGGGCGCGCGCCCTAAGCACAGTGGCCGGGAAGGAGCGCGCGCTGCCAGCAGAGCGGGAGAGGGACGCCGGGCACGGAGCAGAGCGGTGAGGGGAACAGCGTCCCTGCCTAGCAGAGGGCAGGGACGCCGGCACTACATACAATAAGAAAAACACATAAAGGTGGTCACGGCATGTCCGCAACCGGGTGCAGTCTTTGAAGGAAACAAAGGTGTCCATTTCACCAAAACAGGGAGACGTAACCAGGTAGGGGTCTGTCCTGCCCCGAGTCCTTAACAGTCTTTTAGTCCATCCTGGGTTACGCTCCACTAACTGTACAAAGGATTCCCGGTACATCCACCAAGGACTCCTATAAATTACTAGAAACACATAATTATTTACAGGATATGGCCGCTCTCAGTCCTCGGCCAGTGGGGATAAGGATTGGCTGCTCACAGTCCTCAGCCTGGTAAGGGATAGGGACATACGGGGAACAATTCACTAATCCCAACGGGGACCATATTTTAATTAGCAGCAGTCCTTGTACCCTAACGGGTAACTATGTACAGCTCTTTATTCACGCTACTTCCCTTCAGTAGCTATGTCCTCTTTGTGCTCCCTCCTGAGGGTAGTCCTCAGACCCGTCCGGGTCCTCTTGGCTTTCCTCGTATTGGTAGTACTGCAGCTCCTCCTCGGTTAGCCGGGTTAGTATCTCTGCGACAGTCCTCCTCCCAGGTGGCCAGGACTTTACCTCCCTTTGGGCTGCCCCAGTTAGTTGGGCCACCAGGATGCTCACTTTTTGCTCTTCTGTGAGGGGGTACACCTGGAAGAGGCTATCCAGCTTTTCTCTAAAGTCATGCAGGGTATGTGACTCCCCTGAGTACTGGGGTAGCCAGGCTGCTCCCGGGATATAGGGCATGGTGAAAGGCATGACCGCCACAGCGGTGGCGCTGGCGGGGGTTGAAGCGGTGAAGCTCTCCTCCGTATCCGACATCCTTCTCCCCCCTAGTGGACCGTGGCCTACCTTGCGATGATCCTCTTCCGTAGGCCGCGGCTCCGCAGTGGATCGTCAGGGTTGAGGACCTTCCGTCGCGCTCCTGTGACGTCAGCGTCTGCTGGGCTCCTTCCAGGACCTTACGCAACGTCCGAACGTGAGGCGGGGCTTCAGTTCTCGTGCGCTTTCGGAGTCCACGCCCCTCTTCTTCCCGCGCGGCGTCCTCAAGATGGCGTCCAATGGCGGGAAAACTCCACGTATGGCGGGAAGAAGGCTGAAGATGGCGCCGGATGGTGGGAAAACTCCACCGATGGCGGGAAGGAAGCGGGAGATGGCGCCGGATGGCGGGAATCTTCACCACAGGTAAGTTTGAACAGTCTTTTTCAGGCACGCAGTACCTGGTGGTTGCGGGCACGAGATCCTGCCGACTACGCCAAAAGTTGACGCGCCCCTGGGCCTGTGTCGCGCTGCGTTGCGCACGCGGGAGCTTACCCGGAGCCGGATCTCTTGAGGGTTGTAGTCTCGTGGCGGTGATCCGGTCCGTGCCCAGGGAGTCAGACTAAGTGGCGCTGTATCAGCGGTAGATGTTGGACGACTACGCCACCCGTTGAGTACAGCTAAGGAGCTGCTGCTGCAGGGCAGACCGCTGAGGCTGGTGGTAGGATTGTGCAGCATGATAGCATAACCCCCAACGGGAGGGGTATGGCCTCAGGGCAGCCGACGTGGACGATGGGGGTAGCAGGAACCACTCGGAGACGGTACGGTGTAGTTCAGGGTCTTTACTGGTGACAAAGATAGACCCTCCCGGAGTACTGGCTAGCGATTGGGGCCTGGTCAGTCCTTGAGCAGATGGTGCTCACCCGTATGGCCGGTGACTCGGGGCCTTCTAGTAGCTTCCGCTCCACGACGGCGGTGCTGGTCCCACGCGTGTGACCGTGCCTTCGGGTTTCTGGGCCAGAGGACCTGCAATCCCCTGCCGGTCGGTTTCTGCTGCTGGATAGGAGTTAGTCCCCACAGCCTCGGACTCCGGGTCCGGTGAGAAATCTTCTCAGTCAGGGCGAGCTCTGCAGCTGCCAGCCCCTGACTCCTTGTTGCACTGCTCCTACAGAGCTCCTGTAGTTTCTTCCTATGCTGCTTCTCTTCTCTACCTCTTCTCTACTCACTAACCCTGCCTCAGCCCTAAGTTTATATAGGGGAAGTTCTTCCCCTCCCAGGACTGGGCAGGAGGTGTGGCATGCATAGGATCCCTGACCAAGAGACCTCCCACCTGCTCTCAGACGTAATATCTCTATCACTGTGGCAACCAGACCCCTGGGGTGTCACAGATACATGATTTGTTCATCTTTATGAACGCGAGTCTGTCTACATTCTCAGTGGACAGCCGCGTGAGCTTATCTGTCAGGACACCACAAGCAGCGCTGAACACACGTTCAGAGAGAACGCTGGCTGCGGGGCACGACAAGATCTCCAAGGTGTGAGTTGCGAGTTCAGGCCATTTTTCCAGATTGGGAGCCCAAAATGAGCAAGGGTCCAGTGACACAGTCATGTCTTCGATGTTCACTTGTAGATACTCCTGTACCATCCTCTCTAGGCGTTGACTAAGTGTCAGACTTCTTGTCTCCTGTGGCCTTGCAAAGGATGGTCTCAAAAATTGGTGAAACGATTACACAAAATTGCTGTTACCAGCAGATATGATGTTACTGCTACGGTTTGAGTGATGAAGACGCGACAGTCCCACGGTTGGCAAGTTAGAACTGTGAGATTCACTACGTGCACCACTGGTGTTTTGTGGAAAAGCAGATGTAAGATTCCGTAACAGCCTCTGCTGATACTCCTGCATGCGTGAATCCCTTTCTATGGCAGGAATTATTTCGGCAAATTTACTTTTGCACCGGGGATCTAAGAGTGTGGCAACCCAGTAGTCGGGATTACTTCGAATTCTGACAATTTGAGGGTCATGTTGCAGGTAGTGCAGCAAGAAGGCACTCATGTGTCTTGCGCATCCAGGAGGACCAAGGCCTTGTTGTGTTGGTGGCGAGGTAAGAATCATGCTTCCTTGCTCTGCCCTCTCCCCCCAACCTCGCACAACAGAAATGTGATCAAGGTCTCCCTCATCTGATTAGTCTTCTATGCCCATCGCCAGTTCGTCCTCCACTTCTTCCTCGGCTCCTGTACCTTCCTCAACAGTTTGGCTGCTACAATGCACCCTCGTTAATCCCTCTCCCCCACCCTCCCATGCCTGCCGCCTTGGTGCTGCCGACCGTCTGCACCTTGGAGATGTTATCCCTTCCGCATACGGCTCCTCCTGTACTTCCTCCCCTTCCTCTTGTCCCACCACCTGACTCCGAATACTGTTTAAAGTGTGCTCCAGCATGTAAAGGACCGAATAGTCATGCTGATAATGGCATCGTCAGCACTAAGCATCTTCATCGCCATTTCAAAACTGTGCAGAAGGGTGCATAGGTCCCTGATCTGAAACCACTCCTGCAGCATGATTTGCCCCACCTCTGGATCTCGTTGGCCCAGGCTATACATCATAACGTATTGCACCAGGGCTCGTCGGTGCTGCCACAGTCGCTGCAACATGTGCAGAGTTTAATTCCATCGTGTCGGCACATCGCATTTCATGTAGAGATGTAAGTCGTTGAGCTGCGGGATGCGAACAGCGGAAGTGAGCACACAGCTACCGTGCCCTCTGCAGAAGGCCATCTAGTCCTAGATAGTGGGCTAAAAATTGCTGGACAACCAGGTTCAATACGTGAGCCATACAAGGCACGTGTGTGACATTGCCCCGGCGAAGGGCCGCACCCTGGTTTGCAGCATTGTCGCACACGGCCTTCCCTGGCTGCAGGTTCAGTGGAGACAACCATTCATGAAACTCGGTCTCCAGAGCTGACCACAACTCCTCAGCTACGTGACTCACATTTCCCATACATTACAAAGTAAACACCGCCTGATGCCGTTGAGCCCTGCTGCCAGCATAGTAAAGAGGTGTGCAGGATTCCTTCTGCGCAGTTAGAAAGTGGGTAGCATTACCAGACAGGCTTTGGGTGCAGGTGGAGGACCGAGAGGAGGTTGAGGAGGCAGAAGCAGTGGAGGAACTTCTAGATAAAGAGGATTGACGCACAACTCGTGGGGACCGCAAGACTTGGACAGCAGCCCCTGTCCTGCTGTCACCATAGTTACCCAGTGCCCAGTCAGCGACATGTAACGCCCCTGTCCATGCCTACTCGTCCAAGTGTCTGTGGTCAAATGCACCCTGTCACACACAGAGTTTCTCAAGGAAGCTGTGATGTTGTGTGTGACATGCTGGTGTAGCGCAGGCACACCTTTCTTTGAGAAGTAGTGGCGACTGGGCATCTGGTACTGGGGCACTGCGACGGACATAAGGTCTCGAAAATTCTCTGTGTCCACCAGGCGGAAAGGCAGCATTTCTGTAGCCAACAGCTTGCAGATGGTGAAATTCAACCTCTTTGCTTTGTCATGGCTAGGAGGAAATGGTCTTTTACTTGTCCACATCTGAGGGACCGAGGGCTGGCTGTTGTGCTTAGACGGGGTTGAGTAGGGTGTCCCCGGCAAACTACCGGTCTGTGAGCAAAATGCAGGTGGACATGTTATGTTGCCTTGATCCAAAGGTGGTGCTCTCGATGTCGGAGAGCGCTCAAGACAAGCAGGTGTTTCCACTTCCAAATGAACTGACGACCTGCCAATCACACTGGCTGTTGCGGGTAAAGAGGTGGCAGGTCTGCATCCAAAAACATGTGTGACTGCTGTCCCCCCAGTCACAGAGGATGAAGAGACCGCAGATGCACAAGATGGGGCAGACGGTGGTTGGCCCGGCCCGCTATGCCGCATTGTAGCACAGTGAGCTTCCCACTGCAACTTATGCTTCATATCCATGTGACGGTTCATGCATGAAGTACTCAAACTATGGATTTTTTGGCCTCTACTTAGCTTTTGGTGACAAATGTTAAAGATAACATGAGTTGGGTCATCCTTTGCGATCTCAAAAAATGCCCAGGCTATGCAAGGCTTAGAGCCCATGCGACCTGAAGAGCCACCACGACTTGTTGTCAGAGGCAGAGTTGTGGTTGAGGATGCAGTTGTTGACGTGCTTCCAGTACTCCGTTTCTGTCTAGGAAGGCGCAACCTAATCTCGTCGTCACTAGCATCCTCCTCCACCTCCTCTGCTAACCTCATTGACTGGCTGACTGTGGGTTGACAGTAAGTGGGATC
This sequence comes from Phyllobates terribilis, assembly GCF_046119375.1. Taxonomy (NCBI): domain Eukaryota; kingdom Metazoa; phylum Chordata; class Amphibia; order Anura; family Dendrobatidae; genus Phyllobates; species Phyllobates terribilis. The sequence goes on from NW_027362762.1 coordinate 298,047,579, forward strand.
TCCAACCTCGTCATCATCACCCTGTGTGTTCTCACACCCGTCGTCCTCAGAGCCAACCTCTTCCTGCCCTGACCGAAAAGTCAAGTTGTCGCTCCAATCAGGTATCTGAGTCTCATCATCGTCTTCCTCATTGTCTCCACCAACAGGAGTTACAGTTTGGGAATGAGGGTCTACATTATGCTCAGAACCTTCTTCATCTGGGCCTGGATCCGACTCAAACATTCTGGGCATCAGTGCAGATGATTTCCTCGTCTGTATTCACAGAAGATCTGGAGCAGACCTCTGATTCCCAGGCTAAAGTAGGAGTAAACAGCTCTGCAGACTCAACCATCTATGTTACCCCATACTCAGACGGGCAGCTGGAGACTTGGGAGCTGTGAGGAAGCAAGTGCGATTGGGGTGACACCTCTGAGGACTGGAGTATTTGTGATGTTGAAGTTGAGGTGGAGGAGAGCCCACTTGAAGGAGCACTTGAAATCCGTTGAAGCACCTGCTGTTTTTGTGCCTCATCTGGAATTTGTAGCGATGGGCGTGTCCGTAAGAATGGGATCTTATCACATTGTCCACGAAAAGAAGTAGACATCTTAGTTTGGCTGGAAGATGGTCTTTCTTCTTCAGATGTTACTGTTGCTTTACCATCTACCCCACGGACACAACCTTTTTTTCCCCTTCCAACACACCTATTCCCCTTTCCACCAGCAGCAGGCCTTTTGCCACTCATTTTGGTGGTTAACTAATTGGCAACTCTGTAGTTGTTTGCACAAAAAACGATGGATGGAAACCGAGGAGAGCTGAGTGGCCAAACTGTGGTACTAGCTCAAAAGGATTGGCTGGGTTAGATGCAGTAAAACAATTTTATTAGATACACAGGCGGTGTAGCTTGCTTCACAGCTGGGCTACTCCAATGACTACGAGACACTGCTACTAAGACCAAAAGGATTTCCTGGGTTAGATGCTGTAAAAAATTGTTATTAGATACACAGGTGGTGTAGCTTGCTTCAGATGGGCTACTCCACTGACTACCAGACACTGCTACTAGGCCCAAAAGGATTTCCTGGGTTAGATGTAGTAAAAAATTAGAATTAGATACACAGGCGGTGTAGCTTCCTTCACAGGTGGGCTACTCCGCTGACTACCAGAGACTGCTACTAGGCCCAAAAAGATTTCCTGGGTTAGATGCAGTAAAAAATTAGAATTAGATACACAGGCGGTGTAGCTTCCTTCACAGGTGGGCTACTCCGCTGACTACGAGACACTGCTACTAGGCCCAAAAAGATTTCCTGGGTTAGATGCAGTAAAAAATTAGAATTAGATACACAGGCGGCGTAGCTTCCTTCACAGGTGGGCTACTCCAATGAATATGAGACAATGCTACTAGGCCCAAAAGGATTTCCTGGGTTAGATGCAGTAAAAAATTAGAATTAGATACACAGGCGGTGTAGCTTCATTCACAGGTGGGCTACTCCACTGACTACCAGACCCTGCAACTAGGCCCAAAAGGATTTCCTGGGTTAGATACAGTAAAAAATTAGAATTAGATACACAGGCGGTGTAGCTTCCTTCACAGGTGGGCTACTCCGCTGACTACCAGACACTGCTACTAGGCCCAAAAGGATTTACTGGGTTAGATGCAGTAAAAAATTGTTATTAGATACACAGGTGGTGTAGCTTGCTTCAGATGGGCTACTGCACTGACTACCAGACACTGCTACTAGGCCCAAAAGGATTTCCTGGGTTAGATGCAGTAAAAAATTTGAATTAGATACACAGGCGGTGTAGCTTCCTTCACAGGTGGGCTACTCCGCTGACTACGAGACACTGCTGCTAGGCCCAAAAAGATTTCCTGGGTTAGATGCAGTAAAAAATTGTTATTAGTTACACAGGTGGTGTAGCTTGCTTCAGATTGGCTACTCCATTGACTACCAGACACTGCTACTAGGCCCAAAAGGATTTCCTGGGTTAAATGCAGTAAAAAATTAGAATTAGATACACAGGTGGTGTAGCTTCCTTCACAGGTGGGCTACTCCACTGACTACGAGACACTGGTACTATGCCCAAAAGGATTTACTGGGCTAGATGCAGTAAAAAATTGTTATTAGATACACAGGTGGTGTAGCTTGCTTCAGATGGGCTACTCCATTGACTACCAGACACTGCTGCTAAGCCCAAAAGTATTTCCTGGGTTAGATGCAGTAAAAAATTTGAATTAGATACACAGGCGGCGTAGCTTCCTTCACAGGTGGGCTACTCCGCTGACTACCAGACACTGCTACTAGGCCCAAAATGATTTCCTGGGTTAGATGCAGTAAAAAATTAGAATTAGATACACAGGCGGTGCAGCTTCCTTCACAGGTGGGCTACTCCGCTGACTACGAGACACTGCTACTATGCCCAAAAGGATTTACTGGGTTAGATGCAGCAAAAAATTGTTATTAGATACACAGGTGGTGTAGCTTGCTTCAGATGGGCTACTCCACTGACTACCAGACACTGCTACAGGCCCAAAAGGATTGGCTGAGCTACATTTCGCCAAATGCTGTGAAAAACACTTGCACAGCACTGGCACAGACCTGCCTGGCAAAAAGTGCTATGAACTGCTGTAACCTAGCCCTCAAAAGGGCTGCAATTAGAACTAGTCCCTACTCCCTAAACCTAGGCCCAAAATGATTTCCTGGGTTAGATGCAGTAAAAAATTAGAATTAGATACACAGGCGGTGTAGCTTCCTTCACAGGTGGGCTACTCCGCTGACTACGAGACACTGCTACTAGGCCCAAAAAGATTTCCTGGGTTAGATGCAGTAAAAAATTAGAATTAGATACACAGGCGGTGTAGCTTCCTTCACAGGTGGGCTACTCCGCTGACTATGAGACACTGCTACTAGGCCCAAAAAGATTTCCTGAGTTAGATGCAGTAAAAAATTGTTATTAGATACACAGGTGGTGTAGCTTGCTTCAGATGGGCTACTCCACTGACTACCAGACACTGCTACTAGGCCCAAAAGGATTTCCTGGGTTAGATGCAGTAAAATATTAGAATTAGATACACAGGCGGTGTAGCTTCCTTCACAGATGGGCTACTCCGCTGACTACCGGACACTGCTACTAGGCTCAAAAACATTTCCTGGGTTAGATGCAGTAAAAAAATTAGAATTAGATACACAGGCGGCATAGCTTCCTTCACAGGTGGGCTACTCCGCTGACTACAAGACACTGCTACTAGGCCCAAAAGGATTTCCTGGGTTAGATGCAGCAAAAAATTAGAATTAGATACACAGGCGGTGTAGCTTCCTTCACAGGTGGGCTACTCCGCTGACTACGAGATGCTGCTACTATGTTCAAAAGGATTTACTGGGTTAGATGCAGTAAAAAATTGCTATTAGTTACACAGGTGGTGTAGCTTGCTTCAGATGGGCTACTCCACTGACTACCAGACCCTGCTACTAGGCCCAAAAGGATTTCCTGGGTTAGATGCAGTAAAAAATTTGAATTAGATACACAGGCGGTGTAGCTTCCTTCACAGGTGGGCTACTCCAATGACTATGAGACACTGCTACTAGGCCCAAAAGGATTTCCTGGGTTAGATGCAGTAAAAAATTAGAATTAGATACACAGGCGGTTTAGCTTCATTCACAGGTGGGCTACTCCACTGACTACCAGACCCTGCAACTAGGCCCAAAAGGATTTCCTGGGTTAGATACAGTAAAAAATTAGAATTAGATACACAGGCGGTGTAGCTTCCTTCACAGGTGGGCTACTCCGCTGACTACCAGACACTGCTACTAGGCCCAAAAAGATTTCCTGGGTTAGATGCAGTAAAAAAATAGAATTAGATACACAGGCGGTGTAGCTTCCTTCACAGGTGGGCTACTCCGCTGACTACGAGACACTGCTACTATGCCCAAAAGGATTTACTGGGTTAGATGCAGTAAAAAATTGTTATTAGATACACATGTGGTGTAGCTTGCTTCAGATGGGCTACTGCACTGACTACCAGACACTGCTACTAGGCCCAAAAGGATTTCCTGGGTTAGATGCAGTAAAAAATTAGAATTAGATACACAGGCGGTGTAGCTTCCTTCACAGGTGGGCTACTCCGCTGACTATGAGACACTGCTGCTAGGCCCAAAAAGATTTCCTGGGTTAGATGCAGTAAAAAATTGTTATTAGTTACACAGTTGGTGTAGCTTGCTTCAGATTGGCTACTCCATTGACTACCAGACACTGCTACTAGGCCCAAAAGGATTTCCTGGGTTAGATGCAGTAAAAAATTAGAATTAGATACACAGGCGGCGTAGCGTCCTTCACAGGTGGGCTACTCCACTGACTACCAGACACTGCTGCTAGGCCCAAAAAGATTTCCTGGGTTAGATGCAGTAAAAAATTAGAATTAGATACACAGGCGGTGTAGCTTCATTCACAGGTGGACTACTCCACTGACTACCAGACCCTGCAACTAGGCCCAAAAGGATTTCGTGGGTTAGATACAGTAAAAAATTAGAATTAGATACACAGGCGGTGTAGCTTCCTTCACAGGTGGGCTACTCCGCTGACTACCAGACACTGCTACTAGGCCCAAAAAGATTTCCTGGGTTAGATGCAGTAAAAAAATAGAATTAGATACACAGGCGGTGTAGCTTCCTTCACAGGTGGGCTACTCCGCTGACTACGAGACACTGCTACTATGCCCAAAAGGATTTACTGGGTTAGATGCAGTAAAAAATTGTTATTAGATACACATGTGGTGTAGCTTGCTTCAGATGGGCTACTGCACTGACTACCAGACACTGCTACTAGGCCCAAAAGGATTTCCTGGGTTAGATGCAGTAAAAAATTAGAATTAGATACACAGGCGGTGTAGCTTCCTTCACAGGTGGGCTACTCCGCTGACTACGAGACACTGCTGCTAGGCCCAAAAAGATTTCCTGGGTTAGATGCAGTAAAAAATTGTTATTAGTTACACAGGTGGTGTAGCTTGCTTCAGATTGGCTACTCCATTGACTACCAGACACTGCTACTAGGCCCAAAAGGATTTCCTGGGTTAAATGCAGTAAAAAATTAGAATTAGATACACAGGCGGTGTAGCGTCCTTCACAGGTGGGCTACTCCGCTGACTACGAGACACTGGTACTATGCCCAAAAGGATTTACTGGGCTAGATGCAGTAAAAAATTGTTAGTAGATACACAGGTGGTGTAGCTTGCTTCAGATGGGCTACTCCATTGACTACCAGACACTGCTGCTAAGCCCAAAAGTATTTTCTGGGTTAGATGCAGTAAAAAATTTGAATTAGATACACAGGCGGCATAGCTTCCTTCACAGGTGGGCTACTCCGCTGACTACCAGACACTGCTACTAGGCCCAAAATGATTTCCTGGGTTAGATGCAGTAAAAAATTAGAATTAGATACACAGGCGGTGTAGCTTCCTTCACAGGTGGGCTACTCCGCTGACTACGAGACACTGCTACTATGCCCAAAAGGATTTACTGGGTTAGATGCAGCAAAAAATTCTTATTAGATACACAGGTGGTGTAGCTTGCTTCAGATGGGCTACTCCACTGACTACCAGACACTGCTACAGGCCCAAAAGGATTGGCTGAGCTACATTTCGCCAAATGCTGTGAAAAACACTTGCACAGCACTGGCACAGACCTGCCTGGCAAAAAGTGCTATGAACTGCTGTAACCTAGCCCTCAAAAGGGCTGCAATTAGAACTAGTCCCTACTCCCTAAACCTATCTCTCTATGTAACTGGAAATTCGCTCGCAATTCACAGTTATACTGTATAGCGCCCACAGCATAAGCGGTGTCGTCTAACACTCAGCTGCAGCAGTGAGAAAATGGTGGCGACGGGGAAAATGGCTGGGTCTTATAGGGCAAGGACATGTGACATACACAGCCAATGACACATGCCCTCGCTTGTGTGAAAAAAAAGCACTTCGCTGCGTGTGTGCGCTGCTGATAGTTTGACAGACTGCACCGCCCCACTGTAAATGCGGGAAAAAAAAATGGAGATCGGCATTATTTCTGCAGAGATCCATCCCCTGCCCCTCCCCCCGCCCACTAAATACTGAAACTGTCTATTAACATTGATTAACAGTATTACTGTGAAAAAATCCAGTTAACCTTTTGGTGCACGAACAGTTATCGAACATAACCTCGAACAGCCGAATTTTTTGAAAATCGTTCGAGTTCGTCGAACGACTCGAACACCGCCCAAAACAGCTCAAATTTGAGATTGGCGAACAGTTCGAGTCGAACACCGCTAATCTCTATCCAAGAGTCCTCCACTAATACCAATTTATGGTCAAGGGACATGACTGTGGCCCCTCACCGGGCTAATAGTCCACACTGCAGTCGGGGTAGTCTATAGTAAGAACACCGACATCCCAGGCTATAGTCCATCTGCTCTGTGGACAGGGGGCAGCCACATGGCCTGGGCCATGACATCTCCAGCATATATCATCAGCAAGGACTATTGGCATCATCTCTCCAGCATCTTTGGACCTTGGACGCCCTACCCCTTTTTGGGCCTCTGCCCCCTGGTGAGACCCCCAGTATGGAGTGAGCTGCTTTCCCAAGGAACTCTCGGTCCACTGATACCTCTCCACCAGTTCAACCAGTTCATCGGCGTTCCGGGGATCACCCTGGGCAGCCCAAGTCTGTATTAACAGCGGCAGGGAATGCACGAACCGGTACATTACCATCACTCTACCATCTGATGGTACCTGTTTGTCCCGTTGAAGCGCGTATCAGCGCGAAACGGCCATCATCAAGAACAGCATGACATATACCCCCCAGCTTGTGATGTTTTTAAAGAAGAAACAATAATGAAGCATTTTAACACAGTCCGGTGAGTGCCTTCCACTTTTCTTGAACTATACCTTTAGGTGTGCACATTGTTACTTGCTTTTTCCCTTGTTTTTTGCTCTATTATATCTCAATACTATCGCAGCACCCTTGTTTATCTGGCGAATATTAATGCCAGTGCATCTTCCTTTTATATGACTATTACAATTCTTCTGGTCTGCGGCCACATACAGAATACTGTGTACAATTTTGGTCTCCGGTGTACAGTAGCATTTAAAAGTTTGGGCACCCCTAGTCAAAATTACTGTTATTGTGAACAGTTAAGCAAGTTGAAGATGAAATGATCTCTAAAAGGGCTAAAGTTAAAGATGACAGATTTCCTTTGTATTTTAGGCAAAATTTTTTTTTATATATATATATATATATATATATATATATACACATATATATATATATATACACACACACACACATATACATATGCACTGTGTTCCAAATTATTATGCAAATAATATTTTCTCAGATTTTCCCAAATTACCTATATGAATTGCAGTCATTGTAATTTTCCAGTCAAGTAACTATTAGAGTACAATTGAAAGGGTTTTTGTACAAACTGCCTATGATAAAAGTATATTTTAAAAAAAATAAAACACTCAAACTGCACTCAAAATGCACTCCTTTTGATGATGCTCCAGAGGTTCTCAATGGGGTTGAGGTCAGGGGAGCATGGGTGCCACACCATAAGTTTGTCCCCTTTTATGCCCACAGCAGCCAGAGATGCAGATGTGTTATGTGCAGCATGAGACGGGGCATTATCATGCATGAAATGATCTCGATGGTCCAGATGGATGGAGTGGAGGATGGCTGGTTGATGGACACCCCATGCAAACACGGCTACGGCGCCAACAAGGAAGAGGTGGAGTAATGTTTTGGGCTGGAATCATGGGGAGAGAGATTGTCGGCCCTTTTAGGATCCCTGAAGGGGTAAAGATGAACTCCATAATGTATGTTGAGTTTCTCAAACAGCACTTCCTGCCATGGTTCAAGAAGAAGAACCATGCATTCCGCAGCAAGATCATTTTCATGCATGATAATGCCCCGTCTCATGCTGCACATAACACATCTGCATCTCTGGCTGCTATGGGCATAAAAGGGGACAAACTTATGGTGTGGCCCCCATGCTCCCCTGACCTCAACCCCATTGAGAACCTCTGGAGCATCATCAAAAGGAGTGTCTATGATGGCGGGAGGCAGTTCACATCTAAGCAACAGCTCTGGGAGGGTATTCTGTCCTCATGCAAAACAATTGAAGCAGAAACCATCCAAAACCTGACAAATTCAATGGACGAGAGAGTTCAGAAGCTCCTTTCGAACAAGGGGTCCTATGTGCAAATGTAACATCACCTAGAATAAAGTTTTGAGTTGAAAACTGTTTGATTTCAGCTTGCAATAACCTGCTAATGCTTATAATTTCAAAAATGACAATTTTTTTGTTCTTTATTAAAATGAAAAGGTTGAAAACTCTGCTGTGCATAATAATTTGGAACATGCATTTTGAGTGCAGTTTGAATGTTTTATTTTTTTTTAAATATACTGTTATCATAGGCAGTTTGTACAAAAACCTTTCAATTGTACTCTAATAGTTATTTGACTGTAATTTTCCAATGACTGCAATTCATATAGGTAATTTGGGAAAATCTGAGAAAATATTATTTGCATAATTTGGAACACAGTGTATATATATATATATATATATATATATATATATATATATATATATATATATATATATATATATACACACACACACACATACAGTACAGACCAAAAGTTTGGACACACCTACTCATTTAAAGATTTTTCTGTATTTTCATGACTATGAAAATTGTACATTCACACTGAAGGCATCAAAACTATGAATTAATACATGTGGAATTATATAGTTAACAAAAAAGTGTGAAACAACTGAAAATATGTCTTATATTTTAAGTTCTTAAAAGTAGCCATCTTTTGCTTTGATGACTGCTTTGCACACTCTTGATGAGCTTCAAGAGGTAGTCACTGGAAATGGTCTTCCAACAATCTTGAAGGAGTTCCCAGAGATGCTTTTTCCAGAGGGAGGTGCCGGCGATATTCATTACTCCTTGTGAAGGCTTGAGCAAGAGCAGTACTTCCTCTCTGGTGTTGAGGACGTGTGTGCAGTTGTCTGGAGTCCTCTAAAGCTAAGCAACTCCCCTTTGTTTGTCCCCCCTTGTTGTCTTTAGTGTCAGTGGGGATCGACTAGTGCTCATCTCCTCCCTTCCCTAGCCTTAGCCAAATGCCAGGGAAGGACAGGGGCGAGGTACGTGTGCGGCGATTGGTGAAGAGCCAATATAGGGACGTTAGGGGAGGCAGGGTGATATTCTATCAGCCAAGAGGTCTCCACTCCCCCCTTTCCCTAGAGTCTGGGCTTCCTTTCCCTCTTCCATTTGTGTTGCACGAAGTCTTTCCCACATCTTGCGTGACATTTGGATTCAATGAAATTTCAACAAATTCTTGATGCAAACATAACACCGTCTGTAAAAAAGCTGAAGTTGAAAAGAGGATAATGATCCTAAACACACGTCAAAATCCACAATAGACTACCTCAAAATGTGCAAGCTAAAAGGTTTTTCAATGGCCCTCACAGCCCTGATCTGAACATCATTGAAAATCTGTGGCTAAACCCAGGGGCGGACACAGACTGTAGTGGGCCCCTGTGCAAGAAATTTTGGGGGGCCCCCCCTGCCCTTCATAAGGCAACAGTTATGTAAACATAACCCCCCATGTGCATCTCTCACCCCCCCATGTGCAGCTCACCCCCCGTGCATCTCTCATCCCCCCCATGTGCATCTCTCACCCCCCCCCCCATGTGCATCTCTCATCCCCCCCATGTGCATCTCTCACCCCCCCATGTGCGTCTCTCACCCCCCCATGTGCATCTCTCACCCCCCCATGTGCATCTCTCACCCCCCCATGTGCATCTCTCACCCCCCCATGTGCATCTCTCATCCCCCCCGTGCATCTCTGATTCCCCCCACTCCTAGTTAATTAATTGTATTTAAAAAAAATAAAACTTGTTATACTTACCCCCATGCAATCCCTGCAGAATCCTGGCGCTCGTCCACATCGCTGCCACCAGGTTCTCCTGACGTTCGGCCATGTGACGGCGCCACATACATAGCCATCAGCTTTTGTTTTGGCCAAAAGATTTTTAAAGCCGCCACCACGATAAGGTAGACTCTTCTGGCCGGGCCCTACTCTAACCTATTAAAATTTTCTTAAAATATCCAATACTCTTTTTAGATATATTTTTATTTAGTTTTCTTTAAGGGAATGTGTCATATACATTTTTTTTTTAAATGACCAATAATACCACATACAGGGAATACCGCCACACCACATATTACCACAACATAGTGACCGAATAATACCACACAGAAGGGAGAAAAACTGCCACACCATGACCAGACCACATATTACCACTACATTACTAATATTACCACCACATTACTAATATTACCATAAGTGTCATTATACACGGGAGCTCTATACATGGTATGTATAACGTAAGTGTCCAGGTAATCTAGTGATCACCAGTGAAATTATACACAGGAGCTCTGTATATAGTGTCAGTGTACAGGTAATACAGTGACATTATACACAGGAGCTCTGTATATAGTGTACAGGTAATACAGTGATCATCAGTGACATTATATACAGGAGCTCTGTATATAGTGTCAGTGTACAGGTAATACAGGGATCACCAGTGACATTATACACAGGAGCTCTGTATATAGTGTCAGTGTACAGGTAATACAGTGATCACCAGTGAAATTATACACAGGAGCTCTGTATATAGTGTCAGTGTACAGGTAATACAGTGATCACCAGTGACATTATACACAGGAGCTCTGTATATAGTGTCAGTGTACAGGTAATACAGTGATCACCAGTGACATTATACACAGTGTACATGTAATAGACTGACTCACCGGTGACGTCTCTAGGTGAAGTCCTTCATCTTCGCTTTTCTCCTTCATCCAGCACAGACCGCCATCACGTCTTCCAGCCAGGACTCGTCTCTGCATAAAATAACACAGTTATCTAGAGCACATTCCCCAACTTCTACATTACGCAGCTGAATACAGACGTGCATCCACCATCAATATATGGTTAGTTATTAGGCAACCTACCATTCCAAATATAAATTGTAATCCACCACTGTGCCCCCATTAACTGTAAATAGGCACTTAATATATAATTTAATTAGAACCTCTACTCTTTCCGCCAATTTGTTACCAGTCACACTCCTGCATCCGCAACGCCCCCTACTCTATACTTCCTGCTCCCCGCATTCAATATTTACATGCACCCCCTGCCCCAATTCATTATATCATGTCCGTGCTCTCCCCACCCCATCATCATTTATCATTTACTCTCCCCCACCCCACATTCGTTATGTGCAGCTCATTATCCCCCTACTCCCAATTCCCCCATGTGCAGCTCTCAAACCCCCCCATGTGCAGCTCTCATCCCCCTCCATGTGCCCCTCTCTCACCCCCTCCCCCCCACATGTGCCCCTCTCTCATCCCCCTCCCCCACATGTGCCCCTCTCTCATCCCCCTCCCCCACATGTGCCCCTCTCTCATCCCCCTCCCCCACATGTGCCCCTCTCTCATCCCCCTCCCCCACATGTGCCCCTCTCTCATCCCCCTCCCCCACATGTGCCCCTCTCTCATCCCCCTCCCCCACATGTGCACCTCTCTCATCTCCCCCCACATGTGCATCTCCCATCTCCCCCCCCCACACATGTGCATCTCCCATCTCCCCCCCACACATGTGCATCTCCCATCTCCCCCACACATGTGCATCTCCCATCTCCCCCCCCACACACGTACATCTCCCATCCCCCCCCCACACACATGTGCATCTCCCATCTCCCCCCCCCCACACACATGTGCATCTCCCATCCCCCCCCCACACATGTGCATCTCCCATCTCCCCCCCCACACACATGTGCATCTCCCATCCCCCCCCCCACACATGTGCATCTCCCATCTCCCCCCCCACATACATGTGCATCTCCCATCTCCCCCCCCACACACGTGCATCTCCCATCTCCCCCCCCCACACATGTGCATCTCCCATCTCCCCCCCACACATGTGCATCTCCCATCTCCCCCCCACACATGTGCATCTCCCATCTCCCCCACACATGTGCATCTCCCATCTCCCCCCCCCACACACGTACATCTCCCATCTCCCCCCCCCCACACACATGTGCATCTCCAATCCCCCCCCCCACACATGTGCATCTCCCATCCCCCCCACACACACATGTGCATCTCCCATCTCCCCCCCCTACACACATGTGCATCTCCCATCCCCCCCCCTACACACATGTGCATCTCCCATCTCCCCCCCCACACACATGTGCATCTCCCATCTCCCCCCCCACACACATGTGCATCTCCCATCTCCCCCCCCCACACACATGTGCATCTCCCATCTCCCCCCCTACACACATGTGCATCTCCCATGTCCCCCCCTCCCCCCATGTGCATCTCTCCCCTCCCCCCATGTGCATCTCTCATCTCTCCCCTCCCCCATGTGGATCTCTCATCTCTCCCCTCCCCCATGTGCATCTCTCATCTCTCCCCTCCCCCCCATGTGGATCTCTCATCTCTCCCCTCCCCCATGTGCATCTCTCATCTCTCCCCTCCCCCATGTGCATCTCTCATCTCTCCCCTCCCCCCCATGTGCATCTCCCATTCCCCCCACTCCTAGTTAATTGTATTTAAAAAAAAATAAAACTTGTTATACTTACCCCCATGCGATCCCTGCAGAATCCTGGCGCTCGTCCAAATCGCTGACTGCAGGTTCTCCTGACTTCCGGCCATGTGACGGCACCGTCACATGACCGGAAGTCAGGGGAATCATGAAGGCGCTGCTGCAACAGCGCAGCTCAGCGCTGAAATGTCCCGGACCAGGCGCATAGCATGGGGCCGGGGGCCCCATGAGGAGAGAGACGCACAAGAGGGGGGCCCCCGAGGGGGCCCCTACCGGCCGGGCCCCATACTGGAGTCAGGGCAGTCATGCCCTGATGGCGGCCCTGCTGGAGGCTGGAGGGGCCCCCTCTCCCTCGGGGCCCCCGTTCAATGAACCGGCTGCATGGGCGGTAGTTCCGCCCCTGGCTAAACCTCAAAATAACAGTGCATGCAAAATGACTCAGGAATCTCATAGAACTGGAAGAATTTTCCAAGGAAGAATGGATGAAAATCCCTCATACAAGAATTGAAAGACTCTTGGATGGCTACAAAAAGTGTGTACAAGCTGTGTTACTTGCAAATTGAGGTGCTACTAGGGTACTAACCATGCAGGGTGCCCAAACTTTTACATTGGCCCATTTTCCTCTTTGTAATTTTTAAAATGTAAAAAATGACCACACATAATGAATATATTAACTTTAGCCCCTTTAGAGATCATTTTATCTTCAATTTGTTTAACTGTGCACAATAACAGTAATTTTAACGAGGGGGTGCCCAAACTTTTACATACCACTATAAGAAGTACATAGGTCAACTTGAACCGGTGCAGAGAAGAGAGACCAAGGTTATTAAGGGAATGGGTGGACTGCAATACCAAGACAGGTTATCAAACTTGGAGTTATTGAGTTTATATAAACGAAGGCTTAAGGGCAATCTTATTACAACGTACAAATATATGAGGAGACAGTACAGAGTTCTTTCTAATGAGATTTTTACATCTAGGTAATTGCACTGGTAATGGAATTATTATTAAGGCATCTGAAACTGCCACAGGTTCTTTCACCTATGCAAACCTAAGGAAATTCACCTAAGGAAATTCTGAAAACATGATGTGAAGGGGGGCCATGAGGAATGGGTTTGGGAAACAATGGCCTAGAGGATAGGTTTTATTGTAATCACAGATGCAGATTCTTTACTGTGAGCAATGGACTATGGATGCCTTTCTTTAAAAATATATTACAGGCTATGGGTACTAGATTCTGTGATGGGACATTTATCCAGGGAATTAGTCTGATTGCCGTATGTGGAGTCAGGAAGGAATTTCTCCCCTAATATGGAGCTATTAGTGTCTGCTCCATGGGGATTTTTGGCTTCCTTTGCATAAACATATTAGGCTATAAGATGTACTCGATGGATTTAAAAGGTGTATCCCCTTCTCCATGTACCTATCCCAATGTGTAGTAGGTGTAATAATAATAATAATATTAGCAAATACCACCAATTAGAAATGTAGTATAGTGCTTCTGATTAGCTATTTGGTTTACCCATTTTGCAGGGCATTGCAGTAGCTTAGGTATCCATGGTTACAACCACTAATAACGGTCACTATGTGAGTGTCATGTCTCAGCATGACCTCTGTTCTGACAGTGTCCTGTCTTTTTAGGCCTGTACACAAATATAGTCAACCTTTTGTGTGCTAAAAAAGAGAGTTTAAAAGACGGATTCTGCCGGAATAGATGCCAAAGTAATTCCATCTGCCTGATAATAGTGAATAATTCCATCAGGGGTTTTGTTTGAAATAGCTTTTTTGTGCGATTTTCATTCAGTTTCATCAGTGATTTTCATCAGAGTATCATCAGAGTTTCATCCGATATTAACCAGTTTTTCTTGTATGTAAAGAAAAAAAAAAAGTTAACACTCGTACGCAAAAAACTGACATGTGAACGAGACCTTAGATGGATATCCCAAGGTGATTCAGCGTAGGCCACATATGACGCGATATGATAGGCACAATATGCATTTTCAAGCCATTTGCCTCTCTACTAGAACTCAACAGCCTCTATGAGACTTAAGTTCAGGTCAGGAGACCCGTGGCTGGTCCCTACATTATGGTCCGTACTCTGACCACGACACATGGATATGTGAATTCGGTATACATGTGAATCTGGCCTTATACAGATTTTTGGAAGGCAGAATGAACAGATAAATAGCAGTTCAAGAATTGCTTTTATTTTTATTTTTTTTCTATGCTCATTATGTGGTATAAGAGGTCTTTTCTATAGTGTTCAGAGGGAACAATATGGACCTTTTAAGTAGAATAGAATAGCTATTAGACTATTACTAGTGATGAGCGAGCATGCTCATCACTGCTTGTCATTCGCCCGAGATGCTCGTTGCTCGGCGAGTATTTTTTGAATTTTCGAGCAGGAGCTCGAGTGCCCGCCCCACATGTTTTGTACATATTAGGCATCCAATTATCATGCACGGATTGCATGACAGTCACTGTACTGGCCACATAGTGTCATCGGGTCTATATAAGACCCGGGACCCTATGCTCATCACAGTCTACCGGTCAAACAGGCAGAAAAGGGAAAGCTGCAGCTGAGCAAGGGAGAGAATTGGCGCTTATTTTAAACAGATTCCACACCACTAGTATTAATCTACACTAACAGTCCTAAGGGCTCATTCTGTGGAATATTAATCCTGCTGATAGCACTAGTTACGCAGAGTTTGTGGAGAGCTAGTATAGTACAGAATAGGGTCCATTGCACGTTCTTTCTGCTGCTAGAATTCCTATCAATAGCCCTAGATATCAGGGCTAATTAATAATATTCTTTTTGCTCTTAATCCTGATAATTTTGGTGAAAAGCAATATAATACACCATTTTTACTGCTCCATTTGCTTGTTAGCAGCATACAGCCAGATTTGGTTGATTTGAATAGTATTGATGTATTGTGCAAGCAGAAAAACTTTTCCATCATCTCAGGTGGTCAAATATTACTGCAGTATTAATCCTGAATTTTTTTGGAAGCTAACAAATATCATACTCCTTTTAAAGTGTGCCAGTTGTGCGTTCAAAACATATCCACACTTAGTCGATGACCAATAGCATCTCTATACCAGCACTGCCTAAAAAAAATTGGTCTTCAGACGTGATCAAATATTACTGCGGTAATAACTGCCATTTTTTTGCAAGCTGCAAAATATTAAACTCCATTTAAAATTGGCAAGGTGTGTGGTAAGTGACGGGGAAGTGGACGAGATGCACACAGAGGTCTAGGCTGTGGGCAAGATGAAACTGTGTCTGCTGAGGGAACACATCAAGCACCCACATCATGTTGACCTATCTTCCCGTCCCATTTCTAGTGGGCCGCAGAACACCACTCTTGAAGCCAGACCAGTGTGAAAAGGTTGTTGGTTGGATAGCAGATAATGCTTCCAGTCAGTTTGCCACCACCACCAACCTGTCTTCCACACAGTCCAGTCTCAGCAGCCGTGAGTCTGGACCACATATTCCTCACCCTGATCCTTCTTTCCCCCACCATGCAGAGTGCCCGGAGACCAGTGATCCCACACTTGGACACTGTTCACATTTCCATTTATAGATTCTGGCATCTTGCTCGGTCGGCTTCAATCATGGCAAGAGGAGATCACATGTAGCGATGCCCAAATATTTGAGCAGCCACTCTCACACAAAGACGACAGTGGGAAAGTGCAATTGCTGTCACAAGATGTGGATGATGATGAGACAATTGCAAACAAGTCAGGAGGAGGTCCAGGGTGCGTACATGGAAGACGAGGTGGTGGACAATGAAGTCACTGACCCAAACTGGGAAGGTGACATGCATAGCGAGGACAGCAATGCAGAGGAGGAGGGAGGTGTAGCACTGCAACAGGCAGGAAGAAGCAGTGGGGTGGCCACAAACACAAGGCGGGCAACTGTTCCCCAAAACACCAATACGAGGGAAGTTGCCAGTCCAACTGTTAGGTTTTCCTGAGTCTGGCTCTTTTTTAAAGAAAGTCCAGTTAACCCAAAAAAGGCTATTTGCAACATCTGCCATGCCAGCATCAGCAGGGGCAGCAAAACTACCAGCCTGACCACCACCAGCATGCTGAGGTACATGACAGCAAAGCACCCGACTAGTTGGGCCGAACGCCAGGTTCCAGAGACTGTGTCTGTGGGTGACACCACTGCCTGTTTTGCTGTTGTGAGTGCATGCCAATCCTCTGTCCATGACACAAGCGAAGATGCCTCCCACCCTGCACCTGTTCTTGCACCACCATTGTCAGCAACCATGTCTATGTCCCAGCGCAGCATTCAGTTGTCCCTACCCCAGTCTTTGGAACGCAAGCGCAAATACACAGCCATCCACCCACAGGCCACAATACTAAACTGCCATATTTCTAGACTGCTTTCACTGCAAATGTTGCCTTTTAGGCTCGTGGAGAATAAAGCTTTCCGCAGCCTCATGGCGGTGGCCGTCCCTCGGTACTCGGTCCCCAGCCACTATTTCTCCCGGTGTGCCCTCCCCATCTTACACAAGCAGGTGTCCCAAAACATTACCCATGCCCTCACCAACGCAATTACTCGGAAGGTCCACTTAACCACGGACACGTGGACAAGTGCTTGTGGTTGTTATGATCTGCTACAGGGACTAAGGAAAGACAGGAGAACTGTCCCTACAATAGAACTAAACTAGATCCCTACGATGTAACGGGGAACCTGATCCTGCGATCAGACCCGCTAAAGTCCTCGGCTAGTCTGAACGAAGACCTATAGATGTGAGGGAGGGATCCCTACAAGAACTAGGGACTGGGATAAGTTGGACACCTCCTAGCAGAAATAGTAGCAGTCAAAGACAAACACACAACAAAAAGCATAGAGGTCAGAAGACCTAGCAAAACTAACAGAGAACGGCAACAGAGCACCAAGCTAGCTCAAGAGTAGTAAATACAATGAAGTCCAGCAAGACCAGGAGGGCGGAGCCGGATCAAATAGGCAAAAATGGTCATGTGACCAGTAAACTAAAAAAACCTAACAGGAGAGTTCTAACAGTGGTCAGGGATGGTACATTTCACTGATGGCACACTGGTTAATATTGTGGAAGCCGGGACCCAGTCAGATCCTGGGACGGAACACGTCCTCTTGACGCCAAGGACTGCGGGCCTTGGGTCAATCAGGGTTGCCCCCACATTCTACAGCTCCGGCACCCACTCCTCCTCTTCAGCCTCCGTCTCCAAAATGACATCAGTCGCACTCTGGAAGCACTGCCTCAGCCAAGTGGCAACAGGCTCTGCTGAAGCTAATCTTACGAGACTAACCGCACAGTGCTGCAGAATTGTTGAAAGCTGTAACAGAGCAGGCAGATCTGTGGCTCTCACCGCTGAACCTACAGCCAGGCATGGTCGTGTGTGACAATGGCCGGAACATGGTGGCGTTTCTAAAGATTGGCAACCTCGCACACCTATCATGCCTGGCCCATGTCCTCAATTTAGTGGTTCAGCACTTTCTCAAAACCTACCCAGATCTGCCTGAGCGGCTTGTGAAAGTACGCCGGGTGTGTGCCCATTTCCAAAAGTCAGCTACAGTTTCTGCCGCCCTGGCAGTGCTTCAGCAGCTTCCAGCTCACTGACTGGTGTGCAATGTAACCACGCATTGGAACTCAATGTTGCATATGTTGGGAAGGATTTGTGAGCAGTAGAGGGCAGTTGTTGATTACCAGCTTCAACACGCCCGTCGGTATTCCAGGCAGCCTCCGCATATAAGAGCTGATGAGTGGGCATGAATGTCTGACGTGATCTCATCTCAACATGGATTGGGTGATAATGAGGAGCAGGAGGAGGAACAGGAGTTTTCCTGCGCTACAGATGGTACTACCCACACCACATTCATACTGTCTGTTAGGCATTGATAGCCTGAAGAGGGGGAGGATGATGATGAGGAGGAGAACATGGACAGTTGTCTTCTTAATGAGGACAGGGAAGTCATGGCTGTTGGCAGTCTGGCACACATGGCTGACTTTATGTTCAGCTGCCTTTCCCATGAGCCTCGCGCTGTATGCATTTTGGGCAACTGGTTGGTCACAATTCTTGACCCGTGCTACAAGGAGAACTTTCTATCTCTCCTTCCCGTGGCAGAGAGGTCTAATAAAATGTTGCAGTACCAGAAGGTCCTTGTTGAAGAATTATCAAATTTCCAGCTGACAACGCTGGCGGCAGAGATCACAGTTCCTTGGACAACCAAGGAGTACAGGCGAGGGAGACACAAACCAGATGGAGGTCTGGGACAGTTTTCTCAGACCCTCCCAGCGCCCAGGCCCTGATGCCGGGGTACACTGACAAGCAGGGAAACATTTTGGAAGGTGCTTAACGAATACCTTGCTGACCATACCAGGGTCCTCTGTGATTTCTCTGTGCCTTACAACTATTGGGTATCCAAGCTGGACACATAGCATTAACGGTCTGTCTACATCTTGGAGGTCCTGGCCTGCCCTGCCAGTAGCGTTTTGTCAGAGCGGGTTTTTAGTGACGCTGGGGGTATTCTCAATGATAGGTGCATCCGCCTGTAAGCTGAAAATGCTGACAGGCTGACTTATCAAAATGAACAAGGACTGGATTGGGCCAGACTTCTCAACACAACCAGATGATAGCAGCGGAACATAAACTCAAATACAGTGTTTTTTTTTTTGGAGGCTCTATTCCCATGCACCCCTTCACACCCAGACATGGGTATATGCTTCGGGATTTTGTTTGTCGTCCTCCTCCTTCTCCACCACCATATCACCAGGGTGACCATCATGCAACACCCGCATAATTTTGTTTAAGGGTGTTTATGATGCCCGTAGGAAATATTTTTAGAGGCCTACCTCTAACATTCCATAAAATATATATGTATACCCCTCTAGGAGCAAATGTTTTTCAGCCCATGCACTTAGTGCATTGGCATTACCAATCTAGGCGACCCACTCCTTAATAATGGAAAATACATTTTTTACTGAGGCCCTCCACTATGTCTCTTTAAATTAGTATTGGAGAGCATCCTAATTTTTGGCAACCCTGGAACTTGCTGCATACACAATAACAGTCTAGGAGACCACTCCTTAATAATGGAAAATACATTTTTTAATGAGGCCCTCCACTACGTCTCTTCAAATTGGTATTGGAGTGCGTCCTAATATTTGGCAGCCCTTGCACTTACTGCATAAGCAATAACAGTATAGGAGACCCACTCCTAAATAACGAGAAGCCCAATTCAAACATATTCTATAATATTACCTCATCTGAAATTTGTGTACGAGTGACCTATCGCAGTATGGATAGTGTATTACACACATCTAGACAGGGATTATTGCCTTATACTTTTGCTGCTGCAAGCAAACAAAAAAAAACTCTGTTCCCCATTGATACCGCTGTTACCTAGGCACCTGTCCCTATTCTAAACGCAGCTATCATCAGCTGTAACTGAGTGTTTATTCTGGTTGCATACATCTCTTACACGGTCTAATAACTTGATTTCTTTTTTCAAAAAATCATTGATCGATTCATGTTTTTTAATATAGTCTGCACTCAAATTCATCAAAGCAGGCAGAGTTGCTTGCATTCCTACATAGTTTGGTGCTGCCACTTACCAAAAAAAACTCTTTGGAGTTGGTTAAATTCTATTTTTTATTGCAAAATATTATCTCTCTTATGAGATTCATGTATGGGTGACCTATAGCAGTAGGGATAGCATCTTACCAGTATCTAGTCAGGGATACTCTATGCAAAAAAAAAAAAATCTATTCCCTATTGACATCGCTGTTAGCTGCTTTTAGAATAGGAACAGGTGCCAGGTATCATCAGTAGGAAATGAGTGTTCATATTCTGGTCACATACATATCTTCTACAGTACATAACTTGATTTTTCCATGCACTCTTTGACCGATTCATAATTTTTAATGGTGATCTGTAATTAGAAATTCATCAAAGCAGGCAGGGTTGCTTTCGTTCCTCCACAGTTTGGTGCTGCAACATACTAAAAAAAACCTCTTGAGAGCTGGTTAAATTATATTTTTTCTTGTACAATATTACCTCTCTTATCTGTGATTCGTGTACGGGTGACCTATAGCAGTAGGGATAGCGTCTTACAGGCATCTAGTCAGGGATTATTGTATTATTCTCCGTGCTGAAAAAAAAAGTTATATTCCCTATTGATACCGTTGTTAGCTGCTTTTAGAATAGGGGCAGGTGTTAGGTGGTATCATCAGCTGGAAATGAGTGTTCATATTCTGGTCACATACATATCTTCCACAGTGCATAACTTGATTGATGTTGTCCATGCACTCATTGGCCGATTCATAATTTTTATGTTCGGTACTCAGAAATTAATCAAGGTTGACAGAAATTTATCACAGAAATTCATCGAAGTTGGCAGAAATTTTTCAAATTTGACAGAAATTAATCAAACTTAATTTTTTTTCCTGATTTAATTTGTCCATACACAATTTCTTTGTAGCTTATGTATGTAAGAGGTAGTGGCAGCAAAGCATAGCCGGCTGATGGCCCTCTAACAATAGTAAGGGCCAACTGCTGGCCTTTTAACAATAGTAAGGGTCATCTGATGGCCCTGTAAAAATAGGCTTGTGACTTTAAGAGTCCCTTTTTCATAAATGAAACAGGAGGTGTCTGATCATGTCTCACACACCACATGACCAGATACGGCAGTAAAATGTTAAAATTACATTTACTGGTGAATGTATTTTTCACCATTGAAAGCAATGCAAAAGTGCAAAAACGCATCAAAAACCTTACGTGTGAACATAGCCCAAGTTGTGGAGGAGTATTTTTGTTTATTTATTTTGCCTTGTATACAAATCATTACCCTGGAAAGAATTTTTCTTAATATTTTTCCAGGAAAATCCATTTTAGCTTCATTTTTGTATGTTTTATTGTCAGTCTGTAAAAGTGGCATAATACTCTGATAACATTGTTCACAGCAGTGACTTGAGATTCAGAGATATTTCCAGGGGTCTTCCCCATGATGTTCCCATGTCATTTCAGCACTGTTTTAATGGATTTGACCAATTTTTAGGCCCCCTCCAGACCTCTGGGGACAGCGGAAAAATGCTTGAGTTTCCATGGACTTAGATTGTACTCATTACTTGGGTCGAGCACCCAAGCATTACGATTTCCTCGACCCGAGCATTTTAGTGCTGGCTCATCATTAATTATTACATTAAATAGACTGCCATTTAAAATCAATGTTAGTTTTGGACCACCCTTTAAAACTGTACTTGATTTAATTAAAAAAAAAACAAGCCACACACCTCCATTATCATTACTTAGATAAATGTAAGTTCTGAAACTTTACCATTAAGAGTATGCAAACAAGTCCCATTCATGGCAAAATCGCTGATGCAGATTTCGTTCCATAGTTGCAGCATGCAAATTGCCCCTTCAGAGAAAAAGAGGACTTGAACTCTATAGTGCCACCTATTGGAAGCAGCAATCCTACAAGTCACAAGCAAGCCTTTAACGAGTCGCGCAATATGACTTAGGATAAAAGCCAAGTCAGAATCTCAATTTGCAGCATAACAACGGTCAAATTACACTGCTTGTGATACTGACTGTATCATGGACTTGGGGTGGGACGAGGTGGGGTGTAGAAGCATATTTGTGGACGTACTATTCCTATAGATGTCAGTCTGTAGGACGCTTTCATTGTTTCTCCCAATAGTGACATCTAAGAAATTGATGACAACCCTAAATATGTGATATGGATGTTCATATCATTTCTATTTAGCACTTCCATGAACTCATGCAAAGACTGAAGTGACCCCTACCAGATCAGCAAAGTGTCATCAATGTAATGGCTCCAAAAGGGGACGCGGTCCATTGATAACTGCCGATCTGGCAGAGACAGGTCCCTCTCCCACAGCCCCAGGAACAAGTTGGCATAAGCCGGGGCAAAGGAGGCCCCCATCGCTGTTCCATGGAGCTGTAGGAAGAAGGATCCTTGGATCCCTTACTGACTACTGAATTGTTACCATACAAAATTAAACATGCATTATTTTCACAGTATGATGCAGATAGTCTCCTGGTGTTGGTTTAGGACCTGTATGCACCATGGTCCCTGCGCGTCTCCCGGCCTTCGGCATCTTCATGTGAGGACCTGCTTCGGGTCACGTGTCTCCCACGTGATTCTGACGCCGCTCACCACTTGATGCCGTGGGACGCTATGGTTACCATGACGCTGCATGTGTCACTTCCGAGTCCTCGGCGCAGCGGTATTGGTGGACACGGTCTATAAAAATCCCACAGTCCTCTCTAGCACTGCCCCATGACGAAGGCTCCGCCGAAACATGCGTTGGGGCGGACGTGCATCCATCCAGGATATATACTGCCCCCCGTGGTCATAACTCATCAGGTATATGATATGATCACCTACCTTATATCTGCCATCAGTTTACCCTTGGTGGTTTTGCATTACAGTTAAGTACTTTCAGTTACAAGCCATATTGGGTGTTGCAATATGCTATGATTAATGTACTAACACATTCTAGTGTCCACAACTGTGTGTGGTGTATAGGATATCCTGATCTTATCCTGCATGGCACGCATTTGTCTTTATCACATGCAGGTGTCTTCCCTGCCATCATGTTTCACTTACCTGTATATTTTTATTATCTTATCAATAAAGTTTGTATTAAATAAACACTCTATATATATCCGGATGTTTTGATCGTTCTTTTTTTGACGTT
Organism: Phyllobates terribilis; assembly: GCF_046119375.1. Lineage (NCBI taxonomy): Eukaryota > Metazoa > Chordata > Amphibia > Anura > Dendrobatidae > Phyllobates > Phyllobates terribilis. Next base: position 298,070,914 of record NW_027362762.1, read on the forward strand.
GTTTCTGATGTCTTTTCAGAAATTATGTCCCTATATATAAAGTCCATTTGTACATTTGATTTAGGTAATATACATGTTATCAGTAGCGTAGGTACAGGGGAGGCAAAGGGTGCGGCCGTCCCGGGCTGCGAGGGGCCCAACTCTGAGCTACGCTAGTTTTAACTGTATCAGCGTGCGCCGATAGTTAAACTCTGCGGCAGAACAGGGAGACACGATCTCCCTGCTTTGCCGGTATGAGGCCCTTGAGCTGCCCCCCCTCCCCCCCAAGTTCAATTGTATCGGCAACTCCGATACAGTTGAACGCAATGGAGAAGGGAGCGTCAGCTGACGCTTCCTCCCCCATCATTCTTCCTTGGCGTCTGACGTCACTATGTAGCGTCCTGTATGCTGAGCTGTGTGTCGCTTAGAACACAAGCTGCGGCCACAAGATCAGCGGGGAGTGAGGAGGAAAGGTGAGTATTGTATTTTATTATTTTTTTAGAACATTGTGGGGGCTATTAAACTGTATTGAGGTCTATGGAGTGCATTATACTGACTGGGGGTGCATTATATTGAATGGGCTATGTGATGCATTATACTATATGGGGTGCATTATACTGCATGTGCTTTGGGGTGCATTATACTATATGGGGGTGCATTATACTATATGGGGGTGCATTATGCTGAATATGATATGGGGTGTATTATACTGTATGGGCTAAGGGGTGCATTATACTATATGGGGGTGCGTTGCATTATACTGTACAGGCTGTGGGCTGATTTATGTATGGACTATGAGGGTGCATTATACTGTATGGGGGTGCAATATGCTGAATGGGCTATGGGGTGTATTATACTGTAAGGGCTATGGGGTGCATTATACTGTATGGGCTGTGGGATGCATTATACTGTATGGGCTGTGGGGTGTATTATTATGTATGGACTATGGGGGTGCATTATACTGTATGGGCTATGGGGCTCATTATGCTATATGTGCTGTGGGGTGCATTACGCTGTATGGACTATGGGGTGCATTATGCTGTATAGAGGACTATGTGGGGGCCTTTAAACTAAATGCAAGAAATTATACAGTGTGAAGGTTTGTGTGGGAGCAATTATACAGTGTGGAGAGGCATGGGGCAATTATATTGTATGTAAGCCCATTATACTGCATGGAGGCTGTGTGCGGTCACAGCTGGGGAATCATATTGTGTTGGAGTCACCATACTTTTCTGGGACAGTTGAGGGGTGTGGTACAGTAGGGCCATCATACTTTACGAATGCAATGAAAGGGGAATCTAGGGTGCCAGTAGCAGGGAAATTAGAGGGCACACCGTACCACACAGCAGGTGCAGTAATAGGGACACATAGGACAGTGGGGACTCAGCAGGATAAGGAGTTTATGCAGGTTGGGGATAAATGGAGACAATGCCTGAAATGTGAGACGTCTAATGTGTCTTTGTTGTAATCTCTGCAGAAGAGTCCTAGCTGGAAGAAGTGGTCATGTCGGTCTGGGCCAGATGGAAAAGACAGGTGAACGACTCCTCCAGAAAGAACGTCAGCTGTTAGTTACCATCTATAACTGTACTGTAATGTCTTTCATGTTCTGCAGGACTGGTATCTACCGCTATATGTCACCATATGGCGGTAATATCAGCATTGGTCTTTGTATGGAGATTTTTTTTTCAGTAACAGCTCTGTCATCTGCTGAGGTTCTCCTACATTCACTAGTAGAGTGCGTCACCATAGCTGTAATCAGGGTTATCGGGTTAGGGGCACACTCAGAAGTTTAGCCCCCCAAACCCAACCCCTAGCTAAGTATCTGCATGTTATACAATGATGTACAAGTATCTGCTGAGTAGTTCACCATTACAACATGTAATGCTCCGTAAACAGTTGTATTTTACCTGTTTTTGCAATTTCACATTATTTTAAATCAAAAAACATTCAAATACCGTATGTCAATACTACGGTCATATGTACCCTGAACTGGTATCAATAAAAAAAACTATAGTTCACCCCGCAAAAAAGAAAACTAAAAAAAATCCTCACACAGTTGTATCAACCAAGCAAGAAAGATATGGAACTTGGAATATGTTGACACAAAACAATAAACTTTAATGAAAAAAAAGAAGCTTTTATAAGTAGAAAAACTAACTATATAGAGTGGATATAAAAATTCTACACTTGCCTGTTAAAATGGCAAGTTTTTGTAATAAAAAAAAAATACGAACAATCATTTCGGAACTTTTTGCACCATTACTGACACCCATAATCTGTAAAAATCCATTGAGATAAAAACTGAAATCATTTTGAAAGGGGAAATAAGAGTAAAATAACATGGTTGAAAAAGCTTGTACACCTTCATATAATTGGTATTGTCTCTCATGTTACATAGAAGTTAGTACAGCTGCCACCATTTAAAAGTGATTCTGATAAAATCCATAAAGTTTAGCTTTTCTAGTAGGATTTCCTGACATTTTCTGAGGTGCATTTTACAGCAAAAGTCATTGTCTGTAAACAGTTTACAACACAGCAAAAGGTTTTCATTGTTTTCAAGTCATCAGTCAGAAGAAGTGGCTTAAATTTGTCACAACAGTGACATTACCTAGAACTGGATGCCCCTCACCAATTTACGAAAAGGCAAAAAGAAAATTGGTCTGCAAGGTTACTAAGAGGCCTACAGCAACATTAAAGGAGTTGCAGGAATTTCTGGCAAGTACTATTTGTGTACTGCATGTGACAAAAATCTCCCGTATTCATCTGGCCTGTGGGGTAAGGTGGCAAGAATGGAAGCCTTTTCTTACAAAGACAAACATCCAAGCCTGTCTATGTTTTGACAAAACCAACATCAATTCTGCATGTGGGAAAACATGTTTTGTTCTGATGAGGTACGGGTTAGTCTTTTGCAGTTTAGTACTGGAGGTTGTGACTGCCTTCTTCTGACTGTGCACTCTTCCCATCAGTTTAAGGGTGTTTTACAATTTACCTGCCCATTAAATTTGTAGGCTTGTAGCCTGGTGAGAGGCATGTTTGATAAATATTAGATTTAGGGTCCCGTCAGAGAAAGGTTAGCTTGCCATGGTTGATGGGCACACATGAATTGGCAAATGTATGCACTAAGTACCTTTACTTTTATAAGTATATTCAATACAGTTATAATGCAGTCCAAATCTTATATATTCAGTGTTTGCATACATCTTAGAGCTTACAGAGTGCTGCTGTGTTTTCTCTTGTTTGTATATTGTGCAGTCATGTCAGCTTGTATCTGTTCACACTATCTTTATTCTGTATAGAGGTGCTGGTCAGTCTTTTGTTTTTTGTTCTGATGAGGATAAGGTTGAACTTTTTGGCCATTATTCCAAAAAGGTATGTTTAGCGGAAATCCAACACTCCACACCTCCCAAAGAGCGCCATATCCACAGTGATTCATGGTGGAGGCAGCATTATGCTTTAGAGCCCTTTTTTGGCTGCTGAAACAGTGGCCTTAGTCAAGGAGCGGGGAATTATGAACAGCTGATAGACTCCAACACAAAAAGACAGAATACTGTCAAATTCAAATGGTACTTCAACAAAATATTAGTCTAAGGATGTGCATATTTATGCAACCACATTATTTTAGTTGTTTAGTTTTCTTTTTCCAGTTGAAAAGATTGCAGTTTATTTTTGAGTTGAATTGTACAGATCATGGGTGACATTAAAAGGTAGAAAAGGTTCTTGGTACTATTTTTTTACATGACTAAGACCTGAATTTGAACAGGTGTGTGTAGACTTTTTATATCCACTGTAAATTTGGTATCACTGTAATCCCTCTGACCTGCAGAATAAAGTTACCAGTTCACGTTTACCATACAGTAAATGCTATAAAAATGAAACCAGAGCAACACAGAAATTTTTGCCCTGTTTTGCATTAGAATATATTGCAAATTAAATGTTATTCAAAACTACAAGTCAAGTATAACATTTTGCTTATTAAATTTTGATGGCCTGGGTCCAAGAGAGGTACAGCACTGTGCAACATCATAGACATTCAGTTACTGACACCACATATAAAACCAAGGAGAAAAATAAACAGCCCAACAGTGGAAAAATTGAATACCAAAACAAGGAAAGCCTGTGTCTGCAGTATTGAGAACTAGCGGCCTACTGAAATTTTAGACACTCTAAATTAAAGCCCCGATTCATCAAAGCTTTTATGTCAGAAGCGGAACTGGGGTAGGACTGTGGCATGACGATCAGCAGCGGCGTTGCATAAGACACAAATCTTACTCTAGTCTATGTCGCCTGATTTATTGAGAGACATGCACCTCTTAATGAACCAAGCAGCTCACACTCCACCCCCTCATCAATATCGGCATGTCTTGATGAATCAGGACGTAAATCTTTAAACCTGCGCAGTTCAATTATATACAGTTGTGCTCAGAAGTTTACATACTCCGGCAGAATTTTTCCTTTCTTTGCCTTGTTTCAGAGAATATGAATGATAGCAGAAAAACTTTTTCTCCACTCATGGTTATTGGTTGGGTGAAGCCATTTATTGTCAAACTACCGTGTTTTCTCTTTTGAAATCTTAATGACAACCAAAAACATCCAAATGACCCTGATCAAAAGTTCACATACCCCAGTTCTTAATACCGTGTATTGCCCCCTTTAACATCAATGACAGCTTGAAGTCTTTTTTGGTAGTTGTGGATGAGGTTCTTTATTTTCTCAGATGATAAAGCTGCCCATTCATCTTGGCAAAAAGCCTCCAGTTGCTGTAAATTCCTGGGCTGTCTAACATGAACTGCGCGCTTAAGATCTCCCCAGAGTGGCTCAATGATATTGATGTCAGGAGACTGAGATGGCCACTCCTTACCTTCACTTTGTTCTGCTGTAGCCAATGACAGGTTGACTTGGCCTTGTGTTTTGGATCGTTGGCATGTTGGAACGTCCAAGAACGTCCCATGCGCAGCTTCCAGGCTGATGAGTGCAAATTTGCCTCCAGTATTTGCTGATAACATGCTGAATTCATCTTTCCTTCAACTTTTACCAAGTTTCTTATGTCTTTGTAGCTCACACATCCCCAAAACATCAGCCATCCACCTCCGTGCTTTACTGTAGGAATGGTGTTCCTTTCATCATAGGCCTTGTTGACATCTCTCCAAATGTAACGTTTATGGTTGTGGCCAAAAAGTTAAATTTTGGTCTCATCATTACAAATTACCTTGTCCCAGAAGTTTTGAGGTTTGTCTCTGTGCTGTTTGGCGCATTGTAGGCAAGATACTTTGTGGCATTTGTGCAGTAATGGCTGTCTTCTGCAGCCCATTTTTTTTCAAGTGCCTCCTTATTGTGCATCTTTAAACAGCCACACCGCTAGTTTTCAGAGAGTCCTGAATTTCAGCTGGTGTTGTTTGTGGGTTTTTCTTTGCATCCCAAACAATTTTCCTGGCAGTTGTGTCTGAAATTTTTGTTGGTCTACCTGACCGTGGTTTGGTTTTTACAGAGCCCCTGATTTTCCAATTGTTAATCACAGTGTGAATGCTGCTGACTGGCATTATCAATTCCTTGGATATTTTTTTGCATCCCTTTCCTGTGTTATACAGTTCAACTACCTTTTCCAGTAGATCCGTTGACAATTCTTTTGCTTTCCCCATGACTCACAATCCAGAAACGTCATTGGCTGGATGAAAGATGAAAGAGTCTGTCTGGATCCCAGAAACTCACTCAGCTTTTATGCACACACACTGATTACAAGCAAACAGGTCACAGGTGAGGATGTTACCTTTAGTAGGCATTCAAACCCATTTGTGTCAAATTCTATGCATGTTATCAGGCCAAAATCACAGGGTATGTGAGCTTTTGATCAGTGTCATTTGGATGTTTTTGGTTGTCATTAAGATTTAAAAAGAGAAAACACAGTAGTTTGACAATAAATTGCTTCACCCAGCCAATAACCAGGAGTAGAGAAGTTTTTTTTGCTATCATTCATATTCTCTGAAACAAGGTCAAGAAAGGAAAAATTCTGCAGGGGTATGTAAACTTTTGAGCACAACTTTATCGCCTCTGTGAAATTGAGAAGTTGACCAGCTTCTTTGTCTTGAGCTGTGATTTTTAGATACAGCAAACAATTTATAGGCCCAGATACATCAAGACCGATGTTGTTGAGGGGATGTCCTAGAGTCAGAGGTGCCCGATTCATTAAAAAGAGCATGTCACTTATTGAAGCAGACACGTCTGAAAAGTGGCATGCGCCTCTGTGAGCCCCACCCAAATCTTGCTCTAGTCTGGGCGTAAGGTATGCCACAGTTGGTAATGAGTTAGACTGACGATAACTTCACCCCCCCCATCCTGCCCCCACAAATCTGGGCGACACTGGCATGAAAACGGCAAAAGTTGTAATATATTTGCACAGCTTTGAGTTGCACAAAAATTTAGCAACTTATTCAAGTGTTTTACACCAAATTTCTGGCAAAAATATTTTTCTGAATCAGGGCGTTAGTTGGTAACATATTCAATACTTATCTTTAAATATATACAGCGGGAGAGATAAGTATATAGTATATAATAAAGATAAGGTAATCTGATATATAGTACTAGATATAGAGAAGCAATAACAGACAGAGAAACAACAGACTATTGATTCATCATACAAACACAAACCATGCAGACCTTTTCTACTATATACACTGCACATTTAGTTGATATGTACCTACAAAACACTTTGGATAACTTTCTGCAATAAATATCATCATCACTTAGTATTTTTTTTTCTTCAAAGTACATTAAAACCAGAACTGTTCATTTCTTAGGAAAAGTAAACCGTTAACACGTTCATAAAAGGACCATAGATAATATACTAGAATGCAATACGCATACAAGTCACAAACACATTTTGGAATTATTGGTTTTATTCATCCCATACTTGTAATAAATATAACTGTATAAAATTTGTTTTGGAGGAATGTTAAGTCAAAACATGTGTATGAGCTAGTTCACCAGAAATCATCTATAAAGCGTCAAATGGAGTCATGTAGTGATTAGGATTTATTCAAGCTGCACTAGGAGATCCCCTTCTCCCACGGTATCGCCAGCCTTGCAATGTACAGATGTCACCTGTAAATGACAAAGTCAGATAAATGTTTAAAATACACTAAGAAAAAAAAAATTATTGCAAAAAGAAATTGCAAATAGATCATAGCTGCCCTACATGTTACCTCTAGCTGGAAGTACAACCAGTAATAAAGATATACAACTGAGCTATGTGCAATTTTTGCATTACGCTTGATTACCTTACACAGCTGCTACAAGTAGAAGCAATATTCATATAGTGAGGAGCAGCACTAGAAAAAGTGAAAGCTTGGAATTTTGGATTTTCAGCTGTACATCCATTTAAAATAGATAAGGAATGTTTTTCTGGCCTGCATGGTCTTAAAAGTTTGTTTACAAGTATCATTAACATTTTTAAGCATCATGTTTGAAAAGGAGAAAAGTATCCTCGCATTTTGCTGCAGAAACAATGGTTATGTTTTTTTCTTGTCAATTATGATTCACAAATATTTTTTTCTCTTCTAAATAAACCCTAGAGTTCAATGGGATGTCTAAAGAATGAACATCCATGAATTGCAATTTGATCAGTCCCCAAAATAGTTTATTATTATACATGACATGTAAACTTATCATTCTCATATACAGCACCAGTTACACAATAATTGTCTACAATATATAGTCAAAGTATGGTAATAAAATATTCAGAAATACAGTAACAAAAACTGGATGTCTGAAATAAAAATCCAACAGGTTAGAAATTCTGTTACCTACACAGATTAGGTTACTAATTATGACACGATCTGACAAACTATGTCACTATGTGTTCAATGACATTTCCAACATGTGAAACATAAGTTTGTTAAATCTTTGGAAGATACATTGATTAAAAATAAAAAAGTCGTCAATTTAAAATTTTAGACAGTTAATGGAGCAATGTTCTGCTACTGAATCATTGTAATATTTACTGAGAACACAAGTTTGTGTGTGTATAATATATATATATCTATATATAGATATATATATATAGATATATATAGATAGATATAGATAGATATAGATATATACAGTACAGACCAAAAGTTTGGTCACACCTCATTTAAAAATTTTTCTGCATTTTCTTGACTAAGAAAATTGTACATTCACACTGAAGGCATCAAAACTATGAATTAACACATGTGGAAATATATACGTAACAAAAAAGTGTGAAACAACTGAAAATATGTCTTATATTCTAGGTTCTTCAAAATAGCCACCTTTTGCTTTGATGACTGCTTTGCACACTCTTGGCATTCTCTTGATGAGCTTCAAGAGGTAGTCACCGGAAATGGTCTTCCAACAATCTTGAAGGAGTTCCCAAAGATGCTTAGCACTTGTTGGCCCTTTTGCCTTCACTCTGCGGTCCAGCTCACCCGAAACCATCTCGGTTGGGTTCAGGTCTGGTGACTGTGGAGGCCAGGTCATCTGGCGTAGCACCCCATCACTCTCCTTCTTGGTCAAATAGCCCTTACACAGCCTGGAGGTGTGTTTGGGGTCATTGTCCTGTTGAAAAATAAATGATGGTCCAACTAAAAGCAAACCGGATGGAATAGCATGCCGCTGCAAGATGCTGTGGTAGCCATGCTGCTTCAGTATGCCTTCAATTTTGAATAAATCCCCAACAGTGTCACCAGCAAAGCACCCCCACACCATCACACCTCCTCCTCCATGCTTCACGGTGGGAACCAGGCATGTAGAGTCCATCCGTTCACCTTTTCTGCGTCGCACGAAGACACGGTGGTTGGAACCAAAGATCTCGAATTTGGACTCATCAGACCAAAGCACAGATTTCCACTGGTCTAATGTCCATTCCTTGTGTTCTTTAGCCCAAACAAGTCTCTTCTGCTTGTTGCCTGTCCTTAGCAGTGGTTTTCTAGCCGCTATTTTACCATGAAGGCCTGCTGCACAAAGTCTCCTATTAACAGTTGTTGTAGAGATGTGTCTGCTGCTAGAACTCTGTGTGGCATTGACCGGGTCTCTAATCTGAGCTGCTGTTAACCTGCGATTTCTGAGGCTGGTGACTCGGATAAACTTATCCTCAGAAGCAGAGGTGACTCTTGGTCTTCCTTTCCTGGGGCGGTCCTCATGTGAGACAGTTTCTTTGTAGCGCTTGATGGGTTTTGCAACTGCACTTGAGGACATTTTCAAAGTTTTCCCAATTTTTCGCACTGACTGACCTTCATTTCTTAAAGTAATGATGGCCACTCGTTTTTCTTTACTGCTTTTTTCTTGACATAATACATACTGCTTTTTTCTTGACATAATACAAATTCTAACAGTCTATTCAGTAGGACTATCAGCTGTGTATCCACCAGACTTCTGCACAACACAACTGATGGTCCCAACCCCATTTATAAGGCAAGAAATCCCACTTATTAAACCTGACAGGGCACACCTGTGAAGTGAAAACCATTTCCAGTGACTACCTCTTGAAGCTCATCAAGAGAATGCCGAGAGTGTGCAAAGCAGTCATCAAAGCAAAAGGTGGCTACTTTGAAGAACCTAGAATATAAGACATATTTTCAGTTGTTTCACACTTTTTTGTTAAGTATATAATTCCACATGTGTTAATTCATAGTTTTGATGCCTTGAGTGTGAATGTACAATTTTCATAGTCATGAGAATACAGAAAAATCTTTAAATGAGAAGGTGTGTCCAAACTTTTGGTCTGTACTGTATATATATATATATACATACATACATACATACACACACATATATATAAGGGGTGGTCCAAAAGTAGGTGGACAGAAAGTGTAATAAGGTTATGAAGGGGGAGATTTATCAAACATGGTGTAAAGTGAAACTGGCTCAGTTGCCCTTAGCAACCAATCAGATTCCACTTTTCATTCCTCACAGACTCTTTGGAAAATGAAAGGTGGAATTTGATTGGTTGCTAAGGGCAACTGAGCCCGTTTCACAGATCTAGTTTTCACAGATAGATCTCCCCCAAATCTGTTTTCTTTTCAGATAATTCAGATAACACAATGGCAAATAATTTAAATACAGATCAAAGAAAATGGATTTTAACAGAGTATTGGAAATCTCAAAATGCTGAAACCGTTAGAGCAAATTGGGTTGAAACATTTGGTACTCAAGCCCCAAAGAGACAAACCATTTACCGCATTCGTGACAAATTCAATGCCACTGGCTCAATCCTTAGTGCTCCAAAAACTGGTTGACCCAAAACAGTCTGTACAGAAGATAATAAACAACTTGTTGCTGAAACTTTTGTTCAGAGTCCAAAAAAGTCCACCAGAAGAGCTTCTTTGGAATTGGGAATTTCACGAGCTTCTATCATGCAAATCCTGAAATCTATTGGGTGGAAAGCTTATCGTCCACGTCTAATTCATGGTTTATTGGAGAATGATCCAGACAGGCGGCTGCAATTCAGTGTTTAATAAATCTCCCCCTTCATAACCTTATTACACTTTCTGTCCACCTACTTTTGGACCACCCTGTATATGTGTATATATATATATATATATATATATATATATATATATATATATATACATACATATACATATATACACACACACACAGACATGGGGAGAAATAAGTATTGAATACGTTACCAATTTTCTAAGTAAATATATTTCTAAAGGTGCCATCAACATGAAATTCTCACCAGATGTCGGTGACAACTCATCCAATCCAGGCAAAGAAGTCAAAGAATATATGTCCATAAATTATGTGTAATGATGAGAAATGACACAGGGAAAAAAGTATTGACCATGCTTGCTTACTGAAATGTAATACTTCGTACAAAAACCTTTGTTGGTGATGACAGCTTCAAGAAGCCTACTCTATGGAGAAACTTGTTGCATGCATTGCTAAGGTGTGATTTTGCCCATTCTCCACACAAACACTTTTCATATCCTTAACGATCCGTGGGCTCCTTCTATGATCTCTGAGCTTTAGTTCCATCCATACTAGCAGCTTTTGTTTCTTTCTTTGGAACCAATTGAGAGTTTACTTGGCTGTGTGTTTAGGATCATTGATTTGCTGAAATATCCACCCTTGTTTCATCATTCTGGTAGATGGCAGGAGATTTTTTTTTATCAAGAAAGTCTCGGTACATTTGTCCATTCATCCTTCCTTCAATTATATGAAGTATGCCGGTGCCGTATGCTGAAAAACAGCCCCCACACCAAGATGTTCCCACCTCTAAACTTCACTGTTGGTATTGTGTTTTTTTGGGGTGATATGCAGTGCCTTATAGCCTCCAAAGTTGGCACATATTATGGCATCCAAAGAGTTAAATTTTGGTCTCATCTGACCAGACTATATTCTTCCAGTATATCACAGGATTGTCTAGATGTTGTTGAGCAAACTTTAAACGCTCTCGAACATGCTTTTTGTTCAGCAATGGAATCTTACATGGTGAGTGTGCATACAGGCCATGGTGGTTGAGTGCATTACTTATTGTTTTCTTTGAAACAATTGTACCTGCTGATTTTTGATCTTTATGTAGCTCTCCACAGGTGGTCCTTGGCTCTTGGACAACTCTTCTGGAAATTATTTTCACTCCTTCGTCTGAAATCTTGCAGGGATTACCTAGTTGTGACCAGTTTGTGGTGAAATGGTGTTCCTTCCACTTCCGGATTATGGCCCCAACAGTGCTCACTGGAACCTTCAGTAGTTTAGAAATTCTTCTGTAACCAATGCGATCACTATGTTGCTAAGGTCTTGAGACAGCTCACTGGTTTTACCCATCATGAGATGTTTCTTGCATGGCACCTTGGTAATGAGACATTCAACTATTAGTTGAATCAGCTGATATTTTTCACAAAGTGACAGCACTGCTTTCTAATTACTGATAGATTTCTGCTGGTGTCAAGACTTTACATGGCTTTTGGCACCACCCTCTTCATATGTTCAATACTTTTTCCCTGTGTCATTTATTATTACATTGCAAAAAAATGTTATTATGTCACTTTTGCGCAATGAACCACAGGGGTGGGCCTTTTCTCCCCAGCCTAATGATCCGTGTTTAAGGTCTGTTGAAGAATTTTTTTCCGCTATGGGGCTATTATATCACGATCCTGATCGAATCTCATCTGCTGAATAAGAACTCAGATGTTTGAATCAGGGGTCTGATAATGTTGAAAATTATTGCACACACTTCAGGAGATGGGCTTCAGAAGTTAAGTGGAATGATCCTGCGCTGAGATGTTTATTTCTTGCTGGTCTGAGTGAAAGGGTTAAGGATTTTTTAATTGCATTTCCTGCACCTGAGACTCTGCAGGATGCCATGCAGTTAGCTGTTCGTATAGACAGGAGACTGAGGTGCAGGCTCAATGAGGTAAAGACTCCTGTAATGTCAGTTCCTAGTCCCCAGAAAATCTGCCCTGACGGCGGAGAACCGATGGAGGTTGGGGCGATGTCACTCCGCTCTCAGGAAAGAGACCGGAGGTTTACCGAGGGATTGTGTCTTTATTATGGTAAAGCTGACCATTTGATTAAGTATCGTGAGCGTCGTTTAAGAAAAAAAAAAAGGTCAGTTAAGCCCGTATAGCTTGTTTACGCCCTGTAGGAGTATTTCTTTCTGGGAGTACTACTTTGCAGAGAGATTTGATTGAATTTCAGGTATTTGTGGATTGTGGTTTAACACTTAATGTGATTGATAAAGGGTTTTTGGAAAACCTTAAATTGAAATCCAAACCTTTGTCATCACCTATTTCTGTGATTGCAATTGATAACACTCCTTTGAAATGTATTACTCACAAGACTGCTGCATTTCCCCTCACTATCAATGGAGTTCACCAACAAATTTTGGACTTGGTTGTTTTAGATAATTTACCCTCTCCAGATGTTCTAGGATTGCCTTGGTTAAAACTGCACAATCTGCACTGCTATGATAAATGTTGTAATGGTCACATTGCAGCTGTGGAAAAAGGGGAATTACTGGTACCTATTCAAAATTTTTGGAGGGTTTTTTCGGAGGAGCAGTCGCAAGTTTTACCTCCTCATAGGGATTATGATTGCGCCATTGAGTTTGTTCCGGGAGCTACTCTTCCCAAGAGTCGCTTGTTTAATCTGACTATCCCTGAAAGAAAGGCCTTGGAGTAGTACATACAGACTAGCCTGGCTGCTGGCCACATTAGACCTTCTAAGTCGCCTGTGGCAGATGGATTTTTCTTTGTTAAAAAAATGGACGGCGGTTTACGTCCATGTCTGGATTTTCATGAAATTAATAAGATTACCATACGCAATTCCTACCCATTGCCGTTAATTCCTGACTTGTTTAACCAGTTAGTGGGAGCCAAGTGGTTCTCAAAAATTGATCTCTGGGGGGCATACAATTTGTTACGAGTGAAGGAGGGTGATGAATGGAAAACTGCCTTTAACACTCTGGTAGGTCATTTTGAGAATCTGGTGATGCCTTTTGGTCTTACCAATCCACCTGCATTTTTTCAGAACCTTATTAATGACATCCTGAGACCTTTAATTGGTAAGAATGTGGTTGTGTATTTGGATGATATTTTGATTTACTTACCAGATCTAGAGTCCCATTGGCAGAGTGTACGTGAAGTTTTGCAGTTATTGAGTGATAATTCACTCTTTGCTAAGCTGGAGAAATGTGAGTTCGCTGTGCAGAAAATTAGTTTTTTGGGCTACATGGTCTCCAGCGAGGGCTTTGAGATGGACCCTGTGAAGGTTCAGGCTGTGCAGGAATGGCCTAGGCCTATTGGTTTGAAATCTATACAGAGATTTTTGGGTTTTGCCAATTATTACAGGAAATTCATTAAGAATTTTTCTGTAATTGTTAAACCTCTAACCGATCTCACTAGGAAAGGTGCGAATACGGCCCAGTGGACTACTGTGGCCATTGAAGCGTTTGAGTATCTCAAAGAGAGGTTCAGTTCTGCCCCCATCCTTATGCAGCCTGATGAGACCAAGCCTTTTTTGGTCAAGGTCGATGCTTCATTGGTGGGGGTCGGAGCAGTTTTGTCTCAGGAGAACAAGGGTGGAGTACATCCTTGTGCCTTCTTTTCAAAAAAAAATTCGGAAACCGAACTGAATTATGATGTTGGAAATTGGGAGTTGCTGGCTATTAAACTTGCGTTTGAACATTGGCGTCATTTTTGGAAGGCGCTAGATTTCCTATTCAGGTTTTCACAGATCATAAGAATTTGATCTATCTGGATGCTGCCAAGCGCTTGAATGCCCGTCAAGCTAGGTGGGCACTTTTTTTTTCTCGGTTTCATTTTTCTGTTACCTATATCCCTGGTACTAAGAATGTTAAAGCCGATGCTTTATCTCGCAGCTTCTCTCCTACAGTCGGTGCCAAGGAGGAGGAGAGCATTTTACAGAAAGGAGTTGTGGTGGCGGCATTGTACTCCGTTTTGGAGAATGGGATTCTGAAAGCTCAAGATGATGCTCCATCTAACACTCCCCATGTGAGGTTGTTCGTGCCTAGAGCCTTTAGGAGAGATTTGTTTGTGGAGTGTCATGAGTCTCGGTTGGCAGGTCATCCAGGAATTTCGAAGGCTAAGAGACTTATCAGTCGCAGTTTTTGGTGGCCTGGATGACAGAAGGAAGTCATCAAGTGGGTGCGTCAGTGTACTGTGTATGCTAGGTCAAAGGCTTCACATACTCCTGCTGCGGGGTTGCTTTGCCCTCTGGAGGTTCCTAGTGCACCTTGGATGCATCTCACAATGGATTTTATTACTGATCTTTCTGTGTCCGAGGGTTTTACTGTCATCTGGGTGGTTGTGGACCGTTTTAGTAAGATGTGTCATTTGGTTCCATTCATTAAGGTGCCCTGCGCCAAGACACTCGCTAAGACGTTTGTTAAGGAGATTGTCAAGCTCCATGGCGTTCCCACGGATATTGTTTCTGATAGAGGACCTCAGTTTGTGGCTCGCTTCTGGCGTGCTTTTTGTGACAGGTTAGGAGTCCATTTGTCATTTTCGTCTGGTTACCATCCTCAGTCTAATGGACAGACTGAAAGAAAGAACCAGGATGTTGAACAGTTTTTGCGCTGTTTTGTGGCGGACAATCAAGAGGTGTGGTCTGAGTTTCTGCCTCTCGCATAATTTCCTCTTAATCATACATCCTCCTCTGCTGGGTGTTCTTTTTTTTGTTGTACTGGGAGACATCCGTCTTTTGGTTTGTTCTCCAAATTGGGGTCGGCGGTGCCGGAGAAGAAGAATTTTTCCGGTGATTTGGAGAGAGTTTGGACTAATGTACATTGCAACCTTCAAGAGGCTAACAAGAAGTCCAAGAAGTATTTTGACAGGAAACGTAAGGAGGTTTTGTTTACTGTGAGTGATATGGTTTGGTTGTCCTCGAACAACCTGCGGTTGAGGATTCCCTCTAAAAAACTGGGTCCTAAGTTTGTGGGTCCATTTAAAGTGCTTCAGGTTGTTAACCCATCTGCTGTCAGGTTGGATGTCCCTACTTCCTGGAAGATTAATCCTGTGTTTCATGTTTCTTTGTTGAAAAAGGCTGATGTATCTGATAGGGACGCCAGTGTCACAGTTCCTCCTGTTGTGGAAGACGGCGAATATGAAATTTCTCATATCTTGAATTCTAGATGGCATAGAGGGAGATTACAGTATCTTGTCTCCTGGAAGGGTTTTGGTCCCGAAGACAACTCCTGGGTAAGGACGGATGATGTCTCTGCTCCTAGGCTTGTTAAAGCTTTCCACAGGAGGTTTCCGGATAGGCCTGGGCCTGGAGGATCTGGAGGATCCTCATAAAAGAGGGGGTACTGTTAGAACCTTCCTGTTTATTTTTTCCATCTTGTGTTTTACGGTCACGTGACCATCTGCCTTTATATTCCAGCTCCGTCCTTGTGGCTGTGCTGGACTTCAGTGTTTGACTGTTTCTCTAGCCTGGTGCTTCGGTGCCTTTCTCTGTCAAGTCGCTTGGTCCTCTGGGACCTCTAGTACATTTTTGTCAGTTTGTCTTTTTGTATTCTGCAACAACTTCTCTGTTTAGGAGGTGTCCCATTTTTGTCCCAGTCCTTCGTTCTTTTAGGGACCCCTCCCTTAATTCTATAGGTCTTCGTTCAGTCTAGCCGAGGACTAAGGCGGGTCTGTTCACTAGGAACAGGCAGCCCGCTACATTGTAGGGATTCAGCTTAGTCTTACTGTAGGGACAGCTTTCCCCTATCTTTCCTTAGTACATGTTGCAGATCATAACAATATGAGTTTCACTTTTTGTATTGAAGAACTGAAATAAATTAACTTTTTGATGATATACTAATTTAGTGAGATGCACCTGTAATTACCTCTAGTAGAATATTACAACGCTGGGACATGTATCTGTGGAGATCCTCATTGTCTGACCATTTTAATTTTGATACATGTTCTAACATTGTTCCTCAACCCCCAGGTATCTCTGACCTTATCATATATTTATGTACAGTTGATAAAATCAGATCCAATACATTTTAACACACCACTAGATATACATGTTTTATTTCATGCTCATCATGCACAATGATGCACAATGCACAAAACAAAATTTAAAAAAATGGGGAACCACAGTACCTTTGCAGTTTTAGCAGCAGTCATGCTGTTCTGCATCTTCATCGCTTCGATTACACAAATTTCTTGTCCCTCAGAAACCTATCACAACACAAGTACTGGTATTAATGGGATAAGTGACAAACCCACTTACACTGAACACACAAAAAATGTTGAAACCAAGGTGTAATGGGATAGAAATACAATGTACGTTATATAGTTGTTTTAAGAATAAGGTTTTCTGTATTTTTATACATAATGGGTGCAGAAAGGTATGTTCTGTTGAATATACATGGTAGTAAGTAAATCTGAAACAGACACAGTTTCAGAGCTGCCCATCACGCTAACAATAAAACAATAAGACCACTATGAACCCATGGATAAAAAAAAGGAATGAGAAAGGATTAAAGCCAAGAAGGAGCGACACATTGAAGAGTTTATGAAAATGTCTGGGGCTGAGGCTTTAATTAGCATTTCCTGGGTGTTTGTGATGGAAATGTGAGATATCATGCTGTCCTGGAAGATGGAACTTACTGAACATACGTTGGAGGTGTTGTTTGTCCACACTGCTCTGATCCAAATCTGCTACAGTCATAACCTATGATGACCCGAACAGTAAAGATGACAGATGCTTTCAGCTTCTGATGGAAAACCAAAATCATAGCACAGAAATAAACTGTGCACCCAAGAGCTAGCATCGTATATTCTTCAGCTTGAAGAATGTGGTTGTCATCAACTACATTGATAATGGTCCTGTCAGATGTAGAATTATTCTGTACTTTAATCTTGATGTTTGTGTCTTGCTATTGAATAAATCAGGACAAAGTGGAAATATTCACTAGCTAACAAGACCTGGACTACAAATTGTCACATGTATGACAATTCTAACCCACATCCTAAAGGACTTAAATTTAAAGGCACAGACATAAAAATAGTGAGAAGAGTGTAAAGTAAAACAAGCCACCTGCCTTCACTTTAAGAACAGATTCGTTTGAGCCATATTCTACAAAGAAACATAAATCATTGAACACAACCCAAATCGATGTGACAGGCGGCTTTCACTGCTACTCCTACTAAATAGTCACAATCCCTACAAGTCTCTCTGATAAACCCAATCTGTGCTGATGTACTTCCATGCTCCTTGTCTAATTGGAGTAAAGTTTGCAGCCCTCCATCCTGCATCTTTCATCCAGCTTGCAGAGTTCTTTCCTTTGACATGGGAGAGTCAGAGGTCACATTCACATCCGATTTTCAAAGTAACACTCATTAAGCGGCAGTTTGCCTTGTACCTAAATGAGTTGGCTTTAAAGGAGCCGTCAGTACATATACTGAGCCGTTTTTTTTTTTTTTTTTGCATTTTAAAGGGAATGTGGATGTGACGCAGCATTGCCTCAATCTGAAGTTTCAGACATCTCCAGCTGATGATTAATTATGGGTGGGGGGAATAAAATCCAGTAAAGCCAGCTGCTTGCCATGGTTGGCAAAATTACTATAATGGATATAGGCTGCCAATTTTCCATTTTATTGGCAAGCCTTCCAAATGCAATTAGGGGAGTTATAAATGATATGGAAATCTATCAAGTCCTTTTCATTTTCAGAGACACACTTCCCCGGAGGATTGTCTGCAGGCTCATCATTGACTTTGTTGTGCTAATGATGTAAACTTCTTTTTGTATCTAATTAAAGCACCTGTCAAGTTTAGGAAAAGGTTCCGGAGTACAAATACCACAGTAAGCAAGTAATCACACATGACTTCAAGAACTTCTCACTGACTGCACTGTGCCCCAGCTCCCTGTCTCTTCTGTCCATATGCGTATCAAAGTTGTCACACAGCAAGGCTGGAATCATGAGGCACAGAATAGTAAAAGCATAGAAGGGAATGGCGGACATTTATCAAGGACTCTGTTGCCATTTGCTTTGGAATAAAAGCATGAAAATGAAATGCAAAGGCTAAAATTGCAGACGTGAAGGATGACTGCACAGTGCTCCATTTCTCAATTTCATCCTTCAGAGCCACAAAATGGGGTGATACAGTTACTGGATGAGATTTACAGTAACAGCTGTGGTCTTCCCACACAGGGGAGGGACTTCTAATGTGCTAAGGTCTGGCCGAAGCAGACGGAAAGCAACAAAGCATGATGCCGTTCTGTCAAGGCTGAGCAGGAATAGCTACTATATATCGTCGCGTGTATATTTCGTAGCTTCTTACAGTAAAAAAATATCAGATTTCTTACAATACCTTGCTATATATATTTATATGAGCAAAAAATAGGACTACAAGAAACTTACTAGAATTTAATTTCTGTCTTAATCTGTTCTACTAAAGAAATACATAGGAACCTGTGCCAGGGGCATATGGCTCTCTACTGTGCTAAACATTCGTACTAAAGACAGGTTCATCAGTCATTAGAGTATCTAGGTAAAAAATTAGCTCCTGATGGATGGTATTTAGAGCTTACCTGCTGATAATACATTACCAAAGAAACACAAGTTTCCAAACCCACATGACATTAGAAACTGCAGACCATGAAATAAAATACTTGCAAGCACTCATGTACGCCAGGTTATACAATTTAATAAATAAGTGATTTAAACTCTGCCTAAAATTGGGCCCGCTGCAAGGGACCTTGGGTCAGGCCTGCACAGGCCAATTAATGCACAGCACCTGCTGTATAGAAGCAGCGCATGAAGCACTTCCGAATCATTTTAGCAATTAAAACAAAACTGTTTCCTGCCTATTTCAACAGTAACTGTTCCAATGCAGGAGCAGGCAGCTCACCATTATGAAACAAGTAGGTGAAAAAAAAGCAGTTTTCAGTAAGGGGGGTGGTGATGGTTGGGATAAAGCTGCACTATGGAATAAGACCAGCCTTTTGTTCTCCTACTCTCTGAACCTTCTGCCTAATTTGGCAGAAAAACAGAGGGCGTATGGGGCCCTTCCACAGTATCACCTTCTGCTGCACTCTGGCCCCCTAAAAAGATGGATCAATATCAACCCTGCTGATTTTCCTTCATAAGTGGAAATCCTTCAATTACAGATTTTTTGGGGTGGACACAGGTGTGAGAGTTTAATATGCATCTTGGGCTCTGAATTAAAGCCCTGCGCTCTACCCGGATTTCCAGTTAACTTTCACATTTTCACATAAGCGTGTTGCATTAAATTTAACTGTGTACAAACTGATTTTTCCTTATTTAAAAACATTACATGCACTGTGTGATATTAAATTACCTGCATCCTGGTTCACACTGGAAAGAATTATTTTTTAAGCAAAGAAAAATATAAAACTGATGCATCCAAAAAGAAGAGAAAAAAATTGTGCCATACTTTAAGTTTAAAACTCACTGATGGCCCTTTTATTTCCCATTCCATCAATTTAGACAAAGCTATTTTTCCCTCTCATAGAGGTCTGACCCCAACTGCCTGTCTAGATCAAAGGATTAAAGATGAACCACTACATATAATTGGTTTGTTCAGCACAGGGTCATAGACTCACATCATTAGGCCACAATTTAGTCCACCATCAACGCCTCATGTAGTAAAGGTGCAATTCCCCCATAAGATCTTCCTTCATTTCAATGTCTGAATAGTTTCTGTATGTTTTGCATTGTGCAGAGATAACCCCTACCAAAGCATACAAACATGCACAACAAGTACATAAAGGAACCATACAACGTATTGAGTTTAATATGAACTTTACATCATATAAATATATATATATGTGTGGATATAATGTGTGAATATACTATGTGTGTGTGTGTGTATATTGCATATATATATATGAATAATGTATATAATGTGTATATACAATATAGATATAGACACACACACAAACATCATATATACAGATATATTATATACACATTATATTCATCTATACATATACACATATATATTATACACACACATTGTATATGCACACACACTTACATGCATATATTATATATACACACACAAATATATACATGTGTATACACACACAAGAGACTTTATTTTTACGTATTTTAATATGTACGGTAATATATTCTAGATCAATATTGTATTCATTAAAGTACTAATTACATAAAACAAGTTCTACATGTAATTAACTATGGCAAACACAAAGATATATTTTATATATAAATTTAATGTAGGTCAGTATATAGTTAAAGAGGTCATTAGTGAATATCATACATCATTTTCTTTTGTGGTTGCTTGATGTCTGCATAGTATCGCATCCTTTTTGGCTGTATCCCACATATTTCTTGTTCAACAGTTTTCCTTCCAAGCTATCACCATGCTTGTAAGATTTTTTTGTGCTAGATGTAGAATTGAGGAGATATCCTGCAAGGCCTCCTATCTGCATCCACCTGCTCAGGCTTCTATGAATTATACACTGTTGCCTAGGAACAAGCAGTCACAACTGACCAGAGAAGAATCTGCTATTCCTTTATATTGAAAGTACAATCACAACTTCTTCATGGATGCAGGGCACATTACAAGTGAGAATATGAAGACGTAGCGTCTGTAAATACTACATCAAAGGAAGGTTCTTTCCACCATCTTACAGATGTTCTGAGGTTCTACAACTTGGGTATGCTTGTCAAGTGCTAAACTGCACAAATCTTTAAATAATTGGATGTCAACGTCTGCTGAACGCAGGTCGTTTGTGTCCCATCTAAACATGTTGTTGCGTCTTATTCTTTAGCTTAGAAGGAGTAGGTGGGAGGACAAGATTTGTCATGACATTCGATTGAGAAGGCTGCTAACAGGATTAGAAAGCAGCTGTCACTTTGTGTTACTTAGAGTCAAGGCCAAACATACAAATTTATAAGATGAAAACTTAGAGGTGAAAGCTGAAGACGGCCATAGAGACAGGAAGGAGAAGTTGCTCTTTCAGCAGGATAATGTAGATATACAAGTTTTACATAACTGCTGCATCAACTTGACAGCGGGATCCCATAAATTGTGTAAAAACAAATAATTAATTGCAAACTTTCACATTTACTAATGTCCATTGTCCTACATTTTTTCTTGTAAATAGAAAAAAAAAATATTTGTGCTAAATTTCTTAGTTATCAATTAAAGTGTGCCACAAAGATAGTTTGACAATTGCAGAACTCACCATTTGTAATTCACAAGTCTGAGATTGTAGTTAAAGGCTCCTATTCCTCAGGCTCATGGTTCTGGGTCTAGCACTTTATTATTGTGGCACGTTCTGCACCTTTATTTTTTTTTTTTATTAAACAAAACATTTTAGTTAAATCAAACCCGCCACTATAATGCTGCCATATGGGCAGCATAATACAAGTCCAGATTCAAGGGGATAATATTTAATAAAATAACGGTGTAGCAGTTATATTTTAAGAACTGTGTGATGGCTATTTAACGGATCTGTTTTCCTTAGACTTCAATGTTAAAAAAAACAAACAGATTCAGTTGTAATAATTTTTTTATTTAGCCGGACAAAAAAGTTGTGTCTGCACAACTTTTTTGTCAACGCATTGCTGCTGGATCTGTTCTAACGGATTATTACTGAACATAACCCTAAATCTGTGTTTAGTGAAGACAGACTGTTCTGTTGTTACGTTACTCAGATAGGAGATGAAAGTTGCTACTGATTATATGAAGAGGCAGAGCTCCAAACTCACCCTTCCTTTCTACATAGAATCTTACAAAAACCAGCTGTCATCTCCTTTTTGAGCAATGTAAAAATCTGTCTTCACTGACCACAAATTTTACCCAGAGATTGAACATTTTGAAAATGATCAGAAAGAAGCAGATTTCTCTGACAAGATATATTACACAATTTCTTGTTTTCATGTGCACTATTGATTTATGAAATAAAAATGTAAAAAATTGTTACGCTTTAGCACAGCAGTCCAGAATGAGATTGGCAAAGTTTAACTGCATTCAAATTCTTTTTCTCCCTTCTTTGCTGTCAGCATACTGCTAAACCAGCTCGGACAGACTAGTTGATAGGCATATGGATTTGTCAAACAGCACCTCACTAGCAGCTCAGTTTGTCAGTGGATTACTCTTCAACACCAAGAAGAATTGGAATGTATGGAGGATAGAAAAAGGGACAGGAATCCTGAGGCTTTGTTCTATAACACGGGTTTTTCCTGGCTCAGTGGTCAACACTATCGCTTTACGGCTATGAGCTCCTGGATTTGAACCCCACCAAGGACAACATCTGCAAGGAGTCTGTATGTTCTCCCCGTGTTTGCATGGGTTTCCTCCCACACTCCAAAGACCTACTGATAGGGAATGTAAATTGTGAGCCCCAATGGGGACAGCAAAGATAATGTCTGTAAAGTGCTGCAGTATATGATGGTGCTATGTAAGCAAGTAAAATAATTAAAAAAATAATAAAGGCCACCTCATTGGCCAAATTGTCGTGTGTCTCTGCACACTTTATTGTGAATTGAAAAAAAGATTTTGATTAGGTCCATTGGCAATTTCTTTTTCTTTTTTCGAGTGGGGGGTATTTTGCTATCCATAGGATTGGGGATAACTTACTGAACATGGAGGATCTGATTGCTAGGACCCACAGCATTTTTGAGACTGAGGCTCTGGATTCCGGAAGTCAGGTTCGGCAGAGCTTAATCTTGAATTGAATGCAGGAGAGTATGCTCTACTCCATTCTCGGTCTATGGGACTGTCGGAGAAAGAGTACAGAACTCATTTCTGGCAGTCCTAAATTGCATCTGAACACTAGCTTGGAAAGATATGGAGAGAAATCTCCTGGTGTGAGTTTATGGAGGAAAACTGGTACAAGCAATAAAAAGTATTTTTAGTATATAAAATGGTTTTTATATATAATATATATATATATATATATATATATATATATAATATATATATATATATATGTATATATATATATATATATATATATATATATACACACATATATAATGCACACACACAGATATTAACTTATGGAACATGTAGAATATCTGCAAGTTCATGGTCAAAGATATTCACATTTACATGAAGGATAAAAAGGTGCGACTTGGCAAACTGTGGTTACTAGACTTAAGATGCTGGGTACGGACATTACGAAGATATAAGAGCAGAAGACTACAGACCAAGCTTTAGTCTAAATAACAGCTTAAAAAAGGCTAGTGTCTGGGATATATATTGTGTGTTCTTGTTTGGTATATTAGTCATCAACCGATATTAATACTCTAATCATTTCAAAGTGTTGTAATTATTCAAGTGATTTCGTTAACAAAACATTCATGTGTTATAATGGTCAAACTATAGGTGTCTGGCAAACTTTATCCTAGGCTCATTGATTTAAATGTATCATTGTCTTAGTCTCTGTTCATGACTGCTGTTATTACAGGAGCCAGGACTGGTATGATCAATTTATGGTATAATGGATTGATAAAAAATGTTAATTTTATTTATGTTTTAATAGAACAGCAGACTTCAGTATTATGTACCATAAAGATACAATGAAAACCAGACAGAACAGACCAAAATAGACCAATGTGAACTAAGCCTTAGTCAGTTAGTCTTGTTAAAGTTAAAAAATAGTTACACAGAGAGATAAAGTGTCAAAAGAATTGGTGAAATGAAATAGAAATGAAGATAGAAAAGTGAGAAATTATTAAATCAATTAAATGAGATTTCAGATACAGTACAATGATGTGAACCAAACATAGAATACTATTTTTGAGTTTATTCTTATAAAGGCTGAACTGTACGGTAAAGAGGCTTTAATTTATGCAACCTTCATATCGATAGTCTTCAAGAAAGAAGAAACCTATTACTATATTTTTTTTTGCTAATTTCAGCATATTTTAATTTTTGAAATCATGTAGCATTCCTTTGCTACTAAATGGGGTTTATAATGATGAGTAGGTTTAGCTTTGATAAGTTATGTTGGTTCATTTATGGAATTAAGTCTACTCATGTTTACAGAAATTAGGTCATTATAATATGAAAAGTATTAAATTATTGGGGATGGGGATATGTTGTGTGCAATTTAATCTGTGTAAATAACTATCAATGGCTCCCAAAAGTAGTTTGTAGACCCCTTGCTTTTTGCTGAGACACATTAAAGACTTTTGGCCTGGCTGCTTTACTGAATATAATAAAATACCCATGCCAAATCTTCCTAGAAACAAAAGAAGAGAAAGAGCTGAAGGATTCAACCCCCCACCCACTCCCAATGCAACTTTCTTACAATGATAACTTTACTTTGAATTGCTTCAGTAGGGAAACAGTACAAAGGTCTGACATGTATGTTTCTCATTCTTGGTAACCATACATACACACATATATCCTTCATTCCCAATCCAGCGATTGGATGCACTGTGCTCCTTCATTAAATCGATATTAAAGACCATGAACGACTTGGAGTCCACAGCCTTGAATATAACAACAATTCAAAAGCGCTCTGTTCTTCTGCACTCAGGCATGCTGACTGTTTGAATCTCCCACTGTCTATAAGCAGAAGAAATGGGTTTCACACAATGTAAGATAAGGTGAATCAATTTTTTACAGTCTGCTTTCTAGTCCCTTCACAGGAAGTATACAGAAGCAAAGTATTTAAATTTAACTTTGGGGGATTTATTCAGCAAAGAA
Organism: Phyllobates terribilis; assembly: GCF_046119375.1. NCBI lineage: Eukaryota > Metazoa > Chordata > Amphibia > Anura > Dendrobatidae > Phyllobates > Phyllobates terribilis. The sequence continues at coordinate 298,096,018 of NW_027362762.1, forward strand.
CAATAAAAAATTTGGCAAAGATAACCCTCAAAATTTTTAAACTGTATGCCAGGACTCAAAACGCAAAATCTGTGAAATTAAGAGGATCCCGCATCAATGATTAAACTGAACATCATTGTGCAGGTAAAAGACTGACTAACATGGCTCCCACAGGGAAAATTCCAACTGAACTGTAGATCCTGCTCCAAATGATATAATAAATGTGGTAAAAAAATGTATTTCCCTTAAAGAATATTCATAGTCAATTACAGAAACAAAAGGAAGCCGTAGACAACCGGTGTAGTACATCTTTCACAGCTATGCAAGGTTCCAGGTCTCTAAACTCTACCTTGGGAAATGCAAAATGTGTACAGTGGAAGAGATATTTCTATGGATTTGCAATGCTGTGAATTTATAAATATCACTTAATTAAAAATATATGTATTTAGATTATTTTTTTCACAATTTCAGATGTCTAAACCTTTCATAGACATGTTGGGGGTAAAACATAGGATTGCACAAAAGTAAACTTCAGTTTCACAATTGTGGCAAATTATGACATCCTATGATTTATTAATAAAACATGCGCACACGGAGATGGAACTTTCTTAGACTGAATTGACTTTAGTATACTTGAACTGTTAACTTCTCCTGGTGATATTTTATCTGTGACCTAGAATACAAAACAGTGAGACAATACAAAAGTGCAGATGTAAGAGGCCCACCTAGGCTGCTGTGAAAATTCTGAGCATTTCATATCCTTTGGTTCCTTACCCTTTTAGGATAGCTTTGTGTCTTTTCTGAGCAGATCTGAATTCTCTCACTGTAAATAGCATGAATTCATCACCCTTCCCTTGAAGTACTTCCTCACATTTCCCGAGAGCCTCCCACCCTCTAGTTTCAGAAGGTGACCTCTTGCTTCCCTCCTGTACCTTGCTGAAACCTTTGATATATATGAACTTTTTATTATTTTTAACATATCCTTTTCCCTTCACTGAAAAATGTCTTGGCTTCTCGTTGCATTTTGTCTGAGCATTTAATTAAAGGATTGATCACCGCTGTCAAAATGAAATTGGTTAAAAATGGAGGATAAATATCACCCTAATTTTACTAAAATATGCCTCTTATAACTACAAAACTGTTAATATCCGTTTACAATTACATTTGTATTATAACAAACCCCCAGCATAATATATATATATATACACTTATTCATGCACCAGGAACTATATAACAGTAGCATAAGTAATAATAGGACTGATCTCAAAGCTTATACTTAGTCAATGCTATTATACCATGTGCTGACTATAGGAAAGGTATGCCTCCTGGAAGACCGTACCAAGTCACTGGAGTCATCTGCATGAGAACAGTTTATAAGCTGAATGCCTCTCATAGGTCTGCTCTATGCTTCCACATCTATACAGACCTGGTGCCTCCCAAAGCACATTGGAAACATGACAGTAGATTGTGTCCTTATAGAGACTAGATACAAGAACACTAGGGTAGAACAGGATTTTTTAGGTCTTTTAATCAGACAAAGGAACAAAAAGGATATGTATTTATGTGACTATTAATGGAATGAAAAAAAAAAAGCTAAATATTTAAAAAAAAATTTTTTTGACAGCATACATATAATAAAAGTCAGTGGCACTCACCATATCACCAGGTTTGACGGAAACAGCCACCACTGACCCGGGCATCGGTGATCTCAGGATGCTACTGGTGTCCTCTTCTACCTTCTCCGGCATGTACTTGCTGAGCTCGGCTGCATGCTTCGTCAACACTTGCAGTTTATACTTAAAATTAACAAAAGAAATTCCCCAGTTAGTTCATTTACACTACGAGATACTTCCAGTTCATACATTATGTGATTATCGAGGGAATTCCATTTACTGCTGAAATACCGATAGTTTGGACATTTTATTATGAAAAAGTTTACTTCTTAAAATCTAAAGGTATAGAGAGTATTTTTTTTTATACACATACATATATTGATATATTTTACACTTTCTCATGCGACAAATTTCATTTACAAATTTAATTCCGTATTATGGGATGGAAAATGAATGCTAAGACAGATTCGCAGCCATTCACAACAGACTTTCGGTTCTTGAGATGCATATGTTACCATTGTATAACTTAGTAACTACAATCAGCATTTCTAACAGTTGCTCATCCCAAGAAATCATTAGTGAGAGATCATTTTATCTTTTAGCATATAACCTGATAAATTAGCGATTAATATTATGAATAGCAACAATAAAATTCATATTAAATCACTCTCCTTCATTATATTAGTGAGAATGAACAGGGATTGTTCTAAATTAACTGTATTGGTTTCTAGGATCCTGGAGCTGGATATTCATGAGTGAGATAATCATGCTATATTCAAGGAGTCCGTTCATGGTTTCAACTCAAGAAACATGCACGCACAAAAGGAGAGAAAAAAAGTCAGATCCTTGACCATAATCTACCCTTCCACCAGTAGATGGCAGTAGGTCTCTTTGCGATGACAGACTGGTCCGCTCAGGCTTTGCCATGGAGAGATTGATAGCGGTGTAGGATTTAAAGTCACACATCGTGCAGTTTGCACACGTAACACAGATTTACATTTCTGTGGTGTTTAGGTATTTGAACACTGGCCAAGTATTGGAAAGGTTTTATACTTTAGGCTGTGAATATTTTGTGACAGTTGAGAGTAATTTATTTTCTATTCAATTCTTACTATTGATATCTAATAATCGGGGGGGGATAGGTCATTTATAATTCTAAGAGTAGTCTTAGGTTAAACAATGTCACGCAGCCGTCTCACATGTTACATGGGAATGCTGACAACTAGTCATGTCAGAAGCTTGAAATGTATAAGAAAATGGAATACATCTAATCAAAGCAACGGCGGGTAATTTACATTCCTTAATGAAATAAGCTTTACAATGTTAAGGAAACATTTTTCCATTTATCGCTCAGGCTTACATTTTAAATAGAAATATGGGTAATCGCTAGTAAAGCTGTTAAGATTTGATAACGTGTTGCTTGTCCAATTCCCCTAATCTGACAGTCTGAATAATAACATCTTGGGCATGTATTTTTCCCCTCTCTTGAGTGTGTGTTTTGCAATCAAGAAATACAAGTATCTGCCAGATTCTGAAGGATATGATCCTTAAGTAAAATTACAGTGCAAATAAAAGCTTTTTGCTCCAATTAAAATTTGCCTGACTCATAAGTGGCAGGGAAATAAAGCAAGCCAAGTGCATTTTCCTGTCAATCTAATAAACATTCAGTGCAGAGGGACTATTTATCAAAGATAAATTGTACTTAAAAGTCATTCATTAAACCTATGGGGGGGGGAATATAATTACACAAAATTGCAGAGTTTCAGGATCTGTGGATGTCGCCTGAATCCCGCTTATGGTTTTTAAACAATAAAATACATAGAAAACGCCAGTATGTATGGTCTGGAATCACCATGTAACTTTATACCATCTGCTTTCCAATAAAGGTGGAGAATTACACAATTGCTGGCGTTCAGTTTACACCGCAGCTACATAAAGATCTTGCTCATCTTTGTTTTATTGTTTCAGGGTGAAATGCAATCTTGGTATTTAAGTGTCTGTAGTTCTAAATCTCGTACATAAAGCTACAAATGAATACAAGTAACTATATTCATTGACCTGTAATATTTGTCTGATATCTAGTACTCACAGACTTACATAATATATGAAAATCTGTAAAAAGTAGAATGGCATCCAGCACTATGTTTATTATAGAAATATAGCATAATATCAGAATGAAGGTTACTGTAAACCTCATTGTATCAATATTGGCTGGAATTCACTATTCTGAAAGCAGTAGGCCAGTAACTAGGCTGCCCACCTTAGAGAGACGCTTTGGGGTGCGACATCATGGGTGTTGATCTCAGACATATAAAGTAATCCCTCCTTGTTATCATACCATTGAATGATAAAACCAAACACAAAGTAAAACATAAATAAAAATAAGGGAATAAAGATATGTTCACATGTGGCAGACGACCTCTGCACAAATGTCTGGACAGAAGCAAACATCCTACAGTGCCATAAATAGAATGGGATGGCATATGGAATAGCAGGCAATCAGGTAATGTTAAAGCAGCATAATTATCTGGATATGAAATAATACTTAGCCAAGAAGTAATATCATCGCTATATTATATAACAATTTTATATACAGTTATTCAGCACATGGTTCATGGCAATTGCAATGGATGTAAAAGTTACTATTGTCTAGTCAAGGAATATAAAACATCTGTCACATGCATCTTTAGCAGCATTTTCACATACCGCTGCTACGAGCGAGAGCCTGACTTTCTCTAGCCACTGTTTGTAGTGCTCAATTGCTCTTGTTGTGACAGGCTGTAGTGAAGGGGTAACACTCCTCCCGTCACATGGCAAAATGCTCAAAACTCCATACTTACATAAGACAAAGGAAGATCATTCCTCATCAGCTTGAGCCTAAAAAGTGGGTATCCGGCAGTGGGTAGAAAGAGAAGCATTAAGCGCCCGATTTTGTCTTGTGGTATTCGTTGATGTCCTTCAAAATGATGTGGGTCATGAATTTTGGGCAAAATAACAACAACAAAAAAGTATAATTTTTGTCTTTTTGCATTGTGTTTTTGTATGTTTTTAGAACAAAAAGTCACATGTTCCACTAAAATTATGGAAAATGTGTTAAAAAATATCAGGCATACATAAAATCACTCCAGTGTGGGGGAACACTGGAAAACATTTGCATTAAAAAAAACGATGATGCTTTAAATAGTCGTAATGGATGATTTAGCGAAAAACGGAGCATGCGTTACTGACCATAATCCTTATGTGCTAATGGGACTAATAATAATAAGGATTATGGTCAATAATCGTGATCATCTTGGATTTAATTGGACTATCCTGAACAGCTGGTAGGCACGATATATAACGGTATACACCCATTAGCTGGTGAACGCCCCCTTTTGGACGAAGCCCAAGGTGAAATGGCGTCGTCGGGGTAGATAACAGCGCTATCATGCACAGACCTGCACATTAAGCTATGTAAGTACACTCCTTAAGATCATTCCATTGAAGGATATACCATATTCTACCTTATGATTGAAAGTCTTAGGTGCAATCACATTATCCTTGAGCATTCACAACATTAGGTATTGCATACAACAAACCTCTAAAAGAAACACTATTCTGGCACTGGCACTTATATATATATATATATATATATAGTTGTTGCAATATTATTTGTGATGTTTATAACACCAGGCATTATATTGGATAAATCTATAGAGAAATCCCTTTGGCACTAGCACTTTATTATATTTTGGGATTGTTGCAATATAAGATAATGATGGTATAGATGCAAATTTTTCCACTATATTTTTTTATTCTTTAGCACCTTAACAATCATTGTTACTGATCCATGGTATATTTATGTAGACCCTTATTTTTATATTACAGTTTGTAAATGCTAGCAAGCTGTCATAGTGAAAGTACCTGCTTTATATTTAAAAAAATATTTTACAAATAACAAATAAAAAATTGTTTAATTTTTAACCCAAAAATATTTTTTTTGTCATTTTCCTATGAAAACTGAGTGTAATTTATTCTAGTTTTATTGTTGTTGCCTATTATTTAGGACGTGGTAATATAAATTTGACATCTGAGTACAATAATCAGTATTTGCAAGCCAAAATCAGGAGTGGAACAGTCAGAGGAAAAGTAGACTAGAAACACATCACCACTTCTGCATTTTTCTCCCACTCCTGATATTGGCTTACAAATACAGAGGTAAAATACTGACCAAATACTGATAGTGTGAACATGGCCTAATAAGAGTTTTCAAGCCTCTTTGAACCTTGCTGCACACTAGAAATATAAAACAAATACCCCAAAGGTGTAGAACATAGTGTAGAACCTTGCTAGATCAAGTCATTCAGCTTTTAAAATAAATTAACTGAAAGATAATTACTGACCGATTCCCCTTCATAGTGTACAGGAAAATGTATTCTCAGAATGTCCAAAAGCAAATGATCGTAGTCATATTCTTACAGGTCACAGCGGGAAATACATATCTCTCTATATCACCAGACTTCAACGATCAAAATTTATTTCCAACAAATTCCACTTTCATCTATGCTGTTTGCAGAACTGTTATCTAATCTTAGACAATTCTCGCCCACACGGTCAACCAAAGGCACTGCAATGTGGTTTATTGTACCCTTGTGAGGCCACTATAATGTACATTATACTAAAACTAGCATTGTGACACATTTTGAAGCATAATGGAGGAAAATATTGCAGATCTATGGACTACCTGTGCAAATTTGATGACTCGCCTTGATATTTTACAGATATGTGCACACATTGTGCTTTTGCCGTGTTTTTATCCACTCAGTTTACCACAAAACCTGAAGGATTTCCTAGTACCAGAAAAGTGAATAAGAATCCTGAAGTCTCATTCACACGTTGCTTATTTGTGACTTGCAGATTTGGTGCAGATTTAAATCTGTTGTATGTCAATTCTTTCAGCATTTTTGCTGCAGATTTCGCCCATACTAATGGGTGCGGAAAAATATGCACCAAAAACACAAGTAAAAAACGCGGCAAAAACACACATAATTTACACTATGTTTGTCCTGCCAACACATCAGGATTTTCTGCTGTAAATCCTGAACGCGTGCACATACACGTTAAAAAATATAGTTTTCCACCTTCTGTAATTATGTTATTTACAATGGAAAATGTGACTACTTCACTGGCATTATTTTAACCCATCAGGCCATTTCAGACTGCGCCACAATGTAAAGGTAGAGGGAGATGAGCAGATAAGTGGGGTGGGGATTATTTTCATTGAATGGAATTATTACGCATGGAAAATGTATGTGCGGATGCCGAGACCTCAGGGAGAGGGTACAATTTGCTTCACATTGTACGGAGTAATAAACATATACTTATCTTTTACACACTAACTGGAGTGGTCTTTTTTCTATTCCATGTACGATAGGTTTTGTTGGATTTACCATATTTGTCCAGAATGAGAAACCTAATCCTGTATGTTTCACAGTAAATTTGGATGGATTATGTCCAGCCTCAACGTGTTACTAAGAGCAGATAGATAATCTCCAACAATTTGTCACTAAAAGCTGTAGAAATCTTATATGAGCAAATTTACTTCAAACTGAAATTATGTCTCGCTGCTGCTAATATAGCAATAGTTTAATATATTAATGTCACATCAACTTGTATATATTGTATAACCATTTGTGAGATACCCTGTGAAAGTCTGAACTATGTGGCATGTAATCCCCTCACACAGCGATTACAGAGAGCACTGATCTCTTCTGTAAAATGTAAGAGCCTTAGCGAGTGCTGATGTCACTGCTGCCGTGAGAGTCATTCACAAAGTGTTCATGCTAGGAACATTTAGCTGTCAGTGAGGGGAAACACACCTGGATAGGAGGATCACGCCATGCATGAAATTTCGCCTGCCTGTATGTGAAAGCTCTGCATTATGTGAGCGAATGGTTCCTTCACCGGTAGAAAACCATATGCCATTTGGTTTTGTGTATGTAGCTGTTGACACAAGTTCTTGCATCTAAAGGCTAATTTACACTGAAGTCCCTTTATTTCTCTGCCAAAATCAGGACTGGATATCAACAGCTGCAAAATTAGTATTTTGCGTTAGCATTAAAAAAAAATAAAAAATAATAAGTAATAATAGTAAAAAGCTATTCCCTGTATTTGTTATTTATACTGTATACTTGGACACTAAAATGTATAGAACCTTTGTTTAACCAGAGGCATAATAAGACTGGTGAACCCCCATCTGAAACTTGCTACCATCTACCGTGCACCCGGTCAGGCGGCTGAAAGACTACAGTATAGGAAAGCAGCCGGTTCATAATGGTCAGTAATTTGTAGATGTGGCGATTCTGCGGCTGCTCCATCGGCGGCTTTACTAAGTGTACAGTGCCAAGGCGTAGCCATGATGTGCCTAAAATCAGCATTGTTATTCAACTCGGTGTAGTTTTCAGAAAGTGAATGTTAAATGATTGAATATTACTGGCCTTGCAGTTTTGCAGGTTCACCCGCAGAGCTGCACAGCTATTAACAATCAATCAATGATCAATTTTTAACAATCTGAAAACCACACCAGCCTCCACTTCAGTGTGGTTTTCTGGCAAGGCCTTAGCTGACTGTCAGCCGCTGTGTGGGAACATACTCTAAACAACGGAGTGTTTTCATCAGTCGGAAAAAGCAGAATCTAATGGTGGTGGGATACTGCCCTATTACATATCCCAGTGCCCCCATTGTTAGGATATTACCCCTATGCTTGTGAATGGGTATCCTCCGGTTTTCTCTGTGCAACCACTGACTGATGTGCCTCTGTGTGGATTGGAAGTCTTCTCATTGTCCCACCTTCACCAATACATGACTGGGTAACATTGGAACAGTGCTGGGCAGGCAAAGCAGCAGAAGATCCTGAGGTGGCTAAGCGATGTCATGACAAAGATGCTCCTCACAGAGGGAAAGTGTCATGAAGAGGAGGAAGCCAAAAAGTGTGATGCAAATCTGCATTAGGCAGCAGAAAATACAAGGGGGGGGGGGATATTGGGAGTGGTGAAGTTATGTTCCACCTGAAAGTGTTTAACACACCCCCTTCCCCTCAATACAAGCTGTGCCAGAATCATATATTCCAGTTGTTCCTCCTAGCTACACCTGTGATTTAACTACTAAAGTCTTAAGATAAAGCTTGTTAAACATTTATTTGGAAGGTGAAACTAAATTGAGCCAAGTGCCTCAAGCTTTAGCTCTAATAATTACTATGTAGCAGAATTTCCACTGCTCCATTGAAGATGGTAACAAACACTAGATGATTGTCAGTAGATCCATATGAAAATCTAATGAGTTTGGGGAAAGCTTGACTTTCCTCCAGAATCTGGAGTCTACTGAAGAGAAGGGCTGGACATATTAAATATTGATATGCCTGATCCTTGGTTTCCAAGAGATACTCAGAGTCAGAAGTATTTGACGGGCCCTTTTCCTATAGTAGTAAACATTGCATGTTAGGGCTAAACTTTTAGGTTACTTACAGATTATGTCTGCCACCTACTTGTGGAGGAATGGAGGCCTACAAATGAGGACAAAGATGATACGACCTATAAAAACTTGATGAGCTTTTCAAAAGGTCTAGATTCCAATTGTAAGATGACTTGCTATTTGAAATATACTTACGGTAATATACTATAATGCACTTATTTATAGCCATCTACAATGTAGCCGTGGTATCAGTAGTTTACCGTCTAAAATTTCAAGGAAATCTTACCAATTAGAAATTCAAATTACTTTTTTTTTTTTTTAAAGATTGTAGTGATTTTCAAGATTTCCACTTGCTTTTGATCAGCCAGTCTGAACAAAACATATGCTGTTTGGCTTGATACCACTAGTTAAAGTAATTTATAATATGAAATCCACAGCCCTATGAACCATTATCATTGACTTCTAAAAGTTATATTCCAATCATTACATTACCTGGCAATATGATGGAGAATTGAACCAACTATAGGCTTTTATTACAGCAGGCAGACTCTAGCTATTGAGACAAGTAGAGATTCTGATTACTGAAAATAGGGGTCTCAAATTGGGGCCACATAAAGAGATTTGTTATTAATGAGTTTGTTTTAACAAGACATCCTATTTTGATATCTTAAAGCCATATGCCCAATTAAGCCAAAAGGACATCACAGAAGTGTATTCGCCGCTCGGGAACTCTTTAATAGCCATAGCAGAAGAGAACGACTAAAGAAAATACTTCTACCCCAGCAGACTTGGCTCTGTGTTATATGTTCCATTATTCACTTCAAACTCCCACGACAATAACGGCTGATAACCTGGGATGTCAAAATTCATGTCCACAGCAATCGCCATAGTGCTGAGGCTTCCTTTAAACAAGGGCCTCTGGGGTGGAGATAAAAAATATTTATAGAAAAGGGTTATTAAGGAATACCTATTTGTTTTACATACCTTTAAGACACATCAATTAGATAAAATTAATGTGGTACAGTTGCTGGTACCTCAAGAGATTCTTGGAATTTGTAGTTCTTATACTTAGTGTGGCCTCCCATGATTGGTTCTACAAAGGGAATATTGAATCTGTACTAATGACAAGCCCTTTACATTTTATCATATAGTAACGAGTAGCCATCCAATTTTAAAATTGATGGGGATCCAAGTTTTTGTATCTTTAAAAGGTGTCCAGGGAAAAGAAGGAATCTCCTATACACAGGATAGGTGAGAACTTGTCGATTGGTGGAGGTCCAAGTGCTGGGAACCTCAACGATTGGCAGAACGGTGAACTTTTCTCTCAGTTGGAATGGAGCAGCAGTGTGCATGTGCAGCCGCCACTCCATTCATTACCCCCATGGGGCTGTGGAGTTTTTCTGGCAGCTCCATAGAGAATGTATGGAGCAACAAGTCAGTGGTCTATTTTGTAACATAGATAAAAGTCCAGTAGGGACTGTGCCGATCTATGCGGGTCCCAGCAGACACCCACCGATTAGCAAATTATCACCTATTAGATAGGTGATAACTTGTTTTCAATGGACCACCCCTTTCGTGACCTGAGCTTTATGACTACCATATCATAATAGAAAGTTTTCTGTGGAAAAACTTTGAAAGCTCTGTCCCGCCTTAGACATTTATGGCATACTAATAGGATATTGAAACTTCTTAAACTAAAACTTATAAACTTATTCCCTAATGTCAAAAATCATTGATGCCAGTCCTGTGTTGTATAAACACACACACACACACCTGATGTATCATGTCACATGATTCCCTTTGATAGATCATGTGATAGTTCACGTGAAATTAATTTTGCACAATATTAATATATTATAATCATTTTTTTACATTATTTGTATGACTTAATATTGAGCACAATTAAGTATGCTGACATCCTTTATATACAGTATGAGACCCTACACACAATATGAGCTGCCACATAATCCTCCTATACACAGTGGGAGGAGGCCGCACGGCGCCCCCCAGATACAGCGGGAGGAGGCCGCACGGCGCCCCCCAGATACAGCGGGAGGCCGCACGGCGCCCCCCCAGATACAGCGGGAGGAGGCCGCACGCAGTCACGCACACACACAAACATATACAGACATATACATACACGCATAAACACATTTGAAACACAAAAATACATATAAACAGACATCACACAATGATATCGGCACACATAGACACACTGTGACACGCACGCACACACATGCACACACGTCACTCACCATCCCCCGGCTCGGCTCCAGATGTCGTCCAGCTCCTCTTCGGTGCAGCAGTGCAGGGCACACTGAGTGACGTCACACTAGTCGACACGGCCGCGCACAGGGCCGTGTCTCCTAGCTGTGACGCGGCCGGGCCAGCACAAGCACACAGGGAAGTTAACAGGTGCAGCGCTGACCCGGCCAAAGAAGAAGCAGCAGCCCTGCGCCGCTGCAGGGGGAGCGGTCCGGGGGCCCCCTGCCTCTGTCTGCCGCATTGGCGCAGCCGCGCCACGCATATTATAATGAGGGCAATCCGGCCATGGGCCCCCCGGAGCCCCAGCCCAGATTGCCCTCATTATAATCCGCCTATGAATGTAACCAATGCAAACCATGCAGTGGGACCCATGCATTTCCTTACCACTCATCTCTCTTGGATCAACAACAACAACAAAAAAATATAATGTCTGGTAGATAACACAGAGCACCTCTCATCAGCAGTAATGTGGAAGCGGGAAAACAGAACAACACAAATTAGTCATTTTCTTTATCAGCAGCAACATCAGTCCCTTGAAAGCTGACCTGCGGAGAGAACAGATTGCTACACCATGTTAGCCTTCAGTAACAGCATAAACCAGAAAAAGACTAATTCAAGATAACAAAAGCACCTAAGGTGTTCCAGTGCCACCACACAATGCAATTAAAGATTTAAATGCTTCATAGTTTTACATATTTAGCACTGAAGGTCATGTTGCGCTTTGGAAAAAAAAGTGCCAGGGGTAAAACCAATGCAAGATGCAGCCTTCTGCTCTAGTAGACAAGTTGAATAGCCCAAGCAATAAACACATCCACACAAAAACATTTAACGTGAAAGCTTGTAGACGTCCTTCTCTTGGAATAACACGCAAGATGAACAAGGTAAATGAGCAGATAGCTGTTGGGAAGCCATGTGAGCTGCACGGCGGTGTACATCTGCACTCACTACACTAGCCTGTTAGCATAATGCTTTGACAACTCCATCAGCGCGGTCTCAAGGTAGCTGTCAATCAGGATGCATCATTTAATTCAACAGTACTCAAAGGATTTTCCCTTGCAACCCACATGACAGCACATCTACAGCTCTATTTACATCCAGAAGCCAGTTGTGTTTGCAGTGCTGCTGTAATTATAGGAAAGGAGAAAACACGTGCAACAGGTAGCAATGTTATCCGGATTGTGATTTTCTTTGCCATGATGCTATGTAATGTGCGATCTCACTTCACAGTCATGACAAAAGCGCTATTAGTCACCCCCCCACCCCTCCAACATCCGCCTCTGTTCAGACAGCACTTCATTTGCAGCTATCTATAATTAGATTAATGGTGTAGTGCAGTACAAAGCGGGTCCACTTCACATCAGATAGCATATGAATTAGGACAAACACTTATTTCAATTCCAGGCAGAGAAAGCAGTGACTAGGGTATTTAGCATACCCTTTATGGAGGAATGAGATGTTAATTGTGTACCATTACCACTAAACTGCTTGCTTGTTGTATAAATCACTCTGCTAATTGATGCAGAGATAGAAATGTAGCCACAGGCAAGAAAGCAATGGTATGAGAGAGCTGGAGATGGTGGATAAAGGATTATCGAATGGAACCAGATGGAGATGAGGCTCTTTTGAAACCTTTGCATTCTACCCAAAAGCCGCACTTCTGAAAAGTACAGAAAAACTGTTGTACTGAGTGTGGAGGACAAGAAAAGAAATGGCATGGCACTTTAGATCTGAAATACCCTTGTACAGAGGAGAGAGAAGAAAAAAAAAAAAAAGAGACCTGACATGTAAGCTGATTGTGTGGAAGAAATGAATGTGCAGCTTCGCTATTACAATAATGCAGTTTAATAGAGCTAAGCCACAGAGCCCTTTGCAAGCCCTATAACCATCAAATTCACTTGTTAGTGTTTTTTTAGCTGAAATTCTTAAAATACTCCACATTTTGGAAAGAAGTCACCTTACCGTAACTAATGCTCAAGAATAGAAAAGGGATGCATCATGAACAGGAGGCCTGTAATATTGTGTAGCTGAAGAGGCAGTACAGGAAACAAAGCGGAAATAACGTCTAAACTGTTCAGCCAATTTATTAAACACATTCTCTTAAGGAGCATGGCCAAGTGGTGACAGCAGATTGCTGTACTGGGATATAATAACAGCTACACAATTGAGATATCTTAACACACAATTGTGTAAAAGGAAAAATTAAGTGCTTTAATGATCCCTAAGTGGGCATCAGCACAAATATACAGGAAACACTTCAACATTGTTTGCCAGAGACACAAGTGCCCTTTCCTGTTCATCACACTGTTATGTTGAGTGATAGATATACTTGTACAATGACTTTCACAAGATCAGAGGAGTGAGCTGAGATGACCAGTTACAACAATTTCATGTGGGCCGTCTTCTCTTGCCTTACAAGTAAATGTTATATACTACTGTATAGCAGTGAAATAATTAAAATAATCCAGAATATAATCTGGCACATATTACCTTTTCATGCATATAACAAAGCAGAATAAGTGTACATATTTTCTATGAAAGTCATAGGAAACCTTGCAGTAACCTGGTATTCAGCTCAACAATGGACCGAGGATCTCCTCTGCACGGACGGTCTTGTAGTATAGCAAGGAACAAAGAGAAAAGGAAGGTACATCCAGCACTGGGTCCTCATAAAAAATTCTTCTTTATTGCAAATCCATAAAAACATACATATGCAATGATTGAGGACGTAACTGTCTGAAACGCGTATGCGATTACTCTATGTCTGGACTTTTTATGGATTTACAATAAAGAAGAATTTTTTTTATGAGGACCCAGTGCTGGATGTACCTTCCATTTTGTCTACATATTTTCTATTTACATTTTATTCATATTTTGGCTAGTATTAATGTATAGTTAAACAGGACCTATCACCAAATTTTTCATTTTGACGTTGACACAGTATGTAATGGAGGCTGTACTGCGGAATAAAAGGTTTTTTTATTATTTTTTATTTCACCTCTCCATTTTGGAGATATTCGCAATCAGAGTATTTGGAACTTATTGAGTTAACCAGTTAAATCCATGTGGGTGTTTTCACTGGGAGAGAGAACTTCTTCCCCCCTGTATAGTTGCTGTCTGATAACACCCACTTGGACTCATTATGTGCTAATACTTTTATTGCTAAAATCTCCGCAGAGCAGAGCTTCTGCAGCCACTAGTACATTGTGTGTCCAGTTCAACATGAAAAATTTGGTGGCCGGTCTTAAATAGGTAATTAGGAGGATAAGGAAAATAGGAAACAAAAAGAAAAGTTATTCTCAAAAGGTTTGTGCCAAGATTTGAAATGATCCTTTTTGGGATAGTAGAAAATTCCCAACCGCTAGGATTCCCTACCAATCTCAAAAGTAGGGCCATGGTCAAGCACCTCTGCTCCATTAATTTTCTATGGGGATGACTTGAAAAGTTGGCACAGACGCTTTCAAGGAATGGCATCCAGTAGCCACAACTTTCTAACATACACTCTGTCCCATCTTTGCTTCCCTTAGAGGATGGCAATGCTTTTGGGTAGAGAGGAGTGGTGCTGAAGTCTGAGCTGACAGATTTTCCAGCTTCAAAGTTCAGTCCCCCCTTGATTTCTATGGGGTTCAGGTTCAAGTTCGGGTACAGTTCTGGTACCCAAACAGAACTTTGGATTACAGTTTGGTCGAACCTGATGAACGTGAACTTCCACAGGTCGTCTCATCCCTACTTTTGGGGAATAAGATGAATAGTAAAAAAATATATATAAAAAGATAAATCTCATTTTATAATTTGTGGTGGGAAAAATTCAGAAACTTAACGAAAACTGAATGTTAGGTATCGGTTGGGCACACCAGCAACACTTTTCTATAATTTAAAGTAAAAAAGCTAAACAACATTTGCTATACGTAACATTTATCTTTCATAAAACACCTCTTTGCTTGTAGATGTGTGGATTTAAGCAGCTCCCAGACAGCGCGATGAGCTGTTCTTTCAGTGTGTTGTGCAAATTTACCCTGATCTGTTTCACAGCGTTAATGGACCCAGGTCAGTAGAGAGATGCGCACACTCGATCATGAGTGTTTGATTGACTTCATTGATGACACAATTACTGAAACCTGTAAGTCTCTGGAGGAATGACAGTAACATGCTCTCACAATCAACATATTGTGTAACCTCAGTATGGGCAGCAAGCAAGGCAACAGTAGAATGCAAATGACAGCAGGGCTCATTGAATTTAAAATGTGTGCTAATTTCAATGCCTGGCTGCATTAAACAACCTTGATGCTTGATTGGTTTCACTTAACCCCTCGTAGCATTTCTCTACACTGCTATGCAATGAAAAAAAGGATGAAGGTCATACTGTCCCAAGAGTCTGGGTTGTGGAAGTTCAACAATTTGGGCCCTGGACAACACAATAAGGAGACATTCAGATAATCCTTTTTAGAAGCCAGGTTTATTTCTTTTCTGAAGCTCTGACTCTGGCTGGACAATCAAAGGGACCAATGCAAACAACAGAGGAATGAGTAACACTTCCCAAATGTGCTGCTATTTGTCAGCAAGGAAAATCCAAGGCATGGAAGGAAAAGAAAACCTGTGTTTCAGCCCCACTCCAAATCATTAATCACTCTGTAGGCCTTTAAGAACTAGCCCATTACAGCAGAGAGCGAAAGGCTAACTCTCTCGTCACTTGCATGTCAGCAGTGCCAGTGTTAACAAGGGAAAATATATGGCTTGTGCTATTCTGCTCCAGTCCCCCAAGCCTTTGCTGCATTTAATTGAAAAAGGCAGTTAAACACAAGGTAAATCATTCAGTTAGCTGAGCTGTTTAATAACATATAATTGATAATGTCAATATGTCACTGAGATGTAATGCATCACTGTCACCACTTTTTAAGAAAGTCAACAACATGCGGTTAAAAATGGATTTTTATGCTTGTCATTTGATCTAAATCCTATGTGATTAACATAGCCCCAATGTTTCCTGTGGTGCAGTACTGTTACCTTTCAGATTAGTTATTACTTTAATAGCAGTACATGATACCTAGCTAATACTGAAATGCATAAAAAAGCAGAAAAGTAAACATAAAAAAGTTGAAATAATAATTACACAACACTGGAAGATATTAACATATGGCACTTTCCCCCTCATATATACACTATATGTGTGTGTGTATATATATATATATATATATATATATATACATACACAGTATATTTATATATATATAGATTTATATATATATATATATATATATATATATATATATATATATATACATACACACACACACAGTATATATATATATATATATATATATATATATATATATACACACATACACACACGCATATACATATATACACACAGTACAGACCAAAAGTTTGGACACACCTTCTCATTTAAAGATTTTTCCGTATTTTCATGACTATGAAAATTGTTCATTCACACTGAAGGCATCAAAACTATGAATTAACACATGTGGAGTTATATACTTAACAAAAAAATGTGAAACAACTGAAAATATGTCTTATATTCTAGGTTTTTCAAAGTAGCCACCTTTTGCTTTGATGACTGCTTTGCACACTCCTGGAATTCTCTTGATGAGCTTCAAGAGGTAGTCACCGGAAATGGTTTTCACTTCACAGGTGTGCCCTGTCAGGTTTAATAAGTGGGATTTCTTGCCTTATAAATGGGGTTGGGACCATCAGTTGTGCTGTGCAGAAGTCTGGTGGATACACAGCTGATAGTCCTACTGAATAGACTGTTAGAATTTGTATTATGGCAAGAAAAAAGCAGCTAAGTAAAGAAAAACAAGTGGCCATCATTACTTTAAGAAATGAAGGTCAGTCAGTGTGAAAAATTGGGAAAACTTTGAAAGTGTCCCCAACTGCAGTTGCAAAAACCATCAAGCGCTACAAAGAAACTGGCTCACATGAGGACCGCCCCAGGAAAGGAAGACCAAGAGTCACCTCTGCTTCTGAGGATAAGTTTATCCGAGTCACCAGCCTCAGAAACCGCAGGTTAACAGAAGCTCAGATTAGAAACCAGGTCAATGCCACACAGAGTTCTAGCAGCAGACACATCTCTTCAACAACTGTTAAGAGGAGACTTTGTGCAGCAGGCCTTCATGGTAAAATAGCTGCTAGGAAACCACTGCTAAGGACAGGCAACAAACAGAAGAGACTTGTTTGGGCTAAAGAACACAAGGAATGGACATTAGACCAGTGGAAATCTGTGCTTTGGTCTGATGAGTCCAAATTTGAGATCTTTAGTTCCAACCACCGTGTCTTTGTGCGACGTAGAAAAGGTGAACGGATGGACTCAACATGCCTGGTTCCCACCTTGAAGCATGGAGGAGAAGATGTGATGGTGTGGGGGTGCTTTGCTGGTGACACTGTTGGGGATTTATTCAAAATTGAAGGCATATTGAACTAGCATGGCTACCACAGCATCTTGCAGCGGCATGCTATTCCATCCGGTTTGCGTTTAGTTGGACCATCATTTATTTTTCAACAGGACAATGACCCCAAACACACCTCCAGGCTGTGTAAGGGCTATTTGACCAAGAGGGAGAGTGATGGGGTGCTATGCCAGATGACCTGGCCTCCACAGTCACCAGACCTGAACCCAATCGAGATGGTTTGGGTTGAGCTGGACCGCAGAGTGAAGGCAAAAGGGCCAACAAGTGCTAAGCATCTCTGGGAACTCCTTCAAGATTGTTGGAAGACCATTTCCGGTGACTACCTCTTGAAGCTCATCAAGAGAATGCCAAGAGTGTGCAAAGCAGTCATCAAAGCAAAAGGTGGCTACTTTGAAAAACCTAGAATATAAGACATATTTTCAGTTGTTTCACACTTTTTTGTTAAGTATATAATTCCACGTGTTAATTCATAGTTTTGATGCCTTCAGTGTGAATGTACAATTTTCATAGTCATGAAAATACAGAAAAATCTTTAAATGAGTAGGTGTGTCCAAACTTTTGGTCTGTACTGTGTATATATATATATATATATACACACACACATACATTTTATTTATTTCATCTACACGTATACTGTGCATCTAGTTGTAAGTATGCAATGTATAATTTTTGTATAAAAAAGGTGTATAAACGTTATAATTTTTTTTCCAACACAAATCATATCAGTTTTATTTTTGCAGAGATTTCACAAGCAAACAAAAACTAATGATCGCAATATATAAATATACCCTAATATTGCAGAGGAGTGAATCTTAAAGCGCTGTCGGTTATATACACACCACTAGAGTTTAACTTTAAAGAAGCACTCCCATTACATTTTTATTCTCTTAATATATTGTAGTAGTCATATTCTTACAATTGCTCATTTTGACTTTGTACCCAGTTAATCCTTCTCTTTTCTCTGCTCTATGTAGAAACATGAAGTTTCTTTTCTCGGCATGAGTCATCCTCCTCTTCAACTGCTGAATTAGCTGCTCCGCTCCTTCCCCTTGCCAGGGACTCTTGCAGTGATGACTCATGCAGGGAAAAAAAAGCTTAGAGAGATTCAGCTAGTCTGTTTTTAATCACGAGAGGTCATGGACACCTACTGTCCAATGCTGAACGCCAAACACGGACTTCTCTTGGAAGTCCATTTTACAGTTCGGGAGACGGAGAGAGAAAGAGATTGATATTCCAGTTCCAAAGTTCGGGTCCAGATTCTAGTTTGGTTACAGTTCTCGTACCTAAACCAAACTTTGGGCTAAAGTTCAGTCGAACCCGACAAACACAAACTTCCACAGGTCCACTCATCCCTAGTCCTAGACCTAGTGGAAAAGAGACAAATTAACTGGGTAGAAGCGTAAAATGAGCAATTGTAAGTGCACAGTGCTATATAATGTGATGATTGCAGTATATTAAGAGGATAAAAATTTTGATGGGAGGAGTGCTTCTTTAACTGCTCTGGCTTTGTTGACCAATTTATAATATGGGTCATTACTACATTAAAATTAGTTGATCCCAAAATCATTACTTTGTGGAAGTGGTGTGGCCAGACAAACTGTTAATGTGGTGTAAAATTTTACAAATGTTAAAAAAAACAAAATGTGAAAAATATGATATTCAGTTTACCTTTTGATCACATATGTAAGAATATTAAAATGATTCAAAGATGTTTTATTCTTGCATTGGTGAAAAATTGCAACAACACCGTTAATATAAAAAATGTGATATTGTATAAACAACTCTTTGGGATGAAACAGTTTTCCTTATTTTCATATACCCCATTAAAATGTGTGAATGCCAAAATTTCATGTTTTCTAATTTTTCTCCAGCAGTCATAAAACAACGTGTATACAGACAATTGATCTGAATGGCTTACAACCACTACAGATATACTGTAGAAAGGTAAAGGCCTAACTAAAGTCATTTTAAAAAGAAAATACAAAACAATGCACTTGTCACTCAATGTTTCTCATGACATATGTTACAAATAAAAGAAAAAGCCTTAAAGCCTTTCCTCGAAAGCCTAACAAAAGGAAGCCGCACTTTCCTCCAATAGAAAACGGAAATACGATCCAGCCTGATACATGAAGCTTTAATGAAGCAGAAACCTCAAAACACCTATGACTTCAAATATCAATAAAATACCACACATGGAGTTTGCGTCTTCTCACTTGTGCCCATAATTACCATATAGTGCAGGATAAAGCTAATGATACGTTGGCAGATTCTCATTGTGTCACAGAAGGAGAAAGTTTGACTTGATAACAACGACTGCTCGCCGTCTGTGGTGATGCCGTGTGCAGGTGTTTAGGAGATAAGAGTGGAGGCTGAACCTGGCAGGTGACCACAAGCTGTCTGAGATATAGGTAAATATGACACAGTAGTAATTTGCTGACATAAGTGGCACTTTCATATCCTCAAAGGCACCGGCAGTCACAATGTACTGTACTGCTCACAAAGAAGAACATGTGCCGCATTTGCTATTTGGCTGGCAGCCCTTGTTACCTATCACGGCTGTAATGAGCAAGACAAGAAAAATCCATGACAAGAAAAAGGCTGACAAGTATCAGAGATCTTTTCAAAGCCTTCTACTTAATTACATAACAGGACCTGCCATCTGCTGGAACCACCGCTTCCTATTCTGCAACCTAGGTCCTTTTTATGTTGTTGGTGTAATTACAAGTTTATAAGGTACTTACTAAACCAACTAAAAGGTACTATTTCAAAGACCTATATAATTAACAAGACCAAACTGAAGTCTGGTATGGAAATGCAGTATAAAGTTACAAACCAGGATGATGGCAATTATTAAAGATAAATTATAGAAAATAAAAGTCCCTTTTGTTGCTACATTTACTGTATCAATATCAATACACACTTTACAATTCAAATGCGCTTATTTTTTCCAGTCATTGCAGAGCCATAGAATGGCTAGTTTTAAAAGTATGAATATGAAAAGATATAGAAGAAAATGGATGATACAAATGAAATATAAAGGATGACAAGATGTAAATATATTAAACCACATGTACTCCAATCAGCAAGAATAAAATCACTGACCAGAGAAGAGAGTAAAACTGATTATTTTGATACAATGCCTTCTGTTGAAGAGTAACCATTTAATTTCTAAGTCATAAAATCAATAATACATGTGAACATGAGTAACTGTAATGTGTCTAATCAGAGAGATCTGCTTCTTTCTCTGACAGGACTGATCATTCATTTTCAAAATTCTCAATTAACAGGTAAAACCTGTATTCAGTGAAGACAGATTATTACATTACTGAGATATGAAATGGCATTTGCTGCTGATAAGAGTAAGGTTTGGTGGGGAGGCTGGAGAGAGCCCCCTCCTCATCCTCATGAACCTAGCCTCAACTAAGTCTATACATGAAATATTACTCTACAGAGTAGGCTTTGTTGGGATTTTACAACAGAATATTGCTGTTATATAACTAAGATGGTGTTTTCCACCATTTCCTGGTGTTTATCCCTCAAGGAATATATAATCAACCAGTCAACCATACACCACAATGAGTTGAATGGCTTTAACACAAAAACAGTGAACTTTGAAGTTTAGCCGTGTACAGACTGTATACAAGTAAAAGCACTGGCTACAGAGAAAGGGTCCACTCAACACTGGATAGTTAAAGGGGTTGTCCAGTACTTTATATTATCCCCCCAATGTATCCCCCCGGGGCCCCTAAGACTTTTTGTAATTACCTTACAAAAAGATAATGCCTGTGAGCAGCGCTATCACTGGCCGCTCACAGGTATCACTTGACCCCCGGCTGGAGCCGACTCTGACATCTGCTGATGTCACGACAAGTGCTGGCAGCAGCCAGGGGTCTTTGTCTTCACGTTCCAGGTGGATGCCAGGCTGTGGGCGGGGTTACTCCCCTCGTCACACCCGGCATCCACCGTGCGCTTTGCCTCTCCCCATTCATTGGGAAAGCGCGAGGTGGAAGCTGGGTGTGACGCGGGGGGTAACCCACCCACAACCCAGCAGCCACCACGGGGACCCCAGTGCTGAGTCACGGCTCACTTGTGACGTCAGCACAGGGTCACGTGATGCCTGTGAGTGGCCACATTGTCATGATTCCCCTCTATTCCCCATGAGGGTGGGTAGTCCTGTGACAGCATTGATGCGATTTGCTTACTTACTGTCAAATTCCAACTAGTCTCATCTGGCTTCGCACAATAAAAAAGTATTAAGAGAACTGAGAGAATCCAAATGAGACTAGACGACACGTGACTAAGTATACAAATCGCGGTCATGTGACAGTTCATGCACTCTGGGAGTACAGGAGAATCATGACAGTCTCTACATTGCACATGGTCATAATACGGCACTCTACAGACTTTTCTTCTGTAAGCCGAAAATCCGTTTAAAGGGGTATTCTTATCTGACATATATGTGTCATAGACTTATCGAAGTGAGCCCATTTGCCAAATGAGAACACAGTCACGAGTTTTCAGAAATCAAATAGTTATTTTTAATTTGATGACATGACAGAGTGATCTCCTTGTGTTGGAACATAATCTAATTATGTAAATGCTGAAGAGCTGACACTAGGATAATGATTACAAAAAAGATCAAAAAAAGCATGAGGCACCCGATTTACAAAAAAAAGCATGAGGCTAAAGAGGATAGAGGAGCAGAGAAAAAAAGTAGTGTGACTTTTTTTTTTCAGCATGTGCTGAAACTCCAAGCCTCGCCTCGTGTGTTTTTAGTGGCTGTGGCAAATAAGCAAAATTATGCTCTTGCATTACATATAGCCATAACAAAGCATCGTGCCATAGGTGATCATGAATATCTGCAGCCAACAAGATTTTTTTTAAAACCGTTCAGGGTATGTTCACACAATGCTATCAAAAAGGAGTAGACAGATGCAAGTCCATTTGGATCATATGGAGAGGAAACATTATTCTAGATGGGTATTCAGCCGTGACCGCAAATACGCTCAAATATATGTATTGAAATCCTTTTTTTGCTATGTTCCTCTTTCAAGCCAATTCAAATTTTAGTTTTTTCAGATCTGTAATAGTAGGAGGCCCTGACTTACGGAGTTTAAAGGCCTGAATAGAATGTGTAACATGCCAATTGCAGGGAAAGACTACAAGTCTATGCCATCACCCTTTAATGCCAGAATATAAATTCTTGAATCCAGTTGTATATTTATAAAGTATACCTAATCTATGTAGCGGAAGGCCCTCTTTCAAAAAATGGCAATATGGGGACATTTGCACCGCACATGCATGATATAGGTGTAGCCACTATCGCATCTAGTACAATCTAAGTGATCCAATTCCCATCCATGAAGCAGGCTAAGTGTTTTATGTACTCTATGAATTAAGAATAATTGTCATAGATGTTGGGACTCGCCTAAGGACAACCTTAGAGTCATCTCCAATAACTCATTCCATTGAGTATCAGAAATGGCTCTCATGTCCATTTAGCCATCTGTGTATTAGAAAATTTGTTCAAGGGTACATACTCAGGAAATTATACCTTTTGTAGTGACCGTGGAGGCAATTGTTTCAACAATAACAATAAATTGACTTTCCATAGCCTATTTGTCTGTTGTGAATGTAGAGTATAGTCATGTCTAATCCTTGGATCACTAAGCTCTTCGACAAGAACTGCCTCGGGTTTCGTGAAAACCCAACAGTCACTTTGGATACTGTCTGACCTCCGTCCTACCAGTTCTCATCTTTATCAGACAGTCTTCCAGATTTTGTGCATGTCTAAAAAAAAAGATGAACACTGCTGTGAAGAGGCTAGAGAAAGTCTAAGGTGATACCATTGGCCTCAAACATGAATGACTCTGTCTGAGTTTTTGTGAGAATACTGTTTTTCAGGGTGTGCGAAAGTAACACTGACGCAGTGCTTGGCAGATAGAACTTTGTGTGTGTGTACCTAGCCTAAGTTGGTAAAATAGCCTGTGTGGCAAGTTAGATTCAGATTGAAGAAGCTCAAAGGCTTTATGTCCTGTGTCAGTTGAACAATAAGGTTAAGGACTTCATTCACCCAGCAGCTGAATTCAGTAAGTTTTAGGAGCTTGGGTAAAAAATAACTATGCCATAACTTTGTAAACATGGTAATGCCCTTTATACCCATTTTATTTTCACAAGAAAAACCATGATTGGATGATGTTTTAAATGAATCAATATATTTATTGATTCACATGGAATCAATCCAATTATCTATCTATTGTGAAAGCGCAATTCTAATTGACTGAAGCCCTGCAAATAAATAAGCTCCATGAAAATGGAGATTATCCTTGAATGTGCGATGTTGCATACTGCAATCATTTTTGGCATGTACAAGCATTATAATATTTTTCTATATTTCAAGTCAGTAATCTCTTTCTCATTCACAAACACACATACCGTATGTACATACATACACACCTAACAATACAAGCCGGGCTGCGGCTGCTATGTACTTACTTTATATAACCGCAAGAAAAAAAGTGTAGGTGCCGTGACGCAAACTTCTAGCACATTATTGCCCAAGCTGAATATTTTGATTTGCTATTTTCCTGCAGCATGGATTAGTTTGTCACACTTTCTGTACCTGAAACTCAGATATTACTAACTCTATTGCTCTTAAAGTGAATGTACCTGGCCCACCATGGCCTCCAAACTGCCACCTTTATTCTACAGAGCCATATTGTTCCACTGCTCTAAATGTTCCAAAGTTCACTTGCCATATCATCGCTAGTTATATGGAAATTAGCCTGGACTATTTCCCTGAAATAATCCAGCCTCGGGGGCTGTGATCATGCACCCTCAGTGTGACTGACATTTTCACTGTACACCTGTTAAAGCTTCATTGCAGGGAATCTCACACAGGTGAGCTGTGCCATGCACCAGTCCAGGCTAATTTGCATATCATTAGTGGCAATACAAAAGTGTCATTCATGCAAATAGTAAGCAAGTTTTGGAACTTTAATGACTTCATTAAAATAAAGGAACACAGCTCTGAAAGATAATGATGAAATTTTGAGGCCTTTCGACAACCTGACAGGTCTCCTTTAAAGGAGTTGGGTTCACCAGTGTAAGTTACAAATATATTGTTATTTGGCGATTAGAGCCAATGACTTCATTTGCAAAGAGCCACCTCCTTGTTTGGTATAGTCTTCTAGAGCGACTGCCTAGCGATCCTATCTTATGACTATGTGACCCAAAATATCAGTCAGCAGCCTTTATTGACACAACAAAAAGACAAAATTCTATTAAGGCACGCCCCCCCCCCCCAAAAAAAATGGCAACATTCTATATCTTGCTCCACTAATATTCCTACTATGTTAGAATGGCAGCACAAAATGCAATTTCTCTATGAGATGGGTATCTATGGGGTAACATTTCTCCTTGCAGAGAGCGACATGTTAACCCTAGAACGCATACCTGGGGCCTCGCAGGCCCGCCCTGTTAATTGTTTTCTATTTTCTGCAAGATTACTTTAGTTAGAATTTTGAAACTCTAGGTATTCCTCAGGTATATAGTTGTTTGTCATTTTTGTTTGAGTTATTCCATGTTATTTGCACACGGGCCTAAAAGGCCCCAGGTATGTGAAAGTGTAGATTTTTATGGTCATGCGTTCTAGGGTTAAGCATGTCACGGTGAGGAGACTTTTAAAGCCACAATGCTCCTCTGAGAAATATGCAAATTGTCTCTTCAGAGAGGAAGAGGACCAGAACTCTAGTGGCGCCTACAGGAAGTAGCAATCCTAAAAGTCAATTGTGACCCTTTAACGAGGCTTATCACATAACTTAGGATATAAGCCAGAACCAGAAACTCAATTAGCAGACACTGTTTCGGGGTACTGCCCCTTGTCAGTGCAAAGTGTGAGTTCTGGTTTGGCTGGGTGAGAGGCGTCAGACCAGTATCTAAGGGGTAACATTTCTCCTTGCGGAGAGAATCATGTTAAGCATGTCAAGGTGAGGATACTTTTAAAGCCGCAATGCTCCTCTGGGAAATATGGAAATTGTCTCTTCAGAGAGGAAGAGGACAAGAACTCTAGGGCCACCTACAGGAAATTTAGGATTGCTACTTCTTGTAGGTGGCACTCGAGTTCTGGCCCTCTTCCTCTCTGAAGAGACAATTTTTCTATGAGATGGAAAATTTATCGGCAGAGAACCCCGGAGATTACAAAAAAATTCTGGCAGATATGTCACTCGTTGAGGGATTTAAAGATTCTGATAATTTCCATACTTTTTTTCATTAGATTTGATACACGTCATCAAAGCACCTTTTTCCCCTTCTTACACTACACCTCTCCTACTTATCCCCCCCAAATATTTTTTCTTTCATTTCTCCCTTCTTTTTCACTCTTCTCTTTTCCTATCCTCTTTTTTGTGTCCCCTCTCTCTCCTTGTACCTTAGTTTTAGACACGCAATGACTTTTGTATATTATTATTGGACTGTAATAGTACTGGGGCATGAGCTACGTTCTCGTTTTGTTGTAACTATATTTTAACGGTCCTGTGTGACCAATAAATGTTTGTTCATGTTTTCAAAATTCAATAAAAACTGATTCAACATAAAAACAAAATAAATCAGTGTATGCGGCTTCGCATGGGTTATTTTCCTATGCACAGTTGTTATTTTAATAATCAATTCTACAATGTCTGTAAGCTTTACATTAGTACGTACGTAAAGATCTAACACTGGTTAAACACACTGGCATTCTTAAATTAAATCTGTGCTGCATTAATTGAAAAAGAACCATGCCTAGACTAAAGGAAAAGAACGTAGAAACAATGCTTTTATCAGTAAAAAAAAATGCTACCTTGGAACTTGGCCACGTGTACTGTAGTTACACAATCATGCTCTGCCTAAATGCAACATTTTTGATAGAAGAGATAAAAATTTACTTTAACCCCTTTACAACCCAAGGTGGTTTGCATGTTAATGACCAGGCCAATTTTTACAATTCTGACCACTGTCACTTTATGAGGTAATTACTCTTGAACGCATCAATGGATCCCCCTGATTCTGAGATAGTTTTTTCATGATATTTTGTACTTCATGACTGTGGTAAAATTTCTTCGATATCACTTGCGTTTATTTGTGAAAAAAACGGAAATTTGGCAAAAATTTGGCAATTTTCAAAATTTGAATTTTCATGCCCTTAAATCAGAGAGATATGTCACACAAAATAGTTAATAAATAACATTTCCCACATGTCTACTTTACATCAGAACAATTTTGGAACCAAAATTTTTTTTTATTAGGGAGCTATAAGGGTTAAAAGTTGACCAGCGATTTCTCATTTTTCCAACAAAATTTACAAAACCATTTTTTTAGGGACCACAACACATTTGAAGTCACTTTGAGGGGTCTTTACGACAGAAAATACCCAAAAGTGACACCATTCTAAAAACTGCACCCCTCAAGGTGCTCAAAACCACATTCAAGAACTTTATTAACCCTTCAGGTGCTTCACAAGAAGTTTTGCCATGTGGAAGAAAAAAATTAACATTTAACTT
The DNA here is from genome assembly GCF_046119375.1 of Phyllobates terribilis. Lineage (NCBI taxonomy): Eukaryota > Metazoa > Chordata > Amphibia > Anura > Dendrobatidae > Phyllobates > Phyllobates terribilis. The sequence goes on from NW_027362762.1 coordinate 298,123,285, forward strand.
TTATTACAAAAATGTTACGTTAGACCCAAATTTTGTTTATTTTCACAGGGGTAACAGGAAAAAATGGACCCTAAAATTTGTTGTGCGATTTCCCCTGGGCACGCAGTGGGGAAAAACCACTGTCTGGGAGTACGGCAGGGTTCGGAAGGGAAGGAGCACCATTTGACTTTTTGATTGTAAAATTTGCTTGAATAATTAGCGGATGCCATGTTGCGTTTAGAGAACCCCTGATGTGCCTAAAAAGTGGAAACCCCACACAAGTGACACCATTTTGGAAACTAGACCCCTCAGGGAACTTATCTAAATGTGTGGTGAGCACCTTGAACCCCCAGGTGCTTCACAGAAGTTTATAACATTGAGTCGTAAAAATAAAATTTTCGCATTTTTCCCACAAAAATGTTTTTTAGCCCCCAATTTTGCATTTTCATAAGGGTAACAGGAGAAATTACACCATGCAGTTTGCTGTACAATTTCTCCTGAGTAAGCAGATACCCCATACGTGGGGGAAAACCACAGCTTGGGCATACGGCAGGGTTCGGAAGGGAAGGAGCACCATTTGACTTTTTGAATGTAAAATTTGCTTGAATAATTAGCGGATGTGTCCCTGATGTGCCTAAACAGTGGAAACCCACCACAAGTGACACCATTTTGGAAACTAGATCCCTTATCTAGATGTGTGGTGAGCACCATGAACCCTCAAGTGCTTTACAGAGGTTTATAACATGGAGCCATGAAAATAAAAAAATCAAACTTTTTCCACAAAAATTATGTTTGAGCCCCAATTTTTTTTATTTTCACAAGAGTAAGAGGAAAAAAAATGGACCCCAAAAGATTTTGTGCAATTTCTCCTGAGTACGCCAATACCCCATATGTGGGGAAAATACAGTGTTTGGGCGCACGGCTGAGTTCAGAAGGGAAGGAGCACTGTGTGATTTTTTGAACGCAAAATTGGCTAGAATCGAGAGTGGAGGCCATGTCGCGTTTGGAGAGCCCCTGATGTGCCTAAATAATGGAAACCCCCCCAAAAGTGACCCCATTTTGGAAACTACACCCTTCAAGGATTTTATCAATTGGAATAGTGAACATTTTGAACCCAGGGGTCCGACACAGAATTTGATAACATTAGGTCATTATATTGAATAAGTATTAGTCTTGAGCGCAAGTGCTCGCCACTTGAGTTTGCATCGGGTACTCAGGTATGCACAATGTATCGCGGGTGCTCGAGTGACATGCTCGAGTCCCCGCCCACATGTTTCACGGTTATTAGACACCCAAAAAAAAACATGCAGGGATCGCTCGTGCATGGCAGGCAATCCCCACAAGGTTTTCTTGGCCGCGAAGCATATGGGGCGGAGACTCGAGAATGTCACTTGAGCACCCGCGATACTCAGTGCATATCCAAGCACCCGATGCAAACTCAAGTAGCGAGCACTTGCGCTCAACACTAGTCGCCATATCGCCATCTTTTTTTTTTTTTTTTTACTTTTGAAAAAAATCCCAACCCTATCCGTAGCCCAACCCTAGCCAAACCCAAACCCTAACCCTAATCCCAACCCTAACCCTAGCACAACCCTAATCCCAACCCTAACCCTAGCACAACCCTAACCCTAAACCTAGAGTTTATTTTTTACGTTGTTCCTCGTGCGGTATAAGTGATTAGACGACTTTATTCTTTGGGTCGGTGTGATTACAGCGATACCAGAATCATATCAGGTTCTTATGACTGACAGCTGTCACACACTAAAAGACGCATTTTTTGTAAAATCTAGTTTTTGCATCGCCATATTTTAAGAGCTATAATTTTTCCATATTTTGGCCGACAGTCATGTAACGGCTTGCTCTTTGCGGGATGAGTTGACGTTTTTTATTGGTGCCATTTTCAGCCACATGACATTTTTTGATCGCTTTCTATTCTGATTTTTGGGAGGCAGAAGAAACAAAAACCAACAATTCAGGAATTGTCTTTTTTTATTTTATGTTTTTATGCTGCTCCGCGTGTGGTAAAATTGATACGGTAACTTTATTCTTCGGGTCAGTACATTTACAGCGGTACCACATTTATATAGTTTTTTCTATATTTTGGCGCTTTTACACAAAAACTATTTTCTAGAAAAAATAATTTTTTTGCATCGCTTTATTCTGAGAGCTATAACTTTTATTTTTTGGATCATGGAGCTTGTTTTTTGCGGGACAAGATGACATTTTCAGTGGTACCATTTTTATTTATATTCGTTTTTTTGATCGCGTGTTATTCTATTTTTTGTTTGGCGGTATGATAAAGCATTGTTTTTTCTTTGTTTTTTCATTTATTTTTTCTACCGTGTTCACTAAAGGGGTTAACGAGTGGGACAGTTTTATAGGTCAGGTTGTTTCGGACGTGGCGATACCAAATATGTGTACTTTTATTGTTTTTTTTGTTTTTTTTCATAATAAAAATATAATGTACCCATCAATAAATATTATTTTTGGTGGATTATTTTTTTCATTTTTTTATATTTTCACAATTTTTTTTTTTTCACTTTCTGACAGTTTTTTACTTTTATTCTTTGTCTCACTATGGGACTTTCACTTTTTTTATTCTGATCGCCTGTATAGCACAGGGATGGAGCACCATCCCTGTGCTATGCAGGCTCTCAGCGCTGCAGATGCAGAAGATACTTTGGTCATGCATTGCGCATGACCAAAATAGGTAGGAGTAAAAAGTAGGTAGGAGTATTTAAAACAAGAAAATGCTAAGGGTGCCCATACTTATGCACCTGTCAAATTTTGTTTGAATGCAGATTGCACATTTTCTGTTAGTACAATAAACCTCATTTCAAGGCAGAAACATTACTGTGTCCAACAGTTATTACATATATCAAACTGAAATAGCTGTTGCAAAAACACCAATTTTTAGAAAACATTAAGCTTAAGATTAATAGGGGCGCCCAAACTTTTTCATATAACTGTACGTATTAGTACGTCTTGGGCTTTAAAGAGGTTAAAGCCTGTTTTCAGAAAAAAATTGGGAAAACTGCTTTAAAAAATAAATAAATGAAAATAAGCATTAGTGTTAAAGCTACTTCACTGCCATTCTTTGCTTATAGGACTGAAGCAGTAACATTCTGTCTCTAACAGGACTCCAGTAGCTGAAGTGTGGCCTCGATGGTTTCATATGGTCTACCTTAGTATGACCAGTAACTGGCTCCAGCAGTCATGTTTTAGCCATTATGTCACTGTCACAACCCTGTAAACAAAGTTAGCAGGGAGCAACAGGGAGGCAGCACTGAACAGACAGAAGCTATAATAGGTATGTATATCTGATTTTGTTATTTTAAAGCATTACCTAACTTTTTCCCCATGTTGTATTAAACAGACAATCCCTTTAATTACAAATGAGAAGTAGACTAGTTGGGATCAATTGCTAAATACAGTTAGGTCCAGAAATATTTGGACAGTGATCAAATCTTTGTGATTTGGGCACTGCATGACACTATTTTCGATTTTGAAATGAAATAACTGAGATGCAATCGAAGTGTAGACTTTTAGGTTTAACTAAAGAGGTTGAACAAAATTGTCCTGTGAAACATTTAGGAATTGCAAAATTTTTTCTACAAAGCCTCCTCATTTCAGGGCTCAAAAGTATTTGGACAAATTAACTTTATCATAAATAAAATGTTAATTTTTAATAATTTGTAGAGACTCCTTTGGAGGCAATGTCTGCCTGAAGTCTAGGAGCCATGGATGTCACCTCCTTTGTGATGCTTTTCCAGGCCTTTAATGCAGCTGACTTCAGTTGTTGCTCTACTTCAGTTTGTGGGTCTTTCCACTTTAAGTTTTGTCTTAAGCATGTGAAATGTATGCTTGATGAGGTGGAGATCTAGGGATTGACTCGTCCATTTAAGAATATTCCAATTCTTTGCCTTAAAGCTAATCTGTCACCCCCTGGGAGATATCAGACCTCTACTATGGGCATACAGGTTATAGAAAAGTAAATATATACATACCTGTATGGCCCATAGTAGAGGTTTGATTGCAGAGAAACACGTATGTTACTTACCGGTAATGTGTTTTTTCGGAACCCATGACGGCACAACGAGAGAGGGGATCCGCCCTTCAAGGACAGGAAACCTTCAAGATAAAAAGGGCGGTGCCTCTCTCCGCCTCAGTGGATTACAGAGCATGAGAGGACTCTCTGGTTAGAGCACATAATTTTATTAACCATAAACAAATTTCACCCATGTGATTACTTCAATACCCACCAATTGGAAGGTAATCACCATAGTGATAGGGAGGGAATGTAAAGGTGCCGTCATAGGTTCCGAAAAAACACATTACCGGTAAGTAATATACGTGTTTTTCTGTCACCCATGACGACACAACGAGAGAATTACAGAGAACTAGTTATGTAAGGGAGGGACCACAGCCTGCAGAAACATTCTCCCAAATGTGAGATCAGAGGAGGCAGAAAGGTCAAGCCTATAGTGATTATAGAAAGTGGATGGAGATGACCATGTGGCCGCCTTACATATTTGCTCAATGGGCACGTCCGCTCTTTTTGCCCAGGAAGCAGCCATACCCCGTGTAGAGTGGGCCTTCAGGTTGTTAGGAGGATCTCTGCCTGACCCAGTATAGGCCATCATGATGGCTTCTCCACCTTGATAGAGTGCCTTTTGAGACCTTCAATCCCTTTCGGGAGCCCTGAAAGGAGACAAATAGAGCCCTATCCTTCCTCCATGAGCTTGGTGATTCTAAATAATGTATAAGGCATCTCCTGACATCCAAGGTATGAAATCTTTCCTCCTTGCTATTTTTTTTTGTTCAGGACAGAAGGATGGTAGGGCTATCTCCTGAGACATATGAAACTTAGATACAATCTTAGGTAGGAAAGCAGGGTCTGGTCTCAAAACTACCCTATCGTCTAGAACTAAGGTAAAAGGTGGATCTGCAGATAAAGCCTGTAACTCACTAACCCTCCGTGCTGACGTTAAGGCCACAAGAAGTATTGTTTTTAGGGTAAGTAATTTTATGAACCCTGAGCTAAGGGGCTCAAAGGGAGAACTTGTTAATGCGTTTAGCACTAAGTTTAAATCCCAAGAAGGGACCCTTATTATAGGGGCTGGTTTGGCTCTACTGCATGCCCTCGCGAACCTGGAAATCCATTTGTTACCGGCCAGATTATAATTATACAAGGCCCCTAAGGCAGATATTTGGACCTTTAGAGTGCTAACTGCTAGGCCTTTTTCCAGCCCTTTTTGAAGAAATTCCAAAATGGCCTTTAAGGGAAACCCCCCCCCCACCCCCCAAGGAGAATCCCTGAGATGACAAGAATTTCTTCCAGATTCTACTGTAAATTTTAGTAGTGATTGGTTTCCTACTACTTAGGAGAATAGTATCTAGATTCGATGAGAATCCCCGACCCTCTAGCAACGACCTCTCAAGTTACAGGCCGCTAAGCGCAATCCTTTCACCTGAGGATGGAATATAGGACCTTGAGCAAGAAGGTTGGGAATCTCTGAAAAAATCCAGGGGCTTGTGACTGACATGCTCTTCAGCCAAAAGAACCATGGTCTCTTGGGCCAGAAGGGAGCTATGAGGACCACTCGAGCCTGATCCTCCCGGATCTTCCTCAACACTGCTGGAATTAGGCACGTTGGGGGAAAGGCATAGGCCAGACTGAAATCCCATCTGCACTGGAAGGAGTCTACTACTAAAGGATTTTCCGTGGGATTCAGTGAGCAGAACTTTTTTAATTTGCTGTTCTGACGAGTCGCAAATAGGTCGACCTCTGGAGACCCCCACATGGCCACTAGCTGGCTATGTGCCCACGTAGCGTTTTTGTGCCATTTTTACGGCCGCAAAAATGCTTGTAAAACAGTCTGCAATGCAAAGCAATGTGAATTTGGATGTGCTGTGCACATGATGCGCTAATTAGAGCACTGAATTCGCATTGCCTTGCAAAACGCAGCATGACCATTTCTACTGCAATTACGCCGCAAATTCGAGGCTATTGAGGAACATTGAAACTCAGCAAACCCGCAGTTATATATGGATTTACTGCGTTTCAATTAAATTCAATGGCCGCGAATTTGCGGCATAATCGCGGTGCGTGTGGTATCCAGGATGAAGAGGAGACTACAACTACTCTTCATCCCAGCTACCACAAGGTGAAAAAAAGAAATAAAGTTAAAAATAAAAAAAACCTGTATACTCACCTCTCCGGTCTCCTCCTGGCGGCGGCGTCCTCTCTCCTCATTGTTCCGCGGTGTACTTGCAGGACCTGCGGTGACGTCATTTAGTCAGCTGATGGTCACGCGACCGCTGACGTCAGCGGTCAGGTGATGGTTGTATGACCAACAGCTGACTAAATGATGTCACCGCAGGTCCTGCCAGTACACCGCGGGATGCCGAGGAGAGAGGATCGCAGCTGCCGCCGGGAGGAGACCGGAGAGGTGAGTATAGTTTTTTTTAATTTTTAATTTTTTTTTAACTATACATGCAGCATTTAAAGCATCTAAGTTGGTCACACAATATAAATCCATGCCAGTTGCATGGATTTATATTGTGTGACCAACTTCTCAAACACTTTTCCAAGTGATGCTCAAAATCGCTTGGAAAAGTGCTTGAAAAAACGCATGCGAAAATGCATGTAAAAACGCTGAAAAAACGCATGTAAATCTGCATGCGTTTTTTTCTGCCAGAGAGAGGCAAAAACGCACTGCATCAAATCTGCTACATGGGCACATAGCCTTAGAGTCCATTCTCCCTGCAATAATGGCCTGCGACTTAGAAAGTCTGCCTTCGTGTTGTCCTCTCCTCTGATATGAAGGGCCTTTAAAGAGAGAACTTTCCCTTCCACTAGAGAAAATATCCTCTCCGCAACTTGCATTAGTGATTTTGAGCGAGTTCCCCCCTGGTGGTTCACATATGCCACAGTGACCTGGTTGTCGGACAGAATTTTTATGTGATGTCCTCGTAGAAGGTGTAAGAAGCTGATTAGTGCCTTCTCTACTGTTTGTAGTTCCCATATGTTGGAAGACTCCAGACTCTTCTTCTCTGACCAATTCCCCTGTGTCGGGTGGTTGTCTAGGTGCACCCCCCACCCCTTGGGGCTGGCGTCCGTAGTAATTACTCTGGTAATAAGGGGAACCCAGGGAACTCCTGTCCGGAAGGTGTTCGTCATTAACCACCAATGCAGTGACTGAATTACATTGTGAGGGAGTGTTAACCTGCCTTCCAGATGCCCCCCTAAGGATGATTTCCTTCTTTAGGACATCCCATTGTAATTCCCTTGAATGAAATTGGGCCCAGCATACCGCTGGAATGCAGGAGGCGAGAGACCCCAGCAGAGATATGGCTCCCCTGAGAGTCATTACTGGGTTTGTTACGGCTACGGAAACTAAATTTTTTTTTTTTTTTCCTGCTTGGGCAGGCGGCATTCCTGTCGAACCGAATCCAGAGTAAGGCCTAAAAAGATTTGAGTTGTTTGTGGGACCATTTTTTGATTTTTCTAGGTTTAAACACCAACCTAAGTTTTTTAAGATGGCGCACACCTGATCCACTTGGGCAAGGCAGTGATCGTGAGTTTTTCCCACTATAGGGAAGTCATCCAAGTACGGGATTATCAATCTGTTTTCTTCTCTGAGATGAGATGTAACCTCCGCTATAAGTTTTGTGAATATGCAGGGCGCCACTGCTATGCCGAAGGGAAAAGCTCTGTACTGATCGTGCCTGACGACTCCCTGTACAGTTATGGACACATTGAGGTATCTCTGAAAGTCGTGATGGTTTGGCACATGATACTACACATCTTTTAGGCCCAACACTGCCATGTAGCAGCTGGGAAATAGAAGACTTATCATTGATTTTATTGTTTCCATCTTGAATGATGGAATGTTCAGGAATTTGTTCAGGCCTTTCAAGTTGACGATTACTCAGTATGAGTTGTCCGGTTTTTTTATTAGGAATAAGGGGGACTAGAACCCTCTTCTTTCCTCTTGTGGTGATACCTCCAGTAAGACGTTCTTTTGCAGGAGACCTGAAATCTCTTCCTCCAGTGCCCGCTGTACCGGTAGAGAGGATCTTAAGGCAGTCAGAATAAATCTCTCTGGCCGGTTCCTCAGAAATTCCAGTTTTAATCCTGGTTTTATTAATTTGAGGACCACCTGTTGGAAGAGATCCTTACCCAAGCTGGAAGGAAGAGAGAGAGCCTCCCTCCCACCTGGGACAGAGTGTCATTTTGGGGGTTTGCAACTATCCTGGGAGGATCCACCGAATAACAACCCTTTTCCTTTTCTGGAACGATCCTCCCATCTAGATTGTTCTGTGGATGTCCTTCTGGGGCCAAATTTCTTCCTCCGTAAGGACTGCTTAAAAGCAGAGAAGGAAGATTTAGGAAATCCCTTCTTGTTGTCACCAGCTTTCTCAAGAATTGTGTCAAGAGAGGTACTGAAAAGAAAATCTCCTTCACACGGAAGAGAACATAGCTTTCCTTTCGTCTATATATCCCCTGGGCAACATTTCAGCCAGACTGCTCTATGGCCGACATTAGACAGGGCCGCACATCTTGCCGCTAATCTGGCGGAATCTGCAGAGGCGTCAGATAAGAAGGCCGCAGCACCTTTCAATACTGGTAGAGAGGCCAGAATGGAGTCTTGTGACTCGTTGTTTTTAACCTGGTCTTCTAACCAAACCATGAGGGATCTTGCCATACAAGTTGCTGCTATGGCTGGTTTTAATGCCCCCGCTGATCACTCCCAAGTACCCTTAAGGAAGGTAATTACCTTCTGGTCCAGTGGGTCCTTCAGCATCCCTGTGTCTTCAAAAGGGAGAGAAGATTTTTTAGAAGCTTTAGACACCGCAACATCCAGCTTTGGGGCTTTTTTCCAGGATGCGGTATCTTCCTCATCAAAGGGATATTTTCTTTTGAAGGAGGATGGAAGGGGACCCTTTTTCTCCGGCCTATCCCACTCCTTCTTGATAAGTCCCTGCACTTTATCATTAATCAGAAAAACTCTATGTTTCTTCCGATCCAAAGTACCAAACATAATATCTTGTACCGATTTTTTTGCCTTCTGATCAACTAACTCCATTGTGGACCTGACAGCTTTTACTAAGCTATCAACACTTTCTAGGGGAAAACAATGACCTGTGCCTGCCTCGCTATCCGAAGAGGAAGAGTCAGTGGAGACATCCAGCATTCCCTCGTCGGATTCAGAGTCTGAAAGGGTGGGTGGGGTTTTTGCTCTACGGGTCTGGGACGCTTCTTTTGCCTGGGAAAATGATTTTAGTGATTTTTCCACCTCAGACCCAATAAGGGTTTTTAAATTTGAAGCAAAATCCGGGGTTCCCTCAATACCTGGCTGGCATACCTTTTTGTGCCAGTCTTTAGTCAGACCCCGTTCACACAGGGCACATACTCTGTACTTGGATTTCCCTGTACATTTCTTAGGGACATCCTGACCACTTAAAGGAGGAAGGAGAGGGAGAGAGAGAGACAAACAGAAAAAGTAGTCTACATTAATACGTCGACTTCACCTAGCTCACTCACCACCCAGTAGATAAAAACAGGGTACCGGAACGGGAGGCAGGACGGTATCCGACATTTCTCCTTGGGACACCGCGGAATCATCGATCCTGCATGAGTTATGCCAGCTGGATATTGAATCCTTAGGGCTGCGTGTCCCAGAACGCCCACTGCTCCTGCTCTGTGGTGGACGCTGCTCCTGGGTGTGGTTCTGGCGCCGAGGCTGGTGCGGCTGCTCCATCTCTTCGGGCTGCCGCAGCTGCAGCATGGTCTGCTGCTCCTGCTGCTGATGCGGTGGGGAGGGTTGCTTTGAGGTCATTACCATACACTGCGCCCCTGCCTAGCCGGTGATCTACCCTTAAGTACCCTCATTGTGCCAGGGAGATCACCAGCCGGCGTTCCCGCAGCTTCCGGTACATCCCCCAAAAATTACATCCGGGGGTCAGAGGTCCTGGTGCGCGTCATTTGGGCGCGACTTCCGGCTCATCACTTCCGGTCACGCCCCGTGACGTCACATCCGGGACACGGGGTTGCCGGCTACCATGCTGTGTAGGTGCCGCAAACCCCCACCCGCACGCGAGACCAGATGTCGGCGCCCTCCGTGACGCTTCCAGGACACAATGGACCGGCCGCAGCAGAGACTGTGCCCTGTCACAACCGACCGGCCCCAGCCCAGGTAAGACGATCCTGTTGCTGGAAGGTCCCCCATCAAGGGCATGAAACCACTGAGGCGGAGAGAGGCGCCGCCCTTTTTATCTTGAAGGTTTCCTGTCCTTGAAAGGCAGATTCCCTCTCTCGTTGTGCCGTCATGGGTGACAGAAAAAAAGTGTTTTTATAAACTCCGCTTTGCACAGGCTTGGTGTCCTCCGGAAGCCAAGAAATCCCCGCCTATATGCTTAATTACCATATCTCCCCCCCTCCCCTGCATGTCACAGAGCCCTGTGACATGCACTGTGCTCCCAAATCCTGTAACCGTTCCTCATAGGACATGGTTTCAACGTCCCCATTGAAGAAGCCAAAGGCGAAACGGCGTCGTCGGGGTAGATTTCCTTCACATCCCTACAGGCTGTATACCGATACCAATACTTAACATGTAAGTACTCTCTTTACAATTCATGCCTAATGATAGTATAAATACAACTGTCTCTATATGCATAGCTCCCCATCAATGACATTACCAAGTGTTGTGTGCTGTTTCTCACATTCCCCTAACTCTTGAAAAAAAAAGGTATACTTTTGGTAATTATATTAAACACTTATGCACTTATACCTACAAGTGTAGTCATTTTTGCTTGTTTCTCTAAATATTGAGTGAGAAATCTCCTTTTTACGCACTTGCACTTTATTTTTGGATTAGAGGGGAATAGATCAAATTGTTTTCAGCACTTTATTGTTAGGGAGAGAGTGTAATAGAGGTGCCACAGACTTTTTGCATGTTATATAAGAGATAATTCATTGTATTAAACATTAGCCAGTATGGAGATTTGAATTGGTGAAATCTGAAGGTATCTGTTTTTTAATTTTTTAAAAAAAAAGTCTTTTTAAATTATTGAAATAAAAATGAATTTATTTTAATAAATCTGTATTTAATCTTCCTTTAAAACGGGCTTATGTAGCGCGAGTTTGTTTGTTAAATACCATAACTTGTTAGTTACAAACCCATGCTGACTCTGGTTAATCACTTCATTCTTATCCAGGTACTTACATACATGTTGTTTAATAATTTGTTCAAAGATCTTTCCTGGTATAGAAGTCAGACTCACTGGCCTATAGTTCCCTGGGTCCACCTTCTTCCCCTTTTTGAAGATAGGAACAACATTTGCTCTTCTACAGTCTTCTGGGACTTCTCCTGTTCTCCAAGAATTTTCAAAGATTATGGACAGTGGTTCTAAAATTTCTTCTACGATCTCCTTCAGTACTCTGGGGTGTAATTCATCTGGACCTGGTGACTTGAACTCATTTATGTTAGCTAAATATTCCCTCACAATCTCTCTGTTTACAGATAACTTGGATTCTTCTATTCCTTTAATAGGACAGTGAAGATCAGTTGATGTTACATTTTCTTTCTGAGAGAAAGCAGATGCAAAATAGGAAATAAAAAGTTCGGCCTTCTCAACATCCTTTCTTAAGATTTCACCATTTTCATCCTGTAAAAATCCTATAGCATCTTTGACTTTTCTTTTACTTTTGACATGCCCCCAAAATCCTTTTTTATTGCTTTGGACATCTCTTGCAAGCCTTAATTCATTGTCAGCTTTAGCTAACCTGATACGTGCCCTGCAGGATCTGAAGACTGCATTATAATCTTCTTTAGATATGCCTCCCTCTTTCCATTTGATAAACATTTCTTTCTTTCTTTTTAGCATGTGTTTAAGTTCTGTGTTCATCCATCCTGGTTTCCTTAAATGCTTCCCATTCTTCCTACTTTTCGGGATTGTTAACGATTGTGCTTTGAGAATCTCATTTTTAAAAATTTCCCATCCTTCCTGGACATTTTTGTCCTTAAGGACATCCAGCCATTGGATCCCTCCTATTCTCTTTCTGAGTCGCTTAAAATCTGCCTTTCTGAAATCTAACCTTGAAGTTTGAGTCTTCACGTCTTCCTCCTCTAGTTATCCAAAATTCTATAATAGCATGATCGCTGCCTCCTAGGGTTCCAGACACTTTTACCCCCTCAACCATTTCCTCCCTGTTTATAAGGATTAGATCCAAAATAGCAGATCCCCTTGTTTTCTCCCCTACGTTTTGGAAGATAAAGTTGTTAGCAAGAGAGGATAAGAATTTGCTTGACCTGTTAGCTTTACTTGAGAGATTCCCAACAAATGTCTGGATAGTTGAAATCTCCCATGACCACTACGTCATATTTTTTTGAGAACTTGGTCATTTGATACATAAAGAGTTCATCCATATCTTCAGCTTGCCCAGGTGGCCTGTAGTAAATGCCTACAATGGTGTCCTTTCCGTTGTTCTCTCCTTGTATTCTTACCCAGTTTCCACAGAACTCCCAGTCTCTGCATCAATCTTTGTGCACATATTCGTTTTTCTAACATACAATGCGACACTTCCTCCTCGTTTATCAAGTCTGTTTCTTGCAAATAAGTTGTATCCTTTTAGCCATGTATTCCAATCATGTGTATCGTCCCACCAAGTTTCAGTGATTCCAATGACATCATATTCCTATTCATACATACCTTAGAGCAGGGGTGGGGAACCTCAGGCCTTCGATGACCTTTTATGCAGCCCTCGGGCATATTCTCAGGGACCGCAGTGCTTGGGGTAGCAGCTATATTTTGAAGGCCGCTGTCGCTTTACTTTCTTCTTGTTTTGAGAGCACGCACTGTTGAACGTTGAAGCGCGTGCAATGAAAGGTTACATTCTGAAGCCAGTGACAGCGTCAGAACGTACTTTGTTTTTCAGATCAGCAATGATGAGCTGGCAACAGAGCGGTATCACAACAGAGCATTCAGGTGATGCCACTGGTCTCTGTACGCCGAGTATTGTGACACCTCTCTTGATGCTGGCTCGTCACTGCTTATCTGAGCCAGCAACATAGCAAGCACTGTGATTTTGCACATCGCACAGTGCGCAGTTCACAGAGACTAGCCTCACCCCTGAAATGAGCATCACTGATGACTCTTCATTTCAGGGTGGGGGCAGGGGCTGCAGCAGTGACCACAGCCTATGACTCCTGATTACATTTCATTTGAGTATCCCAGCATGCACTGTTAGGCTATGTGCCCACGATGCAGAAATGCTCAGGATTTTTTCCTGAGCGTTTCTGCATCTCCCTGGCAGAAAAAAATCGGATTGTACATGCGGATTGTACATGCGGATAGTACATGCGTTTTCCTGCCAGGGACAAGCGGAAGTGAAGCGTTCTTCACATGCATTTCCGCATGCGGGTTGACAAGCGCTTTCTAAGCGATTTTAGCATCACTTGGAAAGTGCTGGTCAACTTGGTCACACTATATAAATCCATGCAAACAGCATGGATTTATATAGTGTGACCCGAGAGAATGTCAAAAAATAAAAAAATAAATATATACTTGCCCTCTGATGGCCCCCGGTGTTCTGCTTCACTCCGTTCTCCCTTGCCGGCAGCGGTACACTGAAGGACCTGCCGACGTCAGCATCACGTGACCCGTCACATGACTATGACGTCAGCGCAGGTCCTTCAGTCCATCGCGAACTGCTGACAAGTGAAGAGAAGCACACCACGGGCCGTCAGAAGGTAAGTATCATATTTATTTTTTATGTTATTCTTTTTTTTTTTTTTTTTTTTTACAGTTTTCTATGGTACCCAGGTGCGGAGGAGTCTCCTCTCCTCTAGACCCGGGTACCATCCGCACATTAGAACGCATGGAATGCGCATCTACATATACAGTGATGCGTAATCCATGCGATCTGATGCAAGTCAATGATGGCGAAAACGCAGCACTTCTGCAAAATAGTTGGTAGTGCTGCGTTTTTTCCGCAATGATAATCCGCAGCGGAAATTTCCCCAGCATGTGCACAGCACATGCGGATTATCATTGGGGAACATGGCAGGCCTTTTACCATGCGTTTTTTAAGTGTTTCTGCAGCGTTTTTGCCGCTGCGGAAACGCTTAAAAAACGCATCGTGGGCACAAAGCCTTATACTCCAACGAAGTGTCATCAGATAGGAAGTAGGGAAAAAAGTAGAAAAGTTGTTAAATAGTGTAGTTCGGGATCAGTAGGGAATTTTGAATGCAAATATATTATAAATTTGTTTTGATTATTTTTCGTTTTCCTGAATTATATTCTGCTTCAAAAACTATGTGGGTATGCCAGTCTCTAAAATATACCATATGTGCATACCCCAATAAAAAAAAGAAAGCTTTAAACCACTAAATAATGATCATAAAATGACTCTAATCAAAAACAAATGTATCATGTGCAGAACAAGCAAATGCAAATTGTCATTGACACAGCACTTATACCTCATTCTTTACACAGTTACACAGTCCTGTCGAGAATCCACAGGGCATATAATCATATCTTTTACATTGTTGTTTTTATTCACAATCTACGACAGAGGCAAAAAAGAAACTAAAATGACCTGTATCAGATTGTGCAATTTAGGCTTCCCAAATTATCACTTGTAATACAGCAACCACTTTATTATAATCAACTTTAGAAAAATGTAGACAATGAACCTAATTGTGTGCAAGTAAACTGTCAGCTACAATATTGACAGATGTATTCTCTGGTATTTACTCACTTACAAAGGATATAAATAATTTACAAGGATGTGTAATTTCAACATACTGAATGGTTTAAAACCGTTTTATTTACCGTATTTTTCGGACTATAAGACGCACCGGACCATAAGACGCACCCCAAATTTTGGGGTGGAAAAAAGGAAAAAAAATATTTTTTATAAGATGGGGGTCCGTCTTATAGTCTGAATAGGTATCTTACCTGGGGGGGCGTTGGAGCGAGGGTCACAGGAGGCAGGGTCCTTCAGGAAGCCGACGGAAGTGGGGCCTGGGCCTGTGCTGGGGCTTGTGCTGGGGCTGGAGCCTGGCTGGGGCCTGGCTGCGGCTGTGCAGCAGAGCAGTGCAGCTTTCTGGTGGCTGCGGCCATCTTCATGAAGCTGTGATCCACAGAAAAATGGCCGCCCAAGCTCTCAGACAGCGCATGCGCTGGCTTGGGCGGCCATTTTCCTGTAGATCACTGTGCACCCACCGCCACTCTGCCTTGCCGCACCAACTGCTGCTCTGCTGCATCGACCCTGCCGCCGCACCCACCACCGCAAGTATGTGGTAAGGTTTGGACCATAGGACACCCCCCCCATTTTCCTCCTAAATTTGGGGGGAAAAAAGTGCATCTTATAGTCCGAAAAATACGGTAACCATTCCTTCACTTTACTACTGTGTATTAATTCCTCATGGGAGTTTGTTTTTGCCTTTTTTAAGTGAAAACTGTAGCAGAATACCATGTTGCTCTGTGCTTTCATCTTTGCAATGATGTATCACAATTAAAATATTTAGGATTCAGCTAATGTACCTAAAATCTCATTAAATGTGGCACACTGCAGAACTCAATTGTTTTTCTTTCATTCGCTAGCCCTAGTGTTGAGGGGGACACGCAGGTCTATTGATCATATGCAGATCTATTGCATATGATATGGTGGTGCCTTATTCGGCAAAGCTTTTGAGGGAAGGTGTTCTAAATTCTCTTTACTATTTTAAACTAGTTTAACTCTGAATAGGGTGTTGGGGTCATAGTCAATGTGTATCAGGCCGGTAAACTTGTTGTACCTAATTGGTTATATACTAATTATGTTAGGCCTCATGCACATGACCGATTTTCTCGTCTGAGTGCTATCCATGGTTTTCACAGATAGCTCATAGAATATCATTGGTACAAGTGCTATGTACATACCCGATTTTTTCCATGGACTGAGTGGTCAAAAGAAATAATCAGAGACATGTCCAATTTTGATCTGAGTGATAGATCAAAATCAGCAATATGAGTCTGGAAAAAAATTGGACTGCACTCGGATGACAGAGTGTGTTCCAATTTTCACGGACTGTCAGATTGGAAAAGGTGGAGATAATTTTTTTAGGACATGGCGAGAATAAAAAAAGTATGCCACTCTAATGAAACTCTGATAAGAATAATCAAACCATTTTTCTCAGATGTGGAGAAAATGGTCGTGTGACCCTACCCTTACAGTGAACTGAAACTAATGTAATCAGTCACATGGAAAAAAGTGTATATACCTTGAAAGGGTGCAGTCAAAAAAATGGAGGGATAACAGTCTCCTTGGTTGGTAAGACAAGGGCTTTTGACTTCAGATATAAGAGGCAGAACACTGCTTAACTAATTCATAGTATCATCATCGCAATGAAGAAAATACTCTGTTACAAAGGTGATTATTCTCTTCTTAATCTTATACATACTGTTAATTGACAGTGATGTTATATTTGCCTGACAATGTGTTTGATAATGCTAAATGTCAATTAAACTTATTTGATAAGAAAAAAAATCTCTCAAACAAATGCCTGGCTTTAAAGTGTAAGGCTGTGTGCCCACGATGCATTTTTCAAGCGTTTCCGCAGCGGCAATTCCACTGTAGAAACGCTTAAAAACCGCTTGGTAGAAGGCCTGCCATGTTCCCCAATGATAATCCGCATGTGCTGTGCACATGCTGTGGAAATTTCTGCTGCAGATTATCATTGCGGAAAAAAACGCAGCACTAACAATTATTTTGCGGAAGTGCTGTGGGGGCCATCAAAAGGTAAGTATATATTTATTTTTTTATTTTTTACCATTCTTTTGGTCACACTATATAAATCCATGCCGGTTGCATGGATTTATATAGTGTGACCAAGTTTGTCAACCCGCATGCGGAAATGCATGTGAAGAAAACTTCACATCCGCATGTCACTGGCAGAAAAAACGCATGTACAATCCGCATGTACAATCCGCATGTACAACCCGCATGCATTTTTTCTGCCAGGGAGATGCAGAAACGCTCAGGAAAAAATCCAGAGCATTTCTGCATCGTGGGCACATAGCCTAACAGTCATTTTAATTGAAAATATTGGGCTGAAAATAAAAGACAGACTTTCCCATTACTGAGATAGGAGATGGCAGCTGCTACGAATACAATTCTATTTAGATGGGAAGAGGGAGGAGCTAGAGGCAGAGCTCCTCCCCCAACTTTCTACATAGGAGATGGCAGCTGCTACTGATGAGATTTTATCTCCGTGATGGGAAAGTCTGTCTTCACTGAATACAGATTTTACCTCAAAATTGAGAATTTTGAGGATGAATTATCAATTCTGGCAGAGAAAGAAGCAGATTTCTCTGATAATCCATATATATTACAAAGTTGCTTATTTTCATGTGTACTATTGATTTATGAAATAAAAATTAAAACTATGGCTACACTTTGTGTCATGCAATACTGTTAACATAGAATGTGCATGGCTTCAAAGCATTTTTTTTGCATTTTTTTTGAGGTCTAAAAGAGGAGTGGATCCATAAAAAGATGAAATGTATGAAGATTAATCTCTTCTATTTGTATCTACTCTAACTCATGAAACTGCATCAAAACGCAATCACGAAAACATCCTTAGACTCTTCAACCTTCAGTGTTATGGCCCCAGCCTCATGGCCAAGTCCCACCTTTCAGCTTCTAAATAATGGTTCCACCTCTTATATTGCTAATGATGAAAAAAAAGTTATTTCCAGCCCAATATTTTAAGTAAAAGATCATTATTACATAATTTTAAAGCATTACTCCAGCAGTTATTTTTTCACCTCTGGAGTGGTGCTTTAAACAAAGGTCCCCTGTCAAATACTCACCCTCCGGCGTCTTCACCATTTTTCGGTGCCATCTTATGAGCACAGATTCTGAATGCCCTAAAGTCAGAAGCAGTGTCACAATCTCTCAATGCAAATCTATGAGAGCCAGAAAGAGGCTCATAGACTTACATTGATTAGTGACCTCCGGCTCGCTCCACGAAACACTAGACCAGCTGGCAGGTCACAAACTGCAGAAGACGGACCGGAGCAATGGCGAAAACAGATTAAAATGCCAGAAGGTGAGCATAAGACGGGGAAGGCAACTTGGATTTTAAGCATCACTCCAGCGGTGAAATAAAAAAAAAAATGCTGAAGTGGTGCTTTAAAAAAAAAAATCCAACCATTAGTCAAAGGTGACATTGGAAATTGTCATAATAGTACCGTAACACCTTTACTACTGTTGTGCATACTGCCAATGGTTTCCTTTGCGTATTCATTCACATAAGTGATAGAATACAGTAGAAACAATGGTGGAGACAATTATTTATATGCAGCAGCTCAACAATATAACATAAATGAGAATGATAATTACTATGATTAAACCAAGTGAAACTCTAAATTAAAGAATGTAGCTGTTCACACTGTACATTACCTTTACACCCTACACTTAGCAATTATCAGTATTCCAGAAGGCATTATGTAATCAGGATATTCACATTTGAATTGTAAAAGCATGCTAATCTACTAACATTTCTTAAAATAGCTTTAAAGGAATCATTTGTCTGTGTTGTGACCTCTTCGTTTTGTTTTAGAATTGTCAAACTAAAACCATATCACATATCCCAAACTTTTTCATGTGCAGTGTTTGGTGCAACCCAAGGGATAGAAGACGGGGATTTCCTGACCCTCTGAAAGTTAAGTCTCCCAGTGGAACCGAACTGCATGGAATAGTTAAGACTGAACGACTCTCCAGAAAGAAAGATGCTCTTCATGAATATCAAACTACAAACAGCAACACTAGCACTCTGAAGTTGGCTACAAAAACATTCCTTTTTGTGGTGTGTATGTGCGCCTTTTTATCACACTTCCTGTGAAAGACATCTGTAATAATTTTTCCTAAAGTGGGAACCTACGGTTATATGTAATTATTTTACAATTAGGCTTGAGATGAAGGTATATTTCATAGAAATTAACTCTGCTAGGTCGCAGGAAAAGTTTTGCAGTATTTAGGGACATCTGACAGTAACTTTAACTAGCTACAAAATATTCTATTTGTCACAAACAGATGATTACTGAGCAGGTCTACAAGCTACTATTAGGGTCTACTATTAAATGAATACCATGTCCACACCAAGCTACGTGGCCAGTCATAGGAGTCCTGAATAAAAATCAAATGTAGTATTTTATTGTTAGTTATTTTTTTAACATTATTTTAGCTCCGAGTGGACTCAACCCGCAATAATTTGATTGCTTGTACAAAACACTACAATACTTCATCAGTGTAGCAGGCCCCAGTCTAACCCATCAGCACCCCAATATTGCATTCCATCCCTGGACATACCTACATAAATTGGAAAACTAACATCCATAGTGTATTTTTCTAATTCTGACAATACCTGCTATGCGCTGTAACGGAGCAGCAGCTCCTCAGTGCTCCCCCTCCATTCTGTGACGTTACATCACAGATCAGGGTATGTGACCTGCCCCCTGATCTCGCACTGCATGGACAGAGATGTCATCAGAGGACTGACTGTTACAAGAAGCCAGGAGCAGCCTAGGCCCCCTGAACTTTAAGGTAACATCCCAGAAAAGAGGGGGGGGGGGTAATGAGGAGCCACTCCACAATCACATTTAATAGCAGGTACTGTCAGGATTAGAATACTTTATTTACCTGAAGTACCTCTTTTACTTAGTTCTAGTGGCAGTAAATTATTTTAACGCAAAATATTCTCAGCTTTGACAAGCCTAAAGGTTTTTTTTGGACTCCAGTAAACTTTACGAAACCTGACTCTTAAGGCACCGTTAAATATTTTCACTGTACAACTAGATCTTTTTTTCTTGATCTCATGCAGGTTAAATAAATGTGATGTCTTGTGTTATTTCAGGTCTTTAGATAATGTCCCTTGTGTTGATGTGCTCGTCTTTTCTTCCTGCCTCCTCACTACACGGACCAACTTAGTGGAAGTCACATACATAGGCTGCTGGAAAGGAGCATTTATACAGAGGTTGCAGAGTTTAAACACAGTTGGGCATATTTATAAACCAGTCTCACATTGTGCCAAATTTATAACAGAGGATCATGATGTTAATGCATCCTTAGACTGTTTAAGTCTACACATTTATTTAGTTGACTGACATTATGCCAGAAATTTTCACCAAAACTTCAGGATATTTTTTTATGCTTTCACTTAACCAAGGAGCATAAAGTGCCTAAAACACAAATACGGTGCAGGTCATGATATACTTTTTTTTCTCAGTGCCATCTTTCCAATAAGCCTGGATCAATAAATCTGCACACATACACTTAGGGAGCGTACTGCATTCCCCAGATGTAGAGTGGGTGGGTTTATAGGGTAGTCTCCAAATATAAAGAGTATAAAATCCAGCACAGGAAAAATGGTTCCCTAAAAATCCCAAACTTTAGTCAGATTAAAAGAAAAACATATAGCTATACAATCAGTAATCATTTGTCCTGCTATTGCTGGCAGCTATTCCCAAATTGCATGTGTAGCCAGATCACAGGGGACCGTAAGAGGTGGGCAGAGCTAAGAAAATCTGTCGCAATACTTCATGTTGGTTGCACTAAATGTTTCTCACTGCTGGGTATAAGATAATTTTCTCTGCTTAAAGTCCTAACAAAGGCTGAATTTTACACTTGTCTTTTACGTTCTGAGTATGGACCATGATGCACAGAGTGCCCATGGATCTACTGACCCAAACATCAACAGCCTTGCAGACATGAGGCTGTCGAGTTTAGGTCAGGAGACTTGTGGTGAGTATACATTGTAGTACGTACTTGGAGCGTGAAACATTTAAGTGTTGTTTTGTTTTTTTTTGTTTTTTTTTTCTTTTTTTAAGTAAACCCATAAAAAAGGTTAAATAGGAATTTTCTGGGATAATTACCTTGGTAGAGGCTGGTACATGCAAAAAATAAATAGAAATGTTATTCATCGTCCTCAGGTCCAATGCCAGCTGAGCGATTGGCAGCAGTCATACATGCTTGTTTCGTGAAATCACCGCTGCAGCCAGTAAACAAAGACCATAGCAATTTTGTGGAGTTGTCGCTGGATCTGGGAACATTGAGTAACTTCTAGGTATATTTTATGCCGATACAAGCCTGTGCTAAGGTAACAGTTTATCCAGGAAAACACATTTCAGGCCTCATTCAGATGTCCGTGTTCTATCCATATCTTTCATAGATAGAACATGCACCCATTATAACTTACGCTGCTATTGATATACAGTGGTGGCCAAAAGTATTGGCACCCCTGCAATTCTGTCAGATAATACTCAGTGTCTTCCGGAAAATGATTGCAATCACAAATTCTTTGGTATTATTATCTTCATTTAATTTGCTTGCAAGGAAAAAACACAAAAGAGATTGAAGCAAAAATCAAATCATTGATCATTTCACACAAAACTCCAAAAATGGGCCAGACAAAAGTATTGGCACCCTCAGCCTAATACTTGGTTGCACAACCTTTAGCCAAAATAACTGCGAACAACCGCTTCCGGTAACCATCAATGAGTGTCTTACAATGCTCTGCTGGAATTGTAGACCATTCTTCTTTGGCAAACTGCTCCAGGTCCCTGATATTTGAAGGGTGCCTTCTCCAAACTGCCATTTTGAGATCTCTCCACAGGTGTTCTATGGGATTCAGGTCTGGACTCATTGCTGGCCACCTTAGAAGTCTCCAGTGCTTTCTCTCAAACCATTTTATAGTGCTTTTCGAAGTGTGTTTTGGGTCATTGTCCTGCTAGAAGACCCATGACCTCTGAGGGAGACCCAGCTTTCTCACACTGGGCCCTACATTATGCAGCAAAATTTGTTGGTAGTCTTCAGACTTCATAATGCCATGCACACGGTCAAGCAGTCCAGTGCCAGAGGCAGCAAAGCAACCCCAAAACATCAGGGAACCTCCGCCATGTTTGACTGTAGGGACCGTGTTCTTTTCTTTGAATGCCTCTTTTTTTTCCTGTACACTCTATGTTGATGTTTTTTCCCAAAAACCTCTACTTTTGTCTCATCTGACCAGAGAACATTCTTCCAAAACATTTTAGGCTTTCTCAGGTGAGTTTTGGCAAACTCCAGCCTGGCTTTTTTAAGGCTCGGGGTAAGAAGTGGGGTCTTCCTGGGTATCCTACCATACAGTCCCTTTTATTCAGACGCCGACGGATAGTACAGGTTGACACTGTTGTACCCTCGGACTGCAGGGCAGCTTGAACTTGTTTGGATGTTAGTCGAGGTTCTTTATCCACCATCCGCACAATCTTGCGTTCAAATCTCTCAATTTTTCTTTTCCGTCCACATCTAGGGAGGTTAGCCACAGTGCCATGGGCTTTAAACTTCTTGATGACACTGCGCACGGAAGACACAGGAACATTCAGGTCTTTGGAGATGGACTTGTAGCCTTGAGATTGCTCATGCTTCCTCACAATTTGGTTTCTCAAGTCCTCAGACAGTTCTTTGGTCTTCTTTCTTTTTTCCATGCTCAATGTGGTACACACAAGGACACAGGACAGAGGTTGAGCCAACTTTAATCCATGTTAACTGGCTGCAAGTGTGATTTAGTTATTGCCAACACCTGTTAGGTGCCACAGGTAAGTTACAGGTGCTGTTAATTAAATGAATTAGAGAAGCATCACATGATTTTTCAAACAGTGCCAATACTTTTGTCCACCCCCTTTTTTAGGTTTGGTGTGGAATTGTATCCAATTTGGCTTTAGGATAATTCTTTTTGTGTTTTTTCATTGAAGACAAATTAAATGAAGAGAATAATACCAAAGAATTTGTGATTGCAATCATTTTCAGGAAGAAACTGAGTATTATCTGACAGAATTGCAGGAATGCCAATATTTTTGGCCACCACTGTATCTGTGTTTTTTTGCTGACTGTGTGTCCATGAAAAATTAATGCAGACGTCCCTTTTTTTCCCAGCAGCACAGATGAAAAGTGTTAATACAAGCCTATGGGTCCATGAAAAACACAAACAGCACACAGATGCCATCCATGTACTGTCCATATTGAACGCTGAAAAGGATAGAAGTTTTGAAATTTATTTATCCAGACATGAAAATCACTGATGACACATGGATCCAAAACACTGATAACTCCATTTTTTTGCGTATGTGAAAACTCTGATGTATGAATGAGGACTAATACAAATGACAATGAGTACCTACATGTTTGGCAAAATAAAACTTAAAAAAAAAAAAAACTATAGCGTGTCTTGCAAAAAAAAGACCTCATAGTGAAGCTTATGTAAAAATAAAGTTATGGCTGTTAAAACTATATATGTGCGAGTAACATATCACTGCATTTTATGTGTGTGCCTAATGTGAATATGCATGTAAATGTTTAAGAGCAGGTGGGAGCTGATGGAGTCGGGCCCAGATAACATCTGCACAGAGGACCCCTTACCTGTCAGCGTCTGACCTTACAAACGCTTTTTAAACTGACTAAATAAAGTTTTGGATTTTTGTTCCAATGATGGCTCTCTGGGGCCAGTGTGACACTGTTATGTCATGTGAGTCCTGCATCTAATCAGCAGCAGCTTCACTATCACTTCCCTCGGACGAAACAGACACCCGGAAGAAGTGAGAGCTGCTGCTCTCTAACCTCCCCCCCGGACGTCAGTTACATCTGAAGGAAGTGAGAGTAAAGCCACCACTGACTGGTGGCAGGACTCGCAAGACATGTCGTCACTAGTGATGAGTGAACGTGCTCGGGTAAGGAGTTAACCGAGCACGCTCGGGTGTGATCCAAGTATCTTTGGAGTGCTCGTATATTATGTTCGAGTCCCTGCGTCTGCATGATTTGCGGCTGTTAGACAGCCTTAAGACATGTGAGGATTCTCTAACAAACAGGCAATCCCTGCATGTGTTCAGGCTGTCTACCAGCCACAAATCATGCAGATGCAGGGACTCGAACATAATATACGTGCACACCGAAGATACTCGGTTAACCCCTTATCCAAGCACGTTCGCTCATCACTAGTCGTGACATGAGCCGTGGGAGAGTCAGTGTGGTCATTGCTGGAACGGGAACGCATGTGAGTATAAGGAGTTATTATTTTACATAGGGTATATATAATGACTGCGGAGTTGTCTGAGTAGTGGACAACCCCTTTAAGTGAACTTCATATATACACTGTTCATATAATCAGCAGAAATATTTGTTACTAGCACTATAGACTATCAGTGCTTTCTTAAGGCGGGGAATACTGTATCATTAAACATGTTATGCTCCAGTAAAAATAATCTGACATGTGTAACATAGGTGTCCATATATTATCACATGATAACATATGTCCCTTGATTAAAGAAAAAAGAAAGCATAATAAATACATTTTATGGTTTCAACTGCCCATGATCACACTTTTTTCAAAACCTCCTTGAGACAATGGTTGAAAAAAATGCTAGGAAAGGGAAGCAATTCACTTGGAAACATAAGGGCGCTGTTTGAGAGGATAACCTGCCTTCAAAGTTTTTTTGTTTTAGGTATCAGTGTTTAATACATAACAAACATCAAAGGGAAGCTTTACACAGAAAAATAACAGAACGTGAAGTTTTCCTGCAATTCTTGTGGCCTAGGCCAGAATTCCTATAAGTAGCTCATATCCTGTACTTTCTGGTCTCAGGTGGTTTACTGTTGTTTGCAGAACACATGTCTAAAGAGCTGTCACTTCAGTCTGAATTATTAGCAAGTTCGCAATATGTCTCACCAATTGATCCTGCTTTTCACATAGCGTTATTATTTTAAGTCAAGTGAACAAGTGTGACAGATGTTTAGTAGGAGGTCATGTCACCTGAGGAAGCCTAAGTAGAAATGGTTGAAAGTGCTTAGGAAAATGTATTGGAAATCTGTACTTTTATCATTCAAGAGTATGGACTCTGTTCTATAGAATTCATTTTCCAGCCAGTAAACATTTTATTGCTTACAACAGTATAGCTTTGATGGGAAAAAGATGCTTTATGCCTATAAAACCCACAGGACATAATTGAAACCGGTCTTCACCCTCTAAGTAATCTGCTTTCTTTATCCTGTATCAGTGTTTTTTTCTTTCATTCCTTTCATTTTTATGCCCCATCATTTTCTCTTTCAATATATTTAATTCATAGGGTTAGCTTGTGTACCGTAGTTAAGAAACGCACTAACAAACTAAGTACTTTATTGAGGGGATTGTTTACCTTTCACAATGATATTTTTCGATGCCAATAAGTCATTTTGTACTATTTAATTGGGATTTACCTAGACATAGATGACAGCAATGCTAGAAAGCATCCAAAATCTCTAGGAATGCCACTATACATTTTTGTTTTGCTGATTTGGCCTTCACGTATGACACATATAATAATACTGTACACTTCAAACACCACACTAATAAGTGAGGTCATCCCCGCAGATAATACTGTAGTAATCATACATTGTTACTGATTGTAACTAACACAGTTGTACATACATACTAATGATATATAATCATAACACGATCTCGTAAGTAAAGCTAACAATTGAATATATAAAATACACTACCAGGGAAAACAAAAGATTTGGGGTTTGTAGTTTCAAGAGTTAACACAACAGACTTTAAAAAAATTGGAACATGCTCATACCCTTGGGATCTCCGCCTGTCACTTGAACACACTTATATTGAATAAATATATACAATATAATAAAAAGGCTTTTTGAGGCTGATTTCTTTCTCGGTGGGGGATGTAATCTTATATTGAAAGTGATGATGTGGAGCACTGATGCACTCATAAGGGCACTTTGTATTGTTCCTGAATGCTAATTTCAAATAAATCAAAGTGTTTCTTATTTTCATCTGTATAACAGCTAGCGCTTTGAAGATGAGATAGTGTGGCATATTGAATAGCAAAGAGAAACCTCATCTTATTCTTGCCTGTTACCGAAAAGCAGTATAGGAAGAATTTGCCTTGTAAAAACTTTGAAGAGCATCTTCCTTTACTGGAACAGCAGCTATGACTCAAAAGGTTCAGAGACAGAGAATGTTTTCATTTACAGAAAGCCAAGTGTTTTACATTCTGAGTCCTAATGAAATGGTGTAATAAAGCACTCTCTACCAGAATGAAAGATTCTCCTAAGGCTATGTTCACATGCAGTGTTTTTTTGCTGCGTTTTTAATGAAAATTAAAAGGTGCTTTAATAGTACCTATGAGATTTCAGAAATCTCATGCGCGCACTTGTTTTTTTTTTCACAAGTGAATTTGAGAACTGCAGCGTTTTTTTAATCTGCAGCATGTCAATTCTTACAGCATTTTTGCAGCTATTTTTTCACCCATAGAAAGCAATGCGAAAGTGAAGATATTCTGCAGGAAAGGCAAGAAACGTTTTTGCTGTGTTTTTTCGCAGCATTTTTGGTGAATAAAACTAGCTTTATTAAACATGTATTATAGCCAAAGCACACAAGTAATCTGCACACAATAAATGCTGCAAATAACGTGTCAAAACCTCATCGAAAACACGGCAAAACCGCGTTTTACTGCCAAGAAAGCAGGTCTTGGCTGAAAAAAAACACAGCAAAAATGCTGCATTTGGACATAGCCTAAAATGAGTCTTCCATAAAATGTACCGCATGCATGGTATGGCTGCAAGTTCTGTGGTCTGGTGAAAGCATGTGAATCTA
The DNA here is from genome assembly GCF_046119375.1 of Phyllobates terribilis. Lineage (NCBI taxonomy): Eukaryota > Metazoa > Chordata > Amphibia > Anura > Dendrobatidae > Phyllobates > Phyllobates terribilis. The sequence goes on from NW_027362762.1 coordinate 298,149,936, forward strand.
AACATACCTGTTAGCTTAGTACATGTGCGTACAAACGAAGTTCACATTGAACCATTGGGGAGTTGTCCAACAATCCTATTAAGTAACCACCAAAACACAAGTATAGAGCACAAAGAAATGTGACATACGCAAAAACTGAGGTAAACGATTTGACCGGTTATGGCCACAAAGCAGCTGAGATGTGCCCACAATGTACCCCACCAAGGACAACATCTGCAAGAAGTCTGTATGTTCTCCCCATGTCTGCATGGGTTATCTCCCAAACATCAAAGACATACTGATAGGGAATTTAGATTGTGAGCCCCAATGGGGACAGAGATCATCATGTATGTAAAATAATGCGGAATATGATGGTGCTAGAAACATGTATTGACATGCACCAGCTTTAATACTAATGAGAGCTAAAAGTTGTTTTCTAGATCATGGACACGCAGTTATTCAGTGAAGCAGAAGTTTATTGGGCTGACAAGTATTATTTAGCATTATGTAGTAATATAGGAGCTATGTGCCCACGATGCAGAAATGCTGCATATTTTTTCCGCTTCTCTCTGGCGGGAAAAACGCATGCGGATTGTACATGCATTTTTCCTGCCAGGTAGAAGCGTTTGTCAAGCGTTCTTCACTTGCATTTCCGCATGCGGGTTATCAAGTGCTTTTCCAGGCGATTTTAGCATGGATTTATATAGTGTGACCAAGTAATAGATAAAAGAAAAGAATAAGAATCGTAAAAAATAAAAAATAAAGATTATACTTACCTTCCTATGTCCCCCGGTATTTTCTCCGCCACGTCCGGTCTGTTGTATGGGTTGCGGTGGTATGAAAGAACCTGTGATGAAGTCATTGAGTAATGTGACAGGTGGTGCGACCGCCGTCAGCGGTCGCGTGACCTGTCACATGACTTAAATGACGTCATGGCAGGTCCTCACACCACCGCAACCCATACAACAGACCGGACGCATTGCTGAGGAGGCCGGGGGCCATCGGAAGGCAAGTATAATCTTTATTTTTTATTTTAAATTCTTTTTTTTTTTTTTTTACAGGTTAATATGGTACCCAAGGCTGGAGGAGAGTCTCCTCTTCTCCAGACCCGGGTACCATCTGCACATAGAATCGCTTAATATCCATGTGTGCAAATGTGCTGACACAGATATTGAGCGTTTCAATGCAAGTCAATGGCGGCAATTATGCTGCGAGTCCGCAAAATTAATGGACATGCTGCGGATTTTTCCGCAATGATAATCCGGAGCGGAAATTTCCGTGCACAGCCCATGCGGATTATCATTGGGGAACATGGGGCACGTATTACCAAGCATTTTTTAAGCGTTTTCGCTGCGGAAATTCCGCGGGAAAATCGCTTGAAAAACGCATAGTGGGCACGCAGCCTTAAAGGTGTAACATTTAGATATTATTTGGGCATTATAACGTAGTATTTTATTTTTATATGGTCATATTATGTGGACTACATAGACACTATTATTAGGGCCCTGTTTACTGGTATATGTACGCAGTTTATAAGCAAAACCGAGAGAAAGCTGTCTGCAAAACGCATGTCAGGGTGCAGAGATTATGAGTGTTGGTTATGGTAAATTATTGTCATTGTACTGATGATCAGGTTTCATATTTTTTAGCAAATATTCAATAATATCTGATATTTATGCAGAGACACCAGGGCTGTGGAGTCGGTGTCCATTTTAGTGGAGTCGGTATAAAATGGACAGACTCCTAAAATTTATAATAAATCGGGTATAGTAGTACAATGCAGTATGTGCTGTAAATGTTTTTAGAAGAATTTGGGAAAGTTATGAAATGTCCTATAAATATCTGTTCTATTCCTGATCTCGGCTTTTACTTGAGATGAATCTGTGCTGCACTTTATGTATATGCTCAGTAGTGAGGCAGTGCTGTGGAGTCGGAGTTGTGAGTCAGGGAAATTGAGGAGTCGGAGGTTTGGCTTACCGACTCGACAGTCCTGATAGGCACTTTACTTAATATATATTGTACTGAGTGTAGTATAAATAACCTCATGAATTGATCTACTATTTATTGACTTTTAGATATGAACTTTCACCCCTACCCCTTACATGTCTGCTTAGGTGTTTGATATTTTACTAATTTTAACAATTATTTAAAGATATATTTTTAACTTCAATAAACTATTTCTTTTTATTACTGTAGTGTGTTACTATTGTAGGATTTATTATAAGCAAAACAGTCTCCAAATGAAAAGTGATGAAGGGGGCTGTCTTACAAAGGCTACTTTGCTTCTTTCCCCATTTTCTAAAACTTGACAGTGATGATGTTTAGTGAAAACTGAGACCACTGTAACTTTAATCAGCAGAACAATAAAACATTAACATTGTTTTAGACAAATTAATTTTTGAATGTCGCAGAAAAATACATAAAAATTGTGTGTAATATTAAGGATGACACGCACTGCTGACTTCAGCAAAGTTAGAATACATAGTTATAAAAAATACCTTTTGATGAGCGCTTATTTTTTTCTAGATAAACACACCTCCATGACAAACTTTGTAGTAGAAGCTATTAACACAAAAAAACAGTCTACAGTTCTTAGAAAGTTATTCAGCATGCTCAGTGATGCCTTAGGGTAGAGAACAACAATAGAAACGTTTCACAAGGAGATAGATCAATATTTAATGACTCAACAGGTCAAAAGACACATACACAGTGGTCACAAACATTGGAAACGAAGATTCCCTCTGGCAAAAGAGCAAAGCAGAGATGAACACTGCATAAAAAAGGAACTGAAAATGGGGCATTTCAGGTTAAAAATTGGGGCGTCTTTTGCAGGCCCATTATCTGCTCATATTTCATCAGTATATAATTATATCTAAGTAAACAAGAGGAAAAAAAACAACGAACAAAAGGCTGTTTACTATTCAACTATAGAACGAAGAATAAGTTTGCAGGAATATTAAAGAGCTGTGAAATCTCATAAAAATAGGCATGCTAACTGCTAACTTTCTCTTTCATGCTTCAGGCTTTTTTTTCCCTTCATTACAATGACCTTCCTGCCCAGTGTGTGTTACCATAAAAAGTAACCAAGCCCTGTAAAGTAAAGGAACTGCTTAGCATCTAAATGTTTTATCTAAGGAAGACCACATTGCCAAGCCAAACAAAGATATATTCAAGAATTGTGCTTCCATGCCCCTTCAAAACATAGTTTTGTTGTTTTTTTTTTTTAAACAAACCCTCCCAACATGTAACCACTCACTTATGATGGTCTTTTCAGTGATTTTTTTTTACATTTTTTTTTACTTTTTCTAATTGTATTCTATAACAAGGGAAACTACAAATCCCATTTCTAAGCATTGTAGATAGTTTCTTGCAGGTATGGTAGTAACAATACAACTTTTTCTTTTATTAAATATTTAAATTTAGCTGTGTGTTGAAAATTAACTATACCCACGTTTTAAGGTTTGCATCTAAAAAAAATGCCCAATTTTAGCACACTGTATTTGTCTACAAATTCTCCAGGTCTTCTTTCCAGCACCATTTGCATTTGGTAGTGAGTCCAATCAAAATGCCAAATGTATATATGCATAGAGACATGCTGGCGTAAACTATAAAAAACACAAATTATTTATTTTCCAATAATGACCAGATCCAACATTGTAGGGAAAAGCAGGGAAACTATCCGCCTATTGATTTTCACACTTGTTTAGGGGGTCTTTTATGGCACAGACAATAAAAACTAAAGATATGCTTCTCTGGCGTTTAAAAAATCAGTTCATCCTGGCATACTTAGAGTATTCTAGAACTTGTAGTACCACACAGTACTGTAGCATGGCACTACAAGAAAGTCAGAGCATGTTCTTCAGGAATATACTGTAGGTGTTTTACATTCAGATTGACTGAATCGTCTGACACATCACACGTGTACCAAATCCGACTGGCTGTTGTATTGTAGGTGGATTTTTTTTTTGTTTGGAATTGTGTTTTGCCAGTAGTACCATAGGAAATGAATGGAGTGATGGAACACATGATCAATCTCAGTGTCATTCAGAGCCAAGTTCTCAGAAACAATGGGGACCCACCAAACACACCCTCCAGCGATCAAGGAATTATCCCCTATCTTACCTATGGTACAAACCCTTTAACTCCATAAGATGTTGAAAAAAAGCCAATGGCAATATGCAAATCACAGTCTATTCTGTGAACTATGGCTATTGTTGAGGGATATTCCCTCAAAATCTTAATTCCAGAAGTAATTTGCAGTTTGTTCACAGAGGTGGAACTACTGTTTTTTAGCCATGTATGAAACATCATTCATTACCTGTCCCTTACCAATAAGGGCGATCTGCTAGTATGTTAAAGGAAACCTGTCACCAGAGAAAAAGCTAATAACCTACACTTAGCCTAACGCTGTGGGGAGAAAAACTTTATTCTCCCCGGCAGCGTTCCTGTTTCAGTCACTGCTTTGAGGCGGTTGTAACTGCACTCCTGGCACTGACTGACAGCCGGCCCTAATGCCGGCGGCACGGTTACAGCCGCCACTCTATATTCTCAGAGCGGTGACTGAACCAGCGCCGACCCAGTGATTGAAACCGTGCCCCCGGCCCTAACTAACACTGGCTCTGCATTTGGGCTAGCTGTCGGGCCGGGGGCGCGGTTTCAATCACGGGGGTGGCACCGGTGTGGGTTCAGTCATCGCTCTAAATATACAGAGCAGCGGCTGTAACCATGCCCCCAACCTTGACTGTCACTGGCTCTGTATTTGGGCCGGATGTCAGTCAGGGCCAGGGGCACAGTTACAGCCGCCATTCTGTGTATTCCGTGACTGAAACCCGAATGCTGCCGGGGAGAATAAAGTTCATTCACTCCCCGGGGCATTTGGCTGCGTGCAGGCGCTGGGCTGCATAATATCGCTATTAGCCTGCAGATTAGCCCCATATCTGCAGGTTAATAGCGCTTTTTTTGGTGACAGGTTGTCTTTACACAAGAGGAGCAGCTGAGCAGATAGATCTATAGGTTTGTTCGAAAATATTCAGCATACCTTGTATTTTATATATTTAAATCCAAGCTCTTTCTTGGCTCAGAGATACATACATAATATGTGATTTAAGCCACATTCACACATTTGGTATTTTTTCAGTATTTTACATCAGGTAAGCCAAAGTCCAGAGTGGGTGAAAAATGCAGAAGTGGTGACGTGTTTCTATTATTCTTTTCCTCTGATTGTTTCACTCCTGATTTTGGCTTACAAATACTGATGAAAAATACTGAACGTGTGAATGTGGCCTGATTTGCGCTGTAACAGGACTCTTGCAGATCAGCCAGATTGTTTAGGCTATATCCACATGCTGCAGCTTTAACCCGCAGAATCCCTGTACTACAACAGTCTTTCCACTGTTTCCTTGCACTGTCATTTAATCTTGCAGGAAAACGGTTGTTTCATCTGCAAGATTACATAGGACCTTTCACCAAATTTTTCATGTTGAATCAGATACATAATGTAATAGGGGATACAGAGCAGAATGAAACTTTAAACTTTTTTTTTAAATATTAGCTAAGCATTTGGCACTTAAGTGAGCATTACCAGAGTGATTTCACTGTAGGCATGTACTTCTTCCTCATTCTAATGCTGATCAGTCACAAGTAGGCAGCAAAACAGTGGAGAAAGATGAGCAGGCCCCCACAATAACTTATAACAGGTTCAGAGTGAGACGTATTGACAACAGTTTGCTCTCCTCACTGCGGAGTGCTGGAGCACAGCAGAGCTGATGTGAATGATTGACAACTTTCATCACTGGCAGTCAGTGTGGGGGAGGGGTAGTGCTGCGGAATTTGAGACTCATTTACAAACATGTCTAGTAGCTCTTATTTTACATTCAAATTAGTTTTATTGGCATGACTGAATACACAATGGCATTGCCAAAGGAAGTATAGTGATGCCAACTCTGCTGTACTGCCCCTTCCCCCACATTGACTGCTGGAGATGAATGCTGTTAATCACACTCGGGTCTGCTGTACTCCAGCACATGAGATCCCTCGGCAGTGAGAAGAGTAGACTGTCTTAATGTCTCACACAGCTAAAGTATGGGTGTGTTTTTTTCCCCTTTCTTGTATGTGGATGCCTGTTTTGATTGGCAGAGCTGGCAGGACTACACAGAGGAAAGCTACTAGAAGACTATGAGACTGCCATCAGCTGAAAGCTGTCAGCTCATCACATTCAGGTCTGCTGTGCTCTTATTCATGTCATCACTCTACAGCACACGTCTCAAACTCCGGCCCGTGGGACAAATCTGGCCCGCAGGGTGGTTTTATTTGGCCCTCGACACCAGAACCACCACCCCTATGTGGGGCCCATTATTCTGTATGGAGGACTATGTGGGGCCCATTATTCCGTATGGAGGACTATGTGGGGCCCATTATTCTGTATGGAGGACTATGTGGGGCCCATTATTCTTTATGGAGGACTATGTGGGGCCCATTATTCTGTATAGAGGACTATGTGGGGCCTATTATTCTGTATGGAGGACTATGTGGGGCCCATTATTCTGTATGGAGGACTATGTGGGGCCCATTATTCTGTATGGAGGACTATGTGGGGCCCATTATTCTTTATGGAGGACTATGTGGGGCCCATTATTCTTTATGGAGGACTATGTGGGGCCCATTATTCTGTATGGAGGACTATGTGGGGCCCATTATTCTGTATGGAGGACTTTGTGGGGACCATTATACTGTATACCGGTAGGCCCACGACTTTGTCCAAGTTTTTCATTTTGGCCCTCTGTGTGCTCTACAGCGAAGAGAGCAGTCGATGCTACTGTGAAGGTGTGTTTAACTTTTCCCAGTCTGTTGCTGTACAATGCTGCCAGTAAATTCTTTCGGTAATGCCCACTAGGACTTAACAAATTGTTTAATTACCAAATACTTTAATTGCTAATATCGCCACAACATGACCACTGGATTTGAAAGTAGTCTTAAAGCGCTCTTTACAATATTGTGCCAATTTTCCAGAAGATTTATCTGCCAACATTCTTATTGTACTATTCATATTCAAAATGTAGAGACACAGGATTATCTTGTCTTATTTGTGGACATTTTCACTGCCTTTTATGTTTATTAAAGGGGAAAACTTAGAGCTAAAAATGATGAAAAAGACACATCAAAAACACGAAAAAAAAACAACAAGCGCTAAAGACAAAAGACTTATGTTTCCAGGCCCTTAGGCATAACTGCAACCTTATGTCTATGAATTTATGAGTGATTGGCTTCAAACCTTACAGACTCGCAACTCTCAATGAAACTCTGCCCCCAGTGGCTACATTGTGAGAAATGTGGAATGCGCCTTCAGCTTTTTAACTTACTACAAAGCTTGTAACATGGGAATATCCATCATTTAAAAAGCCCTAGAAATAAGAAAATGTGCAGAAAAGCACAGAAAAAGCTTAAATGTGTTAGGTCTGACTATAAATAATTGGGCTGTCTTCTTAAAATAAGGCTCAAAACAAAGAAAAGGACTGACTGAAGCACAGCTACTAATGAGAAACGAGACAAATAAAAATATTCATTGCTATGCAGTAGACCACTGATAGCAGACAAGATACCACACAAGCTCCATCTCTTGCTAATTAAACAAATCAATTATGAGACTACTATTGCAACTGTGTAACTGCTGCTCAATATTAGCAATAACAACCCCACAGGGAGGTCGTTTTACTACATTAAAATGCTGTCCTCTTCAACTCCATTTCATATTATTAGAAACTGTTATTTGCCTCTTGCTGTCATATTAGTTGCAGAGGCAAATTATGGAAATATGCAGACCAGAATGGTCCCAGTATGAGATCTGGTTTGTTTTTGAGCCTCCGAGGGAACAATTGCTGAATTCCAAAGTTCCCCAAAGTTCTTTAATAGAACTGATAAATCTATCAGCACAGCTTCCATTAAAAAACTAAGCAAGGGTCATACATTTGCATACATCCCTGCTAAGCTGATACAATTCAGCCAGCTAAATTATCATATTAAATTTATCCTCCCTTGTTAAACTGATTGTGTTTAAAATTGTTTTGGATGGTTATCATTAATTTCTGTTAAATCTTAAATGCTTGCATTGACATTAAATTGGGCAGACACTGAGGGGTCAAATTAAAGAATGCCTTAGAGTTATATTTTCATCACACATGTTAATATTAGTCACCCCCTTAAATGGCAACAGAAAACATATGAGAAAAAATAATTGTGTCTGGTGACAACACAACCATTATTATTCATTAATGGAGTATAGTAACAGAATAATTATCGCATTAGAAGTATATTATATTACAGTACTAGAAACATAGGTATTACATATAATACTAGAAAAAAGTATGCTATATGTTTTGGTTTTAGAAATATGTAAATGCCATATATTATACTAGAAAGAAAAATAAGGAATATAGTACAGTGCTAGATTTAGAAAATGTCCTATTATTGTACTAGTTACAAGAGTATGGCATGTACTGCAGGACTAGAAACGAAAGTATGGCATATACTGCGGGACTAGAAACGAGAGTATGGCATATACTGCGGGACTAGAAACGAGAGTATGGCATATACTGCGGGACTAGAAACGAGAGTATGGCATATACTGCGGGACTAGAAACGAGAGTATGGCATATACTGCGGGACTAGAAACGAGAGTATGGCATATACTGCGGGACTAGAAACGAGAGTATGGCATATACTGCGGGACTAGAAACGAGAGTATGGCATATACTGCGGGACTAGAAACGAGAGTATGGCATATACTGCGGGACTAGAAACGAGAGTATGGCATATACTGCGGGACTAGAAACGAGAGTATGGCATATACTGCGGGACTAGAAACGAGAGTATGGCATATACTGCGGGACTAGAAACGAGAGTATGGCATATAATGCGTGACTAGAAACGAGAGCATGGCATATACTGCGGGACTAGAAACGAGAGCATGGCATATACTGCGGGACTAGAAACGGGAGTATGGCATATACTGCGGGACTAGAAACGAGAGCATGGCATATACTGCGGGACTAGAAACGGGAGTATGGCATATACTGCGGGACTAGAAACGAGAGTATGGCATGTACTGCGGGACTAGAAACGGGAGTATGGCATATACTGCGGGACTAGAAACGAGAGTATGGCATGTACTGCGGGACTAGAAACGAGAGTATGGCATATACTGCGGGACTAGAAACGAGAGTATGGCATATACTGCGGGACTAGAAACGAGAGTATGGCATATACTGCGGGACTAGAAACGAGAGTATGGCATATACTGCGGGACTAGAAACGAGAGTATGGCATATACTGCGGGACTAGAAACAAGAGTATGGCATATACTGCGGGACTAGAAACGAGAGCATGGCATATAATGCGTGACTAGAAACGAGAGTATGGCATATACTGCGGGACTAGAAACGAGAGCATGGCATATACTGCGGGACTAGAAACGGGAGTATGGCATATACTGCGGGACTAGAAACGAGAGCATGGCATATACTGCGGGACTAGAAACGGGAGTATGGCATATACTGCGGGACTAGAAACGAGAGCATGGCATATACTGCGGGACTAGAAACGAGAGCATGGCATATACTGCGGGACTAGAAACGAGAGCATGGCATATACTGCGGGACTAGAAACGAGAGCATGGCATATACTACGGGACTAGAAACGAGAGTATGGCATATACTGCGGGACTAGAAACGAGGGCATGGCATATACTGCGGGACTAGAAACGAGAGCATGGCATATACTGCGGGACTAGAAACGAGAGCATGGCATATACTGCGGAACTAGAAACGAGAGCATGGCATATACTGCGGGACTAGAAACGAGAGCATGGCATATAATGCGTGACTAGAAACGAGAGTATGGCATATACTGCGGAACTAGAAACGAGAGCATGGCATATACTGCGGGACTAGAAACGAGAGTATGGCATATACTGCGGGACAAGAAAAGAGAGTATGGCATATACTGCGGGACAAGAAAAGAGAGTATGGCATATACTGCGGGACTAGAAAAGAGAGTATGGCATATACTGCGGGACTAGAAACGAGAGTATGGCATATACTGCGGGACTAGAAACGAGAGTATGGCATATACTGCGGGACTAGAAACGAGAGTATGGCATATACTGCGGGACTAGAAACGAGAGTATGGCATATACTGCGGGACTAGAAACGAGAGTATGGCATATACTGCGGGACTAGAAACGAGAGTATGGCATATACTGCGGGACTAGAAACGAGAGTATGGCATATACTGCGGGACTAGAAACAAGAGTATGCCATATACTGCGGGACTAGAAACGAGAGTATGGCATATACAGCGGGATTAGAAACAACAATATGGCATATACTGCGGGACTAGAAACAAGAGGATGGAAAAGTCTCAGTCACATGTTTTTTACATTTCTGTATCATGGATTTTAATTGATTGAATAAACTGTTTTTATTAGACTCTGGATACAATTTTCTTCAATGTATCTACAGGACCAATTGCTTGCCCCATTCCATGCACCACCTTGGGAATATACTGTGGAATTAGTACTTTCAATGAGGGGTGAGTTAAATCTTTTTCTATTTTTCGGCATTAGAAATAAGAATATGGCATATATTATGGTACTAATAAGGCAGCTTCTCCTCAGGGAAAATGAGGCAAAAGAGACTTAATTGACTCTGAAAAGTCAAAAATTGTTAAACGTCTTACAGAGGGATGCAGCACTCTTGAAATTGCTAAGATATTGTGGTGTGATTACAAAACTATCAAAAGTTTCATTGCAAATAGTCAACAGGGTCTCAAAAAATGTGTTGAGAAAAAAAAAAAGATGAATATTAACTACCAAAGATTTGAGAAGAATCAAACATGAAGCGACCAGGAACCCATTATATTCTAGCGCTGTCATATTCCAGAGCTGCAACCTCCCTGGAGAGGCCAGAAGTACAAGGTGTCCAGAGACATGGCCAAGGTAAGAAAGGCTGAAACCTGACCGACCACCACTGAACACAGGAGTTGAAACATCACGACTGAGCCAAGGAATAATTGAATATAGATTTTTCAGGTTTATTAACCTTTTCGATTGACTGATAGCACTATAGTTGTTCAATAATATAATTAATCATCAGTAATACAAATTGCCTAATAATTGTGCACAAAGTGTAGAAACAAGAGTATGGCATATACAGCAGGACTAACCACAATAGTATGGCATATACTGCATGACTAACCACAATAGTATGGCATATACTGCAGTACTAGAAACAATATGGTATACTAAACAGTTCTAGAATGAAGTGTATTGCAAGTACCACAATATTTGAAACTAAGTAGAAAATGTCATGGATTACAAATGCTAACACATGTATGTCATATTGTGATACCAAAATCCTAAATATACCATGTACAGTTGAAACCAGAAGTTTAAATACACTATATAAAAAGACACATATGCATGTTTTTCTCAATATCTGATATGAAATCAGAATAAACCTCTCCCGTTTTAGGTCAATTAAGATTAGCATAATTTTTAATATTTGCCAAATGCAAGAATAATGAGAGAGAGAGAATGTTTTAAGGCATTTTTATTACTTGCTGCAAAGTCAAAAGTTTACATACATTTCATTAGTATTTGGTACCATTGCCCTTAAACTGAATGACTTGGGTCAAACGTTTGGGATATCATTCCACAAGCGTCTCACAATAGTTGGTCGGAATTTGGGCCCATTCCTCCTGACAAAACTGGTGTAACTGATCCAGGTTTGTAGGTAGCCTTGCTCACACTTGCCTTTTCAGCTTTGTCCATAAATTTTCAATAGGACTGAGATCAGGGCTTTGTGATGGCCACTCCAAAACATTGACTTTGTTATCCTTAAGCCACTTTGTTACCATTTTGGCAGTATGTTTCGGGTCATTGCCCATTTGAAAGGCCCAATTCTGCCCAAGCTTTAACTTCCTGACTGATGTCTTGAGATGTTGCTTCAGTATTGCTACATAATCTTCTTTTCTCATGATGCCATCTATTTTGTGAAGTGCACCAGTCCCTCCTGGAGAAAAACAACACCACAATATGATGCTGCCACAACCCGTGTTTCACAGTTGGGATGGTGTTCTTAGGCTTCCAAGCTTCTCATTTTTTCCTCCAAAGTAATGATGATCATTATGCCCAAAAAGTTACATTTTAGTTTCATCAGACCACAGGACATGTCTCCAAAACATAAGGTCTTTGTTCCTGTGTGCATTTTTAAACATTAATCTGGCTTTTTTATGTTTCTTTTGAAGTAATGGCTTCTTCCTGGCAGAGTGGCCTTTCAGCCCACGCTGATACAGTACTCGTTTCACTGTGGATATTGACACAATCTTACCAACTTCTTCACAAGGTCTTTTCCTTTTGTCCTAGGGTTGATATGCACATGTCGGACCAAAGCACGTTCATCTCTGGGACACAGAACCAGTCTCTTACCTTAGCTGTATGATGGCTGGACATTCCCATCTTGTTTGTCCTTGCAAATAATTGTTTGTACAGATGAATGAGGCACCTTCAGGTATCTTGAAATTGTACCCAAGGATGAGACAGACTTGTGCAAGTCCACAATTCTCTTCCTGATATCTTGGCTGATTTCTTTAGACTTTCCCATGATGCTACACAAAGCAGTGTGCTTCAGGTGTGCATTAAAATACATCCACAGGTGTCTCTCTAATTAACTGAGATGTTGCCAAAAAACAGAAGCTTCCAAACACATGACATCATATGGGCAGTCCAGAATTGTTTAAAGGCATAGTAATCTTAGCGTATGTAAACCTTTGACTTTGCAGTAGGTAATAAAAATGCCTTAAAACATTATCTCTCTCATTATTCTGGCATCTGGCAAATATTAAAAATTATGGTAATCCTAATTGACCTAAAACGGGAAAGGTTTATTTTGATTTCATGTTAGATATTGAGAAAAACATGCATATGTGACTTTTTATATAGTGTATGTAAACTTCTGGTTTCAACTGTATTTTAGTACTAAAACAAGAAAATGTCAAACAGTATCATAAAGGGAATCTGTTTGTAGAATCTACCCTACTAAGCCGTCCATATAAGCATGCAGGTCATAGAAAGCTGATTAAAATAATACCTTGTTATCTGCGATCCAATGTCTTATTCCAGAGAAATCCATGTTTTTCTTATATGTAAATTACCTGTTAAGGACTATGGGCCGGACACTGATCTGTATGAGAATCTGCCTCCAGAGATTATTTTTATATGAAAAGGATACATTACCAGTTTGAGACATGTAAGGACTAACACTTTGCTCTCATAATCACACACAGCTCCGCCGTGAAATCAGAACTAACACAGTACAGGAGAGCTAACAGTACAGCAGAGTTAACACAGTACAGCAGAATTGAAGTTTGTCTCATTACAAAAACATTTGCAGCCGCAGGTGACCTCTCTCAGTGCTTCAGCTTGCATCTCATAGGCAGCCAGTGTGGGGGCAGGAAATTACAGCAGAGCTGAAAGCACTGCGAGAAGAAAACTGCAAATGTTGCTGTGTTTGTAATGAGTCAAGGTTCAACTCTGCTGTACTGTGTTACTTATAATCAGGCACAGCACTACAGCAGAAATGGCAGCACTATGAGAGGACAACTGCTGCTACAAATGTGTTAGTAATGAGATAAAGTTCACTTCTGCTGTACTATGTTTGCTCTGCTGCACAGTGTTAGCGCTAATCTCACTGCAGAGTTAGGTGTCAATATGAGAGCATACTGATACTCATTGCATGTCTCACAGCCCCCCTGACGTGAGTTTCTCTGGCATACGGCATCAGATCGCAGATATCATTGTATGATTTTATTCAATGTTCTGTACTCTGTATTCCCATATAGATGGCTAAGGAGGGTTGATCCCATTGACAGAATCTCTTTAAAAGGTAAAATTAACAAGTATTTGCTATAAATTGCTGCACTAAAAAACACCCTAGATATTATGGTATTACAAACAAACTAAACAAAGTTTTGCATATATTATGATGCTATTGCATCTTACTGAGTGAACACGTTACACAACTCATTTCCTGTTAGATGCTATGTTAAGGCCGGCACTTCTGTGTTATGTGGAATATAGATGTGAATAGGAGGAAGTCAGCACCAATATTGTTTTGGCTTTGCTAATTAAGTCACCATGAGAAAGTGCTGAAAGGGCACATTTACCAATGTGCAGCAGCTCACCATTCTTTCATCTCAAAAAGAACATTTCCCAATATAATTCCATCACACAAAAAGTCCCTTCACAAGTATATAGGATGTCCAGACTGAGGTGAAAGAGTAAAAGGGCTCCAAAAGTAGCATTTTAAGTGTTACAGCCTGAAAAAACATCCCCATTAATAATTAAATTGAAATGATTAAATAATTTGAAGAATCTCAAAAACACGCTCGGTATATATATATATATATATATATATATATATATATATATATATATATATATATATATATATATATATATATACACACACACACACATACATATATACAGGGTGGTCCAAAAGTAGGTGGACAGAGAGTGTAATAAGGTTATGAAGGGGGAGATTTATCAAACATGGTGTAAAGTGAAACTGGCTCAGTTGCCCTTAGCAACCAATCAGATTCCACTTTTCATTCCTCACAGACTCTTTGGAAAATGAAAGGTGGAATCTGATTGGTTGCTAAGGGCAACTGAGCCAGTTTCACAGATCTAGTTTTCACACATAGATCACGCCCAAATCTGTTTTCTTTTCAGATAATTCAGATAACACATAATGGAAAATCATTTAAATACAGATCAAAGAAAATGGATTTTAACAGAGTATTGGAAATCTCAAAATGCTGAAACCATTAGAGCAAATTGGGTTGAAACATTTGGTACTCAAGCCCCAAAGAGACAAACCATTTACCGCATTTGTGACAAATTCAATGCCACTGGCTCAATCCTTAATGCTCCAAAAACTGGTCGACCCAAAACAGTCTGTACAGAAGATAATAAACAACTTGTTGCTGAAACATTTGTTCAGAGTCCAAAAAAGTCCACCCGAAGAGCCTCTTTGGAATTGGGAATTTCATGAGCTTCTATCATGCGAATCCTGAAATCTATTGGGTGGAAAGCTTATCGTCCACGTCTAATTCATGGTTTATTGGAGGATGATCCAGACAGGCAGCTGCAATTTAGTGTTTGATAAATCTCCCCCTTCATAACCTTATTACACTTTCTGTCCACCTACTTTAGGACCACCCTGTGTATATGTGTATTATATATATATATATATATATATATATATACACAAACACACACACACACACACACACACACAATACAGACCAAAAGTTTGGACACACCTTCTCATTTAAAGATTTTTCTGTATTTTCCTGACTATGAAAATTGTACATTCACACTGAAGGCATCAAAACTATGAATTAACACATGTGGAATTATATACTTAAAAAAGTGTGAAACAACTGAAAATATGTCTTATATTCTAGGTTCTTCAAAGTAGCCACCTTTTGCTTTGATGACTGCTTTGCACACTCTTGGCATTCTCTTGATGAGCTTCAAGAGGTAGTCACCGGAAATGGTTTTCACTTCACAGGTGTGCCCTGTCAGGTTTAATAAGTGGGGTTTCTTGCCTTATAAATGGGGTTGGGACCATCAGTTGTGTTGTGCAGAAGTCAGGTGGGCACACAGCTGATAGTCCTACTGAATAGACTGTTAGAATTTGTATTATGACAAGAAAAAAGCAGCTTGCAAGCTTGTTACAATAGAGCTTGTAAGAGCTGCTCTGATGTTGGTCAGATCATTGGAGAGCCACCATTAGCTCTTGAGCGGGCCAAATTCAGTGCTAGATATCAGGCAGCTTTGCCTCTGCAGCATCGGAGGAAAGCACAGTTTGGGCAGTAGTGCAACAATACTGCTGATCTGAATTGACAATGAAGCAAGAGTGCACTCCCCCCTTTCAGAAGATCTTATACAACCCTTTAAAACAGCCTAATAGCTAGTGTACGTATCTAGCAATATTCTGCCCCAAAAATCCCTCTTAATTAAAAATTTGGCTAATTTTATCAATTTCTGTTCATGGACCTCCGTTCTAGAAGATAACTTAAGATTGATGTAAAAAGTGTATGCTATACACTCCATATTTTGATCATTTGGTGATCGAACCACATCCCTACTAAAACTCTATTTCACATATTAATTTGGTTTACACAACCAAGTGTGAAAGGGTCCCAACAATGTAATACAGATATTACTACAGTCAAGGCACAGGCAGTTGAAAGATCCATGTGACATGAACCCCGTGCTCTCTTTATGTGCATTCCTTGCTGGCTATGAAATGCTAATGATGGCCACACTAGAGAAATCCAGCATCAAGGTGGCAGTCAATACTCGCACACCACATATTCTGGAATCTAAAAGGAGTCACAGAGATCTTGTGTTTTCGGGCCCACAAGAAATATTCTTGTTCACGTTGTATATCTATTGACTCTAGTACTGTAGTTAATTATGATCATATGTTATATTCTATGCAAACAAGCATGGCAAAATTGTACTCACCACTGTGCCCAAGAACTGAATGCTAATATTGCCAGCGGCATCACGACTAAGGCACTGGATGAAAAAAGAAAAACAAAATAGTTTAGGAATTATTTCACATATGAAAGTTCTGACTCATAAAATACAGAATTCTTGGGTCTTTAGCTAGAAAGCTGAAGGCTTAAACACTATGATAGTAAAAAGTAATAACGTGAATTAAGGTTGTATTACAATCAAGTCCAAAGTGGATATAAGGGACAGAGGTAATCACTGCATCACATCATCAGGCATCATGCAGATTCATACAGAACACAACAAGATCATAAGAATATAATTGTATATAAATTACATGTATTAATAAATTTACCACTATGTATAAAGCTGGAGTTTCAAGCTACAAATAAGAGAGACATAGCACAATATTCTGTTTTTCAGAGGTATATATATTTTCTAAAAAAAAAAAAAAACAAAACCTCTAAATACTGTTAAAGAGGACTTTCACCGGATTAAGCATGATAAACTGGTCACGTCATGGAATAGTTGCTGGAGAGCTGAGGGAATTATTTTTTTTTTACTTCTCCATTTCATTGCGGAGGTACAAGGGGGTGTTACCAGAGATTTTTAACTCGAGATGTGTATTTCTGTACGATGCAGACCAATCAGAAGCAGGCAGCAACACACAGTAGAAAAAAGAACACGCCCCCACAATGGCTTAGAGTAGGTTTCTCAATGTGAGACATAGAATGACAGTCTGCTCTCACTGATCCCACTAAAAAACCATGCGCGATTACAAAATCCCATGAGATGATCTGAACTGAGTGTGATTACTACTAATACCTTTCAGCTTTCAGTCCGTGTGGGGTAGGGTCAGTACAGCAGAGCCTACGACACTATGAGTGGAGCTGCTAGAAGTGTTTGTAATGAGATAAAGCTCAGCTTTGCTGTACTAACTCTGCTCCTCACATTAACTGCTATCAGATGAAAGATGTTCGCAATCTGTCCTCTTCTCCTTGCACTTTGTAATCACATACAGTTCTGCAGAGAGACCAGTGAGGAGAGCAGAATGTCTGTCATTTCAGCTCTCACTATCAGAAACCTGCTGTAAGCTATTAAGTGGGAGTTTCCTTTTCCCCCAGTATGTTGTCATCTACTTCTGAGTGGTAAACATCATGCAGGGGAAAAGGTACACGTCCCTAGTGGAATATATCTGGTGGTAACACCACTTTAGACAAATTATAACCTAAATTTTCTAAGCTAATATCTCTGCAGCTGACAGGAAAAATAAAAAAATAAACTATAATTTTACTCAGCTCTGCAACCACTATGCCACGATGTAGCCAATTTACCATGCTAAAACTAGTGAAGGGTCCTTTTTAACAGCATCAGGCAAAAATAGGGTAATTTAGCTATTCCATGTTACGTTTCCCATGCCTCCCAAATTGCTTATCATCTGATTAGGACTAGCAATGGAAGAAAAACAAACCTCCTAAGAATGAAATTATAGTAATTTATTCCCCGCATTTTTAAAACTTGTACAAAGTCAGGGTCACAATTTAACTTCAAGTCATTATTTAAAATTTCTCTCTCTATACCGGTAAATGGGTTTGGGTCTTCCACACAGGCTCAACATGACTGGAATGCTAGGAAAACACTTGCTCTAGCTCGACGACAACAATAATTCCAAACTCTATTGTAATACATTGCACAAACTTGCTAATTACTCTACCCACCTATACATATTAGACTAATAGCGGCTAAGGATATGTTCACGTTAGGTAATCATCTATCAGAACGGATCCAGCAGCAATCCGTCGGCAAAATAGATGCACAGATACAACTTTTTTGTCCATTTAAAAAAAACAAAAAAAAAAACAGATTTCTGCTGGATCCATTTTTTTTTAACACTGAAGTCTATGGAAAACAGATCCATTAAATAACCTTCTGTTCCGTCTCCCATTTGAAAAGGACTCGTTTTTTTTGCTTGCTGGAAGTGGAAAAATAAAGATTTTACATATACTACTAGACACGTGAACCTTCAAGTACTAATCATCTATTTAAAATTGATCCAGCAAGTAAAAAACGGATCCATTTCAAATGACAGAACAAAGGAAGGCTATTTAACGGATCCATTGACCCCAGACTTCAATGTTAAAAAAACAGATCCAGATGAAATAAGTTGTTTTTTAAAAAAACTAACAAAACAGTTCTGCCTGCACATTTTTTTTGCTGTATTCAATAATTTGGTGTACACACCTTAATGAGAAAGTTCCCCAGTAATGTTATATACACTCCTCAGGGCTCGATCACACGAGCATATAACGCGGATGACTGCCATCTAATGTTTTATCAGATAGCGCACAGACCAATGTTATTCTATGGGGCAGTGCAAATGTGTGTGTTTTTTTTTGTTCATGCCACTTCAGAATGAGAAAAACAAATCGTAGTATGATGCGAACGGCTCCTTAGATCAGATCACGAGCACCCTTTCAAGTCTATGTGTGCATGTAAAACATTGGACTGCACTCGAATGTCATTTGAGTGCAGTCTGATATACACAGCCACATGCAATGGAGAAATTAAGTTCTTCGTCTTCTACGCGCCTGTGCTTTGATTCTTTCAGCCGACAAAATCGGATCACAGTAAAACAACACTCGGCTCAAACTCAGAGTTTCAGCTGAGTGTCATTACCATATCGATCCGATTCTCTTGGAAGACAGAATCATCGTTTGCGTGAGCAAGCCCTCTATGTTAAAACTGCTACACTAAGAAGAAAAAGTTGTGGAAATATTAAAATCACAGGATCGATAGACATGTTAATGATATGCGAACGATGAAAAAATGGAAACAATTTTTTTTTTCAGTATCAATTATGAGCGTTCTGTGCAGAAACACATACACTAACATGTATTGGCATGCCATCAATGAAGTTAAAAATGGCTGCCCAAGAAACGTTCTACCAGAGTGAATACACATCGACATGCAAATCCCTTTGCAATTGCCATCAAATTACGTCCCATATGTGCTGGATGGAAACCAGTCCAGAGACGCTGCAGGCCATGGGCGCAAGTTTAGGCCACATAGGCTACTCAACGCACGAACAACATTCAGCCTTGCGTTGTTGTGTTTTAAAACAGTTTCTCGGTCACTTTGTAGAAATGGCTATAGCAATTGTCCCATGACCAAACCAATGTAATGCTGAGTGGTTAGTGTATACACCTACAATGAAGAATAGAGAGGTCTGCTACCATATATTAAGCCACCATAAATTATGTCACACCACTCTAGTAGGATTAGTATGACGTTACCTCGCAAAGGCCACTTCATGGCACTGCCCACACTGTCTCCAGTCTCTATTGCAATCTTGCTCTGTACCAGGATAGCCTTTGGGGGAGGTGGTCTAAAGCCAATGGAACATCTGCAGCTGGACATCTGGCTTGTAGCTCAATGTCGAGCAAAAGCCATCTGATGGTGTGGCGTGGCACAATGTATGGTAACTGGACCTGTCTAGTCTTCGTTCCAGGCACAAAAAACAGCTTGGTGCTGTATTGATTTAGCCATGGAACCAGTGGTAAAACCATTTCTCTAAAGTGTCCCAGGAGCAGTTTTTCAACACAACAAAGCCAGATGGCATGCTGCTCATGCAACTGTGAGCAGCCTGCGTCGCCCATGTGCGATACCATGGTCTCCAGACGGGTCTCTCATCGAGCACATCTGGGACGTCGCTAGTTGGCAAATGGAGCTGCCAGCAGCAGATCTTGATGATTTGCATGGCCAAGTGCAACATTGCTAAGTCATTAAGTCATGTAAGTGCATGTATTTCTGCCAGTGGCTCGCATACTCGATACTGATTAAAATCGGGATATTTTTAAAATTTTGCTTCCATTTTTTCATCATTTACTGATCATTAACATGTCCATCAACCATCTGATTTTCAGAATTCCACAACTTTACCTTCTTGGTGTTGTAATTTCAATGTTGAGAATTGTAGATAAAACTATAGTCCGAGAGTTGAAATATTCATGTGACATGAACCTTGTTCTCTCTTTCTGAGCATTCACTGCTGGCAGTATAAATGGCAATGGTCATACTAGAGAAAGCCTGCATCAAGGTGGAAGTCAGAACTCACACACCGCATATTCTGGAGTTAAAAGAACATTATTTTTTTAATTTAAATGTGTGAGACCCTCTCTTGTATACATGTATCAGATTTAATGTAGAAACAAACAGTACTCTGATTACAGCTATCAAACCTTTACAGAGATGAAACATTTCTATTAATTACTCTTGCTATGTAAATGTATTGATCGCTGTTCTGGTAATATTCTAAAATATAACCTTTATTTTAAAGTTTACAATAGGTGGCTTAGCTTTTTTTCTTTGTTCTTTTACAATGTAATTAAGTAGTTTGATGACACTTTGATGTATCCTGAAAGCAAAAATTGTTTCCACATTCAAGGTACCTTAATTAAAATATCAAAAAAACTCTATTACGGGTCATCCTTGGTCATGCAATCTGTAGACACGGGCTCTGATGGTAGAGATGGGCACAATATAAAACAAGACTGGAAAATTCTGTTGGTCAGCTTCAAAGAATGGTTTCTTACATCAGGACAGCAGTGGGCATATGGGACTATTATATTCCTGACTTTCGCAATTCTTATTATAGCCAATTAATATTTGATTGACACATAAGAAACATGCTAAATTTACTTTGCACTGGCCAGATGTTAAGGATGCAGGATAGCCAACTCCGCTGCATACTTTGGCAGGGTGGTTTTTCAAAGAAGGCAGGCCATAATGGAATCATGGAAGATGTGGTTTCCCCACTTCTGCGATAGTTCAAAAAGGCAGTCCAAATTGGTGAAGCATCACAACTGCAGCACCGTGGAAGACAGTGAAAACGCGAAAAACTACAACAAAGTAGATGTGGCACAGGATGTATGCGAGAAGCAGGACTCCAGAAAAGTGATTTTTTTAAGCTTACATTTTTTAATGGGTATTCTCATTATTAATAGCATTTACAGAGGATAGACGCACCCATATCTATCAGACAGGAATGCCATATCCTGTGGATGTACCATAAATGTCAGATGAGAATACCTGTTTAGCAAATTATGGAAATAGCACGCTCTATTTTGGATCACAGTGGTAGATACAATTCTAATCTTAAATCTTAAGTGGTGTGAAAAAAAGAAAATGGTGCCAGCAACTGGCATCATTTAATGACAGATTAATGGGATGGAAAATACGGCAAATACAAGGTTAGTAAAGAAAAATTCCATCATTTACTTTTATAAAAGGAAACGAGAGCATGGGCTTTTCCCACAGCTTCCAATAAATAAAGCCAAGTGCTTTTGGAAACTGCAAAGGTGAACAAAGCCCCGGGTACCGACAATGAACAGGGAGAGTGCCAAAACAAACAAGGACTGAGTGCATGATAAGCTGTCAGTACGTGGCAAGATGAAAAAGAAAACAATAGACCTTTTATCATTTTATTAGCACTCCACCCTAATTAGTGGACTTTTGACTATTGTGTTACATTTTGCTCAAAACTAAGAGAGGTTACTAATGTCACTGGAGGATGTCATTTATTCAGTCTCTTTTCTTTTAACTGGGGGCATGTGGTGACAAACAGAAAACTTCATTCAATAAATGTGTGACCTAATCATGAAGAGTAAGCACAGATAATAAGCCAGGTTTGCCCTGCATGTTCCAGCTGACAAAGTCAGGACATTGGTACATAGGAAAACTAGGAGCAGCAGAGAGAAGGCCTTCCTCCATTCTGAATAAAGGCCATTTGCTATGGAAAGACACAAGTGAGTACGCTGCAAAACAACAGCCTCACAGAACAAGGTGGTCTCGCCGTCACAACAAGACCAGATAATTGGAACACCTTTTAATTCTGCATATTAAAAGACTTGATCTCTGCCCTGCCACCAAAGAAGGGCACAGATATACAACACACAGACACTGTGCAGCTGTTTCTGAAAAGACATAGAAGTATGCTACATTCAACTGGGAACAAACTCCAAAATTCAACACTTAAATTGACAGTGACATTGAGCACGAGATGGAGAGACAAAAGGATGGAGAGAATAAAGAATGGGGAACAAAGATGAATAAGATAAGATAAAATGTGAATGTCTGGTGCTTATTAAAAGCAAGGTTATTCAAAGTCGCAGAAATTCTGGTACACATAGTTTGGCTAATGCGCTTCGGTTTAGTCTGTAATGTACTCGCAATACATTCAGGCTAACATTAATAACCTACTACTAAAGAGAGGAATAAAGGTATCAAACAAAAAAAAGCTCTAACATAGTTGTCTTTTTTAAGAAATAACAGTAAACGAGAAACAATGAACTCTTGACATATCAAAGCCGATGTCGAGGATAAGAAATAAGGATCTACTTTTTCTAACTTTCCAATATCTGTTCCACTTGATACATGAAAAAGCATCGCAATCTGTTAATGGGAGAAAACCAAGAAATCAGCTCACCCTTGAGGCTAATCCAGATAAGTTCTGGCAAAATGAAGCACAGGATCACGTTGCTGCTGAACGTCAGGTAAGCATGCAGAAAGAAAAGATCCAGCTCCAAATAGAGATGCAAAGAAGTACAATTTCTTCTTCTACTATTTAATAATTGAAAAAAATATATCTATATACAAATATTTGGCCTGGTCATGAAGGTGAAAACTGGCTGGGGGGGGGGGGTGAAGGGGTTAATAACGTACATACAAAGGAAGAAGGTCCTTCAAATGTGCAATGAACAATCTGTAAGAGTGTATTCAGTGTATATAGGTTTCCATTGTTCTCTGCAGCACAGGTACTGTTAGCACGGGAAGATGTGGTGTCGAGAACGATGATCTTTTGGGCAAACCAAAAGATCATTTCACCTGATGAAAGACCAAAATGTTCATCGGGTGATTGCCAGCCTGTTTACATTGCGCGATTAAATGAGAGTTCTTATAATTATGCATTGTAAACACACCTCTACCCAATGAGACGAATATAAGGTCTGCCTGCCAAACTGATTATCAGGCTCACATGATGCATGTGGAAAAGAAAGTCTGCAACTGAGACAACTTTATTTAAGGTTGGCTAAATTCATCTATCCATTGACTTGTGCTGAAACGCTATCCACTAATTACTGAGTGGACTTGGCTCCAATTTTAGGTCAAGAGATTGAGCAGAAAGTCGTCAAAATGCAAGAAAATAGGACAGTCTCCTTTTTCTGATAGGACCATCTATATGTGTGTCCTTTTCAGAATATAGCACTACATTCGAGACTGGACAGATGGACCAATCAGAAAATCTGGAAAATTATAGATTAGCGGGTAAAAAAGGAGAACTACAGGACACAGCAGTCTATTTATCATAACATTTAATTATATTCAGTATGTGCTTAGTTTGGCAAAGGAAAAATGTGCTTGGTTCCATATATATATATATATATATATATATATATATATATATATATATATATATATATATATATATATATATATATATATTGTGACAGAGTCACTGGTGTGATATACGAGGGGAGGTATGTTTCACTCAGGTTGCTCTCCTGTGGGAACTGAAACCTACTAAATTTCTGCCAGAATGATATATGCTGGGGGTTAACTCTCTTAAAGGGTGTGGTTTTATGGGAATGGCAAAGAGGGTGGGAGGCCATTCCCCTACCTCCCCTCAGGGTGTGGCTGAGCAAGGTTTAAATGTTCAGTCCAGTTTTTTTTCAGTTGTTGGTGAGTCTGGAGAGACAAGTCTCCAGGCTGTGTAACTTCTGCTAAGAGGAGTGGAAAGTGCTGCAAATTGGTACAGGGCGAACCTGCACACATATAGACTGTGTTACCATTTGTCTTTTATTTTGCCTTTATGCCAGCAAGGCTGAGTTAATTTTTGCTGAAGTCTGCAGTGCTTTATGCTAACATAATAAACCTGCAGATGAAACCATTCCTGTGCCTACTTCCAACTGCAGCCGAGTGAGTCGTCTTGCCACTATCTATATATACTATCTATCTATGTATCAAATCACAGTTAAGGTCAGTGTTCATGACTCCAGCATAAGAAAGAGACTGAGCAAAAATGGCATGCATGGCAGAGTTCCAAGACAAAAATCACTGCTGAACAAAAAGAATAAAAAGGTTTGTCTCATTTTTGCCAGAAAACTTCTTGATGATCGCCACGCTTTTGGGAAATTACTTTGTAGACTAACGAGACAAAAGTTAAACTTTTTGGAAAGTGTATGTCCCATTACATCT
This sequence comes from Phyllobates terribilis, assembly GCF_046119375.1. NCBI lineage: Eukaryota > Metazoa > Chordata > Amphibia > Anura > Dendrobatidae > Phyllobates > Phyllobates terribilis. The sequence goes on from NW_027362762.1 coordinate 298,174,750, forward strand.
GGCGTAGAAGTAACATAGCATTTCAAAAAAGTAACATGACAACAGTAAAATATGGCGGTGGTAGTGTGATGGTCTGGGGCTGTTTTGCTGCTTCAGGACCTGGAAGGCATTCTCTGGTAAATGGAACCATGAATTATGCTGTCTACCAAAAAATCCTGAAGGAGAATGTCCAGCCATCTGTTTGTGACCTCAAGCTTGGGTTATGCAGCAGGACAATGATCCAAAACACACCAGTAAGTCCACCTCTGAATGACTTAATAAAAACAAAGACTTTGGAGTGGCCTAGTCAAAGTCCTGACCTTAATTCGACTGAGATGCTGTGGCAGGACCTTAAAAACGTGGCTCATGCTCGGAACTCCTCCAATGTGGGTGAATTACAACAATTTTGCAAAGATGAGTGGGCAAAAATTCCTCCGGAGCATTGTGAAAAACTCATTGCCAGTTATCGCAAATGTTGTTGCTGCTAAGGGTGGCCCAACCAGTTATTAGGTTTAGGGGGCAATCATTTTTTCACACAAGACCCTGTAGGTTTAGATTTTGTTTTCCCTTAATAATGAAGACATTCATTTAAAAACTGCATTCTGTGTTTACTTGTGTTATTTTTGTCTAATATTTAAATTTGTTTTGTGACAGGAAACATTTAAGTGTGATAAACTTGCAAAACAATAATAAATCAGGCCAAACACTTTTTCACACCATTGTATATATATATATATACACACACACACACACACACACACACACACACACACACACACACACACACAAATAAGTGGGTGAAATAAGTATTGAACACAACAACAATTTTCTAAGTAAATACATTTCTAAAAGTGCTATTGACATGAAACTCTCACCAGATGCCGGAAACAACCCATCCAATCCAAGCCATAGATGTCCATAAATTATGTTAAGTTATGTGTTATAATGAGAAATGACACAAGGAAGAAGTATTGAACACATGAAGAAAGAGGTGGAAAAAGCCATGGAAAGTCATGACACCAGCTGAAATTTATTAGTAATTATAAAGCAATCCTGACACTTAGTGAAAAATAATATCAGCTGGTTCAACTGATGGCCTATAAAACGGCATATCATTACCAAGATGCCACACAAGAAACATCTCATGATGGGTAAAACCAGTGAGCTGTCTCAAGACCTTCATAACCTTATTGTTAAAGCATACTGAGGTCATTGATTACAGAAGAATTTATTCACTACGGAAGGTTACAGTGAGCACTGTTAGGGCCATAATCCAGAAGTGGAAAGAACATAATTTCACCACCATAAAATCAGCCACGACCAAGTGCTCCCCGCAAGATTTCAGACAGTGGAGTGAAAAGAATGATCAGAAGAGTTGTCCAAGAGCCAAGGACCACATGTGGAGAGTTACGGAAAGACCTGGAATCAGCAGGTACAATAGTTTCAAAGAAAAGTATAAGTAATGCACTCAACCTCCAAGGTCTGTATGACTCCATTGCTGAACAAAAAGCATGTTCAAGTGCGATTAAAGTTTGCTCAACAACATTTAGACAAGCCTGTGAAATCCTGGAAGAATATAGTCTGGTCAGATGAGTCCAAAACTGACACCATAATACACACCATGTTTGGAGGCCAAAAGGCACAGCATATCACCCAAAACACCATACCAACAGTGAAGTTTGGAGGTGGGAATATCATGGTGTGCGGCTGTTTTTCAGCGTGCGGCGGTATTTCAGCATACGGCACTGGCAAACTTCATATAATTGAAGGAAGGATGAACGGACAAATGTGCCGAGACAATCTTGATGAAAGTCTGATGTCATCTACCAGGATGATAAACATGAAACAAGGGTGGACATTTTAGCAAGACAAAGATCCCAAACACACAGCCAAGGAAACTCTCAATTGGTTTCAGAGAAAGAAATTAAAGCTGCTAAAATGGCCCCAGTCAGTCATTTAACCTGAATCCAAAAGAAAATTTATGGAAACAAAGAAAACTCAGAGTTCATAGAAGGACCCCACGGAACCTTCAGGATTTCAAGAGTGTTTGTGTGGAAGAATGGGCAAAATCACACCTGAGCAATGCATACGACCAGTTCTTTCATACAGGAGGCGTTGTGAAGCTGTCATCACCAACAAAGGCTTTTGTACGAAGTATTAATTAAATTTCAGTGTAGCGCCAGCGTTTCTGGACATTCCTTCCCTCCCCCGACAGAGCCGCCGACTTAAACTTACCGCCATGGCCTCCGTCCTGCTCCTCCTCCTCGCAGACCACTGGGCACTGTGCTTAGGGCACGCGCGCTCCTTTCCTCTTAAAGGGACAGAATCTGCCGTCCTAAAGTGTCCCCAGCCAATGGCTGGGAAACACTTATTATTTAAGGCACCTCCACCAGTTGGGAGGTGCCTCAGCAATGTTGTTATTGCAACAATTGACAAAAGCCTGAGATGGCCTGAAACATCTTGTGTGTGGACCTTCATTAAAAGCATTAAGCAAACACGTGAGTGCTGGGACTTAGTCTTCATATGCTGATACTTCTCCACATGCACCACATCTTTTATGGAGTGCCGACTATTTTAATTTATATCAGCAACGTTGTCAGTCTGCTCCCAACACGCTTGCTAGTTGTCAGTTCCCCAGTTCATTACTACCTGCCCGTACCAGCTTGTTCTTATCTTGTTCCTGCCTGTTCTTGCTTGTGCCTTTCGACGACCTGCAGGACAAGTTCCTCTGCTATCTGAGGACAATGACTACCTGCCTGGACATGCTAACATCTACGGCTACATCCGCTCCAGATTAAACTGCGACAACATAAACCGTGACAAACCAGCTTCCCAGTCATGTTCCTTGTTCTGGACCTAGTCGGTCCTGCACCACCACATTATGATGGTGATCCTACCCTATGTCGATAGTTCATCAACGAATGCACTCTGCACTTTGGCCCAATCAGAAGGGACTGGTGTGCCACGAACTCAAAGTGGACTTCATTATGTCCCACCTTACTGGCGAAGATCTGGCGTGGCTCAATTCCCTATGGGAGAAAGGGAATCCTCTAGTTTTTAGTCTCCAGTTGTTTCTTGAGGCCTCCGCAAAGTATGCAATGTGCCAGGCCGCATCTCCTCAGCATCCTCCCTCTTCAGATTGCGCCAGGGTAACCTCATCGTGGGCCAGTACGCTATCCAATTTCGTACCCTGTCCTCCAAGCTGGCCTGGAACAACAAGGCGTTAGTGGCCTCCTTTTGGGAGGGCCCTTCCCAGAGAATTAAGGACGAGTTGGCTGGTCATGATATACCCACATTACTGGACGACCTGGTGTTCCTGGCAACTCGGATCGACATCACGTTCCAGGAGCACTCCAGGAAGGCGTCCTGCGAGCGAAGACCTATGCTCTTGGCTCCGTTGGGGCCAGGCTTGTCACAGGAGATGCCTTGTCCCCCATTTACCCCAGCCAGACCCCCAGCTATTCCATCAAATTTGCCTGGTCAGCCTTCCGCTTATTGGACCTTCACGGATATCTTCAATAAAAAAGGAAGAGGAGACACTAACCCCACACAGGCCATACGATTGCTCTATAGACCTTTTTGGCTCTTCTCCTCAAAGCCTTATCTGCCCCTTGTCCCATGCTGAGACCCGAGCCATGTTCAAAAATATCAAGGAGAACATAGACAGGGGATTTATCAGGAAGTCCCGGCTGGAGCAGGTTTCTTCTTTTTAAAGAAAAAGGACAGTTCACTTTGTCCCTGTATAGACTATAGGGGTTTCAGTCCCAGAACAATGAAAAATAAATATCCTCTGCCTCAGATATCTGAGTTGGTTGATTGTCTCCAGAGTTTTTACCAAACATGACCTATGGGCGGCGTATAACCGCACATGAATACGCCAGGGGGACGAATAGAAGACGGCATTCAACACCCGGGATGGCCATTATGAATATCGCGTAATGCTGTTTGGGCTCTGTAATGTCCCAGCAGTCTTCCAAGAACTGGTAAATGATATCTTCCGGGACCTTCTCTATTCGAGTGTGGTGGTTTAAACAGATGAAATTTTAGTTTTCTCGCCCAATCAGCCCACACACAGGAGGGATGTTCTCACGTTCTGCAGATAGTGAAGAAGAGCAGTTTGTATGCAAAGTTTGAAAAATGTGTCTTAGAGCAAACCTCTTTTCCGTTACTTGGGTACATCACCTCTCAGACAGGACTAAGGGTGGACCCCGAGAAAGTATCTACTGTTCTGAAATGGCCTCGTCCCGACAGTCTGAAGGCAATCCAGCGGTTCCTCGGATTTGCTAATTACTATTGCCAGTTTATTCCTCATTTCTCCTCCTGGACAGCACCAATCTCTGCCCTGACCCACAAAGGAGCCAACTCCAGGGTGTGGACTCCGGAGGCTGAGAGCGCCTTTATCTCCCTAAAACTGGATTTCTCCTCCACCGACCAGACAACAATAAGCAATTCTTTTTGGAGGTGGATGCCTCTTCCTCCGGTGCTTTAGGCATTCTCACTCAGAAGTCTCCTTCAGGCCATAAGGTAACCTGTGGTTTCTTCCCTAAAGCTTTCTCAGCTCCATAAAGCAACTACTCGATCGAGAACTTTTGGCGATAAAACTAGCTCTGGATGTGTGTCGCTTTCTACTTGAGGGAGCAATTCAGCCTGTGTTTATCCACAAGGTTCAGTGTTGATCTACTGGACTTGTCATGGGTCCCACCTGGGACAGAAAGCGGGTGCTTCACTGGGGTCACTCGTCCAAATTAGCTGGTCATGCTGGGCAGAAGAAAACAGTCCCTCTCATTTCACAGCACTATTGGTGGCCATCTCAGCGCAAGTATATAGCTGATTTCATCTCGGCGAGTCCCTCCTGTGCCCAGAATAAGACTCCGACACAGCTTCCAAACAGTTGGTTACTTCACTTGCCCGTACCATCTGCTACCTGGCAGCATATCACAATAGACTATCACCAATCCTCTAGTATCAGTCAGAAGTACCATCATCTGGGTATTTGTGGATCGCTTCTCTAAAATGGCTCATTTTACTCTGCTGTCTAGTCTCTCGTCTGCTCCTGTGTTTGCCGAGAAGTTTATTCAACATATTTTTCCCTTCCATGGGTTACCTCTCCATATTGTCTCCCATAGAGGCGTCCAGTTTACATCTGGCATCTGGAGGGCTACCTGCAAACTACGGAATGTCACCTTGGACTTCTCTTCAGCCTACCATATGCAGTCCAATGGCCAGGTAGAGCGGGTTAACCAGATCCTGACCAATTACCTTTCGCACTTTGTCAATGCACAGTGATTGGACCGAACTCCTGACTTGAGCCGAATTCTCGTACAACAATCATGTGAGTGAATCCTCAACAAAATCCCTTTTTTTTTGTGGTGTACTGTCAAAAAGGGGAAGAAGGTGGACCCAGGGAACTATAGGCCGGTGAGTCTGACTTCTATACCAGGAAAGATCTTTGAACAAATTATTAAACATCATGTATGTAAGTACCTGGATAAGAATGAAGTGATTAACCAGAGTCAGCATGGGTTTGTAACTAACAAGTCATGTCAGACTAACTTAATTTCCTTCTATGACAGAATCACTGACTGGGTGGATCAGGGAAATGCTGTAGATATAGTATATCTTGACTTCAGCAAAGCATTTGACAAAGTATCTCACACCATCCTTATTGAAAAAATGACCAAGTATGCAATGGACCAGGCAACTGTTAGGTGGATTCATAACTGGCTTAGTGATCGGACTCAAAGGGTGGTTGTAAATGGCTTCACATCCAGCTGGATGAATGTCTCAAGTGGGATACCACAGGGCTCTGTCCTGGGACCTGTATTGTTCAACATCTTCATCAATGATTTAGATGAAGCAATTGAGGGTAAACTGATTAAATTTGCTGATGACACAAAGCTAGGAGGGATAGCTAATACTAGAGAAGAGAGAGGATTCAAAAAGACCTAAATAAACTGGAGCAGTGGGCAGCAACCAACAGAATGGTTTTTAACAGGGAAAAATGCAAAGTACTACATCTGGGCAATAAAAATGAAAAAAGCATATACAGAATGGGAGGAATAGAGCTAAGCAACAGTACATGTGAAAAAGACTTAGGTATACTAATAGATCATAGACTGAACATGAGTCAACAGTGTGATGCAGCAGCAAAAAAGGCAAATACAATTCTGGGATGTATTAACAGAAGCATACAGTCTAGATCACGTGAAGTCATTATCGGTCTTTACTCCTCTTTGGTCAGACCTCATCTGGAATACTGTGTACAGTTTTGGGCACCACATTTTAAAAAAGACATAGACAAACTGGAACAAGTTCAGAGAAGAGCGACCAGAATGGTGACTGGTCTGCAAACCATGTCCTATGAGGAACGGTTGCAGGATTTGGGAATGTTTAGCTTGCAAAAAAGAAGACTGAGAGGAGACTTAATAGCTGTCTACAAATATGTCAAGGGCTGTCACATTGTAGAAGGATCATCTTTATTCTCATTTGCACAGGGAAAGACTAGAAGCAACGGGATGAAACTAAATGGGAGGAGACACAGATTAGATATTAGAAAAAACTTTTTGACAGTTAGGGTGATTAATGAGTGGAACAGGCTGCCACGAGAGGTGGTGAGTTCCCCTTCAATCGACGTCTTCAAACAGAGGCTGGACAGACATCTGTCTGAGATGATTTAGTGAATCCTGCTTTGAGCAGGGGGTTGGACCAGATGACCCAGGAGGTCCCTTCCAACTCTACCATTCTATGATTCTATGATTCTATGATTCTATACCCCAATATCCCGTTTCCTGTGTTTGCTACCACTGACATTCCTGCAGCTGAAACTCTCCTAAAGGGCTTCTCCAAGATCTGGGAGGACACCAAGATCTCTAATATAATCTTCCAAATGGATAAAGAGACACGTGGACAAGAGACGTCTGGACCCACCTCTCTTTCACTCTGGGGAGAAGGTTTGGCTTTCATCAAAATATGTCCATCTCAAGCTACCCTAGTATAAACTGGGTCCTTGCTTCATCGGTCCTTTCGAGGTTCTCAAACAGATTAATGCTGTAATTTACAAACTCCCGGCCTGTCTACGAATCCGCAATTAATTTCACGTGTCTCTCCTCAAGCCTGTAGTCTTCAGTCCCTTCTTCAAGGGTCCAGGTACCATTTCTGCTCCTGTCAGTACTGTAGATATTTTCGTGATAGAGAATATTGTAGCCACTAAGAGGGTAAGGCCATGGCCCCACTATCAGTATTTGGTCAGTATTTTTTTCTCAGGAGTGGGAGCCAAAACCATCACCCACTCCTGGTTTTAGCTCCCACTCCTGAGAAAAAATGCTGACCTAATACTGACCAAATACTGATAGTGGGGCCATGGCTTAAGAGGAAAAACATTTCTCCTTGTTGACTGGAAGGGGTTTGGTCTTGAGGAGAGGTTGTGGGAGTCCAGGGAGAACATCCATGCCCCTCTCCTCATGGAGAGATTTCTTGCGGGCCATAATAAGAGGGGCGTAAAGAGAGTGGTACTATAGCGCCGGCATCTCTGTACGTTCCTCCCCTCCTCCGACAGACTTACCGCCGTGGCCTCCATCCCGCTTCTGCTCCTACTCCTCCTGCTGCCACTCTGGGTTCTGCGCATGGCTCACAGATCCCCAGGCACTTAGGGCGTGCGCTCCTCCCCCCTTAAAGGGACAGAGCTCGCCGTCCTAAAGTGTCCCCCGCCAATGGCTGGAAGACACATTATTTAAGGCACCTCCACCTATTGGGAGGTGCCTGAGTAATGTTAGTTTGCTCCCAGCACGCTTGCTAGTTGTCAGGTCCCCAGTTCGTTTGTACCTGCCCGTACATGCTTGTTTTTGTCTTGTTCCTACCTGTCCTTGCTTGTGCCTTACAGCTGTACCTGCCTGCACCTGCCTGTGCCCACCTGTATACCAGCCGTACCAGCTTGCACCAGCCTGTGCCCACCTGTATACCAGCCATACCTGCCTGTGCCCACCTGTATACCAGCCGTACCCACCTGTATAACAGCCCTAACTCCATAACTGCCTGTACCCACCTGTATTCCAGCCGCAATTGCCTGCATCAGCCAGTACCTGCTTATCTACCAGTCGAGTCCGCCAGCACCTGCTGCTCCTGAGTTCCTGCCTGTACCAGCTGAACTTTCCCTTCTTGGCTGTTCCAGCCTCCTGTCCCTTGGGAGTTAGCTGCCGTGCATTCAAGGTCAGTCTTGGTGTAGCACCTAATCACGTCCCTCCAGGCTCTCCTCAGATCATGGCACAGTAGTTTCACCACTCCCATTACATTCAGTAAACATATTCAATACTTTTTCCCTGTGTAATTTCTTATTATTACACAAAAATTAAGGTATGGACATCTCAGGATTGATTTCTTTGCCTGTGCGTATTGGATGGGCTGTTACCGACATCTGATGAGAATTTCATCTTAACAGCACCTTTAGAAATGTATTTGGTGATGTGCTCAATACTTTTTTATTCTGAACAATAATACAAAAGCCCTTAAATTTTATCAAGGCAGGTGCTTGAACTGTTTTTCATTACAATTTGCACAGCTTTGAAGTCTGCCTCTTACGCTTCGACAAACTTCTTTCACAAGTCTCTTTGGGTATTAATTTCTTGAAATGCATCTCTTATGTAATTTTTCAAATCACTGACACTTTTTGGTTTTCGACTATAAACTTTGTCCTGGAGTACTCCCCAAAAGAAAAAATCCATTGGGGTCAAGTCTGGTGAACGTGCCGGTCAAGCAAGTGGGCCTCTTCGGCCAATCCATTTATTAGGAAATGTTTCATCTAGATACTCGTGGACTACTTTTGAATAATGTGGAGGGGCCCCATCTTGTTAGAAATAAAGGTCATTTGAATTAGGCTGTTGCTGTAACTGGGGAACAACTTGATTCATTAGAATTTCGAGATACTTCTCTCCTGTGACTGTTCAATCAAAAAATATTGGTCATAAAACACTAAAGCTTGAAATACCACCCCAAACATTGACACCAGGCTCATTTAGTGGTTGCTCTAATGTTAAATGCATGTGCTCATTATACCAGTAAATACAATTATGTCTGTTAATATGGCCGGATAATTTGAAAGAAGCTTCATCACTCCACATAATGTTATCTAAAATTACTGTATTTTCTTCAATTTCGTTAAGCATAATCTCACTAAATTGCAGCCGCCTGTCTGGATCATCCTCCAAAAACCATGAATTAGATGTGGACGATAAGCTTTCCACCCAATAGATTTCAGGATTTGCATGATAGAAGCTCGTGAAATTCCCAATTCCAAAGAGGCTCTTCTGGTGGACTTTTTTGGACTCTGAACAAAAGTTTCAGCAACAAGTTGTTTATTATCTTCTGTACAGACTGTTTTGGGTCGACCAGATTTTGGAGCAATAAGGATTGAGCCAGTGGCATTGAATTTGTCACGAATGCGGTAAATGGTTTGTCTCTTTGGGGCTTGAGTACCAAATGTTTCAACCCAATTTGCTCTAACGGTTTCAGCATTTTGAGATTTCAAACACTCTGTTAAAATCAATTTTCTTTGATCTGTATTTAAATTATTTGCCATTATGTGTTATCTGAATTATCTGAAAAGAAAACAGATTTGGGGGAGATCTATCTGTGGAAAACTAGATCTGTGAAACTGGCTCACTTGCCATTAGCAACCAATCAGATTCCACCTTTCATTTTCCAAAGAGTCTGTGAGGAATGAAAAGTGGAATCTGATTGGTTGCTAAGGGCAACTGAGCCAGTTTCACTTTACACCAGGTTTGATAAATCTCCCCCTTCATAACCTTATTACACTTTCTGTCCACCTACTTTTGGACCACCCTGTATATACATACACACACATTCATATTTTAGGATGTTCTTTAACACAGAAAAATGTGTTTAACGCCTAAATTTTAACCCCTTAACAACATCTGACGTACTAATACGCGTCTGTGCCCTGGGACTTAAGAGCCAGACCCGTATTAGTACGTCATGGCGATCGCGCGCACACAGGCTGTGCGGGCGGGATCGCCGCCGGGTGTCAGCTGATAGTCACAGCTGACACCCGATACTATGTGCAGGGAGCGGTCCTGCACCGCTCCCAGCACATTAACCCCCGCGATGCTGCGATCGAAGTCGATCGCAGCATTGCAGGGGCAAGGGGAGGTGATCGCAGATACTCACCTCCTCTTCCGGCTTCCAGCGCTGTCTGCAAAGGCTTCCCGGGTGTTGCCATGACGACTCGATGTCGTCATGACAACATCCGGGTCACCAGACAGCAGGAAGATTGTTTGGACATGCGCAGTGCATCTCCAAACAATCTTCTCCCTGTCCAGCGCTGACAGCCTGCATGGCACAGGGATGGTGCTGCATTCCTGTGCCATGCAGGCGATCAGAGAAAAAAAAGTGAAAGTCCCAGAGTGGGACAAAGTAATAAAGTATATAAACTTTCAGAAAGTGAAAAAACAAACAAACAAAAAAAAATAAATAAATAAAAAAAAAAAAAAAATAATAATCCACCAAAAATAAAAATATAATGTACCCATCAATAAATATTATTATAAAAAAAAAACAAAAAAAACAATAAAAGTACACATATTTTGTATTGCCGCGTCCGGAACAACCTGACCTATAAAACTGTCCCACTAGTTAACCCCTTCAGTGAACACGGTAAAAAAAAAAAAAAAAAAAAAAAAAAGAAGCAAAAAACAATGCTTTATCACCATACCGCCAAACAAAAAATGGAATAACACGCAATCAAAAAGACAAATATAAATAAAAATGGTACCGCTGAAAACGTCATCTCGTCCCGCACAAAACAAGCCAACATACAGCTCCATCAGCCGAAAAATAAAAAAGTTATAGCTCTCAGAATAAAGCTATGCTAAAAAATATTTTTTTCTATAAAATTGCTTTTATTATGTAAAAGTGCAAAACATAGAAAAACTATATAAATGTGGTACCGCTGTAAACGTACTGACCCGAAGAATAAAGCTGCCTTATCAATTTTACCACACGCGGAACAGAATAAAAAAAAACAAAAAAACAATTCCTGAATTGTTGGTTTTTGTTTATTCTGCCTCCCAAAAATCGGAATAGAAAGCGATCAAAAAATGTCACGTGCCTGAAAATGGCACCAATAACCACGTCAACTCATCCCGCAAAAAAACAAGCAGTCACATGACTATCTGCCAAAATCTGGAAACATTATAGCTCTCAAAATATGGCGATGCAAAAACTAGATTTTACAAAAAATGCGTCTTTTAGTGTGTGACAGCTGTCAGTCATAAAAACCCCATATGATTCTGGTATTGCTGTAATCACACCGACCCGAAGAATAAAGTCGTCTAATCACTTATACCGCACGAGGAACGGCGTCAAAAATAAACTCTTGGGTTAGGATTGGGCTAGGGTTAGGGCTGGGTTTGGGGTTGTGCTAGGATTAGGGTTGTGCTAGGGTTAGGGCTGTGCTAGGGTTAGGGCTGTGCTAGGGTTAGGGCTGTGCTAGGGTTAGGGCTGTGCTAGGGTTAGGGCTGTGCTAGGGCTAGGGCTGTGATGGGGTTGGGATTTTTTTCAAAAGTAAGAAAAAAAGATGACAATATGGCGACTAGTGTTGAGCGCAAGTGCTCGCTACTTGAGTTTGCATCGGGTGCTCTGGTATGCATTGAGTATCGTGGGTATTTGAGTGACATGCTCGAGTCTCTGCCCCCCATGCTTCACGGCCAAAAAAACTTTACGGGGATTGCCTGCCATGCACGAGAGATCCCCGCATGTTTTTTTTTGGGTGTCTAATAACCGTGAAACATGCGGAGCAGGGACTCGAGCATGTCACTCGAGCACACGCTGTACATGGTGCATACCTGAGTACCCGATGCAAACTCAAGTAGCGAGCACTTGCGCTCAAGACTAATGACAACTTATTCAATATGATGACCTAATGTAAACAAATTCTGTGTCGTACCTCTGGGTTCAAAATGTTCACTATACACCTTAATAAAATCCTTGAGGGGTATAGCTTCCAAAATGGGGTCACTTGTGGGGGAGCTCCACTGTTTAGGCACATCACAGGCTCTCCAAACGCGACATGGTGTCCGTTAACAAATTGAATGGAAAATCGGCTCAAATTGTTAGCGGACGCCATGTTGCGTTTGGAGAGCTACTGCGTGCCCAAACATTGGAGCTCCCCCACAAGTGACCGCATTTTGGAAACTAGACCCTCCAAGGCACCTATCTAGATGCATAGTGAGCACTTGGAACCCCTAGGTGCTTCACAAATTGATTCGTAAAAATGAAAAAGTGTTTTTTTTTTTCATTTTTACGAATCAATTTGTGAAGCACCTAGGGGTTCCCAGTGCTCACTATGCATCTAGATAGGTGCCTTGGGGGGTCTAGTTTCCAAAATGGGGTCACTTGTGGGGGAGCTCCAATGTTTGGGCACACAGGGGCTCTCCAAACGCAACATGGTGTCCGCTAACAATTTGAGCCGACAATTTGTTAGCGGATACCATGTTGCATTTGGAGAGTCCCTGTGTGCCCAAACATTGGAGCTCCCCCACATGTGACCCCATTTTGGAAACTAGACCCCCCAAGGCACCTATCTAGATGCATAGTGAGCACTTGGAACCCCTAGGTGCTTCACAAATTGATTCGTAAAAATGAAAAAGTGAAAAAAAAAACACTTTCATTTTTACGAATCAATTTGTGAAGCACCTGGGGGTTCCAAGTGCTCACTATGCATCTAGATAGGTGCCTTTGGGGGTCTAGTTTCGAAAATGGGGTCACTTGTGGGGGAGCTCCAATGTTTGGGCACACAGGGGCTCTCCAAACACAACATGGTGTCCGCTAATTATTCAAGCAAATTTTACAATCAAAAAGTCAAATGGCGCTCCTTCCCTTCCGAGCCCTGCCGTGCGCCCAAACAGTGTTTTTTCCCCATATATTGGGTATCTGCGTGCCCAGGGGAAATTGCACAACAAATTTTGGGGTCCATTTTTTCTGGTTACCCCTGTGAAAATAAAAAAAATTGGGTCTAAAGTAACATTTTTGTGAAAAAAGTTAAATGTTCATTTTTTTCTTCCACATTCAAAAAATTCCTGTGAAGCACCTGAAGGGTTAATAAAGTTCTTGAATGTGGTTTTGAGCACCTTGAGGGGTGCAGTTTTTAGAATGGTGTCACTTTTGGGTATTTTCTGTCATAAAGACCTCTCAAAGTGACTTCAAATGTGATGTGGTCCCTAAAAAAATGGTTTTGTAAATTTTGTTGGAAAAATGAGAAATCGCTGGTCAACTTTTAACCCTTATAGCTCCCTAACAAAAAAATTTTGTTCCAAAATTGTGCTGATGTAAAGTAGACATGTGGGAAATGTTATTTATTAACGTTTTGTGTGACATATCTCTCTGATTTAAGGGCATAAAAATTCAAATTTTGAAAATTGCAAAATTTTCGCCAAATTTCCGTTTTTTTCACAAATAAACGCAAGTGATATCGAAGAAATTTTACCACAATCATGAAGTACAATATGTCATGAAAAAACAATCTCAGAATCAGGGGGATCCGTTGAAGCGTTCCAGAGTAATTACCTCATAAAGTGACAGTGGTCAGAATTGTAAAAATTGGCCTGGTCATTAACTTGCAAACCTCCCTCGGGGCTTAAGGGGTTAAACAACTTTTTTTTTTACAGTGCAGCAATGCACTATAATGTCCTAGATCTAACACTAACTTCACACACAATTTTTCCATTACATTTAGTGCAGTTACCAACAGGACTTATGCCTTAAAATGATGGGCGAACCCGTGAATGTTCGTGTCCGGTGGGTTCAGTCCAACATTTTAAAAAAAAAAAAGTTTGGTTCAGGTTCCAGAACAGTACCCAAACTCGAACCCGAACCCAGACCCCATTCAAATGAATGGGGGGCCCCAACATCAGATGAATCCCGCGCAGTCATCTGTGTGACAGCGTGAGAAACACTGGCTATGAACGGCGGTAGTAAGGTTACCGGCGGTAGTAAGGTTACCGGCGGTCACAGGCATCGACTGATGAGAGAGTACTTCTCTCGCCATCCTACACTTGGTCTCGCTGATAGCAGAGAGAGCAGGCAAGGCTGATGAGAGTATTCATCATCCGATGCCTGTGCTATAAATAAATCATTTAAAAAAATGAGGTGCGGTCCCTTCTATTTTTGCTAACTAGCTCAAGTAAAGCTGACAGCTGCGGACAGCGGTCCCCTGCTGTCAGCATTATATTGGCTGGTTATCAAAAATAGAGGGGTCCCACACCATTTTTTATTTAAATAATTTTAAAAAACGGCATGGGGTCCCCCTTCATTTTTGACAACCAGCCAAGCTAAAGTAGACCGCTGGGGGCTGGTATTCTCAGACAGGGTAAGGGCCATGGATGTTGGCCCTCCCCAGCCTAAAAATAGCAGACTGCAGCCGCCCCAGAAAAGGCACATCTATTAGATGCACCAATTCTGGTATTTTGCCCAGCTCTTCCAACTTACCCTTGTGTGGTGGAAAGTGGGCTAATATTTTTGGGGTTGATATCAGCTTTGTAATGTCAGCTGACATCAAGCCCATAGGTTAGTAATGGAGAGGCGTCTATAACACGCCCCCATTACTAACCCCATAGTGAAAATTAAATAATGACGCACTGAAAAAATCCTTTAAATGTAAAATAATATCTCTCCACCCTCTTTCACATATTTATTAATGTAAAATAAAAAATAATAAAACACCAGATTCCTCACCTTTCCACCGATCAATAATACATTAAAGGCCATGTCCCACGATGATCCGGATGGTTTGGAGTGCAGTCACATCAGTGATGCGACCGCTCTCCAAGACAGCCGGCTCACACTGAGCAGAGCGTGAGAACTGCTGCCTACCTGTGACTGGCAGTGACGTCATTAAGATTACCGCTAGTCACACTCAGGCAACGGGTCTCACACTGCACTAGTCACACTCAGGTAGCGGGTCTCACACTGTGCTCAGTGTGTTCCGGCTTGCGTGGAGAGTGGTTGAATCACTGAAGTAACTGCTCTCCATACCATCCGGATAGTCATAATACGGTGTGGGGACCACTCTATTTTTGATCACCACGCAATATAAAGCTGACAGCGGACGGCTGCAGCTTTACCTGCGCTGGTTATTAGTGCGAGAGTAGTACTCTGCCTGTGACCGGCAGTAACCTTTTTTACAGCCGGTCACAGCTGCTGCGTGGGAACCGCAGCGCTCTGACCGTCGGTAACAAGCCTACTGCCGATCAGAGCCGCTGTGTCTCGCGCTCGTACACAGATGACTGTGTGGGAAACACTTGAACAGTAACACAAACTTTCTGGAGAAGTCCATGTTCAGGGTCCGTGCACAAACACTAGGTGTTCGGTATGGACCCCGAACTTTACCGTTTAGGTTTGCCCATCACTACTTTTAAATAAACCCCCAAAACAGGCTAAGAGAGTGCTCTTGTGGATACTGAAATAACTTCTTCTTTGTAAAATATATAGGACAGTAGACTGTGCTTTTCTATACAGTAGGTCACCAACAATAAAGTAAACAGCTTTGCAAACCATTTTAAATAATATGGCTTATAGGCAATATATGCTACTGCATGGCTTTACAATGGCATACACTGGAGCCATCTGACGGATTCAACCATCAGGGAATACTCCTGTAATATACTAACGATGGATGCTCAAGAAGAGAGATGTGCACAGAACCTACACAAAAGGGCTATATGGTTGAGAAATAAAAAAAAAAAAGACCTTCAAATCAATACAGAAAGAAGCAGCTTTTGTCCATTTATATAGAGGTCTTTCCTAGCCAAAGAAATTCAAACGTTCAGTTAAAACTTCTGTGCAAGTACATTCTGTATTTCTCAAAAAAAAAATATTAAAAGGAGAGATGAATGAGGCTACATAAATGTATACAGTTTGGTTTACTTCAGCCTGACTCCCCACAAATGTCAATTAGCAGATTAAACATATTCAAATAAGAGGGATTATGATACAGAAATATATATTCAGACTTAATAGTAATTACTCATCCTGCCTATATCAGTGTAACCTCTCACCAGTTCACAGCTAATTAAAATAATTTGTCATTTCTTGTAAAAAAGCAGAGGTTTGAGTGCATCTCCTTCTAACTCCGCTCCCTTGCCACAGAAAATTAGTTCCACCTAGTTGGGTATCAATGACTTATTCACTGTGCGCTAGTGCATAGTACGATCTTAGCACAGGGGGCTTGAAATGGGTGACTACCTTCATCAGGCTTGAAACATAAATGAATTTGCTTGCACAAAAAAGGGACATCATTATTTTCAGTACTTTCTATAGGCTGCTAATAATGGCCTAGTTGAGATGGCTACCAGCTGTGTCCAGGTGGACCACAAATGTGACATCATACAAACAAGTCTAGTCCAGTCTATCAACTGTTGATCCTGACTCGTTCACGCTATCCCCAGGAGATCTTTCAACATAAAGACAATCTTGTGGTCAAAATAAACAGTGATGTGTTTTATTTCCAGAATTCTAAACATCGTGCAATATAGAGGCAATACAACCTTCAATTACATTAAAAATATAAAGGATGCATAAAACTTAAGTAATGATTTTTGGAGAAAAACAAATAACTTTGTATTATTTAGGATGTATGCACACGTTGCATTTTTGCTGCATTTTTTCAGAGCAGATTTGTCACAATACCTGAAGGGTTCGCTGATGCCAGCAAAGTGAATGAGAATCCTGAAATCTCATTCACACGTTGCTTATTTGTGACTTGCAGATTTGGTGCAGAATTAAATCTGTCGTATGTCAATTCTTTCAGCGTTTTTGCTGCAGATTTCACCCATACTAATACAAATGAGTGGGGAAAAATCTGCATAAAAAATGCATGTAATAAATGTGCGTTTTTGCTGCTGCGTTTTTTTCTGCCAAGAGATACAGAAATGGAGCAGAAATTTCTTAGTGTGTGCACATATCCTAAGACTTTTCAATTTAACCCCTTCTCAGAATGATACATTCGAAAGCCTCTCCATACACATTAGATAGGTGTCAGCCGAACAATGGCTTCACTGGCAGCTATCGTACTGACTCTACCATACATAGGAGCATTGGCTTTGCTGAGCGCGCCTGTGTTGTCCATGTCTGTCATTGGCTTATCTGTAGAGAACAAAAGGATCAGCAGACATGCCATATCCTTAACCCCCCCCCACGAGTAATCTGTTGAGGGCCCCCATACACATTATAGTGTTGGCCCTCCAACCAATATGGGCGTTTGCTTTCTTTTTTTATCCCCTGTATGACACTGCCTTCTTATGGTTGGGCAGTGTCATAAAGGGGAACAAGTAAATGTCCCCAGAGAAGAATCTTTGTTAATGTCCCCTTGGTTGAAGGGGAAATTGACATAGTAGACGATCTAAACTTTAAAAGAAAATATCTCCGCAACAGAGAGAAGACATAACAAAAATGAAAACTACGTTTTATTCAGCACTTCATCATGAGATAGTCAGTTTAACATGCAAAAGTGGTGAAAGGTATATCTTGCCAAGCAGTAATTGACAGTGTGGTAAAAATAAAGTGTGTCATTCGTCACCTCTGCAAACATCGTTAAAATGCTATCATTCTAGGTAACATTATGTGAGCTAAACATTGCAAAGCTGGAAACATCTCACTTCTGATTTTCACACTGATTGCGCTTATCTACGTGAATGTAGACTGACTGAAAAGTATTGAAAATGCTTAGTCTATAAAAGGCTTTATATTGTGGTGGTTGCATCCTGTAGCACCGGAATCAAACGGACAATATATGAGTTGTCATGGAGTTTACGCATTTTCCCCTTGTTCGCATGTGTTTCCTACAAGTACTTTGGTTTCTTCTCACTTCATAAAAATATAGTTTTTGGCTTCCTCTGAAATTGGCCATAGAGGGAGTTTCTTAAAGGGAATCTGTCAGTAGAACCAACCCTCCTAAGCAGTCTTTATGGGCATGTAGGTCATAGGAAGCTGAATGCAAGTTAAAAAAAAAAAAAAAAGTGGACATCTTTAATCCCTTAAGGACTGGGCAATTTTTTCCGTTTTTACGCTTTCATTTTTTCCTTCTCTTATTCCAAAAGCCATAACATTTTTTAAAGGGAATCTGTCATCCCCTGGTACGTATATAACCTATTAATATGGGCATACAGGTGATAGAAATGTTAAACGAGTCCTACCTGAATGCCACATATTAGAGGTCTTGTTGTTGAGAAATCTTATTTTATTTCTTTATGCTAATGAATTCTTTCAGGCTCTGGGTCGTAGAGTGCCTGGAATAAATCCCTGCCTCCTCTCTTCATTATAATACCACCCTCAATCCATGAAAGTGCAGCTATAATCCCACGCCTGCGCCCTGCACTCCCTTCACAATCCGTATCTTTTCCTCCCTTCTATGGGCATTGTATTCAGGGATCTCAGTGCAGGCACTGGTGAAAAAAATTCCAAGTGTGGCTAAATTGCAAAACTAGTGCAATTCTGCAATTGATTTTGAATTTTTTTTATTTCATTTTATGGTAAAACTGACTTGGCAATAGGATTCTCCAGGTCAGCAAGATTACGCAGATACCAAACATGCAGATACCACAAAAAAAAAAAAAAAAAATGTCCTTGTGCTGCCATTTTCTGTGAGCCATAAGATTTTTAATTCTCGGAATAAGTGAGGGCTTGTTTTTTGCACACAGAGTCAGAGTTTATATTGATATCATTTTGGCGTAGATGCAATGTTTTGATTGCCCCTTATTACATTTTTCTGTGTTATTCCGGCTTCCGAAAAGAACAATTCAGGCGTTTTGATTTTTTTTCTCGCAATGTTGTTTACCAATCGGATTTATTTTATATTTTGATATAACTTTTATGAACACAGTGATATAAAATATTTCTATTGTTTTAATTTTTATTTATTATTTTTTAACCCCTTCATGATATCCATTGTACATGTACAGCGCAAGTCGGAAGCAGGTGATTGGAGAGGTATCATGAAGTGAGCTCTCCAACACAGAATTGTTATGTGTGTAAGATAGTCTAAAATATTCCCAACAACTTAGCTATGTTCACACGTTGCATTTTTGTCAGTGTATATTTGTCTCTTGTGCATGCTGATAAAGTTTAGTGCTTAAAAAATAAACGGATTCAACTTCATCAGGTTTTGGCACCAAAACCGGATACCTGCGTTTTTTGCTGCGTTTTTGCACTACCGGTGAAAAACACTGCAAAAACTCAGAAAAAATTCAGAAAGAAGTGACATGCTACATTTTGCAAAAAAGCAGCTCTTTGACAATTCAGGAAAAAAAAAACAAGCTGTGTGCATGCGATTTCTGAAATCTCAGACTTTGCTGGTACTGTTAAAAGCAGCTGAAAATTTGCATAAAAAAAAATCACGTTGCAAAAACGCAACATGTGATTATAGCCCAAGACATCTCGTCTCTAAAGACAAACTGCACAGCAAGGAGTTGTGAGCCTCATGTGACTCCTCAGCCACCGGTTTGGGGTCCTTCGAAAGTTCAAAAAAGTTTTAAAAAGCTAAGAAACATTCTTGCTTCTACGCTAACTGTAGTGTTCAGGTGAGCAGTGAGTCGTACGGCTAATCTCAATAGAATAAGTGCACTTACCTGAACGGTCTTCTGAGTGTCGCCTATGCTGACAGACATCAACGGTGAAGAGAGATTCCACACGCTGGACACATTCACTTTAGTCCCATCAACTTCCACCTGTTTGGACATCATAACAGACTATTAATATAAAGACAGCTTCTCTCAAGTTCATTACTGCACACAAAGCAAAAGGCATTTTAAACAGATGGCTTCCAAACAACCTGTCATGTTCACCAATCCTTCTATACGACGGGGTCCGACTATGTAAGCATCCAGTCATCTCTGGGGAGAGGTGAAGGACCTGTGAACATCTGCCTCTGGATAATGCCGCACCAAGTGATTTTCAGCAAACAAGAAACCGCCAACCACACTGCAGACATTTGTAGACATGCTACATTTAATACAATTAGACAGGTAATTTCAATACGTTGAGGTGACACTTTGCTAGCTATAAAACAGGCCTTGCATATAATATACTCTCTGAGGCACAGAGCTGTGTAGCGTTTAAGTGAGTTGTACATGGCTGTTTTAATTAATAAGAAACGCTAATGAACGGGGGAAGTTTATGCTACACCTGGTTTAGTCATTCTTTCGGAAAATCATCATCATACTGCAGATTAATATATGACAGCAGGGCTTCATTTAGCATCAAAGGTTGAATGGTTAATTCTATGTGGATAGTTAAACTTTGCATTTTATGAATTGCTTACTTATGGCTCTGAGAGATTATGGTTAATACAAAAGAGAATCCATTAGCAAACTTTTCAAGACACAAACGCAAAATCAATTCAATATTTTCAGGTCGCATGCGCTGCCTTAATCCAGAAAAAAAGCAAAACTTTTTTGGGGGTCTTTGTATAGTATTTTTGTATATATGTTAAAATGAAAAAAGACCTAGGGGCCGATCCATTAAGTCTAGCGTTAAAGGGGTTAGTCCCTTGAACAAAGTACATTTTAATCAACAGATCTTGGAATAATAATAATTTCCACAATTGGATGTAGTTAAATAAAATGTTCCTGTGCTGAGATAATCTTATAAATGTTCCCCTGTGTAATGGCTGTGTCTGACCGTACAGAGACATGATCAGCACACAAAAGAAGAGGATGAGATTATACGGATGACAAAGCAGGGTCTTGAAGCTGCTGCTTTCTGTGAGGTAAAACATTACCCAGCCTGTTTTATCATATGAGCGAGTGTTTCTGCCACATCTCCAGCCCTTTGAGCTCATCATAAATCAAGTGACATAAGAGCTCAGCGGCAGCCGGGGCAACTACCTCCCTGACTTGATTTATGCTGAGCTCAGGGGACTAGAGACTAGGCAGAAACACTCGCTCATATGATAAAACAGGCCGGGTAATGTTTTACCTCACAGAAAGCAGCTTTAAGCCTTTGCTATGTAATAGGTATAAACTCCTCCTCCTCCCCTGCCCAGGAGCTGTGGTATGATCATACCATGTTCCTGCACATCCAATTGTGGAACTTATTCTTCTTCTAAGATCTATTGATTAACATGTACCTTGTTCATGGGAGAACCCCTTCAAGATGTGCACATCTTCTCAGTGGCGTGCAACTGTTTGCACCTCGCCAGAAGCACTACTCTAGTCAGGGACTGGAGTAACATTTCTAGCGTCATGAATGCAACCACTTCTGTTAAATTTGATGAGCGGGCAAAGCCATGCACATGCCACCTCCTCCTAATTTTACAGAGCTGCTTCATACTGGTGTGAAAATGCCAAAAGTCACAAAATGTTCGCACAACTCTGCGTTGCACAAAATTTCAGTGTTATACACCAGTTTTCAGTATTGATTGATCACTGTTTCAATGGAAAAAGCATTGTTTATGTCCATAAGTTGAAAACCTACACCCAGACCGAATATTTCTTACAGCTGGGAGTTTAGTGCAGGGAGATCTAAAAAGCTAAAGCTCAGGCAGATACTGTACATTTAACAATACATTACAGCAAATTCTATAGGGGTAGAAGATAGATTTATAAAATGTCTAGTTTTATTTATACGCACACAAAAAGACCATTTTTCTAGTGTGCTGAATCTGATTTTTAATCTATGCCCATTCTCCCCCCGAGTGTGGCAGCTCTTTTTTTTGTATGCAAAAAAAAAACCCATATATTTCTGCTACACATTATAAAGTAAAAATCAGATAGCTCTTGGATGATGCATCGATAGCATCAGTTTGCTATCCTTTATTTTTCATGGATCACAAAAAACACAAATAAGTGAAGAGCTCCAAAGACTATAATGGGTACGTGTTCTACCAGTGCGAAAAAAACACGGATAAAGTATATGTAAAGAACTGATGTCTGAATGAGGCCGTAGACTGCTATACTGTAGCAAAGACTCAACTGTGTACAACATTAGGTTTCCCTTTATTGACGACAATAAATTGTGAGCAGAACTATTACACAATTATTTTGCTTTGCTATGTAAAACAAACTTGATATAAACTATATGTATGCTAAACCCTATTCACTTGACAGTGAGTACCCCTTTGGCACGTGCAGGGCTGTTATACTTTTCTTTTTCACTTTAGATGACTTTACAGTGGCATTCGTCTAAGATCTGTTGTTTATATATGTGGGGAGATGCTCTTAATGGACGTACCCTGGAAACACAGTGTAATAAAAGCCTAAGGATAATAGCAGTGGTCATAATACACAGATTTTTAGTAGAACATATTTGCAGGTATTATAACAAACAAATCAATCACATTACCATCTAAAATTAGGTAATTAGGCAAGTACAAAATAATATACGTAGACTAAAACAAAATAAATACCATGCATATGAGTAAACAGGAAGATGAAGTGGAAATTCTTTACGATTTGTTTGGAACACTGGATTTTCCACCGAACAAAAATCCAGAGGAGAACAAAGAGCACACCCTGAAATAGTTCATACTGGAAACAAATTACCTACTTCCTTTGCCACAGAAAAAAAGTACATTTTCCAATCATATTATTGGAGCCCTCACAAATCTCTTTCCATTACAATTACTAAACCCAGCATGTCAGGCAAAATATTTGACAAGTGTACATTAATTTGGGAGGAGGCTTGCTCTATGCATTTGGAGATGGCGCAAAATAAATGAACTTTGCAATTAATTAATGTGATCAATAAAAAAAAAATCTGTTTGGCTGCTTATATTGAACATACCAAAGAAGGCTACCGTGCATGAAGTGTGATTCTAATGAGCTAAGTAATATCTGGCTGAAATTTATGGCAAATGATCAAGCAGTTAGGAGATGAAAAAATAATCATATGAAGCAATGGAGGCACAGGCTCACTTTTATTCACACTGTAGAGTAGAAATTGGATTTGCACAACAATTCATCCAGTACTAAGCATCATTTCTAGTAAGTTTTATAATCATTTTTTAGGCCTCATTCAGACTTCCATGCTTTTTCTTATCTGCAAAAAACAGTCAGTTTCGTCAGTGTTTTAGATCGGCGTTTCCTCAGTGTTTTAGATCGGCGTTTCCTCAGTGTTTTAGAACGACGTTTCCTCAGTGTTTTAGATCGGCGTTTCCTCAGTGTTTTAGATCGGCGTTTCCTCAGTGTTTTAGACCGGCGTTTCCTCAGTGTTTTAGATCGGCGTTTCCTCAGTGTTTTAGATCGGCGTTTCCTCAGTGTTTTAGATCGGCGTTTCCTCAGTGTTTTAGATCGGCGTTTCCTCAGTGTTTTAGACCGGCGTTTCCTCAGTGTTTTAGATCGGCGTTTCCTCAGTGTTTTAGATCGGCGTTTCCTCAGTGTTTTAGAACGGCGTTTCCTCAGTGTTTTAGAACGGCGTTTCCTCAGTGTTTTAGAACGGCGTTTCCTCAGTGTTTTAGATCGGCGTTTCCTCAGTGTTTTAGATCGGCGTTTCCTCAGTGTTTTAGATCGGCGTTTCCTCAGTGTTTTAGATCGGCGTTTCCTCAGTGTTTTAGAACGGCGTTTCCTCAGTGTTTTAGATCGGCGTTTCCTCAGTGTTTTAGATCGGCGTTTCCTCAGTGTTTTAGATCGGCGTTTCCTCAGTGTTTTAGATCGGCGTTTCCTCAGTGTTTTAGAACGGCGTTTCCTCAGTGTTTTAGATCGGCGTTTCCTCAGTGTTTTAGATCGGCGTTTCCTCAGTGTTTTAGAACGGCGTTTCCTCAGTGTTTTAGATCGGCGTTTCCTCCGTGTTTAGACCGGCGTTTCCTCAGTGTTTAGACCGGCGTTTCCTCAGTGTTTAGACCGGCGTTTCCTCAGTGTTTTAGACCGGCGTTTCCTCAGTGTTTTAGATCGGCGTTTCCTCAGTGTTTTAGATCGGCGTTTCCTCAGTGTTTTAGACCGGCGTTTCCTCAGTGTTTTAGAACGGCGTTTCCTCAGTGTTTTAGATCGGCGTTTCCTCAGTGTTTTAGATCGGCGTTTCCTCAGTGTTTTAGATCGGCGTTTCCTCAGTGTTTTAGAACGGCGTTTCCTCAGTGTTTTAGATCGGCGTTTCCTCAGTGTTTTAGATCGGCGTTTCCTCAGTGTTTTAGAACGGCGTTTCCTCAGTGTTTTAGATCGGCGTTTCCTCCGTGTTTAGACCGGCGTTTCCTCAGTGTTTAGACCGGCGTTTCCTCAGTGTTTTAGATCGGCGTTTCCTCAGTGTTTTAGATCGGCGTTTCCTCAGTGTTTTAGACCGGCGTTTCCTCAGTGTTTTAGATCGGCGTTTCCTCAGTGTTTTAGATCGGCGTTTCCTCAGTGTTTTAGATCGGCGTTTCCTCAGTGTTTAGACCGGCGTTTCCTCAGTGTTTTAGACTGGCGTTTCCTCAGTGTTTTAGATCGGCGTTTCCTCAGTGTTTTAGATCGGCGTTTCCTCAGTGTTTTAGACCGGCGTTTCCTCAGTGTTTTAGATCGGCGTTTCCTCAGTGTTTTAGATCGGCGTTTCCTCAGTGTTTTAGATCGGCGTTTCCTCAGTGTTTAGACCGGCGTTTCCTCAGTGTTTTAGACCGGCGTTTCCTCAGTGTTTTAGATCGGCGTTTCCTCCGTGTTTTAGACCGGCGTTTCCTCAGTGTTTAGACCGGCGTTTCCTCAGTGTTTAGACCGGCGTTTCCTCAGTGTTTAGACCGGCGTTTCCTCAGTGTTTAGACCGGCGTTTCCTCAGTGTTTTAGATCGGCGTTTCCTCCGTGTTTTAGATCGGCGTTTCCTCAGTGTTTAGACCGGCGTTTCCTCAGTGTTTTAGATTGGCGTTTCCTCCGTGTTTTAGACCGGCGTTTCCTCAGTGTTTAGACCGGCGTTTCCTCAGTGTTTTAGATCGGCGTTTCCTCAGTGTTTTAGATCGGCGTTTCCTCAGTGTTTAGACCGGCGTTTCCTCAGTGTTTAGACCGGCGTTTCCTCAGTGTTTTAGACCGGCGTTTCCTCAGTGTTTTAGATCGGCGTTTCCTCAGTGTTTTAGATCGGCGTTTCCTCAGTGTTTTAGACCGGCGTTTCCTCAGTGTTTTAGATCGGCGTTTCCTCAGTGTTTTAGATCGGCGTTTCCTCAGTGTTTTAGATCGGCGTTTCCTCAGTGTTTTAGATCGGCGTTTCCTCAGTGTTTTAGACCGGCGTTTCCTCAGTGTTTTAGATCGGCGTTTCCTCAGTGTTTTAGATCGGCGTTTCCTCAGTGTTTTAGATCGGCGTTTCCTCAGTGTTTTAGATCGGCGTTTCCTCAGTGTTTTAGAACGGCGTTTCCTCAGTGTTTTAGATCGGCGTTTCCTCAGTGTTTTAGATCGGCGTTTCCTCCGTGTTTAGACCGGCGTTTCCTCAGTGTTTAGACCGGCGTTTCCTCAGTGTTTTAGATCGGCGTTTCCTCAGTGTTTTAGATCGGCGTTTCCTCAGTGTTTAGACCGGCGTTTCCTCAGTGTTTTAGACTGGCGTTTCCTCAGTGTTTTAGATCGGCGTTTCCTCAGTGTTTTAGATCGGCGTTTCCTCAGTG
Organism: Phyllobates terribilis; assembly: GCF_046119375.1. Lineage (NCBI taxonomy): Eukaryota > Metazoa > Chordata > Amphibia > Anura > Dendrobatidae > Phyllobates > Phyllobates terribilis. Next base: position 298,200,275 of record NW_027362762.1, read on the forward strand.
TTTTAGACCGGCGTTTCCTCAGTGTTTTAGATCGGCGTTTCCTCAGTGTTTTAGATCGGCGTTTCCTCAGTGTTTTAGATCGGCGTTTCCTCAGTGTTTAGACCGGCGTTTCCTCAGTGTTTTAGACTGGCGTTTCCTCAGTGTTTTAGATCGGCGTTTCCTCCGTGTTTTAGACCGGCGTTTCCTCAGTGTTTAGACCGGCGTTTCCTCAGTGTTTAGACCGGCGTTTCCTCAGTGTTTAGACCGGCGTTTCCTCAGTGTTTTAGATCGGCGTTTCCTCCGTGTTTTAGATCGGCGTTTCCTCAGTGTTTAGACCGGCGTTTCCTCAGTGTTTTAGACTGGCGTTTCCTCAGTGTTTTAGATTGGCGTTTCCTCCGTGTTTTAGACCGGCGTTTCCTCAGTGTTTAGACCGGCGTTTCCTCAGTGTTTTAGATCGGCGTTTCCTCAGTGTTTTAGATCGGCGTTTCCTCAGTGTTTAGACCGGCGTTTCCTCAGTGTTTAGACCGGCGTTTCCTCAGTGTTTTAGACTGGCGTTTCCTCAGTGTTTTAGATCGGCGTTTCCTCAGTGTTTTAGATCGGCGTTTCCTCAGTGTTTTAGATCGGCGTTTCCTCAGTGTTTTAGATCGGCGTTTCCTCAGTGTTTTAGATCGGCGTTTCCTCAGTGTTTTAGATCGGCGTTTCCTCAGTGTTTTAGATCGGCGTTTCCTCAGTGTTTTAGACCGGCGTTTCCTCAGTGTTTTAGATCGGCGTTTCCTCAGTGTTTTTCATGAATGGCAAAATAAATTATAACGCTTCTCATATGCATTACAACATTAATCGCGGACAGCACATGGATTGCACACTAATGGCATGTGTTCTATCCATGATTTTTACATAACTACAGATTTTTATATGTGATTTTGTACTATCTTTTCCATCAACACCCAGGTACACGGTCTGCAAACATCCCCACAGACATGTGAATAGCAACATAGACTTTAATGTGTACGTGTACTATCCATTACAAACGTGACACACGGACTTCTGAATGAGGCTTTAAGACAAGGAATGGAAAAAAAACATTTTTTATGGAAAAATGTTTATTTTAATAAACTAAATTTCTTTCACACTTGGAATCTTGAAGCGGTTATTGCTTTGCTGATGTATAATGAGCAAGATAATCTGCAATATTCTGCCTCAGCCTAATAAGCTCATAACAATGGCAGACCTGGGGCTATTGTTAGGCAAACAGCTGACACAGTAAGCCTAACTTACCAACATTTAAGGAGTAACTGCTAGTTTCATTTTTTTCACAATAAATTAATAGTACAAGTGAAGAAAATAATTTTTGTAATACATAATATTAGAGAAAAATGCCCTTTTCCTAATGGACTGATCATTTACTTGTTTAAAATCCGTCTTCAGTTAGGACAGATTTTCAGCTCACTGAGGGATGAGATTACAGTTGCTTCTCATAAAACTCTACGGTGAGCGGAAGAGGAGGGAGCAGTTAGGGGCAGACACAATTTTTCTGAAATGACAGTTAAACTCTAAAATTTTCAAATTGAAATATTTTAGCCCTATTGACTACAGCAACCGAGTGGATAAATGAGGAAGACCAGAGAGTTCACCTACAGTAATCTGACCCTTACGGCAAGAGCTCTATTCATGTAGTATTACATCTCACTGTGTTAAGGACAAATGAGGCGTAATAGTGCCTTCAAATGTGGGAAGAGGCTGAGGAGGACATAAGAATCTCTTAAATGATCATGACATTCCATCTACACAGATGACTTCTCCAGTCAATCAACAGCCTCAATGGTCTTGTGTCATATACTCGGAGATCGGTGATTGGCTACAGCGGTCACGTGCTGCAGCTAAGTAAACAAAAACAGTAATGAATAGAAAAACAGTTGATCAGTGAGAGATACAAAGGGTATTGTTTTTTTTTACTGTCATATTGGTTGCATTTGGAAAAACCCTACTAAGGGTATGTTCAGACTTTGCGTTTTTCCTATAAAAAAACAGCATTTTAATGTCAAGGCAAAGTGAAATCTCATGCACTTGTTACTTATTTTTTTCCTTGCTGATTTGAAGCAGTTTCATATCTGCAGTATTCGCTCAGCGTTTTTGCAATGTTTTTCATTCATTCTAATGAATGGGAAAAAAAAAAGCAAAATAAAACCATGCATCAAAAACGCAAATCTTTTTAAGCAAAGTTTTTCGTGACAAAAGACAGGTTTTTGATGCAGAAATGGACTGTAACAAATAAGTGTGAACATACCTTAACATATATACAAAAATTAATGTGTACCACAGTTCTAGGACATAGAAGACATTTAATGGTTATGGAAAAGTTGAGCAATTTGCAATTATACTTTCTATATTGATTCTCCATAGCTTTCAACCAATGGAAAGGGCTTTTTGTTTACTTGAAGGAAAAAAAAATCGGTTTTAGCCTTGTGATGATCAGAATGTGTGTCTATCATGTGAACAGGACTGATTGTTATTGATTTCAAAACAATTGCTGGCAGACACTTTTTATCAGATAACGAGAGTAAAAAAAATCCCAATTCTCCTGAAAGGTGAGGGTGCCAGACCATCTATTAGATCTCCATGTCACTTCCTGGAGATATCATATCAATGTTTAAAATGAGAAGGTCCATTTAAATAAGCACTGATGAGTCACCTAAGAGGGAAGGTGGTGGAGGGTGGGGGGGTCAATCCACACACAAAATTCCCACTTTGCGGTTTTCGTGCAATCTTTTTTTTTCCTCTTTCAAAGCCCACGGCAGGAGTGAAGCTAAAGGAAGGATACATATGACAATATTTATTTTAAACTCCTCTTTGTCTGAATGGACAAAAAAAATCAAATCTCTAAAATAATATGTAGATAAATACAATACTATAAATAACTGTTAAGTGACATAAGACTGTATATAGATCAGAAACATGCTAAATAAGATGCAGCTCAACATTTGTTTTCTTTCTTGGATAACGTTTACTGCAAATATGCCAACATTACTTATAAAATTATAAACCTGCTGCATTTCCCATTTTAAAATATCTAACTGTGAACAGACTAACCCACACTTGAAATTGTGTGGTTAATTTCTTCATAGCATCGTGTAAAAATTTAATAGGCGCTTCACCAACCGCTGTGAGTTATAAATTATTACTAGAAATTATAACCTGAGCTAAAACACGTAGGCAAACGAGGAAAAAAAAAATCCATAGCACATGCTTTGTCAGCGTACAAAATAATATTCAATAATTAACTGTCTTTTGAATGGCACACTGCTAAAGAGGTCTGTAGCAGCAGGAGGCAGTTTGAACCAATCATTAGGTGCTATATATGGTATATCCGGAGTACTTAATATTAAGCAGAGAGGAATCTTGCCATGTGCACTGCATAATGATTCATGCTCCTAAACAGTCAAGTTAATACCAAGAAATAATACGAATATATGTGAATGGAATAATAAAATAAGGTCAGGAGGATCTATCAAGTGTATATATATTTTATGGCATTTCAAAACATTTCATTACATTTTTTTTGTAAGTAACCAAATATAGGGCTCCTTTTTGGAAGCTGATGCTCATCCTATTCGCAAAATACTCAAATTCTTTCTTCTAAATAAAAAAAATATATATTTTTTTATTTTATTTACAAAGGGCATCCTTAGGCAATAAATAGAATAATTGTATTGTCTGTTATTTATTTATCTCTTAAGGTTTGTTAAACAGTTTTATATTCTATTAACACGTGCAATAGTGATAAGATGTAGAAGTGATATCACTGGTGGGAATTATTATGACCTTCTAAACTTCGATTTCACACAGGATACATTACAGAATCACCAGTTTACAGGTCACATTTTTCATTCTTCATTACGACAGTGGAAAATATTATCTCATTTCTCTTTCATGTCTATGAATCTGATTATTCTAGCTTCCATTTGACCAGTTCAGCCAGGGGAAAAACGTTATAGGGAAACCAAACCAGACAAAGTGTTTCTGTAGTTGGAAGTATACTGATTGCTAACTGTTCTACCACCAAGCATGTGTACTCATAAAATATCTGATTGATAAAGGACGGAAATCTCTCAGGCTACTGTGTAGGCATCTGAACTAGACATGAGTATGCATTTATTATCATTAACTCAATGAAGAAATTGTGTTCCCGTAGTCTGCTTTCTAGCCTTGAAACAATTGTACAAAGGTGACTAGAATGGTTGGTTTTAGAGACGGATATTGTGACAAAAATAGGACTGGCTCAAACAGTTGGTGCGAAGCATACGGTCTCAATAAGAATCTCAGAGGTGCACAAATGAATCCTTATTGCACTTACAAAGGCAGCTAACCATAGTCTATCTGTAGTAATATCTACAGTATAGGGCAACACAGACTCAGAGATAATGTTGTCTTGCAGCACTGAGGTCCTGGGTTCAAATCTGAACAAGGATAACAAATGAGGTCATTGTTGTGTTTGGCTGATTAGCCGCAGAGGTCAGAGGTTATGCAGAAAGTACACAGACCAAGAAGGAATCAGAGAAGCATCAGCACAGAAGCAGCAGTTGATTAGTAAAGTGAACATTACTTATGTTCAGGGCTGTGGAGTTGGTAAGCCAAACCACCGACTCAGATTCCTCAATTTCACTGACTGACTCCACAGCAACGCCTCACTACTGAGCATGTACATAAAGTGCAGCACAGATTCATCTCAACTAAAAGCCAAGATCAGGAATAGAACAGACATTTCACAACTTTCCCAAATTCTTATGAAAACATTTACAGCACATCCTGCATTGTACTAATGAACCCAATTTTTTGCTATATATTTTAGGAGTCGAGTTGGTCCATTTTATACCGACTCCAACTCCACCAAAATGGACACCGACTCCACAGCCCTGCTTATGTTATTACTTTACAGAATTCTGAGAGATCTTTTAAATGTTTAAAGGGGTTGTCCAGTACTTTATATAACCCCTAGATTCTCTAGGTTCTGAACTCTGTCGCTGAGGAGTTTGTTAGCCCAGCTATACAGTTGCAATCAAAACTGCTTAATACATTGCAAATTAGTTTTATTAACAAAATTTCCAAACTTTCTTCACTATGCACTAGACAAAAGAATAATATATCAACTTCAACACAACTAATAAGTGGCTTCTCCAAAATCAACATGAAATGACGCTTTTAATGATTACAGCAGTCTTCAAACTAGTCAACCCCTTCATAACTAGTGTCCGTAGTAGAGCAACCATTGGCTGTTATGCCCCAGCTACAATCATGGTGAATAGCCAGAAATCAGCTTCTGGCAGCTTTTCTGAGAAAACAGCCTATTTATCATGATCAATGGCCTTCAGTTCACAAATATTCTTGGGTTTGCCTGCTGCACACATCTTCTTCAAGCCCTACCAAAGATCGGTCAAGTCAGGAGAGTCTGACAACCACTCCAAAATCTTCCAGGCCCAGATGTTCCTTGAGATAAACTTAGAAGCACACTTTGCAAATTCAAAGTTAGAGGAACACTGGCTATGCTATCTGGACGTGGCTAAAAAGATAGCAATCCCCAGCTGCCACCATATTCATGAGGAATAAGGTGATCAAAAACCCTTGTGTGACTGCAAAATTTCATGGCAGCAGATGCTAACGCACATACAAAACTCTAAAAAGGTCTCCATGCCTAAACTCCAAGACATACAAATCTACTGACCCCAAAAACACAAAAGTCAATGACAAGATGTTTAAAAACATATAAATAAGTCACAGAATTTTTATTGATGCTGTTCTGTGGAATGATTAAACAAAAAATGGAACATTTTGGATCAGCAGTATGTTTGGAGGAGGCAGAATGAATCATACAATAAAATGAAAACGCTAAATGCAGAGAAGGAGGACGGTGGCTCAGTGATGATATCGGGCTGCTTTGCATCATCTGGCACTGGAAACCTGGAGCATGTGGAGGACAAAATGGATATAATAAAGTGTCAAGAAATCCTATAAGAAAATGTGATTCCTTCAGTGAGGAGCTGAAGCTTGGGCATTGTTGGACCTTCCAACAGGACAATAATACAAAGCATACTTTAAAGCCACCAAGGTTTTTCTTTTCAGAATAAGGCCTGGAAGACTCTGGACTGACTGTGATAGTGTAACATACCTGGCGGCGTCCTTGCATAGTGGTCCATCTCCCACTGTGCAAGAGCGCGCACTTGATCTCCTGTCCAGAATGTCTCTCTGGCTTCCCTCCATGCTGTCTGTTTGTGTCTGTTTCTGCTGCTTAAGGGCGGCGCCCGATCACTTCCTGCTTTTTGTACCTGCTGTGGGTCACACCTCTTGTGCGTCCTCAGCCTATTGCTGTCTGTCACCTGGTATATAGCTCAGCTGCGCCCATCTATCCCTGCCTGAGCATAGTGTTTCTTTCAGTGTGTGCTTGCACTCTGAAGGTGCCAGGTCCCGTTCTGTGTTCTCTTGTCTGCCTATCCTGGAGGCTGTATTTCCAGGCCTGTCTGAACACGCTCCTAGCCTGTTCCTCCTGCCTTCTAAGGGCCGATTACCTAGACCTGTTCCTGTATCTTGTCTGACCTGTCTGAACACGCTCCTAGCCTGTTCCTCTCGCCTTCTAGGGGCTGATTACCTAGACCCGCTCCTGTATCTTGTCTGTCCTGTCTGAACACGCTCCTTGCCTGTTCGTCCTGCCTCTCTGGGGGCTGTATTCCCAGACCCGCTCCTGTATCCCGCTGCAGTGTCGGTCTCCTCCGTACACTCAGTTCCAGTCTGAACTCTCTCCTATCCTTTACCTGTTTTGCCTCTATGTCCGTTCCCTTCCTTTTTCTGCAGAGTCTGAACTCGTACCTAACTCCTGCTTGTTGTCTCTGTACTCCCGTTTGTGAGTTTGTGGTCCACTCGCTACTTCACTGCAAGTACCCTGTGGGTGTCTGGCTCTGCCTTTCCCTTCCTGTCTGTTCCGTGTGAACAGAGCCCTGTCCCCCCTACTCAGCCTAGCCTGCTCTGACTCCTTTGCTCACCGCTCCGGCGGTTCTAGCCTGCTCTGACTCCTTTGCTCACCGCTCCGGCGGTTCTAGTCTGCTCTGACTCCTTTGCTTACCGCTCCGGCGGTTCTAGCCTGCTCTGACTCCTTGCTCACTGCTCCGGCAGTCCTGTCCTGCCCTGCTTCTGCCCGCTGCTCCGGCAGTCCTGTCCTGCCCTGCTTCTGCCCGCTGCTCCGGCAGTCCTGTCCTGCCCTGCTTCTGCCCGCTGCTCCGGCAGTCCTGTCCTGCCCTGCTTCTGCCCGCTGCTCCGGCAGTCCTGTCCTGCCCTGCTTCTGCCCGCTGCTCCGGCAGTCCTGTCCTGCCCTGCTTGTGCTCGCTGCTCCTGCAGCCCCGTCCTGCTCTGTTCTTGCCCACCGCTTCGGGCGTTCCCTCTCTGCTGTGGTTGTCTACCGCATCTGCGGTTCTGTGACCCAGTCTGTACTGGGTCTTAACCTTTCTGTGCTCCAGCCCGTCCTTTCGGCCAGTACCTCCCTGCCTGCATACTCGCCTGTATCCACCCATCTGCATACCTGCCGTGTTTGCTTATATCCACCAGTCTGTGCCAGCCTAACCTGCCTGTTCCTGAGTTCCAGTGTGTACTGGGTCCTATCCCGCCTGTGTTCCTACCTGCCAGTGCCTCCCTGTCTGCACTCTAGCTGTGCTTGCCTGTACCCCTCTACCTGTATTGTTCCTGAGTCCCAGTGTGTACTGGGTCCTATCCCGCCTGTGTTCCTACCTGCTAGTGCCTCCCTGTCTGCACTCTAGCTGCGCTTGCCTTTACCCGCCTGCCTGCATACCAGTCGTGCCTGCCTATACCCTCCAGTCTGTGCGCCAGCCTAACCAGCCTGATCCAGTAATCCCTGTGTGGGTCAACCCCCGTGTCCGGAGTTTGACCTGGAGTAGCACCTGGTCCCTCTGCCCGGTTTCTCCCTGGTGCACTGGCGTCGTATGCCGTCGTGCCATCTTGGTCGGATCGGCCAGATACTTAGTCACGCCCCTCCAGGCACTCTCCGGTTCATGGTCCAGTGGAATCACTACAATCACACGCACACGCCGCTCAGCCCGGGCGTGTGCATAACAGCATGCTCAGGCCATGGTTCCCGTTGAGCCCCACGGCCTTCGCTCTCTGAGAAGTTTTCCAGCGAATACATGCATTAAAATAAATAAATAAATATTTTTTTTTTCCTTTAGCTGAGTTCCAGGCGAATTACGCACCCGTTCAGATGGATCTATCTGCTCTCGTTCCCGCGGATCCGCTACGTTATTATGGGGATCCTAGACAAAGTCGTGCATTTGTGGAGCAATGCATGCTACACTTCAAGTTCTACCCTCTATGTTTTCCCACCGATCGGGTTAAGGTGGCATTCATTATGTCTTACCTGGCGGGTGATGCCTTGGAATGGATCAACCCCCTATATGAAACACAGGATCCGATCCTCCTGGATCTAATGGCCTTCCTGGTGGCCTTTCTAATGGTCTTCGATGATCCTAACCCGGAGGCTCCTGCTGAAGCTTCACTTCCCAATATCCCGGAGCAGCCCCAATGGGTAATGTGTGTGGGTAGCGCAATAGTCCTCCAGCCCAATGAGACTACTGCTCACCCAGAATCCTCACAGGGTGACTACGCTTTCCGGAATACTTCTCCCAACCTCAAGAGGCAGTCCAGACGTGCTAGACGTAGAGGCAAGCAGTCACGCCAGGGTCTGTCCTCCCTGAGACCTCCTGACCCCAACCTTGAAGTCCCTACTGAAGCTTCATCTCCCTGTATCCCGGAGAAGCCCCAACGGGTAATGTGCGTGGGTAGTGCACCAGTTCTCCTGCCCGAAGAGACTTCTGCCCATCCAGACTCCACACAGGAGAACTTCCTGCACCCGGCATCAGATGCTTCACCCACTTTAACCGGTGTGCATGTCCAAGGATGCTTCAAAGCTGTGGTTACCTCAGAGTCTGTGCACCTCTACTACCTGGCGGAGGACCCCCTGTTGCCTCCTGAATCCTCCGGGATACCACTCGATGACAAATGGAGAGAGAATTCTCTACACCCGGTACTCGATACTTTGTCCGCTTCGTCCTGTGAGCCTGACAATGGGTACCCCAAAGTGGTAGTTACCCCCGAGTCTCTACACCCCTCCGACCAGGCGGAGGACCTCCAGTTGTCTCCTGAACCCTTCGGGGTGCTACCTGGTAGCGAAAGGACAGAGACTCTCCTATACTCTGTACCTGATACCTCGCTCGCTTCGTCCAGTGAGTCCAACCTAGTGTACTCCGAAGCAGAGGTTACTCCCGAGTCTCTACACCCCTCCGACCAGGCGGAGGACCTCCAGTTGTCTCCTGAACCCTTCGGGGTGCTACCTGGTAGCGAAAGGACAGAGACTCTCCTATACTCTGTACCTGATACCTCGCTCGCTTCGTCCAGTGAGTCCAACCTAGTGTACTCTGAAGCAGTGGTTACTCCCGAGTCTCTACACTCCTCTGACCAGGCGGAGGACCTCCAGTTGTCTCCAGAACCCTTCGGGGTGCCACCTGGTGGTAAATGGACAGAGACTTTCCTATATCCTGGATCTGATACCTCGCTTGCTTCGTCCAGTGAGTCCGACCTAGTGTACTCTGAAGCAGAGGTTACCCGTGAGTCTCTACACCCCTCTGACCAGGCGGAGGACCGCCAGTTGTCTCCAGAACCCTTCGGGGTGCCACCTGGTGGAGAATGGACAGAGACTTTCCTATACTCGGTACCCGATACCTCGCCTGCTTCGTCCAGTGAGTCCGACCTAGTGTACTCTGAAGCAGATGTTTTCTCTGAGCCTCTGCACTCTTCTGACCCGGCGGAGGACCTCCAGTTGTTTCCTGAATCCTCCGGGGTACCACCAGAAAACAAAGAGACAGTGACTTTTCCTCATTATGTACCTGATAACCCGTCTATTTCTTCCTGTGAGCTTGACAAGATGTACCTCGAAGCAGAGATTACCCCCAAGTCTCTGTCCCCCTCCAACCCGGTGGAGGACTTCCAGTTGTCTCCTGTACCCTCTGGGGTGCCACCTGAAAATATGTGGAGAGAGACTTCCTTGTGTGCTGTTCCTGGTACTCCACCCGTTTCGTCTGTTGCTAAGGGTGGCTGGATGGGAGGTAGCATCCTAGCTACCCAGAGGAGACCAGTTTTTCCGGTGGACAGTGGAAGTGATCTCTTCGAAGTGAAGAATTGGCCCTCGAATTCCCTGCGGAAGATTCTGGCAGGCCTGAAGAAGAGGGGGAGTAAGGGGGGGGGTACTGTAACATACCTGGCGGCGTCCTTGCATAGTGGTCCATCTCCCACTGTGCAAGAGCGCGCACTTGATCTCCTGTCCAGAATGTCTCTCTGGCTTCCCTCCATGCTGTCTGTTTGTGTCTGTTTCTGCTGCTTAAGGGCGGCGCCCGATCACTTCCTGCTTTTTGTACCTGCTGTGGGTCACACCTCTTGTGCGTCCTCAGCCTATTGCTGTCTGTCACCTGGTATATAGCTCAGCTGCGCCCATCTATCCCTGCCTGAGCATAGTGTTTCTTTCAGTGTGTGCTTGCACTCTGAAGGTGCCAGGTCCCGTTCTGTGTTCTCTTGTCTGCCTATCCTGGAGGCTGTATTTCCAGGCCTGTCTGAACACGCTCCTAGCCTGTTCCTCCTGCCTTCTAGGGGCCGATTACCTAGACCTGTTCCTGTATCTTGTCTGACCTGTCTGAACACGCTCCTAGCCTGTTCCTCTCGCCTTCTAGGGGCTGATTACCTAGACCCGCTCCTGTATCTTGTCTGTCCTGTCTGAACACGCTCCTTGCCTGTTCGTCCTGCCTCTCTGGGGGCCGTATTCCCAGACCCGCTCCTGTATCCCGCTGCAGTGTCGGTCTCCTCCGTACACTCAGTTCCAGTCTGAACTCTCTCCTATCCTTTACCTGTTTTGCCTCTATGTCCGTTCCCTTCCTTTTTCTGCAGAGTCTGAACTCGTACCTAACTCCTGCTTGTTGTCTCTGTACTCCCGTTTGTGAGTTTGTGGTCCACTCGCTACTTCACTGCAAGTACCCTGTGGGTGTCTGGCTCTGCCTTTCCCTTCCTGTCTGTTCCGTGTGAACAGAGCCCTGTCCCCCCTACTCAGCCTAGCCTGCTCTGACTCCTTGCTCACTGCTCCGGCAGTCCTGTCCTGCCCTGCTTCTGCCCGCTGCTCCGGCAGTCCTGTCCTGCCCTGCTTCTGCCCGCTGCTCCGGCAGTCCTGTCCTGCCCTGCTTCTGCCCGCTGCTCCGGCAGTCCTGTCCTGCCCTGCTTCTGCCCGCTGCTCCGGCAGTCCTGTCCTGCCCTGCTTCTGCCCGCTGCTCCGGCAGTCCTGTCCTGCCCTGCTTCTGCCCGCTGCTCCGGCAGTCCTGTCCTGCCCTGCTTGTGCTCGCTGCTCCTGCAGCCCCGTCCTGCTCTGTTCTTGCCCACCGCTTCGGGCGTTCCCTCTCTGCTGTGGTTGTCTACCGCATCTGCGGTTCTGTGACCCAGTCTGTACTGGGTCTTAACCTTTCTGTGCTCCAGCCCGTCCTTTCGGCCAGTACCTCCCTGCCTGCATACTCGCCTGTATCCACCCATCTGCATACCTGCCGTGTTTGCTTATATCCACCAGTCTGTGCCAGCCTAACCTGCCTGTTCCTGAGTCCCAGTGTGTACTGGGTCCTATCCCGCCTGTGTTCCTACCTGCTAGTGCCTCCCTGTCTGCACTCTAGCTGTGCTTGCCTGTACCCCTCTACCTGTATTGTTCCTGAGTCCCAGTGTGTACTGGGTCCTATCCCGCCTGTGTTCCTACCTGCTAGTGCCTCCCTGTCTGCACTCTAGCTGCGCTTGCCTTTACCCGCCTGCCTGCATACCAGTCGTGCCTGCCTATACCCTCCAGTCTGTGCGCCAGCCTAACCAGCCTGATCCAGTAATCCCTGTGTGGGTCAACCCCCGTGTCCGGAGTTTGACCTGGAGTAGCACCTGGTCCCTCTGCCCGGTTTCTCCCTGGTGCACTGGCGTCGTATGCCGTCGTGCCATCTTGGTCGGATCGGCCAGATACTTAGTCACGCCCCTCCAGGCACTCTCCGGTTCATGGTCCAGTGGAATCACTACAATCACACGCACACGCCGCTCAGCCCGGGCGTGTGCATAACAGATAGTCACCTGACTTGAATCAATAGAAAATCTTTGTATTTGAAGAATGCTGTTGTAGTATCCAAACCCAAGAATATTAATGGACTGGTGGCCATTGCCCATCTGGAATGGGCTAAGATTCATCAGAAATGCTGCCGGAAGGTAGAGTCTAGCTATGCATCACTTTTGTAGCAGTTCGTAAAAACCAAATGATGCCCTGTTATGTACTAAAGAGTCAACACTTGTCATGAAAGGGGTGAATAACAATGAGACTGTAGTATTTATTTATTTTACTCACTTATATAGTGCCATTAATTCCACAGCGCTTGACAGACATTACGGGCACTGCCCCCATTGGGGCTCACAATCTAAATTCCCTATCCGTATGTCTTTGGAGTGTGGGAGGAAACCGGAAAACCCGTAGGAAACCCACGCAAACACGGGGAGAACATACAAACTCCTTGCAGATGTTGTCCTTGGTGGGATTTGAACCCAGGACCCCAGCGCTGCAAGGCTGCAGTGCTAACCGCTAAGCCACCGTGCTGCCAGTAGTCATTAAAGGGAACCTGTCACCAGAAAAAAAGCTGATAATCTGAAGATTAATAGTGTTATTAACCTGTTAGGTGCCTGCACTTATCCAAACGCTGCAGGGAGAAAATTAACTTTATTATCCCCAGCAGCTTTCGGGTTTCAGTCACAGGGGCAGCGCCAGTTCAGTCTCTGCTTTGTACCCTCATTGAGGCCGGCTGTCAGTCAGGGCTGAGGGCATGGTTACAGTCGCCACTCTGTATTCTCATTGGGGCCTGCTGTCAGTCAGGGCCGGGGGCGCAGTTACAGCGGCCGCTCTGTATTCTCAGACAGGTGACTGAACACTCATCGGCGATGTCCCCATGACAGAAAGCAGAACGCTGCGGGGGAAATAAAGTTTATTTTCTCCCCGCAGAGTTCGGGTAAGTGCGGGAGCTTGGAAGGTTAACGAAATTAAACTGCAGATTAACCCAATATCTGCAGGTTAATAGCGTTATTTCTGGTGACAGGTTCCCTTTAAAAGTTGCATTTTATGATGAATTTGGAAAAACCACATTGTTATACAAGTTATGTTGAGATATTTATATGGTTCTTGTTTGAGACTTGTATTGCAAACATCAGAAAGCTCAAAGTTTGTTAGTAAACCAACATTTCTAATGAGGGCCGAATAATTTGGACTAAGTCTCTGTGAAAACACTCACTCACTGCCTAAAGATGCACATATTACTACGGTCTCTTCTCATTGCCAACTTGGCTTGTATAGTGATTTTGTTCTTCTGTTATTTGTCGGCTTAGTAGTTGCAGTTTTACTACACTCTGACTTTGGCTTTGTGTCTGACCATGTTCACTCCAGATAACAATACGTAATCGGCAAATATCAAAGGTGACATATTGCTTATTTGAACTAGGTTGTATTTTTTTTTATACTGTCACATTATCCCCACCAATTACCCCAATTTTGTTGGACAGCTGTGGGGTATATAATTCCCTAAAAGATGTAAGACTTTATATTAGGTTATCTACTAATCAAAATATTATAGTCAGTAAAATGTATTAAACCGTGACTGAAAAATACAGGTTTTGAAGCAAAATACGCTGAAAGTAATGTCACCCACCTATTAAATAATGCATGAACCTGGTGTAAGAAGACCGTTTTACATTTCAATACACTTGCATTCATATTACCTTCTAAATCACCAATTAGGAAAGTATACAGCATTCACTAAAATATATTCGTACAGGGTCTAGAAGCATCCAGTTTAATCTCTGTAGCAATAATTATTAAAATGTTACAAGCCATTTTGGTAGCATTATATTGTCACTATTTAAATTGTGGGAGTAAAAAAAGAGGAATAATGTCCAGCCTGCAGAAATACGCTGAGAAGGACATTTAGAGTGGAACTGGTGGATAGAACGCTGTTTTACATGAAAGGACTATGAAGTAATTCCACTTCAAATAAAGGTAAAACATTTTGCATACCTGTAGAGATAAAACATTAGAGAATACTTGCCGATGAATTTGCAGAAATACTGCAATCGGATGGAAGGCATGCATTGCCAATTGCCATTTTCACAGCTTGCAATGTATTTTTTCCTCAGCTGTAATTTTCCCTACCACTGGCGCTGGCTAAAATCAAAAGCTAAGTATGTGGTTTCAATCAAAAGAACAAGCGCTTTTATGCTTTCAGATTTTTGAAGAGTTTAATTTCCGTTCTTTTCTTGCCAACTCAAGGCACATGTGAAACCAAATAACTTAAGTGCAGTAGCTTAAATACTAATTTGCTATTTCTATTACCAACACATTACATCGCTCACTTGTGGGGCAAACTGCCAATGTGCTGCAGAAATTACATGTGGAATGGTTACTGCTAGCCTTAGAGTAAGTTACAAAACATGTCAACAGTATGACAAGTTTCATTAGATTACATTTAGCCATAACTCTGCGCTTTTAAAGCTCATATAAAATGTACATAATATACAGTACGATTTACTTTGCCAGTTGGCTGAAGTTTCCCCAGAATAATTACTTTCTTCATGGAGATTGGACACTTTGCAAACAGTAAACGAGAAGTTTAAATCAAGGGCTTTTGGCTTTTTTTTCAGTTGAAGGCCCAAATTATGTCCAAGAAATAGCTTTATGACTCGATTTCAATAAAACCACCATATGAGAAAAAAATACATGCTGGCTGACATAATAAGCTACTGTCATTTAATGCTTGCACTAAAGTGTGTATATAAATAGAGTTTTGAAGAACGCTGTGCTACAGTATCTTTTCAAATGGCAAGTAAAAATGTATCTCATCTTTTGTGTGTGTCACCAAGCCAACTTTATACAAAACAATCTATGGTATATGATAAAACAAAATTCAAAAGGGAAAGAGGGTTGAGCCTAAGGAAATTTGCAAGTGGAATTAAAAATGCTGCCTTAGAAAGCGCATCACTTTTTTACCTTCTTAATGCCTTTAGTGACATTATTAGCCAAATGTCATGACAAGATTAAAACCCAGATTAACATTAACCTCGTCAAAACATGTGGTGTATATGTACGGCTTATGTCGATAGCAGGTGTATGGAGTGGGCTCCCGCAGCGAGCCCGCCCCATAACCGGCAGGTGATGGCTGTGTATTACAGCTAGGAACTGCCGCTAACAATCGCAGGTTGAGCAGTGCTCCGCCGACGATGGTGAACCTGTTAAATGCTGCTATAAATCGCTAACAGCGGCATTTAACACATGCGCTGACATGTGTGCGCATCGTTTTCTCCTCTCATCGGCGCGCCCATGAAGTGATTGCACGTTGCCAATGGGTTTTCATGACAGCCAGGGGTCAGTGTACCTGTCATTGCAGAGCTCCTTTTGAAACCCTGCCTGTGGCCGGGTTTCAAAGGAGACCGTGATTTCTGCTACGTGTATAAGGCCACGTATTTCTGCTATGCATATAAGGCCGGTTTCACACGTCCGTATATTTCCGGTACCAGAAAAACTGATACCGTACTGGAGATATCCATGTGTCCATGTGTCAGACGTGTGACAACCAAGTGCCACCCGTGTGCAGCATCAGGATCACACGGACCAGCGCCTGGGAATATGTGCTACAGTTAGCGCTGTTCCCAAGCGCCGATGCTGAACACTGCCCTCATCATGGTTCCCTGCCGGCGCTGCGATCAGCACCAGCAGAGACAATGATGAGGGTAGTGGTAGTCTGCTCCTGCAGTGTCCCCCACCTGTAAAAATAAGAATAAAATAATAAAATCCATTACTCACCTCTCCTAGGTGTCCCCCACTGTAATCAATGCGACCGCTGCTGCCGAGGAGCCGGGGAGAATGAGAAGGAGCAGTGACCTGTCACTCACTGAGCCATGAATCCCAGGCGCCGGTACGTATCACACTGATCACACACGGATGTCATCCGTGTGTGTTCAGAGTGAGGCAATTTAGCGGATCGCGTATCCGCAAAAAAACGGACATGTCTCCGTGTGGAGTACATGGACACATGGTCCGTGAAAACACACAGATGTGCACAGACCCATTCATTTGAATGGGTGTGCTAGTGTCTCTGGTACATGTAGAAACTGTCACCACTCATACCGGAGATACTGATGTGTGAAAGAGCCCTAAAGCACATCTTCAAGTCTACTAAGGGGGCTAACAATAGTAAAAAAGAAATGTTTTAAAAAATATGAAAAAATTAAAAAAAAACAAAAACTAAAAAAGTTCAAATCACTCCCTTTCCCCCATTGAATATATATATTCAATGTCTGAGGAAGGGACCTAAGTTATCTTGAAAGCTTGCCTTGTAACATCATTTATTTTATTAGCCATTAAAAAGGTATAACTACAAGATTATCTTGTTTTTCCCACTGAGAGAAATCTTTTTTTCAACTGGCTAACACGGTACCAAACCCCTTTTTTCTTTTAACCTCATGGCAAAGAACTCTCTGAAGATCTGAAAAAAATAATTGTTGCTCTACATCAGTGTTTCCCAAACCCCATCCTCATGGCCCCCCACAGGTCATGTTTTCAGGATCTCCTTAGTATTACACAGGTGATTGAAGTATCATCAAGGCATCAGGAATCCTTTCACCTGGGCAATACTAAGGAGATCCTGAAAACAAGTCCCGTGGGGGGCCGTGAGAATGGGGTTTGGGAAACACTGCTCTACATAAAGATGGCAAAGGCTATAAGAAGATTGCCAACACGCTGAAACGGAGCTGCAGCATGGTGGCCAAGACCATACAGCGGTTTAACAAGACAGGTTCCAATCAGAACTGGCCTCGCCATGGTTGACCAAAGAAGTTGAGTGCACGTTCTCAGAATCATATCCAGAGGTTGTCGTATCAAAATAGATGTATGAGTGCTGCCAGCTTTGCTGCAGAGGTTACAGGGGTGGGGGGGTTCGCCTGTCAGTGCTCAGACCATACGCCGCAAACTGCATCAAATTGGTCTACAAGGCTGTCATCCCAGAAAGAAGCTGCTTATAAAGATGATGCACAAGAAAGCCCACAAACAGTTTGCTGAAAACAAGCAGACTAAGGATATAGATTAATGGAACCATGTCATGTACACTCTGATGAGACCAAGATAAACTTATTTGGTTCAGATGGTGTCAAGCGTTTGTGGTGGGAACCAGGTGAGGAGTACAAAGACAAGTGTGCTTTGCCTACAGTCAAGCATGGTGGAGGGAGAGTCATGGTTTGGGGCTGCATGAGTGCTGCTGGCTGTGGGGAGCTACAGTTTATGGAGAGATCCACGAATGCCAACATGTATTGTGACATACTGAAGCAGAGCATAATCCCCTCCTTTCGGAAGGGCAGCAGGGCAGCATTTAAACATGATAATGACCTCAAACACCCCTTTAGAACGACCACTGCCTTGCTAAAGAAACTAAGGGTAAAGGTGCTGGACTGGCCAAGCATGTCTCCAGACCTAAACCCTATTGTGCATCTGTGGGGCATCCTCAAACGGAAGGTGGGAGGAGCGCAAGGTCACTAACATCCACCAGCTCCGCGATGTCATCATGGAGAACTGGTAGAAGATTCCAGTGGCAACCTGTGAAGCTCTAGTGAACTCAATGTCCAAGAGAGTTAAGGCAGTGCTTGAAAATAATGTTAGCCACAGAAAATATTGACACTTTGGGCATGATTTGTCCATTTTCACTTAAGGGTGTACTCACTTTTGTTGCCAGCAGTTAAGACATTAATGGCCGTGTGTTGAGTTATTTATAGGGCACACCAAATTTACACGTCATACAAGCTGTACACTAACTACTCTACATTGTATCAAAGTGTCGTCTCATGAAACGATATAATAAAATATTTACAAAAATGTGAGCTGCATTCACTTTTGTGATATACTAATATAATTATGTTATATATAAATATATATAATACACTTGTGCTATCGTCGTGTTCAAAAAAGTCAGATCTGTCAAAATATGAAAACCATTAACCTGATCGATAAACACCGTAAACGAAAAAAGTTCAAGAACGCCAAAATAAAAAATTTTTGGTTGCCGCAATTCCACAAAAGAGCCTATAACAAGTGATCAAAAAGTCACATCTATCCCAAAATGGTACTAATTTTATTTGCAAACTTCTGATTTTTTTTTTCATCACAAATAAAAAAAAAAAAACTTGCCATGTTGGGTATCGCCGTAATCGTATTGATGAGGAGAATCATACTGGTCATTTTTATCACAAAATGTACACAGTAAAAACAGTTTCCAAAAAACAATGACAGAAAGGCTTTTTTTTCACAATTTCATAACACTTGAATTTTTTTCCCCACCTTTCAGTACACTGTGGTAAAATGGTAAAATAAATGGTGTTATTGAAAAGTAAAAGAGTTATGATTCTGGGAAGAAGGGGAGGAAAAACTTAAACGCGAAAACAGAAATTGGTTGCTGCGTGAAGGTGTTAAAATAAGCACACAATTAATCAATTATGTTATTAAATCAGAGATTTCTATATAGGGCTAATAAGACAACTATAGAAATCAAAAGGCACTTATTGCTTTTAGGAGGCAAGAAAAATTAAAGGATTGGAAAGATTGGTAGCTTAACAAGAAGCAGTTTTTTTTTTTTTTTTTTTATAAATTACAAGGGTCTATTCCGAACCGGGTAGTATGAATTAACCCCTTTATGACGTGGTACGTAATAGTATGCACCACGTCATAATCCCCGATTAAGAGCGGGCTCCGGCGCTGAGCCCGCGCTAAAGCAGGCACATGTCTGCTGATCCTTACAACTCACATGTGCCCGCAACAGCCGCGGGTGGAATCGCGATCCACCTGCGGCTGTTAACTAGTTAAATGCCAATGTCAATTTCTGACAGCGGCATTTAACAGCGCCGTGCCGGAAAAGCGTTGCGGGTCACAGATAGGTTGGCATGACAACCCGGGGCCTGCAGCAGACCCCTGTGGTTGTCATGACCAGATTGCTATGAGCACCGCCCAGTGGTCAGTGCTCATAGCAAGTGAGCAAATCTGCTACATACAGGCGATCTGCTCATCGCCTGTGTGTAGCAGAGCCGATCAGGTAATTGCTGCTTCTAGTCTCCCAAGGAGAATATTGAAGCAAGCAAAAAATAAAGAAAAAACGTTTTTAAAAATATTAAAAAAATCTAAAAGTTTAAATCACCCCCCTCTCGCCCCATTTAAAATAAAACAATTAAAAAAAAAAAACACATACATATATGGTATCGCCTCGCCTGATCTATCAATATAAAAAAAAGAATTAATCCGATCGGTAAACGGTGTAATGAAAAAAAAATTCTAAAACTACAGAATTACGTTGTTTTGGTCGCAGCAACATTGCAATAAAATGCAATAAGGGGAGATCAAAACATCGAATCTACCCCAAAATGGTATCAATAAAAACGTCAGCTCGGCACGCAAAAAATAAGCCCTCACCAGGCCCCAGATCCCGAAAAATGAAGACACTACAAGTCTCAGAAAATGGCGGCATTTTTTTTTTTTTTTTATTTAAGCAAATTTTTTTTCACCAATTAAATAAAAAAAGGAACCTATACATGTTTGGAGTGTACGAACTCGTAATGACCTGGAGAATAATAATGGCAGGTCAGTTTTAGCATTCAGTGAACGTGGTAAAAAAAACAAAAACAAAATACAACTGCGGTATTGCACTTTTTTTGCAATTTTACAGCACTAGGAATTTTTTTTACCGTTTTCCAGTACACGACATGGTGAAACCACTGATGTCTATCAAATGTAAAACTCGTCCCGCAAAAAATAAGCCATCAAACGGCCATATTGACCGAAAAATAAAAAAGTTATAGCTCTTGGAACAAGCGGGGCAAAAAACGAAAACGCAAAAATGGAAAATGCTCTGGTCATGAAGGGGTTAAAGTGATCATGTCCCCCAACACTCTACCAAACTGCAGATGTTGGGTTATTCTGCAGGTAAATACTGTTATAATGCTGCCTGACCGCTGCACTGAAAGCATGGCTACAGGGATCAATTTTATTGCTCCCAGGAGATGCTGTCTTTCAGTCACACAGGAGCAGCTACATTGAACGGCGGCAGAACAGCATTGTGACGCTCTTAACATGCAGATTAACTCCCTACCTGCAGGTTAATAGCGTATGGGGTCATGACCGGTTCCCTATAAGGCATATTTACCTTCACATAACTGCCTCCAGACAGTCTTTCCACAAAAAATGTCTAGAACCTAGTTTAATGACCACCTTTTCCATTTTACTTAGATCCTATGTAGTAAGTGTATCCTCTCATAGTGTACTGTGGATAAAAGATAACCTACCCCCAATCCTCTGCCAAAGATCAGTACCTGCAATGCTATTTTCTTCAGCCCTAATTCCGCTGAACACTTGAATAAACATGGTCTTTTTAAGAATGGCTTCACCGTTGACATATATGCAATTCTTTCCCTCCATACTTCTGACAACCAATTTGACACTCCTGTATGTCTTGTTCGGGAATGCCCTTTCATCCTATTGTAAACCTTACATCTTGGACACTTAAACCTTTCCACAGCTTAAAATAAATATGAATGTGCAGCAAACCCCCGGTCTTCTCTACAAATTCTCTGTCTCTACCTAGTAGACTAACATCACGCGCATTGTCCAAGTTTACTATGCTACCACAGCTCATTAATAGCTTATTCCTTGCTCCTTTCCCGCATTCTCACCTGCCATATTAGGTGGCTTTGCTTTTTTAGGGCGTATTTTAATGGCCACCCAAATTTAGTTCCCCTTTTAGATACTGTATCCATCTTAACCCCTTTGTTTCTCCTCTATTCATGTTTTCCTTTAATCTCACCTCTCTGTCATATGTCTGTCTTCTATTTGTCTACCATCTCTGATCTGATGCCTAACCCCCATGTGCAGGGGTCTTGTACCCTAGGGTTTGCCTACTTTTGTACACCACCGTTTGGTCAAATTAAAAATGTTAATGTTTGTACTAAATGTTACAAAGCTCTATAATGTAGATCTAAATGTGGGGAACAGAGGGCACAATAGTGTGATACCCTATGGAGGGAGATTAAGGGAGTGCTGGTTACACTCACCTGATGGAGTTGTGACAAGCACAACTTCTATGAAGGCATGAAGAAAAAAACCAGCTGCCGCTGCCCCGTGGCTGGAGGATAAATCCTCCAGGAGATATCGGATTCAGGTGGATGAACACGTAAGTGGGCTGTCCTGCTGAAGTAGATCAATTCTTCAGAGATGATGATGAAGAAAAGGTTTTTCATTAACAACGCGTTTCAATGTCGTGGTTTTTTTTACTTGCGTTGAAACGCGTTAATAAAAAGCCTTTTCTTCATCATCTCTGAAGAACTGATTTACTTCAGCAGCGCAGCCCACTTACGTGTTCATCCAACTGAATCCAAAGATCTATAATGCATATTCCACGCTCGTTTTTGCTAATTGTCAACCTGCTACCCTGTTTACATGTTGTTTTCTCCACAAACTATTTATCTGACTTAAAATAGCAATATGTAATGCAATACACACTATTCTAGATACTATTTTGTTTTCACAATCAAATTAAAGTAGTAATATCCTGCACCATTGTCACAAATGTAAGATACACATCTGTTTCCAGGAAACTCACTTCAAATTAAATCACACTCCTAAGATTAAAAACAAGCATTATATGAATTGGCATTTTGCCAATAATCCCGTCACACGTTCAAAAGGAGTTGCCATAGCAATCCACAGATCCCTCCCCCATCAAGTGATCAACTGCTCTATCGATCCCAATGCCAGATATATAATCCTTACAATTCTAATAGAGGGCCAGGTCCTAACCATTATTAAAGTCTACTCCTCGAACCAGGGCCAAGTAACTTTTTTATCTAACTTAATTGATTATTCCCTCCTAATAAAAGGTCCTGTAGTTCTCTGTGGGGATCTTAACATTACGCTAGATCCAACTCTGGACAATTCTAAAAGCAAGTCTCATCTCCCATACACAGCAATACAACGAATCAAAAAAGCATTCTCCCAGCTACAATTATATGATGCTTGGAGAATTCAGCATCCCTCTTACAGAGATTATAGCATCTATTCCCCTCCACACGACTCGTACAGCCACCTCTATTACATACTGCTGCAACAAGGGGCACTACCATGGTTAGTCTCTACGGATATAGGAAACATCCTGTGGTCTGATCGCGCCCCAGTGTATTGTTCCCTAAAAATTCCTTCTGGCCCAGTTCGAACGGGGTGGTCTTGGCGGCTGAATGAGTCCCTACTCCTAGACCCACTATGCATGTCAGACATACAGGCAAACAGAGGATTTCGAAATAAATCATTCCTCTGACAGCACTGCTCCACCCACTAAGTGGGAAGCCCTGAAATGCCTGTTAAGAGGCATATTTATCAAGCATGGCACAAGAATTAAAAAAGAGAAATCGCAGGCCCCCAGGGAAGTCCTACATAAGGTCTCGAGACTAGAACAGCGACAAACATGCGCTTTCTGCCGCCCTCCTTAGGGACCTTCTTCAGGCAAGGCTCGAAGTCAAACGCATGATAGAAAGCTCTTATACTCGCCTTATGCAAGTGGGCCAAAGCATACTTTATGAATACGGAAATAAGCCGGGCAGGATGCTGGCTCGTGCTCCGAATGGCCAAGCTTGCTCAAAATTATATCCCTTCTATGAAGGATGCTCATGGGGCTAAAGTCCAAACATCCTTAGAAATCTCCAAAATATTCCAATGATACTACTCAAAGCTCTATATTCTCAATGCAATAAACTCGATCCCTATTCAGTCTGTGACCCCTCCATCCCCCTTCAATAAGCTACCTACAGAGGATCCTGAAAACCTAGAAACTCCCTTCACACCACAAGAAATCTCACTTATAATAAAAGACCTCCCAAGAAACAAAAGCCCAGGCCCAGACTGGCTCATCACCAAATTCTATAAAGCATTATCATCCCAATTAGGTCCCTTGAGGCTTCAGGCATTTAACCACATCTCAGATGTCTCCCCATGCCACATATACCGGTTATCCCTAAGCCTGGAAAGGATCCCCTTCTGTGTGCTAGCTACCGCCCAATATCTTTGTTAAACGTAGACCTTAAGATATACGCCAAATTAACAGTAAATGTCTACTCCTTGGCAGGAAAAACGCTTGGCGTTTTTGATGTGTCTTGACGCAGTTTTGTACATCAATTAATGCTTTTTGGAGCGAAATAAAGTTATTTGGTGGAACATAGCTTAAACCCTTGGATTACTATCAGAACTGGGGTGAGAATATTGGTTAATTTGAATAATTAAAGCATGTGTCTGTTGCATTTCAAATATAGTGTTTGCGTGTTTATTTAACTCTTTACTATACTTTAATTAGTTTTGGTCATGAAAAGGTCTGATTGACACCTTGTCATCACCAAACAAAAAGAGCTAGGTGTCAGCTAGTCCGACTCACCCAATCTTCATTAGCATTTCTATTCATGTAATTTATGCGGCTGCTGTGAGCTGGTATTTTTAGCCTAGGAAGGTGGCATTTGCAAACATGGTCCCTGGCCTTTAAATAACATCTCACAGCTGTTTGATTAGCCACTACATCCCCATGATCAGCACTCAGCAGCACTTTGGATGCAGCGCATTTTTGTTGCCAGTTTTGTTGTTTCAAAATACTGTGTTCTAATGCCGCACTTTTGTTGTTGGTACAAGTGAATCCACTGCATATGATGACACTTCAATTGGTCAAAATTTGCAACGGAGACTAGAGCGTCCGCTACAGAAATTGACATGCTGCGGGTGAGTTTGGGTACGTGGCCACGGTCAGGAGCTGCTGCAGGTTTGATGCTGCATGTTTATACAGCGTCAAACCTGCAGTGTCCAGATGTTACGGTATAGTGGATGGGATCTCTAGAAATCCTATGTCCGCTATGCATGCATCAGAAGCTGCGGATCACCCGTGGACACTGACATGCAGTGCGTCTTTCAGGAAAGCAGCATGTCAAATTCTTGTGCGGAGTCGCTAATCTCTGCAACAGAAATTTGACCACTAGAACGTATGAAATGCAGTAAATCCGCATGGTTCAGTGAACACATGTGGATTTACCTGTGTTCAATAGAATGCAACGTTTTGGACGCAGCAAAAAATATACGTCCAAAGCGCTGCTACGTCCGGATCGTGGGCACAGAACCTAAAAGAAAAAAAAAGACAAATGGCGTGGGCTCCTGCGTCATTTTTATAACCAGCAGAGGGAAAGCTGACCGCTGGGGGCTGATATGAGGAGCTGGGGAAGGGGCCATTAGCCAACAATGTTCCCTGGCTATTAATATCAGCCCACAGCTGTTTAGCATTTACTGGCTAGATTCAAGGGGGACCCCAGAAAAAAATTGACGTGGGGTCCCCCTATAAAATCTAACCAGCAAAGGCTAAACTAGACAGCTGCGGGCTGATATTAATAGCCAGGGAAGGGGCCATAGATACTAGCCCCCTCCGCGGCTATTAATATCATCCCTCAGCAGTCCCAGAAATGGCGCATCCATAGGATGCGTCATATCTGGCGCTTAGCCTCCGCTCTTCGCACTGCCCCGTAACGGTGGCGAGTGAGGTAATGGGATTGGGGTTCACGTCAGTCTTGTATTGGCGGCTAACATGAAGCCCAGGTTAGTAATGAATGGGGTCTATAAAATGCCCCCATTACTAACTGCATAGTAAAATTGTCGCCGCTTTTTCAATAAAAGACACGGCCAGAATAAAGTATTTTAATAAAATAAATACACGGTTCTACATTTTATTTTATTACACTCAGTCCGCGAAGCCATCGATCTCCTGAAAAAAACGTAAAATAACAAACAACCATATCCCTCACCTGTCCGCCATCAACGGCGCAGTCCACGTACCGCCAACGATTGTCCCACGACGATCCGGGTCACTTGTAAAGCAGTGACATCAGCTGTAGTATACATGCTGCAGGAGGTCACTGGGGTTGATCAGCTGATCAGACCCGGTGAGCTTACCACCCTGGGAACATTCTTGCGAATGTTCCCAGGGCCAGGTGAGCATCAGCTGATCGGTCACGTGACCATCAGCTAATCGCTGGCGGCACCGATCAGCTGATGGTCGTGTGACCATCAGCTGATCAGTGACATCAGCGCAGGTCCTGGCAGCTCGGTACACCGCGGGTAGTGAGCCCGCTCCCCGCAGTATACCGCTGGCCGCCAGTGAGACGGCATCGCGGAGGACCAGGAGGACACTGGGGGCCGCCGGACATGTGAGTATAAGGTTTATTTTTTTATTTTTACTTTTTTTGGCTGCGGGCTGGGCAGGGCAGACTAATGCACCTCCCATCCAGGCCTCAATGTTATCAGCGAGAGCGACGGTCGGATGAGAGGAGATGTAGTCCTCTTCTGGAGACCCGGGTACCATCCGCAGCGCGTTTCTGGCACAATTTCGCGCACATTGACTTTCATTGATAAGCAGCATATCCACAGGTATAGATATTATACCTGAGGGTTTGGTGCGATTCAATGCAAGTCAAGGGCGCGAATTTGCGGCCGAAACGCCCGCACAATGGTCATGCTGCGGTTTTTACAGCAAAGCGAATCCAGAGCGGAAATTTCCACATCCTGTGCACAGCACATCCGGATTCGCATTGCTATACCTAGCAGACCTATTAACAAGCGTTTTCGCAGCGTTTCCACGGCGGGAAAAACACCCCGAAAACGCATTAAAAAAAGGCATCATGTGAACTCAGCCTTAGTCTGTTTCAGTAGGCTCCACAATCATGGGGAAGATGGCAGCCATTGACACCCTCCACAAGGTCCCAGAGTTGCAATTTTCATTTGGAAATCAAGGTCCAAGAGTCTGGAGGAAGAGTGGAGAGGCACACAATCCAAGCTGCTTGAGGTCTAGTGTGAAGTTTCCACAATCAGTGATGGTTTGGGGAGCAATGTCATCTGCTGGTGTAGGTCCACTGTGTTTTATCAAGACCAAAGTCAGCACAGCCATGTGCCAGGAAATTTTAGAGCACTTCATGCTTCCCTCTGCCGGCAAGCTTTTTGGAGATGGAAATTTCATTCTCCAGCAGGACTTGGCACCTGTGCACACTGCCAAAAGTACCAATACCTGGTTTAAAAGCAATAGTATCTCTGTGCTTGATTGGCCAGCAAACTCACCTGACCTTAACCCCATAGAGAACCTATGGGGTATTGTCAAGAGGAAGATGAGAGACACTAGACCCAACAATGCAGACAAGCTGAAGGCTGCTATCAAAGCAACCTGGGCTTCCATAACTCCTCAGCAGTGCCACAGGCTGAACGCCTCCATGCCACGCCGCATTGATGCAGTAATTGATGCAAAAGGAGCCCGACCAAGTATTGAGTGTATTTACTGAACATACATTTCAGTAGGCCAAAATTTGGGATTTTAAAAACATTTTTCAAGCTGTTATAAAGTATTCTAATTTACTGAGATAATGACTTTTGTGCTTTTATTGGCTGTAAGCCATAATCATCAACATTAACAGAAATAAACACTTGAAATAGATCACTCTGTCTGTAATGACTATATAATATAAGAGTTTCACTTTTTGTATTGAAGAACTGAAATAAATTAACTTTTTGATGATAATCTAATTTAGTGAGATGCACCTGTATTTGTGTGGGTGGCTATTCACGGAGAACTACACTTTGTGTTCATGGTTACTGAGGCTCGACTCACATTTATCATGCGCTCCAGCCTGAGCCCTTACACAGGGGTTTCCATGTAAATCTCTGAAATACGTGATTCAGACGGAACCCCCAATGGAATATTCCCAATAATGAGGCAGATGGAGGCACTGTGGACGCTGTCTGTCCTATGATCCAGCAGTGTCCCTCTTTTAAGGCATGCATAAAAGCGCGGTCTGCCACAGTTTTGTGCACCTCTCGAAAGCCAGATACCACCAAACAGAAGCCAGACAGAGTCCAGAGTAACTCTGCTGCCTCATTATAGTGAATGGATCTGCACCATGTATTTTTTAGAATCAGACGGAAACCCCAATGAAATTGCTCAGCATAGAGCACAAGATAAATGTGATCCAAAATGTTCTGTACCCCAAAATGCCACTGATATAGAAGGATTAATGTTTTTCCTCTCTACATTTCTCTTTTCTTCTCTCTGTTTTATACTTTGCTTAGAATGATCCAGCCTCAGTCCCGCAGTCAAGGATTTTATGCTTCTTATCTTATATGCAATATTCTGATGATTTCTGCAAAAACATGTTATGGGTACAGGGTGAATGAAGTAGTCATGACTTGGGTAACAAGGTAAGGGGGGGGGATACACAGGCTACATTGAGTTGCATTGCTTGTAAATGGTATAAGAGAAAGTATTTGTGGCAATAAAGAGAAACTGATTTGCTCACAACAAGTGTGCAGTCCTTTCTCTGAACGCTCATTACTTGAGGGCCTAATCTCATAATTCGGCCTCACTGGTGATCTAGCATATCTGACTTTGGGTCAAAACAAAAAAAACTACACCACCACCAATAAAAGCTTTCACTCAACCCACAAAAAACAAGTCCCCACCCAGGTTCATCATCTGTTAACAGAAATATAGGGGACTTTCACATTAGGGTCAGCACAAAGACTCTGGAAAAGTGACGTGGCTCCCACCAAAAGAAATACAGCAAAATCTGCTCTCACAAATAAAAATACCCCCTCTCCTCCTAAGCCCCAGTTCGCCTACACCGCAGTTAGCGTTCACATCTTTGGCACTACTGTAGTGAGGAGAACCCACTTAGTTTAAGAGATGCATGTCTCCAAAAGCACGAGCTGGGTACAATGTACAGGCATTACAATGGCATATTTATATTTTTACTGTTTCTGGAAAACACCCATAGAGTCAAAATCATTACTACACCTGTAGATAAATTGCCAGAGGGGTGTAATTTCCAAATTGGGGTCAAGTGAGGGTGGATTCTGCTCTTTTGGCACTCAGGGGCTCTGTATATGGAGTTCACAAACTATTCTACGAAAATTTGTTCTCCAAGAGTCAAATAGCGCTCCTTCCCTCCTAAGTATTGCTGTGTGGCCAAACAGTGCTGTACAGCCACATATGAGGTATTGCCTCCTTGTGAAAATGTAAAATATATGGCTAAAACAACATTATAGTGGTAAAAATAAAAATGTATTTTTTTTTCTTCACCGCTCAATGGTATAAAATTTTGTGAAACACGTGTGGTGTCAATATGATCACTGCACCCCTAGATGATTTCATGAAGAGGTGTAGTTTATAAAATGGGGCCACTTATGGGGGTACTGGTGTCCTGACACCTCAGAGGCTCTGCACTCTGCAAACCATTCCAGGCAAATCTGCACTCTGATATGGCGCGCCTTCCCTTCGAGCTTTGCACTGTGCCTAAAAAGTAGTTTTTGACCACATATGGGGCACTGCCATTCTCTGGACGGCCGTACTGAATAACAAATTTTGGGGTCCATTTTCTCCTGTTAGTTTTAAATTACAAATTTGGGGCTAAAAACATTTCTGGGAAAACACAGTCCAATGTATTAAAATTCCGTGAAGCAGCTTAAACCCTTGAGGGGCGTAGTTTCCAAAATGGGGTCACTTGTTGAGGGGGTTTCCACTGTTTAGGTACACTAAGTGCTCTGCAAACGTGATGTGGCGTCCGCTATCTATTCCTGACAATTTTGAACTCCAAAAGTCAAATAGCGCTCCTTCCCTTCCAAGACCTGCTTTGTGCCAAAACAGTAGTTTTCCTCCTTTTCATACTCAGGACAAATTGCACAAAAAATTGTATGGACCATTTTCTCCTGTTACCCTTGTGAAAATTAAAACTTTTCAGCTGAAAATTTGCAGTAACATTTTTTTTTTTTTTTTAATTTTCACGGTTCAGTGTTATAAAATTCTGTGAAGCACCTGTGGGTTCAAGGTGCTCACTACACCTCCAGATATGTTCTTTGAGGGGTGTAGTTTCCAAAATGGGGTCACTTGTGGGGAGTTTCCACTGTTTAGGCACATCAGAAACTCTCCAAGCGCTACATGGCACACATTTTCGATTCCAGACAATTTTGAATTCAAAAAGTATAACGGTGCGCTTTCCCTTCCGACCCCTGCCATGTGCCAAAACAGTAGTGTTCCCCAACATATGGGGTATCAATGAACTTGGGAGAAATTGCACAACAAATTTTGAGGTTCATTTTCTCCTACTTATCATAAGTAACATATTTATGAAAAAAAGTTAAATGCTAATTTTTTTCCCACATTCCTTTAATTCCTGTGAAGAACCTGAAAGGTTAATAATCTTCTTGAATGCGGTTTTGTGCACCCTGAGTGGTGCAGTTTTTAGAATGGTGTTACTTTTGGGTATTTCTGTCAAGTAGGTCCCTCAAAGTCACTTCAAATGTGATGTGGTCCCTTAAAAAATGGTTTTGTAAATTGTTGGAAAAATTAAAAATTACTGATCAACTTTTAGCTCTTCCAACTTCCTAACAAAAAAAAAATATGTTTACAAAATGATGCAGATGTAAAGTAAACATATGGAAAATGTTATTTATTAACTATACTGTTCAAAAAAATAAAGGAAACACTCAAATAACACATCCTAGATCTGAATGAATGAAATATTCTCATTGAATACTTTGTTCTGTACAAAGCTGAATGTGCTGACAACAAAATCACACAAAAATCATCAATGGAAATCAAAGTTATTAACCAATGGAGGCCTGGATTTGGAGTTACCCCCAAAATGAAAGTGGAATAACACACTACAGGCTGATCCAACTTTGATGTAATGCCCTTAAAACAAATCAAAATGAGGCTCAGTATTGTGTGTGGCCTCTTCATGCCTGTATGACCTTCCTACAACGCCTGGGCATGCTCCTGATGAGGTTGCGGATGGTCTCCTGTGGGATCTCCTCCCAGACCTGGAATAAAGCATCCGCCAACTCCTGGACAGTCTGTGGTGCAATGTGACGTTGGTGGATGGAGCAAGACATGATGTCCCAGATGAGCTCAGTCGGATTCAGGTTTGGGGAACGGGCAGGCCAGTCTATAGCTTCAATGCCTTCATCTTGCAGGAACTGCTGACACACTCCAGCCACATGAGGTCTGGCATTGTCCTGCATTAGGAGGAACCCAGGGCCAACCGCACCAACATATGGTCTCAAAAGGGGTCTGAGGATCTCATCTCGGTTCCTAATGGCAGTCAGGCTACCTCTGGCGAGCACATGGAGGGCTGTGCGGCCCTCCAAAGAAATGCCACCCCACACAATTACTGACCCACTGCGAAACCGGTCATGCTGAAGGATGTTGCAGGCAGCAGATCGCTCTCCACGGCGTCTCCAGACTCTGTCACGTCTGTCACATGTGCTCAGTGTGAACCTGCTTTCATCTGTGAAGAGCACAGGGCGCCAGTGGCAACTTTGCCAAGCCTGGTGTTCTGTGGTAAATGCCAAGCATCCTGCACGATGTTGGGCTGTGAGCACAACCCCCATCTGTGGATGTCGGGCCCTCATACCACTCTCATGGAGTCGGTTCCTAACCGTTTGTGCAGACACATGCACATTTGTGGCCAGCTGGAGGTCATTTTGCAGGTCTCTGGCAGTGCTCCTCCTGTTCCTCCTTGCACAAAAGCGGAGGTAGCTGCTGGGTTGTTGCCCTCCTACGGCCCCCTCCACGTTTCTTGGTGTACTGGCCTGTCTCCTGGTAGCACCTCCAGCCTCCGGACACTACGCCGTCAGACACAGCAAACCTTCTTGCCACAGCTCGCATTGATGTGCCATCCTGGATGAGCAGCACTACCTGAGCAATTTCTGTGGGTTGTAGAGTCCGTCTCATAATACCACGAGTGTGAAAGCACAACCAACATTCAAAAGGGACCAAAACATCAGCCAGAAAGCATTGGTACTGAGATGTGGTCTGTGGTATCCTCCTGCAGAACCACTCCTTTATTGAGGGTGTCTTGATAATTTCCAATAATTTCCATCTATTGTCTATTCCATTTGCACAACAGCATGTGAAATTGATTGTCAATCAGTGTTGCTTCATAAGTGGACAGTTTGATTTCACAGAAGTTTGATTTACTTGGAGTTATATTCTGTTGTTTAAGTGTTCCCTTTATTTTTTTGAGCAGTGTATTTTGTGTGGTATCTGATTTAAGGGTATAAAAATAAAAAGTTTGACAATTCCAAAATTTTCAATTTTTTTGTAAATTTTTGATATTTTCATAAATAAACACATCATATCGGCCTAAATTTATCCACTAATTTGGAGTATAACAGGTCACAAAAACGCTCAGAATCACTGGGATATGTTAAAGCGTTCCAGAGTTATTACCACAAAGTGACACTGGTCAGATTTGTAAAAAGAGGCTCGGTCATTAACATACAAAGTAACATCTGTGAGAATTCATTACGTTGGATGTACTAGTGGTCCTTTAAAAACACGGATCAGACGCCACCTGTCAAATGCGGCTAACAAATTAACAGGCAAATGTTCAGCCGCTACTAGACACTTTTCCACTATGCATTATGTGGCGATACTACATCCTGTCCCGTGACAGGAATTGAAAGTCAGGAGACCACATAGAAGAGGTGACCATAGAAGGAAATTACTAAATAGAAAATATTGGTGGATTTACTTATTAAATAAGAGAATGCCTTTTTGCATAAATATTAAATATGATTTGATCTACCACTATGATTAAATCTATGTACCCTCCATTCCCCATAATAATTATTCTCCTTTCCTTGTCTAATACCTTCATAATCGTGTATTGTTTTTATACTTTATGAATTTTTATTTTTTCCAATTTTTTTCATTGGGTGTACTTGATCATGTGAGAGGAACGGATATGTCTCACTCACGACTTAGATATGCAATGATTAAAGAAGCACAATCTGAAAGGCATTTGCAGTTACATTGAATGCCCCTCTGTGACAATATGCCATACGTTTTTATGAAGCTTTAAATACATTTTGTGCTTTAATGAAGATCCCGATGCTGGAATTATCCTACTTCTATATTCGACTCTGTTGCACTGCTGGTTCCGCGCCTCGGATGTCCAAGTTGGTGAGCTGACTTCTCCTTCTCCATTTAACATACAAAGTGGCTCAGTACTTAAAGGGTCTGTCCACTACGTGGAAAACCCCTTCTTGATCTAAATGTTTGGCCCCGATAAAATAAAAGTTTATACTCACCTCCCATGTTGGCGCAGTTCCCACGGTGTCGGCACTCGAGCTCCCAGGGGCTCCCGTGCTGTTGTTGTGACACATGACGCCGATGCCCAAACAGCACTGGCATCACTGTCTCCGCCTTCGGAGGACAAATTGAACATGAAGAGGAAGTCCGGGCTGCAGCTGATCTCCAAGTTCCTCTTCATATTCAATTCTCCATCATCTTACCCATGTCCTCTATTAGGGGGAAGGAGGGCATGGGTAAGATGACAGACAGAGATGAGGGAGCAGTGCAGAACTGTGTAGAGCTTTGTGGGTGAAAGTGAGAAGTTTATATTGTACTCTAAAGGGAATGGGCAATTAGTGCAATGACGGGCACAAGGTGGAGGCTTCGGTGTAGCGGATAGACAGTAATATTTATCCTGGATGCTGCATTCACAACAGATTGGAGAGAGGAGGGTTTAGAAAAAGGGAGACCGATTAGGAGAGAGTTGCAATCGTCCATATGAGAATGAATTAAATCAACAGTAAAAGTGTTTGCAGAGTCAAAATGTAATAAAAGGTCAAATTCTAGAGATGTTTTTGAGGTGCAGGTGGCATGAGCGAGCGAGTGATCGCATGTAGGGAGTGAAGAAAAGATCTTTGCTTGAGAGTTATGGTAGAAATGGCAATAGAGTGATACCCTCTTGTATTGCTTTATGGTATAATTGGGTAGAGTATATAGAATAAAGAAAAGCTGTGTGAAAAACATAAGATGACTACCATGAGTAAAAATGTTTGCAACTCTGATTTGTCAGAAATAATTATAAAGAAATGGTTTGTAAGTTTACTTTATTTAATTACTTCTGACTACTGTATTTTAACTACATTTTATTGAATATGAAAATAAAATAGTGTCTTGTACCAAAACACTGCTAAAAATAATATTTGGGTGAAATCGACACAGACTCCTTAGATTGTGATGTATAGAGCTGGTGGAAGCAAACTAAATATGTAGTTATTTACATATACAGGGTGATTTACTCGCTCCATTACCCGGCAAAATAGCTGTAACCTCTAAAAGAGACAGTCTATCGTACTAAAATTTGGACTGTACATACCTTGGTTCATGAGAAACTGATGTTCTAAAGCAGGTGTTGAAAATGTCCACCGTTCGTATCCAAACATGCCTGCATGTGTCCTTCCACATTATTGAACGTATTCAGCACATCTAGGGTCTTGGCCTGAATTTCTCGAGGTATGTTCTCCGAGTACCTGCGAGGTTGGTGGCTTATTACTATACACCCGACCTTTCAAATGGCCACAAAGGAAAAATTTGAACTGTGTTAAATCAGGTGATCTTTGCGGCCGCAGTCCCTTGGAGATCACAGTCATCAAAGAAGGCCTCAATACACGGTTTGGATGGCGGATTTCAACCTCCAAACTTCTTTAGAAACTAACTTTGGCACCTCTTTAAGGTCTCAGTTTTCTAATAAGTTTTCAAAATGAAAACACGCTCCTCCAAACTGTATCTGTACATTGTTAACACATGAAGTAGTAATTCAGCAGGAGTGAAATGCAACAACTACACAAACTACTGACATGCAACAAGGGATGTAGAAAGTCTATCTCGTAGTGGAGACAACTGGGGCGGACAAGTCAGCGAGCCCAGTCAGTGCGAGGATGTGTCTCATCGCTTGTCACTTAGGTTCATTACACTCTCACTTCCCATGAACAAAAGTAAGTACAGTCGAAACTTCAGTACAGTCAACAGTCTCTTAGAAGTTACAGCAATGTTTCCAGGTAAAGTAGCGAATGAATCACCCTGTATAACAGTTATTCTAGTTTTTTATTGGGTAAAACTGCAAAGTATTTGTAAAATCAAGCAATGTGTAATTAAAAATCCTCTGTTCTTAGGAAAAGATGAATTTTGAAATCAATTTTAGGTTACCAGACACCTCACAGTCTATAAATGGTGCAGAATCTCTTAGGCAAGGAGTGCAGTGAGTGTAAGCTTTGTGCTATAGAGCTTGTAAGCATTGTATAATCGCTGGATCCGGCCAATGTCCATGTCACTGCACACCGCCATTGCTGCAGAGGCAAAGCTACCGATGGTTCCGGCATCATAGAGCGCACAATTTAAGTCAGACGATCAATGATGCCACTGGTTTGAACGGTCAACCTATCAGCAGCGCAACAGCCCCTGGGGAAACTGGAAGCTGGGAGACAGGGGAGCGGTACGCCCCTAAAACTAAATGTTGAGACAAACATCCTAATGTGAAATTTGACCGATGTTTGTACATCTATGTTGTCTTTTTTAATATGTATTTGTTGTTGAAAATGGTAATATTTAGAATAAATAGGTACATAAAAAAGCCATAAAAGTCAAACAATAGACATTTCATTTAGTACATTCTCTAGCTATGACAGGATCCCAAGTGAATATTTAATATGAATGAGAACAGCATTGAAGGGAGGAGAAACCCTACAAATAAACCTTTTTTCCCAAATGATCTTTTACCATGAAAAAAAAAGGAGGCGAGATATAAATTAGGAAATCATGTTGTCTAGGGGATAATTCTGAAATAATCAGCTGCTACCAGATCAAAAAAGGCTTAACACATCAATAGGAAACAATTCACAAGAAAAAAAAACGAACCTTTTTCATCTTCATCAAAACAGAATGTAATGACTACAAATGTCTTGGTTTTTACATTCTTTAAAATTGTAGATCGAGGGGAAAAAAATTCACCCCTGAGGCAGAATTCCACACCATTACTCCAGATTTCTGTAAAATTTTAAAATACTGTTGAACGTACATTAATCATGAAAAATAAGGTCTCTCACGTACTCATTTGTACACATCAGTAAGAAAATAAAGGCATCATCTCTTTCTAACTATTCCACAGCCATTACTTTTTGACAAGTCTTTTCTTCTTTATTCCGATAGCTAACTCTCGTACTCCCTTCAGACATGGAAAGGCTTTACGCATTCTTTTGATTGTAAGGGGACTAGATAAAGCTCTTTGAAATTGGATTTCCTCAAGGAAAAACACAAGTACTAGTTAAAAATAGAACAAAAACTGGTAAATAGTACAAACAGATGACACCAGTCTTGATGTTTCTTGGTGTCTTCATTAAAGAATAGTGGCAAAAAATGAAACCATCTGTGCAACATGCCATTACTGTTTTATATTTAAAATTTTCCCAGGTTTTTTTTTTTTTTATGATCAAGAAGAATGACATACTTGTGATTAATGAAATATGAGCCATTAAAAAAGAAAACGAAGCTGAAAGTGTTTGCTATACATTTTTTTTTACAGGAGTACAAAACAAAGCTAGCTGAATATAATCCAACAGGACAATGTATCTACATCTTGTTCAATGTGTGGATTATTACACTTGTATAACAGATTGTTAGTCAGCATGGCTAAAATGTCTGCAGACAGCACCTCAACAGAAGATCCTGGCAAAGAAGGCTTAGGCATGTAAACGTTAAACATTCCCAATCGTTTATCCATACAATGTTATCTATTAATCCAAACTCACAAGCTTCAAATATAAAAAAAAAGTTACAAAATGCACTATAACCTATGCTTTGAATATATTACATTACTGGTAAAGCTAAAGAGCTTATGGTATGGTTGGCTCTGTAAATACATTCTTTAAAATTCGAGTTGCAGATGGATATTTGTTTATATGTTAGGAGCGAGTGATTCTCCAGTGGACTGGTGGAAAGGGTATCTTTTGGGTTTCGTTTTTTAAGAGTACATTGTGTACACATTTTTTAGGTTTCTGATAAGCTGGAAACATCTAAAGAGGTTAAGGTCAATATGAAGAGAGATGCATTCTGTCTTGGAGTTTTTGATTATTCTTTTTTTTTTTTTACACAAAGAATTTGACATTAGAAGCAGCTCCTCAGGCAACAATGTCACAATTCTTTCTGATGTTCCAGAAATAATTCCAACAGCAGGCTCATCGATTAGGATGTTTAGGACTGGACTGATGCAGATAATTACACAGTTTTTGTTGAAAAGTTCACTGATGAGCAAATGCTTTTAAAGCTTTAAATCCTGAAATATCACAAGCTGAAGAACAAGAGCCACACAGAAATCCTCAAGGAGCCAAGTTCCCCTAGCTTGGAAAGTGCACACAGAATTTTTTTTTATCATAAAACTACAACTCACATTCATACATAGTCTATGTTGTTTACACGAGAAAAAAAATCTTACTTCCAACACACAGATTCATGCTCAAAACCATTTTTTTAGCATGTCTTTTCCAATTTTCATCTACCTGATCTAAGGTCCAGTATGTGGATGGAAAAAAATACTTTCCCTGCTGGACATCCAACTTTGAGCTATCCAAGACAATGCAATGTAGTATAAAACATTATAAAACATTAGGTTAATAATAAATGTCAAAGTACCTCTCCTTGGAATATATGCCCTAAACCTAACAATTTTATTAAATAAAAGCTACAGAAGCCTGTTCGGGATAATAAAGCAACTGTTCTTTTGCATTATAGCAACACTTTTGCCTTCATAGAATAATGAATAAAATATAGCTTTACTGCATCTACCACAAGGACACCAGCGAGATCAGAACTAGGTAAAGCTAAATAAACCCTTCCCTATAAAAACATTAAACACAGCTTTACGGCTTCTATGATCTTTAGAGCAGAATCCACATCATCCAGTATCCTCCTTCTACACTTTCAGTGTTCATCCAATGATGCTGCTATCAGTCCTGTAGACACCAGCAGTTCCACCAACAATACTGTCAAGATTTTCCCTTAAAGAACAACGTGGCATGCCAGCTTTAACCAATCCTGGTGTTCGACTATTGGCTTCTTCCTCGGGCAAACTTGTATGTCTGTTTCTTGTATGTCTGCCATCTTAGACCTCAGTTCACATTGTCTGGTTTTTTGACTTGTTTGCATTCTGTGCAATTTAAGGGTGTGGCATGCCCTTTGTTGAGCTGATTGGTATATATGTAGCTTACCACGGGCCTAGGTGGTCTGGAGTTGGGACCCGGTCCTATTTGTCTACCCTTTTATATGCATTACTTCAACTTTGATATACAGTAAGGTTTTTAATATAGGCAGTATAGGTACCGTCCCAATTTAGGGTCACCTTGCCGCTGGTGGGACGGCTTGTATACTTTTTTTGATCAAAAATAGTTCACTAAGTACCCTATATTTATTATGCAATTTTGCTTTACATTTATATATAATTATGGTAGGGTATGAGATATATTTTTGTCTTGCTTCTTTTTTGCTAGTGTGAACATGCCTCGGTTTCTTGTATGTCTGCCATCTTAGACCTCAGTTCACATTGTCTGGTTTTTTGACTTGTTTGCATTCTGTGCAATTTAAGGGTGTGGCATGCCCTTTGTTGAGCTGATTGGTATATATGTAGCTTACCACGGGCCTAGGTGGTCTGGAGTTGGGACCCGGTCCTATTTGTCTACCCTTTTATATGCATTACTTCAACTTTGATATACAGTAAGGTTTTTAATATAGGCAGTATAGGTACCGTCCCAATTTAGGGTCACCTTGCCGCTGGTGGGACGGCTTGTATACTTTTTTTGATCAAAAATAGTTCACTAAGTACCCTATATTTATTATGCAATTTTGCTTTACATTTATATATAATTATGGTAGGGTATGAGATATATTTTTGTCTTGCTTCTTTTTTCCCTAAGAGGAAGCAGAAAGGCGAAACAGAGTCGAGAAGAGGCTGGTGTGCTGCATATTTGTGTATTTTTTTTGCATTTTTAACACATTAATTTTTGTTAGTACAATTTATATCCCCAAATGGAAGAAAATTGTCTGGCTGTGCTGCTCTATGTCCAGTTGTTCTTTAAGGGAAATTCAAGACAGTACTGTTGGCACATCATTGAATGAAATACACAGGGACTGGAAGTGTGACAGAGAGGGAGGATTTTGAATTAGGTGGATCCGGTTTTAAAGATCATAAATGTGGAAAAGTTGTATTTAAACTGTTTTTACAAAGAAGGGTGTTGGACTGCCTTATTAAACTTTGCCTAGCTCCGATCTCGCTGATCTCCTCAAAGTGAAAAAGGTGCCCCTTTATATAATTATTAAGTCAAGTAAAGTGTTTTGCTCACTGTACACTTCAAGGCCACAAGGTTTAGTGTTTAAAAAAACAATCAGTGCTTATTCATGCATGTAATACTATACCCTGTAGAATCTGATAGGT
Source organism: Phyllobates terribilis (assembly GCF_046119375.1). Classification (NCBI taxonomy): domain Eukaryota; kingdom Metazoa; phylum Chordata; class Amphibia; order Anura; family Dendrobatidae; genus Phyllobates; species Phyllobates terribilis. The sequence goes on from NW_027362762.1 coordinate 298,238,753, forward strand.
GTGGGACTGTCTATTTTCATTCTTTAATGACTGTAAAAATTTAACGTAATATGCTGCCATCGTTTTTCTGCAACCAAACAATTGGCAGACAATGCATAATGGCCTTCAGTGGCATGTAAAAAATTGGGCACCCCTGGTCAAAATCACTGTTATTGTGAACAGTTAAGCAAGTTGAAGATGAAATGATCTCTAAAAGGCATATTGTTAAAGATGACATATTTCAGTTGCATTTTAGGCAAATAAATATATATATTGTCTTTTTTTTTTCATTTTAAAAAATTACAATAAGGGAAATGGGCCTATGCAAAAGTTTGGGCACCCTTGGAGATTTGTGTGCTTTGATAATTTTGACCAAGGTTTCTGACCTTAATTAGCCTGTTAGGGTTATGGCTTGTTCACTACCATCGTTAGGAAATGCCAGGTGATGAAAATTTCCCAGCTTTATAAAAACCCAGCCTCCTCTAACTTTATGCCAAAAAAACAGCAGCCATGGGTTCTTCTAAGCAGCTGCCTAGCACTCTGAAAATGAAAATGGTGGAGGCCCATAAAGCAGGAGAAGGCTAAAAGAAGATAGCAAAGTGTTTTCAAGTTGCCCTTTCCTCAGTTTGAAATGTAATTAAGAAATGGCAGTTAACAGGAACAGTGAAGGTCAAGATAAGGTCTGGAAGACCATGCAAAATTTCAGTGAGAGCTGTTCGTACGATTGCTAGAGAGGCAAATCAGAACCCCCGCTTAACCTCAAAAGACCTACAGAAAGATTTAGCAGACTCTAGCTTTGTGGTTCATTGTTCTACTGTTCAGAGACACCTGCACAAATATGACCTTCATGGAAGAGTCATCAGAAGAAAACCTCTCCTGCAGCCTCACCATAAAATTCAGCATCAGAAGTATGCAAAAGAACATCTAAACAAGCCTGATACATTTTGGAAAGAAGTTCTGTCGACCGAAAATGTTAAAATAGAAGTCTTTGGCCACAATGATCAAAGGTATGTGTGGAGAAAAAAGGCCACCAAATTTCAGGAAAATAACATCTCGCCAACTATTAAGCATGGGGGTGGATCAGTCATGCTTTGGGGTTGTGTTGCAGCCGATGGTACAGGGGACATTTCACGGGTAGAGGGAAGAATGGATTCAATGAAATTTCAACAAATTCTTGATGCAAACATAACACCATCTGTAAAAAAGCTGAAGTTGAAAAGAGGATGGCTTCTACAAATGGATAATGATCCTAAACAAACATCAAAATCCACAATAGGCTACCTCAAAAGGTGCAAGCTGAAGGCTTTACAATGGCCCTCACAGTCCCCTCTTCTGAACATCAATGAAAATCTGTGGCTAGACCTCAAAATAGCAGTGCATGCAAGATGACCAAGGAATCTCATAGAACTGGAAGTATTTTCCAAGAAAGAATGGATGAAAATCCCTCAAACAAGAATTGAAAGACTCTTGTCTTGCTTTAAAAAGCTTTTACAAGCTGTGATACTTTCAAAAGGGGGTGCTACTAGGTACTAACCATGCAGGATGCCCAAACTTTTGCATTGGTCCATTTTCCTTTTTCGTCATTTTTAAAATGTAAAAGATTAAAAAATATATATTTCTTGCCTAAAATACAAAGGAAATCTGTTATCTTTAACTTCAGGCCTTTTAGAGATCATTTCATCTTCAACTTGCTTAACTGTTCACAATAACACTAACTTTGACCAGGGGTGCCCAAACTTTTACATGCCACTGTATATTGCTAAAATGCAACAATATTGCAGATTATAGATTCTTTTTTAGAAAATGTGATCAGGAGGAGACAAGAAAGGTTGAAATCTTCGTTAATAATAATAATCATAACAACAAACTACTGACCAAAAGAATTACAGGCTTAAAATCTCTGAAAAAATTAAAACTGAATATCGTTAAAATGTCAAATGAGAGAACCAATACAAGATCCTCCACTTCTGCAACCATACTCCTGAGCTTCTAAATATATTAGATCCATCTATTTCCCCCTTATGTTGGAAATGTGTCTTGTTGACAGGATCTATATTCCACCTATTTTGGGACTGCTCCCTGATAAGACCATTCTTTGATTAAACAGGTCTTTAATTTAGATCTATTATTAGATCCTCAACACTTTTTACTCAATATTTTCCCACATAATCATATCTAAAAGAACCGTTCGACTTCTCCTACACATACTGACGGCTGCAAGATGTTTGATAGCTTCTCATTGGAAACAAACCTCTCCTGCCTATCAATGACTTATACACAAAGATCAAAGATAGCAGAAATTGTCAATATTGCACTGCTCTGAATGATGAAACGGTCAAGAGAGTCAACCTCATTTGGTCCCCCTGGGACTCTTTTTGGGTATTTAGGAACCTTATTCAATAGGTCATATCTCCCTCACCCTTTAACGCCTAACACCTTAACTCCTTAACTCTTCCCCTTACCCTGCTATTTGTATTCCCTTTCCTTTTAGTTTATTATAATTTTATATATAGAAATTTGAATATCGCTATGACACATCTATACCACAAAGCTGATTTACTCTGTTTTCATTGTAATCTGTTAATCTTTTTTCCAAGTCTATTTCCTGTTGAATAACAAAGTTTTTCAATAAAAATTACATAAAAAATGGCAAATTATACTCGGTCCTATAACTAGGTGTTCTTGTCATAATAATGGTTGCTAACTTAGATAAGCATGTAACAGTCTTAACCTTCTCCAGTCACATAGACCTGCTTTAAGCCAGTCGGAAGCCACGTTTGTCCAGAAAAGCCATTAACCCTCCGTCACATACAATAGGCCTGACAGGCACATCTCTTTTACTTTCATTTCTCCTTCCTCACCAGATTGTGAGGAAATCCCCTCCCTCCAGGTAGTCTCCTGTCTCTAGCAGCTCTGTGAAACCTCATATCACAGTTGGATTGCAGAACTTCAGGAGGACAGATATAACTGTGCTAATCTCTCAGGCTCATTGTATGTGAACACGTCACACTCAATAAGGTTGGTATTTTATGTTTTTATTCATCACAATTGTTTATTTAGCTTGTTTTATGAATGTATAGCACAAAGTGTGAGGATATTTCATAGAAATAAGGCAGATTAAAAAAGAAAGTGTGCTGCTCAGGCATATACAGTAGTTCCCTAACACATATTCCTTCTCTTGCTTCAGATTATCTGCTGAAATGGAGAGGAAAATGTACAATTTATCAAAAAACCTTGATGTTGAGGAAGTAACAAACATGCTGTTAGATGATGCAGACCCCACACTGAATGAGGATTTAGGAGAGGAAAGTGAGATTGATTCTCATGATGAGGTGGAAGTATGTGAAGTGGATTCTGAAACAGAGCAAGATGGTGACAGTGATGAGGATGAAGATGTAGAATCTTATTATATGGGAAAAGATAAAAAAAAAAACAATGGAACAAGAAGCCACTCCAGAAAAAACGTAGGGAACCTCAAAACATTATTACTCACCTTCCTGCAGTTATAGGAACTGCAAGTAATGCAAAAACGGCAGTTGAATGCTGGAATAGTTTATTCACAGATGACATTCTGGACTCTATTGTCACATATACCAACCAATATATAGACATTATAAAGGACAAGTTCATCTGCAACAGAACCATCAAGGCCACAGATGAAATAGAACTGCGTGCTTTTTTTGGATTATTATACCTTGCAGGAGCTTATAGGGCAAATAGACAAAGTTTGGAGGAACTTTGGAGTAAAGATGGGGATGGAGTTGAAAAATTTGGCCTTGTTATGTCCATAAACAGATTCAAGCTTCTAATTCGTTGCCTTCGGTTTGACGACAGAACTACCCGAACCGAACGTAAAACACATGACCGACTTGCTCCAATTCGTGATATATTCCAAAAATTTGTTGAAAACTGTAAAAAAAAAAGCTATTGCCCTGGAGAGAATCTCACTATTGACGAAATGCTCCCTGGTTTTCGTGGTAAATGTGCCTTTCGTCAATATATTCCATCAAAGCCTAACAAATATGGAATAAAAATGTATGCCCTTGTTGATGCCAGTAAGACCTACGCTTACAACCTGGAAGTTTATGCAGGAAAACAACCAGAAGGTCCTTACTGTGTCAGCAACAAACCCAGTGATGTTGTAAAAAGACTGGCTGAGCCCTTATTTGGATCGGGTCGCAATATAACAGCTGACAATTGGTTTTCAAATTGTGATCTGATTGATTATCTGAAAATGCAGAAGCTTTCATATGTCGGAATTGTAAGAAAAAATAAAAAAGAATTGCCTACACAGTTTGTAAGTGTGAAAGGGAGACAACAGTACGGCAGTATGTTTGCATTCCATAATGGAAAGGTTTTGGTTTCCTATGTACCACAAGCAAAAAAAATTTTACTTCTTCTATCAACACTTCATGATGATGATGCCATCGATCCTGGGACTGAGGCACAAAAAAACCCAGAGATAATTACATTTTATAATGCAACCAAAGGGGGTGTTGATACAGCTGATCAGATGTGCTCAACTTTCAACGTCAGCAGAAACACCAAGCGCTGGCCAATGGTCATATTTTTTGCCATGTTGAATTTGGGTGGTATAAATTCACAAGTCATTTACCTTGAAAACAAGCTTGAACCACTCCGTAGATGATTCTATCTGAAAAAATTGGCCCATGAACTAGTGCTTGGAGAGCTACGCAGGAGAAGTATGAAAACAATCGGTATCCCCTCTCGCCTTCAAGTTCAGCTCAAAAGATTCCACCCAGAAGATGATAGTGAAAATTCACCACCTGCACCACCTCCCAAAAGAAGGAGATGCACCACCTGCACCACGGAAAGCGGAATCAGAAGGCTTTCTAATTATGAATGTCACAAATGTCATAATGCAATCTGCCTGACACATGCAAAAGTGATGTGTAATTCTTGCTCTTTGCTCTGGAAGTGTAATTTTTCTGGGGAAACTTCAGGATCTAATTCTGATTGAATATGTGTTTAATAGTACTTAAGGTACCTTAAAATTAAGTTTGTTTCCATAAATTTTCTTTGTAGAGTTTTTTGACAGAGTCGAACTGGGGACTATTTGGCGGGAGTTTTGAAATGTTTGTATTTCAGAGTTATTAGTTTTATGTTAAGTAAATGGGGTTTTTTTGCACCTGATTATGTGTAGTCTCTTTTATTACATCCCTATGAAGGTCACTGATCACTTTTAGAGCACTGAAATTGCAAACATTAGATATTCTAGGTATTTTTCTAGCCTGCGCCTGACAGTCACATTGTATGTGAACTCGTTAGAACCGATATTGTATGTGACGGAGGGTTAAAACAGGCTACCTTACACACCAAAATAAAGAATGATTGCTGAAATGCACAAAGGATAACTAAATTTAGACAACATCACTAACCCAAGAAAAATCTGCATTAATGCAATGTATTAAACCTGGCATAATTCTCTATAGTGCATTATGCATATGACTGCCATATTGATAATGTAACAAAACATCTTAAAGCTCAAAACTCTGCACTATTCTCCGACTAGTCACCAGTGGATTTGGATACTAAATGATCCCTTTATAGAACAAAGCTACAATTTCTCCATAATAACAGTTGTACAAACAAAGCAAAATCAACATCAAAAAGCTGCAAGACAAGAAAACCTAAACACCCTTTTTCTTTGAAGGTACCCGTTTGAAGAGAGCTATTTTTCGTTACTGGTGGGTGAAATGAGAATTCAGCATTAAGAATTGGACATCCAGTCCCTGTGAAAGACTAATTAGATCCATGTGAAGATCTGTGCTTGAAACACCTTCACACATTAAAGGAGAAGCTACTAGTTACACTTTTGAGTAGGCTGTAACAAAACATTTGGTCACAGATGATGCAAGTTCATACTGCAGAAGTCCAAAAGGGAAAGAAAACGTTTAAACACCAATGTAATTATTGTTTGTCAACTTTTTTTGCCATCAATATGGGACACATCAATTTTAACAAATGCATCCTCGTCTACACGTAACAGTTTAATTTATATTGGTGATCATTTTTATATTTCTTTATATGAAAACACATTATAATGGTTGGACCCGAAAGAACAAGCACGTTTTACCTATTGTGTCCCCAATATTTCCTTGTAGACTTTAAGCTTGCGAGCTGGACCCTCACTCCTCCTGTAACTACTTAAACTGTCTTACCTTTTATTGAATTTATTGTCTGTATATGTCACAGCTTAATTGTAAAGTGCTGCGAATATATTGGTGTTATATAAATACAATTATTATAATTATGGCTGTGAAATATATGTATATCTTTATAAGGGTCATTAGGTTTTGTCATCATAAGGCGATACTGTCACGGGTGTATCAAGTGTGACAGACAGTCGCTCTGGATTCGACAGTAGAAGGTCATTGCGCTTGGCATTGCAGACGCCTTCTTAATCCTCTCATCTCTGTAGTGTAGTGATATCCTTCTTCCTTTAGGACCCAGCAGCGACCTCCACCTTCTGCTGCTAATTGACACACCCTGGCTTAGTAGTTAAAAACTCACAGTGTCTCCAGAGAGTCGCCAGTGATAGTTTTATGTTCCTCTGTCCATGTCTGGAGTACTAGTAGTTGGCTAGATTCTTCTTAGACTTCCCATGGAGGACAGTCATCTGTCTGGTGTCTTCTCAAGCTAAGTGTATCCCCTTTGTTTGTTTACCTTGTTGTTTTTAGTTACAATGGGGCCAGACTAGTGTTCACCCCGACCCCTCCCTTCCTAGGGCCAAGCTCTAGGGACATTCAGGGATTAGGTTTTCAACTCGGTGATAGGTGCGGAACCTATATTGGGATGATAGAGCAGTCAGGGTGATATTAGATCTGCCTAGGGGTCTCAACTCCCCCTTTCCCTAGTAGTTGGGCTTACTTCCTCCCCTTACTGTCATTGTTCACTTGTTCTTTCCCTCACCTTGCGTGACAGATACAAAGTACAAACAAGTTGTAGAACAACCAATTACATATTTCAACTATATTGCAAACATTTTTAGGAATGACCAATTTTTGTGATCAATAAATATCTAAGGAACAAACAGCTATAAAGTGTTACATCTACCATCTGCCGTGGATGGTTCAAGCATAGCTCAAAGCCTTAAAGTGATTGGCCACTACCTTTTTAATGATGGCTTGTTAAGTTCCTCAGATGCTGTTGGAACAAAGCAGTTCCGTTATTTCGATAGTAGCCGTGGCCGGGCACTGCTGCTGCAGCATCCGCGAGCTTCCTACCAGTGCCGGGTGATTGGCCGGGTTGCTGGGTTTCACCTCCCCCACCATCAGATATTGATGACCTATGCTGAAGATAGGCCATGAATAAAAAAATCAGTGGCTGACCTCTTTAAAAAAACAGCATGGGGCAGTAACTACCTGCTTACCACACTGTTATTGCATGGTGCAGGAAGCAGAACTCTGGCTATTTACTACGGGGGAGTGAAAAGGAGTTCAGATATAAGAATGACATCACTGAAATCTGTCTCTTAGGCTGCGTGTCCACGATGCGGATTTAATGTGTTTCCGCGGCTGCATTTCCGCCGCGAAAACGCATTAAAAATGCATGTTAAGTTGTCTGCCATGTTTCCCAATGATAATCCGCATGTGCTGTGCACATGCTGTGAAAATTTCCGCTGCAGATTATCTTTGCGGAAAAATCAGCAGCACTACCATTAATCTTGCGGAATTGCGGCAAGATCGCCGCCATTGACTTGCATTGAACCACATAACATCCGCATGCATACAAGTATGTATGCGGATGTTATGTGACTCAATGTGCGGATGGTACCCGTGTCTGGAGAAAAGGAGACTCTCCCCCAGACCAGGGTACCATAGTATCTGTAGTTAAAAAAGAATTAAAATAAAAAAAATATACTTATCTTCTGATGGCCCCCTGTCTGCTCCAGGTGGCGCTGCTGGCTCTGTGGCTGCTCGCGGTGGTGTAAAAGGACATTCCATGACGTCATTTAGTCATGTGCCAGGTCACGCGATCGCGGACATTGGCGGTCGCGTGACCAGTCACATGACTAAATGACATCATGGAAGGTCCTTTTACACCACCGTGAGCAGCCGAAGACACCGGATGCACCGGAGAAGGAGACAGGGGGCCATTGGAAGGCGAGTATAATGTTTCATTTTAATTTTCACCATTTTTATTCTTTTTTTTACTATTGATGCTGCATTTTCAGCATTGTAACTTGGTCACACTATATAAATCCATGCCGGTTGCATGGATTTATATAGTGTGACCGAGTTGTCAAGCACTTTCCTAGTGATGCTAAAATCGCTTGGAAAGCGTTTGACAAGCCGCATGCGGAAACGCATGTGAAGAACGCTTCACATCCGCTTGTCCCTGGCAGGAAAAACGCATGTAAAATCCGAGGCATTTCTGCATCGTGGGTACTTAGCCTTAAGCTAGCCATGTATTATAATAAATACAATTTGCACAAATCGTTACCCTAAAGATTCTCTTTAAATTAAAGAATTTATTTTTTCAAAACATTTTCTCTGCAATGCTATAAATAAGGGATAGGTTCTAAAATACTTACAGAGAAATGATCCTTTAAGGGTGTAACCACGACGGAGTGAGCAGTACCATCTAGGAATACAGACAGGTCCCAGCTTGTCACATCATTCCTAGCTACTGGAACTCTAGAATAAAGAGACAGAGCGGTTCCATTAAACATGATTAATATGCGGTCTCAAAAAGATTAAGAAAGAAACCTCCTAATTAATCCACTAAGCAAGAACTTCATCACTGGAAATACATATGGTATTAAATATTTCTGCATAAACACATAAATTATTACAAATTCCAGGCATTGTATAGCTGCCACAGTATTAACTTTTACCTGTAAATCAGTTTATAAGCAGATTGGAAGCATTGTCATTCGGGCCAATTGTATGGGAACGAATGTGTAAAGTGCGTATTTAAATGTAAATGGACATTAAAATATCAATTGTGCTGCAGATAAATGGCAAAGAACATTTTTAATCACTCTTTTGACAGGCAAGACTGGAGCAAAGTTCATAGTATCCATGACAACCCTTGAAGTCACGGTTGTGCGTTGTGCACCAGACACCTGCTGAGCCTTGCGTAAAGGTGTCTGCGAAGCATTTGGATAGGATGAAGTCAGTCATCTGTTGTCAGTCCCCTCTAATGTGCAGACATGACTATTCAGTGACACCTCTTAGCACCTCTTTTGGATCAGAAAGGCTGAGATTGGCTTCAGGGTGAAAATGATTACAGTATTTACTGTGCTGAGGAGCATACAAGCCACAGAAGAGTTAATAAATCCTGAGCTGTTAGTCTACTCTTCCAGTCTCCTCTACTGAATAACAATTTGTATTAATCAGAAGTCACAGAATGAAGCGTCCGTTTCTTCATCTACCCAACCACGATAAAAGGAGGAAGAACACTGAACTAGAACCATCCACTTCTCAAAAATATACAGCTCAGATAATGGATAGTCTCATCGCTGGAAAAGTCTCTGCGAATTGGTCCATTTACGGGAGGATTCCCATCCTGTAATGTGATGGACTATCTCTGCAACAGGCCATCACGCTAGGACTGGTGGGGATTGACTAGTTTTTTTTCCTTTTGCTAGTGCAGTCTCTGGATATACAGTGACCAGTGTCCTGCACAAATGACTACCTGGAGCATAACCATGCAGGAAAACAAGTAAGGAGATGCAGCACCAGTCATAATGTGATGGCATATCCCAGCCATATCCCAACATTTATTATCCTTAGAATGAAGAGACTCTACAATAACGATGCACGACTGTTAAAAAGAGATGCCAGCGAACAGTGGTCCCAATTGATCTCATGTACAATACATAACTTCATACAGAAGTGATCAGCCAGCTAACCTTCACAGGTACAGCACATGGACCAGTTCTGGTAGAACAATATTCACTCAGGCTATTTCAAGAGAATCATCCGCACAATTGTTTGGTTTAAAATTGCAACACTTTATTACAGGGGGTTGTACACAGTTGGGGACAATTAGTTTTTTTTTTCACTTAATTGGTGCTAAAATTAATTTTGCAGTTGGGTTCCATCAAACATTTTGCATTGATATCCTTTGTGTTGCACTATTGCTGGATATAATTTTTTTTTAATATATATATTATAGACACTGCAAATAGTTGTCGATCGGTGCGTGGACCTGGTCCTGAGCTCCACACTGATCGCACAAAACACAGCTGTGAAGTGTGCAGTTCTTCTATGTAACGTACGCTCAGAGCAGTGTACTGGCTAAATAGTAACTGTATGGGTCTGTACACTCCATTGTCAGAGATATGTGGCACATAGACTAAAGCCCCTCATACATGTACATTAACAATAATGTCGGCACCACCTGCCGATACGGACAGGTTTAGCCAACAAACATGTATGGGGCGCCAGCCAACTTATTGTCATCAGAGGAGTCAATTGGGCATTTCCAATCTCAGACTGCAAATCATTTTGGTCTCCAGGAGATAAGACGCCAGTAGAAATGTCTGTCAGCAGCTTTCTCTTAGAGAACGCACAAGTGCTCGGCCAAACGTGAGACAACTGAGATGGCAGTCAGCTGAATGATTGGTCAAACCACTCTTCAGCCAACAACCATCTAAATGTAGATAGGGGCTGTACTAGTAAGCCGTACACTGTTCTGTATACATGCTATATACAAGAGCTTTGTACTTCAAAACAGTGTTTTGCATGATCAGTGGGGCTCTCAGGACTCAAAACCCCACCGATCAGCATCTATTTGCAGGGTCTATAATATATAAAAATAAATGTTAAAGAGAGTTACATTTTAACTGCAAATCTCTCAATCAGGGAGCTTGTACTGCCATGGTAGTTTGTAACTCTTATCTGTCTTTTTCTGAGCTCCTCTCAGCTGATTGTTTTATTACCACAGACCATATCAAAGTTGTATGTGCAGGAAACAATGTGTAAAAGCCAAAAGTTGCAAAATGTTTTATGAAACCCAATTGAAAAAATGATTTTTATCCCCAAACACATGCATTTAAAAAAAGAGTAACTAAACCTTGGATTTATTTTTTCATATCTATTTTTTTGTTCTCTTAATTGCAAGGAGATTGCTGGGGTCAAAGTCCTGAGACTCCACCAACCACTCAAAATACCACTGTGAAGCGTGCAGGTAAAGGAGACCAGATAGACCCCCCACTGATCTGCTTGTAATTAGGAGGGCTAGGAATATTAAAAAAAAAAGCATATCAAAGGTTTAGTTAATCTTTAAGTAAAAAAATAAAACTAAAATTGGTCTTCAATGGTAGACAACCTCTTTAAATGGAACCTGACAGCTGATACATGTTGCAAAAGGACCAAGTCACAATAAGGAACTAGTCAGACAGGTGGGTTCCTGGTGTGCCTTCTCCCCGCCTGCTCCACTAGAGTGAGACACGCAACGAGATACCCGTCATTCAAGGGAAAAGGGCTGGGAGAAGCCTCCGGTCACCCGTCTGTCTGACTAGTTGTCTTTCATGTGGGTTTTAAAGTATGGTTTTCTCTGAAAAGCCTTAGGGTTAAATATACATGGCTAAAATCATACTGACAGTGTCTGATGCATGCTGCCTGTGGATTGGGCTGCATCTATCAGCTGTTAGGTTCCCTTTAAGAACATCACTTAAAATCCATACCAAGTTTGTAGCAAGTTACTGAGAACAGATTTCAGACTAAAACGTGTCAACGGAAAAGGAACTATAAACCTGTTCTAGATCTCAAACGGTGTTCTTAATATAAAATTGAGGTTTATTCTATGGAAGTGTTGAACACTTCAAATTACCTAGATCTAAAATTATCATAAAACCTCAAATATAAGTAATTTTCAGCAACAATAAAATAATGTATGAAATACTGAAGACAACCCTAGTATACATTTTTGAGAGGTGTCTAGTATAAAGTTGATGAACATTGCAACCAAGGTCACGTTAGATTATTAGGCCTTGAACCAATATCAACCCAACAAACTAATACTGCTGCTATTCAAATAAGTGAATTTTTCCAAAAGCTTTAACTCAGAGAAGTGCAAGATACAACATGGCATAGGAAACCACCAAAGTTTGTAGACATTTCTTTATATGCATTAAATGGGCTCTCTTTTTTCTGGACTTCTGTGGGGCAATCTTGACATAGAGATATCTTCCTTTCCTTAATTATTAGGATGATCTCTCGCTTTTCACAAAATGTTGTACTGATCCTTAGTTGAATTAACTCATAGCGAGGATGCGCCCCAGAGATAATGGGTGCAACGGAACCCTATGCACTCATTCAATAGCAAATATCCCTTGCAAAACTCTTTAAAAGTCAGGTTTCAAAATAGGTTACAGAGCTCCCGCCATCTAGATTTTCTCGAATCCCAACAAGAAATATGTTGTTTCTTCTGAGTTTATTTTTCTAGATCATCAGTTTTATTCAAGAACATGCCTATATTCTATGCATTCTTGTTGATCTCTTACTGGATGATAGTGAGTTGATCTTCTATTGTAATCACTCTACCTTCAGCTTCTTTCATCCTCTCATTCACCTGTTGTACATCTAGTCTTATCAGGGACATATCCTGTAAGCCCTCCCATGTGTACACGCAAAGAAGCCAGGGTATTAGAGTGAAACTGTAGCAAATACATCACATATAGTTGGGTCTGCTTGCAGGGACTCACCATCTGCATTTCTCAATTCAAAATCTACCAGTCCATTATGACCGTCACCAGGCAGATTTACAGGAGAGGCAGGATAGGTATTACTGGAACAGAAGAATGCCATTTTAGAGTCCCCCTCTGTAACATGCACTCCCGATTCCTTCATTTTATTTCCCATCTCAGGAGAGGCATCCTCCGTTCCCTCGAGAGGCACACAGGCCAAGCGTTCCAGGCGAACAGCAACCTCCAATGTTCTGTTTTTAGCTGAGGATTCCGGTGGTGCCACTATGCTAGATGGTCCAACTTCACGACCCACTTTGCTTCTCTGCAGAGTCATGGTACAGGTTTCCATTCCCACAATCTTATCACCAAGTTTGACAGGGATAATGTAAAAAGGTAGTTTCGGATGGATATGGCCAGTTATTAAATGATGGCATCATGACAGATGAAGGATTTTTGTAGGAGCTCCTGTGAACACATCTGCTCACATCTCTGATAGTCATATTCACCAATACTGGTGTTATTAATTTGTTGCCATATCATCAAATACTTGTGCTTTGGTCTGAATTTATTTATCTTCACTATCAATTAAATTGTGATGAAGTTATGATTGGGTCTTTATCATATCCCATATTAATTCCAGCAACTCGAGCCACAATATATATGCATGTTGAATATACAGGTGCATCTCTCAAAATTAGAATATCAAAAAGTTATTTTATTTCAATTCTTTGATACAAATAGTGAAACTCATATTATATAGAGTCATTACAGAGTGATCTATTTCAAGTGTTTATTTCTGTTAGTGTTGATGATTATGGCTTACTCCTTGTGAATCTCCCCCAAATTTTTGAATGGCCTTTTCTTAATCCTTTCAAGGCTGCGGTTATCCCGGTTGCTTGTGCACCTTTTTCTATCACACTTTTTCCTTCCACTCAACTTTCCGTCAATATGCTTGGATACAGCACTCTGAACAGCCAGCTCCTTTAGCAATGACCTTTAGTGGCTTACCCTCCTTGTGGAGTGTGTCAATGACTGCCTTCTGGACATCTGTCAAGTCAGAAGTCTTCCCCAGGATTGTGGAGCAACAGAAACGGATTAAGGGACCTTTCTAAAAGCGTAGGAAGCCTTTGCAGGTGTTTGTTGATTATTCTAATTTACTGAGATAATGACTTTTGTGTTTTCATTGGCTGTAAGCCATAATCATCAACATTAACAGAAATAAACACTTGAAATGGATCACTCTGTTTGTAATGACTCTATATAATATATGAGTTTCACTTTTTGTATTGAAGAACTGAAATAAATTAACTTTTTGATGATATTCTAATTTTGTGAGAAGCACCTGTAGATTCATATAAATAAATATAATGGAGTCCCATCTCGCTTTAATTTGGCAAAAATATATATGGTGTAGTTGCATTTTATTGGCAGTATTGCTATATGACTAAGAGAAGAATATTTTTAAGCCCAAGGTTCAAATAAAGAATACAAATAAAATAGATTTAATAGTCCGTAACAGTAATACAGTGCTCAAAAATGTAAACCTCATAGGGTGAAAATGACTGTCGTGTTTTCATTCCACACAATTTCTGAATTAGTTTTGTGGAATTTATTTACATATGTATTATCATAACACAAAGACAAATTATGAAGTCTATAAAAGTGGTGCAATTAGGAATGCCGTAATAAAAGCAAACTATTGCCTTAAAACAATAGAAAAGAGTGAACCAGTCATTAAGAAATTCATCATCACAGCACTAGCAGCAGGTGGCATGTAAAATGATCAAGAATAATGTGCTGAGTTCTGTGGCAAGTAAGGTCAGTTTCACATAGAAATCCCTGTTGGAATAAAGACAGAGGGATAAAAAGAGGGGGAACCTTGAGTATGTGGGCCATTCATCTGAACTAAGTTCAGAGAATTTCTGGAGCTGTGAAATATATGTTATGCAAGCGCATAGATGTATTCAGTGGGGGTAGACTGAACCAAGCTACACTATGACTACAAAGCAGCCCTCCCATGGTTCATGAATAAGTCGAGGAAATGATCAGGGGTTTTGGGGGGGTGAGATGTTTAGACAGATGGCCCACTTAAAATGCCTGGGACAGGGCATAAGCAATTTTAATGAAACTTTAGATCTACCCTTTATTTCCTCTGAACCCCACCCTAAATGTTAAAGACATACAAACAGACATGTAATAATATGCCATCGATTTTGAAATGCAATATAAAATAAAGATGACTTTTGTGCCCTGGTGATAATAAATTCATATGTATGGAGAACATTTCAGAGACCCTTCAACTAGCTACATGAATACAAAACATGGAATTGCTAGATTAAAGGAATTCTTCACATAAAAACGAACTAGCCAAAAACAACACAAAACTAGCTTTGCTATCGAACTACTTTCAACATAAAAGTTCATCACACTGTATAAAGATAAAAGTCTGGTATTTGCACTATTCTTCTCAATCCACAAAACTAAAATCAAACTGATTTCTAGAGATTGTTCGGTGTGTCCTTAATCTAAAGGCAATGACACAGTCACCTATGAATATTTCAATTTGAAAGAGGATAGAAAAATCTTTCCAAAAGTAGTATGGTCTTCTGTGAAGTTCTTCTTCTAGCAAGAGGGCTATGTTTCAGCAGAAGAATAAAAAATGTATTATAGAAACAGAAAAAGTGAGGAGTTAGAGAGTTTACAATCGCATTGAATACATGCACCCAACAAGTTTGTTTTCTAATTCCAAATTCAATTATGAGGAAACAATTGCTTAGAGTCATATTTGGCCTGTGTGGTTATGCATTTTTATACAACCGCATTATTTTAGATTTTTTTGTTTCTTTTTCCACCTCAAAAGATTTCAGTTTATTTTTCAATTGAACCTTACAGATTATAGGTGACATTAAAAGGTGGGAAAAGTTCTCAAAATGCTTCTTCTTGGTATGATTTTTTTCATGACAAATACCTGGCATTTTAACAGTGGTGTGTAGACTTTTTATAACCACTGTATATGTACCCACAGTACAAAAATAGTTTAGAAATGTATTGACAAAAAGCTTAAAGTAATGCCTAGGTCTCCGAATTCACTAGAACTCAGTTTGATGGGATCTGATGGTAAGTTCTTAGCATTAGAGGTTCCACATGACAACTTTGAAGTACTTGTGGAGTCTATAGTTTGACAAGTTAGAGCTGTTATGACAGCACAAGGTGAACCTGAAATGTACCTCAAACATTTTGGTGCCATGGGGCAGTCTAAAATACCAAGTGGTGTCCTGGAAACTCTGTGGCATATTCACAGAGTACCACAGAGTAAATGCACTCAAACTGTAGTTTGTGGTGCCATAAAGAGAATAGCTGAATTAGAAAGCCAGAAGGGGAAAACGCTACTTTGTAGGGAGTTTCCCCAATGTTTAGTTCCTCTGGCTCCCTTATGGCGCCCCTCCCCTTTTTAGACAACACAGGTGTAATAGTAGTTAGGAGACAAGAAAGTACTACAACTATACTTCTAAACCTGTTGATGTAGTGCGATGGCGAGAACAAGAGGCTAGGACAAGATAACACAGGCAGTAATGTGTCAGAGAGGCTGCACACAACTGCATGTGTCTGAACACAACTGCAATACTCTCAAAGCTAGTAGAAATTAATCAGGCAGAGGATTATGATGTTATCGCTGATAAACATACATGTACAAATTGAAAAAAAGACAGATTGATCAATTATCCAGTGTCTTGACATTTTGTTTAGCTTCATATTCTAAAAGGTATGAAAAAACAGGAATATTTTTTCTATATATATTTCTATGCTTAATAATATGTATTCTTCAAAAAAAAATTTTTTTAAGAAAACATTAGTAATGTAAAAATTTCAAGGGTTCACATACGAATACAATAGCTCTACAATTATGTGGACGAGCAGGGATCTAAATCTGCACATGCGATGCCTCATGGCAGCCATTTTCCTGAAGCCCATTGCCGAAAAATCAATGGGCAGAGCAAGGAGACCACTCCTGCCTCACTGTCAACATCTTGTTGAAGCCCAGGGCCCGTAGCCTCGCACCTCCGGGCCAACCCCTCCTCCCAGCCTAGGACCCTCAGCCTCACACAGCCAGGACAACCCCCTCCTCCCATCATGGCTCCACTCCTGCCGCTGCTGTCTTCCTGCAGCAGCAACCCTGCCTCTTGTGATCCAGCTCCATCGTCGCCGTCCCTCTGGTAAGCTACCATATATGTAGACTAAGGCAGATACCCATTTTATAAATAAAAGGTTGTCCCATTTTTCCTCCGAAAATTAAAAATGACTTAAGTTTATTTTATTCAAGATAACATCTTGTAAACATTAATCCCCTCCAGGATATTGTCCATTATATGATATGCACTTGTTCCAACAGTTTTTCCACTGTTCTAAACATTTTTTATATTCCTCTGACCTAATGCTGCTAAGTGCCTTCAGCTATTTTTTCTTAACCTCTTGTATGTCCTAAAAATGCTTTCCCTTTAGTTTTTTTTTCATTCTTGGGAATAAAAAGTTGTCACAGGGGGCTAGGTCGGGGGAGCTGTAAAAACTTGGATGCTTATTGGATGAAGCAGATCAGGTGATGTGCATTTGTGTAATTTCAGGGAGGGTGAGGTTTAAGGATATCAATTCATCACCCTTTATCAAGATGTGCATAATTATTAGCCAGCTTGTTTTCCTCGTGCAACATAGGCAAAAAGGAGATTTAACTGGCTGTCAAAAATTGTTAAAAGTCTTACAGAGGGATGCAGCACAGAAACATCAAAAGTTTGTTGAAAATAGTCAACAGGGTTGCAAAAAACATGTTGAGAAAAAAAGACATTAACGGTGATGAAATTCTGATAAAAAAAACAGTGGTTAAACTCAGCGATTTCTCTTATGTGCAAAAATTAGTCTAACGTCTGAAAAAGGTAGCTCAAAGTATAAGACATAATGTTGTATTTATATGAGTAGTCAGTATATAAACAACGATCTAAAAGAGAAAACTTGGCATCATTGGCTATTTAGACTGTCCAATTTACATCAAGTTAAAGCACCAGTCCAGCATTTTTTCTTATTGCAGCGCTGGAATAGTGCAACTAGCATAAGATCCCTGCACCTAATAATATATTCACCACTCGCCGTCTTCAGCTCTTCCCGGCGCCGCTCTGGTCCTGCGCTGCCATATTGTGACCGCAACTTCTGAGTGACTGAAAATCAGAGTTAATGGTCACAAGCTCTCAATGCAAGTCTATGAGAGCCAGAACTCAGACTTGCATTGAAAAGAGACCTCCGGCTCTTTCCAGCAAACACTGGAGTGATCTGGCAAGTCTCAAACTGCTATAGATCGACAGAAGAGGCACGGATAACAGTAGAAGATGAAGGATGGTAAGAATAAGGCTGGGGCCACATGGACATCGATTCTCTCATGCGAGAGAATCGGGCTGATTATGCTATAGACACTTGTCTCAAAGGCTGTAAGAGTTTGAGCTGAGTTTCATTGTACTGTGATGTGATTCTCTCGCATGAAAGAATCGCATCACAGGTGCGGAGAAGACAGAGAACTTAAAAAGGTATTCCCATCTCCAAGAACCTATCACAATATGTAGTAGGTGTAATATTAGTAACAATAGCAATACCTCCAATTAGAAATGTAGTGTAGTTTTTCTGATTCGCTGTGTCTCTTTCCTCATTTGCAGGATTTTAGGTATCCATGGTTACAACAACTAGCAGTCACTATATCAGAGGTCATAACCATGGATACCAAAGGTCCTGCAATGCTTGCACATGAGGAAAGAGACATAGCGAATCAGAAAAACTACACTACATTTCTAATTGGAGGTCGTTATTATTACACCTACTACTTATTGGGATACGATCTTGGAGATGGGAATACCCCTTTAATTTCTCCCATCTTCTCCACTGTCTCTGTCCGCGGATGTCGGACTGCACTTGGATGACATCAGAGTGTAGTCTGATGTTTCACAAGCACCCATACACTTGTATGGGTGCTCATGATCTGAAATCCGGAGCCACTTGCAGCATGCTGCAATTATTTTCTCATGTTGAATTGACTTGAGAAAATAATCGAAGATCTGCACTGCCCCGTAGTATAACACTTTTCTGAACGTTAGCCAATAAAACACTTTAGTAGAACCATTCCAGTGCTGGAATAAAAAAAAACTCGCTGGAGTGGTGCTTTAATTGATAATTTAATGTGACTTACAAAGCATGTAGATAATATAGACCATGCAGGTTACAGTACAGCATTATAGAGGCAAGAAATTGAAGCGAAAAGTCACGTGAGGACAGCTGTGGCAATAACGGACTAATTTTTAATATGCTGGCTCCTAAAATACCAGAAGATGGTTCTGATCAGGCTTCTATGTAATCACCACATGTTTCCCCCAGACTCAGCACTATGTACAATCACCTGCTCTTCTATGAGACAGAGCCTGTCGGCCGATTGCCCATGTCCTACGAACACAACAGCAGAAGACTTTTTATGACTTTGTAAATATGATTTTACACTGAATAAACTCAGCAAATCTCTGTTCTCCCCATATACACCAGAAAGCTTAGCTGGGCTGAGTGCTTCAATGTTTCTTAATGCTTGTTCACAGAATGAAGTTTTCTATGAGCACACTTAATTAATAGTGTCGCTTGAAAAAGTTCCACACTTGGAAAGAAATGTCGCCCTGACATGATAGGTCAATAAACCACCACTTATTGGAGTATGGAGTGCTGCCTTTGTCTTTTTTTTGGATATCTTAAGGTTTGGTTTTACCTGTAAGGCGTTTTTGCACCCAACTGTTTTGCAATAATTATGCAAGTGCTGCACCTGTATTTTTCTAATTATATACATACACACACAATGTTTATCAGCGATTATATATAATATGTATGTATGATCACAGCAGCAGCTTTGGACACACAAGTCCAAAGTGAAGATGTTTGGCCATAACACCCTTATCCAAGGACTGCAAATCAGCAAAAACACCTCATTCTGACTGTCAGGCGCGGTGATGAAGGAGTGATTATTTGGGTTGGTCTTGCAGCCACAGGACCTGGGCGCCTTGCACTTATTGAATCCACCATGGACTCCTCTGTATGTGAGGCCATCTATCCAAAAGCTAAAGCTTGACCGAAATGGAGTCATGCAACAGAACAAGGATCCTAAGCACAGCAGAAAACACTGCTGTGGAGTCGGAGTCCATTTTGGTGGAGTCTGAGTCGGTGTAAAATAGACCAATTCTGACTCCTAAAATATAAAATAAATTGGGTATAGTAGTACAATGAAGGATGTGCTGTAAATGTTTTCATAAGAATTTGGGAAAGTTATGAAATGCCCTATAAATGTCAGTTCTATTCCTGATCTAAGGATTTAGGCTTTTAGTTGAGATGAATCTGTGCTGCACTTTATGTACACGCTCAGTACTAGTGAGCCAGTGCTGTGGAGTCAGAGTCGGGAGAAAATTGAGGAGTCGGAGTTTTGGCTTACCGAGTCCACAGCCCTGGCAGGAAATCCCTAAGAGAATGACTGAATACAAAGGATCAAGGTGTTGCAGTGGCCCAAAGTCCAAAGCTCAACCCAATTAAAATGATGTGGCGGGACCAGAAGAGACTGTGCATAAACTAATGCCCACAAAACTTCAATAAGCCCAAGAAAAGTTGTAAAGAAGAGTGGGCCAAAATTCCCACAGAACAATTCAAAAGACTGTAGTCTTACAGAAGCAATAACTTGGTTCTACAACCTATTGATTCACAGGGTTTGCTGCTCCTTCAGTCTAGGTTTGTTAAATTATGACAGTAATATGTTATGTATTGTTGTTCATCGGAGATTGTATTTACCTAATTGTAAGACCTACTAAGGTAAAAAAAAACATTGTGTCTTGATACACAAAACCATAAAATGACTATATAAATGTCCCTCAATGTAGTAATATTAACAACTATTTGTAGAAGACAAGGGGCCATATCAACCCAGCTTGGAATTTAGCCATCATGAAACTGTGGCAAATTTATCACTGCAGTTAACACCGAGTTACAATCACCAATATGTGGAATTTAATTGTTTGACATATATGGAACAAAATTTTAAGATTATCATTTTTTTTCGGGGGATGTGCCGATGAACTTTATTTTTCTTGGACTGAGTAACAATGTTGACATATATTGCTGCCTATATTAGACACTTTTCCTTAATCCAGCTTTCTTACTTTACATATAGGTCATGCGCAAATAATGGTACTCTCCCTTTACAAATTTGATGCACTTTATAACTCCACAATGTCCCTTCCTTCATTTCTAGGTATTCTGCAAAAACTGTCTAGTTAGACGCTAAAAATGTCTAAACACAAAATAAATATGGTGCACAGCATTTAGGCAATATGAGGCAAAATGTTGTGGAAATACAGTCGCTCTCAAAGCTCCTGTACCTCCTGTCTCCTTCACTGCTTGTGTTTTAGGCATCGCCAGGCTTAGTTTGTCTGTAAAAATGTCTGATTAACCCTAAAACAACCACCCTGCAACCTCACTTAATACCCTTCCAACTCTAACTATACCACATGAAAGTAGGGGTAGGGTGATAATTATTTTCCAACTTCAACATACGCTGCTTTAATTAGGTATATTCACATTGACTGAGCACGGTATATACAAGCACTTTCAAGACAACCAACCATGCGTTTTCACTCCTTTAAGGGCCATAACAAGTAGTCATGTAGTAATCATAGCCTAAGAGAGTAGGGTCCATGGTGGGGGTTCTTGGAAGTGTGAATTCCCATTCAAACCAACCTAACAGCAACATACAGATTATTTCTAGTTGAAACGAATAAGAGAAAGTTTTCTTCTAACAAATCGTTTAAGAACCTATGCGTGTTGCCGGCATGTAGTCTATGTATGCATGCTAAAAATATTAGGCGAAATCAATAAATCAGAAAAATTGGGCATTTAAGGCAAGCTAACTATAAGCAAACTTGAAATCAAGCAAGTCAGCTAATATAAGGAATCAGGACGAAGTTTCTGTAGTAATGACAAACAATTTTTTTGTCAGAAAGATACATAAATCTAGATAATTTCATGTCCAGCTCTGTTCACACAAAATATCAAGACTTTTCCTTAAAGCAAACCGGTCATGTAAAAAAATGCTATTAACCTGCGGATATGGCATTAATCTGCAGGTTAATAGTGTACTAAAACTGTTCAGGCAGATTTACTAATTCTGTAGAATAAAAAGACAGTGTAACCCTAGACCAGACAGTCTAAAAATTATACAATTTTTGGTGACAAAGTGCCTGAAACACTTTAAGGGGTATTTCTCATCTCAAACATGTATGGCAGGGGTCCTTAAACTACGGCCCGCGGGCCACATGCGGCCCGCGGAGGACTTTTATCCGGCCCGCCGGGCTATGGGCGGAGGAGAGGAGAGCGGTGTCAGCGCCCGCCCTTCTCCCCCGCTTGCTCAGGGCCCCGGCAGGCGGATACTTACCTCTCCCCGTGCCTCTGCAGATCCGCTGTCTTCCTGCTCTGCGCTTCCTGTGACGTCTCAGGTAAGAGGGTGCGGTGATGTCTTTACACCGCGCCCTCCCGAGTGCCGTCACAGGCAGCGCAGAGCGGGACGCCGCCGCGACGCTGGAGTCCAGACCAGAGTAGAGCAGCGGCAGAGGCAGCAAGTGAGAAGTGAGGCGAGTATTGGATTTTTTTTTAATGTATGGAGGCATAGGTCATTATATGGGGGGGTGACATCCTGCAAGGGGTATAATATGGGGGGGTGACATCCTGCAAGGGGTATAATATGGGGGGGGTGACATCCTGCATGGGGCATGATATGGGGGGTGACATCCTGCATGGGGCATTATATGGGGGGGTGACATCCTGCATGGGGCATTATATGGGGGGTGACATCCTGCATGGGGCATTATATGGGGGGGGGTGACATCCTGCATGGGGCATTATATGGGGGGGTGACATCCTGAATGGGGCATAATATGGGGGGGGGTGACATGCTGCATGGGGCATTATATGGGGGGGGGGTGGCATCCAGCATGGGGCATTATATGGGGGGTGGCATCCAGCATGGGGCATTATAAGGGGGGGGGGGGGAACAGCCTGCATGGGGCATTATAAGGGGGGAAACAGCCTGCCTATTGGGAACATTTACCTGCCCATTGAGGACCTATGCTGCCTATTGGGGATATTTACCTGCCTATTGGGGACATTTACCTGCCTATTGGGTACATTTACCTGCCAATTGGGGACCTATGCTGCCTATTGGGGACATTTACCTGCCTATTGGGGACCTATGCTGCCTATTGGGGATATTTAGCTGCCTATTGGGGACATTTACCTGCCTATTGGGGATATTTACCTGCCTATTGAGGACCTATGCTGCCTATTGGGGACATTTACCTGCCTATTGAGGACCTGTGCTGCCTATTGGGTACAGTTACCTACCTATTGAAATACCGGTTGATTTAACTTTACTTGATCTTCATTTTAAATATTGTATTTGTTCCTGTATTGTTTTTTTTTACTACAAAATAAGATATGTGCAGTGTGCATAGGAATTTGTTCATAGTTTTTTTTAAAAAACTATATTCCGGCCCTCCAATGGTCTGAGGGACCGTGAACTGGCCCCCTGTTTAAAAGGTTTGAGGACCCCTGATGTATGGCATATGCTTGCACATCTCTCACCTGACAGAGGGCAGTCCACTGATTCTATCAATACTACACAAGAGCACAATTTTATGAAAAACCTAAATGCTGTCCACTGTCCAGTGCTAAGTGTCTATCATGGTCCGAGGAGTTTCAGAAATTGTCCATGGAGCAGTAAAAGAAGGCAGCCTGGTCAGATGAATCAGGTTTACCTCTACATTATGTGGACGACCAGATGCACATATCTGGGAAACACTTGGTATCAGGGAGAACGAAAAAAAAAGCAAACCGGCAAAGGCATTGAGATGCACTGGGAAATGTTCTGCTTGGAAACCTTGGGTCCTCACACTTATGGTTGTTACTCCAGTCTGACAGACCGAAAAAGATTACTGATGGCAGTAGCCTTTCAGCAAGATAATGCTTCTTGCCACACTATACAAAGATTTAGGAATGGTTTGAGGAACAGAAAAAGTTTAAGGTGTTAGATTAGCCTTCAAATTCCCCAGATATTAATCTGATCTAGCATCAGTGTCATTGTGTTGTAAAATCAAATCCAAACAATGGACGCCTCACCTCAAAACTTAGGGCCCCCATACATATTTGACTAAAGTTGATATCGATGGGCTTGGCGGACAGGAGACGTCGATTGCACATGTCCGATTTTCGACTGCTGAACATATTGTTCTCCCCGACATAAGCTCCCGGCCGATGTATCAGCTGGAGACTTTCTCATATACAACACAGGAGCACTCGGCCGAAGAATCGTTTGGCCGACAGCCATTTAATGTGAATGGTCAGCCTTAACCCCTTCCTGAAGTGGGGCATAATAATACCTGTAACCTGGGCCTTAATGACAGGTACGTATTATTACGTCTCACTGATCGCCGCCAGATGTCAGCTGATTTTGATACCCGGTACTATGTGACAGAACCTCTCCTGGCACATTAACCCCAGAAATGATGCGATCGAAGTCAATTGCAGCATTTCCGGGGCAGGTAGAGGTAAGAGCGCCCCTCTTACCTTGGATCGGAGACACCGTGCAGTCAGTGCAGGGTCCCGATGATTGCCATGGTGACCCGATGTCATCATGACGACATCCGAGTCACCAAGCATCAGGAAGTTAGACGCAGTGCACGATCTATCTAACTTGTGTCTGCAGGGCTGACAGTCTGCATAGCACAGAGATGCGGCTGCTGCATCCTTATGCTATGCAAGCGATCAGCCTGCAAAAAATGAAAGTCCCATAGTGGGACAAAGTGTAAAAAATTGTAAAAATCTAAATTATAATAATATATATATATATATATATATATATATATATATATATATATATATATATATATATATATATATATATATATATATACACACACACATATATATATATATATATATATATATATATATATACACATACACACACAATCCCAAAAAATGTAAATATACTGTACACAAATATTATGAAAAAAAAAGAAACAATAAAAGTACATATATTTGGTATCGCCGTGTCCGGAACGACCTGACCTATAAAACTGTTCCACTAGTTAACCCCTTTAGGGAACACGGTAAAATAAATAAATAAAAAACAAAGCAAAAAACAATGCTTTATCATCATACCGCCAAACAAAAAATGGAATAAAACGTGATCAAAAAGACGACTGTAAATAAAAATGGTACTGCTGAAAACGTCATCATGTCCAGCGAAAAACAAGCTGCTATACAGCTCTATCAGCCAAAAAATAAAAAAGTTAAAGCTTTCAGAATAAAGAGATGCAAATATTTTTTTTCTATAAAATATTTTTTATTGTGTAAAAGCGACAAAACATAAAAAAATGATATACCGTATTTTTCAGACTATAAGACGCACTTTTTTCCTCCAAAATTTTGGAGGAAAGTGGGGTGTGTGTCTTATAGTCCAAATACTATATACATGGCTGTGCATGGTGGTGGGTGTGGGGGAGCGGCAGCGGGGGATTAGGGGGGCACAGGAGGCAGCAGCCCATGGGCGTGGAGAGCAATGAATATTCATTTTTCTTAATAGCCGGCACACTGGAGCCGCAGCGCAGCTCCTGCTGCCGCTCTGCGGTCAGTGTGCCTGCTATTAAAGCTTATGAATATTCCCTACAACCCACTCTCATGGGTTGTAGTGAATATCCATGGTCTTTAATAGCAGGCACACTGACCGCAGAGCGGCAGCAGGAGCCGCGCTGCGGTACAGTGTGTCGGCTATTTAACAGACTGAATGGTCACTGCACCCCACGCACAGAGTCATGGCGTGGCGTGGGGAGCAGTGACTATTCCAGCACAGCGTCTCACACTGTGTGAGGGCGCATGGCAGGGATGCCCTGCGCACGCTGCCATGCATGGCTCACACAGTGAGAGTGTCGGCAGCAGAGCGGGACAGCGCTGGAGGAGAGAGGAGGTGAGTATGAGTGTTTATTTTTTTTTGTAGGCAGCGTGATGGGGGCTCAGAGGGTGGCATGCATACCAGGATGGGGGCTCAAGGGGTGCCATGCATACCAGGATGGGGGCTCAAGGCGTGCCATGCATACCAGGATGGGGGCTCAAGGGGTGCCATGCATAACAGGACTGGGGCTCAAGGGGTGCCATGCATAACAGGACTGGGGCTCAAGGGGTGCCATGCATACCAGGACAGGGGCCCAAGGGGTGCCATGCATACCAGGAAGGGGCTCAAGGGGTGCCATGCATACCAGGATGGGGAATCAAGGGGTGTCATGTATACCAGGATGGGGAATCAAGGGGTGTCATGAAGACCAAGATGAGGTATAAAGGGGTGCCATGCATACCAGGATGGGGGATCAAGGGGTACCATGCATACTAGGATGGGGATGAGGGCCAGGTATACCAGGATGGGATGGGGGCCACTTATACCAGGAAGGAGGGGCCATATATACCAGGATGGAGGATATTAATAGAATTGGGGGACATTACCCCAATACCAGTGTCAGCAGCAGACCCCTTCCCCAATAACAGGGCATCATGACCACATTTTTTGCTTAAATTTTTTTTCCTATTTTCCTCCTTTAAAACCTGCGTCTTATGGTTCGGTGTGTCTTATAGTCCGAAAAATACGGTAAATGTAGTACTGCTGTAAAAGTACTGACCCGAAGTATAAAGCGGCCTTATCAATTTTACCACATGTGGAACAGCATAAGAAAAAACAACAAAAAAAAAACTTCTTGAATTGTTGTTTTTTGTTTATTCTGCCTCCCAAAATTGGAATAGAAAGCGATCAAAAAATGTAATACAAACATCAACGTGTCCTGGAGAAAACAAGCCCTTACATGACTCTGTCGGCCGAAATATGGAAAAATGATTGCAAAAACTAGTCTTTGCAAAAAAAAAAGCGTCTTTTAGTGTGTGACAGCTGCCAAACATGAAAACCCCATATGAATCTGGTATCGCTGCAATCGCACCGACCCGAAGAATAAAGTAGTCTAGTAATTTATGCAGCACGAGGAACGCTGTAAAAAATAAACGCTAGGGTTAGGGTTGTGCTAGGGTTAGTGGTACGGTTAGAACTGGCGTTAGGTTTGTGTTAGGGTTGGGATTTTTTTGAAAAGTAAAAGAAAGAAAAAATTATGACGATATGGCGACTAGTGTTCAGTGCAAGTGCTCGCTACATGAGTTTGCATCGGCTGCTTGGGTATGCACCGAGTATCATGCTCGAGTCTCCACCCAATATGTTTCACAGCTGTTATACAGCCAAAAAAAACACACGGGGATTGCCTGCCATGCACGGGCAATCCCCGCATTTCTTTTGGGGGTGTCTAACAATCGTGAAACATGCAGGGCGGGGACTCGAGAATGTCACTCGAGCACCCACAATACTTGATGCATACCGAGTATCCGATGCAAACCCAAGTAGTGAGCACTTACGCTCAAGACTAATGACAACTTATTCAATATGATAACCTAATCTTATCAAATTCTGTGTCGTACCTCTGGGTTCAAAATGTTCACTATACCCAGGGCCGGTGTCAGCACCCGGCGCACCCGGGCAAATGCCAGGGCCCTGAGCAGGCAGAGGGGCCCACTGGCGGTCGCGCACCCCGCTGGGCTATGGGCGGAGGAGAGCGGTGTCAGCGCCCGCCCTTCTCCGCCGCTTGCTCAGGGCCCCGGCAGCTAGATACTTACCTCTCCCCGTGCCTCCGCAGATCAGCTGTCTTCCTGGTGCGCGCTCCCTGTGACGTCTCAGGTCAGAGGGCGCAGTGACGTCTTTACACCGCGCCCTCCCCTGAGCAGTCACAGAGAGCGCTGAACGGGAAGACGCCGACAACGCTGGAGTTCGGACCAGAGCAGCGAGCAGCAGGCAGCAGGTGAGGAGAAGGGAGGTGAGTATTTGATTTTTTTTTTTAATGTATGGAGGCATGGGGCATTATAAAGAGAAGGGGGGGCATCCTGCATGGGGCATTATAAAGAGAAGGGGGGGGCATCCTGCAAGGGGCATTATAAAGAGAGGGGGGGGGACATCCTGCATGGGGCATTATAAAGAGGGGGGGTGACATCCTGCATGGGGCATTATAAGGTGGGGAACAGCCTGCATGGGGCATTATAAAGGGGGGGGCAGCCTGCATAGTGCATTATGTGGGGGGGAACAGCCAGCATGGAGCATTATAAGGGGGGGGCAGCCTGTATGGGGCATTATGTGGGGGGGGGGGGACAGCCTGCATGGAGCATTATAAGGGGTGGGGGCAGCCTGTATGGGGCATTATGTGGGGGGTAACAGCCTGCATGGAGCATTAAAAGGGGGGGGCCTGTATGGGGCATTATGTGGGGGGTAACAGCCTGCATGGAACATTAAAAGGGGGGGCCTGTATGGGGCATTATGTGGGGGGTAACAGCCTGCATGGAGCATTATAAGGGGGGGACAGCCTGTATGGGGCATTATGTGGGGGGTAACAGCCTGCATGCAGCATTATATGGGGGCCTGTATCCTGTATGGAGCTTTATAAGGGGACCGGTATCCTGTATGGAGCGTTATATGGGGGCCAGTATTCCGTATGGAGCCTTATATGGGGGCCAGTATTCCGTATGGAGCCTTATATGGGGGCCAGTATTCCGTATGGAGCCTTATAT
Source organism: Phyllobates terribilis (assembly GCF_046119375.1). Taxonomy (NCBI): domain Eukaryota; kingdom Metazoa; phylum Chordata; class Amphibia; order Anura; family Dendrobatidae; genus Phyllobates; species Phyllobates terribilis. The sequence goes on from NW_027362762.1 coordinate 298,267,143, forward strand.
GGGGGCCAGTATTCCGTATGGAGCCTTATATGGGGGCCAGTATTCCGTATGGAGCCTTATATGGGGGCCAGTATTCCGTATGGAGCCTTATATGGGGGCCAGTATTAAGTATGGAGCCTTATATGGGGGCCAGTATTCCGTATGGAGCCTTATATGGGGGCCAGTATTCTGTGTGGAGCGATTCACCGGTTTCTGAGCTATTGTGGAATTTACAATAGATATCGGTCATGTAATGTAAGAAGTGAAATCTTTGCATTGTACTATATATATATATTATATATATATATATATATATATATATATATATATATATATATATATATATTTCTCTGCTGTATCTGTGCATCATGAATCGTGGTATGTATTAAAGGGGCCCACTGAGACTCTTTCGCCCGGGGCCCAGAAAAACCTGGAGCCGGCCCTGACTATACCCCTTGACAAAATCCTTGAAGGGTCTAGTTTCCAAAATGGGGTCACTTGTGGGGGGTTTCCACTGTTTAGGCGCATCTCCTCACCCCGCCCCCTCTCTGTTGGAGTCCATCAAGGCTCTGTCCTAGGACCCCTACTCTTCTCAATCTATACCCTTGGCCTGGGACAGCTCATAAAATCCCAAGGCTTCCAGTACCATCTGTACGCTGATGACACTCCGATCTCTCTGGCCCAGATGTCACCTCTTTGCTGTCCAGAATCCCAGCATGTCTAGCAGCTATATCCTCCTCCTTCTCCTCCCGCTTCCTCAAGCTCAATGTCGACAAAACTGAACTCATCATCTTTCCCCCATCTCGCACATCTTTCCCACCTGATCTTTATATCACAATAAATGACATCACTCTTTCCCCTGTACCAACAATCCACTGCCTCGGAGAAACCCTGGACTCTGCCCTGTCCTTCAAACCCCACACCCAAGCTCTCGCCACCTTCTGTCGCCTCCAGCTGAAAAATATTTCCAGAATCCGTTCTTTCCTCAACCCTAAATCTACTAAACTGCTGCGCATGCCCTTATCTCCCGCCTCGACTACTGCAATATCCTCCTCTGTGGCCTACCTGCTAACATTCTCGCACCCCTCCAGTCCATCCTTAACTCTGCTGCGTGACTGGTCCGTCTCTCGCCTCGCTACTCCTCTGCTATCCCCCTTTGCAAATCCCTTCACTGGTTCCCAATTGCCAAGCATATCCAGTTCAAACTACTAACACTGCCCTACAAAGCCATCCATAACCTCTCTCCTCCGTACAGCTCTGAACTAATCTCCCGATATATTCTCCGGTCCTCCCAAGACCTTCTTCTCTCCTCCACACTTATTCGTTCCTCACGCAATCGCCTCCAAACTTTCTTCCGAATATCCCCCGTCCTATGGAATTCTGTGCCTCAACAAGTCCGATTATCCGCCACACTTGGATCCTTCAGACGGCACCTGAAAACCCATACCTTCAAACAAGCTTGCAGTCTGCCATGACCTTGCTTGCTGCCACCTCAACAACACTGGAGCTACTGAAACCCCCCAACCTACTGTCTCCTTCCCCATTCCTGTAGAATGTAAGCCCGCAAGGGCAGTGTCCTCTTCCCTCCGTACCAGTCTATCATTCTTTGTTTGTTTACTGTACGTGATCTGTATTTGGTATGTAACCCCTTCTTATGTGAAGCACCAGGGACTCAATGGCGCTATATAAATAAATAAATAATAATAATAATAAAATCAGGGGCTCTCCAAATGCGACATGGCATCTGCTCTAGAATCCAGACAATTTTGCATTCAAAAAGTCACACAGTGATCCTTCTCTTCTGAACCCTGCCGTGCGCCCAAAACAGTGTTTTTTCCTCACATATGGAGCATTTGCGTACTCAGGAGAAATTGCACAACAATTTTGGGGGTCCAATTTCTCCTCTTACCCTTGTGAAAATAAAAAAATTGGGGCTAAAAGATCATTTTCGTGGAAAAAGTTTGATTTTTTTTTTTATTTTCACAGCTCTACGTTATAAACTTCTGTGGAGCACCTGGTGGTTCAGGGTCCTTACCACACATCTAGATAAGTTTCTTGAGGGGTATAGTTTCCAAAATGGGGTCAGTTGTGGGCAGTTTCCACTGTTTACTTAGATCAGGGGCTCCCCAAAAGCGACATGTCGTCCGCTAATTATTCAAGCAAATTTTACATTCAAAAAGTCAAATGGCGCTCCTTCCCTTTCGAACCCTGCCGTGTGCCCAAACAGTGGTTTTCCCCCACATATGGGGTATCAGCGTGCTCAGGAGAAATTGCACAACAAATTTTGGGGTCCATTTGTTTCCTGTTACTCTTGCGAAAATAAAAAAAATTAGGTCTAAAGTAACATTTTTGTGAAAAAAAGTTAAAATGTTAATTTTTTTCTTCCACATTTCAAAAATTCCTGTGAAGCACCTGAAGGGTTAATAAACTTCTTGAATGTGGTTTTGAGCACCTTGAGGGATGCAGTTTGTAAAATGGTGTCACTTTTGGGTATTTTCTGTCATAAAGGCCCCTCAAAGTCACTTCAAATGTGATGTGGTCAGTAAAAAATGTGTTTTTAAATTTTGTTGGAAAAATGAGAAATCGCTGGTCAACCTTTAACCCTTAGACCTTCCCAACAAAAAAAAATGTTGGTTCCAAAATTGTGCTGATGTAAAGTAGACATGTGGGAAATGTTATTTATTAACTATTTTGTGTGACATAGCCCTTTGATTCAAGGGCATAAAAATTGAAACGTAGAAAATTTCGAAATTTTCGCCAAATTTCTGATTTTTTCACAAATAAGCGCAAGTCATATCGAATAAATTTTACCACAATCATGAAGTGCAATATGTCACGAAAGAACAATATCAGAATCAGGGGGATCCGTTGAAGCGTTCCAGAGTATAGAGTGTTAAAAAGGAGTAATGTGGTATACAGGGGTGCTATATTGTAATCAACCAATCACCGTGGTATATAGATAATTAATCATTAAATTCAGTATTAAAATCTTTTTTAAAACTGTAATTTCAAAGTGGTGTGGTGGAGTCCACGCGTCACAAAGTCTAAGCTGTTTTGGTGGCACGAGGAGGACAAAAAACAATATTAGGCTAGTGATTTTAATGCCATGGCTGATCAGTGTATATGAAGTTATTGCAGTTGGTAAAGAGAACCTGTAATTAAATTCATGCTACCCAAACCACGGAAATTGACAGGTCTCTCCCTATCTATATGAAAGACAGACCTGTCAATCAACCAGAGTGTTTTGAGGATAAGCTGGCAGAGGATAGTGCCGGACTAGTCTGGTCTCTTCCCATGGTCCCCAGCTGGCTCTTCAAACTAGGTTTTCTCTGAAATGATGCAGCGTCTCAGAGGAAAGCTTACTTAGCTGCAATCATGAAGTCAGGATCTGATTCATTATGCCTGTGGTTTGGGCAGCATGAAATGAGTGACAGGTTCCTCTTGGAATTCTACCAGCTCGCAAGAGAAATGATAGAAAACATGTTATAAGTTTTTCCCAATAAAATTATTAACATCGTTAAACCCCTAACTATACGAAGACAATAAAAGTCAGCATCTGCTGTATCACAAATTCTACCCAAAGTTAAAATAGTAAAATAAGGGACACACAAAAATGGTCAAATCCAGACGCAAACATTTAATGCTCATGAGAAATTGACAGAACTGCTGTTGCAGCCTGACACTCAGATGGGGGGTCACCTGGTTTTAGCATACACAATAATGCAAACTTAATAGATTCTAGGAGCATTAATTTTAGTAAATGGAGAGACTGAGGTGGCCATCACTATGACAGTTTATAATAAGATTGCTCTTTAAAAAAAGGTTCATCCATTTTTAGTATGAGATTTTTATTTAGAATCACCTGAAACCCCTGCCATTTCCCAAAATAAAGTTTGAAATGTTCCTTATATCTGCTGAATGACACATACCAAACTATTCTGCCCTGACATGCGAGGATACTACTGCTTTGCAAAATGTTATAGAACCCGTACTTAAAACAAAGTATGAAAATATATTGTTATAATAAGCATGCAGAGGGAAAAAACTTTGATTGCCATGAAAAAAAAAAATCACACTATGCTGTTGCCCTGGAGATAAGTTAAAAAGAAATAAGAAAAAAAAGATTGACTTGAATAGATGTATGATATGAAATTAAAATGTTTCAAGTTGAACAATCCAAAATGGATGAGGAAAGGTTAGAGTAAGAGAGAGAGAAATCAATTCTCCAATGGCAATCATGAATGGAAAAGAAGTATGAATAGGATTTGCCAGTGGGGTGCAACAGCTGCCAAATATCCTGCAGCCAACGAATTACAATAATACTGATGAAGTGTGCAAGAGCATTTGGAATCATTGCAGGGAACACAGAAAAAAAAAACGCCAGCAATAATGAGCCTATTCTATTCTAGATCCCATCCAGCTCCTGTTGCTGGTTCAAACAACAGAGAATGCTGGAAAGTCTTTGACATCAACATAAATGTAAAAAAAAAGATACAGAAGCTGTCTCATATCTCTAAGACAATAAGTAGATAATGCATTGTTTCTTAAATGCAAAACAAACGTATAGTAACAAAAGATGCTATTAGTATATGTTACTATTAAAGTCGGGTTGAAAAAGCATAAAATATCAATGTTTTGATGATTACAACATAATGGGGAATTGAAAGAACAAAAAGATCTTGGTATGAACATCGCATTTTGTAGTATTCAGCAGTCGTCTGCCAATGAAATATGCTAAACACACCTCCACAAATATCACATTTGGGAAATAACAATTTGAAGCCTTCAGGTCTGATCTGGCGATTTACAGTCAGGGGTAAATACCATTGTTCTGCAAGCTCATTTATACCAGGACAAATTGCTCCATAAGAATGCTAATAAGGGTACAGTACACGGTTTTGTTAAGGACAGTGGAATGTAAAAGTTTGGGCAAATTCTTGATGCAAACATTACACTTTCTGTAAAAAAGCTGAAGTTGAAAAGGGGATGGCTTCTACAAAAGGATAATGATCCTAAACACATGTCAAAATCCACAAGAGACTACCTCAAAAGGTGCAAGCTGAAGGTTTTATAATGGCCCTCACAGTCCCCTGATCTGAACCATCATTGAAAATCTGTGGCTGTACCTCAAAATAGCACTGCATGCAAGATGACCCAGGAATCTCAAAGAACTGGAAGAATTTTCCAAGGAAGACTGGATGAAAATCCCTCAAACAAGAATTGAAAGACTCTTGGCTGGCTACAAAAAGCTTTTACAAGCTGTGATACATTCAAAAGGGGGTGTTACTAGGTACTAACCATGCAGAACACCCAAACTTTGGCATTGGCCCATTTTCCTATTTGTAATTTTTAAAGTGTAAAATATGAAAAAATATATATATATTGTTTTGCCTAAAATACTAAATGAAATATGTCATCTTTAACTTTAGCCCTTTTAGAGATCATTTCATCTTCAACTTGCTTAATTGTTCACATTAACAGTAATTTTGACCAGGGGTGCATAAAGCTTTTCCAAGCTACTGTATACTAAATACTGCAATACCACATTATTGCGATATATAGTAAAATGTATGGTCTCCTTTGAGCTCAATCTATGGCTTAGATTCTCAGGACACATCTGAAATCAAGAATGAAGTATATCTGCCTTATTTTAAAATATAACAACTTTATTTCAAATTAAATGAAAAAATTCCAGTTAAAGAATGTAAACAGGACAAATAGTTGAAGGAACAAACAATATCAGATATCACAGATAAGGTTTTTGTAATATACATGGGCCAAAACTATACATGTGCAAAAATGGTCAGCACAAAAATAGGCATACAAATAATGATCTAGTAAATGTGCCTGGAGGAGTGTTGGTAAAACATGTATAGGAAAGAATATGGGCTAAACATATCATATAGAACATGCATAAGAACAGTAAATAATGAAGTCAGAACACTTTATGTAGGACAGGTGAATAATGTTGAGTATACTAATCACTGTGCATCAGCATTCAGCCAGTGTCAGAGGAAAAATCCAAAGAAATATTCAAAAAAAGGCAATATCAATAAACAAGATCTAAATTTATTAAATCCAAAATCAGAAACATGATGTGATAAAAACACAACACACAATATAAAAACACAAAATATAAACATGAGGGGATTGGGGTGTGTCAAATAGGATGTATATAATTTGCCTGCATATAGTAAAATTGCCGGAACAATGCACAAAATATCAAAAAGGAGTAGTCCCATAAGCTACATACATGATCAAAAGAATTAAACATATAAAGTGCTGAATATTCAAAACAAAGTGCAAATGTGCATCACTGGAAATAAATATATACAGTTGTGCTCAAAAGTTTACATACCCGGGCAGAATTTTTCCTTTCTTGGCCTTGTTTCAGAAAATATGAATGATAACAAAAAAACTTTTTTTCCACTCATGGTTATTGGTTGGGTGAAGCAATTTATTGTCAAACTACTGTGTTTTCTCTTTTTAAATCTTAATGACAACAAAAAACATCCAAATGACCCTGATCAAAAATTCACATACCCTGGTGATTTTGGCCTGATAACATGCACAGAATTTGACACAAATGGGTTTGAATGGCTACTAAAGGTAACATCCTCACCTGTGACCTGTTTGCTTGTAATCAGTGTGTGTGCATAAAAGCTGAGTGAGTTTCTGGGATCCAGACAGACTCTTGCATCTTTCATCCAGCCACTGACGTTTCTGGATTGTGAGTCATGGGGAAAGCAAAAGACTTGTCAACGGATCTACGGGAAAAGGTAGTTGAACTGTGTAACACAGGAAACAAAAAAATATCCAAGGAATTGATAATGCCAGTCAGCAGCGTTCAAACTGTGATTAACAAATGGAAAATCAGAGGCTCTGTAAAAACCAAACCACGGTCAGGTAGACAAACAAAAATTTCGGCCACAACTGCCAGGAAAATTGTTTGGGATGCAAAGAAAATCCCACAAATAACACCAGCTGAAATTCAGGACTTTCTGAAAACTAGCGGTTTGGCTGTTTCAAGATGCACAATAAGGAGGCACTTGAAGAAAAATGGGCTGCATGGTCGAGTCGCTAGAAGAAAGCCATTACTGCACAAATGCCACAAAGTATCTCGCCTAAAATACGCCAAACAGCACAGAGATAAGCCTCAAAACTTCTAGAACAAGGTAATTTGGAATGATGAGACCAAAATTGAACTTTTTGGCCACAACCATAAACGTTACCTTTAGAGAGAGATCAACAAGGCCTATGATGAAAGGAACACCATTCCTACAGTAAAGCACGGAGGTGGATCACTGATGTTTTGGGGATGTGTGAACTACAAAGGCACAGGAAACCTGGTAAAAATTGAAGGAAAGATGAATGCAGCACGTTATCAGCAAATACTGGAGGCAAATTTGAACTCATCAGCCCGGAAGCTGCGCATGGGACGTACTTGGAGGTTCAAACATGACAACAGTCCAAAACACAAGGCCAAGTCAACCTGTCATTGGCTACAGCAGAACAAAGTGGGGTTCTGGAGTGGCCATCTCAGTCTCCTGACCTCAATATCATTGAGCCACTCTGGGGAGATCTCAAGCACGCAGTTCATGCTAGACAGCCCAGGAATTTACAGAAACTGGAGGCTTTTTGCCAAAAAGAATGGGCAGCTTTTCCATCTGAGAAAATAAAGAACCTCAGCCACAACTACCACATAAGACTTCAAGCTGTCATTGATGTTAGAGGGGGCAATACACGGTACCCTACGGAACTGGGGTATGTGAACTTTTGATCAGGGTCATTTAGATGTTTTTGGTTGTCATTAAGATTTAAAAAAAGAAAAAACAGTAGTATGACAATAAATGGCTTTACCCAAACAATAACCATGAGTGGAGAAAACGTTTTTTTGTTATCATTCATATTCTCAGAAACAAGGCTAAGAAAGGAAAAATTCTGCCAGGGTATGTAAACTTTTGAGCACAACTGTATGTGAAAAAGACAAATTTAATAACCAAGTGAGAAATATAAAATACAATAATAAATGAATATTTCTTTGGGTTTTTCGTGTTTATGAGGTATTCATCGGTATTTTTAAAAACTTATATTATTGGTATTTCTTTTCTGTGTAGGTTTTCTCAGTGTCATAGAGGAGGCACAATAGCACATGCCAGAACAGTAAATAATGAAATCAAAACACCTTATGTGGGACAAACCAATAGTGTAAAGTATACTAGTCACTGTGCACTAGCCTCCAGACCAGTGTCATAGAAGAGGCCCAATAGCACATGCTAGCAGACAGTATATATCAAAAGGTATTGTTACGCTCGTGCCCAGACTGACTGGCGTGAGCGTGGTTAGTGGTCCCCGAGGAGTGCCTGGAGGGGCGTGACTAGGGGCCTCGCCAGATCAGACCACGAACACACAGCAGCTTAATCGACTCTGTGGTCCGAGGAGGGATGTGGGAGGTGGCCGAGGTGCTACTCCAGGTCAGACTCCGGTCACAGCTGTTGACCCACACCAGGGAATGCAGGAACGGGCATGTTTGGCTGGTATGCAGACAGGCGGGTACTGGCAGGTACGGCTGGTATACAGACAGGCCGGTACAGGCAGGTAGGAAAACAGGCTGGATAGGGACCAGTACAGACTGGGATACAGGAACAGTGGCACAGGTGCGGAGGACAAGCGGAGCAGAGCAGAGCCGCAGGTGCGGAGGACAAGCGGAGCAGAGCAGAGCAGCAGGTGCGGAGGACAAGAGGAGCAGAGCAGAGCCGCAGGTGCGGAGGACAAGCAGAGCAGAGCCGCAGGTGCGGAGGACAAGCAGAGCAGAGAAGCAGCAGCAAGTGTGGAGAGCAAGCGGAGCAGAGCCCCAGGTGCGGGCAGACAGGACAGGGCTCTGTTCACATGGAACAGACTGGGAAACACAGGAAGATAGCTAGAAACACAGGAGGTATATACGGAGGCAGGGAAACGGAACAAGCAGAACCAGATACACACAAGGTACTTGCAATGAAGTAGCGAGTGGACACAAAAGTCACAAACAAAGTAGAGAGACAACGAGTAGGAGTTAGGTACTGGTTCAGACACTGCAGAAAAAGGGAAGGATCGGACACAGAGATAAACAGGTAACGGGCTAGGACACAGTTCAGACAGGAACTGACACTGGAACGAGATACAGGAACGAGCCTGGGCATACAGCCCCCAGGGTGGCGGAAAAGACTAGAAGTCACAGATACAGGCAACAGGCCTGGGTACTCAGCCCCCAGGGTGGCAGAAACAAACCAGATACAGGACAGGACCTGGCAACTCAGTTGCACAGAACACACTGAAAGAAAATGTTGCTCAGGCACCTCCCACTGGGTGGGGAAGGTTTAAGTATCCAGTGACTCACAGCAATAGGCTGGGGACGCATTAGGACTGCACACACTAACTTTAAGAATCAGGAAGTACCAGTGCCGCCGCCCTAAGCCAGCAGACAAGAGACAAGCACACAGCAAGTAAAGGAGTATAGTGCACAGCCTGAGCTGATAGGTAAGTTGGCGGTCTTGCATGGTGGGAGATGGTAAGCCATGCCAGCACGCCGCCGGGATGTTACAGGTATTAGGGAATCACCATATACAAAATAAGCCACATGTTAAATTGAATGGTAGAACCTGATAGTGCAGGAAGAGAGGATGCCCCAACGGGCGTTTAGCTTCTTCGGAAAAGAAGGGGAATGGGGAGTACGGTTTAGTACAGTTATATTCTCAGGAGTACAAAAATGGTAGACCCTTGCTGCCATGATGGCAATCCATTGGCGCCTCTCTATTGTGTCGGCCGATGGGACGAGATGTATGAGAGCATTGGTAACCGCTTTACTTTAACATCACTTGACAGCAGCATTTAATTGGTCAAACAAAAAGGTAGAATATCCAGTGATAAAAATAAAAATATCTTCCTTTATTGAAATTCATGTAAAAAATCCTGTATTGCGGACAAACACCAACCACAAGACAGACCAGCCCGATCAACGCGTTTCGACTTTATTTAGTCTTAATCTGATCATGATTAAGCCTAAATAAAGTTGAAACGCGTCAATAAAGGAAGATGTTTTTATTTTTATCGCAGCATATTCTACCTTTTTGTTTGACGGCATTTATCCGATCTTAACCAGGGCGTTTCCTTGCGATATCCACATGGACTGAGCATCTGCATCTACCGGTGAGCTGACTCTTCTATTTCCCTTTTCCTCCTTTCCATTCCTCAACACACGGCACCCCAGCTATACATTACCTATACATTATTTTGCGTTAAGAGACTAAAACACAGTGAACAGCATAAAAAAAATCTCAGAAAAACAACATCGGCATTAATTTTATTTTTAAACCCCATTACCCAGCCTAAAATAAAAAAAGTTGATCAATAGTGTGTGTGCAAACGTAAATGGCTACATTGACTGCAAAAAAAAAAAAGTAATTGCACTTTTACTGCTGTGATATTTTATTTTCCATAAAATCTGTCATCATCATGCAAAAGTTATAAACATTAAAAATTGATATGTGGCATCACTGAAATAATACTGGCTTATAGAACAAAGTCAACATATTATTTATAATGTTCAGCAAATGTGAACATTTATAAACACACAAAATTTTGAATCTGCATTTTACCCCCTATACCTTACTGAAAAAAAAGTTAATTAGCTGTATGTTTCAAAAATGGTGCCATAGAAAAAAAACAACTCACCCCAAGACACAAATAGGTCCTCATACAGTTATATAATGTCACGCAAGGTGTGGGAAGGACTAAGTGCAACACAAAGGGAAGAAGGGAAGGGAGCCCAGACTCTAGGGAAAGGGGGGAGTGGAGACCTCCTAGGCTGATCTGATATCACTCTGTCTCCCCTACCGACCCTATATTGGTTCTTCACCAATAGCCGCACAGGAGCCTACCCCTGTATTTCCCTAACATTATTTACCATCCCCCTGAAGAAGCAAATCACAAATATGTGAAACGCGCTTGGGGACCTTTTCATGTCTGGCAACTAGACTTGGTGCACTTTATGATTTTTAAGATGGACTTCTCAACCTTATATAAAATTTGTCTCCTTGGAAAGCAATTATTATGACCACAGTGGTCTTTATTTGATAAAAGGGGTGTTTTTCCTTTTAATTTAGAGGTGGTCATTTTTATAGTGAGAGTCTGGTCTCGTTCCTCATAACTATTGACTATATTATATGTGAAATTTACCTCCATATACTCATCGCACATTATAACTTTGTTATCTGTTAGCCAGTGTGTGGTTTTCTTTCATCCTATATACTTCAGATCTATGCATATTCATTTTTGTATGTACTCTAATAAAATACTGTCTGTTTTTAGCCATTTATCGCCTTTGCTCTTTTTCTGTGTGGTTATTCCACCAATTTTGTAGCCAGTCTATGGATACATTCTACTTCTATCAATGTCTATATGTAGGCAAAGTTTTCAGAACAATATAATCCCTCTTTCTCCTTTTTGAAGGATTCTACTTTCCTTTACAATTGCTGGGCCATATTGCCGACTCATTTTTAAGCTGTCTGATATCAGTACCTTTAAGCTTTCCCTCCACCTCTGCCTTTGGGGAACAGTCAAGAAACTAAAACTGGGCTTGTCTGAAAGTCATCTAATTCATCTTACAGCTGTATTCCTCCATAGACTGAAACGGATTGTTGGAGGTCTAAACATAAGAACACCCTGTAATCACTTAATCTCTGACTCCTCAAATAAAGGGTTTGTACAAAGTTGACTACTCCTTAAAAGGGTAATGGCAACTCAGACATTTAGGGCATGTCTATTAGTGCGAGTCCCACTTTACGAAAAGGGCTCCGTCTAGCACAAAGTGCATAGTTGTTTTTGGAACAACCAGAGATGCCAAGCCAAACACCTTCCAGAAGAACGGTTTTCGGTAGAGAAAACAAATTTTTGGACAATCCCTACATATTAACAGGTTCCCTTGACAAGCGTTTCACAAAATATCCCTTTCCTGAGACACTCAGCAATCGACTGTTAACTACTAGCTACTTTTTAATTTCCCTTTTGTGCCCTCGCAGGGAAAATGAACCATTACACAGAGCCCATTCAAATCAAAGGGTTGCCAGTGTCTACAACAAAACCTCACACAACTGCAAGAACAAAACAAAAAAATATAAAAGCTATGGCTCAAGGAATGATGGATAGTAAAAATTGAGAAATCTACTGCAATCTGAAGGTCAAGACCTAAGGTTATACATATTTCACATTCTGCACTTATGTTAGTCAGATGAAATCTATAAGAAAAAAACACCTTAGAAAGAATCATAATTATATGCGCAAATATTAATAATTCACACATTATGGTAAAGCAGTTTGTGATATGTTGTATAACACAGGTACATTTTTGCCAAGACTATTAAAAGATAAAAGAACAATTCCAATAAAGAAATTTAGGAAAATACAAACTACTGCCAACCCAAGCATTGCATAGGAAGTACTATAGGTAATTGGATTCTGAAAAGCAAACATTACATTAGTATGCCCATGAGACAGTATGATGTAGCCACACCTGTAGAGTCGTTTGGTTACACCCACCAGGACTGGAATAAAAAACACAATGCAGCCAAACCGTATAGCAGCAATTCATTAACACTGGATGGTTTTTCACTGGCACCTCTACATTAAGAAAGCTTAAAATCACTAAAGCCAAAAGAAATGTTTCCATTTCGCACCAAATCCTGGAAAAAAACATAGCATAAAATATAGCTGGTCTATTCAGATGAAACCAGTCAAGCATTTCTGCACCTCTACCGAGCAAAAGACTTGCACTGACTAGTTTTCGACCTGGGATCCATAGCGATATTATGCATGGTGTTTCTCACACTTTGCAATCGCAGAGATCGTAATGCGATATTGGTTAGTGACAGCTAGCTTGGAGATTCTGGCTTCAGTTTATATTTCAATATTCCCAGAATTATATATCAGGATTTCTCAGTTATCAAAATATTACACATCATAAAGGCAATTCTCAAAAGAAATGAAAATAGCATCTGATTTAGTAAGAATTGACTGCACTGTGAACTATAAACAATGGAATACAGGTATATAAAGTGCAAGAACCTAGGCTGAGATGGGATTATAATTGTTTTTTATTACGTTGCCTAATAATTCTGCACAGTAATAGTTACCTGCACAAACAGATATCCTCCTAAGATAGCCAAATCGAAAAAAAGCCCACTCCAACTTCCAAAAATATTAAGCTTGGATATTCATGAGTCTTTTGGGTTGATTGAGAACATAGTTGTTGATCAATAATAAAAATAATCCTCTAAAATACAACTTGCCTAATAATTTTGCACACAGTGTAGAAAGAGATATACAAGTGTTCAGTATGGGCTGTACTCAAGTGAAGCCAAAACACTGTCCTTTTGACCTCCATTGGGCTGATTAAAAAAAAGGTATACTGACATACAGATAATCGATGTACTGTACACTGAAGTCAGTTGGACTATTCCAAACAGAGCATGCAAAAAAAAAGGTATACCCCCCTCTCTTTCTATCCATTTATATATATAGAGAGAGAGAGAGAGAGAGAGAGAGAGAGAGAGAGAGAGAGAGAGAGAGAGAGAGAGAGAGAGAGAGAGAGAGAGAGAGAGAGAGAGAGAGAGAGAGAGAGAGAGAGAGAGAGAACGGATGTCACTGTTTGCTTATACAGTGGCAAGTCCTCTCAACTCAGATGGACACTACAAAACTCAGTGTAACTCTTATTTTCATCACTGTCCAGTCTCCGTTTACACATACCGTATGACTATTATACTGTGTACATGACAAATAACACAATTTCTGTCATTATAGGACTTGTGTCCCAAATGTTTCACCAAATTTCTCTTCTGCATGCTCCATCTCAAATTTTCATTTTCCTCTGAGCTAGTAACTACATTGTATTTCATACTCCGTGCAAAGAATATGAACATGAGGGATTTCTACTCTCTTGTCTCTGTGTAGCACACAGACAGAAGAAGCAGCAGCATTGGCGACATTATACAATTGTACTGAGCAGTGCAGCTGTGAATCCAGCACTGTGGTGAGAACACAATGACTAGAACTAGCAGCATCGTCTATCTTCTTCTCTTTCACTCAGTTCCTTCCACTTCCCAAATTTTAGCAGTTTTTCAGAATGAATTAAGAGTTCAAAAAGGGAGAGAGAAAGTGGTTTATAAGTGCAGAAAGAAGCATATGTCTCAGATAAGATATATTACAAAGCTTGTCATATTCCCTTGTATTGATTCATGCAAAGTTTGTTAAAATGAAAATCACCATTTTAGTAACTACTCAAGAGAGATAGAAGAGAAACTTACACATGGCCCAGGAGTCAACAAGCGCAACACCCTCATTATGTAGGCTAACAAAGGAATGGAAATCAGTATAAAACAGTAATAAAGTTTCGGCTAACCCCATCATGACATCTATCATACATGTAAGGAGTCGTGGGAAGTGCATTCCTGCAAACAGTCGTACATGTATGGCGCAATGATCGCACCGGCTCAGTTTCAGAGCCAGCGCGATCATCAGCGGGTGTCAGTTATACATCATAGCTTACACTCTGCATAGCTTACCCGTCCACGATCGGTGCTAGTGCCAATTGCAGGCATTTAACCCCTCTGATGTCGCTGTCAATTGGCTCACAGAGGGAGGGCGCTCCCTCTCTGCTCTGATTGGCACAACACGATTGCGAAATTTTTGGGATTATTTTCTGCATAGCACTTGTGGGTTCAATATGCTCATCACCCCCCTAGATGAATTCCTTGAAGGGTGTGGTTTCCAAAATGGGGTCATTTGTGGGGGGATTACAGCTCTTTTGGCAGTACAAGGGCTCTATAAATACGATATAGTGCCTGCAAACCATACAAGCAAATATGCTTCCAAAATGGCACTCCTTTCTTCTGGAGTGTTAGCGTACTCAGGAGAAACTGCACAACAAATTCTATAGTTCATTTTCTCTACCCTTATGAAAATGAAAAATGTTGGGGTTAACCTTTTAACGACTTTGGATTTATAGATACGTCTAAGGTCGCTTCTCCCTCCTCCCTCATTACCGGAGCCTGCATTTTTCCAGGGACATCACAGATGATCTGATCAGCTGTCATGTGCCCCTAAGAGCTGCAGGTGGAAGCGCGATCCACCCGCGGCTGTTGACATGTTAAGTGCCGCTGTCAAACTCCGACAGTGGCATTTAACATGGCCGCACCGGAAGCGCGTCACAAACCACGCCCATTGGCGGGCCCTTCACATGATCGCGGGGCGCCGATGGGTTGACATTACAATGCAGGGTCTTCAGAAGACCCCTGTCGTTGTCATAGCCGATCTGCTATGAGAGCCGCCCAGCGGTCGCGCTCATAGCAGATGAGCATTTGTGTTACACATGTGACACCCAGGGGTCTGGTTGCCACAGTGATAGAGATATTATGTCTGAGAGCAGGTGGGAGGTCCTTTGGTCAGGGATCCTGTGCATGCCACACCTCCTGCCCAGTCTTGGGAGGGGAAGAACTTCCCCTATATAAACCCGGGGCTGAAGCAGGGTTAGGAGTCTAGGAGAGTAGAGACAAGAAACAGTCATAGGAAGAAACAGCAGAAGCTCAGTGGGAGCAATACTACTACGAGTCAGGGGCTGGCAGCTGCAGAGCTCGCCCTGACTGAGAAGCTTTCTTACCGGACCCGGCGTCCGAGGCTGTGGGGACTAACTCTTACCCAGCAGCAGAAGCCGACCGGCAGGGGATTTCAGGTCCTCAGGCCCAGAAACCCGAAGGCACGGTCACACGCGTGGGACCAGCACCGCCATCGTGGAGCGGAAGCCATTAGAAGGCCCCGAGTCACCGGCCATACGGGTGAGCACCACACGGTACACTCAGGGACGTGGGCTACTTATATCCGCTTCTAGCAAGGTAGCCAGAAGAGTACAGTCAGTTTGGGAGGCCTACAACTCCGCCTGGCCAGGGGAGATCCCATCTGCTCAAGGACTGACCAGGCCCCGTTCACTAGCAAGTACTCCGGGAGGGTCTATCGTTGTTACCAGTAAAGACCCTGAATTACACCGCACCGTCTCTGAGTGGTTCCTGCTACCCCCATCATCCACATCTGCTGCCCTGAGGCCATACCCCTCCCGTTGGGGGTTATACCATCTACGCTGCACCATCCATCCACCGGCCTGAGCGGACTGTCCTGCAGCGGCAGCTCCATAGCTGCATTCAACGGGTGGCGTAGTCGTCCTGCATCTACCGCTGTTACATCGCCGCTCAGTTTGACTCCCTGGGCACGGACCGGGTCACCGCCACGAGACTACAACCCTCAAGAGATCCGGCTCCGGGTAAGCTCCCGCGTGCGCAACGCAGCGCGACACAGGCCCAGGGGCGCGTCAACTTTGGCGTAGTCGGCAGGATTTCGTGCCCGCAACCACCGGGTACTGCGTGCCTGAAAAAGAGACTTTTCAAACTTACCTGTGGTGAAGATTCCCGCCATCCGGCGCCATCTTCTGCCTTCTTCCCGCCATCCGTGGAGTTTTCCCGCCATTGGACGCCATCTTGAGGACGCCGCGCGGGAAGAAGAGGGGCGTGGACTCCGAAAGCGCGCGAGAACTGAAGCCCCGCCTCACGTCCGGACGTTGCGTAAGGTCCTGGAAGGAGCCCAGCAGACGCCGACGTCACAGGAGCGCGACGGAAGGTCCTCAACCCTGACGATCTACTGCGGAGCCGCGGCCTACGGAACAGGATCATCGCAAGGTAGGCCACGGTCCACTAGGGGGGAGGAAGATGTCGGATACGGAGGAGAGCTTCACTGCCTCAACCCCCGCCAGCGCTACCGCTGCTGCAGTTATGCCCTTCACCATGCCCTATATCCCGGGAGCAGCTTGGCTACCCCAGTACTCAGGGGAGTCACATACCCTGCATGACTTTAGAGAAAAGCTGGATAGCCTCTTCCAGGTGTACCCCCTCACAGAAGAGCAAAAAGTGAGCATCCTGGTGGCCCAACTAACCGGGGCAGCCAAAAGGGAAGTAAAATCCTGGCCACCTGGGAGGAAGACTGTCGCAGGGATACTAACCCGGCTGAAGGACACCTTTGATACCCGCACCTCAGCCGAGATTAATCTTAGATTCTACGGGTGCAAGCAGCGAGCGCATGAGAGTATAAGGGACTATGCACTAAACCTACAAGAGGCCCTGAGGGCCATTAAGCAGACCGACCCTGATGGAGTGGGAAACGAGGACAGGCTGTTGACCGAACAATTTATAGAGGGACTATATTGTAATGCCCACCGAACCCAGTTGCGGGCGATGGCCTTACAGGATCCCCATCTGGGCTTTGCACAGTTCAAGGACAGAGCCATCCGGGTGCTCCGAGAACCGGCACCGGGTGGCGTTGTGACCCACAGGCGCCCAGCTATCACTTACCACCAGGAGGCGGCGCCCTTGTCGGCAGGGCCTGTGGGAGCTGATGCGCAGGCTTTGGACAATGACCCGGCTCCAGACCTACACCATCAGGTCCAAGAGCTAGCTAAGAGCGTTGCTGCGCTAACCCGAACTGTGCAGTCTTTACAGGTTTCCACCCCAGGGAAGATCCAGCTGGCATCCGGACCGGAGGACATCCCGTGGCGTCGACCAAGGAGGACCCCACCGGCCAGAGGAAGACCCAGTGACCGATACAGCGAAGACGGACGACCCATCTGCCGCCGCTGCAATCAACCCGGACATATGGCAAGGTACTGTTCTTTAAACGGGCACAACCTGGGGTAGAGGGCCAACCCCCAGGAAAAAGATCACCAGGCCCATCGAACTGGCGCGACAGATATGTGGGAGGACGTCCAGTCTTGCCTGTGGTACTGGATGGCATTCCCATGAGTGCCCTACTGGACACCGGGTCACAGGTCACCACCATCCCGTACGTGCTCTTTAAGCAGTACTGGAATGACTCGGATATTACCCGCTACCCTGACGACGACTTGAGTATCATCGCCAGCAATGGTCAGCCCGTGCCACAGATCGGATTTAAAGAGGTGACCATCAAAATCGGTAGAGTCGAACTGGCAGCACAGGGACTGATCATTGTAGATATTGACAAACATGAGAGTCACCCAAAAATAACTCTAGGAACTAATGTAATTGAAAATTGTCTTGCAGAGGTGATTTTCCTTTTACAGCAGGTTGCCAAGAACGCCAGCTCCGGCGAGCAGCGGGTGCTCCAGAAAGAGATCCGGGCACTGATGCGACGGCAACAGGTGGAACTCTCCGGCGGTGAGATTGGTAGCGTAAGAATGTGTGACCCTTTTCCTATTGCCATGCCCCCAAAAAGTGAAATGATGATTTGGTGCCGGGCAGCTATTGGTCTGAGAGGTAGAGATTACCAGGCAATGGTAGAACCAGTTTACTCAGACAGTAGGCCCACCATCTTGACAGCACGGGGGGTGGTTAATGTACGCCATGGGAGGGTGCCCGTTCGCATAATCAATATCGGGAAGAGGGAAGTGTACCTGCCCCGGTATGCCACGCTAGCCAAATTATATACCATTAACCAAAATGCTATACAATCTGTGGAACCCTTGCCTCCATCTCACCCGGAGGAAGGTAACGGCTCTAAGAAAACAAAGGAGGACTGGTGTCAGCAACTACATTTGGGTACTGACTCCACTCCCTCACATCAGAAACAGGGAGTCTATCGGGTGGTTCAAGAGTACGAGAGAGTGTTTAGTAAACACCCGTTAGACTTCGGGCGAGTCAAGGGGGTAGAACACCACATCCCCACGGGAGACCATCCTCCCATAAAAGAGAGGTATCGACCCGTACCCCCTGCACACTACCAACACGCCAAGGGGATGCTTAGAGACATGAAGGAGGCTGGGGTGATCAGGGATAGCTGTAGCCCCTGGGCAGCTCCACTAGTCTTAGTCAGAAAAAAAGACAACACCATGAGGATGTGTGTAGATTACCGGAAAATCAACCGTATCACACACAAGGATGCGTACCCCTTACCAAGGATAGAGGAGTCATTGGCTGCTTTAAGATCTGCTAACTTCTTCTCTACCTTGGATCTCACTAGCGGGTACTGGCAGGTTCCTGTAGCAGAGGCGGACCGGGAGAAGACCGCATTCACCACCCCGATGGGACTTAGCGAGTTCACCTGCATGCCGTTCGGACTCTGCAACGCACCAGGAACCTTCCAACGACTAATGGAGTGTTGTCTGGGCCACAGAAACTTCGAGACGGTCCTGTTGTACCTGGACGATGTCATCGTATATTCCAAGACGTATGAGGACCACCTGAAACACCTGGCTGAAGCGTTCGAAGCTCTGGCGAGTTACGGCCTAAAGGTGAAACCCTCCAAGTGTCACCTCCTGAAACCAAAGGTGCAGTACCTGGGACACGTGGTGAGCGCTGACGGAGTGGCTCCCGACCCTGATAAGATCACCGCAATTAAGGAATGGCCAAGCCCCTCCAGCGTAAAAGAAGTGCGGCAGTTCCTCGGGTTGGTAGGCTACTACCGAAGGTTTATTCCCGGTTTCACCAAAAAGGCAGCACCTATGCAGGACCTCCTGATAGGCCAGTCCCGGAAGGCCAAGAACCAGAAGCCGCCCTTCAAATGGGAGGAGCTGGAAGAAGAGTCCTTCCGCCAGCTGAAGATGGCCCTCACGGGGGACGAAATCCTGGCGTACCCGGATTATAGCCAGCCCTTTATCCTCTACACCGACGCCAGTAACATCGGGCTAGGAGCCGTACTGTCCCAGATCCAGCAGGGGAAGGAACGAGTAATCGCCTACGCCAGCCGAAAACTGCGACCCACCGAAAGGAACCCCGAGAATTACAGCTCATTTAAGCTAGAGTTCCTGGCCGTAGTATGGGCAGTCACCGAGCGCTTTAAGCATTACCTCGCTTCTTCCCGGTTCACTGTGTACACGGATAACAACCCGTTGACACACCTGGACACGGCAAGACTCGGTGCCCTGGAGCAGAGGTGGATGGCCCGTCTGTCCAACTACGAGTTCACAATCAAATACCGGGCAGGACGCTCCAATACCAATGCGGACGCCCTGTCCAGGATGCCCAACCTGCCGGACGGAGGAGAAGATCCGGAGGGACTAGAAGAAGTTGAACTCCCTGCGTTCCACCGTCATGGGACTATTCAGTATTCCCACCAGGTAAGGAGTAAGCAGGCTGCTACGTTGAACCCCTTACCTCACTACAACTGGGCGGAAACGCAAGACAGCGACCCTGCCGTCCGACTGGTGAAGGAGATGCTGACTCGGCCGGAGGCTCGCCTTGAACCAGACGCTCCGGAGGAAGCCAAACAACTATGGGCAGAGAAGAGTCGACTGTTCCTTTACAAAGGGAAGTTGTGCCGCAGAATGGTTAACTCCCGGACGCATGAATTACTCTGGCAAGTAGTGGTGCCACGAAGGGACGCAGCCATGGTGATGGAGGCATACCACGACGGAGCTGGGCACTTCGGGTGGAAGAAGCTGGAGTTCCTGCTGCGCGAGCGGTTCCACTGGGTAGGCATGAGGGGAACCATTGAGAAGTGGTGCAGAGACTGTGGCCCGTGCAACCTGAGAAGGAAGGACCGTGCCAGCCAGAAGACTCCCCTGCAGTCCATCGTCACCCGGCAACCGTTGGAACTGGTAGCCTTGGATCATGTAAAACTGACCCCAAGCAGAAGTGGCTACGTCTACGCGTTAACCATCGTGGATCATTACTCCCGGTTTCTGGTTGTCGTCCCCGTCAAGGACTTAACGGCTCAAACAGCAGCTAGAGCCTTCCAGCAGCACTTTTGCCGTCCACACGGGTACCCGGACCAAGTGCTGACGGACCAGGGACCTGCCTTTGAAGCGGAGGTCTTCCAGGAATTCTGCAATCTGTATGGCTGCCGGAAGATAAGGACGACACCCTACCATCCGCAAACTAATGGACTTTGTGAGAAAATGAACCAGGTGGTAATGGATCTTCTAAAAACGTTGCCCCTGGAAGAACGCAGTCTGTGGCCTGAGAAGTTGCCCGATCTGGTGGACCTATACAACCACATCCCGGTAGGTTCCACCAACTGTACCCCGGCTTACCTAATGAGGGCAAGACCTGGTAAGTTACCTGTTGACCTGGAAATGGGAGTCCTGACACCCGAGGACACTTCACCAGAAACAGACTGGGACACAGAGAGGCAGCAGCAGTACCGGAGAGTACAGGAGAGCGTGGAGCGAAGTCTCTGTCAGGCTAGGGAAAGACAAGAGAAAACTTACAACCAGTATGCTCCCGCTGTTCCCCTGGTACCCGGAGAGCAGGTCTTGAAGAGGAAGAGACGGCTCCACAAGTTGGATGACCAGTGGGAGAAGGACCCGTACACCGTACTGCCCTCAAGCCACGAGAACCCGAAGGTTTGTACCATCAGTAAAGACGGAGGGGAAACCACCGCCATTGTATCCCGGGACCACCTGAAGAAGTGTCCCGAACAACTGAAGAACCCTGAAGAGGAACAAGAAGACCATCGACCCGTAGAGGAAAGGGAAGATATGGTTAGTACTGTGCTCGGGGACTTCCCTCGGTCTTGGACTCAAGTCAATGGTGCAGTTGTGGTACCCGTACTCACCTTCCTCCAACCAGCATCCCAAGCACCTACGGAGCAACAGGTAGAGCTGGAAGAACAGCCGGTCCAGGAGGCAGAAGACTCCACACAAGCAGAACAGGAGGATCAACCCTCTGCTTATAGTGAGCCTGCCGTACCCCTAGTGAGACAAAGAGCCGGTAGACAGCTGCCCAGTTTACCCTTGACAGCACCTACACCCTGTAGTTCAGGGCCAGACAGTCAGCTCCGTAGGTCCACTAGGGCCACTAGAGGCCAGTTACCCGCACGCTGGAGGATTTGAAGTGTATAAATTGTTTTATTTATGTTTATCTGTGTATTGTTGCTTGTGTATAATTTTGTGTTTCCAGTTATTTTTAGGAATCCTTGGTGGATTTACCGGGAATCCTTGTACATAGTTGGAGCGTAACCCAGGATGGACTAGAGACTGTTAAGGACTCGGGGTAGGACAGACCCCTACCTGGTTACGTCTCCCTGTTTTGGTGAAATGGACACCTTGCTTCTTCAAAGACTGCACCCGGTTACGGACATGCCGTGACCACCTTTATGTGTTTCTTATTGTATTGTTATTGTTATATCTTGTTATGTTTTTCTAAAATATGTTTAGTCCCGGAGTACTAAATTTCACTAGGGGGGAATGTGACACCCAGGGGTCTGGTTGCCACAGTGATAGAGATATTATGTCTGAGAGCAGGTGGGAGGTCCTTTGGTCAGGGATCCTGTGCATGCCACACCTCCTGCCCAGTCTTGGGAGGGGAAGAACTTCCCCTATATAAACCCGGGGCTGAAGCAGGGTTAGGAGTCTAGGAGAGTAGAGACAAGAAACAGTCATAGGAAGAAACAGCAGAAGCTCAGTGGGAGCAATACTACTACGAGTCAGGGGCTGGCAGCTGCAGAGCTCGCCCTGACTGAGAAGCTTTCTTACCGGACCCGGCGTCCGAGGCTGTGGGGACTAACTCTTACCCAGCAGCAGAAGCCGACCGGCAGGGGATTTCAGGTCCTCAGGCCCAGAAACCCGAAGGCATGGTCACACGCGTGGGACCAGCACCGCCATCGTGGAGCGGAAGCCATTAGAAGGCCCCGAGTCACCGGCCATACGGGTGAGCACCACACGGTACACTCAGGGACGTGGGCTACTTATATCCGCTTCTAGCAAGGTAGCCAGAAGAGTACAGTCAGTTTGGGAGGCCTACAACTCCGCCTGGCCAGGGGAGATCCCATCTGCTCAAGGACTGACCAGGCCCCGTTCACTAGCAAGTACTCCGGGAGGGTCTATCGTTGTTACCAGTAAAGACCCTGAATTACACCGCACCGTCTCTGAGTGGTTCCTGCTACCCCCATCATCCACATCTGCTGCCCTGAGGCCATACCCCTCCCGTTGGGGGTTATACCATCTACGCTGCACCATCCATCCACCGGCCTGAGCGGACTGTCCTGCAGCGGCAGCTCCATAGCTGCATTCAACGGGTGGCGTAGTCGTCCTGCATCTACCGCTGTTACATCGCCGCTCAGTTTGACTCCCTGGGCACGGACCGGGTCACCGCCACGAGACTACAACCCTCAAGAGATCCGGCTCCGGGTAAGCTCCCGCGTGCGCAACGCAGCGCGACACAGGCCCAGGGGCGCGTCACACACAGCAGGGCTGAAGCCACACCACACAAGCGATCAGATGAACGCAGCTTCTAGTTTCCCATGGAGATTACTGAAGTCAGTGAAAAGTAAACAAAAACAAGGTTTTTAAAAATATAAAAAAAAATATATAAGATCAAACCACCCCCCTTTTGCCCCATTCAAAATAAAACAATTAAAAATCAAATCAAAAATACACGTGTGGTAACGCCGTGTTCGGAATCGCCAGGTCTATCAATATAAAGAATTAATCCGATCAACAAACGACGTAACAAGAAAAAGGATCAAAAGCCAGAATTAAGTTGTTTTGGTCGCTGCAACATTGAAATAAAATGCAATAAGGAGTGATCAAAACATCGTACCTACCTCAAAATGGTATCAATAAAAACATCAGCTCAGCGCGCAAAAAAATAATGTCTCACCCGGCCCCAGATCACAAAAAATGGAGATGATACGGGTCTCGGAAAATGGCGACTTTTTTATTTTTTTATTTTTAAGAAACTTTGGATTTTTTTTCACCACTTAAATTAAAAAACCTACACATGTTGGGTATCCACAAACTCGTAATGACTTGAAGAATCATAATGGCAGGTCAGTTTTAGCATTTAGTGAACACAGTATAAAAAAAAAAAAAAAAATTGTGGAATTGCACTTTTTTTCTAATTTCACTGCACTTGGAATTTTTTTTGTTTTACAGTACACTATATAGAAAAATCAATGGTGTAGTTAAAAAGTACAACTCGTCCTGCAAAAAACAAACCCTACAAAAACAAAAAAAATGATATCCCAAAAATGGACAGCAGATCAGGAGCCTATGATACCAGAATTTATTGATAAAGTTAACTGGCTTGTAAATTTGGAAAAAGGTATATACCTAAAAAGAGAGGCCATCTCTAAATTTGACAAGATATGGGGTCTATGGATTGATGGCTCTTGTTTGACATCTAGGGAACTGAGGAGATTTCGCCTCGGCTTGCTTTGAGTTACGTTTATATGATGCCTCAAATTAAACTTCTTTGAAAATTAATAAAAATGTTATTAGTACTTCCACAAGTTATATGTAATTGGATTGACTATTGTCACTATGCTCAAATATTTGTTCATCTAATAATGCTGGTTTTGCAGAGCCAAGATGTATAAATAACTCATGTTTAATGCTTCTTAAGGTTGGGGGGTGGAGAACTGTGTTTCTCCAATGTTTGTCTGGTTTTTCATTTTTTTTTCCCTTTGTGCTAATCTTTATAAAAATCAACAAAAAACATTTGATTTAAAAGAAAAACAAACAAACCCTCACATGGCCATATTGACAGCAAAATAAAAAAAATATGGCTCTGGGAAGAAGGGGAGCAAAAAATGATAACGCAAAAACCCAAGGTGGTGAAAGCAACATTTTTGTGGGAAATTTTTTTTTTCCCATTTTCATGGCTCAACGTTATAAAATTCTGCAAAGCACCTGTGAATTCAAGATGCTCACCACACATCTAAATAAATTCCCTATGGGGTATAGTTTTGAAAATGGTATCACTTGTGGAGGTGCCCACTGTTTAGGGGTTCTGCAAACATGACATGGCGTCCGCCATCTATTCCAGCCAAGTTGGTTCTCCAAAAGTGAAATGGTGCTCCTTCCCTTCCGAGCCCCGATGCATGCCCGAACAATAGTTTTCCACCAGATATGAGGTATTTGTGTACTCAGGAGAAATTATAAAACAAATTGTAAGTTCTATTTTCTCCTCTTACTTTCATGAAAATGAAAGATTTGGGGCTAATGCAACAATTTCGTGTGAAAAATTAAAATGTCCTTTTTTTTTTCTTCCACATTGCTTTAATTCCAGTGAAGCACCTAAAGGGTTAATAAACTTATTGAATGTCATTTTTAGCACTTTTTTGCCGTTTTTAAAAAGGTGTCACTTTGGGGTATTTTCTGACACATATGCCCCTCAAAGTCACTTCAAATGTGATGCGGTTCCTAAAAAAATTGGTTTTGTAGATTTTATTGGAAAAATAAAGAGCCCTTCTAACTTCTTAACAAAAAAAAGTTTGAAACATTATGCTGATGTAAAGTAGACATGTGGTTAATGCTATTTATTATCTATTTTGTATGGTATAACTATCTGATTTAAGGGCATAAAAATTAAAAGTTCAAAATTGCAAAATTTTCAAATTTTTTGGGGTCAAATTTGAACATTTTCATAAAGAAACGCAAATCATATTGACCAAAGTTTACTACTGCCATGAAGTACAATGTGTCAAGAAAAAAACAGTCTCAGAATCAGTGGGATCCGTTGAAGTGTTCCAAAGTTATAATCTCATAAATTGAAACTGGTCAGAATTATAAATTTGGCCTGGTCCAGCATGTGAAAGGGTTAAAACTACAGGTTTTCATTTCAAATCTAAACAGCTTTATTTGTAAACGGGTTTAGAAACGCTTTAACAGGATCTAGTTATTATTTTAACATGTTGGCAACTATAAATCAGTCAGCAATTAACAGTTGCTTAACAGAGAGAATATGTGTTTATCACTAAACACTAGTGTTGAGCATTCCGATACTGAAATATCGGGTATCGGCCGATATTCGCGGTATCGGAATTCCGATACTTAATTCCGATACTTTTGCAATATCGTATACCGGAATCGGAAGTTCCCATAATGCAATGAGCCATTTTCATTTTATTCAGCCAATGAGGATCCTAAGAAGTGTGGGCACATCCTGTTAGGCATGTAGGCATCTTAACTAATGGCATGGCTGTGATTGGCTGCTGAAATGATGTCATGATGCACTATAAAAGCCTCCGCCGCCATTTTGAGCTCACTCTGCTGTGAATTCAGTTAGGGATAGGACGCTGTTGTTCTGAGGGACAGTTTTAGCTACCTATTTGGTCTATTCTGCTTTACCCAAGCTACTTTATAAATCGCTGTGCCTTGCAGTGCTAGTGCGCAGTTCTCTGTGCTGTTCACCGCTGTCTGCAAGGTCTCTGTGTGTGAGTGCAGCTCACCCTGTAGTGTGTGCTTCAGCCACGTCTGGTTGTAGTGCACTCAGTGTGTGTCACTGCCTCATACATTGTCCTTTTTTGCCAATTCATAATTTTTCCTGATATCTCCTATTAGTGTGGTGGTTCCATCCGTATTCAGCTAAATTGGTTCCAAACACACTATATAGGAGTAGATGGAGAAATTTTTTTGGTCTTGCAGCGCTAGTGCACAGTGCTCTGTATCTGTACTGTTCACCGCTGTCTGCAAGGTCTGGTGTGTGAGTGCAGCTCACCCTGTAGTGTGTGCTTCAACCACGTCTGGTTATAGTGCACTCAGTGTGTGTCACTGCCTCATACATTGTCCTTTTTTGCCAATTCATAATTTTTCCTGATATCTCCTATTAGTGTGGTGGTTCCATCCGTATTCAGCTAAATTGGTTCCAAACACACTATATAGGAGTAGATAGAGAAATTTTTTTGGTCTTGCAGCACTAGTGCACAGTGCTCTGCATCTGTACTGTTCACCGCTGTCTGCAAGGTCTGGTGTGTGAGTGCAGCTCACCCTGTAGTGTGTGCTTCAACCACGTCTGGTTGTAGTGCACTCAGTGTGTGTCACTGCCTCATACATTGTCCTTTTTTGCCAATTCATACTTTTTCCTGATTTCTCCTATTAGTGTGGTGGTTCCATCCGTATTCAGCTAAATTGGTTCCAAACACACTATATAGGAGTAGTTAGAGGAGCCTTTCTGCAGCATTGGGCCCTGCAGCCCCAGCCAGATTAGTATTAGCCTATTTTTTGTAGCCTCATCTATTGCATTGTAGGTTACCTTCCTACATTGTAATAGCTACAAAAAGTTTGTGATACTATCGTTATTACATCTTTAGGCACATCCAGTGTCTTTTTGTGACAAAAAAACCTAAATAAAGTTCACCAAACACTCCACTTTACAGTTGTGTAGGCCACATTAGCTCATATTAAAGTCTAGTCCACACTTTATAAAATTAGTGTTTCTTATACCTGTTAGCAGCTGTTCAGGAATAAGCACACTAAGCCCTTAGTACTTTTCTGCCTATCTTTATCAGTCTACCAAGATGAAGAAGGCAGGGAGTAAGGCATGTGGTCGTGGGCGTGGAGTTTCTGCAGGGAGAGGACGTGAGGATTCTGTGCCTGCAGAGAGAGGACGTGGGGATTCTGTGCCTGCTGCAGGCACCAGTGACTCAGCATCCCCCAGTTTTACCAGGGAACAGTCCTTTATGCGCAGCTTTGTAGGAGCTAGCCGTACCCCACTGCTGCGGGAGGACCAAATTGAAGCCGTTGTCGGATGGATGGCAGCTAACGCATCGACTTCAATTAGTTCCAGATCATCTCAGGTCCTGAGAACTGAAGAGCACCCATCTGTCTCTTCACCACCTGCCAAATTGCCCAGGCAGTCAGAGAGCCCTGGACAGGAGCCATCTCTACTTCTGTTCTCTGAATCTCTTGGCTTGGAAAGAGGGGGCCAGCCAAGCAGAATTCGAGAATTTGAAGAAGAGGTAGTATGCAGTGATGCCCAACCGTTTGGTCTCTCTGAATCTGAAGAGGCGGGTGGGCCAGTGCCTATGGTCAGCAGCACACCTCAGTACGCATCTGATGATGAGACTCAGGTGCCACTTTCTGGTGCGTACTGTGCTGTCGAGACTACCCAGGAGAAGCAGTTGTTTGAAGAGGGTGGTGTAGATGATGAGGTCCTTGACCCATCATGGCGTGAGGGACAGGAAGGTGGTGGGAGCAGCTCTGAGGAAGAGATTCCCCGAACAGCCCAAAAAGGAGGGAGAGGGAGGGGGCAGACTTGGTTGCCTGTAGCCTCCACTTCGGCACCCATTAGGAGCATGGCTCTTCCAAAATCCAAAGCGGGCGCTCCCAAGACTTGCAGTGCCTGGTCCTTTTTTGACACAGTTGCAGATGACATTTGCTTTGTCAAATGCAAGCTGTGTAATCAGAAGGTGAAAAGAGGGAAAAGTGTCAGCAACCTCAATACCACAAATATGTGGAAACATGTGCGGACCAAGCACGTGGTGGAGTTACAAAAACACACTGAAGACCTAGGCCAACCTACAGCGCCACCTACCACCTCTTCAGCTCGTGTTGTAGCTTCTTCCTCCAGCTCACACACAGCTGGTTCGGCTTCCTCACAGAATCGCCATGGAAGAATCTCTGGCACTGTTGTACAGAGACACAGTGTAATTCCACCCACAGCACCACTTTCCCAGTCATCCTCACACTCCCAGGCCAGTCTACAGCCATCGTTCGCACAGGCATGGGAGAAAAGGCGCCCATACTTGGCAAACCACCCCCGAGCACAGGCTCTGAATGCTGGCATTGCTAAACTACTGGCCCTTGAAATGCTATCATTCAGGCTGGTGGAGACTGACACATTCCGTAACTTTATGGCATTGGCAGTCCCACAATACTACGTGCCCAGCCGCTTTTATTTCAGCAGGCAAGCCGTCCCTGCCCTGCAACATCATGTGGAGGGAAAAATTAAACATGCGCTACAAAACGCCGTCAGTAGCAAGGTCCACCTGACCACCGATGCGTGGACCAGTAAGCATGGACAGGGACGATACCTTTCCCTCACTGCCCATTGGGTAAATGTTGTGGAGCCGGGTACAGATCTAGAGAGTGGCACTGTACGTGTTCTGCCAACTCCAAGGATTGCAGGAATCCAGTCTGTACACATTGACTCCTCCTCATACTCCAGTTCCTCTGAATCAGCGCTGCAGGAGCCGTCACGGTCTACCTCCACATCGACCCGTGAACGGTTACCTGTTATGGTGACCAATATGAGCACAGCCGTGGCCAAACGTCAACAGGCCGTATTAAAATTAATTTCTTTGGGGAATCGAAGCCACACAGCGCAGGAGCTCTGGAATGCCATCAAGCAGCAGAGCGACGTGTGGTTTGTGCCAGCGAATCTCCAGCCAGGCATGGTAGTGTGTGACAATGGCCGAAATCTGGTGGCAGCTCTGGGCCTAGGCAACCTCACTCACTTCCCATGTCTGGCACATGTGCTCAACTTGGTCGTGCAGAGTTTTTTGAGGGACTATCCGGATCTTGATGCACTGCTTCACTAGGTCCGCATAGAGTGCGCTCACTTGCGGCGTTCCAGCAATGCAAGATCACGCATTGCAGCTCTGCAGCGCCGATTACGTCTTCCGGAACATCGCATCATATGTGACCTACCCACGAGGTGGAATTCAACGTTACATATGTTGGAGAGGTTGTGTGAGCAGCAGGCAGCAGTAATGGAGTACCAGCTGCAGCGCAAACAAGTCGCAGTGCGCGCCGTTCACACTTCACCACCACTGAGTGGGTCTCTATGAATGACATTTGCCACGTTTTGCGTGCCTTCGAATATTCCACGCGGATGGCGAGTGCAGATGATGCACTAGTCAGCATGACTATCCCCCTTATCTGCCTGCTTGAAAAAACACTGCAAGCACTAAGGGACGAGGTTTTGGAAGAGGTGGAGGATGAGGAGTCACAAATGCCATCTGCTTCTCTACAGTCTGCGCAACGTGGTTCCTCACAAAGGCCTAGGCAGGGGACACTTTGTGAGGAGGATGAGGAGGAGTCAATGGATGAGGAAGACATCTGTCCAGAGGAGGGAGGTACACAATGCTCTAGTAGTCAGTATCTAGAGTGAGGGTGGGGTGATGCAGAGCAGGCAGAGATCACGCCTCAAGCAGGGGACAGCGTTTCTTGGCCAGTTGGCAGTCTGCAGCACATGGTTGATTTCATGCTGCAGTGCCTGAGAAACGACCGCCGCATCGCCCACATTCTCAACACGGCTGATTATTGGGTGTCCACCCTCCTAGATCCTCGCTACCGGGACAACTTACAAAGCCTCATAACACCGTTGAACCGGGAGCGTAAAATGCGGGAGTACCAAGACGCACTGGTGCATTCCATCATGTTCTCCATTCCAACCGAGAGCAGTGCTGCTAGTGCTTTACAAAGCAGCTCAGTGCGTCGAGGCAGTGGAGGAAGCTCTGCACAAAGAGGGAGCAGAAGCAGCGCCTCAGCACAAGGCAAGACCAGTATGGCCGAAATGTGGCAAAGTTTTGTGTCCCCGCCGCCACAAATATCTACACCATCACAGACGGCTCCAGTCAGCAGGAGGCAACGTTTCCGTCAGATGGTGACAGACTACATGTCTTGCCCTCTTAGTGTACTCCCATACGGCTCTTCTCCCTTCAAGTTTTGGGTCTGTAAGCTGGATACATGGCCAGAGCTTAATCAGTATGCATTGGAGGTGCTAGCTTGCCCTGCTGCTAGTGTATTATCGGAACGCGTCTTTAGTGCCGCAGGTGGTGTACTAAAAGACCATCGCATGCGACTATCCTCCGATAACGTTGACCGGCTTACTTTTCTCAAAATGAACAAGGCCTGGAACTCTCATGAATTTGCCAGTCCTCTTCCAGAATAAATAATTGGTTGGCAACAGTATCCAGGTCTCCTGTTCTGTTCATGTTTCTACCACCTGAACTGTAATCCCTGAGCTCCAACACCGCCAGTTGCTGCTCAGAAGTGCCATCTGCACAGTCAACACTTGCTGCCGTGTCATTGGGGTTCAGTAACGTCAGCTGTTCCCCTGCTGTGCGGACGGCAATTTCTCCTGCTCTGTCCACATTCTCACTACTACAGATTTTAAAGTTGCTCCAATTACACCTCTGGCTCCTCTGTTTTCAGTATTATCCCTGAGCTCCAACACCGCCAGTTGGCGCTCGGAAGTGCCGTCTGCACAGTCAACACTTGCTGCCGTGTTATTGGGGTTCAGTAACGTCAGCTGTTCCCCTGCTGTGCGGACGGCAATTTCTCCTGCTCTGTCCACATCCACTGTACTACTGATTTAAAACCTCCTCCAAATACACCTCTGGCTCCTCTGTTTTCAGTATTATCCCTGAGCTCCAACACCGCCAGTTGGCGCTTGGAAGTGCCGTCTGCACAGTCAACACTTGCTGCCGTGTTATTGGGGTTCAGTAACGTCAGCTGTTCCCCTGCTGTGCGGACGGCAATTTCTCCTGCTCTGTCCACATTCTCACTACTACAGATTTTAAAGTTGCTCCAATTACACCTCTGGCTCCTCTGTTTTCAGTATTATCCCTGAGCTCCAACACCGCCAGTTGGCGCTCGGAAGTGCCGTCTGCACAGTCAACACTTGCTGCCGTGTTATTGGGGTTCAGTAACGTCAGCTGTTCCCCTGCTGTGCGGACGGCAATTTCTCCTGCTCTGTCCACATCCACTGTACTAATTTAAAACCTCCTCCAAATACACCTCTGGCTCCTCTGTTTTCAGTATTATCCCTGAGCTCCAACACCGCCAGTTGGCGCTCAGAAGTGCCGTCTGCACAGTCAACACTTGCTGCCGTGTTATTGGGGTTCAGTAACGTCAGCTGTTCCCCTGCTGTGCGGACGGCAATTTCTCCTGCTCTGTCCACATTCTCACTACTACAGATTTTAAAGTTGCTCCAATTACACCTCTGGCTCCTCTGTTTTCAGTATTATCCCTGAGCTCCAACACCGCCAGTTGGCGCTCGGAAGTGCCGTCTGCACAGTCAACACTTGCTGCCGTGTTATTGGGGTTCAGTAACGTCAGCTGTTCCCCTGCTGTGCGGACGGCAATTTCTCCTGCTCTGTCCACATCCACTGTACTACTGATTTAAAACCTCCTCCAAATACACCTCTGGCTCCTCTGTTTTCAGAATTATCCCTGAGCTCCAACACCGCCAGTTGGCGCTTGGAAGTGCCGTCTGCACAGTCAACACTTGCTGCCATGTTATTGGGGTTCAGTAACGTCAGCTGTTCCTGACGCACCCCTGGGCCTGTGTCGCGCAGCGTTGCGCACGCGGGAGCTTACCCGGAGCCGGATCTGTTGAGGGTTGTAGTCTCGTGGCGGTGACCCGGTCCGTGCCCAGGGAGTCAGACTAAGTGGCGCTGTATTAGCAGTAGATGTTGGACGACTACGCCACCCGTTGAATGCAGCTATGGAGCTGCCGCTGCAGGGCAGACCGCTGAGGCCGGTGGTAGGATTGTGCAGCGTGATAGTATCACCCCCAACGGGAGGGGTATGGCCTCAGGGCAGCCAACGTGGATGATGGGGGTAGTAGGAACCACTCAGAGACGATGCGGTGTAGTTCAGGGTCTTTACTGGTGATAAAGATAGACCCTCCTGGAGTACTGGCTAGCGATTGGGGCCTGGTCAGTCCTTGAGCAGATGGGATCTCCCCTGGCCAGGCGGAGTTGTAGGCCTCCCAAACTAACTGTACTCTTCTGGCTACCTTGCTAGAGGCGGGTATAAGTAGCCCACGTCCCTGAGTGTACCGTGTGGTGCTCACCCGTATGGCCGGTGACTCGGGGCCTTCTAGTAGCTTCCGCTCCACGACGGCGGTGCTGGTCCCATGCGTGTGACCGTGCCTTCGGGTTTCTTGGCCAGAGGACCTGGAATCCCCTGCCTGACGGATTCTGCTGCTGGGTAGGAGTTAGTCCCCACAGCCTCGGACTCCGGGTCCGGTAAGAAATCTTCTCAGTCAGGGCGAGCTCTGCAGCTGCCAGCCCCTGACTCCTTGTAACACTGCTCCCACAGAGCTCCTGTTGTTTCTTCCCATAGCTGCTTCTCTTCTCTGTCTCTACTTCTGGCATGGCCCAGGAGCTGGGCCCAGCCGGAGCCACAGCTCCCTGTCAGCCCTCCTGGCTGAACTCTCCCTCTGAACTCCCTAACCCTGCCTCAGCCCCAGGTTTATATAGGGGAAGTTCTTCCCCTCCCAGGACTGGGCAGGAGGTGTGGCATGCATAGGATTCCTGACCAAGAGACCTCCCACCTGCTCTCAGACATAACATTGCCGTTACTGTGGAAACCAGACCCCTGGGGTGCCACATTCCCCTGCTGTGCGGACGGCAATTTCTCCTGCTCTGTCCACATTCTCACTACTACAGATTTTAAAGTTGCTCCAATTACACCTCTGGCTCCTCTGTTTTCAGTATTATCCCTGAGCTCCAACACCGCCAGTTGGCGCTCGGAAGTGCCGTCTGCACAGTCAACACTTGCTGCCGTGTCATTGGGGTTCAGTAACGTCAGCTGTTCCCCTGCTGTGCGCGCGGCAATTTCTCCTGCTCTGTCCACATTCTCACTACTACAGATTTTAAAGTTGCTCCAATTACACCTCTGGCTCCTCTGTTTTCAGTATTATCCCTGAGCTCCAACACCGCCAGTTGGCGCTCGGAAGTGCCGTCTGCACAGTCAACACTTGCTGCCGTGTTATTGGGGTTCAGTAACGTCAGCTGTTCCCCTGCTGTGCGGACGGCAATTTCTCCTGCTCTGTCCACATTCTCACTACTACAGATTTTAAAGTTGCTCCAATTACACCTCTGGCTCCTCTGTTTTCAGTATTATCCCTGAGCTCCAACACCGCCAGTTGGCGCTCGGAAGTGCCGTCTGCACAGTCAACACTTGCTGCCGTGTTATTGGGGTTCAGTAACGTCAGCTGTTCCCCTGCTGTGCGGACGGCAATTTCTCCTGCTTTGTCCACATCCACTGTACTACTGATTTAAAACCTCCTCCAAATACACCTCTGGCTCCTCTGTCTTTAGTATTTACCCTGGGCTCCAATACCGCTAGTTGCTGCTCAGAAGTGCCGTCTGCACAGTCAACACTTGCTGCCGTGTTATTGGGGTTCAGTAACGTCAGCTGTTCCCCTGCTGTGCGGACGGCAATTTCTCCTGCTTTGTCCACATCCACTGTACTACTGATTTAAAACTTGCTCCAATTACACCTCTGGCTCCACTCTGTTTTTAGTATTTACCCTGGGTTCCAGCACCGCCAGCTGGTTCTCGGTAGTTCCATTTGCTCTTGTACCTTCTACTACCCATCCGGGTTCCAGTACCGTCAGCTGGTTCTCGGCAGTGCCTTTGGATTAGGTGCCTCCTTCTCGGTATCCAAGTTCCACCAACGTCTGCTGGTTCTTGGTAGTGCTTTCTGGCACAGGTACCTCCTGCTTAGTAACAGAGTTCCAGTACCGTCAGCTGGTCTTCGGCAGTTCCATTGGCTCTTGTACCTTCTACTACCCATCCGGGTTCCAGTACCGTCAGCTGGTCCTCGGTAGTTCCATTTGCTCTTGTACCTTCTACTACCCATCCGGGTTCCAGTACCGTCAGCTGGTTCTCGACAGTGACTTTGGCACGGGTACTCCCTCCTGCCCAGCCTCGTTCCAGGACGCCAGCTGTTTCCGGGTAGTGTCAACATCACTTTGCCTCCAATGCGTTGTCCTGTCGTGTTGCGGTCGGGTTAGCCGACTATGTTGCCCGCAGTTTAGGTGACTCCTATGTGGGCTGCGGGATCTAGCAATGAAGGCTGGTTCCATAGTGCCAATAGGACAAGCACCCCCTGTAGGACTGTGGGTTTTGGTAACTGCGGCCGGCTCGCGGCCTTGAACTTTTTTTTACATGGGTACCTTCTGCTACCCATCCGGGTTCCAGTACCGTCAGCTGGTTCTCGGCAGTGCCTTTGGATTAGGTGCCTCCTTCTCGGTATCCAAGTTCCACCAACGTCTGCTGGTCCTTGGTAGTGCTTTCTGCCACAGGTACCTCCTGCTTAGTAACCGAGTTCCAGTACCGTCAGCTGGTCTTCGGCAGTTCCATTGGCTCTTGTACCTTCTACTACCCATCCGGGTTCCAGTACCGTCAGCTGGTTCTCGGCAGTGTCTTTGTCACGGGTACTCCCTCCTGCCCAGCCTGGTTCCAGCACGCCAGCTGTTTCCGGGTAGTGTCAACGTCACTTTGCCTCCAATGCGTTGTCCTGTCGCGTTCGGGTTAGCAGACTCTATGGTGCCTGCAGTTTAGGTGACTCCTATGTGGGCTGCGGGATCTGGCAATGAAGGCTGGTTCCATAGTGCCAATAGGACAAGCACCCCCTGTAGGACTGTGGGTTTTGGTAACTGCGGCCGGCTCGCGGCCTTGAACTTTTTTTTACATGGGTACCTTCTGCTACCCATCCGGGTTCCAGTACCGTCAGCTGGTTCTCGGCAGTGCCTTTGGATTAGGTGCCTCCTTCTCGGTATCCAAGTTCCACCAACGTCTGCTGGTCCTTGGTAGTGCTTTCTGGCACAGGTACCTCCTGCTTAGTAACCGAGTTCCAGTACCGTCATCTGGTCTTCGGCAGTTCCATTGGCTCTTGTACCTTCTGCTACCCATCCGGGTTCCAGTACCGTCAGCTGGTCCTCGGTAGTTCCTCTGCTTTCTTGTACCTTCTGCTACATTTCCAAGTTCAAGCTTTTTGAAATGGTTCTTGGTAATCACTCTGGATCTCCCTGACGAGGACCCTGAAGACGAGGATCCTGAAGACCAACCCTAAGAAGACGAAGACCCCGAAGACGACGACCCTGAAGACCATCCCAAAGAAGACGAGGACCCTGAAGACCACCCCGAAGAAGACGAGGACCCTGAAGACCACCCCGAAGAAGACGAGGACCCTGAAGACCACCCCGAAGAAGACGAGGACCCCGAAGACGAGGACCCAGAAGACCAACCAGAAGAAGACGAGGACCCCGAAGACGAGGACCCCCGAAGACGACGACCCCGAAGAAGACCAAGAAGATGACCCTGAAGAAGTTGACCAAGAGGACAAAGAAGAGAAGACAAGCACCAAGATACAGAAGAACAAGAGACAGAAAACCAAGAAGCAGAAATACAAGAAGCTGCAGAACAAAAAGCGGAAGAACATTAAGCATAAGACTAAAAATCAGAGCAAAAGATAATATCTAAATTATAAGCAGAAGATGACTAAGCAGTGTATGGGGGTGAGTCCGTTCCTCCTCGTGGTGCCCCTGGAAAAGACCTGCTGCTGCAGGCCAAACTGAACGCGGACAAATCCTGTTGTAAATCTTTTGTGACGGGCAGAACGAAAGGTGTAATGTCCAACCTTTTATAGATAACAACTACAGGAATGCCTGTCACAAATAAGAATATGATGAAGAAGAAGAATATGAAGAAGATGAAGAAGTAGAATATGAAGAATGAAAAAAAAAGAATAATACGAAGAAGGTTAAGAAGAAGATGAAGAAGGTGAAGAAGAAGTGGATGAAAAAGATGCTGAGGATGATGAAGGAGAAAGTGTGGGAGAAGTAAAAAAGAAGGTGAAGAGCATGGAAGTAGTGAAACATAAATATCTGACAAAATATAAAAATACTTAACATAGTCAATATTTCCGTAACTCAGAACGTCTTAAAAAAAATATTAATTCCTGCTATTCCATTTGATTGGGCTAAACCTCTATGCCTTTATTGTCTCCCCCACCTCCCCCAATACATTCTACATTATTCTTAGTTGTTTTCCTTCATGTAGAATTAACCTACAAGTAAAGAAAGGGTTTATTTTCATTCCGATATTTCTGTCCCATTGACTTGCATTGGTTTCCGGTATCGGAATCGGCGATATCCGATACTTTTTGGGTATCTGTCCGATCCAATCCGATCCGATATTTCCCGATATCGGAAGGTATCGCTCAACACTACTAATCACACATTTTGTATAAACTTGTTTTCTGAACTGAGCTTCACAACTGTTTTCAGCCATCAAGTAGCATTAACATGCTCTATGATAGACATTTGCAACAAGAGAACTGCGTAGTCTAACCTCAAACTAATTATCATGCCCATCATGCCCTTTAGTGTAAGCAACTTTCATTCATCTATATGGTTTCATACATGGAATATTTACAGAGAAAAAGGATAGAAGAAGACAGAAGATTAATATCATGCAGTGAATAAATTCTGTAAAATATTTCCTAATCTCTGCTACCTGAGCAATATTCCCTTTGTCTTTGAATGTGTACGGGCTTCTGAAAGAATAGTGGATAGTTTCACATTTACACAATTCATCTTAGTGGTATGATGATAATACATTTAGACATTTTTAGATTTTGTGTTCTCAAATGTTTAAAAACCAACCTTGTGTTATTTAGAAAGTGATGTGATCTGGTCTGTGAAGCGACATATAGCGAGGCTGTTGTAACAAGGAGGTCATTTCTTTCTTGAGATGTCAAACTGTGTCCTGTTATGGAGGAAACTCAAGGATTACAAAATAAAAAGACATACAGGAAAACTTTAAAGAAGGAATACACATTACATTTCATACAAAAACATTTCTCTGGATTTGATATGCATCTTTTTCTTTGTTCATTTTGAACTTGAAGAAAAGGGGTAGCCTCAGTCACCACACCCCTACTTTGAAATACCCTATTAGGTCACATTGATTTTTTTTGTGGTAGGGTGGAGTGGGTGTTCTAATAAACAAGAGCCACATCTAATAGCTATATAGGTGGAGCACTTGTTAAAACTGCAGACGTTCCACGTTAGAGGGGTTTGATAAGGACTAAATTATTGATGATTTATCTGTAACTATATGTACCAATTAGTTGATATCTGCTTCAGAAAAGGCCAAATAAACACTATGAATGTAGCGGAATTCCAAAACTACATCCAGTACGTTAGTAGTGGGCACTGCAGAGTACTGTATACAATGTTTGGGACAGTCGTGTTCTGCTCCATAGATTACGGAAATCCTGTCCCTGCCAGAGCAGATATCAGATGATCAGCGGAGGTTCTGGGTGTCAGACCCTCACAATATTATGATGATGACCTATCCTACAGACAAATCACCAGGAGTTTAGTTCCAGACAACCCCTTTAAAGAAAAAGTGTCATCAGACAATGACATATTGCTTATATCAGGTTTTAGTGTTAAACTAATTTTTTAAATATTTTTTGTCAATGTTTTTTCTTCATACAGAGGCTTGCAAAAGTATTCACCCCCTTGGATTTTTACCTATTTTGTTACATTACAACCTGTGTTTAAACATTTTTGTAATCCGATTTGTGTGTGATGCATCAGCACTAAATAGTCTAAGTTGGTGAAGTGAGAAAAATATAAGCATAAATTAAATTTTTGGGATCAAATAACTAAACATTGGCAAGTGCATATGTGTTCACAGCTTTTGCCATGAAGCCCATAAAAATTTCTGGTGCGAGAAATTATCATCAAGTCACATGCTCAGTGAAAGGAAGTCCACCTGTGTGGAATCTAAGTGTCACATGACCTGTCAGTATATACACACCTTTTCTGAAAGGCCACAGAGGCTGCAACACCATTAAGAAAGAGGCGCCACTAACCAAACACCATGAAGACCAAGGAGATCTCTAAACAAGTCAGGGACAAAGTTGTTGAAAAGTACAAGTTAGGGTTGGGTTATAAAAAATATCCCAATCTCTGATGATCTCCTGGAGCACCATCAAATCCATTATCATCAAATAGAAAGAACATGGTACCACAACAAACCCTGCCAAGAGAGCATCACCTACCAAAACTCTCTGCCCGGGGAAGGAGGGCATTAATCAGAGAGGCAGCACAGAGACCAAAAGGTAACCCTGAAGGAGCTGAAGAGATCCCAAGCAAAGACTGGAGTATCTGTCCATACAACCACAATAAGCTATACATTGCATAGAGGTGGCCTTTATGGAAGAGTGGGCAGAAAAAAAAACATTACTTACACACAAAAATTTTAAGACATTTGGAGACTCCCCAAATTTATGGAGGAAGGTGCTGTGGTCAGATGAAAACTGAAATGTAACTTTTTGGCCACCAAGGTAAATGCTATGTCTGGCGCCAAACCAACACAGCTCATCACCCCAAGAACACCATGTGTTGCCACTATGTTTCACTGTGGGGATGTTTTTCGGCAGCAGGGACAGGTAAAATGTTCCGAGTCAAGGGGAAAATGGATGGTGCAAAATACAGGGATATTCTTGAATAAAATCTGTTTCAGTCTGTCAGTGATTTGAGACTGGGATGGAGGTTCACCTTCCAACAAGACAATGACCCAAAGCATACTGCTAAAGCAACACTCTAGTGGTTGAAGGGGAAACATGCAAATGTTTTGGAGTGGTCTAGTCAAAGCCCAGACCTTAATCCAATTGAGAATCTGTGGTCAGACGTCAAGTTAGATGTTTCCTTTGGTGAACAGCAATCTTCAAGGACCTGGAGCAGTTTTGCCTTGAGGAATGGGCAAAAATTCCAGTGGAAAGCTCATAGAGACTTATCCAAAGTGACTTGCAGCTGTAATTGCCAAAAAAGGAGGCTCTACAAAAAGTACTGACTTTAGGGGGGTGAATAGTCATGCACACTGAAGTTTTCAGTTATTTTGTCCTATTTGTGGTTTGCTTCACAATAAAAAGAAAACCAAATGTTTACAGTTGTAGGCATGTTCTTTACATGAACTGATGCAAAACCTAAAATAAGAAACAGTAAAACTCCAGGTTGTAAGGTAACAAAACACAAAAAACAGGGGGGTGACAAACTTTCGCAAGCCACTGTATATACGATGGTCTTCATTAAAAACAAAAAATAGAATTAGACTTACAAGTAATTTGGTTTCTAAGACCCTCCACGACAGCACCAACAGGAGGTTGCCTCCCCATCCTAATTAGGGACAGGAAACAAGAGGTTAAATAGCCCTCCCCTTCCCTCTAACCTCAGTGTTTTTCCAAGGACCACACAGTATGAATGCTTGAAATATTTATTAACACCAAGGAATTTAAATGAACATAGAGTTTTTATGGGGGGGGTGGGGGGAATTACCCGTGCTGTCGTGGAGGATCTTAGAAACCGAATTACCGGTAAGTTTAATTCTATTTGCTCTAATCCCCTCCACGACAGCACCAACAGGAGTAATACCAAAGAAAATCGTTAGGGAGGGACTATAGCCTGCAGAACTTTTCTGCCAAAGGCTAAATCTTTTACAGACATCAAATCTAATCTGTAATGCTTGGTAAAGGTATGCACCGAGGACCAAGTATTAGCTTTGCAGATCTGCTCGATGGAAGCGCTGGCCCTTTCAGCCCATGAGGCGGACATGGCTCTGGTGGAATGAGCTTTTAGCAACACTGGAGGAGGCAGATCTTGACTTTTATGCGCCTCTGTGATTGCTTTTTTAATCCAGTTAGCTAGAGAACTCTTGGAGGCTTTCTTCCCTTTGTTTGGTCCCCAGTATTGGACAAAAAGATTCTGATCCTTCCTCCAAGGCTCCGTCTGTTGCAGATAGTAAAGGATGATTCTTCTGACATCTAGAGAATGGAATTCGGATTTTCTGTTGTCTCTGGGATTTTGACAAAACGATGGGAGAATTATCTCCTGGGACATGTGAAAATGGGATGATAACGTTGGAAGGAAAGAAGGGTCTAGGCGGAAGATTATTCTGTCATCTAGGATTCTCAGGTAAGGTTTCCTGATGGAAAGGGCCTGGATCTCGCCAACTCTTCTTGCTGTTGTTATTGCTACTAACAGAGCTGCCTTCCATGATAATTTGTCCATCCGAGTTTGGGTCATAGGTTCAAAGGGAGGGATAGTTAGACCCTTTAGAACTATATTTAGGTCCCAGGTAGGAACCACGATGGGCCTTCTCGGGCATATTCTAGAGGCTGCTGTTATGAACCTCTTTATCTACCGGTGGTCAGCCAGGTATTGGTCAAAGAATGAACTTAGAGCAGAAATCTGGACTTTCAAGGTGCTGGGTTTTAGCCCTTTAGATAGACCGTCCTCTAAAAAATCCAGTATTCTGGCAATATCAGGGCGAAAGGGATCAATAGGAGTAGAACCATTCCACGTAGAGAAGGTCTTCCATATTTTTAAATAGATGGCATTAGTGACCGGTTTCTTGCTTTTCTGCAGTGTGTTTATTATAACATCCGAGAGCCCTTTTGCTTTCAGGATTAAGGCCTCAGAAACCAGGCTGCCAGGCATAAACTGTGGGGAGCCTGATGAAATATCGGACCTTGATGGAGTAGATAGTGATCTGGTGGCAGGATAAGAGGGCCTTCTGGGTTTAGAAGGTTCAGAGCCCCAAACCAACTTCTCTTCGCCATAGAGGGGCGATAAGAATGGTTTTGACCTTGTCCACTCTGATTTTTTGCAAGGTCCTCGGCAGTAATGGAATTGGAGGGAATGCGTAGGCCAACCTGAAGCTCCATGGGTGAGAAAATGCATCTACCTTTGCATGATTCTCCCTGTGGTCTATGGAGAAATATCGATTTACCTTTGTATTCTGTCGATTTGCAAACCGGTCTATGTCTGGGAGTCCCCATTTCCTGGTTATTAGCTGAAACATCCTTGAACTGAGGCTCCATTCTCCTGGATTTATTTCTGTCCTGCTTAGGAAGTTTGCCTGAATATTGTCAGCGCCTTTTAGATGAAGGGCTGATCGAGACAGGAGAGGATGCTCTGCCCAGAGAAAAATTCTTGCAGAGACTTCTCATAGGCTTTTAAACCTTGTACTGCCCTGATGACGAAGATGGGCCACCGTTGTCATGTTGTATGAATAAATCTTGACGTGTGTTCCCTGGAGAATAGGACCTGCTGCCTTCAGGACCTCCTCTACTTCTTTTAGTTCTTTGGAATTCAAGGATTGGCCATCCATCTCTTTGGGCCAGATGCCCTGGAAGGTCTTCTGGGATGTGACTGCTCCCCAACCTCTTTTGCTGGCGTCTGTTAGAGAAGAGATCGGGTGCGGAATCCAAGCAATCCCCTTGATCAAATTTCCTGGGTTGAGCCACCAGTTGAGAGATACCTTCACATGGTGGGGGAAGAGATATTTTTGAGTTGAGCATCCCTGGAGACTTGTCTCAGCGAGAAAGGATAAGTTCTGAAGGATTCTTGTATGAGCCTGAGCCCAGGGGACCGCCTGAATGCATGCAGTCATCGACCCCCGGACCGACATGGCAAACCTTATGGATACCATCTTTTGGCTCTTTAGTATCTGGATCCTTGATCTTACATTTAACCGTTTGGACGCTGGCAGTAAGGACCTCTGGTTTTGAGAATCCAAGAGAATTCCTAAGAAGACCTTTTGAGTTGATGGGGTAAGGTCTGACTTCTCTCGATTTACGATCCAGCCCAAGGATCCCAGGATCTGTACGACTGATTGAAGTTGGTCTCTGAGAAAGGAAGAAGGAGCAGTGACCAGGAAATCGTCCAGATAAGGGATGATGTAGATATTTTCTTCCCTGATAAATGCAACTACTTCCGCCATGATTTTTGTAAAGGTAAGGGGTGCTGAGGAGATGCCGAAGGGAAGGACCCTGAACTGAAAATGGCATACGGTCTGATTCAGAGAGACAGCAAATCTTAGATAACGCTGGTAATCTGGGTGGATGGGCACATGGTAATATGCATCTTTTAGGTCTATGGTAGCCATGACAGTTTTTACCGATCAGAGGAACCGTGGATTTTACAGACTCCATTTTGAATCTTTGATAAAGAATATATTGATTCAGCCGCCTCAGGTTGATAATAACCCGATGGGTTCCGTTTGTTTTTTTCACCAGGAACAATCTTGAGTAATGTCCCTTGCCCTGCTCGGCTTCTGGCACGGGAGTAATTACTGCTGAAGATGGCATTTTCTGAAGCTCTGATTTAGAACTTTCTGGAGTTTTGCTGATGGGAGAGATGTTATTTCCAGTCTCTGAGGAGGAAAGGAGGAAAATTCTATTTTTATTCCTGACCTAACCCAGTCTAGGATCTTGTGCTTTGATGTTATCTTCCCTCATTGCCTGAAGAATCCTGAGATTCTGCCCCCTACTTGTCTGGCATCATTGCCTATCAGAACATTGGGACTGAAAAATGTTTTTACCTCTACCCCCTTTTGGGTAACTCCAGCGACCAGATTTACCCTTTCCTCTGTATGACGGATGTTTGAAGGGGACGAAATGGCCTCTTTTTGGGTGTTTTTGGTTCTGGAAGAGATTTCTTTTTATTGGACACTTTCTCCAATAAATTGTCCAGCGCTGGACCAAACACATACTCCCTTTGAAAGGTATGGAGCATAACTTGGATTTAGAAAGGATGTCACCACTCCACATCTTTAACCATAGAGCCCTTCTTGCGGTATTGGAGAGAACCGAAGTTCTTGCTGCAATCTGGAGAGATTCCGTGGAGGTGTCCGCCAGGAATCCCGCTGCCTTCTGTAAGAGGGGTAGAGAGGCCAGAAGATCTTCTCTGGAAGTACCGCTCTGGATATGATCTTCTAACTGATGTAACCAGCGTAACAGGGTTCTTGTGACACAGGTGGAGGCGACGTTTGTTCTTAGGGCAGCTGATGTCTCCCATGACTTTCTCAGTAAACTGTCCATCTTACGATCAAGTGGATCCTTAAGCTGAGATTAGTCTTCAAAGGGTAGGGTAGTCTTTTTTGCTACACTGGCCATCTGAATGTGGACTTTAGGAATTTCTGTCCAGCATTTAGAGATGTTTTCATCTAAGGGAAAGCGATCCTTTAGGTCAGATGGGATGTTCAGTCTTCTTTCTGGAAATTCCCATTCATCCAGAATTAAATTCTGGATGTTGTCATGAGTGGGAAACACCATTCTCTTCCTTGATCTCAATCCCCCAAACATCTCGTCTTGGACCGTACGTGGCGTTTTTACTTCTTCCACGCCCATTGAGTTTCTGATGGCAAGTAAAAATTCCTCCATGTCATCAGAGGAGAAGAAGAATTTCCTATACTCCTCATGAGCACTGATGTCTGGAGTGACCTCACCTTCGTCTATTCATTCCTCCTGGGCTGAATTTTCTGCCTCAGAGTCTGAGGAATTTTCTGGTGCGTTCTTCCTATTTTTTCATACTGAGGGACCCCCCCCCCCCGAAAAAGATTGTGAGAAGGTGGCTGAGGACGACTGGATCTCCTGGCGCACCATTCCCTTGACTTCATCCATTAGCGATGTTTGTTCCTCACGGACAATC
Organism: Phyllobates terribilis; assembly: GCF_046119375.1. Lineage (NCBI taxonomy): Eukaryota > Metazoa > Chordata > Amphibia > Anura > Dendrobatidae > Phyllobates > Phyllobates terribilis. The sequence goes on from NW_027362762.1 coordinate 298,311,137, forward strand.
TTCTCCGTACACAGCTGACATAGGGCCTTTTTGTGGGTGGGTGTGAGTTTCTTATTGCAAATGGCACATCTGCGACTTGCGGGTTTTTCTTTTGATTTCGGTGCAGGATCCTTGTCACCCTAAAATAATAAGAGGAAGACATAAGAACGGATCCTGCACTGAGACGGACTTACCCTTACCAGACATACTCACTGGGCCAGGGTTTGCGCTGGGCTCTGCAGATGCAGCTTTAGGGGCAGACAAATCCATCTTAAGAACCTCAGTCCTACCTTATGGTGTCTTCCATCAGGGTCCTTTTATACAGGAACAGAGATCCAGCGCTGTCCTCATCCAATAGGATGAGGCCCTTCCTCTCCTAATGTCAGGTCCTCCAATCCTGATTATTGCGTTTTTGTTTTTTTACATTTCAAATTTTCCGCCAAAATGGCGGTGCGTTCCACCCTGGAACGCAACCGGAAGTGACGACGCGGCCATTGAATAGACCAGCGTCACTTCCTGTGCGCTCTCCATGCGGCCGGCTATACACCGGAGGAGAGCGTTGCGCGCAGGGAGAGGGGGAGACATCGCAACTGGCTGGGGAGCTACGGGAGGCCCCCAGCCAATATCTTCTCTAGCATTGCATGAGCGCTGGAGGATGGTGCGGTCCCGCCGGGAGGCAGGAGCAGCTGACATGGAAGGTAGGCACAGGGCAATCGATTCACGGCTGCCCGGCTGGAAGGTACTGATTTTTGGGGAAGCTGATTGCCGGCCACCGCCTCACCAGAAGGAAACCTCTTCATCCCTTAGTGACAGGAAAAACACTGGGGTTAGAGGGAAGGGGAGGGCTATTTAACCTCTAATTTCCTGTCCCTAATTAGGATGGGGAGGCAAACTCCTGTTGGTGCTATCGTGGGGGGGGGGGGGGGGATTAGAGAAAATAGAAAAACCGAAATCGTACAATTTTCATATTGGCCACTGGGTCTTTTTCATACTTATATTCCCTGTTTTAGGAAAACTATATGTACATTAACTGCAATAAACAGACTGAGACCCTATCTTTTGTGCTGAAGCATCTAATGATCAAGTGCAAAGGTCATTGTGATGGGAGGGCTAGCAGGGTCAGCTGTGACATTGCCTATGGTGATTGGTGGATCCTGTGCTATCAGCTGTGTATAAGAGGTGTTGTCAGTCATTGCAATCCTGCCTCTGATGACAAGGAAACTACTGCAAACTCCTCATGAAAGGACAGGAAGTATGAGTCTAATATGGTTCCAGTGGTCAGTGTTAAAATTCTAATTAAAGACTACTACATTTTTAAAATAAAGATCATGATATGTAGAAAAAACATTGGCAAACTAAAAAAATAAATGTAACACAAAAACCTGATATAAACAATAGTTCATTTTCTGATGACATTCCCTTTAAACATTATTCTCGTGTCACCCATTTCATCTGTGCCCTTCACTGAGCATAACATTTCATGAGTAACTTTGTGTTTGTACATCTTTCTGTAGAGGTAGTCTTCAGTTGCTATTTTATACCAGTCATATTTATGACTGCCCAACTGGGTAATACATATTTGGCTAGTGTAACCATAATTGTTATACATTAAATTTATGAGAGGTTTCCAACTTTGTTAACACAGAGTTACTTAACAGTTTGGATTCAATTATGTAAAGAAAAATCTTCAAATACAATTGTTGATCAAATCTGTACTGTAACATACAGGTAGATGGGTAAAATAGTTAAGTATACAGCTCAGCACAAAAATCAAACAAGAAAGCTGCTGCTTTTACTTAATGCATTGGCGCCTCAATGGCACCTTGTACAGTATACATAAACCAAGAACAGGCATGTGGTTGTGGTAGGCTCTACACACAGAAGAAGGTCAGGAAAGGAATGCCGAAATCAATGACCTCTGGTTCCTTCCATGTCCCTTGAAATTAATATTAGGAAAGTTCACTATAATCAATAGCTTACTTTGTGCAAAAAAATGCCACATGATAAACTTTAAAGCTACATAGTTACATAGTTACATATAGTTACATAGTTTATAAGGCCGAAAAAAGACAAGCGTCCATCCAGTTCAGCCTATTTCTTGTGCACTGCAGCTATTCCGCAGCGTTGATCCAGGGGAACGCAAAAAAAAACAAAACAAAACAAAAAAAAAAAAAAAAACATGCGGTATAGGCCAATTGACATCATTGAGGAAAAAATTCACTTCCCGACACCAATCTGGATTAATTAACTATCACTAAGCATAAGATGTAATTTTATTGTTCTCAAGAAAGGCGTCCAGGCCTCTCTTGAACTCATTAAGTGAGTTGGACATCACCACTTCCTCTCCCAGAGAGTTCCAGAGTCTCACGGCTCTGACCGTAAAGAATCCCCTTCTATGCTGGTGCAGGAACCTCCTTTCCTCCAGACGCATAGTGTGCCCCCTCGTCTTTGTCACCATCCTTGGTATAAACAGGTCATGGGAGAGATCTCTGTACTGCCCCCTGATGTATTTATACATGTTTATGAGGTCTCCCCTAAGCCTTCTCTTTTCCAACGTAAATAGGCCTAATTTTGACAACCTCTCTGGGTATTCTAGTCCCTCCATTCCCTTTATTACCTTAGTCGCCCTCCTTTGTACCCTCTCTAGCTCCAATATGTCTTTCCTGAGCACCGGAGCCCAGAACTGTGCACAATATTCTAAGTGCGGCCTTACCAGCGCTTTATACAGAGGAAGAACAATGTTCTCATCATATGCCCCTATTCCTCTTCTGATGCATGCCATGACTCTATTTGCCTTCGCAGCTGCTGCCTGACACTGGGCACTCCAATTTAATTTGCTATTAACCAAGACGCCCAGGTCCTTCTCCATGTCAGATTTCCCCAACGGTTTCCCATTTAATATGTATGGGTGACTGCTGTTTTTCTTTCCCATGTGCATGACTTTACATTTATCGGCATTGAACCCCATTTGCCATTTTTTGGCCCAACTCCCCAATTTATCTAAATCCTCCTGTAGCTGTGCCCTATCCTCATCTGTGTTAACTACTTTACAAAGTTTAGTATCATCTGCAAATATTGCTATTTTACTATGCAACCCTTCCACTAGATCATTAATAAATATATTAAATAATATAGGGCCCAAGACAGACCCTTGAGGCACCCCGCTAGTAACCCTGACACACCCTGAGCTTACTCCATTGATAACCACCCTCTGCTTTCTATCACTCAGCCAGCTATTTACCCACTTACACACATTATCCCCCAGACCAAGCATTCTCATTTTATATACCAACCTTTTGTGTGGCACGGTATCAAACGCTTTGGAGAAGTCAAGGTATACAACATCCACTGACTCTCCCCGGTCCAGCTGAGAGCTCACCTCCTCGTAGAAGGCGATCAGGTTTGTTTGGCAGGAGCGATCTCTCATGAATCCATGTTGATATGGAGTTAGACAGTTATTATCATTAAGATATTCTACAATAGCATCTCTAAGAAATCCTTCAAACAATTTACCCACAACAGACGTTAAGCTGACTGGTCTATAGTTCCCAGGGTCACTTTTAGACCCCTTTTTGAATATTGGTACCACATTTGCTTGGCGCCAGTCTAGTGGGGCAGTCCCTGTCCATAAAGAGTGCTTGAATATAAGATACAGCGGTCTGTCTATCACATTACTTAATTCTTTTAGTACCCGGGGGTGTATGCCATCTGGGCCTGGTGACTTGTCTATTTTGATATTATTTAGGCGTTTCTGAACTTCCTCCTGGGTTAGGTGGGTGATATTTAGCGGAGGGTTTACTTTATTACTTTGCATTTCCTCCGATAAATTGTTTTCTTTTGTGAAAACAGTGGAGAAGAAGCTATTGAGTAGGTTTGCTTTACCCTCATCGCCCTCTATGATTTTACCCAGGTTATTTTTCAATGGGCCAACTCCATCAGTTTTAATCCTTTTACTGTTTATATAGTTAAAGAACAGTTTGGGATTCGTTTTACTTTCTTTGGCAATTAGTCTCTCTGTCTCCTCTTTTGCTATTCTTATTTGTTTCTTACAGATTTTGTTTTTTTCCCTATAAGTTATTAGCGCTTCCTCGCTGCCTTCTTGTTTAAGTTTACCGAAAGCCCTTTTTTTGTTTTTCATTGCCCTCTTGACTTCCTTATTTAGCCACATTGGCTTCCTCCTATTCCTAGCCCTTTTATTCCCATAAGGTATGTACCTTCTACAGTGACTATGTAGGACTGTTTTGAAAATTTCCCATTTTCTATCCGTGCTCCTATTACTGAAGATACTATCCCAGTCTATAAGGTGAAGGGCATCTCTTAGCTGATCAAACTTTGCCCTCCTGAAGTTCGGTGTTTTTGTGACTCCCTTGCTGGGCACCCTACTGAAGCACATGTGGAATTGTATAATGTTGTGGTCACTATTTCCCAGGTGCCCCCCAACCTGCACCTCAGTTATTCTGTCTGGCCTGTTAGTTAATATTAAGTCTAAAAGGGCCGTCCCTCTAGTTGGTTCCTGCACAAGTTGTGACAAATAATTGTCTTTGATAATTGACAGAAACCTGTTTCCTTTCTGAGATCTACAGCTTTCGGTTTCCCAGTCTATATCGGGGTAGTTGAAGTCCCCCATAATAATCACCTCGTTATTTTTTGCTACTTCGTCTATTTGTCTCATTAATAGACTTTCCGTGGCTTCTGCTATATTTGGTGGTTTATAACAGACTCCTATGATAATTTTATTATTGTTTTTTGCCCCATGTATCTCCACCCATAAGGACTCGACCTCCTCATTTCCCTCCCATACATCCTCCCGTATTGTAGGCTTTAGACACGTCTTTACATATAGACAGACTCCACCCCCTTTCCGATTTCTTCGATCCCTTCTAAACAGACTGTAACCCTGTAAGTTAACTGCCCAGTCATAGCTTTCATCCAACCATGTCTCGGTTATTCCCACTATGTCATAGTTACCTGTAGATATTTCTGCTTCCAGTTCATCCATCTTGTTTGTCAGGCTCCTGGCATTTGCTAGCACGCAGTTTACACGATTTTGTTTTGTTCCAATCTTCTCCCTGTGGATTGTATTAGAAATTTTCTTACCTTCCTTCCAAGTATCTTGTCTTGGACCTTCTTTGTCGCACTTCATATCTTTCATTAGTATGTCCTCTGGTTGCATGTTCGTGTCCGGCGTTTTTCTTCCCATCCCCTCTTCTTCTAGTTTAACGCCCTCCTGATGAGTGTTGCGAGTCTCCTGGCGAATGTATGTTTCCCGGGTTTGTTGAGGTGTAGTCCGTCTCTGGCAAGGAGTCCATCATAGAGGTAATTCACACCGTGGTCCAGGAATCCAAATCCTTGTTGTCTGCACCATCGTCTCAGCCAGCTGTTCACATCAAGGATCCTGTTCCATCTCCTGACGCCATGCCCGTCTACTGGAAGGATAGAAGAAAAAACTACCTGCGCATCCAGTTCTTTTACTTTCTTCCCCAATGCTTCAAAGTCCTTGCAGATTGTCGGTAGGTCCTTCTTTGCCGTGTCATTGGTGCCAACATGTATCAGAAGAAATGGGTGGACATCCTTGGGACTGATGAGCTTTGGTATCCTATCGGTAACATCCTTGATCTTCGCCCCTGGGAGGCAGCATACTTCTCTTGCGGTTATATCCGGTCTGCAGATAGCTGCTTCTGTTCCTCTCAGTAGTGAGTCTCCCACCACCACCACTCTTCTTCCCTTCTTGGCTGTCCTTTTTCTTGTCGCTTCTGGGTGTTTCTGGGTGCTCTTTTCTTTTTTGCTTGCTGGTAGTTCCTCATCCTTAGGTGTGCCATCTTCGTCCTCCACAAGTCCTTGGAATCTGTTTCTCAGTTGTGTGGTTGGTGGTGTCTCCATGGTCTTCTTGCTTCTTTTGGTCACTTGCCTCCACTTGTCTGCCTCTGGAGGTTCTCTGACGCTTCCTTCACTTTCTGTGCCCAGTAGTGACGCTTCTGTTCTATCCAGGAAGTCTTCATTTTCCTTGATGAGTTTTAATGTCGCAATTCTTTCTTCCAGTCCCCGCACCTTTTCTTCTAAAAGAGCCAGTAGTCTACACTTCTGGCAGGTGAAGTTGGTTTCAGCTTCTGGTCGATCTGTGAACATGTAGCACATGTTGCAGCTCACCATGTAGGTTGTCACATCTGCCATGCTGCTCCTCGTCCCTGCTGACTTGATGTCTGTCTTCTTTCTTGTGATACCCTAGGAGAAACAAATTCGCGCGCCGTCAGGCGCGCGGTTTGGCGATGCTTTCCAAGCAGCTGGTCCCGGCTGTACCCAACGATCTTCTAGCTGAAGGAGACTCTTCGCTTTTCCCAGAAGGCACCTGGAATATGCAAATTGCCCTCTTCAAGCTTCAATCCCTGGTTTGGCGATGCTTTCCAAGCAGCTGGTCCCGGCTGTACCCAACGATCTTCTAGCTGAAGGAGACTCTTCGCTTTTCCCAGAAGGCACCTGGAATATGCAAATTGCCCTCTTCAAGCTTCAATCCCTGGTTTGGCGATGCTTTCCAAGCAGCTGGTCCCGGCTGTACCCAACGATCTTCTAGCTGAAGGAGACTCTTCGCTTTTCCCAGAAGGCACCTGGAATATGCAAATTGCCCTCTTCAAGCTTCAATCCCTGGTTTGGCGATGCTTTCCAAGCAGCTGGTCCCGGCTGTACCCAACGATCTTCTAGCTGAAGGAGACTCTTCGCTTTTCCCAGAAGGCACCTGGAATATGCAAATTGCCCTCTTCAAGCTTCAATCCCTGGTTTGGCGATGCTTTCCAAGCAGCTGGTCCCGGCTGTACCCAACGATCTTCTAGCTGAAGGAGACTCTTCGCTTTTCCCAGAAGGCACCTGGAATATGCAAATTGCCCTCTTCAAGCTTCAATCCCTGGTTTGGCGATGCTTTCCAAGCAGCTGGTCCCGGCTGTACCCAACGATCTTCTAGCTGAAGGAGACTCTTCGCTTTTCCCAGAAGGCACCTGGAATATGCAAATTGCCCTCTTCAAGCTTCAATCCCTGGTTTGGCGATGCTTTCCAAGCTAGAGGACAAGATTTTTTTCCCTTTCAAGATTTTTGTTTTTATTTAAATAACATTGAACAGTGAGTACTGTATGTTATAATAAATTACACACACACTGTTGTTCCAATTAACGCTGGCTTTATAGTAAAATAATATAGTGGATTAGGGATTTGTCAAAAATGGACAATTTCCATAGTGTGAAATGAGCTGTCATCCGCAGTGCAGTACAGAGCAGAAAAGCCCCATGCATGGGTCATCATTATTCAATCAATTCTAAGACTTCTTTGATCTATGTATTCGGTGGCATTTCAGAACAAATGAATTGTCACAAACTCAGAACTTTCTAACTGGTGGGTGTTTGATACCCAGTGTATGTAGCTTCAGAAGCTGGATGTAACAGTGTACAGAGCTGACACAGCACATCTCCATACACCATATAGTGCCTGTTGCAGCTTAGCTTCTATTAACTTCAATAGGAGTTGAGCCGTAGAACTCGAGAATGGCACCTAAACAGTGAATGGAGCTGTGCTGTTCTAGCTCTATACATGTTTTACACCTGCAGGTGCTAAAAAATAGCTGATTTGGTTGGGGTAGGAGGGGGTGCCAGGCATTAGAGCCGCACAAAGCTGCTATTAACAAATAAGGATAGGTGATCAATATCTACTCTTATCTCAAGAGACATTCAGCACAGAGTACATGCTTATAAATACTACCAGGTTTATGACATATTATACTCAAGATCAAGGCCAGTATTATTTGCTGGGCTTGCGGAGCTGCATCCTTAAGGCCCCGTCACACTAAGCGATGCAGCAGCGATCCCGACAATGATACGACCTGTCAGGGATCATTGCTGCGTCGCTAATACATCGCTGGTGAGCTGTCAAACAGGCAGGCTCACCAACGATCAGGGGAGCAGCGACATCGTGGAAAGGATCTTTCCACGATGTCCTGCTCCCGGTTACCAGCTTGCTGCTGAAGCAGGAGCAGGCTCGTAACCATGATAAACAGCGGGTTACTAAGTGCGCGTGTGCCCCTAGTAACCCGCTGTTTACCATGGATACCACTCTGCTACGGTGCGCGGGAGGCTACCGTTCACCTTAGCAGAGTCGTATCCATGATAAACATCGGGTTACTAGGTGCACACGCGCACTTAGTAACCCGATGTTTATCATGTATACGACTCTGCTAAGGTGAACGGTAACCTCCCGCGCACCGTAGCAGAGTGGTATCCATGGTAAACAGCGGGTTATTAAGTGCGCGCGTGCCCCTAGTAACCCGCTGTTTACCATGGATACCAGCCTGATCGTTGGTCCCGCTGGTCACACACAGCGATGTGTGCTGGCCAGCGGGAGGCCAACGACCAAAAAATGGTCCAGGACACTTTGCAGCGATCAGCGACCTCACAGCAGGGTCATGATCGCTGCAAAGTGTCACACATAGCGACATCGCTGGTGAGGTCGCTGTTGCGTCACCAAAACCGTGACACAACAGCGATCTCGCTATGTGAGACGGGGGCTTAACTATCGGCTCCTTTCTACTTATCTTCCAGGAACTTATCTCTCCCTATTCTTGAATAAGAGATCTTCAGTCACTAGCACCAGGGAAGAGAACTACTTTCCTGAGAGGTCATCATTTACATCATCCAAGTCAATAACCAGCATGTCCTACTTATGGCATATCTATTGCTTAGGTTATCAACAGGGCACAATGAAGACTACACTTATAATACCAAAAATTGGTTAAAGTACCGTATGTGGCTTCACATAGAAAAAAAAACCCAGAATATAATAAATATCACATGCAGTAACAAAAAAAATTGAATTGTAAATAAATATTTAATATTTTTCAATTGATTGAGCAGCTGTGATTAAACTACTTTAATATAGCTATGAATAAGAATGGTCACTTGATGCAAAGAATTTTTCTTCACCTATTAATAAAAAAAAAAAGGTAGGCATAAAATTACATCAACTAGTACTACTACCTGGAACATATGGTACATAGTGGAGATTGATAAAAACTATATAAAAGGAAAACTGCATTCATAGCCCATAGCGACCAATCACAACACAGGTTTCTTTTTCAAGAGTATTAAAAACAGAATCATTTTTCTATTAAACAATTGTCAAATCTCATGTAGTAGGTAATATTAAACTGTAGATGATCCACTTATCACATGTAAAGTGTAATGCATCACAATAAAGTTTAAAAGATCTGAGGGAATGGCAAAATCAGTAATGTAAGTCACTAATTAAGAAATCTGCAATGTACAAAACAAACCTTTAAATCCATCGGGATAAACCTCAGGGAGAAATTTAGTAGTGATCTCTCCTTTAATGAAACGAGGGTGAGTGATAACTTCCCGAAGTAAAGGAATATTGTGAGTCACACCTGAAAAACATCAAACATATACAAAAAGTTTGTGGTATTATAAGAAACGGAAAAGTACAATGTGGCCTAAAAATGTTCAATGACATGACTTCCAGTTATACACTAACTCAGGGTTCCTCAACTCCGGTCCTCAAGAGCCACCAACAAATCATGTTTTCAGGATTTCCTTAGTATTACACAGGTGATGGAATTCTTGCCTGTCCAGGGGATGGAACTTTCACCTGTGCAATACTAAGGAAATCCTGAAAACATGACCTGTTGGTGGCTCTTGAGGACCAGAGTTGGGGAACACTGAACTAACTGAATCATGGTATGAAAGTCATGGGTTTCAGTTCCAAGGTGCCAAGATGCTAAGGGTAGCATGTAGTATTCGCACCTTAGCACTTAATTCTGGGAACCACAGTATGTGGTATGCAGCAGTTCTCATTTCTGGGAGCCAATTACTGACTCTCTGGCATTTAACCAGTTCTGGACAGCCCATCAAATTTAATAATTTGGGCGGTCCGCACTTTCCTCTGCACTCACGTTCTATAACAACAATGCAGAGTAAGCTGCTAGTTTATTACCATCTTTGCCTTCTTCACCGATGTATGTACAGCTCTAAATACGCGCTGTGTATACAGTATTGGAAGCAGCATCAGCGCTTCCTCCTCCGGACCCAGCAATTATATGATCATTGGGTGTAGGGAGGGAGCAGGAGCTACTGGTCATAGCAGACCCAGTCAGCTCTGCTATGCAGGTAAGAGGTGGAATTTTCCCTTTAATTGGAGCCAATATATCAACCCTAGTTAGAAAAAAATAGACATGAATTTCCTGTTTTTCTTTATATTGTCTTTACATTTGTCCCCAGGATCAGACAAAAAAAAGGAACATAAGCCCAAATGAGATTTTTTTTAGAGCCATTAAAAGCATGTACCACCCCTCCTCTCCACAAAAAAGTCAGGAAGGGGGCAGGGGAGGGAATGGTGTGGTCCTTGACTGGTCCTAGTCCTCGACTGGTTGAAGTAGCATACCAGTTTAAACAATATTGATTCTGCCATGGGTCTGCAGGGACAGCATGCACAGTAGCGATGTGAGCTCTGCTGATTGGAGCCATACCCAAAGGACAGTTCTAGAGGTAGGAACTCGAGGAAATTTTGACATGACATCACAAAGTGGGGAATCTTAGCTAGGCATCATGTGACCAGGAAAGCAGATAAGATTACAGCAGGATTTCGAAAAGTAAGGTATTTATAGTTATTATGTATGGCAGTGACATGAAAGGGACCCTAGAGTACACCCATTTCATTACAAAAAAAATAGCAAGACTACTCATTCTTTCCTTTACAAACCATTCTCGGGATCCACAGGAGATGATGATCGATGACTGGCATCTTCCTCCCTTCACCTGACTACCCAAATGGTTTTAAATCAAAAGATGCTAAGAATTTATAATTCATTCCAAACCATGTGCTAAAGGAAGCAGATATGTTTATACTAAAACTGTAGATCAAATACAATTAATCATGTCTTTATGAGTGGGTCATTTCTTGAATTTAAGAGCAAAGAGGTATAATGTACATTTGAATGGCTTTTAGATCATCTCGTAAGAATTATGTGTCTGTAATGCAATATGTATTTATATAGTAACTAATTTCTCCATTTAAGAATCAGTGCACCATCAGTTCACACAAAAAGCAGCGTCTTAGATCTCAGATGGATCATGACCTTTGTGAAGGTTCATAAGGTCCTCCATCTGTGTGTGAATTACTGCTACTCTACATAAAGAAGGAACCTAGAACAGCTTGTTCAGGCTACCTGCTGCTACCAAAACATTAGCCAGACATGACCACCACACACTCAAAGGATCAAACAGAGGGCAGTAAGATATCCATATTTCATAGAAAGTTTAGATTAAATGGGACTATACTTTTCAATAGTACATTTTTTTCCTTAACCTCTGGCTGCAAGGCTGACCTAGACATTTTGGTGGGAAATGGTCTAGACAAGAGTGAAAACTATGACCCTAATAATCATGCTGATAATCTCAAATGAAACTAATATTGAGGCAATCTGATCTGTATAACTATGCGTAGAAAATGCAGCTGCCAAATTTATATATAAAATATATATACATATTTGGGAAAATGCAGAGGAAAAACATTTTTAAACCATGTATTTTCATTTTTACCAGTGCACAAATGCCTCTTCAGAGAGAAAGTGGACTTGAACTCTGGCGTCACCTATTGGATGTAGTAATCAATATCATGCCGCTAACAAGCCTGGCCTCATCACTTAGCATAAGAAGCCAAACCAAACACTTCATTTGTAGACCCATTTTTTTGGAGGATGTTTGCCCCCTCATCGGTGCAAAACAAGAGATCTAATTTGACTTATCCCAAGTCATGTAGGAAGGCTCATAAAAGGGTCAATATTGACTTTTATGATTGCTATCTCTAATAGGTGGCAGTAGGGTTCAAGTACTCTTACTTTCTAAAGAAGCCACTTGCATATTCAAGTTACCAGAAACATTGCAATGCCTATAAATCTCCTTATGTCGGCTTGGCGCTCTACACAAGAAAAAAACATTACCCCTTAAACCACTCACACAGCCAAATCAGATCTCCAGATTTGCAGTAATTTGGGGCAAATACCCAGAAAAACATCTGTAAATTGAGTGTTTAGTTTGACTTCTTATCCTTAGTCATGTGGCAAGGCTCGTTAAAGGGTCAATATTGATTTTTAGGATTGGTACATCGAATCCCCCACTAACTAGAGCTTACACTCTGAAGAGTTTATTTGCATATTTAAAGTTTCAGAAGAGCATTGCGTGGCCTGTAAGTCTCCTTATGCCAGCTTGGCACTCTCCATAAAGAGAAATGTTCTCCCATAGACCCATTTCTATAAAAGCACTTAGATCACAGTACTGGTTGAAGGGGGCCAGAAATTTAACAAGAGACTGAGCTCTTTAACAGTTCCACTTACTGGATATAAAATACCTGTTGCAGAAAAGCAGGGAAAACAAACTTACAATACTGTACAGAAGTTTTACGCTGGTGTGCAAAAAAATGTTACAAACTGAAAATGCTTTCAAAAATAGAAGTTTTAATAGCATTTTGTTAATTGATAAAAATAAACTAAGTGAATGAAGGAAATAAAAATCTAAATCAAATCAGAAGTTTTGTGTGACCACTCTGTCTTCCAAACAGCATGAAAGCATTAATTTCCCAAGGTACACTTGCAAACAGTTTTTCATGAAACTCTGCAGGGAGGTTGTTCTAAGCATCTTGGAGAACTAACTACAGATCTTCCGAGGATGTAGGCTTACGCAAATCCTTCTGTCTCTTCATGTAATCCCATATAGACACGATATTGAGCTTAAGGCCATATAATTTCCAGGAATTTGTTCTTCTTTACACTAAAGATAATTCATAACATAGGCTGTATGTAAGGAGCTGTTGTCCTTTTCCAGAATAAATTGCACATGCCTCAGTGACTGCATTACATGAAGTGTCAGCCTGCCATCGAGTCTGTTTGGAATTACATGCAGAGACAGAAGGAATTGAGAAAGCCTTCATCCACAAAAGATCTGTAGTTCATTCTTCTAGATGTTTGGAACCTCCCTCCCTGAGTTCTTTCAAATACTATTTGCAAGTGTACCCCAAATTGATGTTTCGATGTGGTTCTAAATGCAAAAAATGGTCGCAACAAATATTGATCTGATTTACATTTCTCTTTTGTTCATTCACTGTGAATTTTGTTAAATGATAGTTTTTTTTATTAACCCTTTTATGTATGAAAGCATTTTTAGGTTGCAGCATTTTTTCCACACCTGCGTAAAACGTTGACACAGTACTATAGCTCTATGAAACTTTATGGGACCTGGAATTGTCTACTAGAGAACTACGCATACAGGTCAGATTGTAAAGATTTATCAAGAATTTTTGAACAGCAGTAAAATGAAAAAAACAACACACTATAAAATTGGTACAGTGGAAGTTACAAATCATTTTGTCGCATAATGAACACCACCCAAAGCAAAATTCAAACTTTTTTTGAATTGAGGGGATTTATTTATTTTGTTCCCATTTTCCAGCACATTACGGTATATGGGACAATGAATGCTCTAATTTAAAACTATATCCCGTTTAACAAAAAAACAAGCACTCCTACAGTTATGCTTGCTATTATGGCTGTTCTAAAAAAGGTAGGAAAATACAAAAGTACGTGTCATGGTCAAGAGGGGATTATATCGTCTTTGCAACTAAGTTTCAATGTTCCGCAGAAACAAAAATTATTTCTTCTCAACAATTACGGCAATAGGTTTTTGGTGCACCCAATCATACTTTTATTATTTTCAGATTAAAAACAAAATCTACCACATTAAACATCTGCAAAATCAGTAAATATTGCAAACGTAAAATTTTTGGGGTGGCTTGTAAATATAGTTATGTGTTGGGTATATGCTACCATCAGATAACAGTGTGCAATTATGTGAAACTGATAACACTGGATTAAAAATATTTCTTAACAGGAATAAATGTGTGGAAAGATAGCTAAATCTGCCTAAAATATGGCTCAACAGGTATTCTGAGAACAGAAGATATCCACTGCTAAAGTAATGAAAAATCCAGCACGTTCTAACTGTAGATTGCTTTGGGATTGCACACATCTAATGGCTAAAGTGCTATTTCCAAGCTAAAAGTGACATAAAACACGCATCTGCTACAAAATGATTGATTCCTTAGTAACCCATGTGTTACAATATAGTCTAACTTTTAAACTTGTGCACCAACATCTCCATTCCCTTTGGATTCATTCTCATGTTTTGAATTCATCTTGCTTTCTAACAGTTGAAAGACGAATATATTGAGATACTGTCAACAGCTTTCTAGATTCTTACTGAAACCTGACACGCTTGGCCTAGTGTTGTGTGTATGTGGTAGTCCGGAGAGGTGACAGCTATATTATGGGTATTGGAACCTAATATAGTCACTGTCCTTACATAACATTTTCAGTAAATCAAAAGTACTAGCGAATACAAGAAACTTTTTAATACATGTTATATTGTACATATGCTTTTTCTCTACTTATGAGACACTTCTTTCACTCTGAAAAACGGATACAAATTTGTCTTGATCAATACAAGACAGACTGCCAACTCACTGAAAGATTGGCAAACAAGCAATATCAATGATTAAATCTGACTAATTAGTTGGTAAGTCCAACTCATTCCATAGATGGTAACAAATTTGTGTGTATTACAAGGAGTGATTCAGCACCTAAGATAGATATTTAGAAGTAACATTTTAACACCTAACCACTTTAATAATTATGCAGAGATAAAATAACCTACACTTTTCCCTATCTAGATAATCCCAAAATGTGTTGTTTTCTTTTACTGTATTTCCTGTGATGCATCGTTAGAGAGGAGTCTCAAACAGGATGCCCTCACTTCTCTGCAGTGTCTAGAACAGGCCGTCATCAGGGGGCAGCGCTGAAGTTACTTACTACAGTTTCATTTATCGCAGTCCTCTGAAGATGTACTGGATCATGGTGATAGAAGTTGTTGTAGAGGAGAGCGCAGCGCCCGCTCTCTGCTTCTATCTGTGAAATAAGTTATTGTCAGGTAGCAAAGATAGGAGCAGTGAGTGACACCAGCATAGCTACACAGCTTCTAACACCGCCCTCAAATGAATCGTCATCAGGGGGCAGTGATAGAACCAGTGAGTGACACCAGCGTCGCCCCTTGATGACAATTTGTTTGAGTGCAGTGCTAGAAGCTGTGGAACAGCGCTGGTGTCACTCACTATTTCTATCTCCATTCCCTGACAATGTCTTATTTGTCTCCTGCAGAATTTATCACCATGGATTCAGGATATCTTAAAGAGGGTGGCAATGCAAGAACGCGTAGTAAATAACTGCAGTGCTGCCCCCAGATGGCGTCCTGCTCCAGGAGGGGCAACAGATGCTGCAGCAAAGTGAGTGCGGCCCCAGCCTTCTGTGACATCCTGTTTGAGACTCCTTTCAAATGGAAAATAACAGTTAATACAGTAAAAAAAAGAACACATTTAAGGATTTGCAAGATAGAGAGAAATGTAGGGGATTATACAGTAAAGCTACTTATAAAAGTGGTTACGGTGTAAAGATAGATATTTAGAAAGGACATATTAAGTACTGGACCACCCCTTAGTGAAGGAGCAAATTTTGACCTTAATGAACAATCCAAATTTTACAATTCTGACCAGTGTCACTTTAGTTTTCTGGAACACTTCAACGGATCCCACTGATTCTGAGATTGTTTTATCGTGACATATTGTGCTTCATGATAGTGGTAAAATTTGTTCGATATGGCCTACGTTTATTTGTGGAAAAAAATCGGAAATTTTGTGAAAATTTTGATAATTTTGCAATTTTCAAACTTTTAATTTTTATGCCCTTAATCAGAGAGATATGTCACACAAAATAGTTAATACATAACATTTCCCACATGTCTACTTTACATCAGCACAATTTTTGGAACAAAATGTTTTTTATTAGGAAGTTATGAGGGTTAAAAGTTGACCAGAGATTTCTCATTTTAACAATAAAATTTACAAAACCATTTTTTTAAAGGGACCACATCATATTTGAAGTGACTTTGAGGAGCCTTTATAACAGAAAATATCCAAAAGTGACACCACTCTAAAAACCGCACCCCTTAGGCTATATGCCCACGATGCTGAAATGCTCCGGATTTTTCCTGAGCGTTTCTGCATCTCCCTGGCAGAAAAAACGCATGTGGATTGTACATGCGGATTGTACATGCGGATTGTACATGCGTTTCTACTGCCCGAGAGAAGCGGAAGTGAAGCGTTCTTCACTGGCATTTCCGCATGCGGGTTGTCAAGCGCATTCCAAGCGATTTTAGCATCACTTGGAAAGTGCTTGACAACTTGGTCACATTATATAAATCCATGCAACAGGCATGGATTTTATATAGTGTGACCAAGTTAGTTAAAAAAAATATATATAAAAATGGTAAAAAAAAACAAAAACATTATACTCACCCTCCGATGGCCCCCGGTCTCCTTATCCGATGCGTTCGGTCTCCCCTGGTGTCTCGTGGTTGTGTAAAAGGACCTTCCATGACGTCATTTAGTCATGTGACAGGTCACGCGACAGCAGACGTCAGCGGTCGCGTGACCCATCACATGACTAAAGGACGTCATGGCAGGTCCTTTTAGACCATCGCAAGCTGCCGGAAAGCCAGGAAGCATCACTATGGAGACCGGGGGCCATCAGATGGTAAGTATAATGTATTTTTTTATTTTAAATTCTTTTTTTTTTTTTATACAGGTACTACGGTACCCGGGTCTGGATGAGAGTCTAATGTTTTGGAGTGTCCATCACAAAGCCCTGATCTCAATCCTATTGAAAATTTATGGGCAAAGCTAAAAAGGCAGATGTGAGCAAGGCGACCTACAAACCTGGATCAGTTACACGAATTTTATCAGGAGGAATGGGCCCAAATTCCAACAAACTATTGTGTGAAGCTTGTGGAAGGATATCCCAAACGTTTGACCCAAGTCATTCAGTTTAAGGGCAATGGTACCAAATACTAATGAAATGTATGTAAACTTTTGACTTTGCATCAAGTAATAAAAATGCCTTAAAACATTCTCTCTCTCTCATTATTCTGGCATTTGGCAAATATTAAAAATGATGGTAATCCTAATTGACCTAAAACGGGAAAAAAAAGGTTTATTCTGATTTCATGTCAGATACTGAGAAAACCATGCATGTGTGTCTTTTTATATAGTGTATGTAAACTTCTGGTTTCAATTGTATATATTTACCTATTTGCTGTATATACATAGTGGACATCAACTATAACTTCTATTTAGGACCAAAGCATTACTAGAACTGGTTCACCACAAGGTCTTGAAATAAAGATTACATGAAAAGGATATGCATTTGACAATTAACTAACCTGAGAACATGACTCCTTCCAATTCACTTATCACAAATGAAATTCCTAGCAAATTACACATACTGAACATGATTTCACAGTATAGCTTGTAGGCCTCCAATTAAGACTAAATTGATAAATGCAGATTTGTGTGTCAGGCTGTCAAGCTGCCAGAAGCAAAAGCTGCAAAAGGCCAATTAGCACTAAATTTGCGTAGTGTTGGCAAATATTAATAATCAAATGTTAATTAAGAACAAATATAGAGCCAAATATTTATACATTTTTTTAAATCCGATATATTTCTGGTAAATTCAACATACTAGCATGTCCAAATATTCTCCTATCTGTCCTCTAGAAAACCTCTTTCACATGTACTGTACTTCATTTTCCTAAAAAAAAATCTACCCGGGATGACATCTACTAACAGTTTTTAATCAGTACACATACTGTATTTTACACATGATAAAGAGTTGTATACAATGAAAAATAAAGCAGAGTTAATTTTCTAGTGTATAGAACTAGAAAAAAAAACTATATAAACTTACAAGAAAGGTAGAATACCTTTAATCAGTTCAAGACCGGATCATTTAATTTTAAGATGTGGAATTTGTTGACGCTATATAAATAAAATTATTATTATTTATACCCCATTCCTGACCAGACATATTTTAAGGTTCTCTTGTACATGTGGTTTGAAGAGCTGTAAATTTTTCTTCTTGTTTGGATATTTAAGTAGTTTTTGTGTCTTTTTTTAATGGTATATCAGGCTTCAGGTTTAGGTCACTAATTTTTTCTTTTTTTCCTGATGTCGGGTGATATCAGTGGGAAAATAAGTGAAGTGGAGTAAATGTCTGTTTTTCCCATTTTTTATTTAGTTGTGTCCAAAAAGGACCACAGAAATACTTTAAAATATTTGTTCCACATTATGTAACAATTATTTTTATACATCAGACATGTATTTTTTATTATGGGGGACAGGGCTAGTAACAGCAATTTAGATAGACAGTGGTACTATCTATTTTTCATCAGCTATTTTTTTTTTTACTAATTAATTTTATGCTTCATTTATTTTACACATTGCACCTCCCATAAAGGCATAACAGACCTTTGGAGAGGGATTTTTTTCAGAGCTGTCTGGATCTCCTATTACCCAGCAGCTCCTGCTCCCTCCTTTTACACAGCTATCACATGACAACTGTGTATCAAGGAAGAAGTGTCTTCAGCACTTCCCATCATTGTGCACACAGAGCTTCTTTAGCACTGTGTATACAGCAATAAAGAAGGCAGAGATGGTAATAAACCATCTGTGCCTTCTCTAAGGACTCCAGCTGTCAAGAGGCTGTCACAGAGCTGGACTACTATTAAGTGACGTAGGAGCAGGAGCACCCAAAGATTAATGCCAATATGCGATCCGGAAGAAGTTAAAATATTAAAAATAATAATATGTAGGGGTGAGTAGTTGGTAATCCGTAATCAAAG
The DNA here is from genome assembly GCF_046119375.1 of Phyllobates terribilis. NCBI lineage: Eukaryota > Metazoa > Chordata > Amphibia > Anura > Dendrobatidae > Phyllobates > Phyllobates terribilis. The sequence goes on from NW_027362762.1 coordinate 298,329,943, forward strand.
CATTGCTTCTGGAATTGTGAGACCACAATTCCAAAAGCAGTGAGGAATCTTGAGGAATCTTAGCGCATTCCTCAAGTGAAATAGCCTTCTAATTCACTAATATTTTTGGGTTTGCGTGTTGCAACCACTTTCTTCAAATCCAATCAAAGATTTTATACAGAGTTCAAGTCAGGTGACTGACGACCACACCAGTATCTCACACGACTTCTGCTGAAACCAAATCTTGTTGTATTTTGATGTTTGCTAGGGATTATTTTCCTTTGGAAGGTCCAGTGATGTTTAAGCTTCAGCATCCTCACAGAAGGAATGACGTCTTCTCCTAAGATTTCCTGATACTTGATGAAACCTACAGCGTGTGGTGGACAAGATGGATTCCCAGTTTCAGAGGAAGCAAAGCAGCTTCAGAGCATCACTGAGCTACCACCATGCTTCCCTGTAGCTGGGTGTTCTTCCTCTTCTCAGACATAGGCCTACAAACGCCTTCCGCTCATCCATAGGCCTACAAAGTTTTATTTAATAGCTCCACAAAAACTTCTCTGACTTATTTTTATTGTCTGGAGCATATTGGAGATGACTTTTCTTGTGCTTTTGATTAAGAAGAGGTGCACACCTTGGAGTATGGAGCATGGAGACTTTCAGCGTTAAGTTTGTGCCTTACTGTCAAATTGAAATCTCAGTGACTGCTACAACTGAATCTTGCTGCAGGCGTTTTACAGTCATTTGAGGGGTTTTGACCACTGGTATCCTCAGGAATCTGTTGACAGTTTCCTCTTTCTGCCACATCCAGGTAGTGTAGTTTTAACTGTGAAGTTTGCTTCCAAATGTATTTCTAGGAAAATTCATTGATTTACTATCTTTTTGAATCCTTTTACTTGTTAGTGCAAGTCAATGGTCTCTTAATTTCTGGAGCATTCTCTTGACAATCCAATAATATTAGGCTGTCAAGACCATTGTGGCATGATTTGACGCGCCCCCAGGGCCGTGGGGTACTCTGTGCCGGGCCTATAGATGCTGGGGAAGGGATATGTCACAGTGGCGGCGGCCCGGTCCGTGGCCCAGGGCGGTCAACAAAAAGGGGAAGGAAAATATTTATATGGGATTTGTAGTTCTTAGGAAGTGTTCTTGACGCCACCTGTGGTTTCTGGTAATAGGTACCAGCGCCGCTTCAGACCTCTGGGGCGGTTGATAGGGCAGCTGGGTTGGAACGGCTCCCCACAGGTGGAGCGGGCCCCAGGGCAGTGTAGTATAGATGATGGTGATGCTGGGGCTTGTGGTGCAGGAGAGATGGCGCAGCGGAAATAACTGACGGAGGCAGTGGAGTGCAGTCATCCGAGTTTACTCACAGTTCTGTTCAAGTTCCTCAGGTACACTGTACGGGTGTGTCTGCCTCCCGTGTCGCATTGCGTCTACAAGACAAGGAGTCCAGCACTTTCTCAAGTATATCAGGTGTGCTTGACGGAACCCCGCTTTCTTTATGTTCCTTACTAGACTGACTTCCCGCGCACAGTCTTCTCCCTCCTGCCCTGTGCTTTCCCAAACACAGTCCCGATCGGGTACTCTGAAGTCCCTCTGGGCAACCTGGAGTTCCTGGACCTACTTGATGCCCTTTACGGTGACTAGGGTGAGACTGTGGCAACTGCACCATGGAAGTGCAGAAGCCTCTGGTTTTCCAGCCGAGACCTGGAGTAACACGGCTGGTCCAGGGACCGGTTCCCTTCTTGCGGCCTGATCCCTCTGACACTTGGCAGACTCGGGCGTACGGGTGCCGTCCTCCACTCACCGTACCCCCTGGGATCCTTTCTGTTAATGGAGCCTTTGTCCTCTGCTCCCCTCCTGGGCCTCTCTTACCAGGCCCCAATTATGGAGCAGAGCTCCTGAAGAGACTCTGCTCCCCTCCTCTCCTCACTACTCACTGACTGACTGTCCTGCCACCCTAAGATGGCTTCCCTTTATATACCTCCTATTATGGTGCTCCCTTACTCTACATCCTCCACACTCACCCACTACTGGTTCCCCCTCTCTTTGGTTCCCCCCACTCCAGCCAGGGACAGGGTTCAGCAGAAACACAGTGCATCTTGCCCTTCCAGCCGGCCTGGAGTAGTGTAGTGTTGAATGCGGGTGTTGGGATTCCGGGCAGCACTCCGTCCTTACCTGAGAGAAGGAGACACCACACCTCTGGGTGAGGTGCAGTACCTCTGTGGCGACTGAACCCTCAGGGGAGCCACAGATTCCTAAGGAATGCTGCCAGAAGCAGGAGTCTGGCGGTTATGACCTGCTATAAATGTGATGCATAGCCAGGGAGGGGGGCTATACTAACTACTAAAGACTCTTGTCATGAAGAGGTTAAATAATGCAGAAACTGCAGTAGTGGGTAAAAGTGGCAATTTTTATTGAATTTGAAGAAGCCACTTATTATATTAGGTGTGTTGAGGTATTTGAATTTTTCTTGTTTGATTGGTTTGTTGTAAGCCACAGAAAGTTTTTACATTTTGCTAATAAACCTAATTTGCAATGGAGGTTGAATCGTTTTGACTGCGATTGTATATTATCAACATTGAACCTTATCTACTATTTTGCTACTAAATTATTCAGGTCATCCTGCAGGAATATTCAATGGCACTGTATCTACAATACCACAGAGCTTTGTGTAACCTATGAAAACAGAATTAATATTATGTACAGGTTAAAGGAAATTATGACGATTAACGCCCACAAATCGCTTATATGGTCATGTAGCTCATTAAAAGATAAGCCAATCTGTACTTTTATTTATAAAATTTGCTGACCCATAATCGAAAAACACACTTTTTAATACATATGCAAATAAGACTGAAGTGCTCTGGGGGTGATTGCGGAACTTTCCGAACTTCTGCATCTCCAGCTCTATCCCCAGCCTAGCACCTTGTTCTTCTGCTTGGCTGACAGCTCACTGTTTTGACTACACAGCCAGTGATCTGTCAGTCAAGCAAAAGATACAACAAATGAGGACTTTGGATAGATATGAACTCTGATATTATACACATGAGACTCGGATCCCTTCATTGAGCTGATCTGCTGAACGATCAATAGTTAGTTCATGCCAATTCTCTATGGGAAATCTGCTCAGCCCTGCTGAAAAGGACAGTACGCTGTCTTGTAGCTTGAGCATATTTAACCCCTTTACTACCCAAGGTGGTTTGCATGTTAATGACCAGGCCAATTTTTACAATTCTGACCACTGTCACTTTATGAGGTAATTACTCTGGAACGCTTCAATGGATCCCCCTGATTCGGAGATTGTATTTTTGTGACATATTGTACTTCATGATTGTGGTAAAATTTCTTCTATATCATTTGCGTAAAAAAAGAAAATTTGGCGAAAATTTTGAAAATTTTGCAATTTTCAAAATTTGAATTTTTATGCTCTTAAATCAGAGAGATGTCACACAAACAGTTAATAAATAACATTTCCCACATGTCTACTTTACATCAGTACAATTTTGGATCCAAATTTTTTTTTTATTAGGGAGCTAGAAGGGTTAAAAGTTGACCAGCGATTTTTCATTTTTCCAACAAAATTTACAAAACCATTTTTTTTAGGGACATCACATTTGAAGTCACTTTGAGGGGTCTATATGACAGAAAATACCCCAAAGTGACACCATTCTAAAAACTGCACCCCTCAAGGTGCTCAAAATCACATTCAAGAACTTTATTAACCCTTTAGGTGCTTCACAGGAATTTTTGGAATGTGGAAATAAAAATGAATATTTAAAATTTTCACAAAAATGTTACTTTAGACCCAATTTTTTTTTATTTTCGCAGGGGTAAAAGGAACAAATGGACCCCAAAATTTGTTGTGCAATTTCCCCTGAGCACGCAGATACCCCATATGTGGGGAAAAAACACTGTTTGGGCGCACGGCAGGACGCCATGCTGCGTTTGGGGAGCCTCTGATGTGCCTAAACAGTGGAAACTCCCCACAAGTGACACCATTTTGGAAACTAGACCCCTCAGGGAACTTATCTAGATGTGTGGTGAGCACCTTGAACCCCCAGGTGCTTCACAGAAGTTTATAACATTGAGTCGTGAAATTAAAAAAAAATCAAACTTTTTCCACAAAAATGATGTTTGAGCCCCAATTTTTTTTATTTTCACAAGGGTAAGAGGAAAAAATGGACCTGAAAAACTTTTGTGCAATTTCTCCTGAGTATGCCAATACCCCATATGTGGGGAAAATACAGTGTTTGGGTGCACGGCAGAGTTCAGAAGGGAAGGAGCACTGTAACTTTTTGAACGCAAAATTGGCTAGAATTGAGAGTGGACGCCATGTCGCGTTTGGAGAGCCCCTGATGTGCCTAAATAGTGGAAACCCCCCACAAGTGACCCCATTTTGGAAACTACACCCCTCAAGGCTTTTATCAAGGGGTATAGTGAACATTTTGTACCCAGAGGTACGACACAGAATTTAATAACATTAGGTCATCATATTGAATAAGTTGTCATTAGTCTTGAGAGCAAGTGCTCGCTACTTGAGTTTGTATCGGGTACTCAGGTATGCACCATGTATCGCGCGTGCTCGAGTGACATGCTCGAGTCACAACCCGCATGTTACACGGTTATTAGACACCCAAAAAAAACCACGCGGGGATCGCTCGTGCATGGCAGGCAATCCCCGCAATGTTTTTTTGGCCGCGAAGCATATGGGGTGGAGACTCAAGCATGTCACCCGCGATACTCAGTGCATACCCGAGCACCCGATGCATACTCAAGTAGCGAGCACTTGCGCTCAACACTAGTCGCCATATCGTCAGCTTTTCTTTTTTTTTTCACTTTTGAAAAAAATCCCAACCCTAACCCCAACCCCAGCCCTAACCCTAGCCCAACCCCAGCCCTAACCCTACCCTAGCCCAACCCCAACCCTAGCCCAACCCCAACTCTAGCCCAACCCTAACCCTACCCTAGCCCAACCCTAACCCTAGCCCAACCCTAACCCTAGCCCAACCCTAACCCTAGCCCAACCCTAACCCTAACCCTAGCCCAACCCTAACCCTAGCCCAACCCTAACCCTAACCCTAGCCCAACCCTAACCCTAACCCTAGCCCAACCCTAACCCTAGCCCAACCCTAACCCTAGCCCAACCCTAACCCTAACCCTAGCCCAACCCTAACCCTAGCCCAACCCTAACCCTAACCCTAGCCCAACCCTAACCCTAGCCCAACGCTAACCCTAGCCCAACCCTAACCCTAACCCTAGCCCAACCCTAACCCTAACCCTAGCCCAACCCTAACCCTAGCCCAACCCTAACCCTAGCCCAACCCTAACCCTAGCCCAACCCTAACCCTAACCCTAACCCTAGCCCAACCCTAACCCTAACCCTAGCCCAACCCTAACCCTAGCCCAACGCTAACCCTAGCCCAACCCTAACCCTAGCCCAACCCTAACCCTAGCCCAACCCTAACACAACCCCAACCCTAACACAACCCCAACCCTAACACAACCCCAACCCTAACACAACCCCAACCCTAACACAACCCCAACCCTAACACAACCTCAACCCTACCCTACCCTAACACAACCCTAACCCTAGAGTTTATTTTTTACGCCATTCCTCGTGTGGTATAAGTGATTAGACGACTTTATTCTTCAGGTCAGTGTGATTACAGCGATACCAGAATCATATCGGGTTTTTATGATTGACAGCTGTCACACACTAAAAGACGCATTTTTTTGCAAAATCTAGTTTTTGCATCGCCATATTTTGAGAGCTATAATTTTTCCATATTTTGGCAGACAGTCGTGTGATGGCTTGTTTTTTTGCGGGATGAATTGATGTTTTTATTGGTACCATTTTCAGGCACGTGATATTTTTTGATCGCTTTCTATTACGATTTTTGGGAAGCAGAATAAACAAAAGCCAACAATTCAGGAATTGTTTTTTTTTTTTAATTTTTTTTATGCTGTTCCACGTTTGGTAAAATTGATAAGTTACCTTTATTCTTCAGGCCAGTACATTTACAGCGGTACCACATTTATATCGTTTTTCTATGTTTTGGCGCTTTTACACAATAAAAGTTATTTTATAGAAGAAAATATTTTTTTGCATCGCTTTATTCTGAGAGATATAACTTTTTTATTTTTCGGCTGATGGAGCTGTATGGTGGCTTGTTTTTTTGTGGGACAAGATGACCTTTTCAGTGGTACCATTTTTATTTATATTCGTCTTGTTGATCGCGTTTTATTCCATTTTTTGTTTGGCGGTATGATAAAGCATCGTTTTTTGCTTTGTTTTTTTTATTTTTTACAGTGTTCACTAGAGGGGTTAACTAGTGGGACAGTTTTATAGGTCAGGTCGTTCCGGACGCGGCGATACCAAATATGTGTACTTTTAATTATTTTGTTGTTTTTTCTTTTCATAATAATATTTATTGATGGGTACATTATATTTTTATTTTTGGTGGATTTTTTTTTATATTTTTACAAAATATTTTTTTTTTTCATTTTTTAACACTTTTTTTTTACTTTTATACTTTGTCCCACTATGGGACTTTCAATTTTTTTACTCTGATCGCCTGTATAGCATAGGGATGGAGCACCATCCCTGTGCTATACAGGCCGTCAGCGCTGCAGATGCAGAGGATACTTTGGTCATGCAGTGCGCATGATCAAAGTATCTTCCTACTGTCTGGTGACCCGGATGTTGTCATGACGACATCCATGTCACCATGACAACCACGGAACCCGTCCTCAGACAGCACGGGACGACGGAGAAGAGGTGAGTATTGGCGCTTACCTCCTCAATGCTGCGATCGATTTCAATCGCAGCATTGCGGGGGTTAACGTGCCGGGAGCGGTGCGGGACCTCTCCCAGCACATAGCACCGAGTGTCAGTGTAAGATGACACTCGGTGCTATGTGCACCATGTGTGACAATCAGCTGACACCCGACGGCGATCGCGTCCGCACAGCCTGTGTGCGGGCAAAATCAACAGGGCATACTAATACATACCTGGCTCTTAAGTCCCAGGGCACAGATACGCATTAGTACGCCCTGGGCTTTAAAGGGGTTAAAAGAAAACCATTTACAATTTAAAAGTAACTGTAGTTTCAAACATAAAGGGTTTTTCCCACAAATGAAAGTTCATTTTAATCAATAGATCTTGGAATAATAATAACTTCCACAATTGGATGTGTTTAAATAAAATGTTCCTGTGGTGAGATAATCTTATAAATGTTCCCCTGCTGTGTACTGTGTAATGGCTGTGTTTGACCGTGCAGGGACATGGTCTGATTATATCAAATCTCCTGTGCAGGAGAGGAAGCAAAAGAGTATACAGACATTACAGCACGGGATCATAACTTATTCTTTTTGTGAGATAAAACATTTCCCTACCTGTTTTTAAAGGGTATGTCCACTACTTTTACATTGATGCCCTATCCATAGGATAGGGCATCAATGTATGATCGGCCGGGGTCACGCACGCGGCACCCCTGCCGATCAGCTGTTATTGGTGTCGAAGGCCGGAAGTGCTCACCTGTGGGTCTCCATCGTCAAGTGGTAGTGGCCGCCGCGGTGTACTGCACATCCGCCTGCCATAGAATTGAATGGGAAGCGGATGTGTAGTACACCGCGGCGGCCACTACCACTTGATGGCAGTGCCCCGCAGGTGAGCACTATCGGCAGGGCATCAATGTAAAAGTAGTGGACAACCCCTTTAAACAAAGCTTTACTTCAAAGAAAGAATCATTTGTGATCCCCTGCTGAAATGTCAGTATACTCTTTTCCATCCTTAGCTGGCCAGGAGCTGTGGTATGATCAGACCATGTTCCTGCACTGTCAGACACAGCCATTACACAGGGGCACATTTATAAGATTATCTCAGCACAGGAACATTTTATTTAAATACAATCAATTGTGGTGTGGTCCTGGGTTCACATCCCACCAAGGACAACATCTGCAAGGAGTTTGTATGTTCTCCCCGTGTTTGTGTGGGTTTCCTCCGGGTTCTCTGGTTTCTTCCCACACTCCAAAGACATATTGATAGGGAATTTAGATTGTGAGCCCCAATGGGGACAGCCATGATAATGTATGTAAAGTGCTGCAGAATATGTTCGCGCTATATAAAAATAAAGATTATTATTATTGTGGAACTTATTATCATTCCAAGATCTATTGATTAAAATTAACTTTTGTTGGTGGGAAAACCCCTTTAAACTCGAGAATTTTTTTTCTCAGAGCTGGAGTGGTGCTTCTAATCTAAGGTCTCTGCCAGTAGTCTTATACTTAGCCGCCTGCATCTTCACCTTTTATCAGCGCCGTGTCATCTTGTGACCACAGCTCCTGACTGGCCAGAAGTCAGAAGTAACAGTAACAATCTCTCAATGCAAGGCTATAAGTACCAGAATGAGGCTCTCATCGACTTGTATTGAAAAGTGACCTGCGGCTCGCTTCAGCAAACACAGGAGAGACCCGGCACGTCACAATCTGCTGGAGACCGATGGGAGCTGCGGCGATAAAAAGTAAAGATGGCAGCAAATATGTATAAGAGTATGGGTAGGTACCTTAGATTAGAAGCAGCACTCTATAGGTAAAATAAAAAAAATGCTGGAGTAGTTGTTAACTACATAAAACAATAGTACTTGTGAATATAAGAGACTTTGTACTATGTTTTACCAGGGAAATCTGTTAGTTTCTTTCTGCCCTTATGCGCCACTTCTTCCCTTCCTCCTTCATTTATGCCTATGAGATATATTTTAGGGCTAATGAATATTTTGACACTATACATTGGCCTTTTAGGACAAACGTCTATGTCTTGAAGATTACCTCGGATAATGTAATTGTCTAGGGCATCTTCCATTCTCTTTAGGGCTTCAGTACGATTGCTACCGTGTGTCACCAACTATAAGAAACAGTATCAATGTTATAATGATGTAAAGCAAAAATTTGCAAATCACTTCTTCTCTAGTTCTAGAGACTGAAAATAATTAAATACACTAGGAAATGGTAAATAGGATATGACCATATAAGCAGTAATGTAATATTCATGCTTTTAAATGCTACACACCATTGACTAGATTTTAAAATAATGCAGCATTGCTTCCAGGCATATACGGTAGTTAATCTCAGATATCCTTCCGTCTTTTGAATACATTTTTATTCCTCATTAATTTAAAATAGATTTGCGTGAGAAAGCCAATGATTTTGGAGTTAAACACAATTATGAATCAAGAGCTGTGTTCACCTACTGATTTCTTGAATCAAAAAGCATACATAAACAGACTTCTACATCTAGTCCCCACTTTGTAGTCTTCCTTTTTCAAGGTGACTGACCAGTATTAGGAGTGAAATGAAATGTGCTTGCTATTCAATTTTGACTTATGTAGCAGGATTAGAAACTTACTTTTGAAATCATAGGATCATAGTAAATGCTGATGTCGCTTCCTTCTTGGATGCCACTGTCAACTCGCACCTTAGGCACAAAAAATAAAAAGTTACTAAGAATTGAAATGTATGAGTCAGACATACTAAATAGGCACAATGCTTTTAGGAATGCAATGAAATTTTGCAGACAATATGGCGTTCCAGTAAAAATTAACAGAACTAGCAATATTAGATAATTTTTTTTCTTTCCATGGGACAGCAATTGATAATACATCATTCCATCCACAGAAATGCAAATCACTTGTGTTTTTTTGCAATATGGCAATGTCCAAAAATTGCAACTTTTCAATGGCAAATCCGCAGCAAAATCTGCATTTGTGACATGTGGTTTTTGATGCCTGTTCATTACGGATTTCATTCATCTACATTGAAAGGGGTAACATTGGAGGTTAAAATCTGCAACAGAAATTGATACACTAAGGATTTTAAAATTCACCCGCTGATAAAATCCACAACATTTCCAGCCCCCGGTACATCTACAATTGCACATAATTATTTAAGCTGTAACAATGTGGACACAAGCTTTGTAAGTAATGGAATTATTTCAATTTAAAGTTATAATGCAAACAACAAAGGGAAACCTCATTAAATGGTCCTTCAGATGTCAAGCAAAATGATAAATGAAGCATCTGTTTAATTGGTTGATATGGGGTACAACACATTTGCATGTAGTTTGCAATTAAAACCAGATGCCCATAATTATTGAGATTAGCGGGAATAAAACATTTGGCACATAAACAATCAGTATAAAAAAGACAAAAAACAAAAACAAGGATTCTACGAAATCCATTCACTACTGAGAGTGCAGGATGTCCTTGTGCAAACTAACTACAGTCAAGTTACTATTAGTAATCCTCAATCCTGATCAGTAATTTCCCTACCTTCAAGGGAAAGGGCAATATGTTCAGGACACACAATGGGGAAAATAAGTATTTGATACACTGCCGATTTTGCAAGTTTTCTTATCTACAAAGAATGGAGACGTCTGTAATTTTTATTGTAGATACACTTCAACTGTGAGAGACAAAATCTAAAAATAGAAACCAGAAAATCACCTTGTATGATTTTTAAATAATTAAATTGCATTTTATTACATGAAATAAGTAATTGATCACCTACCAACCAGCAAGAATTCTGGCTCTCACAGAACGGTTAGTTTTTCTTTTAGAACACCTCCCACTCTGCACTCATTACCTGTATTAATTGCACCTGTTTGAGCTCGTTACCTGTATAAAAGAAACCTGTCCACACACTCAATCACACTCCAACCTCTCCACCATGGCCAAGACCAAAGGGCTATCTCAGGACACCATAGACAAAATTGTAGACCTGCACAAGGCTGGGATGGGCTACAGGACAATAGGCAAGCACCTTGGTGAGAAGGCAACAACTGTTGGCACAATTATTAGAAAATTGAAGAAACACAAGATCACTGTCAGTATTCCTCGGTCTGGGGTTCCATGCAAGATTTTGCCTCGTGGGGTAAGGACGATTTTGAGAAAGGTCAGGAATCAGCCCATGAGAGCACCTGATCAGTGACCTGAAGAGAGTTGGGACCAGTCTCAAACATTACCGTTAGTAACATACTACGCCGTCATGGATTAAAATCCTGCAGAGCATGCAAGGTCCCCCTACTCAAGCCAGCGCATATCCACGCCAGTTGGAAGTTTGCCTATGACCATCTGGATGATCCAGAGGAGGCATGGGAGAAGGTTATGTGGACAGATGAGACCAAAATAGAACTTTTTGGTATCAACTCCACTTGCCATGTTTGGAGGAAGAAGAAGGATGAGTACAACCCCAAGAACACCATCCAATCGTGAAGCAAGGCGGGGAAAACATCATACTTTGGGGGTGCTTTTCTGCAAAGGGGACAGGACAACTGCACCATATTGAAGGGAGGATGGATGAGGTCATGTATTGCGAGATTTTGGCCAACAACCTCCTTCCCACAGCATTGAAGATGGGTCGTGGCTGAGTCTTCCAGCATGACAATGAGCCGAAACACACAGCCAGGGCAACTAAGGAGTGGCTCCGTAAGAAGCATGTCAAGGTCCTGGAGTGGCCTAGCCAGTCTTCAGACCTGAACCCAATAGAAAATCTTTGGAGGGAGCTGAAATTCGATGTTGCCCAGCAACAGCCCCGAAACCTGAAAGATCTGGAGAAGATCTGTATGAAGGAGTGGGCCAAAATCCCTGCTGCAGTGTGTGCAAACTTGGTCAAGAACTACAGGAAACTGCAAACAAAGGTTTCTGTACCAAAATATTAAGTTCTGTTTTTCTATTGTATCAAATACTTATTAAATGCAAATGTTCCTACAATAAAAATTAACCTTCTCCATTCTTTGTAGGTGGGAAAACTTGCAAAATCGGCAGTGTATCAAATACTTATTTTCGCCACTGTATTATAGAAGACTCATTAATGAAATTCTGCTCACTTTGTAGAACAGTTCTATTGAAAAAAAAAATTATATAAAATGGAAGGCAAAGTCAAAAGTGAATTATATGAAGAAAAACTAGTGTACATTTTCTCTTGGTTGTAGGGTTGTTAGCTTAAAAGGTTTATAATAAATGGGGGAGTGGCTAAAACTCTTAAAATGAGTCTGTGACACCAAAAAAGTGATTTCAATTCCTTTTACAGTACTATAGTGAACTTAGCCTATATAACACCCATGCATGCAATATAGATTTTACTACTTTACTTGGACAGAAAAACAACTTCATTTCACATGTCAAAGAGGGCTCATCAGTGCACCATTCCATTCCCTCAATCAACATGCTGAGCATCTCCTATTAGCCATAGTAGACTGCATCTGAGAGTCTGCCTCCAGTAGGCATACACGCCCAAAAATGATGCACGTCAGAGTGCACGTTTTTATCTGTCTGCACCATTATAGTCTATGGCCCTATCGGCGCGTACATCAGAATCATTTTTTGCGGGGGGGGGGGGGGTTGGACGTAAGCCTTGAAGGGGCCACTGAACAAGTGCCTAAACGCAATGTCAAAGAACCATGAAATGCAAATATTACATTACCAACATTCGCAAATTCGCCTGTGCTTCAAAATAACAAACAGGGTTGTTTGCTAAATGAATGATGACATGCTACCTATGTCTGTATATAGCGACTCAAGTGTATTGTGCCAACTACTGCTCATATAGAGGTAGCCCACCGGGGGATACATCTGTTTGCCTGTGGGCCAGTCTGAGCTTTATGGCATATAATGAATTATGAAAGGGGTCTTCTCAAGTTTGAAAGTTATCCCCTAAACATAAGTTTGGGGTTAATACTTCCTGATTGCTAGAAACCAAAAATAACTCCATTAATCCCGAACATCAGGAGTCTAGAGAGCCCCATGTGATTAGAGTGGAGGTCAAACATGGTCACTACAACTCTGCTCATTCTTATGGGAGTGGCAAACATCAGCCAAGCACCGCGCTCAGCTATTTCTGGAGTCAGTGTGCATGATCGACTACGACTCCATTCACACGGGACTTTTCAGAGCCCTGGTTCCGCAGAATCAGATGAGGTCTCAGTGGTTGGACCCCCAGCAATATGGACGCTATCCGCTATCCAGTGGATATGGATCACTTCCAAACTTGGGAATACCCCTTTATATTCCATTCTGATTATGAATGTGGAGTTTCTATTCTGTAGCAGAAAAGTATGAACACATTATCTGTCCATATTTGCACACTCCCTATACATGTTCTTGAAAAGGTTAAAAACATATACCTTACTCATAAATAAGAAAATACCTAATAAAAACAGGCCAATTTATTTACAATGGAGTGCAAAGACAGACTACAAAAGCATGTGCATCGCTAGTACTGGCAATCCTGGTTTTCTTCCCCGTTATAATCTTTAGCATCAATTGACAGTTTGTTTAGTTCTCTCCTGGGTTGGTTTACAATCATGCATTTCTTATTACAAATTTTATCCTGTAACTGCATGTGGTAGGAAGAATAAACAGGGGCAATTTCATAGGACAAACGACTGATTGCTGTTAATGAGCCAGTACGTTAGTTAGTATATTGCTGATTCCTGTTTTTCTCTCTCAGTTTGACTTCATCAGTACAGCTTTAAGGGTTACCCCCTATGAAATGTTTTAAATGAGCAGTTCCTGGGGCTAAATATTTATTAAATCGCTTCTGCCAAACTTTGGTATCTGGAATATTCAAGCTCTAATCAAAATATTCAAGATGGATAGACACGTCCCACTGATCCAAGGGACACAGGAATTCAGTGAAAGCTACACAGCAGCAGGGTTTAACAGCGGCACATTGCTATGGGTGGGTGGAGGAGCCTTGAAACTCACAGACACTTTCACCTGTGGGAAGGAACCTTCCTAATAAGACAGCAGCCCAACAAGCCAGAAAGGGTCAACAGAGTGTCTGATCGATGAGAAGGATTAGTTTCAAGGATCGCGTAGGAATCCTTGTCTATTGCATTTACAGGATGGAATAGGGATGATAGATTTAGGACATTAATCAAATTTTGAAACCCAAAATTCATAGTACAAAATTAAAATATAAGATCACCTGAAAGTCAAAACTAAAATAAACAATGGCAGATGTTTTTGGATTCGCCAATATTATTACATGCTACCTATCCTGCAGCCATTGATCCCCAAGGAGAGAAAATACACCATTCACAAAAAACGCATCTATTATCCAACCATGCTATTATATGAGGGTCAGTCAATAAGTAATGCCTCCTATTTTTTTTCTCCTTAAATAAGCTAGTTATGTTAAATATTCGAATTTGGCACAATTCCTCAAACCTTCTTCTCCAATCCACAGCAATTGCAACTTCCTGCACCAATAGGTGGCAGGACTGTATCCGTTTGCAAAATGGCTGCCATCGATGTTTGTATTAGACAACGTTCTGTGATTGAATTCTTGCATGCAGAAGGTGAAACGCCCATTCGAATTCATGAGAGACTGAAAAATGTGTACAGTGATGCAACAGTGGATGTCAGTACTGTTAGACCATGGGTTCGTCGCTGTAACACAGCTGAAGGGCCATCACCGTTGGCTGACAAAATGCGGAGTGGCAGGCCAGTAACCGCAGTGACTCCAAGCAACATTCAGCGAGTCGATGACATCATCCGTGGTGACCGCCGGGTGACTGCAGATGAATTGTGTGGCATTATCTGCCTCAGTAAAGGCAGTGTGATGAAAATTATTGGACAACTGGGATACAGAAAAGTTTGTGCACGGTGGGTCCCAAGAATGCTTTTTACCATGCTGGAATACATGCCCTTGTTAAACAGTGGACCAAGACTGTGGAGATGGATGGAGATTATATTGAAAAGTGACAAATTAATGGTTAATGTTGTGGTTTTCAACCTATGTAATTGCATTTGAATTTCTTGCCAATTAAAAGGAGAAAAAAAATAGGAGGCATTACTTATTGACTGACCCTTGTATATGGTTTACAAGGTGTGATTAAAACATGATAATCCATTGTATCTTCCAAAAAGTCAGGATAGAGGTCTTTTATAGGACATTCGATTGTTACAACCATTTTGGGGTATATTTTGCAATGAATCAATTACAACAGGGGGTTTGGTTTACTACAGGTTAAGGTCAAGACTTACAAGAATCTATGATCCAACACAACTGGAATTAAGACCTCCGTGTGAACCATGTGTGTAAGAAACCACCGGGGAAAAAAAAAAGTATAAATGTAGGGGACCACAATGTAAACCTAATGAAGACTAAACAAAAATATATTTTTATTAGATATCCATTAAAATACAATTACATAGGAGCAAAAGAATTAAGATACAAGCATCCCAATAAGAGGCAGAGCACACATCTACAAGTCCTTTTAATGAAGGGTATAGATCACTATCCAGAACAGTGCCATGTAAATTACTCCCACAATCAATATGCACTACAAGAGGGAGAGAGGGGGTGAGACTGAATGCATGAAGGCGGCTGTCTCTATTAAACCCTACCAAACCCTTCCTAACTGAGCAAGTGGGTACTCTAAAGATTCAATATGGTGCACTTACTCAATGTAGACTCTCCCTTAAAAGGACCCCATTAGGACACCTAAATCTAAGCGGCACTGGTAAGCAAAGACAAGTGTAAGTGAATTACCCATAAACTGGCAACATAGCAAAAAAGGTAAAGACGTTTTCCCAAAGTGAAAAGACCAATATAGCTAATATCCCAGTGGACATTTGATAGTAGGAAATAACAAAAATCCCAAGTTGAAAACAAAGATAAAGCTTATTTCCTTAAATATCAGGCCATCGTCTTGACGCATTTCCCGCCACAGTCCAGAGTTTCAACAGGAGACAATCCAGGTTGAAATGCATCGAACGATTGCCTGAAATATAAAGAGAAAGGTATGTGGGTTGTTTTTTTTTAAATATGTGTATGGAATGTGTGCCTGTATATAGGTGGCTATATGACGACTCATATTGCCAAAAGGGAAGCTGAGGGCTCATAATATATACAGGGGGCTATATAATGGCTCATACCGTATATAGGGGCTCATATTGTATATAGGGGCTACGTGGGGACTCACTGTGTATAGGGGGCTAGTACTGTATAAATGGGGATTATGTGGGGGCTCCCTGTATAAAGAGGGCTATGTGAGGGACTCATTCTGTATATAAGGGTACGGTGTTGGGGCTCCTATTGTATAAAGAGAGGCTATGCAAGGGCTATACTGTATATAGTGGGCTGTGTTTGGGCTCATAAGGTACAGTACAGACCAAAAGTTTGGACACACCTTCTCATTTAAAGATTTTTCTGTATTTTCATGACTATGAAAATTGTACATTCACACTGAAGGCATCAAAACTATGAATTAACACATGTGGAATTATATACTTAACAAAAAAGTGTGAAACAACTGAAAATATGTCTTATATTCTAGGTTCTTCAAAGTAGCCACCTTTTGCTTTGATGACTGCTTTGATGTGTTTTCATTTATGCATCAACTAATTTGACTAAAAGAACTGAAGATTTTGTAATGAAAGTTATATTAACCTTAATTTCATGCTATGGGTTAAAAAAAAGTTCTATGAAATTCAGTCTTGTGAAAATTTTGGAATTTGTGTGTTCAAGTACCACTCCAGCGTTGTTTTTTTTATTGCACCGCTGGAGTGGTGCTTTAAATGATAATTTCTCTGCCCCCTATCTGATTCTCACTTGCTGCCACCTTCATTGGTTTCCAGCGCTGCTCCGGTCCATCTCCTGTGAAAAGTAACCTGCCGACCCACTCCAGTGTTTCATGGAGCCGCGCGGAGGTCACTTTTCAATACAAGTCTAAGAGCCTCGTTCTAGCTCTCATAGATTTGCATTGACCTCTTGTGATATATCTTCTGGCCACTCAGAAGTTACTGGAACAAGATGTTGTCGCGGGACTGGAGTGGAGCCCAAAAAACAGTGAAGACGCCGGTGGGGGAGTATATCATCGGGGGCAGGGGACTTAAATTTAAAGCACCTTTCCAGCGCTGAAAAAAAAACAAACAAACAAGCTGGAGTGGTGCTTTAAGTGAGATATTCATTAAAATCTTACTTTTCAAAGGGGATGCTTGTAATATTATATATATTTTTGATTGTACATTATTAGAAGGCTTTTGTTTAATCTTCCTTTGAACCACATGTGAAACTAAGAAAACTGGTAGCTTGTGCTGTCTCTGGAAGAGCTTTACAACACAAATAAGTTAGTAATGCATGCATGAACAGCGCTTTGCATCGTTAATGTAGACCCTCTGTCTTGGGCCTCATTTACACATCCATTTTTGTTGAAAATCATAGAACACATACGTGAAGACCAGGGGTGTGAATAAGGCCTTCAGTGCTGTCAGTTTTCACTCTTAAAGTCACAGCCAGTTTTGGCCATTATGAGTTCGTATTCTATTTTTTTTCCAAAAGTTTTATTGTCTCATTCCAGGACACACAGCTTTTTTATTTTCTTGGTGACAGTCATATGAAGGCTCGTTTTTTGGGGGTATGAGATGTGTTGGTTTGTGGCATCAATTTGGGTGTACATAACTTATTAAGAAACTTTTATTCTTTATTGGAAGGATTATGAACAAAACAACAATTCTGGCAAATCATTTTTGCGTTTTCAATTTTACGCTTTGCTGTACTGCACAAATAAAGTGTCTAATGTACTCTATAGATCAGTACAAATATGGCAATGACAAATTTTTACAGTTTTGTTCTGACAGCTGTAAGTTTCACAAATTTCTGTCAGCGGAGCTGTAATAAGGGCTTATTTTTGTGTCACAAGCTATAGTTTTCATTGGTGTCATTTTGGGATACATATGACTCCTTGATCAAATTTTTTATCAACTCTTTTTGAGAGTAAAAAAAACAGCAAATTTATGTATATATTGTTTTTGTTTTTTAAACACATTCACCGTTTGGAATAACTGTCATGTTATCTTTATTCTGTGGGTTGAGATGATCATGCCAATACCAAATTTATACAGCCTTTTTTAGGACTTAAAAAAAATGGGGGATGGGGGAAGGGGGTCACCATATTCTGATAGAAATAACTTATTTTTTTCATAGATCGAGTTGTATAAGGGCTTGTTTTATTATGCAGGACAAGCTAGTTTTTGCTGATATTGTTTTTGGGTACATAAAACTTTTTCATATAACAGTGGTTTAATTATTTTATTATGGTAAAATGCATGAAGAAAAAAAAAACATTAAAATTGTTTTGAAATGTTATTTTTTACTGAGTTCACCGTGCAGTATAACTGACATGTTAATTTTACTCTGGAAGTTGATACGATTATGGTGATACCCAATTTATACTTTTCTGTTTTACTATTTTTTTCACAATAAAAACAATTTAAAAAAATAGATTTTTTTTTCGCATATTGTAAGAACCATAAGGCTATGTGCCCACAACGCAGAAATGCTCCGGATTTTTCCTGAGCGTTTCTGCATCTCCCTGGCAGAAAAAACGCATGCGGATTGTACATGCGGATTTTACATGCGTTTTTTCAGCCAGGGTCAAGCGTTTATTACGCGTTTTGCACATGCGATTTCGCATGCGGGTTATCAAGCGCTTTCCAAGTGATTTTAACATCACTTGGAAAAGTGTTTGACAACCTGGTCACACTATATAAATTCATGCAACCAACATGGATTTTATATAGCGTGACCAAGTTAGTTATAAAAAAAAAAAAAAAAAAAAAAAAACCCCATTATACTCACCTTCCGATGCCCCCGATCTTCTCCGATGCGTGCGATCTCCCCGGTGTCTCGCAGTGGTGTAAATGACGTTCACGTCATTTAGTCAAGTGACATGTCAGCGGTCGCGTGACCCGTCACATGACTGAATGACTTCATAGAAGGTTCTTTTACTCCATCGCGAGCCACTGGGGAGCCAAGACGTACCGGATAGAAGACCGGGGGATATGAGAAGGTGAGTATAATGTGGTTTTTATATTTTTAATTCTTTTTCTTTATTTTTTTTTTTACAGGTACTATGGTACTCAGGTCTTCTCCAGACCCGGGTACCATCCGCACATTGAATCGCTTAATATCCGCATGTGCACATGTAGTCATGCGGCTATTAAGCGATTCAATGCAAGTCAATGGCGGCAAAAACGCAGCGATTGCCCAAAGTAATTGGTAGTGCTGCGGATTTTTCGCAATGATAATCCGCAGCGGAAATTTCCGCATGTGCAGAGCACATGAGGATTATCATTGGGGAACATAGCAGACCTACTAAGAAGAGTTTTTTACGCGTTTCTGTCTCAGAATTGCTGCTGCGGAAACGCTTAAAAAATGCATAGTGGGCACACAGCCTTACTTTTAAATTTTTCTGCATGCTGAGCTGTATTGGCACCATTTTTCAAATAATCGACATTTTGATCACTTTTTATTTAATTTTTTTGAGCCAAGATTAACAATAATGGCAATTATTGAAAAGATTTTTTTTTTTTTAAATGGCTTTTACCATACGAGATGAAAAATTATATAGCTTTATAGTGAAGTCATTATGAACATGGTGATTCCATATATGTGTTGTTTTTGAAGAAACTTGGGTTTTTTTTAAACAAAGAAACCATTTTTTTATAATTAAAACTATGATTTTATTCTATTTTACATTTTTTTAGAACACTTAAAAAATGTTTTTTTTTTCCTTTTTCTTATTACAGTACTAGTCCCAAAAGGAGACTTGAACTTACGATCCTGTGATCGTATTGATAATCGACTGGATAACATGTTGTACAGTGTATTATCTTACCTGCCACTGTTTGACCGTAAAGCTCATCAGGCCCAACTGCTTATGGGATCTGGCTGAGGAATATAGCAGACACGGAGGCCATTGTCAAACCTCCGGGTGCCATAGCACCCTGTTGGCACCCCGCAATCGCAGTGCAAGGTTGCTGATAGGTAGACAAAGCTAGCAAACTCTTTGACAAACTCCTCACAAACCACTGTTGTTAATGACAGCAGCATCTGAGGGGTTAAATTACTGGGATCGGTGCTATGTCCGCTCTCAGCACATGCAGCATGTGCCTGGCTGTATCGAACAGTTGGCTCTTGCTGCAAGTGACACATGAACAACAGCACAGGTCGTGCAGCCAAAGGTCACTGTATCCTGCATCTCAGCATAATACAGGTGAATGGGGTCACAATGCGACCCACACAGTACAGTGACTGCAACAAGCAAGTCACCAAAAAGCAGAACCATTAATTCTTTGAAAATTGCTTATTGCAGTCGCAGTACTCTACAGGTTGCAATGCGACCCCTGGTACCCTGCAGGTTGCAATATGCACCCCCCCATTCACCTGCATTAAACTGTGATGTAGGAAAGGCAAAGAGCGATCTTACGTCTCAGCCAAAGTCGCCGTGTAGATTCAGCTTTAGACACCCTTGGTGTCCATCGTCCAATGAATTAAAAACAGTGTTAACACTTCTGTTATGAAAGGAAGACTAAACACAGATATTTGGTTAAAATGTTACCCAACTATACTGGAAACAGGCACTGATATGAGCATTAAAACCCAGTGATTAGCACTGCAGGATATGTTGGCATGATAGAAGCAGCATAAAATAATATTATATTTTTAAACCATGGCTGTAACAAAATTGTAAGACAAGGTTCCAATATATCAGTTGTGTGAAGTCAGTGGTTTTATGCCCAAGCTAGACATCAAGGATGCAAGTTGTGCTCCAGTGTGAGCCCACAGACTGATCAAAAAACGCTGCTTTCAACATATTTTTAGGTTATGTGCACACAGTGCGTTTTTTGAGCACAGAAATGGGCCAGAAAAGCATTGCATATCTTATCCCATGACTTCCTATGACATTTTGCAAGGTCTGTACACATGATCAGGAATTGTCATGAGTGGATTTCATGTGTGGAAAAAATGCAGCATGTCCATTCTTTGTGCATTTCGACATGAGTTTTTGCCTATAGAATGCACTGGAAAAACGCATGGCAAAAACGCACAAAAAACGCATCAAAAACGTGCGGATTTTCCCCAGCGTTTTTCCTGCCAGCAGATGCAGAAACACTGCGGAAATTTCTGCTTCAAATCCTGAACGTGCGCACATACCCTTAAGCTGGTTCTAGGACCAATTCTGGCGCAATAACTGAAAACTATGGAATCACTTCTGGCAACAGTAAGCAGCGATTCTATAAAATAAACAATGCCTAAATAACTGGGTAATTAAATATCATATAAAAAGGTTTAAAGTTGTTTAGGTCCTCCATTATTAGCTATCAAGAATAAAAAAAGAAGTGCCTCTACCATTGGAGAACATGGACAGAAGTAAGGCACACTGAATAGCTCATGACCCTTTTAACAAACAGACTACCCACAGAATACACTCACTTTAGAAGGCGAGAATGATAGAAGAAATGTAAAGACTAAATAGGCATTTCTCTTTACTCTTAACCACCTCCAGGAGCATGAAGTTTACTGCGGGAAATTCCTCAGAGGCAGTCTCCAGGGTAGTCCCATGTTACAAAAGAAAGCGGACTAAAACTAAATATGCAAGATAAAAAAAACAACAACTATACACTATAGGGCAAGAATATGGCTCTGCACGCATCTCAATTGTAACAAGGGATGCAAAAATAAGCCACTAAACTTATGTGTCACGTTTTTAGTCGCACCAAAAGCAAGAAGACAACTTAACCAAGATTATTGCTCAAATCTAAGGGGTCAACATTTACAAAAACTCTGAATCAGCCTATCAATATTTAATGACAATTTACTTATGCAATTCCCAGCTCTTAAAAGGGGGTCTGTCGCACCCAAACTGCAAATTCAGCTACTTAAACATATATATACACAGAACTTAGCCCCTAAAAAATTCATACCGGTAACATACTATTAGTGCTTTAGTTGCAGAAAAATTCACTTTTAATCCATATGCAAATGACAGTGCTTCAGTGCACCCCTTGGTGTGGCCAATGTCTCAGTGCTACGCCCTTGAATTTGCATACCTTGCATTGCCTCTGAGCTTGTTTGACAGCGCTGGGTTTCTCATAATTCGTGCTACCAAAGCTCAAATCCCTGTCCCTGCACACAGATCTCCGGCTCCTGCCGATCCATAAGTGAAGCGAGCAAGCAGCATGAGATAGGAGGAGACCAGGCAATGCCTTCACTCACACAGAGTACAATGTACAATGACACAGAGTGCGCCATTGGGCTCCTCTAGTGTCAGTGTGCAGGTACAGAGTTTTCAATTTAGGGAGATTTGCTGTGGGGAAAAAAAACAGACCAGTGTTAGATATGTAAATCAAAGGGCATAAGCGTGCACTGAGACACTGATCACTCTAAGGGTGCACAAAGACACTGAACACTCTAAGGGTGCACTGAGACACTGATCACTCTAAGGGTGCACTGAAGTGCCCTCATTTGCATATGAATTAAAAGTGTGTTTTTCTGCAACTACATCACTAAAATGTATGTTACTGATATGATTTTTGTAGAAGCCAAGTCCCTTATATAAATGTTTAAGTAGCTGAATTAGCAGTTTTGGGGTGACAGACTTCCTTTGAGCATAGCCGTTTTAGAAGGTGAGCATGTGTGCATTTACGAGTGACCATATTTGTTATTAAATCATTAAAACACCACGGTTAATTGAAAACTCTGTCTAAAGGAGGAACCCTGTGAAAGCATAATTATCTTACTTGCAATTAATTCAACAATTAGACGCAAAAGATGCTGCTGACTAAGAATATCTGCTCTCATTACACAAATCATCACCAAGCGATAGCCTTGATGTCCTTACCACAGTGCTGAAGCCTCTGGCATAATTAAACTGCATTTGCCTGGACTGTAACCTACCATGTGAAGCTTGCAGGCATCTCCCACCCCTCATTTTCAATTCACCTCTTCCTTAAAACACAACTCCCAGCCGCCATGTCTACCTGACAAGTGACAGCCCAATCTGATTAAATGCTTGCAAGGGAGGGGACAAGTGGGCCTCCATGACAGGCCAAAAGTGATCACCATGGAGATACATAATTACAGCTGTCAACGCGTCTACTGTCCTGCTGGCATCAATTTGATTGCTCCCAGCAATAATGATAGACAAAGCTTAGTGTGCACTCCCCTGCACCCAAACACTATATGTATCCCTTGGTCCATTTAGCTGACATGCTACATTCATACAAGAAAATAACAGCAGAACATGGAATATTTCAGGCATTCTAATAGTTTTTCCTTTTCTCCAGATAGCTCGCAAGCACAAATGTTATTACACAAAACTCCTGCTGCAGCATTAATTGAAGAAAGATTTGATGGGACATTGTTCGTAGGGGGTACGGTCTTGTCCATTATCACTTGTACTTTCAACAGGTCTCACGTTTGAAAACTGCAAATTGCAGAAACTTGCAAGGGCAAAATGTTTGACATCTTGTTAGCTATTAAAATGTATAAAAAAAATTAAAAAAACACGAGTGGGAAAAAAAAAAGCCTGAATAATTAACGTACATTTTAATTCAATGAGTCCCTTGCTTGACGTTCACAAGTGATGCTTATGCACAACCTCTAATGTATGTTTTCTCTGCTAATATTTAGCAAGACATAATGCCTGTTAAACCCTTGCAATTTTTGTTCTACTCTCAGGCTTTGAACACAGCATGAAGTCTCCCAGCCAAGAAAGGGTCAGGTCCCATTAGAAAGAATATGGGGAAAACAATTTTAAGAAGTGAAATAAATCACATATCCAATAACATCTTTAAAATATTGAATTCTTCACTATTCCATGTAAGTAATCAGTCTGAGTAATTTTACACACAGATGGTATAGCCCCTGACAGTTTCCAAGCAAAACACGGGGTCACAGTTACACCAATTTTACTTTTATAGCACAGAAAAGGGAGACCTTTTTGTTCTTTTTATGCAGCAGAAAATTGATGAACAAACACACTATGCAAAATGTTCGACTGACAAAAGTGCTTTGTCAGTCGTGAGCCGACTGTGGCACAATATAAAGTAATATCTATGTTGTCATGCTAATTGCCAGAGCAATACAGCTTTTCTTCAGGCAAAATGTAATAATAATAATAATACAAATAATCATAAAAAATAAGGCAACATGTAATAATCATAACAATTAAATTCAAACAGGATATTTGAACATACCCCTGGCAAATGTTGTGGCTCATCGTACTGGGAAAGACGACCAATGGAGGGTAGGCCGAAGGATTTGTATGGATCCTAAAACAGTAAAGTAAAAAAAATAAACACCATGAAAAAGTAGCAGTTTAAGACTATTCCAATTTGTAATTAATACAGATAATGAAATAAGCCTATACTGGTAAATTCACAACATTCATGAATGCTACTGGATCATCAGAATTTTCTATGGTAAATGTAAAAAGATCGGAGATGTACAGCAAACATGAAATACAAAAATAAAAAACATAAAACTTCTGCTCATGTAGATACACTAGTGCAGACAAAACGTGGAAATGTGGCCCAGCACAAATCAATGACGCTGCTCATTTTCCTTCAACCTGCAAAAAATAAGGTTGGCATTTGATTTGGGACGATGAACAACGACATGGTTTTATCCTTGTGGCGTGGCATGGCGTGCAGACGAGCGAGCACAGATTGTGTTTGCCCTGCTAACTACTAGTCAGATATATGCTTTACTTAATATTGTTGGAATTATACATGATTAGAATACAAAACAAAGTTACATTTTCAATTTACTAATTTAACAGAAAAATAAACCTTTTCACAATCATGAATTAAACTTTTTGCATTTCGTATACTAAAATTATATTTTATTTTATTTTCAACAACTAGTGCAAAAAAAAAAAGATTCTTAAAAACAATTTCCACATACAAGTCCTTGACTTCTCGCCAGACCTTTCGCACAAGAGAGTGAGCAATTATATAATGACTATTACCAACATTATTTTTACCTCGGCGTAAACACGACATTCAACGGCCCAGCCATTTATGGGGATATCAGCCTGTTTATGCCTGAGAGAGTAACCTTTCGCAACATGGATCATTTCCTCCACAAGGTCCAGCCCAGTAATACACTCTGTGATGGGATGTTCAACCTGCAATGACAAAACACAGTAAATATAGATTGGCAGATATCTCAGTACTATCCAGTTGTAAATCTGAAATTCCGGGAGCCTGAAAACTCTTGTTTTATCAAACGGATATATTCAGGAGGTTATTTTAAGTTGCGTTCAACTCCCAGCTGCTGCAAACAAAGAATATATTTTTTTCACCAAAAAAGGTAATTATTTAGTTGTTTGTTTTTTTTTTTATATGTTTTAGTAACTTTTAGTAACTATTATTTTTGGTGGCTTTTTGGCACTTTCCACATTATAAATCATGCAATCCAAATTTTTCTCTTAGAATTAAATGATTTGCAACTTGAAAAATGGCAACAAAAATACATCCATTGTAGGACCAAAAGCAAAAAGCCAAGAAATTATATGAAACAACATTAAAGCTAGAAAATGCAGTGTTTGGGGGAGGGGAGTTGTAAACAATAGAGGAAAAATATGCACCGTTGTAGTGTGTTTAAAGAGGCTGTCCACTGCTTAATCAATTCCGTGCCCCACAGAAAAATAAAAACATTGTACACCCACAGCCACAGTGGCAATGTTCCAGTGATGTCATCACTGCTGTTCCCAGTATGTCATGTCACCGCTGAAGCCAATCAGCAGTCGTTGATTGACTACAGCTCATCAATATGCCATCAGAGTGGATGCCTGCTCTGGTGAAATAGTAAAGCCTGTAGTGCATCAGCGGCTGCCGATTAGGTGCTGCGGTTTCACTCGGAACAGAAGTGCCCACATCACTTGAACGACGCACTTGTGGGTGCAAGTATACATGGTTTTTATTGTACTGTACTGATTAAGCAGGGGTTGTCCAGTAGTGGACACAACGTTAATATTTCACTAGATTATATATGTTATATATAAAATAACAGATACATGGTTGCTGTTTAAACAATATTTTGCCAGTGGCTATTTTGTACGGGTGTCACTGTACACGGATAAAAGACCACATTTTTTGTTAAATGTATGGAAAAAGAGTCTTATTTTTTCATTCACTGATTGCCAGATAAATTGCTGAATGAATAAAAACTACATTAATCATGCAATCTGTTGTACTTTACATGTACTAGTTGAGGAAGCTTATCATCATGCTGTTCTGTTACACTCAACATGGCAAGCATGGCAGCAGCTTATAATTTCCTGTATGACTAGCTTACTAAATCTTAGCCATTCGCCTGCTTTCACTAACTTGTCCTGACAAGCAACCAGATTAGCGTAATCTTACATCAACGCAGTGTAGCAGAAATGAGCAGATGGATCTTTCAGGTTTTTTTCCCTCTAGACTTATCTGCAGAGTGCTTAGCATGCACAATAGCAAAAATGGACTGGAGGTCTTATCAGCAAATTATTGCTAATAGTTTTGGAAGATGCCATTGTGGGAATAACCCCAGCTTTCCATACCATGCCTATGGGTAGCCTGCTTACAGAGTGTGCTATTCTCAGAAAATGATGACTAGCATATGGGCAGCGTAAGCAATATTACTAGTTCTGTGATGTTAATTGCCATCCCTCCACAAATCAAAATAATCACAAATCCATATATCATATATTTATATAAATACACACGCACAGACACCATATACACACACACATGCGGCGGGAGAAATAGAAAATTGGCGACATGCTCAATACTTAAGTAAATATATTTCTGAAGGAGAAATGGACATGAAATGCTCACTAGATCCCGGAAACAACTCACCCAATCCACACAGGCAAAGAAATCAAACCATAGAAGTCCATAAATCAAGTTGTGTGTCATAATGAGAAATGACACAGGGGAAAAGTATTGAACACTCTTACTGAAATGTAATTAATACTTCGTACAAAAGCAATTGTACATGCGGATTCCAGTTCTTTCTGTAGATCTCCACAGGTGGTACTTGGCTCTTCTTATAATTCTTTTCACTCCTTTGCCTGAAATCTTGGAGGGGAGCACCTGGTCATGGCCGATTTATGATGAAATTATGTTCTTTCCACTTCTGGAACATTGGAGCCTACTGTAGTTTAGAAATTTTTCTGTAACCAATGACATGAGTATGTTTTGCAACAATAAGGTTGCAAAGGTCTTGAGACAGCCCACTGGTTTTACCCATCATGAGATGTTTCTTGTGTGGTACCTTGGTAATGGGACACCTTTTTATAGGCTTTCAGTTGAACCAGCTGATATTTTTCAAAAAGCGACAGGATTGCTTTCTAATTACTGATAGATTTCAGCTGGTCTTATGATTTTCCATGTTTTTTTACACCTCTTTCTTCATGTGTTCAATAATTTTTCCTGCGTCATTTATGGACATCGTTGGTTTAAATTTCTTTTTAATTTCTTTGCCTGTGTGGATTGGATGGGTTGTTACAGACATCTGGTGAGAATTTCATGGCAATAGCACTTTTGGAAATATATTTACTTAGAAAATTGGTGCCGTGTTCATACTTCTTTCACCCGCTGTATATTAACATACACACGCATATATTATAATATTAATATGTATACACACACACACCCATCCATCCATCTATATATAAACACACACATATACACATAACTGAAAGAGTAGAGGACTTAAATCTACTAGAATATTAAAATTACGAAACTAATCCACTTTTGAATCTTAAATTGGATCAAATATTAGCTGAACAAATCAATATAGTTGTCAACAAAGTCTTATATAAGAGGTGGTCACCAATTTCTAACAAGTCACTCAATTTACTACAATCCATCGAACAACATGAAATGTGAACCAATGCAAATCATGTTACTTAGTGATAGAAATGCAAAGAATTTAAAACCGAAAAGAAATAAAACAGAACCTATGGGTTATACAAAGGAACTAAAGTTACTTATTCTCCAAAATGTACCCTTTATAATAACGCAAAACATTTTTTTATAGTGATCACACCAGGAGCACAATCTTGTCAATACAAGTACCGTATATTCCGGCGTATAAGACGACCTGGTGTATAAGACGACCCCCCTACTTTCCTGTTAAAATATAGAGTTTAGGATATATTCACCGTATAAGACTACCCCTTTTCCAACGCATACCAAACACCGGTAAAAATTAAAAAAAAACAGATTTGAATTTAACATGGTCCTTTTTTAATTTAAATTCTTATGACATGCAGGTATATAGCAGGAAAACTGTCACTCATAAACATAAGGCATACAACAACAACATTACTATCATCCATTTTCATCAGCGGCATACACCGGTACCCGACAATTTACAACAGAAAGAATAGAGCTTCACACATAGATTAGATAGATAGAAATATGTCAGTCACATATATATGAAGTACAGTGACAGTGTTGCTTACTGTACTTGTCATTTAGTGTAAAGGATTTATTTAAAAAAATAATAGTGTTTTCATGCACAGTCTCTTTAAAAAAGCCGGCCGGCAATTCAGCATCTGTACCCGACAATTTAGAATAGAAGGAATAGAGAATCATACATAGATTAGATAGATAGAAACATGTCAGTCACATATATATGAAGTACAGTGACAGTGTTGATTACTGTACTTGTCATTTAGTGTTAAAATAAAGGATTTATTTTAAAAAAAATTGGCGTGGGGTTCCCCTTAATTTTAGTCTCTAGCGGAGGTTAAGCAGACAGCTGGGGCAGATGTTTGAAGCCTGGGAAGGAGGTAATACCCACGGAGCTTCCCAGACTACTAATATCAGCCCCCAGCTGAATACCTAGCCTTTACTAGCTATTAAAATGGGGGACCCCCCCAAAAAAATGACGTGGGGTCCCCCCTATTTTAATAGCTAGCAAAGGCTAGACAGACAGCTGGGGGCTGATATTAATAGCCCAGGAAGGGTGCCATGAATATTGGCCCCCTCCCAGGCTAGAAACACCAGCCGTCAGCCGCCCCAGAAATGGCGCATCCATAGGATGCGCCAATTCTGGCACTTAGCCTCGCTCTTCCACGCTGCCCTGGTGCGGTGGCAGGGGGTAATAGGGCTGGGGTTCATGTCAGCGCCAGCTGCCATGAAGCCCAGGTTAGTAATGATGGGCGTCTATAAGACACCCCCATTACTAACCTACAAAGTGTTAAAAAGAAAAAACACACACTACACCAAGAAAAAAATAATTTATTTGAAATAAACCACACCATTTTATTTAATTCTTAGTTTACTAAAAAAAAAATAGTTACCTGTCCACGTTCCTGCGCTGATCTCCCATGCACAGCTGTCACATCTGGAGATGGTGACAGCTGTGCATGGCTGCTGTAAGCTCACGCTGCCGGGAACACGTCCGCTCCCGGCAGCGGGAGCCACTGACTGAGGTCACTGGAGTGCATTCAGTCAGCGCAGCTCCGGAGACCTCCTTTACGGCACTGCTGTACCGTGGGAATTTCTCACGATACAGCAGGGCCGTAAAGCAGCTAACCGGAGCAGCGCTGCCTGAACTCCGGCGAACCCGCTTATGCAATGACGGGGCTGCTTTACGGCCCCGTCATTCTAGCGGCGGCAGCGGTTCAGAGCGGTCACATTCTATGTGGCTGCTCTGAACTGGAGATCTTCGTGGGACACTCGTGGACTACTACGGAGGGGTAAGGATAAGGTTGTGGTTTATTATTTTATATTTTATTACAGGAGATCGATGGCTTCGGGGAATTAGGTGTCTAGGTGAGTATAGGTGTAGTTTTTTATTTTTTACTTTATTTTAGGTGGCGATCGGCGGGGACAGGTAATGTATGAACTAATTTATTGTAGGTAACCACTGGCCACCAATGACATGTATTTAACATTTATTGGGGACACAGTAGGGCAATTTATATAGCAGGATCAGGCTGATGGGAACTACTGCTCCCATCGAGCTGATCCTGCTGGCAGGAGTGGACGGGGGACAGACATAGGCCGATGGGAGTAGTAGTGTCACATCGACCTATGTCTGCCTGCACGCACACACCCGCACAGACACCGCACACACCCCCAGACATTGCACAGACAC
Source organism: Phyllobates terribilis (assembly GCF_046119375.1). Classification (NCBI taxonomy): domain Eukaryota; kingdom Metazoa; phylum Chordata; class Amphibia; order Anura; family Dendrobatidae; genus Phyllobates; species Phyllobates terribilis. The sequence continues at coordinate 298,359,865 of NW_027362762.1, forward strand.
CGCGCACACCCGCACACATTCGCAGACATCGCACAGACACATCGCACAGACACCGCACACACTCGCAGACACCCCACACACACTCGCAGACACACGCACAGACACCCGCACACACCAATCATGACGGGTCTGGGAGGTGAGGCTGACCTGTGAGACCGTGGGAAAGTTCATGTGAGCTCATGCAATGCAGTCAAGCATGAACTCACATGAACCCTCTGAGGGCACCGCGGCGACTTCAAATGAACAGCTGATCGGCATCACCTGATACCTCAGCTGTTCATTTGAAATAACCGGCGGGAAAGCGCAGCACAGAACGGGAAAGCCGGCGGTGAAGTCTTTTCACTGCCGGCTTCCCCGCCCGGGTCCTTCGCTCCCCGCTCCTTTGTACTGCACTCCCCGCCCGGTCCTAACTTACGATCGGGATGGGAGGTGGCGAGGGGAGCGGAGGATCGGGGTGGGAGGCTGCGGGGAAGCAGTATGGGGCTGTGTGATTGTTTAAAAGCCGGCGGCTTTTTACCGCCCGCCGGCTTTTAAACAATCAGGAGAATTCTCCCACGCTGGGATGGCATTCTGATGACAGGCTGGATCTCAGCTGAGCTCTGCCATCCATCTTGTCATCCTTCAGAGACACTGCAGAGCGCAGGCATTATGGGAACTTCCGATTCCGGTATTCGATATTGTAAAAGTATCGGAATTAAGTATCGGAATTCCGATACCGCGAATATCGGCCGATACCCGATATTACAGTATCGGAATGCTCAACACTACTTGTCACAGAAGCGATGCGAACTTCCCAGCTCCAGACACAGCGCAGCGCTTCTGTGACAAGTGAAAGCTGTCGGCACAGAAGCCCTGCGCTGTGTCCGGAGCTGGGAAGACACTGCGATGTGTCAGAAGAGTTCGCTAGGTTCTGTCCGTCTCCGCTGCTGGGAATACGCTGCGCTGTGTCCCAGGCCTGAGAAGACACAGCGCAGCGATGTGTCAGTTTCAGCACAGAAGCGCTGACTGTCTGGACCTACCGCCGCCGTATTTTAACTCCCTCCATCTTATATTAACTCCCACATGGCAGGGATACGGCCACGGCAGCTTATTAACACCCCCAGAGTATCCCCGCATGTCAATTTCTGAAAGTTCAAAAACATTACCGGCGTATAAGACGACCCCAGACTAGACAGAAGATTTTTCAGTCTTCAAAAGTCGTCTTATACGCCGGAATATACGGTATTTCTATCTCACAGTCAGCTTTGCATATTAAATTTCACACCATAACCTTTACACATGTTGTGCTGAAATAAAATAAGAAAAATAAAACTTAAAGGCTTACAGTCAAAATGGTAAATTGACTCCCACTTCTACTTTAACTGTTGGACAACAAGGAAATTAACTAGGTTATTCTATGCAGTACAGAAAGAAAATCAAATTAACATAACTTAGAGAAATAGCAATTCATGCTTAATGGGCATTTTAATTTTGCTTAAAGAGGTTGTCCCACGAACAAAGTTCATTTTGATTCATACATCTTGGAATAATAATTTCTAAAATTGGATGTGTTTAACCCCTTTCTGACCTGGGGCGCATTAGTACGCCCCCGGCCATCGCCCCCGGTTCAGTGAGGGCTCCGGCGCTGAGCCCACACTGAACCGGGCACATGTCAGCTGACTATTACAGCTGACCTGTGCCTGCAACAGCCGCGGGTGGAATCGCGATCCACCCGCGGCTGTTAACATGTTAAATGTCGCTGTCAATCTCTGACCGCAGCATTTAACATCGCCGCGCCGGAAGCGCGTCACTTACCCCGCCCATCGGTGATCGCGGGTCACCAATGGGTGGGCATGACAACCCTGGGTCTGCAGCAGACCCCAGTGGTTGTCATGTAAAGATCGCTATGAGCTCCGCCTAGTGGTCGCTCATAGCACAGGAGCATTTCTGCTACATAGAGGTGATCTGCTCGGGAAGGGAGGAGAGCCAGGCGGAGGTGACCGAGCGGACCGGGAGGACCAGTAGGAGGCGACCGGAGGGACGAGCGCAAGAGAGCGCTGTGGCAGCGTGCAGTGCCGGCCAGCGGAGGGTGCCAGGTGGTGGTGACCAGGAGGTGATCAGGAGGACCGGTAAGAGGCGACCGGAGGGACAAGCGCGCTGTGATAGCGTGCAGCGTCCCTAGAGGAGGTGAGTGAGGGGCAGGAGGCCGCGATAAGCGGCCCTACTGAACCCAAGTGTGTACTGTACTGTATTGTATTTGTATCTGTATTGTAATTGTATTGTATTCCCTAGTCCATATTTAATTGATTACCCCCCGTCCATATTTAATTGATCACCCCCGTCCATATTTAAATTGATTCCCCTGAACACCCCCGTCCATATTTAACTGATCCCTCTGACCACATTAAATTGACCCCCCGTCCTCATTTAATTGATCCCCGACCACCCCCGTCCATATTAAAGTGACCCCCCTGACCACATTTAAATGATTGACCCCCCCAGCCCATAATTGATTGATCCCCCTTGTCCTATTTAATAGATTCCCCTTGTCCACTTTTACTCATCCCCAGTCCCTATCTATTTGCCTTATCCCCCACCATATTTAATTAACCCCTGTCCATAATTAATTGATTGATTCCCCAGACCACAATTAATTATTTCCCCAGTCCATATTTATTGATATTATTGATACTTATTGATCCCCAGTCCTTAGTTAATTGACCCACCGTCCATACCTATTTATTTGCTTTACCCCCCATCCTATTTAATTAAACCCCCTGTCCATAATTAATTGATTGATTCCCTAGTCCACAATTAATTATTTCCCCAGTCCATACTTATTGATCCCAGTCCATAGTTAATTGACACACCGTCCATACTTAATTAATCCACCTGACCCACTCAGCTGATCCCCCGTCCATACTTAATTGATACTTAATTGATCCCCCGTCCATACTTAACTGATCCCGCGCCGATATCTAATCGATACACTTGCACATCCCTAATTGATCCCCGTCCATACACCTATATATAAATAATTGTGTTTTGTACTTGTACATATATACTGACTGTATCCCCATATTTAGAATGACGTCCATGTTGGCCGGAGCCGTGCAGTGTACATCTTGCGCAATGTATGCATTCCCTGAGCTACCGCTCAGGGATCCATACTGCTGCGAGAGATGTGAGCATATCGTGCACTTGGAAGCCCAAATCCTGGATCTAAGTGCTCAGATAGCGGTACTGAGGAGCATCGGCAACATGGAACGGAGTTTGCTGCTCACCGAGCAGACACTCAATGGGTCAACACTGGGGGTGGAGCTTAGTGGGGAAGCGCAGGCTGAACAGGCAGGGAGCTGGGTAACAGTTAGAAGGGATAGAGGGAAGAAGTATAGGAAGGCTGGTTCAGAACCGGCATTATTGGAGCACGACAGATCCTCTGACCGCCGGAGGAGTGTATGCTCCAGTAATGAGGGGGAGGGGGGAAATGTAGGGCAGGCTAGACAGGTCCTGGTAGTGGGTGATTCTATTATTAGGGGGACAGACAGGGCAATCTGTCACAAAGACCGGGATCGCCGAACGGTGTGCTGCCTCCCTGGCGCTCGAGTCCGGCACATCGCGGATCGGGTTGACAGGTTACTGGGTGGGGCTGGCGAAGACCCAGCGGTCATGGTCCACATTGGCACCAATGACAAAGTGAGTGGTAGATGGAAGGTCCTTAAAAATGATTTCAGGGATCTAGGTAGGAAGCTTAGGGCAAGGACCTCCAAGGTAGTTTTCTCAGAAATACTACCAATCCCGCGAGCCACACAGGAGCGCCAACGGGAGGTTAGGGAGGTGAATAAGTGGCTAAAGAGCTGGTGCAAGGCAGAAGGGTTTGGGTTCATGGAGAACTGGGCCGACTTCGCTGTCGGCTACAGGCTCTACTGTAGGGACGGGCTGCACCTCAATGGGGAGGGTGCAGCGGTGCTGGGGAAGAAGATGGCTAATAGGTTGGAGGAGTTTTTAAACTAGAGACGGGGGGGGGGGGGGAACCAAGGAAATAGGTGGGATGTGAGGCAAGCAAGGGGGAATGGGAGAAGTGAATATAATGAGGGTGGAGAGGGGGGTGGGGATAGTACAGTTAGATCGTTAGAGAAGAATAGGATGCTAAATAACCCCAAAGTTTTATCTTGCATGCTGACCAACGCAAGAAGCCTGACCAATAAGGCGGATGAGCTGCGGGCGCTTATATCGGAGGAGAGGTATGACATCGTAGGTATAACAGAGACTTGGCTAGACGATAGCTACGACTGGGCGGTAAATTTAACAGATTATAGTTTATTTAGAAGGGACCGGAAACAGGGGAAGGGCGGAGGAGTCTGCTTATATGTAAGGTCACGTCTAAAGCCCAGACTAAGGGAAGATATAGGAGAGGGAGAAGAGGGGGTCGAGTCCATGTGGGTAGAGATAGAGGGGGCAAAAAATAATACTAAAATATTACTGGGGGTCTGCTATAAGCCACCTAATATAACAGAGGAGAATGAGAAACTGCTATTAGGACAAATAGACAAAGTAGCAAAACATAATGAGGTGATTGTAATGGGGGACTTCAACTACCCGGATATTGACTGGGAAACAGAAACCTGTAGATCGCAGAAAGGAAAAAGGTTCTTGACAAATATCAAGGATAATTATCTCTCCCAACTAGTGCAGGAACCAACGAGAGGGAAGGCCGTGTTGGACTTAATATTGACTAATGGGCCTGATAGAATAACTGAGGTACAGATAGGGGGGTACCTAGGTAATAGCGATCATAATATTATCAATTTCAAAATGCCCTTCAGTAGGGTTATCAATAAGGGAACAACAAAAACATTAAACTTTAGGAGGGCGAAGTTTGATCAGCTGAAAGAAAACCTTCAACTTATAGACTGGGACAAAGTTCTTAATCAAGGAAATACGAATAGTAAATGGGAAACCTTCAAAAGAATTCTGAATACTCCGTGCGAGAGGTATATACCGTATGGGAATAAAAGGGCCAGAAATAAGAGGAAACCAATATGGTTGAACAAGAACGTAAAAGGGGCGTTAAATAGCAAAAAAGAGGCATTCAAGAGATTAAAACAGGAAAACAGTAAGGAGGCACTAATGTGTTACAAGGAAAAAACGAGAACCTGCAAAAAATAAATAAAAATAGCAAAGGAGGAAACAGAGAGACGTATTGCTAGGGAAAGTAGATCAAATCCCAAACTGTTCTTTACGTATATAAATAGTAAAAGGATTAAATCGAATAATATTGGACCGATAAAAAGTGATGAAGGCAAAATCATAGAGAAAGATGAGGATAAAGCTAATCTATTAAATAAAATTTTTTCGTCAACTTTCACAAAGGAAAAAGAACTAACAGGCGAAATGAGAAGTGACAAACTTAATCCTCCACTAAGTATGACAAATCTAACCCAAGCTGGGGTACAGAAACGCCTCAGTAACATTAAAATAAACAAATCACCAGGACCTACACCCACGGGTACTAAGGGAACTAAGTAATGTGATAGACAGACCGTTATATCTTATATTTAAGGACTCTGTTGAGACTGGGTCTGTACCACTTGATTGGCGACAGGCGAATGTAGTGCCAATATTCAAAAAGGGAGCAAAAAGTAACACCGGAAACTATCGGCCGGTGAGTCTGACGTCCGTTGTGGGCAAAATTTTTGAAGGCTTTATTAATGAGGCAATCATGGAGCATCTTGATGCTAATAATCTATTAACCCCGAACCAACATGGATTCATGAGGAATCGCTCCTGCCAAACAAACCTGATTGACTTCTACGAGGAGGTTAGCTCTCGAGTAGATCAGGAGGAACCAGTGGATGTCGTGTATCTCGACTTCTCAAAAGCGTTCGATAGCGTGCCACATAATAGGTTGGTATACAAAATGAGAATGATGGGGCTGGGAGAAAATGTCTGCAAGTGGGTAGCTAACTGGCTAAAGGATAGAAGGCAGAGGGTGGTTATAAATGGAATATACTCAGATTGGGTAAGCGTCACTAGTGGGGTACCACAGGGGTCTGTACTAGGCCCAATGTTATTTAATATCTTTATTAACGACATAGTCAACGGGATAAATAGTAAAATATCAATATTTGCAGATGACACAAAGTTATGTAAAACAATTAATACAAAAGAGGATAGTGAAGACCTACAGAGGGATTTGGATAAGCTGGGTAGGTGGAGCATTAAATGGCAAATGAGGTTTAACGAGGAGAAATGTAAGGTCATACATATGGGAAGGAAAAATGGAAGTCACCAGTACTCACTGAATGGGAAACCATTGGGGAATTCAGAGATGGAGAAGGACTTGGGCATCTTGATTGATAGTAAACTAAATTGGAGTGCCCAAAGTCAGGCGGCTGCTGTAAGGGCAAACAGGGTGATGGGATGTATCAGAAGAGGTATAGCTGCAAAGGATGAGAACATTGTTCTTCCACTGTACAGAGCACTGGTCAGACCACACTTGGAATACTGTGCTCAGTTATGGGCCCCAATATATAGAAAGGATATAAATGAGCTTGAAAAGGTACAAAGGAGGGCAACAAAATTAATAAGGGGAATGGAGGGACTGCAATACCCAGAGAGGTTGGCAAAACTAGGACTATTCAGCCTGGAAAAGAGAAGGTTGAGGGGGGACATAATAAATGTGTACAAATATGTTAGGGGACAGTATAGAGACCTTGCCCGGGATTTGTTCAAAAGGAGGGATATTACGGTAACAAGAGGGCATTCACTAAGACTGGAAGAGAAAAGGTTTCAGCACCAGCATAGGAAGGGGTTCTTTACGGTAAGAGCAGTGAGAATATGGAATTCACTGAGTGAGGAGACGGTAATGTCGGATTCACTAAACCAGTTCAAGCGGGGACTGGATGCTTTTCTAGATACCAGGCAGATTTCAGCATATACTTAAAAATAAAATAAAATAGTAGGTTGATACAGGGATTTATTCTGACTGCTGGTTTCAGAGTCGGGAGGGAATTTTTCCTCAGGTGAAGATTGGCTAAATCATTTGGGGTTTTTGCCCTCCTCTGGATCAACTTTAGCAATTACAGAACTAACAGGTCGAACTTGAAGGACGCAAGTCTTTATTCGGCTTTACTAACTATGCTCATCACCTCTATGTAGCAGAGGCGATCAGACAGTTGCTGCTTCTAGTCTCCTATGGAGACTATAGAAGCATGCAAAAAGTAAAAAAAAAAAAGGTTTAAAAATATTAACAAAATTAAAAAAATATAAAAGTTTAAATCACCCTCCTCTTGCCCCATTCAAAATAAAATAATAAAAAATAAACCCCACATACACATTTGGTACCATCGAGTTCAGAATTGCCCGATCTATCATTATAAAAAAAGAATTAATCCGATCGGTAAACGGCGTAAAGAGAAAAAAATTCCAAGCGCTAGAATTACGTTTTTTTTGGTCGCTGCAACATTGCAATAAAATGCAATAACGGGCGATCAAAACAACGGATCTACCCCAAAATGGTATCAATAAAAACTTCAGCCCGGCGCACAAAAAATAAGCCCTTACCCAGCCCAAGATCCCGAAAAATGGAGAAGCTACGGGTCTCGGAAAATGGCACCATTTTGTTTTTCTTCTTTTCAAACTTTGGATTTTTTTTTTCCCACCACTTAAATAAAAAAGAAGCTATACATGTTTGGTGTCTACGAACTCGTAATCACCTGGAGAATAATAATGGCAGGTCAGTTTTAGCATCCAGTGAATGTAGAAAGAAAAAAAAAAAAAAACGAAAAACTGTGGAATTGCATTTTTTTTTTGCAATTTCACCGCACTTGGATTTTTTTTCCCGTTGTCCAGCACACGATATGGTAAAACTAGTAATGGCGTTTAAAAGTACAACTCGTCCCGCAAAAAGTAAGCCCTCACATTGCCATATTGCCCAAAAAAATAAAAACGCTATGGCTCTGGGAACAAGGGGCGCAAAAAACGAAAACGCAAAAATGGAAAATCCCAAGGTCAAAAAGGGGTTAAATAAATGTTCCTGTGCTAAGATAATCTTATAAATGTGCCCCTGCTGTGTACTGTGTAATGCCTGTGTGTGACCATACAGGCACATGGTCTGATTATACCACAGCTCCTGGGCAGGGAAGGAAGCAAAAGAGTTTACAAACATTACAGCACGGGATCGCAAATAATCTTTTGAGATAAAACATTTTAAAAATAGGCAGGGAAATGCTTTACCTCACAAAAAGAATCAGCTTTGATCTCATGCTGTAATGTTTGCATACTCTTACTTCCTCCCCTGCCCAGAAGCTATGGTATGATCAGATCATGTTCCGTACACGGTCAGAGACAGCCATTACACAGTACACAGCAGGGGCACATTTATAAGATTATCTCAGCACAGGAACAGTTTTTTAAACACATTCAATTGTGGAAATTATTATTTCAACATGTATTTATTAAAAATCAACTTTAAAAATAGCTTTTTTGTTCGTGGGAAAACCCCTTTAAATCCATCACTTAGAAGAACGGATTTAGTTATTCACTTATCAATTACAATAACATTGAACTAACATCGTCAACTATCACATCATTGGGGAGGCATCCTTCCTTCCTCATATGCAAATTTAAACCAGCTCTCCACCCAGCTCCAGACCAAATTATTCTTCTTAGTACCCTCATACACATTTGATCTATCATTCAGCTGACAGATCTCTCTCTCAAATCCCCAATACACTGGTATACTTCTCTTTGACAAGTGCCTCTGTGTTCTGTATGAGCAAGCCAGTGCTAGATTCCTCAGGCAGTGTTTTTTCTCGGGGAAGAAGAAAAGGATCGGCCATTGGAAATCCGACAAACCAGATCCTTCTCTCACCCATCTGTTAGGGGAGAGTTGTGATGGTTAATACACAACACAGTGTTGGGCCGTTTCCAATAAGATCAGTGGGTTCCACAGATTTTAGTCTCATGTACAGTACTGTGGAAAACTAAGTCAGATGTGAAAAACAATCTGAATAATAAGAATGCTTTAAAAAAAATAGAACTGGTAACAGCATTCTATCAATTAACAAATGCAAAGTAAATTAACACAAGAGAAATCTAAATTAAATATTTGGTGTGACCACTCTGTCTTCAAAACAGAAATAGATTCTTCTAGATACACTCAAAATAAAGTATTTTCCCTGCTAACACTCTCGCACCCCTCCAGTCCATCCTCAACTCTGCTGCACGACTCGTTCATCTCTCACCTCGCTACTCCTCTGCTATCCTCCTTTGCAAATCGCTTCACTGGCTCCCAATTGCCCAGCGCATCCAGTTCAAACTACTAACACTGACCCACAAAGCCATCCATAACCTCTCTCCTCCGTACATCTCTGAACTAATCTCCCAATATATTCCCTCACGTAACCTCCGGTCCTCCCACGACCTCCTTCTCTCCTCCACACTTATCCGTTCCTCACGCAATCACCTCCAAGATTTCTCCCGAATATCCCCAATCCTATGGAATTCTGTGCCTCAACACGTCCGATTATCCACCACATCCTGATCCTTCAGACGGAACCTGAAAACCCATCTCTTCAAGAAAGCTTACAGCCTGCAATGACCCCGCTGCCTCCTCAACAACGCCGAAGCTACTACTACTGCAATCCCCCAACCTACTGTCTCCTCCCTATTCCCGTAGAATGTAAGCCCGCAAGGGCAGGGTCCTCTTCCCCCCGTACCAGTCTATCTTAGTTAGTTTGTTTACTGTAGTGATATTTATTTTGTATGTAACCCCCTTATGTACAGCGCCATGGAATCAATGGCGCTATATAAATTAATAATAATAATAATAATATTTTGTAGGATTAGTCAAGTGTGAGTAACTAATTATATCAAACAGAACACTGGCATACAGTGATTTTGGTGCCAACGATGTCTGAACAGTTTTATATTAAGTTTGTGGTGCTGATTAAAAATATGACTTTGGTTTTGCCAGATTGGCTTTAGTTTCAGAGATAGTGAATAGTGAATTACAGTAGAATTCTGGCTTCAAAAAGTACCTTTTATAGCATTGTAAGCCTACAAATTGGATATTTCATTACCTAAGACACTAGTAAAGAGTGAAAAGACAGACCAAAAGCTATTGCATTTGTTATCACACACAAGTCGCATTGGGGAAATGCATTATTTTCATGGATGAATACTTTCAAAGACTAGAACCAATTCAGCAAAAGTAATGGGATTTTTGAATTCAGCACCATCAAAGTACCCTAAATCCACTCAAAAAACCCTTAGTTAGCACCTGAAAATTTTTGTAGACCTGTGTAATGATCATAATTTTCAAAAGGAAGCTGAAACTTAGCCATTAAATGAAACAGGAACAGCTGTGTAGGCTTAAAACTCATCAAGGAACAGCCAAACTCTGCTACAAAAGGTAAGGTTGTGAAAAACAAACAGTTTCATGCCACAGGTTTAGCACACAATGTAAAGACTGAACACACCAAATAAGTCAAAAGGTAGTTATAATGCATCAGCAAGGTCTCTCCCAGGTAAAAATTTCAAAGCAGACTGAGGTTTCGAGATGTACTGTTCAAGTTCTTTTGAAGAACCACCAAGAATTGTGTAATGAAAAAGGACATACACAGTGGTCAGCCAAGGAAACTTAGTGCAGCAGAAGAAAGACATGTCATGTTTACTTCTTTTCTAAATCTGAAGATATGCAGCAGTGCAATCTGCTCAGAACTAAAGTAAATAGTGAATGTATTAGAACCATTAAGACCAGTGCTGTCATAAAAGACGTGAGAATTTCAAGATCGATGTTTAAAATGTATTAGAACAATTCTATACAGTGTAGAACATAAGAGGTTTCATCACCTAGGACAACAAGGCTTCCTTAGATGAGTTACACCTCAGAACAAGGCTCCATAGGTTTACATTGTAAAAGCGACTTCTGCTTGCTCACACAAACCCCAGTTTGATCTGTTGAGTTGGAAATTCAGTCATTGAGTGAGAAGAAGACTAAAGCAATGCTAGAAACCAGGGCAGACAGCGATTGGTAAGTATTTTATTGCACTTGTACTTCACAACACATTTAGACACGTTTAATAAAAGTTTTTTTTGGGTGTGCTTCTGTAATTCAGCACCTCTGTAATTCAGCACCAAGTTTAGTACAGAGATAATTGCAAAGTCAGGTAAACCCTAGCTATATACATTTATATTGCACAAACCTACAGGATGACCTTAAGAGTAACATGTCACCAGAAAGAACGCTATTAACCAGCAGATATGCGGTTAATCTGCAGGTTAATAGCATTATTATGCTGTCCGGCTCCTGCATGCAGCAGAATGCAGTGGGAAGAAAATTAACTTTATTCTCCCTGCCAGCATTCGGATTCAGTCATGGGGGTAGCACGGGTTTAGTCATAGCTCTGAATACAGATCGGCCGCTGTAACCGCGCACCTGGAATTGTAGAACCATTCATGGAAGTTAGCTTATGTGGTGGCTGCAAAGAAACCAAAAAGATTTTCAGCCTTTTGGCCAGAGAGAAGTCTATAAAATTCTCAGCTGCTCCAGAATCAATAAGTGCTTATCCCGGCAACACTGAGGAACTGTAGGAGACAGACATAGGTCGGAGTAATTTATTTTTAAGTGGAGGAAAGCGTTAATCCTAGAGCGGTGTCTTCCACATTGCCGTGGGTAGAAGGTTCTCCCTGTTTAGTCTTCAGTTTGGAAAAGTTGGAGCGATAATGATCCCATTCACCAAAACACAGAATACCTGTGAAAGTTGACGGGATAGTTCAGACGTAGTCTGGTCTAGCCGACCTCCATAGGTTCAGGTGTGGCCGGTCTAGAAGACGCTCTTGGAGGAGAGATACAAGAATCCAGAGTTTTCTCCTTAGACTCGAGAGTCCTCAGTGGTTGCTACCTTTTAATGGCTAACTGAAAAGATGGTAACAAATTTCAAGCTTTCGAGACTACTCAGGTCTCTTCATCAGGCATAGTATGAAGAGAACTGAGTAGTCTCGTAAGCTTGCAATTTTTTACCATCTTTTCAGTTAGTCATTAAAAGGTATCAACCACTGAGGACTCTCAAATCTAAATATTTTTCTATCTACTGGCTAACATGGTGCAAGAATATATATTTTCTGCTTAGACTCTAAACTTTAAAACACAAGTCCACAAGAGTAGCGAGGTAAATGAACTCAAGTGAAAATGGCAAGTCTCTATCTGCAAATTCATCCTTGACACGACTGGATAGGTTGACAGAACGCAGGCAGGAGAGCCTCATTGTTCCATGTCAACTCAGCAGAGTGTGGGACTGGATTGCATAATGTCCCACAGATTGAGTTCCTTGTTTGAGCTGCAGAATGGAATCAGTGGAGTGAACATGACCCACTTTATCAAACGCTTTCTAGACGGCAGACAGGAAAGATGGTAGGGAATGCATGATGGGGTCGTCCCGTTCCCACAATGGCACGGCCCACGCCAAAGCATTACCAGACAAAGAAAAAATGGACCAGCAGATTGCTGGGGACACAGCTCAAAGTGTATGGTGCAGGGATTCACAAAACCCCGGCAAGCCTTAATGTCACCATCAAAACATGCAGGAGTGGGCAAAAGTGGAGATGACTTCCAGGCAGAGTGGAGCAGATGGGTTTTGGGCTGCTGCAGGAATGTGGGACACAGCATCCACTTGGCGGAGAGGTCCCACACAGCATGGACAAGCTTCTGTTGACTGGCAGCCAGGTGCAATATAATTGCAGGTAATTCATACATATCCCAGGGCAACAATGTTATTGCTGTACCTTTGGGATCCATGGTCTTCGTATTCTGTTAGGCTCACTAGGTGAGGTGGATTCACCAAGCCCATGGTCCGGGTGGGCACACGGGCGTTGGTGCAGCAGTTAGGTGGGGCACACAGAACATGTACAAGCAAGCAACAGGAGACCGTAGGCAGGTAGGCAGGATGTAGGAGACTGCAGCAAGGGGGATATCAGGAAACTGCAGGCAGAGGGCACCACAAAACTGCAGGCAGGGGCAGAGGAAGTCAGGAAACCGCAGGCAGGCGGATGTCTGCAAACTGCAGGCATGCAAGCAGACGTTAGGAAACCACTGGCAGACGGAGGACGTCTGGAGGTGTGTAGCAAACCAAGTTCCATCAACACAGAAGTCTTTATGCAATACCAAGACAAGGGTGTCTCTCAGTGAGCCTTATATTTGTCTGGGCTGATGCTCACATAAGATCACGCCGGGCCATCTGCAAAGCCAGACGTGGAGCACCACAGAATTTATACCACCGGGGTGAGTGAAGGAAAGCACGGATTTAGGACAAAGCTTAACAAATTGAATGATCGAAGTTAAAACATTAATTCTGACTGCCCTTAAAATAACAGATGATTGGATTTAAGACGTGCTGAACTGTTTCAATCGAATAATTGCGGTAAATAGGAGGGTTCTGTATTAAAGAGTAACCATTGTTTTAATTTATTTTCATGAATCAACAATAAAAATAAGAAAAGTTGTAATATATCTTGTCAGAAAAATCGGTTTCATTTTCCTCTTGAACTTTTCTTTCAATCTCAATTCACTGGCAAAATCGGTCTTCAACAAACAGACGTTCTCATTACTGAGAGAGATGGCAGCTGATGCTTATAAAATTCTACGGAGAGAGGAGTCGGTAAGAAAAGGGAGACGATAAAGACATGCAGAGATATTCTGCTGTAAGCTCTCCCTCAACTATAGTTATGTTTTAACCCCTTTAAAAGGACAGAACCACAATTTACCTTAAGGACCAAGCCCAATTTTTTGGTTCTGAGATAGATCACCTTATGTTGTAATAACTTTGGAATGCTTCTACATATCCCAGTAATTCTGAGACAGTTTTTAAATAGCATATCGTACTTTAGGCTTAGTGGTGAAAATAAATAAAATTCACTTTTTTATGAAGTTCTGGGCAATTTGGTGAAAAATTAGCAATTTTCAAACTTTTACATTTTATGCCCTTCTAGCAGATAGTTAATAAATAACAGTTCCCATATGTCAACTTATGACAGCATCGTATTTCTAGCAATCTTTAATTTTGTTAATTAAAAGGGTTAAAAGTTTAGCAACAAATTTATCATTTTTCAAGAAAACTTACAAATCCTATATATTTATGGATTTTGCGGAGTCTATTTATAGGAAACCCCCAAAAGGAATACTATTAAAAAAAAATAAAAAATGGACTCCACAATGTACCGTATTTAAAACTGCTGCTACAAAGCTTGTTAACCCTTCAGGTGCTTCAGCAGAATTAACAAAAGTGGAATAAAAATAAAAAAATGATGCCGGTGCCAAAAGATACATTCCCACATAGCATCTCAAATGCAGACCTCCCACAGTGGAAATGCAGCAGCGATAGCTGCAGTGGCAAATAAGCCTGCGGATATTGTAGCAAAGAAGGTGAAGTGAGCCACACATTTCACCCTTTGCGTTACAATGGGTGAAATATTAGATTAAATACTCAAAATAAATTGACATGCTACAGATATTTCTCCACAGCAGGTGCATGAAATTTCTTAAAATATCATGCAAAACGCTGCTACTGTAAAACAGCGGATTTTCGGCAAGCGATTACGCATTAGAAAATCTGCTACATTTTCGCAATATGGAAATGTACCCTAACCTGTTCTTCTACCTGTCTAGATTGTATTAATTTTTTGTTGTGCAGATACTGAAAAAAAATAATGATTTCGGATATACAGTTTATACACATTTTATATTGAATAACCTGTTAAATTAATTCTTTAGGGTCATGTGGATATATGAGAAGTATTTTGTTTTTATTAAATTTATTTGCAATAAATGTTATTTATATTATAAATATTTTCCTTTTGGCCAAGACAATTTTTATTAATAATCTTTTAATTATATACTCGTAGACTGTGAGCCCTCGCGGGCAGGGTCCTCGCTCCTCCTGTACCAGTCGCCGTCACATTTTGTTCAAGATTATTGTAATTGTTCTTGTATGTATACCCCTTTTTCACATGTAAAGTGCCATGGAATAAATGGTGCTATAATAATTATTATTATTAATAATAATATTATTAAGGCTGTTCTCCCATGATACAGCTGCAGTGCAATTATTTACTGCGGTTTTCCCAAGTCACTCCAAAAATGTATTGTTTTTACTGTGAAATTCAAATTAGTGGTAAAAACAAATCATTTTTACTTAAATTTCACTGAAGGTATTACAATATCATTTTAAATTTAGACTATATTAGCATTAGTGTTGAGCGAGCATGTTCATTTAACCCTTTAAACGAGTGCGCTCGGGTACTCACCGGGTAGTTTCGGCGTGATTGGCATCTAGGTGTTATCTATGAGCTGCTCCAATATTTACGGCCACGACTCTCTTTCTCCCCTGTCCCATACTCATAGTTTTGCTTCACGTTCTGCTGTGTATAAATATGTGATTCTTCAGATTTTGTTATTCTATGCCTGATGAATAGGCCTGAGTAGTCTAGAAAGCTTCCAATTTCTTACCATCTTTTTAGGTAGTGATTACAGCAATACCAGATTCATGTCAGGTTTTTATGATTGACAGCTGTCACACTAAAAAATGCTTTTTTTTTTTTTGCAAAGACTAGTTTTTACATCGCCATATTTTGAGAGATATAATTTTTCCATATTTCGGCCAACAGAGTCATGTGACGGCTTGCTGTTTGCGGGACAAGTTGACGTTTTTCTTGGTACCATTTTCGGGCACATGACTTTTTGACCGCTTTCTATTCCGATTTTTGGGAGGCAGAATAAAAAAAAAACAATTCATGAATTTTTTTTATGCCATTCCGCGTGTGGTAAAATTGATAAGGCTTTATTCTTCGGGTCAGTATGTTTACAGCGGTACCACATTTATATCATTTTTTATGTTTTGGTGCTTTTACACAATAAAAACTATTTTATAGAAAAAATAATTTTTTTGCATCGCTTTATTCTGAGAGCTATAACTTTTTTATTTTTCGGCTGATGGAGCTGTATGGCGGCTTGTTTTTTGCGAGACAAGATGACGTTTTCAACAGTACCATTTCTTTTTACATTCGTCTTTTTGATAAGCGTTTTATTCCATTTTTTGTTTGGCGATATAAAGAGGCATGACTTTTTACTTTTCCATCCACATAACCGCATGAGGGTTTGTTTTTTGTGGGACAAGTTGTAGTTTTAAATGACACCATGAATTTTATGTGATGCACTGGACAGCAGGGAAAAAAAAATTAAAGTGCATTGAAATTGCAAAAAAAAGTGCAATTTCACGATTGTTTTTTGGGTTCTTTATTTACCATGTTTACTATACGCTAAAACTGACCTGGTAATAGGATTCTCCAGGTCAGTACAATTACACAGATACCAAGCATGCATAATTTTTTTTTATTTAAATGAGGGAAGAAATTGAATATTTGTGAATAAAAAAAAAAAAAAAAAAAAAAAAAAAGGTTTTGCTAGTGTCGCCATGTTTGGAGACCCATAATGCTTTTAACTTTTGGGAAATGAGGCTGTGTGTGGGCTTATTTTTTGCGCCCTGAAATGACGTTTTCACTGATGCATTGTATCTACCCAAAAAAAAGTATTTTATTGCAATGTTACAGCAGTAATTCTGGCATGTCGATTCTATTTCTCATTACGCCGTTTACCAAACGGATTAATTTATTTTACATTTTGATAGATCAAACTTTTATGAATGCAGCGATACCAAATATGTCAATTTATTTCTTTTAATTGTTTTATTTTTATTGAACTTTTGTATTTTTTTTCCATTTTTTTTAAACACTTTTTTAAAAAACTTTTTACTATATTTAAATGGTTTCCTTAGGAGGCTTGAAGCTGCGATCAAGTACGATAGTGAAAATCATGAAATCCTATGAATGCCAGCTACAGGCTGGCATGTCACAGGAGAATCGTCATGACAAGCACGGAAATCTTCAGGAGACCCCCAGCTGTCATGGCAATCCATCGGCGATATCGTCATGAGTGCGCCGATGGGCTTATGGAAAGGGCCCCCCCGCCGGTGTGTGTTAAATACCACTGTCAGAGATTGACAGCTGCATTTAACAAATTAACAGCAGCGAGTGTTCATTTGTTATCGGCGGCACTCCGGTGGACCTTCTGCCGGTTGGGACCTGTCGGATCGCTCCAGTGTTGTTTGGCAGAGCCGGAGGACACTACACAATGTAAGTCTGAGAACCTGAATGAGTCTCTTGTAGATTTACATTGAGTGCTTATAACAGTTACCTCTGACATCCCGTCGTCAGTCAGAAATTTCGGTCATACGATGGTGGTGAGGGATGGAGCGGCGCCAGGAAGAGCTGAAGACTGCAGCTGGTAAGTATAAAACTTTGGGCAAGAAATTAGTTTAGATTAGAGACACCACTCCAGCGCTGCAATAAAAACCAAACACAGGAGTGGTGCTTCAAATTGTAGCATCAACCCACTAATTTTCAGTCATCTTGTACAATGTAGAATTGCCCCTTTTTTCTGGGCAATACTAACCCCTTCCCGAGATGACCAACTTCCATATTTTCTTTTTGTTTCTCCTCCCCTTTTTACAAGAGCCATAACTTTTATTATTTATTTCTCTGTTCACAAAGACATGAGGGATTGTTTTCTGCAGTACGAGTTGTACTTTTGTATTACACTATCAATTTTAGCATACAATGTGCTGGAAAATGGTAAAAAAAATTCCAACTGCAAAAACACATTTTTACTACGTAAAAATTACATGTTAACAGAATTCTCCTTATCAGTACGATAACAGCGATCTCAAACTGTCAGAAATTGACAGTGGCATTTAACAGGTTAACAGTTGCAGGGGTAGTGCCGCTCCACCCACAGCTGTTGGAGGCAGGTCCTGGCTGTTTGTCATAGCCATTATCTGTCAGTACACCCACTCCTGGGTTATGCCGTACATGTCATGTATGGCAATGGTTGGTAAAAGGTTATAAAAAAAATAAATAAAAAAAAGAAGTGGCAAAATGATACCTTGTAGTAATACATAAGACTGCTCACAAAACTGACCAGAAGTGGGTAAACATACTACATCTTGGCATAACATTTTACTCTATTGTTTAGAGTATATTGTTCTATGGTACTAGAACTGCATAAAAATAATTAATATTTCATTTTCGATCACACACTAGTACAGAATACAGGAACCTGATTAAGTGTTGCAATATATGCTACTTTTAGACATGACGGTTAAATTAGCAACAGATGGTGCATCACAAGTCTCTGTAACCAGGTTGAGTGGCATAGGGAATAATAATAACTGGCAAAACTTTGAGTGACAAAGTACACCCCAGACATGCTATCAAGGAGGAATTAATTTTAAGACCTGCATGGGAATTGTCAATCAAGGTAAAGTCACTGAAAACTGCATAGAAATGTGAACGATGAAGCAATGTAGACAATGCAAATATTGCTTTTTTGGACAGACGGAATATCTTAGAATGCATCATAAGACAACCTATATAATAACAGGATACAAAAGGAGGCATCTTTGTAAATTCACAGCATCTGTTGGAAGTGCGAGGAAGGGCAAAATAGGAGTTTCAAGTTTTAGCTCTCTGCAGGGTGCACACCCACTGAACAAATGTTTTAGCAACGCAGATCTTGCGCAGTCGGGAGAAGCATATGTGGTAGTAGGAAGACAACATTTAATTCTTGAGGTTAGCGTGGAGTAGTACAGAAACTTGACTTCAGGAAGATGCCAATATATCACATGGATCTCCGCAAAAAGGTGGAAGATGGCCATAATATTAAATCCATTGCTCTTGTCTGACGCAAAAAAAGTCTGGTGCATCGTGGTGGGATTTATAACCCCTTTATTTCCCTTAGTAAGGCTATGTTCACACATTGTGTTTTCACTGCGTTTTATTGCCATGTTTTGCTATAAATTAAACATTATGTTTTACCGTACCAGCAAAAGGTATGAGATTTCAGAAATGTCATGCACACACATTGTTTTTTTCCCTGACAGAATTGAAATACTGCAGCATGTCACTTCTTTCAGCATTTTTGCGGCGTTTTTTCACAAATAGAAAGCAATGAGTAAATGCAAAAATGCAGCAAAAAACACAGGTATCATGTTTTGCTGCCTTTTTAGTGAAAAAAAAGCATGTACAGCAATATGTGAAACCTATTTATTTTTGTGATTTTCCCAAGTTTAAACCATAATGTCTTGGTGTCATCACCTGAGAATGGCAGTTTAGAATTAGTACAATTTAATTAGAATTAGTACAGTTTAATTAAATTAGTGATGTGTGAAATGTAAACATTGGCTGACTAAGGTATGAAATTGAACAATGCCTGATCAACTGAAGGGCCGATCAAAGTGTGAAAGTAAACGGTGTCCTACAAACTCAATGCTCTGCCAATGTCTTAGGTAAACTATTCCTGACCAATTCACCTCCCCCCGATGTTACATTTGTAATTGTGTATTTTTTCATGAACTCACATGAACTTTTTTGTTCAAAATAGTAATTTTTTCTGACAAAAATATTTTTCTACTGAATAATTTGATCAAATTGACCTTTTTCCCAAAAATGGTTTCACATAGGTCTTGCAATGGTGACCCGTGTTCATACTTTTGTGGAGGAAGCAAAGCTGAACTTTGGGATCCTGAAAAGCGCAGCAAAACCAGCTTTTTGAAAGCAGCATCTTTAACGCCAAGAGAGCAGGTTTTGCCTGCAGAAAAAAAAAGCAGCAAAAATGCAACATATGAACATAACCTAAGAAGTTCAAACAAACGTCTTTTTTTTTTTCTTTTTCAAAGCTGAATACCTGAAACTGTACCATGTTTATTACAATTGGGAAAAGGCAAACCGGTAGATTGAAATACAGCATGCCCGCTCCTCACCTTTCCTGACATTTTCAGTCACAACATTATAGAAGACCCTAGACACATTAGCTTGTCAGCAGTGGCCATCAAATGTGGAGGCTTCGAGAAAATTCAAACCATAAGACCATTATGGTGTAATTTAGATAAAAAGTAGCAGAATGGTAATAAAAATAAAATAAGTATGCTAACTAGTTATGTTATTTATTTTCCTCACTTATATAGTGCCATTAACTTTACAGTCATCATCATCATGACTGTTCCCAATGGGGCTCACAATTTAAGAAAATTAACTTTTTCTTATTCTGGATACAAATAAAGTAAAGTAAAATCAACTTGTAGCATTAGTGTCAGTTTGACAAAAGAATCACATTTCAAAAGTGTGTGTATGTATATATGCACACAGCTCTGGCAAAAATTAAGAGACCACTGCACAGTTTTCTAAAAATTACCATTTCTACATGTCTGACAGCCATTCCATTCCAGTGTCAGTTGAATTCCAACCAAAGTACACCTCATTCTACTTAACGTGCTTCTGATTAGGTAATCACCAGAACCAAATCTTATGTAACGAGGGAAAGTATAAAAAAATACTGCTGTGGTCTTCACAATCCTCTTGCAATAGGACAGGCTGGATGGCAAAACAAGTGATAGGAATAGTCCAAAAGTAATTTGAATGAAAAAATAACCATGCCAAAGGAGTTAAAAAGAAAAAAGTCTTCAGTGAGGAAAAGGAGGGCTCAATTCTGGCTTTACTAGCAGAGGGATACAGTGAGCGTCATGTTGCCTCCATCTTTAAAATTTAGAAGACAGCCGTCCATTACAACAAGGTCAAGCAGCAAACATTGGGGACAACAAAGCTACAGATCGGCAGAGGGCGAAAGCGACTCTCCACTGACAAGGATGACCGTCATCTAATTCGAATGTCACTCAGCAACCGCAGGATGACATCAAGTGACCTACAAAAGAAATGGCAAATGGCAGTTGGGGTGAAGTGCACGGCAAGAACAGTTAGTAACAGGCTCCTAGAGGCAGGCCTTAAGTCATGTAAAGCTAGAAAAAAGCCTTTCATCAATGAGAAGCAAAGGAGAGCCAGGCTGAAGTTTGCCAAAGATCATAAGGATTAGACCATAGAGGAATGGAGTAAGGTAATCTTCTCTGATGAGTCTAATTTTCAGCTTTGCCCAACACCTGGTCGTCTAATGGTTAGACAGAGACCTGGAGAGGCGTACAAACCACAGAGTCTTGCACCCACTGTGAAATTTGGTGGAAGATCGGTGATTATCTAGGGATGTTTCAGCATGGCTGGAATTGGGCAGGTTAATATTTGCGAAGGACGTATGAATCAAGCCGCATACAAGGTTATTCTTGAAAAACACTTGCTTCCTTCTGCTCAGGCAATGTTCCCAAACTCTGAGGACTGGTTTTTCCAGCAGGACAATGCCCCATGCCACACAGCTAGGTCAATTAATGTGTGGATGAAGGAGTACCACATCAAGAGCCTGTCATGGCCAGCCCAATTTCCAGACCTGAACCCCATTGAAAACCTCTGGAATATAACCAAGAGGCAGATGGATAGTCACAAGCCATCAAACAAAGAAGAACGGCTTAAATTTTTGTGCCAGGAGTGGCATAAGGTCACCCAAAAGCAGAGTGAAAGACTGGTGGAAAGCATGCCAAGACGCATGAAAGCTGTGAATAAAAATCATGGTTATTCCACCAAATATTGATTTCTAAACTCTTCCTGAGTTAAAACATGAGTATTGTTGTTTTTAAATGAATAAGAACTTGTTTTCTTTGCATTATTTGAGGTCAAAGCATGGTTTCTTTATTATTTTGACGATTTCTCATTTGCTGCAAATAAATACAAAATTTTTAGCTTTGAATTTCGGAGACCTGCTGTCAGTAGTTTATAGAATAAAACAACAATGTACATTTTACTCAAAAATATACCTATAAAGACAAAAATCTGAAAAAATGAATTTTGCAGTGGTCTCATATACACAGCTCTGGCAAAAACTGTGTGTGTGTATTTATTTGTATAATACATTTATTCTATTATTTCTATTTTATATAATAAAAAAGTGAAACTGTGAAACTAATGTAAAATTGTTAATTTTCTTTACTGCAAGACATTTATCATAATTGTTACTTTTGTGATGATTGAGCCACCAGTAAATAATGTTGCAATGTTACGAAATTGTGTGTGTGAGACAATCATACCAAAGAGAATTATTCCCAGGAGTGAGACCTAAAATTTTCACAAAACTTTGACGGTCACCCTAATATAAATATATATAGATTTATATATATATATTTACCGTATTTTTCGGACTATAAGACACACCCCTAATTTTGGGGTGGAAAATAGAAAAAAAAATTTTTTTAAAGATGAGGGTCCATCTTATAGTCTGAATAGGTCCAGTATCTTACCGCGGGGGCAGTGGAGCGAGGGTCACAGGAGGCAAGGTCCCTCAGGAAGTCGGCGGCTGCAGCAGAAGAGGTCAGATGCTGTGGAGCCTGTGCCTGGCTGAGGCCCTTAGCCTGGCCAGGGTCTCGGGCTGGGGCCTCTGGCTGAGGCCGGGTTCTCAGGCAGGGGTCGGTGCCGGGCTGTGAGTGGCGAGGCAGTGCGGCCAGCGCAGGTTTCCGGTGTGCGCGGCCATCTTCCTAGAGTTGTGATGTACAGGAAAATGGCCGCCGGAGCTACTGGTCCACGCATGAGCCGACTCCGGCGGCCATTTTCCTGTAGATCACATCTCTAGGAAGATGGCGGCGCACACCGGAAACCTGCGCAGGCCGCACGCTGCTCACAGCCCGACACCAGCCCCAGTACCGGCCAAGCACAGGTGCCGGCCCCAGCCGCTCACCTCTGCTGCTGCGGATGCCGCCGCTACCACCACCGCCGCGTAGCTGGAGGGCCCTGCGATCCAACTTCACCACCACTGAAGGTAACGTTCGGACCATAAGACGCACCCCCCATTTTCCTCCCAAATATTGGGGGGAAAAAGTGCGACATGGTCCGAAAAATACGGTATATTAGGGTGACCGTCAAAAAAATGTTGACGGTCACCCTAATATAAATATATATAGATTTATATATATATTTATATTAGGGTGACAGTCAAAAAAATTCTCACTCCTGGGAATAATTCTCTTTGGTATGATTGTCACATACACAAAATTTCATAACATTGCAAAATTATTTACTGGTGGCTCAAACATCAGAAAAGTAACAATTATGATAAATGTCTTGCAGCAAAGAAAATGAACAATTTTACATTAGTTTCACAGTTTCACTTTTTTTTATGAAATAAAATAGAAATAATAGAATAAATTTAATGAAACACGCTTTATTTGGTTCGGGATAGTCATGGAAATGCTCCTCCACAAACTAGAGAATAAACGGTTTCTGGTCTTCTTGAGTGCTTAGTGACGAATTGAATGTACTCATGAGTGCAATGGCGGAATCATTCAGGATTTTCAATACGGCGACTTTTGAGGATGCATCAATGTAACTTGCATTGGTGTGCTACAGACAATCTTGATGAAGAAAATCTTGGTTTACTTCCAGTGCAATGAAGCTTTTTTTGTGCTGGACAACATGAAGTGATAAAGCTTCTTGTGTGACACAAGGTCTTCAACAAGCTGCACGCGAGTTATGCAGACATCGTTGCCTTCCTTCTACAGAGCCAGTACTTATCTCAAACTTTTCTGTGGTTGGAACCTCACTGTCAAAAAAAGCCAGACCTACCATAATGTCACTGAGGTACCACAGGTGTCTGGTGAAAGGTTTTATTGCTGCCTCAGGAACAGGCGCATTGATTCCTTGGTATGCTACGAGTTCTTGCAGTAATGTCAAGTCATTTTGTGGCGATGTGGCTGTGATCTGACAGAGGTACCAAGCCTTCAAGTATAAGAGGACAGTAAAAGTGCAAAATTGCCAGATATTTTTTTTTTAACTCTGTCAAAGTTAAACAAAATTGGTGACGAAACATGAAGATCTTCAGAGCATATATAACTTTGGCCATCCATCAGGCACGATGGTAGGTGCCTGGAGTATTGATGTGTACGTCTGCGTTTGCCGGTAAATCAAGGAACAGGATTGCCAGTGTTAACAATTCCTTGTAATCATCTCTTGGATGGCATTGTGCAAGCTGGTTGGTGCAAAATTCAACTAGACGCTCCTTAAGTGGACCTAGGTCAGTTGAAACTAGGTCATCTACTATTCCACCTGAAAACCTGGGTTTATCCAGTTGATTCCAGGCAGCCGAAATCTCTCTAACAACTTTACATCTGCTTTCTGTCTAATGGTCCCATGCTTCCACGATGACCTTTTTCTGTTTGAGCAAGCAAGAAGTCACGGTTTACCTGAAGTTTTATAGTTTTATAGTTTTTTCTGAAAACAGTGACTAAAGCTATGGGAGGCCTAAATAGCAAACATAAAACCACTTTTCATTAAAGTTTGATAAGTTGCTGCTAGGGATGAGCGAATCCCTGTGTACTCGGCTGTGCACCTAGCAACCTATGCTAATGATTGAGGGAGAGGCTACAGCAGCAAAGTTTGTTGATAGGCTGCCCTGCACTCAGCCTTTCAACAAACTTTATTGTCCGGGACGGAAGCCGCCACAGTGAATGGAGCGCGAGTGTGTGCTACTGCACATGCTCGCCCTCTGATGCATTCACCTTCAGCGTGAGCTGAACAGCGCCCAAAGCCAAATACACAGGAATTTGCTCATCCCTACCTTAGTTGCTGCAAATCACCATAATATCGCTCATCAACACTTACTTTAATTTATAATAGTAATTTGCAAGTGAATTTCAGGCAAAAATTTAATTAGACAGTAATAGACTGTGGGAGTGGTGTAGGCTGCTGCGTAAATATTTAGAAATTAGATTTACTTACAACAGTGAATAATCTTGAATGTTGTCTGTAGTTTGGAAAGTTAACTTTGAAACAGGAAATAAAACTAATAATATTAAATATTCTTAAATTACAAACAAGTAAATTGGAGAGAGTTTCAAAAAGCGATGGGGCCATCATTGCTGCTCTATATTACAACTACCCAAATCCTATTTTAAAGGCTATTAAAGAAGTTGTCCACTACTTTATATGAGCCCCCCAATGTATCCCCTCGGGGCCCAAAAGTGTTTATATACAGTACAGACCAAAAGTTTGGACACACCTTCTCATTTAAAGATTTTTCTGTATTTTCATGATTTTGAAAATTGTACATTCACACTGAAGGCATCAAAACTATGAATTACCACATGTGGAATTATATACTTAACAAAAAAGTGTGAAACAACTGAAAATATGTCTTATATTCTAGGTTCTTCACAGTAGCCACCTTTTGCTTTGATGACTGCTTTTCACACTCTTGGCATTCTCTTGATGAGCTTCAAGAGGTCTTCACCGGAAATGGTCTTCCAACAATCTTGAAGGAGTTCCCAGGATGCTTAGCACTTGTTGGCCCTTTTGCCTTCACTCTGCGGTCCAGCTCACCGCAAACCATCTCGATTGGGTTCAGGTCTGGTGACTGTGGAGGCCAGGTCATCTGGCGTTGCCCCCCATCACTCTCCCTCTTGGTCAAATAGCCCTTACACAGCCTGGAGGTGTGTTTGGGGTCATTGTCCTGTTGAAAAATAAATGATGGTCCAACTAAACGCAAACCGGATGGAATAGCATGCCGCTGCAAGATGCTGTGGTAGCCATGCTGGTTCAGTATGCCTTCAATTTTGAATAAATCCCCAACAGTGTCACCAGTAAAGCCCCCCCACACCATCACACCTCCTCCTCCATGCTTCACGGTGGGAGCCAGGCATGTAGAGTCCATCCGTTCACCTTTTCTGCGTCGCACAAAGACACGGTGGTTGGAACCAAAGATCTCAAATTTGGACTCATCAGACCAAAGCACAGATTTCCACTGGTCTAATGTCCATTCCTTGTGTTCTTTAGCCCAAACAAGTCTCTTCTGCTTGTTGCCTGTCCTTAGCAGTGGTTTCCTAGCAGCTATTTTACCATGAAGGCCTGCTGCACAAAGTCTCCTCTTAGCAGTTGTTGTAGAGATGTGTCTGCTGCTAGAACTCTGTGTGGCATTGACCTGGTCTCTAATCTGAGCTGCTGCTAATCTGCGATTTCTGAGGCTGGTGACTTGGATAAACTTATCCTCAGAAGCAGAGGTGACTCTTGGTCTTCCTTTCCTGGGGCGGTCCTCATGTGAGCCAGTTTCTTTGTAGCGCTTGATTGTTTTTGCAACTGCACTTGGGGACACATTCAAAGTTTGCCCAATTTATCGCACTGACTGACCATCATTTCTTAAAGTAATGATGGCCACTCGTTTTTCTTTACTTAGAATTTGTATTGTGGAAAGAAAAAAGCAGCTAACAGTCTATTCAGTAGGACTATCAGCTGTGTATCCACCAGACTTCTGCACGACACAACTGATGGTCCCAACCCCATTTATAAGGCAAGAAATCCCAGTTATTAAACCTGACAGGGCACACCTGTGAAGTGAAGACCATTTCCGGTGACTACCTCTTGAAGCTCATCAAGAGAATGCCAAGAGTGTGCAAAGCAGTCATCAAAGCAAAAGGTGGCTACTTTGAAGAACCTAGAATATAAGACATATTCTCAGTTGTTTCACAATTTTTTGTTAAGTATATAATTCCACATGTGGTAATTCATAGTTTTGATGCCTTCAGTGTGAATGTACAATTCTCATAGTCATGAAAATACAGAAAAATCTTTAAATGAGAAGATGTGTCCAAACTTTTGGTCTGTACTGTAAATACCTTGCGGTACCTTTTCTGCCTCTGAGCGGCGCTATCGCTGGCTGCTCAGAGGAATCATGTGACCCGTCACTGATGTCACGTCAAGTGAGGCGTGATATCAGTGACATGCTCCCCGCGGTGGACGCTAGGCTGTGGGCGGGGTTACCCCGTGCATCACACCCAGGATCCACCACGCGTTTTCCCAGTGAATGAGGAGAGGGAGAGCGGACGGTGTAAGGCGGGTGTGACTTGCGGGGTAACCCCGCCCACAACCCAGCAGCCACCGGTGGAACGCAGAAGAGACCCTCGGCTGCAGCCTGGACTTGTCATGACGTCAGCGGATGTCAGCCGGGGGTCACGTGATGCCTGTGAGCAGCCAGTAATAGCACCATTCACAGGCAGAAGAGACACCACAAGGTATTTAGAGAAACACTTATGGGCCCTGGGGAATACATTTTGGGATCATATAAAAATAGTGGACAACCCCTTTAAACCCTTTACCCCCGAGGGTGGTTTGCACGTTAATGACCAGGCCAATTTTTACAATTCTGACCACTGTCACTTTATGAGGTAATTACTCTGGAAAGCTTCAACGGATCCCCCTGATTCTGAGATTGTTTTTTCGTGACATATTGTACTTCATGATTGTGGTAAAATTTCTTCTATATCACTTGCGTTTATTTGTGAAAAAAATTGGAAATTTGGCGAAAATTTAGAAAATTTTGCAATTTTCAAAATTTGAATTTTTATGCCCTTAAATCAGTGAGATATGTCACACAAAATAGTTAATAAATAACATTTCCCACATGTCTACTTTACATCAGCACAATTTTGGAACCAAAATTTTTTTTTATTGGGGAGCTATAAGGGTTAAAATTGACCAGCAATTTCTAATTTTTCCCAAAAAATTTACAAAACCATTTTTTAGGGACCACATCATATTTAAAGTCACTTTGAGGGGTCTTTATGACAGAAAATACCCAAAAGTGACACCATTCTAAAAACTGCACCCTTCAAGGTGCTCAAAACCACATTCAAGAACTTTATTAACCCTTCAGGTGCTTCACAGGAATTTTTGGAATGTGGAAGAAAAAAATTAACATTCAACTTTTTTCACAAAAATGTTACTTTAGACCCAATTTTTTTTTATTTTCGCAGGGGTAAGAGGAAAAAATGGACCCCAAAATTTGTTGTGCAATTTCTCCTGAGTAAGCAGATACCCCATATGTGGGGGAAAACCACTGTTTGGGCGCACGGCAGGGTTCGGAAGGGAAGGAGCGCCATTTGACTTTTTGAATGTAAAATTTGCTTGAATAATTAGCGGACGCCATGTTGCATTTGGGGAGCCCCTGATGTGCCTAAACAGTGGAAACCCCCCTCAAGTGACACCATTTTGGAAACTAGAGCCCTCAGGGAACTTATCTAGATGTGTGGTGAGCACCCTGAACCCCCAAGTCCTTTACAGAAGTTTATAACAGAGCCGTGAAAATAAAAAAATCAAACTTTTTCCACAACAATGATGTTTTAGCCCCAATTTTTTTATTTTCACAAGGGTAAGAGGAGAAAATGGACCCCAAAAACTTTTGTGCAATTTCTCCTGAGTACGCCAATACCCCATATGTGGGGAAAACACAGTGTTTGGGCGCACGACAGAGTTCAGAAGGGAGGGAGCACTGTGTAACTTTTTGAACGCAAAATTGGCTGGAATCGAGAGCGGACGCCATGTCGCGTTTGAAGAGCCCCTGATGTGCCTAAATAGTTGAAACCCCCCACAAGTGACCCCATTTTGAAAACTACACCCCTCAAGGATTTTATCAAGGGGTATAGTGAACATTTTGAACCCAGAGGAACGACACAGAACTTGATGACATTAGGTCATCATATTGAATAAGTTGTCATTAGTCTTGAGCGCAAGTGCTCGCTACTTGAGTTTGCATCGGGTACTCAGGTATGCACCATGTATGACGGGTGAAATGCTCGAGTCCCCGCCCGCATGTTTCACGGTTATTAGACACCCCCGAAAAAAACATGCGGGGATCGCTCGAGCATGGCAGGCAATCCCCGCGAGGTTTTTTTTGGCCGCGAAGCATATGGGGCGGAGACTCGTGCACCCGCGATACTCAATGCATACCCGAGCACCCGATGCAAACTCAAGTAGCGAGCACTTGCGTTCAACACTAGTTGCCATATCGTAATTTTTTTTTTTTATAAAATAAAAAAAAACAACCCTAACCCTACCCTAGCCCAACCCTAACATTAGCACAACACTAACCCCAACCCCAGCGTTTATTTTTTACGCCGTTCCTCGTGCGGTATAAGTGATGAGATTACTTTATTCTTCGGGTCGATGCGACTACAGAGATACCAGAATCATATCGGGTTTTTATGACTGACAGCTGTCACACACTAAAAGACACATTTTGTAAAATCTAGTTTTTGCATCGCCATATTTTGAGAGCTATAATTTTTCCATATTTTGGCCGACAGAGTCATGTGACGGTTTGTTTTTTGCGGGACAAGTTGACGTTTTTATTGGTGCGATTTTCAGGCACGTGACATTTTTTGATCGCTTTCTATTCCAGCTTTTGAGAGGCAGAATAAACAAAAACCAACAATTCAGGAATTGTTTTTTTTGTTTATTTTTTTTTTATTCTACTCCGCGTGTGGTAAAATTGATAAGGTAGCTTTATTCTTCGGGTCAGTACGTTTACAGCGGTACCACAATTATATCGTTTTTCTATGTATTGGCGCTTTTACACAATAAAAGCCATTTTATAGAAAAAATAATTTTTTTGCATTGCTTTATTCTGAGAGCTATAACTTTTTGATTGTTCGGATGATGGAGCTGTATGGCGACTTGTTTTTTGCGGGACAAGATGACGTTTTCAGCGGTACCATTTTTATTTATATTCGTCTTTTTGATCGCGTGTTATTCCATTTTTTGTTTGGCGGAATGATGAAAAAGCATTTTTTATTTTTTTACCGTGTTCACTGAAGGGGTTAACTAGTGGGACAGTTTTATAGGTCGGGTCGTTCCGGACGTGGCGATAACAAATATGTGTACTTTTATTGTTTGTTTTGGTTTTTTTTCCATAATATTTATTGATGGGTACATTATATTTTTATTTTTAGTGGATTATTTTTTTTATTTTTTTTTTAAATATTTTTACAATTTTTTTTTTTCTCACTTTGAGAGTTTTTAAACTTTTTTACTTTGTCCCACTCTGGGACTTTCACTTTTTTTATTCTGATCGCCTGTATAGCATAGGGATGGAGCACCATCCCTGTGCTATGCAGGCAGTCAGTGCTGCACAGCGAGACGATTGTTTGCTCATGCACTGTGCATGAGCAAACAATCTTCCTGCTGTCTGGTGACCTGGATGTTGTCATTACGACATCGGGTCGTCATGGCAACACCAGGGAAGCCGCGGCAGACAGTGCTGGAGGCCGGGAGAGGAGGCGAGTATTGCGGTCACCTCCCCTTAGCCACAGTAATGTGCGATCGACTTCGATCGCAGCATTGCGGGGGTTAATGTGTCGGGAGCGGTGCGGGACCGCTCCCTGCACATAGTACTGGGTGTCAGCTGTGACAATCAGCTGACACCCGGCGACGATCGCGCCCGCACAGCCTGTGTCCGCGCGCGATCGCCATGACGTACTAATACGGGTCAGGCTCTTAAGTCCCAGGGCACAGACGCGTATTAATACGTCATGGGCTGTAAAGGGGTTAAGTGTTCAAGGGTCAAAAATTATTATAAATGTATGTATGTATGTATGTATGTATGTATGTATGTATGTATGTATATACATATATATACATACATTATATATATATATATATATATATATATATATATACACACACACACATACACATATATATACACATATATACACATATATATATACACACACACTAAATATTAGACAGGTATGCTTCCTCATACGTATACTAACATACTAACCGCTTTTTGCTGTATTCAGTAGCAAAATAGTCAACCTTTATTTTAGCTGTATAACCGATTTATCTGTCAAACCTTTGACTAAAGATCACTTTTTGTGTGCATTATATTCCATAAAGCTCTATAGGTATGTTTTTTAATATAGCATTGTAAATTTATAGGTCCTAGTAAGGAAGAGCTTTATGAGTTTCTGCTTTCTTCTGAACAATTTGTGATATTTGCAACAAGAACAAGGTCCCTGCCGAGACTGTTAATACAAAGGTGTGAATGCAGACTAAAGCTGGTCATAGCTGTAAGATTTCAATCATGCGAGATAGACTGCTTGTGCAGCCATACTTTATTGCAAATATCACTACAAATGTTCACAGCCACGTGCAGTCAAAGATTGGGTATATCAGATCACTAACCATCCGATAACTTCTGGTTATAGATTATTATTATTATTTATTATTATAGCGTCATTTATTCCATGGCACTTTACATGTGAAAAAGGGGTATACATACAAGAACAATTACAATAATCTTGAACACAATGTGACGGCGACTGGTACAGGAGGAGCGAGGACCCTGCCAGCGAGGGCTCACAGTCTACAAGGGATGGGTGACGATACAGTAGGTGAGGTTAGAGCTGGTCGTGCAGCGGTATTTGTGGAGTGGTGATTACTGCAGGTTGTAGGCTTGTCGGAAGAGGTGGGTCTTCAGGCTCTTTCTGAAGGTTTCCACAGTCGACGAGAGTCTGATGTGTTGGGGTAGAGAGTTCCAGAGTAGGGGGAAGCACGGGAGAAATCTTGTATGAGATTGTGGGAGGAGGAGATTAGAGGGGAGTAGAGAAAGAGATCTTGTGAGGATCGGAGGTTGCGTGCGGGTAAGTAGCAGGAGACTAGGTCAGAAATATATGGAGGAGACAGGTTGTGAATGGCTTTGTATGTCATGGTTAGGGTTTTGAACTGGAGTCTCTGGGCAATGGGGAGCCAGTGAAGAGATTGGGAGAGAGGCCAGGGAATAACGGGGGGACAGGTGGATTAGTCGGGCAGCAGAGTTTAGGATGGATTGGAGGGGTGCGAGAGTGTTGGAAGGGAGGCCACAGAGCAGGAGGTTGCAATAGTCAAGGCGGGAGATGAGGGCGTGCACTAGTGTTTTTGCAGATTCATGGTTGAGGAATGTGTGGATCCGGGAGATATTTTTGAGTTGGAGTCAGCAAGAAGTGGAAAGGGCTTGGATATGTGGTTTGAAGGAGAGCTCAGAGTCCAGGGTTACCCCAAGGCAGCGAGCCTTAGGGACTGGGGAGAGTGGGCAGCCATTGACGTTGATAGATAGGTCAGTTGGGGGGGTTGAATGAGATGGCGGAAAGATGATGAATTCTGTTTTGTCCATGTTAAGTTTTAGAAATCTAGCAGAGAAGAAGGATGAAATAGACAGACATTGTGGGATTTTGGTTAGTAAGGAGGTGATATTGGGTCCAGAGAGGTAGATTTGTGTGTCATCAGCATAGAGGTGATAATGAAAGCCATGAGACTCGATGAGCTGTCCCAGGCCAAAGGTGTAGATGGAGAAGAGCAGGGGTCCTAGAACTGAACGTTGGGGGACATCAACAGATAGGGGGCGAGATGAGGAGGTGGTCTGTGAGTGAGAGACACTGAATGTCCTGTCTGTTAGGTATGAGGAGATCTAGGATAGGGCCAAGTCTGTGATGCCGAGAGATGAGAGAGTTTGTAGTAAGAGGGAATGGTCCACTGTGTCGAAGGCAGATGACAGGTCTAGGAGGAGGAGGACAGAGTAATGTCGCTTAGATTTGGCGGCTAGTAGGTCGTTGGTTACTTTAGTCAGTGCAGTTTCAGTAGAACGGTGCGGTCGGAAACCAGATTGTAGGCGATCGAAGAGGGAGCAGAAGGAGAGGTGGGAGGACAGCTCAGAATGGACGTGTTGTTCCAGTAGTTTTGAGGCATAGGGGAGAAGTGATATGGGGCGATAGCTAGACAGAGCGGATGGGTCAAGGGAGGGCTTTTTGAGGATTGGTATGATTGAGGCATGTTTGAAGCATGAGGGGAAGACACCAGATATTAGTGAGAGGTTGAAGAGGTGGGCTAGGGGTGGGATGGAGATAGTGATAAGGTTTGGGATGAGGTGGGACGGGATTGGGTCTAGTTTACAGGTGGTGAGGTGTGATTTGGAGAGTAAAGAGGAAAGTTGATCTTCCGTAATGGTGGAGAATGTGGTTTTGGAGGAGGAGGGTTGAGTAGGTGTGGGGAGGGGCTGTGGGGGCTTTAAGCAAAAGCTTTGTCTCAAGGTGTCAATCTTCTGCTTGAAGAATGAGGCAAAGTCTTCGGCTGAAATAAGAGGAGAGGGAGGAGGCACTGGGGGACGGAGGAGAGAATTGAAGGTATTGAATAGTTGTTTGGGGTTGTGAGACAGGGAGGATATGAGAGATGAGAAGTATGTTTGTTTTGCTCCAGTGAGTGTGGACTTGAAGGTAGTGAGGGACTGTTTGAATGCAAGGAAGTGCTCATTGGAGTGGGACCTTTTCCATCTACGCTCAGCAACCCTGGAGGCCCGTCGCAGTTCTTTAGTTAGGCTGGTGTGCCAGGGTTGCCTGTTGATTGTGCGAGCTTTGGTATGTGTGAGGGGGGCCACCGAATCGAGAGCTGCAGCTGTTGTGGTGCTGTATAAAGTGGCAGCAACATCTGCATCATGTAAGGCACTAATGTCTGTAAGAGGGAGAAGGGATTCAGAGAGTGAGTGTAGGTCAAGGTGTTTGAGATTTCTGCGAGGGTATGCAAGTTTGTGGAGTGGGGATTGTTGCCCTGGAGAGGAGAGGGTAAAGAATGTAAGTATGTTGTGGTCAGAGAGAGGGAGAGGTGAGTTAGAGAGGTTAGACAGGAAACAGAGGCGGGTGAAGATGAGGTCCAGCGTGTGGCCGTCTTTGTGGGTGGGTGTGGAAGACCATGGGGAAGACCGAAGGAGGAAGTGAGGGATAGAAGCTTAAAAGGCATCTGAGAGGGAAGTGTCAATGGGGATGTTGAAGTTGCCCATGAGGATAGTGGGGATGTCAAAGGAGAGGAAATTAAGTAGCCAAGAGGTGAAGTGGTCAAAGAAAGTGGTGGCTGATCCTGGTGGGCGGTAGATGACAGTCAGTTGGAGGTTGGAGGGGGAGTAGATGCGCACGCAGTGCACTTCAAAAGAGGGGAGAGTAATTGAGGGTGGCAGTGGGATATGGGTGAAGGAGCACTTATCTGAGAGGAGGAACCCTATTCCTCCACCGTGCTTGCTGGTGGGGCGTGGGGTATGGGAGAGGTGGAATCCGCCATACGAAAGTGCAGCAGGAGAAGCCGTGTTGGAGGGGGTGAGCCAGGTTTCAGTGATGCCGAGGAAGTAAAGCTTGTTAGTGATGAAGAGATCGTGAATGTAGGAAAGTTTGTTGCAGACAGAGTGAGCGTTCCATAGAGCTTCTGTTAGGGGGACTGGGGAAGCGGGGGCTGGGCAGATGGGTATAAGGTTAGAAGGGTTACTAGAGTTTGGGATAGATCATGGGTAGGAGGTGGAAGTGACTGTGGGGATGTGGTGAGGAGGGCCGGGATGTGGAGAGATGTCGCCGGCAGTGAGGAGGAGCAGAGAAAGCGTTAGTAGGTGGGAGCAGGAGAGGGCATGAGGTGGCTATCTGTGCTTGGAGGCAAAAGATTGTATGTTGAGGAATATCTCTGAGGAGGTGAGATGGGTGGGGAGAATGGAGGGAGAGATGAAGAATTTCTTACCAGGTGTAGGGATTAGGGGTGGTTGGAAAAGGTGAAGGATTAAGGAGGTGAGAGTGAAAACAAACACAAACATTGTTTACTGTGAATTAGTATCCAGTTACCTTCAGGTTCTATTCAGGATTAATTCATGTTTCTCACACTTCAGCTAATGGCCACACTTAAGGTAATGGACACAGACTAAAGTCTGACACAGACTCCTGGCCCACAATATATTTGTAACAGAATGCATTCAGCTGTGAACCAGAGTGGTCTGTGCTCATCTTTATCAGCTGATTAAGGCTGAACCAGATGCTGGATACTCAAAGGCTATGTAAACAAGGTCATAAATGAAAGTGGGGGGTAGCTGGTGTAACTTGAAGAACATACCATTAGTAAATAGGAGCAGAGAGGTATAGAGAAGTCTGCATGGAAGTCAGGATGGGAAAGTTGGGGGACTTTCACAAGATTTAACAGATGGTTTGGTTATCAGTCATTACACAAAATTCATGTTTTACAAAGTTTCTGTCCCAACTAATCAAATCTAATTGTGTCCAAAAACACATTACTGAGGTTATAAACTAACCATAGAGCTAATATGTTTTTTCACCACTTAACAGAAAATAATTTTTAATATTTTTTTATAGTTCATTCTAATTTGCTAGTAGGTGTATACAAGCCAGAAAATGTCAAGACAAAGCTGAAGTCCAAGGTAATTGTTGCTGTGCAATTACATACTAGTGACAATGGATTAGTCTTGACAAAGTGCCCACTGGTGCATGAAAAGCGTTAGAAAACACTGATATTCAGCAAAGTCTTGTGTGCACACGTGATTATGTTCAGGAGAATTTGTCAGCAGGTTTTTGATACCTATCTGAGAGCAGCATAATGCACGGGCACAGACCCTGATTCCAGTAATATATCACTTACTGGGATAGCAAAGAAAAATTGTAGGTAATCAGCTCACCTATTCACAGATGCAGGTGTGCATGGATCCAAGTTCCAAAGGGAATAATCCATATAACCGAGGCGGTTGATCCAGCACTTCCAATAAAATGTATATT